>NC_139520.1:21277877-22477877 GCF_947247035.1 Vipera ursinii | reverse complement strand
CGTTGTCAATTGTTTTAATGCTGGCTTAAATAAACTCTGGGAAGCAGGAACTGCAGTGAGGTTTGCGGAGCTGGATGGTTGATTGTGTCAGCTGGCACTCACAGCTTTGTTGTTGGAGAGGCACAGAAGGAGCCGAGGCTGGCTTTCTCCTTTGGGGGAGAAGGAATGCCACTGGAGGGCTTCCTTCCCTCAAAAGGGGCCCAGCTCCATTTTGCTGGGGGGGGAGGCCCTGGGAGGGAGGAGGAGCGGCTTTGGACAGCGGTTCTGGAGGGCCTGTAACACAAGCCCCCTGAGAGAGCTGGAGGTAGCAGGGCAGGCCAGCTGAGTAGGCCAGTTTAGGAAATCGACTCCGCAGGAAGTTGGGTAAAATTACTTTTTATTGATATTAGCTGTAGTGATGGAATCTTGCCAATCGGATTGCTCGGTAATTCCTGATACCCCAGTGAATCAGGAAGGAGTCCTTTCTGGATCTGTTCTCCTTTCTCGGCAATTTCCATCAATGTAGATTTTTTTTAAAAAAGGTTTCTATCCCAATTTCTTTTTCCATGTACAACTCAAGGTGGCAAACATACCTAATATTCCTTCCTCCTCTTTTTTCCCCCAACAACAACCCTGCGTGGTGGTTTAGGCTGAGAGCGACTGGCCTAAAGTCACCCAGTTAGCTTTCGTGCCGACAGTGGGGCTAGAACTCGCCGTCTCCCTTGGTTCTGGGCCAACACCTTGATTCTCTTATTGTAATACAGGTTATAATTTAATGTAGGTAGTCCTCATTTAGCGACCACCATTGGGATCAGCAACTTATATTAAGCAAAGCAATTGCTAAGTAGGAAATGATGAGAACCTGGCTGCACATTCTTTTTCACCTCTCCCTTTGAAACTCCCCCCCCCACACACACACACAGCCTGCTCAAAACTAGTAAGACTAATCAGTTTCGCTCCTTTGTTCACCACCTAAGTACTCCACCCCAGCTAGATGATTCACAAAAGGGAATTAATGCTTGTATTTACATTCACTGCAGGGGGGAGGGGTTTACAAGGAAGTAAATGAGCACACAATGGGGAATACATTGGGTTTTTGCGTAGTGCACTCAGAGCTGCTGGTGCCACTGATTTATATTCCCCATTGTGTTTCTGCTTACTCTCTTGTCATCCCTTCTGCTGCAATCTCTGTTCTTCCCAAGGTGGGGAAAAGAACCAGGCAAACCCAAGAAGTACCTAAGTGGTACAGTGTGTTGCTTACCATCTATGTCCGGCATTAAGCACGCTCCCAGTATCTGCAGAGCAAAAAAGGCAGCTAGTAAGTACTTTGAAAAGTTCAAAGCAGGATTTTGCTTGCCTCTTATGTCCACATTAGAAAAGAGCTGTGTTTGAGGCACTAATGGTATTTTGGTAACTGGCCACAAATTAAAGGAGGTAATGAGGGAATAGTCCAAGGTTTGGGCAAAGTTTGGAATGTGATAGTAGTTGGATGTAAAACTCCTAACCCAGCAGGACCCACTCAGTCCACAAGGAAGGAGATCCGGGGGCTTCTATTAGATCAACGTTGAGAGCAATAGTAGCAAGAACACAGCAGGCAAAGCCCTTGGGTGGTGTCCTTGGTTGGAGTACCCGTGGCGCGTTCGGCATCCTCCTTCCAGTTCCTGGAAGGCAATGGGTGTGTCATCGGGGGCAATTCCTTCGCGAGCCATCTCTTCCCGCACCTAAGGAAGGAGAAGGGCTTGTTCAAATTAGTTCATTAGATTTAGATTGGGTTCTATGCCATCCTATCTTCTCCACAACAGTCCTCTCAGGTAGACTGGACTGGGGAAGAAAATGTTGGGTTCCAAAACACCCACTGAGCTTCCATGGCTGGAGGTGAAACAGATTCTAGATCTTTGTGGTCCTGATCTAACCCCATAACCCTTAAAACACACTTCCATTTAGATTTCTTGAGTCAAAATTCTCTTGGCTGGGAAGAGGTTCTCCAAAGCCAAGCAGCTCAATTAGAACAGGGAAATAAGCAGAAGGTGAAAACGAGCGACGCTGAGGAGCAGCTTTGGTCTTTGAGTTCTTCCATGCCCAAGCCTCCATCACCCACCTCCAGCTCCTCAGGTCTGAGAGGTCTCACCTGCTCCACTTCTTCTAGGACGCGCAAGAGATTGTTGGCCAGGGCATTCTTCACTTCCTCTTCTGTCCATTTCCTCCTCAACAGTTCGGCAATTAAGTCTGGGTATTTGGAGACATCCTCTAAGCCTTGAGGGACTCTGTGAGCCAAAAAAAATCAGGGAAATTGCCAGAAATTAAGGGCAGGGTCCCATGTCTCCTGTCCCCACCCTTGCTTACTCTCTTCTCAGGCCAGGACTGATCTCTATGGTGCTGCAGCACCTCCAGGAACTGGTCTGCACACACCCGCTCCTTAATCGGCCAAGTCTTGGTCAGAGTGCGAGGAATCCTAAAGACTAGGAGCGCCTTCCCTCTCAGGGTGCCTGTTCATTCAAGGTCATCACACATACATGCAATAGGGGCGTGATTCCTGCAGCCCTCCACTAAACTGCGAGTACCGTTCGTGGCAGCTCCTACAATCTTCAAGCAATGTTGTCACTCCAGTCTTGGGGCTTACGTTTGTCCCACTGCAGGCTGGGCCTATTTCAAGTCTACCCTCGCCCCCCTGTCTCTCCTGCTGATACCTGGGCACCCCATCATAGTCTCCTCCAATGCCAACAGCCTTTGGTCCAGCAATGTGCTTTATATGGTCCATGTGGTCTGCAATGAGAAGGATGAGACTTTGACCACTTTCTGTCTGCCTCAGTTCCCCTCCCCTCTTTCCTTATGTGCCATTCCTGCTCTGCTGGGTTTACCTGCTACCTGGGTCAGAGTGGCATGGCTGCTGCAGGAGATGTAATCATTGTAGAAGTTGACCATTACAAGACTGCGTGTCTCATTCTGCAAGAAAAGGAGAAGGCATCATCGAAGGGGCCACCCAGAAGCTGATGCCCAGAAACACAGCAAGAGGCTCAATTTCTCTGCCACCTCTTGACCCTGCTGCACCCACTGACGTGCCTGCCTGATGGGTGGTGGGCCGGCCCCTTTGAGGACCTGATGCGCCAAGGAAGGACGCTGAGCAAAAGCTTCCCTGATGCTGTTGGAAGCATGTGCGGCCACATTCACACACACACACAGCCCTGCTCACCACTTGGCGGAGCACGTCATCTGGTACATTCCTTCTGCTTGGGCAGGTTGCATAGGCCGAGGAATGGCTAAATATCACGGGGGCCCTGGAGATCTTTAAGGCCGCCTTCATGGTCTCCACAGAGACATGGGACAAATCCACCATCATGCCCAGGCGGTTCATCTCATGGACCACACGCTGTGGAGCAAAGAAATAGAGGATCCATTGGACTGGAGAGAAAGGAGAACTGCTGGTTCCACGCTGGCATTGTGAATGTGTGAGAAGATGAACTCGGGAGACCCTGGGCTCAAGACGAAAAGCCCCGAAAGCATTGGGGGCCTCGGGGCTGCCCCAAACTCTATCGCACATGCCCTTGTTTCCCATCAGTTGCCCCCAGCGAGGGACCTCTTTCCTATTTTGCTTCAAGCTTTGCTCATTCATGGTGGTTACTTTTGCAACCCCGTTTTCAATGGGAGCGCAGAGCTCTTGTGGACCTGCTCTGCTTCAGGCCAATGAAAAAGCCTCTTCTCCCTTTGGCAGATGAGATGCGCTGCTTGGGCAGCCGTGCATAGCCCCCTCCCCCCATTCAAATCCTTCCGCAGAGCCTTCACTGACCTTCCCAAATTCCGTCAAGCCATGGTGAACAGGCTGCCCTTCAGCTGTATCTACCAGCCAGTTATCAGCCCTGCCAAGGAAAGTGGGCAGCAGATGAAGGAGCCAAAGCTTGTGTAAGTGCCAATAGATCCTTCCTTCTCTACACCCTCCTTCCATAAAATGTCTTTAGACGGATCTTCTCTCCTCCAAAGTGGGACTCTACCATTGAAATGAATTGACCCCTGACCTTCGGCCCTCCCTATGTGAATGCTTGCAAGGCTACAAAGCAGCCACGTGCCGTCACTCTGCCCTGCTCAAGGGACCCTATTCGAAAACTTCAGGACCTCCCCGCTTACCAGGGGGTGTTGCAGCTGTGGGTGAGGGTCATGTAGCGCACGCCCAGCAGGTAGAAGGTGCGCAGGACAGCCAAGCTGCTGTCTATGGAGTGTCCGCCCTCCACGCCGATGAGGCTGGCCACGCGTTGAGTGCCCAAAGTCTCCCGGATACCTGTAAGAGAAGGGTTTCCATCCAGCTTCCAGGGCCAGGTGCTCATTGTACAGGGTGGCCAGCCGGGAACATGAGATGGCTTGAAGTCTACACCAGATTTCCACAGTTAAGGCTAACTTACCCTTCCCCAGCCTGATCCAGGCTGTTTTGCATGTTGAATAATGGAGAATTCTGGCAGAGGTAGAGTTCGTGCGTTGCACTAAACCAGCTAAGAGTTTGTTTCAACATTCATAGAATGTTGGCCTGGTTCACACATAAACTGTGGCTTGCTTAACTGTTAGCTTGTTGAATAATGGCAAGCGAGGATCAAACTAGTGGATGCTGTCCTTGTGTGAACACGGGCATGATGCTTTGTAATCCATGGGTTACAGGTCGTATTTTGTGGTTTAATCAAAGAATCATAGTTTTTTTAAATAAATGGTCCGATGCATTACATGCAAATCCACTCCAGTTTCTCCTGCCACAAGAATTTAAGATTTGGAGTGGAAAAGTTGACAAGGATGAAATTAGGCTGGTTTTGGCCCTGATTCCAGAGCAGTTGCTGATGGACACATCAGAAGCGTTCTCCTGCTTCTCCCTGGAAGCATCATATTGTGAAGGGCCAATTGCTGATTTCCATAGGCCTGAGGCTGAGCTGGAGTGTTTGGATACCACTGGAATCGTCTAGAGCAGCCCCCCTACTCACCTGTTGCCTTTCTGACTTGTTGTGTGCCTTGTGCCAAGGGACATGTGGCTGGGCCCCTCCTTGGCCAGCCAGGAAGCAGCAACCAGCGGCATCCCCTCTGCACTTACCTGCGCTGTCGGCAACACACTCGAAGGCATCTGGATATTGGTGGCACATCCGAAGGATGACGTCAATCTGCTCCAGAGTTCGCTTCACTGCATCCTTGTTTTGGGTGTCGCAGGGCACGTAGGCTGCCCAGAACTGCAAAGGAAGGCCAATATCTATTCAAGTTGCTTCGCTTATGCTTCCTGTGTGACCTTTATCAGGAGGCCACAGAGCATCAGCAGATGATCTAAGGTTGGGGTGCAAGTGGAAAGAAGTTTTTCCACAGGAAAAAGGAAGTGGGCAGGAAGCAGAGGTTCAGCCCACATAAGGTGTCTTAAAACACACATATAAATTTGAAACGCAGCCAAAAGGCTTAACAAATAAGCTGGCCTGGAAATCTTTACCTGAAAATAAACAAACTGTTAAGTTTAGCAATTTGCAAAAATCTGAATGATCAGATGTTTCAGCAGGAAAGGTACTTTCTCCTATTTTATTGTATGGAACCCTTGCAAGTGTCTCTTGCTCATCTCTTACCTGTGCTCCTACATGCCCAAGACGCAGCTTCGGTATATTGGTATGAGTGTCTTGTAGCTCGTGCAAATTGGCTGACTTTAAAGACAGCTGGTTGTTGAATTTTGTCAGCAACTGCCAAGGCAGATCGTTGTGACTACAAAAGCAAAAGATAACATCTTATCATCTTGAATAGATGCTGGGTTACCATCTGATTAAAGCAGGTTAATTGATAGAACAATTGTCCTTGGAGATCAAAGGTTGAGATGGTACCAGTTACTCTTCCTTACATCAGATTAAAGGATGGGCTAGGTGGTTGTAAATCAGTAGCTACAGTTTGTTTGCAACACTAAGACTCTTATCTTGCTTTGATCAGAGAAAGCAATTCATGGAACAACAACAAAAATCTGTTTATTAATTTTATTTGTCATAATCTCACTTGTAGAGTGACTCTGGATGGTGTACAATTAAAACACAACCACTTAAATACTATATAAAAATACAATAAACCAAGAATAAAATAAGTTAATGCTTAAAAGGCTGGGAGAAGGTGATTAAGGTGCCAACCACCTGCAGCTTTATCAATAGTTATGCTTTTTACTGTAACAGTAACTCCTGGTAGTCACAGCCAGCCACCTCGCTGGATTTGCAGAAGATCCAATCCTTTTGACAACTATATTTAACAGGCAATTAAAGGCTATTTTGTCCATTAATGACTTGCCTTCTAACTAAGCAATTCAATTATTTAGTTGCATTTAATTGAGGCAGAGCAGCCAAACCACAAACTGCATCTTTTTCCAATATCTGAAGGAAATCCCAAAGGAGCTTTTTCAGGAGGCAACTGGACTTCCTTGTTTTCCTTTAAAGGAAATAAGTTCAGTTATAATTCGAAACAAATAGTATTCAAGATCAAAGCAACTTCTCTTAAAAAAAGTAACAGAGATAGGAGCACGGCTATTATTGTTTAAAAGTTGCTTTGATCTTGAATGTTATTCTGTATCAGTGGGGGGATTCAGCCGGTTCGCACCACTTTGGCAAAACCAGTAGCTAATTTTTTGTTGCCCAGGCCAAGAATGGACTTCCGGAAGCGGCATCCACACAGAGAACCGGTTGCTCACATATTTGAATCCCACCACTGTTCTGTATTGAATTGAAACTGATCTTTCTTCCTAATTCCCAGAACCCCCCAGCCACTACTCAGCTCTAGTAGTTAACAAAAAAACAGCTGGAATCCGCTGGAAGTTCCTAAGACTGCCTCAAATGCACCCCTCTCACCCCCCCAGCTGATTCCACATTCAGGAGGAATCCCAGGCAAGGAATCAGAAGAGCTGTGTGGCTTCCTGGTGCCCAGAGAGGGACCCTCTTCTATGTTCTACTGGACGTCACGATGCTCTTCAAGGGACAGGCAAGGGGGGGCGGCTCTAAGAGCCTTTACGTTTCTTCACCTCTGTGTCTCCCGGCACCTCCAAGGCTGTGTCTGAGTGTTGTACTTCTACCTCAGTTCCAGAACCTCCAGGGAGAGGTGTCAGGTTTGGTCCACTGTGAGGGCAATCACCTGGTGGTTGATTATTCACTGAGCAAACAGCTCCTCTGTCAAGGCCAGCACAGAGGGGGTTGGGGCCTCTTCCCTTGCATTGTTCTGAATGCTTCTTCGGTTTTGAGAAGGAAAGCTTTCATGCCTTCTCCACACTTTGCTTAATGGAATACACACTTACACAACTCACCTCTTACTCTAAATAGCATGGAAACATTCCCTTCCCACAGTGCTGCCCTGGCCCTTAACTAATTTGGTTGCCTTGCTTGCCACCTCCGTTACCGTGAATCCTTTCTGAGATGTCCAAATCCAGAAAGCTGCTTCAGGAAGGTCACGCCCTGCACCGTGATTGTGGGGCTTTCCTCTCAGGTTCTGCTGCACGTGAACCTTACAAAACTATTGGCCTCATTACAGGTGACACACTTTCCTTTGCCACCCACGTACCAAAGGGTTGATCTCCGCCTCAAGTTCTCCTTCCCTGTTGGCCACTTCGAGTTCAGTTGCCATCAATTTATGCTACATTGGAAGTTTTGCTCCCAAACCCATTGCTTTATTTCCACTGAAAAACATTTGACAGTTTAGTGTTTGTTCCCTCCTTTGCAGAGACTTGAGCAACTCTTTGTCACCAGCTTTTGTTTTAGTCCCTCCTGCAAGGGCTTGTCCACCGCTCTTTCCTCCTCAGCACGTCATCATTGAGGATCTCCTAAAAGGGTTTTTTTCCCCAGGAAGCCTTGATTGAAAACTTCCTCCTAGTCTGCCCTATAGGTTTTGTTCCCTGGAGAGCAGCCCAGTCGTACTGCACGTACATTTTAAAGGCTCTCACGGATGTGGAGTGTGTCAGCCCCCTTGGAATTCGTGTGGCATTGTGCCAACAACCCAGCCGAGTGGAAAGCTGGGTGCCAGCCTAGTGCTGGCAGGAGGCCCCGGGGGTGGGGAAGACGCTCCTTGCAGCCCCCAACCCCTTCTTCCAACCAACCCACCACAGGGAAAGGGAGACTGTGATCTTACCCGTCCACCACTGGTGTGGCATTCATTATTTTGGCTGCCTCCAGCTGATGGACGTCTGCCAGGCAGACGGAGAAGGACGCAAGCACGAGGTAAGGTACCAGCAGCAGCAGCACCATCCTGGGGCAAGGGGAATCCGGACCAGCAGCAGAGATTTCCTCCAGCGTTTCCTCCAAGGGATCCTCGGAGGCAAGTGGAGTGGCAAGGATCAATTGGGGAGTGCCGTG
The DNA here is from genome assembly GCF_947247035.1 of Vipera ursinii. Lineage (NCBI taxonomy): Eukaryota > Metazoa > Chordata > Lepidosauria > Squamata > Viperidae > Vipera > Vipera ursinii. The sequence continues at coordinate 22,469,583 of NC_139520.1, read as the reverse complement.
AGGGGGATCCACCCATCATGTGGTACCTCCTGAGGGTGAGTGCAGCTTGGGAGGAGCCAGAGAAGCCTTCAGGCAGCTGAGCTCATCCTGCACTTTGAGAAGACACAGGGAGGGTCCCTCTGGGAGGGAACAGCTGCAGAGAGTCTGGGCAGCTGCAACCCTTCCTAGAACATCTGTTTCACTTCCTTTCATGGACCCCCAGCCTCTGTAACAGCAGGGAAAAGACCTGCCCGGCAGTGCAGAGCAGCCCCTCCTGGCCAAGAACTCTCTTTCTCCTCCAGCTTCAGTTGGATTCCAAGCCCCTGAGGATCCCTCCTTAGAAGTGATCCATTGGTGAACAAGGCAGCATCTGGGTGGGGACAAAGTGGGTGAGGTGGTTCTTCCGGGAGCCCCTCTTTTCAAGCTAAACATTAAAAGCAGCTGTTCATTTATGATGGAAACAGACCAGTCCTCACTGGGTCACTTTCTTCTCTGAAAGAACTTGAAAACGAAGGAGCAGCAGATCCCGGGTGAAAACCAGTCTTGTGCAGAGACTGGGCCTCTCTTCTGGAACATGATATTTGCGGTTGGGGGGGCGCATCTCTAGGTTCAGCTCTGCTTTTATCCAATCAGCCAGGGGAAAAGGACAGTCCCTTGGTTCAGGGTTGGCCACGGTGTGTGACATCACCAGATCTACAGAGCTCCCCCTGGGCATGCCAAGGTTGCCAGTCACACGTGGAGAAATTGCAGCTGTTCAAACTCAGGGAGATGCCAAGTCTGAGGTGCATTTCTTCTGAAAGCCTTGGAAGAGTGAGTCCCCCAATGCCCGAAGGAGATTCTGCCTCTTTGGCGGGTGAGCCTGCAGCAGTGGGCATGAGGGCCTCACTCAGATGAGAAGCTCACTCAGCTGAACTTCAGCCCTGCCATTCCCCAGATTTGATTCGGCAACTCAGCGAAGCTAATTGGGGTGAGAGTGAGAGCACTGAGAGGCCACGTAGTGTGGAGTTATGAGCAGGTGATCCATAATAGCCTACATGGGAAGGGGATGCTGATTCAATTCCAGGTGTAGCTGGAATCTGAGGGCGTAGAGGCAGCCATGAGGGTTCACTGATTAATTCTGCCTGTTACCGAGCAAGTTAATTAGAAGCCAACAGACAAGAGGCTTAGGAAAGAGATAAGCGGGGACCAAGTTAATTGTAAGTGCTTTCTAAGCTCCTGTTAAATTTTAGGTGAGAATGGGGCAGTATGTCCATCTAACTTTGACTAATGACCTAATAGGTTACAACTTTGTTTGCTTTTAATTTTATTCCCATGCAAAAACCCACCCTGAGGGGATGTGCTTTATGAAAACTGCTTAAAAGGACCTCACCTTGAGAGGAAGGAGGCCTGGGCTTACTTTAGGACATTTTTTTTCCTGCCTCCCCACTTTATTTGTGCAGCTGGGAAAGCTGGGAAAGCTCTGGAGAGACGGGGGGGGGGGGGGGGGGAGGGGGGGCACCAAGCACTGAAGTTGAACATATGGCTGCATAAATGTGTGCCTTGCTGTTGAGGACTAATCAACAGTGAGGGCTAATCTGGGCATTAAGAAGACACAGATTTGCCTTTGGGGGTGTGCAGAGTTCCTGAAGGGCTGGCTTCAATATTAGAATAAAAGACAACAATATTACATTCTCCTCATCTGCTGTGCTTTTTAAGTTACCTTGCACATAGTCAGACATGTTCAACGAATCCCTCTCTCTTTATATGTTCCTAACAACTTCTTAAACAGGTCAACTACCGTAACAAACCAATCAAGGTTTTTCCTTTCTTGCATCAAGAGCAAAGCTGCTCAGAAAACCAAGAGAACCAGATACCAGCAACCCACAGGAAGCTTCCCCCCCCCACACACATTGCACCATTGTGTTGTGTTTTTTTCCTCCCCCTTTGTGCAACTCTCTTTTTTCTTTCTGGCCCAGTTTCTCTGCTCATAAGCCAATAGTGCTGGGCACACTTCAAATGATTTATTTTTAAAATTAAGGTTATTTGCTACTTGTATGCATATTCAGAAAAACAGACCAGATGTGCATAGTTGCTTTGTCAAATTGCTGGCATCTCCGTGAATAGTCTGTTCTTTGTCCTACCATTTAGATTTTGTTTTTTAAAAAAGGATTTGAAATAAAACAATCAGCCCTGAAAACAGGAGGACAACATATTGCAAAACATCCAGTTTGGCTGAACGGTCAAGAACAGTTGGAAAGACCCAACCAGAGTTACCATACGAAACTATTGATTAACTTATTCTGATTTTATTTCCATTACTACGGAAGAATCTGTGCTGTTTCAGAGACGAAGAAGGCTGCCCTGTTGGATCAGCCTGCAGCTGTTGCTCATAATAATCCGCCTTCAGAAATGAGGGTTTTGGCCCATGTGTGTTTAGGTTTGGGGAGGAGACCTCCCTCCCACCGCTGGGCTGAGCAGGCAGGGAGGACGGCCCTTTGGCTGCAGGAGAGCAGAGAGGCCTCCCGGCTGCTGCCAGCGCTGCGATGGCTCGCCTGGATGTGACTGAGGTCTTTGCCAACATACGCCTGCCGGGACACCTCCACACCCAGAGCTCTCTCCGCTTTGCCAGCAACTTTGAGTTCCAGCACTCAGATGTCCTCCTCGCCACTTACCCCAAATCAGGTAAAGAATGTGGTGGGCCCGTGCTAGGAGAGGAGGACAACCTGTCCAGCAGGAAAGTTCATTTTTTTGCCAGCCAAACTCTCTGCAAAGCCAAATCTGGTTGTGAGATTAGGTAGCTAAGTGTGTTTACTCAGAGTACAAAAGGGAGCCTCTTCTAAAGATATTTGAAGCCTTTTGAAGCTGGCTGGACGGCTCCTTCTGCTCCAGGCCTCTTCAGGTGGGCTCTTATCCCCCCCCCCTATGTCTGAAGAGCCCTTTTCTCTTGGGAGGGGCATGGAATGTCTCATTCATTGAAAAAACTGCTTCCCTCCTCTCCCCCTCTCTGCAGAAGCCGTTGTCTTTGTTGTTGCTCCGAGGAGGAAACACAAACCTCTCTTAAAATAACTGAAAGGCTGCAGCTGAGACAAAGCACCTTTAAACCAAGGCATTCTAGTTACAATGGTTTTTCTTTCATGAGTTTTATTAGAAACTTTTGACAAAGTAATAACCAGAGAAGAAAATAAAGAAAAATAATAAACAGGGGAAAAAGAAAATAGAAAAAGAAAGATGACAGAGAAGAAATTTCCAGTCTTGTTGACAGGCGGCTCTTCCGTCAGCAAAGGGTGCATCAGGGGTTTGCCGTCACGAATCAGTCTTGATCTTTCTCTAATCAAGCAAGTTAATTTTGCTATCTCTGCTAGTTCTGCATCTTTTCGTGGTTGCATAAATTTGCTTTCTTCCAGTCCTTGAGCCAGGGGACAAATATGCTGGCACAACTGGTTCTGCCCAAGAGGTGAGCTCTAATCTGCATGCATTTCTATCAATTGTTTATGTTTAATGGACTATCAATAAATCAGACAATTAAATGTGTGCTTTCCTGCAGGTAGCTGAAAGGTTGGTAGAGCTGCCAGGGAAAAGAATCTCTCCCCCCCCCCAATTGCTTTGCTTATGGCAGAGTGGGCTTGGGGGAAATGTTGGGGTGCACCCTCGCCCCAGTGACAGGTCCACCAGGGTGGAGATGCTCAGTCACCTGTCCATTGAACACCAAGAGCTCATTTCTGCTCCCGTTCTCTGAATGAGTGGATGCAGGTGCCCCACCACTTTCTTTTCTGAGCAAATGGTCTTTTTCCCCAAGGAGAACCTCTATGATACGTTCTTGCAGTCAAAAAGCCTACAGTTCCACAGGTCATCCTGACCACGCCAATCCTCTCCTCCTGCCCTCCAGGCACCACGTGGATGCAAGAAATCTTGACCTTGATCTACAGCAATGGCAACCTCGAGCCCGTAAAGACTCTCCCCAACTGGGCTCGGGCTCCCTGGTTGGAGCATGTCTATTTCCAAGAGCACCTTCAGCACGTTGGGTCTTCTCCACGCCTCCTCACCACCCACCTGCCCCGGTCGGTGCTAGCGCCTGCCATGAAGAAAGCTAAGCCCAAGGTGCGTCTCCATGGCTTCATTTCAGAGCCAGCATTCACTAGGATGATGGCAAAACCTTCAGATGAAGCTATCCTGCCCCCCCCCCCGAGAGATTTCAGAGGGACGTAATGTGGCATATTCATGTTGTGAGTGCAGCCATGATGTCTCCTGTGAATCTATTCAAGGAAACTGCAGCGAGACCCAAGGTTGGGATGGCAGTTGGTCAAAACAGGAAGTCCTAAGGGGGTGTGTGTGATCAGCTTGTCCATTCTTTGCTGCTGCAGGTGATCTATGTGGTCAGGAATCCAAAAGATGTTGCTGTGTCCTACTACCATTTTCATAGAATGGCCAAGTTCTTCCCTGATCCAACCTCCTTTGAAGACTTCCTTCACGATTTCATGGCTGGTACCGGTATGTGGGAGAGCTCACAGCATCTTCCGTTTGTTTTTCCCCAACATGCCCCCTAAGAGCACAGCCATTCGGTTCAGTGCCATCATGATTTATATTTTTAAGTAAATATATATGTCTGCTTGCCAACACGGGGTGGTTTATATCATTATGCCTAAAAAGCAGTTGCAAAGTTCAGCTGAGGAAGTGGTAGAACTGGGTGGTTGTTTAAGCCGCTGGTCTCCAGTTTCACTGCAAGCTCCATTGTGGGCATTCGGCGCTCTGTATAGTTCTCGTAGTCTGCTTTCATTTTGTACTGTAACTGCAAATTTGGGGGCTGTTGAGGTTGTGCATTTGTTTCAACAAGTTAAGGTTGATGTTTTAGCCTAAAGCACGGGTCTCCAAACTTGGCAACTCTAAGACTGGTGGACTTCAACTCCCAGAATTCCTCAGCCAGCATAGCTGGCAGTTGAAGTCCACCAGTTTTAGAGCCGCCCAGTTTGGCGACCACTGGCTTAAAGCACTGCAGCTGCTTTGGTCATGGCTGTTTTCAATTAGTCCCAGAGGAGACAGAAGTTCCCGAAGGCGGCTGGGAGCCTCCCCAAGTCCGATGGTCTCCAAATGTGGTAGAGAATGGCTCTGCTCGTGCGGCTGGGAATTCTGGGGACTGCAGTTCGGTGCATTCAGAGGGCATTAGGTGGGTGACGGTTTTGCCAAGCAGTCTGGAGATGGTGAATGTGTTCCATTGTATCAGGATGCATCGACGTGTTTGCTTTCATCCTTAAGTGGATGGATTTTCCTTAAAATAATTGAGAGGGTCCCTTTTCCATTCTTCAGCAGTTTTACAAAGTAACTGTTGTCACGCATAGCTGAACTAAAAACATTTCTGCTCTTGAATGCACACCAAGGCTTTCTAGGAGGCAAAATATATTTCTCCTGAGGAATTCCTGTGTCAGACTCCACCCTTTAGGGTAGTGGAGGAGTTCCCAGAAGATGCTTCAAGGGCTGCTGGGCTCATCTCCCCTTCCATCCCATCTCAGCCTTAATTCCAGCACAGTTTAACAGCTAGCCAAGACCCAGGGCAGGGATCTGGTGATCAGACTGAAGACCGAGCTGGCCGGTGAAGGAGGAACTGCTCTTGAAAGCACACCGTGGTAGTGATGGCACTTTTCTAGGGGGGAGAAGGGGCAATTCCTCCATATGGGGACTTCTTGCCTAGCAGGGCAGACATCAAAACACACCTGGGGGGGCCGGTAGGGTCAGGGAGTGGCTGGTAGACTCTGCCGAGGGTCCTTCTCCCACCCACCCAGCCAGTCTGTCGAGTCCTGCCTGCTTTCAGCCTCAGGCTGGGAGAGAGACTGGCTCAAAGCAGAGGCTCTTTGGAACATTTTGTGACTAATTTTCTTCAGATGAATCATAAGCGAAATTTAAGGGACAGCCAGGAGGCTGAGATGCCAGCAAAGGATGTGGCTCCTCGTTAGTTGCCAGGAGGCAAAGTGGCTTCTTTCCCTCTCTGACCTTGGTCTTCTCCCTGCTTTGAGACAGTGCACTATGGTTCCTGGTTTGAGCATGTGAAAGGCTGGCTCAGCGGCCAAGAAGAGCTGGGCCTGTTCTGCATCACCTACGAGGAGCTCCATCAAGTGAGTTTGCCCACAGACGGCACCAGCCGTGGCAGGGAAGGAGGCCAGCTTACTTCGAAATGGTGGTTTCAAATGCCCGTCTTGTTGACAGGAAGAGGGTTGTGTGAATGGGAACGAAGGTGGAGAGCCAGGTCCAGGCTGGGTTGTGAGGATGGAGAGTCAAGTGCTGAAGGAAGGACCCCCCTCCCCAGACTTCTCTCCCCTTCCATCCCTCCAGGACAGCTCCAGGCATGGTGGGGGGGGAGGACAGAAAAGAGAGAGAGATCTGGAAACAGGCTGGGAAACGGAGACGTGAGCTAAACAGGTCTCCTCTGGGCTTAGCCTTGCATGGAGAGGGAAAGCAAATGGCTCAAGGTTCAGATAGGCGATTTTTTTGAGGGGGTGAGGGGTTTGGAAGCTAAGATCCATATGCAGGTAGATACTTTTTACCTTTTCTGATATGCAAGCAGCAAAGTGCAAGATTGGCCCTTGCAATGCTCCTAGATGCCCAGTTCCTAGCTAGCCCGATCAGCTGTGAATATCATGAGAATTTCTGGCTGATATCCAGAAGGTCACATTTTGTTCTTTGAGGCTCTAAAATGGCGACAGAATATCCTCTCCCGACGTGGTAGAACACAATTCCCATCATTCCCAGCTCACGGCTCCTTTTCTGCCACAGGGATCAGCAGTGGATCTCTTGCCTTAGGCCAGGGCAGGCAGGTGACCCCTTCTTGGAGTTGAATCAGGAGTCAAAGGATGGGCTCCCTTCAGGTTGGGTCCCACGGCTCCTCCTCTGTAGGACCTGCTTTTTTCATCACTTCTCCTCCCCCTCCCCCTCCCCCCTCCCCCTCTCCTCCTAGGACCTTAAACACTGTGTGGCACAGCTGAGCGCCTTCCTGGACCACCCAGTTGAGCCAGATCAGGTTGACTGCATACTGGAGCACTGCAGCTTTGCTGTCATGAAAGAAAACATCATGGTGAATGGCAAACTGGTTCCTCCTGAGATCATGGATCTTCAGAAAAGCCAGTTCATGAGGAAAGGTCAGCAGAGGCCACATGGGTGGGGAGGCTGGTGAGAGCTGTCGCAGTGCTGCCCTTCCCAGGTTCACCTCGTCCTTTCGCTTCCTTTGCTGGATGAGCACCGTCTCTGCTGTGGATTCAGCAAGATCTTCCTTCTGCCCTTCTAGGTATTGTTGGTGACTGGAGGAACCACTTCTCCGCCAAGCAGAGCGCTCTCTTCAATGAGAAATACCAGGAGGAAATGGGAGGCCACCCCTGGCCCCTCCAGTGGGACATGCTCTGACAGCAGCTGCTCCAAGACCTGGGCTGGCCTTTGCAAGTGGCCACCTAGGACCAGCTTGTCTCAGGAAGGCAGCTCAAGAGTGGGACTATCTTCCACTGGGAAGTCGCCCAGCAAGGTGTCATACCAGTCTGGGGCTGTGAGAGAGAATTCTTACACAGTCATTAAAAGCGGCATGATAGCAAATTGGATGACTACAAAACAGATGGAAACAAGCCAGTCACTCAAAGGAGGGGACCAAATAATTTCTTTTTATAAGAAGGGTGGACAGAGGGCTAAATGCAAGGGGGTTTTTATGTTTACAGTTAAGGGCTTGTTAGAGTCACACCAGTTGCTGGCAATCTTCTTCCTTTATTCTGACTTATTTGCAGTGTCCCCAGGGTTCACACCCCTGCTTGGAGAGGCTTCCTCTCCTCCCGTCCTGACAAGCAGAGGGTGCTCAGGAGGACTTTTGGTGGAATCTGAAAGGGCTTTCAGTGATCTGGTGAGAGCACAGCTGCACAGACATTCTCCGGCACCTGCCTTTCCAGCTGCACCTCTGCCCTTTCCTCTTCTGCAGATGAACTGGCCGAAGTGTAGCGTAAGAAAGAGCCATTGTCCCCAGTAAACAGCAGGACATTGTCCAGCGTGAGAAGAACAGGCAAAGCTGCAATTCTGTAGCACAATCATCATGGAGATGCCAAGGATGCTAACAGGAGACACTCAAGTCAAGTCCTGGCCTCTGGACCGTCCTCCAGATGTGCTGAAGAGCGGATTCCCTCTCTCCTGTCCTCCGGCTGGTGGGAACTCCAGTTGAATGTGTTTGCAAGAGAGCATCAGGCTGCGGAGAGGACATCCTGCAAACCTCATGGCCATCAGGGTTGAACCTTGGGACTCCTGCACATGGGCGGAAAGTAACTTTTCTTGTCCAGCACTGCGGATAAGTCAGATGTGTGGAAGAGAGCAAGGTTTCATCTCTTTGATTAGTAAGAAATATTGCTGAATTATTGCGGTGAGAGTATTTCCTCCCCTTCTGTCCGTCAGGATATTGCCCTGGCTGAGGAACAAAATCCTCAGTGGCAACTTCCTCCAGGTAACTCAACCTGTTGGTTAATAGCACCCCTTCTGCCCCCTCCCCAGGGTTTCCATCATCCAAGGAACCCACTGCAAGAGGAAAAATATTAAATCCAAAACACCTTTATTTTATTTAATACATGTAAATGTCATCTTTAATATGTTTTATCCAAGAAACTACAGTAAATAATTTGATAAAGGGAAGACAAAAAGGGTGTTCACAAAATATTTCAAACCACAGTCTTTAAAAAAAAAATAGCAAAAAAAGCAGTAGCAGCAGAGTTGGATGATGATAAAATATATTTCTCAGAAATTCTTCACATAATCATAAAGGCTGGGAAAGACGCCCAAAGGGAAGATGGGATGGGTGGGGGAGAGACAAACTGCACAGAATAAAAAATACAAGGTTCATACGTGCCAGCCTGAAACCGTCGCTTCTCCATGGAAACCCTGCTGAAATCTCGGCCCAACCTTTTCACCCCAGGGTCCCGTATTATGTCGGGCGGATCCCTCCCTCCCTCCCTCCCGCCCTGCCTAGCAAGAGGGAGACGCCAGCGGGGGAGGGGGGCAGTGGCACCCCAAGCCAAGGGAAGCTGCTGCTTTGGTGATTGCTGACTGACGAATTCATTCTCAGGGCAGAATTCCTGGTCTAACCCGAGTGGCCCTGACTGCATTTCCAAGGCGTTTGCAGAGCAAGGCCCACAATTCAAGACAATCAAAGCTGCCTCTATTGTGGTGCCCATCAAAATGGGCGGAGCTTCAGTCACTCTGCCACGCCCACCATCTTGACTTTTCTGACCATGCCCCGAGGACGCTCATGCTGCATTTTATTGCATCCCAGCATGCAAAATGAACCATTACTCTTAAATTGGGGGCAGGAAAAACAAAGACTAGACTTTGATCTGTCCCAACCAGTTCTCTTGCTCTCAGCCTGAGTCATTAAAAGCTTATTGTATAAAAATGAAGGAAAGCGAAGAAGGAGGGGCAGGGAAAGAGGGAAGAGGCTGAGGCGAAGGAAGGGCTAGGAAAGTGGGACGGGGTGGGAAAGCTGCCGGTCCACCAGGCAGCCAGTGATTGGCCACAAACTGAAGAGGCTCAAGGCCTCGTGACCTGTTCCAGCTGATTTCCCAAGATATGAGGAGGACCCAGTGATGGAGGATTCCTAAAATGCCACCTAGGAGGTCAAATCACGTTCGTAACTTCTTTTTTCTTTGAGGAAACTGATTAGTGTAACATAATGTTGACCAGCAAAAGACACAGAAGCCTGTTTCTACCGTAGATGCCCGACAGAGGAAGCCTGTTTTTCCTCCCCGCCCCCCAGTTGATGGACCTGTCAGTTCAGCTGTTGCGGCTGAGAACATGGATCCAGCTAAAACCTTCTCTTAAATCTCTAGTGAACAGCCAAGTCCAGCCACTAAAACAAGGGAATTAAAAGCGAGTGAGGTTGTCTTACAAATCATGGCCCTGGTTTCCTTTTCATGGGATTGCCAAACAAATGGGTCATTCAAGGGAAGGCAGAGGGTAAAAGGCAGGATGTGAGAACTGCTGACCCCAGAGCTCTATTCTGATGCTCCAAGATCATCCCCAGAGGTTGGTTTCTCACATTCCCCACCTGAGGAGGCCTGGTAAAGAAACCACCTTCTTCAGGCAGATGCTTCTCCATCACCCATCACTGAACTAAGTCCTAGGATGGTCCTGGAGAAGCCTGCCTGGAAAGTTAGGCCAGCCGGGGCGGGAGCCGCAATATTCCCGCCCCAGCTGACCAAGCGGTCACCTTTTCAGTCCAGCTGACTTAATAGATCCATTTCCTGAATTATCTTCAAGGGTCTGACATCTTCCAGGTGACAAATATTCTTCCGTTGCTCAGAGGCAGCGGACGGGAGGCTCCTTCCAGAGCTACGAACCCCCACAGTGGAGGAAGACCAGATTGGATTCCTGCAGGCGACTAGCCATGCCAGGGAAGAGGGAGGCCACTGCTGGAATGAGACCCACCAAGGAAGCCGTCTGGGGAAAGGCTGGGGGGCTCACAATCCATCCTCACATTAGCTGAGACACTGGGGAGGTGCTGCGGCCGCAGGTCCTGCTCAGTTAGACAGCAGGGCAAACAGAGCTTTTGTCCAACCTTCTGGACTTTGTGCCGGAAGTTCCTGTTGACCCAGAAGTAGACAAAGCAGTTGAGGAAGCCACTGCCAATGGGGAGCCACAAAGCAACAAATTCCAGCCAGCCGGGGACTCTTTCCTGGGTGATTGCTGGGAAGAGAGAGAGAGAGAAAGAGGGAGAGAGAGAGAGATGGGTGTGAGTAAGTTTCTGCAGGGTGTCTGTATTTTATCCGGGTATCTTGGCTCCTTCATCCCACCTTAGTGAGTCCCAGGCTTCATCATTTATATATCAGGCCGATTCCTTCCAGGTACTGTACAACAACCAGAATTCTCAGGAAATGTTTCAGGATTATGGGACTCATAGCAAACCTCAAGGATGGCTCGCCCATGGGGAGCAGCATGTTTAAACAAAATAGATTTCTTTCAAAAAATTACGAGCTCATGAATCAAAGAATTGGAAGCTGAATGCAGCCTCTTGCCTCCTCTTTGGAAGACAATCTCCACCCTCCCTTATCCTCCGAGCTCCCTCAGAGGGCAGAAGGCGGCATCTCCACTCCGAGGACTGACTCAGCCACTCCCAGCCTTGCATCTAAAGCCTTGCAATTGGCATACGCAAATTGTGCATCAGACTTTGGCCAGCTGTTGTTTCCAAAGGCGCAACCACCTTTGTGCAGGGAGAGATCATCGGAACTGCAGAGGGACAAGTATCTGGCGGGCAATGCCCTGGGGAGGCTGATTACAACATAATTGCACATCACAACTGTCAATCTCTTTTGGGGTATTGAGAGCCAATCCCAGAGGGCTCCCCCCCACCCAGTTGCCTGCCGTCCACTGCCCCACCCCATATTACAGGCTTTTCTTGACCACAAAAGGGGTGATTAATGCAACTGCCTGGGCTTATCCTATATAAGCTAGAGAGTGATGGATTTTAGAGTTTATAGTTGTTAGTATATGATTGTTTATGATTGCTTTTTATATATATACCTTGTATTTAGCTCTGGGAAGTGGGGGGGGAGGGGGGGAGGGGGGGAGGTGGGGGGGAGGAGGGAGGGGGAAGGGGGGATTTTTAAAGGAAAATTGTATTTTAAAACTTTTCAATAAAAAAAATGCAACTGCCTGGGTGAAAAGAAGCCCTCTTGGGTGGCATAAAGGCCTCTGCACCTTGGCCAGGGGGGGGGGGGGAGGGAGGCTTGCTGTGCCACCCACTTGCTCTGGGGCACTTACAGTTGTACACGAGGGTGCCAATGCAAGGGGCCCAGCAGACAAAGAAGGCAAACACAACTGGGAGCAACACTCGGGCAGCAGCATCCAGCTGGAGCATCCGAGGCCTCTTGGACCGCCCTGCCTTCCCCAGCAAGCCCGGGTCCTTTCCACGCAGGCGCTGCGAGCGGGCCACCAGCCAGAGGCGCACGTTCGTGAAGGCGATGGTGGCAGCAGCCGGGCAGAAGATGGTGCCGGCGATCCAGAGGGAGTAGAGCGGGTTGGAGCCGTAGTCCGGCTCGCACAGCAGGGCGGCAGCAGAAAAGCGGACCTGGAGCACAGCCACGGGGGAGGGGATGGCCAGCGGCACCAGGAGGAGGGCAGGCAGGAGCCAGGCAGCCAAGATGAGCAAAAGCACCCGTCTGGGGCTCAGGAGGCGGCCGTAGTGGAGAGGGAAGAAGACGGCCATGTAGCGCTCCAGGGAGACCCCGGCCAGGGAGTAGAGGGAGGCCCCGAAGAGGCTGGAGTTGATGAAGGCCACCGCCCGGCAGGAGGCAGCCTCTTCTCCCGCAGCATCCTGGGTGGCCGCTGGCCCCAGCGTCAGGCTCCGGTATAGGTTGAGGGGCACCACCAGCACAGCCAGGGCAGCATCCGAGGCAGCCAGTGAGAGCAGCATGAAGCGGCTGCTGTGGCTCCAGCCGGACACCGTGGAGGCCAGCACCGCAATAGCCAGCCCATTGCCCCCCATGACCAGGAGCCCCAGGAGCCCCAGGAGGGTCACTTTCACCAGCCAGGTCTGGCAATATGGTGGCCGGCCACAAGGGTCAAGCAGGCATGGGGAGTGCAGCCAGGCTGCCTTGGTCTTGTCCTGGGGGTCCTGCATCGTTGTCAGCCCTGTCCCCTTGCCGATATGGGAGCCTCCCTCCCCTCTCAGGATGGGCCCCCCTCCCCTGCCTTTGTCCCTTCCCTGTGCACCCCGAAACCTCTCCGGGCCAGGGCCTGGCAGCCGGGGCCCTTCGGCCAAAGGAGTCGTGGCCTCTGCCCAGGTCTCCTCTCGGAGAGTAAAAGCCAGGAGCAGCAGCAAGATGGCGCCCAAGGGGCTGCCCGAGGCCATGATGAGGGCCCTGTTGCAGCTGCACAGGCCGGCTGTCCAGGGAAAAGTTCTGGCCTCTGGGAAGCAGTGCCTTATATGGCCTGGCTTCCGTGATTCCTCAGGCTGCTCCTCGGCCAACCAGCTCCCGGAAGGAGAGGGAAACCAAGCACCTCACCTGAGCTCCATTCCCAGCCTTGACTCTTTAACACCTCCAGGTGAGCAGCCCAGCATGTTGTTCCCAGGTGTGTTGGCGCTGCTGACAGTGGGTTAAGGGTATTGTAGTCCAACAGCCTTGAAGGACTGGGGAGAGGAGGAGCAGATGTTTTCCTGGAGTTTCACCAGTGATGAGAAAACCCAGAGTTTTGGGCTCTTATTAGGACAGATATGTGAACATTTGACTTACCTCTCCAAATGCATATAGGACCACTTTCTAGGCTACACTACCCACTGCCTTTTCCCATTAAAGTTTCCCTTTTTGCTGTGTTTTTAATGCTCATTTGCCAGGAGTATTGGCAGAATTAGAGCCTCTGTTTTTAAAACTTCCTAATGGTCACAAAAGTTCAGGCAGAGATGATGCTACTACTGCACCCAACGTTTGAAAGTTGGGCCAATTCTTTGTCTCTGGAAATGACACCTGCACACGGAATATTCTGCTGCTGCAGAGCAATTTGCAAATCTTTTTCCGACTGCCTCCCTCCCACCTTGGGCAGTTGCAAGGATGGCCAGATGAAGGCTCCTTTGCCACCTCGCCAGCTGCCACACGGGGGCAGCAGAGTCCCATTTAGGGGACCTTGTAGTTGGGTGGTGCACAGTAAAATGTTGTAGTGCAAATGGGGGCTGTCTCCCCCTGCCCGTCTTCTGGGGGAATTTCTGGGCAGTTGAAGGGCGGGGGGTTGTCAGCAAATATACTGTACATAGTTTCATTCCTGTGACTGAATTAAACATGTGCATGTTACATAGGAGAAGAAGAGGCTCAGGGCCTCTCTGTTTGGGGGACAGGTGGGGGGTTCAGTTCAGCCCCATCTCAGTCAATTTGGGCTTGCAGAAGGGCTCCCTCACTCATGCTGTCCCTGGGGGCGTGGCATGGGGCAGGGGGATCTCAGGTAGGGATGTGGGGCCAAAGGAGGAGGAGTGGCTCCATAAAAAGGCTCCGCCCTCAGGCCAACAACCGTCCCCAACTGAGGAGAGATGTTCATGCACGCAGAGGCTGCATTTTCTGCATATCAGCTCTGGAACTGCATCCGAGTCTGGTGCGGATCTCTTTGTCTACGTATCCAATCATCTCTGTCTCTCTCTCTCTGTCTTTACTTGTACAAGGCCTTAATCCCAAAGTGATTTTACAATAGGATTAATAACAACGAAACAGTACATGGCACGCATTGCAGAGGGTGACTAACACAAACATCTTCTCCAGCAAATGCCAACAAGGAGATGCGCACAACACCTGACCCAGCCTGACAAAAAGGCAGATCTCTGTGGCTGTATAGAAGTCCAACAGGTCAAGACTATGCAGGTCTTGGAGGAATGAATTCTACAGCCACCGAGGCAGCAGGTCCCCAAGGTCCCCAAGATGATTGCATTTCACAGCTGGAACCGGGAGTGTACCAACTTATCCAAATCTTCTAGTCAGCCAGGTCCTGAGTCCTGAAGGGCTTTATAGATGACAACCAACAGTGAACTGCACCTGGCAGAGCAAAGGTGTTATTGAGGCACCCTGAGCAGCTGAGTTGAGGTTCGGGGCTCCTGCTGTCTCCATCTTTGGAACAAGCCCAAAAGTGCGAAGGAATCCTCCAGGGGAAAGTAGCTCACATCTGGGACACGGGGAACCATCTGCTGCTATAGCAGCTTCAGCAGTGTGTTGCTAGCCACCAGCTTGGTTGGCTTCAAAAAGGACTTGGATCAATTCATGGAAGTGCTGAGGATCAGCAGCTATTAGCCTGCACAGGATGGACCCCTCTGAAGGCCATCTTCTGGGACACCAGAAAGCTTCCTTGGGCAGATGTTGGCCACTGTGAGAGCAGAGCAGATGGGCCAGGGGTCTGATCCAGCAGGGCGCAGCTTATGTTCTTGTTGAAAAACTTTCATCTGATTGGAAAGCACCAAAGACCCACAGTCAGGTTTTTGACCGGTCTAAAGCAAATGACGTTCTCTCTCCATGCCAATGGCACAAGCGTTTACAGACATATGAATCCCTTGTGATTTGTAAAAGACCCACACCAGGTCCTCCCAGGGCAGGAAGGTGAGAAGCAGTGCCTGGGCAGGGGGCACCAAAAGGGAGTCCAGCACACAAATTCTGCCAGCTGCAGTAAAAACACACACACATACACATCCTTCTTCCATTGGTGATATCATCGCAAGTCTTTACTGACCTGGCCCAGCCCAGCCTGTTCAGTTTTGGAAGATGGACACAGGTGCCTCTGTGTTTTGCACACACCAGAAGGAAGATTGGACAGACAGCGTTCATACAATAGGAAAGCATGGTGATTGAAGGGTTTCCAGAATCTTGGGAGTGGGGAGTTGGGGGACTGCTGGACAGGCATGTGCACATCTCCTGTTGCATCCTGTAATCATTCCCTATCACTCCCTGCAATTAGCCGGCTTTTGTGTCGCTCTGGATGCAGCTGGCCTCCGTGTGCTGTGGCTGGGCTCCTCCTTCCCAAAGTGGTTCTTGTGCTTTCCCGGCTGGAGGAGAAATTCGGCTTCTTCAGGGAAGCTCTTGCGCCTGCAAGTAATGCAAACCTGGGTGCAAGTTGGCTTCTGAATGCAGCCAAGAAAGCGGGAGGCCGAGAGCAGGCACTGATCTGACGATGGATTTAGGCCAGATGCAAAGCCAACCTTCTTACTGGCTGGACTGCCGGCCCAGGAGACCTAGAGGACCAGGGCTCTCCAGCCAAGGAGCCCTTTGTCCTGCAGCAGGGAGGAAGGGGAGGGGGGAGCAGGATAACTTACCTAGCAGGCTATGAGTTGTCGGCTGTCCCCTCTTCCCACTAATACGGCCAGCTGGTGCAAACACACTGGCAGGATTTCTACTAGTGAGGACCTCTCAGCAGCGGAGGGGGAGGGGTATGTGTGTGTGGGGGGGCAGTTTGCTGAGTCCACCCAATGAACTGGAGGGGAGGTTAAGTGAAGCTGTATGATGATGGACCTTTTGGGTCCCGTCTGATTTCCTAACCATTTTTACTGCTGTCTGTCCTGTGGCTGCCAAAGGCAGGGAGGGCCTCTCAGCCTCAGCTCAATTTATCTTCCTCAGGAGATGCATTCGAAACTTGGCTGGGACAGACAGCCTGCTTCTTCCATCCACCACACAACACAAAGTCAGGAATGGTTTTTCTGAGGTGACCGATTTCCTGGGCAACAGAGCGGCACGAGCCTCACTCAATCCATCGGCCCCCCTCACCTTGCAGGACTGGCCTCTCGGGGCTGGCCCACAGGCACCTGGACGCCAGGCCGAGGCCTTTTTGTGGTGAAAGGAAGCCGGCCTCAATTTGCTGCAGTGCAGACTTTCCAAAATTGCAAGTTTGGTTCTTCTCCTCCACCACTTTGTGGTCAGGGAGTCTGGTGGATTCCTCGGGGGGGGGGGGGATTCTCATGAGCTAATTTCAAATCGATTCAGCACAGAGCAGAGAAAGTGGCTCCCTCCTTCTCCAGTTATTAAATCATTGATCTTTTCATTTCTTTTTAAAACTTGAGCCTGAGTATTTTCAAAGGAAATCAGCCAACTCTGTAGAGGCATGAAGAACTTTCATTCTTGAAGAAAAGTTAGGTAAAAACTAATAAAAATGGACAAATAATTGTAGGTCCTTGGTGCTCTCTCAGGTTGCATGTTTTCTTGCAGATGTTTCTTGCAGATGTTTCATTACCCAAACCTAGGTAATATCATCAGTGCTAGTGAAAATAATTGTGGCCAGAATAATGACAAGGGGTCATTTGAATCAAGCAACAAGGCCACTGTTTGTAATGGCTGAAACCAGGGAAAAATATATCTCTATATTTATTAATGATATTTTAAAAGTTTATTCTCTTTGTCATCAGCCCCAGGGAATCTCTAAATTGGGCAGGAAGGTCAACCTTGTTTCATTGTTAGCCTAATTTTCCTGGCAATGCACTGATTTCCCACAAATTTGCTGAGGGAAGAGGCGCACATGGTTACGGGGGTCATCTTTGTCCAAGGCAATCAGACTGCAGGTGCAGCATATGGTATGTTGGTAGCAGGGACAGAAATTTCTCATAGCTTTCCTCCATTTAAGAATAGCTCCCTCAAGGAGACCCAAGGCCATCGGCATTTGCTGCCCTGGTCGCTGCTCAGACATGGGAGCTCAGGATGAGCATCTGGCCCTCAACAGTGAGCCAGGCACAGATAGCCGTGGAAGAGCAGAGAATGGAGTGGGCTTTACCGCCTCTGGGGGGCCCACCCTGCTATGACAGAAGCCCCCAAGGAGGCCTCCAGTTCCTCCTCCTCAAGAAACATCTGCCCTCAGCAGATGATGGGCTCCAGCATGAATCTTATTGGGCACAAGAGTTACTATGGTGACATCCATTATTCCTCTTTTCACAGAGATGAATCAGGAGCTAAAAATAAGAAATCTGTGGCAGATTGATCGGGGTGGGGGTGGGGGAGGTAAGTATTGGGGCAAAATGGATGGTGAGGGTATTGGGGTGAGAGAAACATCCGGCTCTTGACTCCTTCCCAACATTAGCCAGTGAAAAGGTGGGTGGACTTCTTTGCCTGGAGCTGACAGGAATCTCAGCTTGTCTTTGCTCCTGAGAAGGAAGGCCCAGCAGGTCTGGGATCATCTGGGAGACATACCTGGCCTCGCTCCGGTCTCTGCTTCACGGGCAGCCCGTTTTTTCTGGCCTGGCTGCTTCTCTGGCAAGGCTGGGGCCAAGGAACCCAGGACCTCCTAGATGAAGATGACCACGAGGGAAGTCCTTTGGGAAATGGGCTTCCAGTGGAACCAGGCCTGTTTTTGGAAGCCAGCCAGCCAGCAGGACGGCCAAGGAGCCTCTGAACAATCGCAAAAAAGGACGGAGCAATCTCAGCCTCCAGCATTTTTGCCAGACTGGCTTCATGTAAGCCCGTTTGCTACAGCAGGTGCTTTCCCATCAAACTTCATCCTTGTCAGCATGAATACATCTCGCTTCAAAGCCCCATTTATTGCAAGAACAATTTGAGCAATTATCCTGACAGTCAGAAATAATCACTTTGTCTCCGTTGAATAGAGCTGCTTCATGGTTAGAGCCTGGCTCCTTTTGTTGGGGAGGGGGTGTCAGGTGGGGGACAGTCACAGTGGAACTGGTGCTTCTGAATGCCCCAGCATGTCGGCAGGCTTGCAGTGTTCAAACATGTTATGTAGGAGTGGTGTATGTGTGAATGGGAAGAACGTATTAAATTATTGCATTGTGTTATGTGATTACTTTTTACAAATTTGTGCCTAGACTTCGGAAGGCTGCAATTCAGGATATAACCATGCATTACAGTAGTTGTGAAAAAATTGATGTTGGGTTCCAGGCAAAAAGTCAATAAAACATGTTATGTCTCTCCTGATGGTTAAAGCTTATTAAAGCTTAACAATTTTTTGAAAAACACCCCAAAACAATTACTGGTTACAGAGCAGAACTGGAAGATAGAAAAGTCCATGTTTTGTTGACTGTTTTCCTGGAAATCCATGATAAATATTTGACATTTTGGCCACAGAAACATCTTCTGTCCATGGTGCTGAAGCAGTACCAACCCAGATCTGCAGTTGTAGCTCCCCTGTGGCTCGGCTGATGCTCCCCGACCCTCCTTTCTCTGCCTAACAGACACACGGCCATTCTTATGTTTAATTCTATTACCATGGCACACAAAGGCCATGCTTTATTTCCGTTTTCATTCAGTCTCCCTTCCGTGCTTGGCCTTTGATTCACCACATAGGGTAGGAAGCTGCAGTTAATCACCCTGAACTGCTGATTGCATTGGAAGCTTCTCTTGCTGAGCTCCAGGGCAGCGTCTCGGGGTGGCTGTGATCAGAAGCGGAAACGTGCAAGGAAATCTGCGCACCATTTGCTGGCTGACACGGCTCACATTGAGACGAGGCGTGAGAAGGAAAGACGCCCTGCTGAAGGTGCTTCTCGGAGCAAGCATAAGCGCTGGTGGCAAAAGCGACAGACAGACTGGATTGCAAAATCTTTAAGGCACACATTTTGAAGCTCTCTTTTCCATCCGATTAGCTGCACACAAGAACTCCTGGATGGAGCTCCCTCCCTTCCTCCTCCAGCCTCACCGCTAATTTAGTCTTCTCTCCTGAATGTGGCAGTGCACCAGCAGGGTTTTTTTTTCATCCTGCCAGGACAGTTAGGGCTGCTACTCTTGAACAAAAGAAGTTCAGAGAGAGCTGTCGTGTTAAGCCACTGAATTTTAATTTATGTAGAAGCTCTTTTCGCCACCAATGGTCAGGATCCCAATAATGAGTTTTGATCACATTACACGTGTAAATTAGTATAGCAACGCCAGGGTGCTCGTACTAGGGCTGCAGAAGGAACGGTGGCCCCCGGGGGTCTCTCAGCCTCTTTCTCTCCTCCTCCTCCTTGCTTACAATCCCAACCCCTGGGTGCATATTTCCCTTTTAGGAAAATTTGTGGAATTAATGTTGTTGTTGCAGGGAACGTTACCTTCCATGGTGCCATGGGTCTCTTGGTTATTCCTTGCTGCAGTAAGATTTTTCCCCCTTCTGTTCAATCATGACTGATTCTTGGAGACTGCTTGGATTAATCCCTGCAGTTTTCTTTGCAAGATTTTGCAGAAGTGGTTTGCCATTGGCTCCTTCCTGGGGCTAAGAGAGAGGAACTGGCCTGAGGTCACCCAGCTGGTTTTGTGCCCAAGGCAGGACTAGAACTCAGGATTGCCCGGTTTCTAGCCTGATGCCTTCAACACAACCCCAAACTGGTTCTCACAATTTTGACACGAGACAATTAAGTGGGGTTCTGGCCGTGCCCTGCAGCCCTCTAACTGCTGCCCGCTTTCCTGCCCCTCTGGAGGGGGAGCTGACCAGCAGACCGAGAGACCCAGCGTGCCCTGCTTGGCCTCCTTTGGCACTTCATTCTGGAGGCAAAGCTCTGTCTGCAGCTCCAATTGCAATTCACTTTGGGCTGAGATACTTTGGTCAGAGGATGGGCATTCTGTGCCTTTGGACAATGCAAAAGCTGGGGAAATGTTGCAGCTGCAAGAAGAGAAGCCTCAGATGAAGGGAAGTGGGAGGTCTTCAGCCCAAGCCCACCCTGGGCATCATCCTGCACGTGGATGGAAGGTCTGTTTTTCTCAGGGGCACTGGCATGTGGAGTGGCCACCAAAAGTCTCTGTCATCCATACTTTTTGCCAGTTCTTAAATTCTGCAAAACACCCCTAGAGAAGCCAAACCACCTGCAGCCTGGCTGTTCTCGTACAGGCGGTTTGTCACTGCAGAGTTGGTCGCAAAGGACCAAAGTGCCCATTTTGTCCCCAGGACCGCAACATGCAACCCCAGTCAGAAATGGCCGCCTGTTTAAAACTGGCTTGTGTTTGCAGCCCATGACTGTTTCAAGATGTTTACAGGGGTCATTTTTGCTTTTCTCCCTCCAAAGGACAGAGTGCCAAGGAAACAGAATCTCTTTTTTATTTGGCTGTCTTCCTGGGTACATCTAGGATTTCTCATGCAACCATCAGCAAATGACACATCACAGCAAAAGACAACCACGGAGCGCACAGAGGGGAAAGGGGCCCGGACCCGAACCGCTCATGCACAGGAGGAGGCTGTGAAACGGACTGAAGCACCTTCGCAACATGGACCGGCTGCTTTGACGCTGCAGACCTGGCATCTGAGCCCTCTCTGCACACAGAGGGGAGGGGGCCCTGCTGTGACACTCCACTTGGGGCAAGGGTCTCTCTGCCGCCCCCCACTTTGCTAAGGTGCTGGTGTGGGAAGAGCCAGGGTGCTGGAGGTCCATTCCCAGGAGCCGAA
This sequence comes from Vipera ursinii, assembly GCF_947247035.1. NCBI lineage: Eukaryota > Metazoa > Chordata > Lepidosauria > Squamata > Viperidae > Vipera > Vipera ursinii. The sequence continues at coordinate 22,448,820 of NC_139520.1, read as the reverse complement.
ACCCTCCAGAGACGGCCCTGGGCTCCTCTGTGGAAGGCAGGCTCAGGGGCCCAGCCTGGGGGGCTTTCTGACCCCCTCTGCCCCTTGGGATGCCTCTGCTTTCTGCCCCCCCTGCCCAGAATGCCCCTGCTTTGTTTCTGTTTCCAGGGTGCCTCGCTACAAAGAGAAGGGGAGCTGCTGTACCCTTGAGCAGTTTCAAGGGGAGGGGGCTATAAAACGTTTATTCCCCTGCCTGAGACAGAGCGAAGGAAGGGCGAAGAGGAGCTTTCTTTGCACGTGTCGATGTATCTGAGCGACAGACGATGGGCAAAGGGCATCAGCCCCGCTTCCCCTCTCGGCCTGCTTCTTACTCTTCACCTTCCTTTCTCTCTCCTTTGCAATCCTGCTGCCCCTTTGGCACTGCCCAGCTGGGAGCCCCTGCTGCCCGGGCTGCCCACTCTCTATGCCATCTGCTTGGGGGCTGCCCTCCCTCACCACAGGGCCATTCCTGGACTTGCTGGTGCCCAAATGGCCAGGGGGACGCAGGAGGCGTCCTGCTCTGCGCGGCGGGAGGAGCAGCTGTCGGCCGGCCTTGCTTGCTGGAGAACGAGCACGGGGGGGGGGGGGGGAGACAGACGCAGGGACGCTCAGGTCCGGCGGGTTCACTGCGGCGAGTTCAGAGCAGAGCCAGGGCCGCTCCCTTCGGGTCCACGGGGGGGCAAGGCCTTGGAGCTGTAATAGTCGACCACCTGCTTGGGCACCTCTGCCAGCACACACTTGGCCAGGGCGGTGGGCGAAGCCTGGAAGACAAAGGAGGCTGAGAGGTGAGCTGGCAGCCAGCTGGGGGGGGTGTGTCTTAACCGTCCTGCCCGAGGGAGGGGGACTTACATTCTTGAACTCTCGGAAGGGGACGAACTGCACAATGTCCCGCATGACAGGCTCGCCTTTGGGGGAGCGAAGGATCCCATCGTCCCCATCCAAGATCTGCATGTCTGTGAAGTCGGCGTTGCCCACCCCCACAATGATGATGGACATGGGCAAGTAGGAGGCCCGGACGATGGCTTCCCGCGTGTCCGCCATGTCAGTCACAACCCCGTCAGTTAAGATCAGCAGGATGAAGTATTGCTGTGAAAAGAAGCGCCAGGTCAGGGCCACCCAGGAAACACGCAGGGCGGAGGGCACAGGCAAGGGTGCAGACTAAACTCCCCCAAACTCTCCCCTTTGACGAGCCGCTGAGCCGACGGCCACCAGCTGATCTTGTTGGCACACAGAAGAGAGGGGAGCCCTTCCCTCATTCTGGAATTTGGGAGGCCACTTGGAACGAAGAGGATAGTCCAGGCTCCATTACAGCCCCCCCCAAGACATCCACCACCCCCCGGGCCTCCTTCTTCAAAAGAATGAGGGGGGAAGGATGAATTGCCAGAGACAGGCACCTCCTATTTTCTTGGCAAAGGAGAAGTTGCTCCCTGTGTCTTCTCTGGTAAGAGCTGCAGGGTTCCTGTGCATGTATCAAGTGCCGCAGTCTCGTGAGAACAGCACAGGCACAGCCCCAGTTGGCAGCAGCCAGAGTGGGCCCAGCTCTGGAGATGCTGCCCTCCAGAGGGCTCTGCGAGAGGCTTCCGGCGACACCTGCAGGCTGCGGGGCCCAGGGCTTGGCTGGCTGGACCCCCTCCAGAAAATCAAGCTTCAGTTCAGAGGAAGGAAGGCAATTCATTCCGATTTGAAATCGGTTCAAGAATGGAAAACCGACCGCCTTATTAAATTCCACTGCATCGATCAGGTAATTCATTTGTTTTGTTTTTAATTCCATTTGCTTTCCTTAATCAAATTGACCTGATTCAAAATGTCAACGCCGACGGACAGGTCGAGGAAGGCTGGAGCCGATTTGCTTCCTCTCCGGTGTCCCTTCTCCTTCTCCCTCGGCCCTCTTTGGCTCCCCAGCCTTTGTTCCTGCTCTGCCGGGAGCCCAGCCTGCCCTCCCTCCCTCCCCCCACCCACTCCCCCCCCAGGCTGTGTGGCGGAGGCATCGGTTGCCGCCATTAATTGATAAGACTGGCAGCGAAGCTTTCAGCCACTTAGCAAGCGGGCCAAGAGCTGTCAAGATCAGGGTGCAAAAAGTCACGCGGGGCCCTGGGTCCTCCTGGCCCACTTGGCACAGGTCAGTAACGGATAAACCAGTAAAGGAGAATATTTGCAGCTCAGAGCGAACTGAGGGGTCCTTGGTGCTCTCTGAGCGTGTTTGGTTTCTTGCAGGCATCTCATGACCCAAACTAGGTAACATCATCAGTTATGTTACCTAGTTTGGTTAATGAAACATCTGCAAGAAAACAAGCAAGCTCAGAGCGCACCAAGGACCCCTCCGTTTCATTAAAGTCACCCAGTCCATCCAATGCTTTCACGTACGTAGGCAAGGAGCCCAATCCACCATAAGAACGCTGCCTCCCTGGTGTCTACTTTTCTATCAAGCTGGCTGAAATTTGGCTACAGGGCTTAAATTCCAGCCAATGTGGGGGCATCGAGGTCAAAGGAGACTCAACCCCCAACCACCACCCAGAAGGTTTCTGCTGATTCCCACACACCCACCGAAGCTTCCTGGGTTTTTTCTTCATTAGCAGCTACTTTGGCCACTTTGGAGATGATGGGCGCCACGTTGGTTGGGCCGTAGAGCTGAATCTTGGGCAAGCAACTCTGGTAGGAGTCCACCACCCCCTGGATGCCTGGCAAGGAGAGAGGGAGATTCAGTGGGCCCCTTCTGTGGGCGACAGAAGCACAGGCGGGGTGGGGGACACCTTTCCAAGCGAAGAGAAGTCTGAACTTAAGCCAGGAGCAGAGAAACATCCTTCCTGCTCCTCCCAGGAAGCCGCCCAGGCAGAGATTACAAGCAAATGTTCTGCAAACATTTTTCCTTTTCTGACTCCAGAAAGGTTTGGCTGTTCTGGGGGAAGCCTGTCTGATGAGCAGAAGAAGTGCTAATCCAGCAGCATTTTGGCCCTGGCAGAAAGGCACAAGGAGCAGAAGCCTGCAGAAGCCACCCTCACCTTCACACTCATCGTTCTCAGGATTGAAGTTAATGGCAAAATCGTGGGAGACCTAGGAAGAAAGGGAGGGAGGGAGGGAGGGAAGTTAATTGTGGAGCCTCCTCCAGCCCCTTTTTCAGCTGGTATCGCTTGGTGGCTGGAAGGCGCTGCAGTATCCTGAAGGAGTCAGAGTTGTCCAAGCGCCAGAGGGATCCTACTACCCAGCCGGTTGGCAGGAGAAGGTGGAGGGAGGTCTTGGGCTGGATGCAGAGGTGGCAGAAGTGCCAATTTGCCCTGCTTCACAACTGCTTGATGGGCACACCAATGCCCAGAAAGGCCGGTCAGCCTGGTGCTACGTTCATGGCAGCAAAGCAGCCAAGAGACTTGTGGGACCCTGAGGCTGAACAGCTTGGCTGAGCAGACCCTTCAAGAGCCCTGAAACACGTCAGTCAACAAGATGTCACAAAAGTCTCAGTGTTCTTATAAGGCAAAAAAAGGAAATGCTGGGGGGGGGCAACAGGCAGGTGTGACGGCAGGTGTGCTGGGGGTCCGGCCTCCCACGGGAGCACTGGCCAAGCTCCTCTCCAGTGGGGCCAGCTGCCTTGGGGACCAGTCTCCCCAACCATGGCCTCTGCCCCCCCCATCCTGTTTCATGCATGTCCCTTTACTTACTTCGTAATTGGGGGGGATCCTTGCTCCGAAGCCCAAGGCAGAGAATTTTTTGTCACTGTGGAGAAGCAGAAACCAGACTGGCTGCAAAGGGCTTGGAAGCCCCTCGCCCAAGCCCCCCCTCCCCTTTCCCCAGGACCCCTGACCGCCATGGGGGAAGATGCCTCCAAAGTGGCTGTTCTCCGGCGGGGATGAATGCTCGAACTGGCCAGCTGAGGGCTAGAGGGAGCCTCCCCCCTCGAGTGTGATGCCCCCTTCAGGGCCTGGCACCACTGAGACAGCCCCCCCCCGGTCACCTGTCGTAGTCCTGGCAAATCTCCCCCACGGCCACCAGGGCCTTCAGGTATTCATTTGGCTGATAAGGGTTGATGTAGTGCAGGGAGCAGCTGTTCCGGGGGTCCCCATTGGAGGCTGTGAAGTCAATGGCCACCTGGGGGGGAGGGGGGAGGGGGTCAGAGGCAGGGAGCCAGCAGGTAAGTCTCCCAGAGGGGGGCAGATCCGGGCTTCCCCGTCATTTGCCAAGGGGTCTGAGATGAGGGGCACAGAACTTCCCACCCTTGGGAGGCAGATGGGAATGTCCTCAGGACCAGTTCCTGCCCAAACCTGGTTAGGGGAGCAAAGAGAAACCGACATCAAGGAAAGGGAATAATCCGGCACAGCCCATTTTTGCCGATCAGCCCTGAACTCAGAGCAAAGCAGGAATTGCCACCGTCTCTCTCCCTCCCTCCCTCTTCACACACCCACCCACACACACACGCACACGTCCTGCGAGCGAGGGGCTCTCGTTCCTGGGATGCTGCCCGTCGCATGGCCTCGCGGGCAAAGCGGGCCCAGAGCCAGCAATCTGTTCCTTGCCACGTTCTGGAACTGACTCACTCCAGGAAGGAGATGCTCTTTCAAAATGCAATCTGCCGCCTGCTTCTTGTTTTGAAAGAGAGAAATCTGTGCGGCACTGCCAGCGGGGCGCTCCAACAGCCACGGCAAGAAGCTGAGGTGACCGAGGAGCTGGGGGGGGCAGCCCGCCTGGAGGTCCAGCCTGAGATAAAGCCCACAATTCCAAAGCCTCCGGCCCCTCCTTCAGTGCTTAGTGTCTCCCTTGCCAAGGTAGGACAGGGTGCCCATACCTACACCAGTTGGCGACAAGCGCAAGAAGTGCCCGTGTCCCTGGGCTGGAACAGAAGAGCCCCCGCACCCCGGCTCTGGCTCCAGAGACCCTTGGCCTGCTCTGGGCCAACTGAGGAGGCCGGGCGCAGCTACTCACCGTGAAGTGGATCTGGCAGCCGCCCATGATGTAATCCAGGAAGGAGTAGACCCTGTGGATCTTCCAGAGAATCTGGGCATCAGAGCGGGATGAAGGCTGCTTCCTGCCAGCCCAGCTCTGTGCCCAACACAGGGCAACAGATCTGCAGGCCAGGGGGCAGAATTACAAGGAGGGGGCCAGGCCTGCTGTAACCCACAGGTTGGATGGGGGGGCAAGAGCCTGTTCATAGCAGACCCATAACCCACCCCTTTGCTCCCCAGATCCCCCCTTGCCCAGCCCCCACGCACCCCGACTGACCACGAGAGGCCGGCCCATGGACTGGCCACTTACCTTCAGGTCCAGGAGAATCACCACCCCTGAATTTCGGTAGTTTCGCTTTTTCAGTTTGTACTTGGGATTCATGCAGTCCCACTGGATCTAATGGGGGAGGGGCGAAAGGGATCTCTTTTTATTCCTGCTGGGCCATTCACGTCTGAACACCCTGCGGATGGCTGCTTTCTCTCCAGGAAGGCCCCTCCCCAGCTGTGGAGCTTCCCGGGGGCGGCTGCCTGGCCTCCTCCCTGTTCACCAACCTTGTTGCCACCTGTGGCTTTCTGCATCTCCTCGAAAGTGGTGTAAAACTCTCCAATGAAATCGTGCTTCCCTCGGGAGTCGTAGTCCAAGACGACACACTGCGCACGAGAGACCCTTCAGGACCCCTCGGAACGGCCTCTGCCCACCTCGTCCACCCCCTCCCCCGGGGCCAGAGAGGACCCCAAGGCAACAGTGGCCAGCTGGTCTCGGAAGTGGGGTACAGCAGGCGGCATCTGAGAGGCGCCCCTCTTCATAAGCCTCCCTTCTAGCCTGCTGGGGGCTCTGCTGAAGTTGCAGCCCAAGCGGCTGGGGGGCGGCTTAGGGCACAATCCGGATGAGGGTGGCCCTCTGCGCCCCCCCATCACTCACCCTCAGCTTCCGCTTCTCTTCACAGCTGCAGAGGGAGCTCAGGGACACTTTGAAGGGTTCCCAGATGGGGCTCAGGTTGTTCTTGACAAACTGAGAAGCACAGGCACATGGTCTGAAAAGGCAGCCTTTCGGGGGGGGGCTCTCTCCTCTGCTCCTCAATCCCCTCTGGCTGATCTGAATCCCAGGGTGGGGGGGTGAGGAGACAGCAGAAGCCTGGAAGGGGGCAGGCCATAGAAGGAGGAGCCCTGAGCCCCAAGGGCTCTCCGTGGCTCTTGTGGGAAGTGCTGCAGTGGGCTGGAGCAGATCTCTTGGGGGGCAGGGGTTAAGCAGATCTTGGGGCCCAGTACCTCCCTTCTTTCACCATGAGGACCAGAAGCTTATAATGAGTAGCATCTCCCCTCCCTGACCAGAAGCGTTGGGACTTTACCCTTTGGCCCCTGGGAGGAGACTCTTACCTCAGTCCGGTGTACCAGCTGCTCACTTCCATCATCATTGATCCGGTAGATCTCCAGAAAGGGATCTGACTTACTGAAAAGATCCTAGGGGAGACAAGGTTAACCTTTACCAAGGGGTGGCTCTCCTGCTCCTCTTTCTAGGGTCCTGGGTGTTGGGCTGTGGGGTGTGAAAATGACATGACGCAATATTGCAAGGCCATCCTAGTTGTGCCTTTTGTGTGAAGACGCCAGGGTGTCATCAAACCTGGGGAGTTTTGCTTAATCCCACCTGGATCTCTTCTTCATTGGGCATCTGAAGACCCTGCCACACTTCATTGGGTGGTTGGGAAAATGAAGGGTGTGTGTGGGAGTGGGGTCCCCTAAACCCCACCCCCTGAAAGAAAAGGGGGCAGCACTTTGCCTTGCATGCAGGCCGGCTGGCAGAGAAGAGTGAACGGACACAGAAGCCTCTTCCCCACTGACAGACCCCACCCAGCAAGTTCTCCATTATTCCTTCCCCTCGCTTCCTGCTCCATCTGTTCAACTTTTAAATATCTTTTTTCATTTTTTTAAAAAAATGGCGTTCATATTCAATTTCACAGCTTTGATGCCAGCCTGATTTATCTCCGTCACGTAAGATGACGAATTTTCATGGATGGTTCTGATTACAGGCGCGCGTGCGCATACACACACACACAGACGCACGCACACACACACAGAGTCCATTTGCTAGATGTTCGCTGATTGTCAGTTTTTCATTCCTAATAAAAACTGCTGCTCCACCTGCACCTGAGCAGATGGTGGAAGGCAGAGCCCTGAGGGGCTGTTTCGGTCTCCTGCCCCAAACTGGGCCCTTCCTACTCCTAGGGGGGGACTCTGGTGGTGGGGTGGGCGTGGGGGCTACACAGGCATTCACCTGTCCAGGTCAATTTATCTCCCAGCGCCTGTCTGAATGGCCTGGACTCCTGCAGCATTGCAATTCCTTTCTCCCCTTGCCTGCCCCCCTCAAGCCAAGTGTAGCCACGCTGACCCTCCCCAGGCTGACCTTCCCCAAAGTTGAAGATCACAGGCCCTTCCCCTCCCCTCCCACCTTGTCATCCAGCTTCTTGGCCCGAAAGAACAGTTCCACAAAGCCGTTTTCGCCAGAGATCTCTTCCGAGGTCACCTGTTAAGAGGGTCCAGAGAGGCCCCTTCAGAGGCCAGGCCTGTCGGTTGGGGGGGTGTCCCCCAGCCGCTGCTTCCAACCTGCCACATGGGGGGGCTGGGAGGGGGCACTCACTGTGATGGTGGACTTGCCGGCGGATTTCCCATACTTGAGAAAGAGAGGCTTGCTCACCCGCTTTTGAGCCACGATCTGCAAGGAGGAGCAGAAAGGTGGGCGCACGGCCCCTTCTCGGGCTGGGCCCACTTAGGGGAGCCTTTCCCAGCAGCTGCCGGTCCGAGCTATCACGCTTGACCCGCTGGCCGGCGGAGAAAGGTGCATCCTAACCCTAAGCCTTGCAGTGGGGGCAGGTGGTCTGCAGCCGTGGGGGTCTCTCCTGCCAGGGACACCCTTCGGGAGGAGGTGCAGGGGGCTGCAGGGCAGAGGCGGTCTCTTCCGAGGGGCTCCTTCGTGGATTAGCCCCCCTCCCGCTGCAAGGTCTGGGTGTCGAAGGCAGGGCCCAGAGACTGTCCCTCCCCGGCCTTACCTGCCCCACCGTGCACTCCATGCCTCCCAGAAAATCGTCATCGTGGGTCCTCACGCTGCTGCCGTGGCCGTGGATGTCGTAGACTTCAAAGCGCAGCTTCTGTACCTCCTCGAAGTAATAGTCCACCATAAACACCTTGGCGAAGACGGGGTTCAGGCTGCTTTTGATGACCTCGGATCTGTCCACCTGGAGGTGCAGAGAGGGCGTCAGCGTCACCTGCCAGGCCTTCCACCCCGAGACCACCAAGCCCAGAAGGCTTAGCCTGGCAGAGAGATGGAGGAAATGCAGAGCCGGACACCCCCCCCCCGCCCCCCTGCGAATGGCGGTCTCAGGCCCCGCCGTCTCCTGCGCGCCCACCGCCCCGCCCAGGGACCCAGAGCAGGCGGCGAGGGCGGCCCAGCCCGGTCCGGCTGATCTCGGGCGGGGGGGCGCCGCGAAAGGGGCGCCGCGCTCGGGGTGCCCAGGGCGGGCCGCAGAGGGTCTCAAGCTCGGTTGCGCGGCCGGAGGGCTCAGCCCGTCTTGCCCCGCAGCTGCGCTTCTCGGCTGCGCCTTTCGAGCCTGGGCAGGTCCGGCGGGGCCCTGGCCTGTTGGCTGCCCCCCCACCCGGTGAGCTTCCAGGGGGAAAAACACGCGGAGCGGGGGCTCCCACGCAAAACACACAAGAACAGACGGAGCCTCGGCTGCACCTGATGGGAAGTCAAAGAAAAGCAAGCAGGGAGAGCGGGCGCGGAGCGTTTGGTTTCAGCGTGGCGCCTTTGCGGCCCTGCCTCGGCCGGGAAGCGCTTCCCGTGGGGGGGGGGACGCTCCCCGCCTTATTGGCGTGGAAGACACACGCACACACACACGCACCCACCCATTTTGGCTCTCGCTTCTTCAGACGGGCCCTCATCCCTGCCTCTCCCTCCCGAAAGAGGGCGCTGCCATCCTCTGACCCTCTGGTGGGGCAGAAGGAAACTTTGCCCAAACTTGCCCAAGCTTCGAAGGGAGGCGGGGGGGGACGCCAGGCGTGGGGCTGGCAGAGCCTCTCAGCAGAGGCGGCCGCTCTCGCTCCCCTTGCCGCAACGCCGACTTGGCGGGCCGGAGCTGGTGGCCGAAGGTGAGGAGGCAGCCGCCGCGCCTTGCTCCCCCCCCGCCTCTCTCCAGCGGCCCCCGCGCTGAGAACGCCGCTGTGAGTTAGTGCTGACTTTGCTCTCGCAAGCAAGTCGTCGGTCATGCCGCTTTTCAGAAAAGGAATCAGATCACGTGTTTGATATAACTTTATGAAGTTTCAGTGCCTGGATCTGCCTGGTTTTCTATTTCCTGCCCATCTTTTTTACCCGGTGCACCAGAGTGACGGCTCCCTCCCATCAGCACCCAGGTCAGCTCATCCATCCCTGGAAAACTATCTAGGGCTTATCAATTATGCCATTAATCACTGTCAGAAGAGGACAAATACAGAAGCTACCAAGAGTCTGGCTGCATCTTAAGTACAAGCCAGTTGGCCCTGGCAGAGACGCCCTGGCCCAGCGCCACAAAGACGTTGGCTAAGAGAAATGTGTTAATTGTTACCGTGCTGGAGGCCAAGGAGCCTTTTGCTACTAAAAGCCTCTGCGGAAGCTGAGCCAGAGACCCCCTCTCCCCTTTCCAGAATGCAGCCCCCCCCCCCACAAACATGAAAGGTTAAGGAGAGACCAAGAACTCTTCTGGGTCTTCCTGCTTCTCCCTCTAGACCTGGGCAGCTTTCTTGGGCTAAGGCAAACATTGTCTCCAGGCCAAGGATACCCATTTTCTCGGGGGAGGGGTATCTTTCAAGCACACACACACAGAGGCAGCCTCACTCTTTATCTGCATCAGGCCACAAGATGAGCCACACCAAGCCTCCACTGAGAAAGCTGAGCTGCCCATTTGCTTTGGCTTTTGGTGCACCAAGCAAAGGGGGAGGGGGGCACATCATGGCAACTGATCCCCCTGAAGGTCCTTTCTCTGTCGCTCCCCAAATATCGCCTTCCCAGGGAGATTTATTAATTAGATGCACTGTCAGAGATAATCTTCTCAAAGTAAGCCACGGAGCTCATCTTGAGGCTTAATCCATCTCATCATGACCCAGATGTTGGATGCAGCAAACTGCCATTCGGAAGGGACAGTCAGCTCCCACGGGAGCCTTCAGTGGGTGGATTTCAGCCCAGATTTGGGGGGGGGGGCAGAGAAGCCTGTATGGTGTGATTTCAGGGACCGTCAGGTGCTGGGAGGACCACGTCCTGCAATGGGATTGCTGCGGGCAGGGGTCCAGCAGGGAGGAAGCCCCCTTGCTTGGGCTGAGCCTCTGAGATGACTTATTGATGGATTAATTGATTAATCAAATTTGTACAACTGTCCCTCTGACAAAGAAGCAGCTCTGGGCTCTTTACAGATATTCACAAAGACGCAACTGACAAGAACGAAGTTTTGGCTGCATAAAGAAGAGGACCTGATCTGACTAGGGACCCCCCTCTCCCCAGCAGCTGGACAATGCGAAGGCCACAGATGTTTTCCATCTCCAAGGGAGCTGCAGATGCCTCTGCTTGCTCACTGGCGCTGCTGCGTCCCTTTCCGGAGGCTCACGGAGCACGTTGGACTATTGTCCCGTCACTCTGCGTTCTCGTGATTTCTAAATAATGCCAAAGCATGAAATGGCAACTTTATCAATGTCAGGCCACACAGCCCTTTGGGACATCAGTCAAAGTGATTTTCCGTGGCTGTTAACACGGGTAAAGAAAGCTGGCTCCCATGAAAATAGAGCAATATTTCAGTATTGATTTTTGCTGCTCACTCTGAGCCTCGTCCTCTGTCCCTTTCAGCAAGGAGATACGTCTTAAGCCAACTGATCCACCGACAAAGCAACCTGGATCTGGCCCTTGGGCAGGATGGCTTAAACACCCCCCCACAGCTTGGGACCAGCCCCCCCCAATTATCTCCCTTGCCTCCAGCAGGGCCTGTCTCGAGGCTCCATGGGGGTCTGCAGCCGGGGGGGGGGGAGCTGGGCTCTCCCTGCAGTTCCTCCTCCCCAGAGGCTGCCTGTCTGGTTTTGCAGCCCCCAACTGGCCCTTCCTCCACCATCTCAGCTCCGCGGTGGTTTCCCAACAAAGCCACGGGCAACCAGTGCTCCCTGCAGAGGAGAGCTGGCCGGAGGAAATGTGCAAAGCCTGGCTGCCAGTTAAATGGGCCCATTATATGTCTACTCTGGGCCCCGAGGACCTGGGAGGACCTCCGCTTTTGGGATGAGCTGTTCATCGACAGTGGCTGCGCATGGCGGGTGCTAAAGAAAGACGTCTGCCTTTTGCTGAAACTTTGGTCTTCAAGCCTGCAGACAGGGAGGAGGTGCCCTTTTCCTCTCTCCTTTCTGGGGCGCTGAATGCCAGAAATCCAGCCCCCCTCTGGGTCCCTGCAACAGGGGGGGGGCTCGGCGCTTTGTGATCCAGCCTTCCTTTCGCCACAGGGAGGGGCGCTCTGCTCCCTGGCCACAGTCTGAGCAGGTATTCGAAGAGGGTTGGAAAGCTCAGATGAGGCCTGTGCAAGAACCGCTCAATGGGGGAGGGGGATTCAGGGGCCCGGTCTCGAGAGGAAACCGGGGGAGGGGGCAGCAACCCTTCCAAAAGCTCATCAGCCTCAACGCTCAGCCGGGGCCTTGCAGTTAACAGCTACACAATGAGAGTGATGTCATTAACATTTAGGCAGCCATTTTCGCTGTTTCAGCCGTTCACCTACATCACCTAGATTTCATCGCAACCCTGCAAAGGAAGCCAGTGTGGGCATCACCTGTTGGAGCTCCTGCCAACTTCTCAGGTGAGGCAGGCAGGAAGTCTCTTGCCCTACGTTGGCCAAGAAGCATCCGAGCGATGGGGCTCTCTGCTCTGCCCCAAGGGAAGGCCGTGGAATCCATTCCCCAAAGCAGGGAGCCAACCTTGCTGAAATTATGGACTGACCCTGCCCAGCCTCGGCACCACAGCAGGCCCTGCCAAACGCCCCATTTTACAGGTGCCACAAGCCCCATTGCTGGCTATGCACTCTGCACTGTCACCCAGAGCCAAAGGCCCTTCTTTCACGGCCTCTCCTTCAGATGGGGAGCCAAGCTCCTTCTGCCCCACAGAAAGGCCATCATCAGACCCAGCTGGGGGGAGGGAAGCTCACAGCATTTTCGGTTTATCTCCTGACCGACCCAGCTGGGCACAGTTTGCCAATCCCTGTTGTCTGGGAGCCTCTAGCAGAGGTGAAGTGTCACATCTAAGGAATATCTGAAGCTGCAGGCAATTAGCCCGAAGCACTGGCAAAAGGGCTCCATGCCAGAAAGCGAGAGCAGGATCGTAGGCAGGCTGGAGCAGCCTGAAGGCCTGGCAGAGCCCTCTGCCGCTGCCACACACACAAAAGACAGGGGGGGGGTGTTTCCTGGGCATGGTGGAGCAGCACCAAGGCCAATGGGGGGACACCTGTGCCTCAATTTAGGGGGTGACTGCCATGGCTTGGGAGGTTCACTTCAGGGGCAGCGCCAAGGCAGCCTGGGGAGGGCAAGATCCCAGTAGCTGGATCAGGCCACTCTGTTTCTGTGAATGGGCGCCCATCCATTCCTGATGATTGGGGCTTTCCCCCCCCCAAATTATTTACAGCAATACCAGCTCTTGCTTGGAGAACTAATTGGAACGGAGCTTTTGGGCACCAGGGAGCTTCCGTCAGCACACTTTAATGTCATTAGGAAGCCCCATGTGCTTTCAGGCGATGGAGGAATGGCCACCGCCACCACAGGCTGCCAGGCATTTAGCAGACTCTGCAGGGCACATATGTGTCTCTGGGTGCTGTTCATTAAACTGGGATTTGAGTGGCGTCTGATGATAGCTAAGCCTCCTTTCCCGTGACTGCTTTGCTGGCTTGGTTCTTGCATTATCTGTTTTGACTTGATGAGCTGAATGTGGATAGAGATCTTACAAGTAAGCCAATTTGCCAGTAACCAGAGCCCCGAGGCCAGGGAGCCTGAAGCTTAAGCCGGAGCGTTTTCCCTCTTTCAGTAGATTTTCCAGGCAAATTCAGCCCCGCTGGAGACTGGAGGAGGAAGAGGCCCACAGCAGATGCATTTGCCCTGCACAGACCTTGCTCGGCCCCAGGAAGATGGGAGGAACTCAAGGCCCAGGCAGAAAGCCAGCACCTGAGGATCATGCCAGAGACAAACAGAAGCAACGGAGTCTCTACACTTGTGGCAAGAGCCTTTTGCCTCACCCAAGTCTCTGGTGTAGGAAACTGGGTTTTATGCAGGATTCTCAGGCCTTTGGGGAGGAGCCTTAGCGAGGGGGTTGGGATGGCCAACTCCATCCAGTGGCAGCAGCAGAAACAAGAGTCCACCTCTCTCATAAGTGCAGAGATGGAGCGATTCCAAGGAAGCCTTCGGCCTCATCGGCCTCGAGGAGTTGCTGCATTACTTCAGTGCCTTTCAGCAGGGATTGGCTACTTTGGGGGCTTGCAAAGGTCCAAGCAGGCTTGGCAGCGTTGCAGGCATCCTAACTCTGGGTCTCAGAGCAGAACCAGCTTCCGCCATGGTTGGAGGAACCAGAGAACAGGAAGCTGGAAAGCCCCAAGATCTCCTGCTCGGCCAGGTGCAGCCGTCTCTGCATCTGACCTGTTCAGGCTTCACCTTTGCCGCTACAACTTATCCAACAGCAAGGAGCCCTTAGCAGCCGATCCCCCTGGGCGAGCCCAAGCGGGGAGCCAAGGCAAAACCCTCAGGCCAACTGGTCACGTTGCAGTGCTGACTCCGTTTAGTTGGCTTAGTCCATTGACAGGACTCCCGTGAGGTGGGCAGATCCCTTAAATGCATGTCTTTTAATGCATGTGCTACTAAGTGTGAAGGTGTTACGCATCCTCCTGGGAGACTTTCCACTTCGTTACTTCCCATCTTCTCCTCTTTTTAAATGCATCGGCATATATTTTGCACACATGCAAATAGAGGCATCTTTAATAGCTAATTCATTCCAATGAAAAAGCTGATGCATCACCCACACCTTCCTGGGCCAGATCATTTCTCTGGCCGGGGGGGGGGAGGAAAGACCCATCTTTGTGCAGTTGGTCTGTGCCCAGTTCTCCTTGCCCCTCTGGCCCTAGACCTGCTCTTGCCCACAGGATACCCACCGCCAGGCCCCTGAGATCGCTGAGTCTTACAGACCCCAATCCTCAGGTCTTCCTTTACAGGATGAAACAAACCAGCATCCTCACACACAAGCCCAAAGGGACCCAACTCAACATCCACATCCTTTTGCTGGGCTTAAAAACCCGGCCCTGAGAAACAGACAGCTAGAAACATCTCAGCCTATTCCTAGAAGATGCTTGGATTTGAGAAAGTCTCCTGCAGAGGCCCCCAAAGGCAGGACAACCATCTCCGATGCATTGCAAGGACACGGACCTCTGCTCAGGGGCAGCAGGGCTGGCCAATGGGGGGGGCAGCCAACCTGCCCCTCCTTTGGGGAGAGGAAGGTGGTTCTGGAGCAGACCTTCCTAACCCACTAAAAGGTTGGGCACCCTTTTTGAACAGCTCGGAATGACTTTGCTGCTGATGTGTGATGAGAACTTCTGCCAGGCAGATCTGAAGGACCTGAGCTGGGAAGCTGCTTGAAAGGACAGACGGAAGATGCGCCTTTGGAGCTGAGCCAAGACGGACAGAGAGCTGCTGCTGGGACTTTGGCAGCTCCTGCCCAGCTTGCCCGCCTGCTGGACCCAGATCAAGCCCCCCCCGGCTTCCCTTTGACCCTCCCTGCGGCCGCTGCCCACCTACCTCGGCCCACTGTCCTTGGGACTGCATGAGGAGGACGACGCAGGGATCCGACTTGTTGAGGGTGTCCCGGTCGAGCAGGTGCTTGCAGCAGACGCGGAGCTCCACCTTGGAGACGCAGGTGGCCGAGACGACCCCCAGGTTGGACTGGGACGCTGGGTCCAGGATTTCGTTCATTCTTGCCGGAAGCAGGGCTGGAGCCTGGGGATAGCTGGCTGCACGGCAGGCGACAGAGGCCCGGCCCGAGTCCACAGAGTGAGCGAGCGGTGGGGCTGGCAGGAGCAGCAGAGCCCAATGACGCTGAGCGGCTGGCTGCTCAGAGCATCCCCAAGTGCCAAATGCCCGCTTCCCCGGTCTGCGCTGGTGCCTGCTGGGGAGCTGCCAAATGAGGCTAATTAAGAGGTTTTCTCAGAGCAAATTAAACAGCGGTGGTTCTTTTCCCTTCCCCTGATGTTGCTCCCACTCAGCTCCGTGGCTGCTGGCACCTGGGCGCATCTGTGCCTGGCTTCTCTGGAAAGTGGGTCTGGGGGTGGGGATCCCTCAGTCTTCTGGCCTCCAAAGAAGTGAAGGGGGGAAAAGGAGGGACGCTCCCCCTTTCACTTGCCCCACAGCAGAAGCTGCTCTTGCCTGCAGCTTCCTGGCTTGCAAGGCTTCCCCCTCGGCGGAACCAGAATAGGGGCCTACCACTCTGAGACGCCCACGTGTGCTGCCTCGGGAGAGGAAGCAGCATCCCACGGAGCCTCCCTGCTCCTTCGTGGAAGGGCTGACCTGGCCAGGAAGAGGACGGCCTGCAGATACCAGAAGAAAGACAGGGGAAATGACCTCTCAGTCGCCCTCAACACACAACTGCCTTTGGCAGATGACCCCGCCTGCCTCCTGCCACCCGCTGGGCGCCTGGGCAAGGAAGCTGCCTAGAGAAGCTGGTTTGGCTAACTGAGAGCCCAGATTGTGCCAGAAACAGTAGAATGGAAGCATCGGATCCCGGTAAGCTTCAGCTGCTCATCAGCAAAGGCATTCTGGGATCTGCCCTTTTGCCATCCTTGGTTCCACCTGGTTGTATCTTCTTCCACCCACCAGAACTTGTCTTTTGTGTGGAAGGATTCTCTTCCCCGACAAGAATCCTTCCACGCAACCAAACCCAGCCAGAATCCTGACACTCTTGCACCACACAGGAATGGCAAAAGCCAAAAACTTTGAGGCATTTGGTCAATGCTGGTCAGCAGCTTGCCAGGCAGTTTGCCCAGGGCAGACAGGCAGCCCTCCTTGGGCCAGGAGAGTCTACCATGGCGCCCCCCCCTCCCCGCCCTGTAAAGGCTTAGGAGCAACTGCAGCGGTGGCTGCCGTCCTATCCCAGCCCTCTTTCTCCCTTGACTCTGGATAAGTCAAGGGGGAGGCAGGACAGCCGGGCGCCTTGCTCTGGAAGCAGGACTGGGCTGCTGAGAGGGGGCCGTGGCAGGGAAGACAGCTGCTGATGCCCAGGGCTTGCCCTGCAGGCCAGGAGCCGAGGCCGAGGGCCCACAGTCAGCAGCCACCAGCAAGGCTCTACAGCAGCCCTAACTCAGCTTGTCTCCACACTTCTTTGTGAGACAGAAACAGCCCCTGATTGCCGCTTGGCCGGTTCTGGTCCAAGGGTGAGGAGAGCTCCTTCCCACCCCAATGGAGGCCCGGAAGGGCTCCGGGCTTGGACCGGTGGGGGATCCTTTTCTGAGGGCACTTGGCAGTTCCAGGAAGGGGAGGGGGTCCCCTGGGTAGAAGGGCAGGGGGCTCTTCCTCTAATTGGTGCCTGGCCTTGTCAGTGGTTCTGGGTGGAGACCGTCTTCCCCACGGATCCCCTTCGTCCCTCTGGCCTTGCTGGGAATTAGGGGCACTGCGTTCCATACGTTTGGAAAGAAACCGGATGGGGAGGGGATCTTTTGCTGAGACCCACAAACTGACGTCATCTAAGCATCCACCAGCACATTCGTGATCATGCATGTGCTCTGCTGCCAAAGCAGCACATCCCCACATGTTGGCATTTTAATCGACCAAAACAGATTAAGTCTAACTAAGAAAGGGTGCATGAAATTAAACTTTGGGGCTGAGTTTCCACAATCGCTAGCAATAACCACTGAATTAATCCAGGTTTGGTAATTACAAAGTATGACAACTTATCCCCTGAGCAGACCAGCTGGGCTCAGCCACCAAGGTTAAAACAAAACTCTCTTTGCTGCTCCTGTGCTGACCAAACTGGGCACATTGTAGAAATGCCAGTCTCTCCATCTGAGAGTCTTCAGGGGCTCCATTCCTACAGGAGCCTCTTTGCCCTGACAAGAATCCTTCCACACAACCAAAGAACCTTCAGACAACTTCCCAGCGGACCAGCTTCCCGGGATCACCCTGGGCTGCTTCTTGAGAGCCCGGCCATCTGCCTTTTCTGGGATGCACCCTCCCTCCAGGCGGCCAGGAAGACTGGGTGGCCAAGCAGCTGCACCGGCACAGCCACCCTGGGCACCTCCACATGCTGATGAGCTTCAGTCTTGGGACTGCAGCGTGACCCTGAGGTGGTGCCTTTGGCCAACGCAGGACCCCAAGGCTTGATGGCTCCTTCTCCGGAACCAGCATTGCGGGAACCAGAGTCCCGGGGCTGCTAGCCCAAAGCGCAGCCACTGGCCTCGGATGGGCGCTGATGCCCTCCTTGCCCGCCCGCCCGGAGCCATCCCTGAGCCGGGCAGGTGCCTAGGCGCCCCTTGGTCGAGACGAGGAGACCAGCCCTCCTCCTCCTCCTCCTCCTCCCCCAGCCGCCCAACCTGCTACCCGCCGAGCCCTTCGGGGAGAGGGGAGTGTGGGGCGCCACTCGCCCGCCGCCTGAAAGTTCGGGGCGGGAGGGAAGCCCCCCCATCCCCGCCGCCCACGCCGGGCTTACCGCTTCTGCAGCCGGTCGGAGAGTCGGGCTCGTGCGCGGAGCCTCCGCCTCGCCAGCCTGGCTGCGCCCGAGACTCTCCGCTGCGCGCGGCGGCGTTAACCCTTCGGCGTCTGGCCGGCCGTGGAGGCGGCGGGGGGGGGTCGGGGGGGCAGCCCGTTTCCGCCCGCCTGGATCCCTCCACGCGCTGCCTCCCGCGCAGAGCCCCGCGCTCTCACCAGCTGCAGCTGCGCGGGCTGGCAGACGCTCTGGAGCCCGTCCGTCCGCTCCTTCGCGGGCTGGCCGGGGACTCCGGCGCCGCCGCCGCTTCGCGCCCCAGGAGCCCCGGTTCCGCCGCTGCCCCTCCCCGGCCGCGCAGGTTCGGGAGGCGGAGGGCGGCGCAGATGCTTTCCTGGAGCGCTCCGGGCGAGCCCCGCGCTCCCTCTCGACGGCCGGCCGGGCAACCGGGGCGAAGGCGCGGTCAGGGCAGGTGCCGCCCCTCCCGGGCAGCGCCGTGGTAAGGCAAAGGGGCTGCCCAGCCGCCGCCTTCGGGTCTCGCCAGTCTGGACCACCGGTGCTCGCGCCTCCCTCGCGGCCCCTGGGCTCCCCCAAAGCCCATCGGCCCCTACCCCAAACTCCTGCGGAAGACGGTACCGTTCCTCCCCCACTTTCCAGCTCTTGATTTGGCATTTCTCCGGCGGAAACCAGGCAGTTGAGTTGCTCTAAGGTTCCGCTTCCAAGCAACCGTTTGCCCCCCCCCCCGCAAGCCCCCTCTCCGAAGCTGCAAGGACGAGATCCTGATGCGAGGGAGGGGCGCCAGTCCTCACTTAGCAAGGGCAAGATTTGGTGGGGAAGCTGGCCGGTCCAGCCCAAGGCTTGCCTCGGAGGTTGTGCTCGAGGCTAACTTGCACTTGAAAATAACCAATAAATTGCTTCTGCGGGTTAATCGGCCTCACAGTCTGATCCATTCCTTTGGACGATCAGTTTGCACTCTTTTTTTTTATTGAAAAGTTTTAACATACATTTTATCTTTAACAATCCCCCCTCCCCCTCCCCTACCCCTCCCTCCCTGCCCCTCTCCCCCTCCCCCCCCACTTCCCAGAGCTAAGTACAAGGTATAAAAACAAAAAAACAATCATAAACATCCATATGCTAACAACCATAAACTCTAAAATCTATCACTCTCTAGCTTATATAGGATAACTACAAACACTATTAATATTAAATATAAAAAAAGAAAAAAGAAAAAAGAAAGGAAGACTTATTCAAATGCTACATGAAACTTTTTAGTCCCATATTTGTTCTGGATATACTCAATCCATTTTCTCCACTCCATAATATAACGTTCTTGCGAGTGATCTTTCAAATAAGCCAAGATCTTTGCCATCTCTGCCAGGTCAGAAACCTTTAAAGTCCATTCTTCTATAGTCGGCAGTTCCTCCTTCTTCCAATATTGACCTATTAAGAGTCTTGCTGCCGTAATTAAATTCAACATCAGCTTAGTGTCCACAACCGTAGCATCTGTAATTATACCCAACAAAAAAAGTTGCGGACAAAACTTTATCCTTTGCTTGAAAATCTTCTGCATGTTCCACCAAATTTTTATCCAAAAGGCCTTAACCTTTTTACAAGTCCACCATATGTGAAAATATGTTGCATCTTCATCGCCACACCTCCAGCATTTGGGCTGATAATTCGGATACATACTTGCAAGCTTTTTAGGATCTAGATGCCATCTATAAAACATTTTATAAAAGTTCTCTCTTAAGTTTTGAGCTTGTGTAAATTTTACGTTCCTCACCCAAATCTTTTCCCACGTGTCCATTGTAATAGCTTCTTGGATGTTTTGGGCCCATGTTATCATACAATCTTTAACAAGTTCTGTTTCTGAGTCAATTTCTATCAGTGCAAGATATATCCGTTTAATATGTGCTGGACCCTGATTTCTAATTTGCTTTATCAGATTTTCATCAGTCATTGTAAAGCCAGTTTTCTGATCTTCTTTCCACCTGGCCCGTAGCTGAATATATTGAAACCAAGTTTGAACAGTCTTCTCATCTCGCAAGAGGCTGTACGGTTTCAGACACCAGATATTTCTTTCCAAACTTAAAATCTCCTTATACGTAGTCACATCATGTTTAAAACCAACATTTACATATTTTCTATTGCGTGTTTTGGGATTGCCCACAATGGTATCTTACAATCTAACTTATGTCTATACTTCTTCCAAACTCTCAACAATGCCTGTCTTAAAATATGCACTTTAAACACATTATCTACCTTCTTATCATACAACAAATATGCATGCCAGCCAAACAACAAGTCGTGGCCCTCAAGATTTAATAATCTCTCTTGTGTCAAATTAATCCAATCACTTATTCCTGCTAACGCAGCAGCTTCATAGTATAATTTAAGATTGGGCGATCAGTTTGCACTCTTGATGTCTCCATCAACTTACAAATACCTTGACTGGTGATGTCATAAGAGACAAAACTAGCCTCAGTTCAGCTACCATTTTTTAAATTTTGGGAAAGCTGAAAGCTACGGCTTATTGAGCCCGGATGCAGCTCATTTACCCACAGTTTACCCTTCTTGATGCTGCATCGTCGCTGCCTGGGAAGTTCTGTGCCTAAGAGGCCCTGGGAAAGCAGGTGAGGCTCCTGGTCTGAGACTTATTTGTGGAAGAAGTTGGGGGAGGTTGGTGAACAGAGCCCTCCTTGCAGGAACTCACCACCCCTCTGCGTGGTCCTGCCTGGAGGGCAGAATGGACAAGTTGCAAGGAGGAACAATTTTCACCATCTTTCGGGGGCCCCCAAAGCAGGTCCCAAGGGCACACTTGGGGGTCCTGGCCTGCCAGCCTTCAGCTTCTCATTTTTCCCTGTCAAGGCATCCTGCATCCCACCCCCTTACTACATTTTTGGTAGAACCACAAAATTCGGGCTCTTCACCAAAAACATTTTGGGACAAGGGAGATCATGCTATCCCTGAATACTAGCACATTATGTGCATTGGTAATTGTAGTGATGTTTGTGTGTCTTTGGCAATGAAATATCACAGCAGCTGTAGCAATAAATGCACAATAAATAATATATACACTTTATAGATGCAGCTTGACTTGGAACAACTTACATCGTGCAATGGTTCCTTCCACACCATAAAACAGTAACAACTGTGTATCTCAGATACTTGGGAAGGACTCAATAGGTGGACAAAAATGCCAAATCGAGTCTAAACATCTGGCTGACCACATGACCAACCATAAAAATAATATAACAATGTACAGATTGTGCAAAAATGCAGAAGAAAATAGATTGTACAGTCAGCTCATGCAAGAAAATCACACTGATAATAAACAATGACACCACACAGTTTCCAAAATGATTCATTGGAACATCTGTAAAAATTATCATAATTGGTGAGAACGTATGAATTGAAAAAGAAGTTGGGAATAAGCAGATTAAAATATTGTGAATACAAACTGATAGTCTTGGCTCATAACACACCAAATTTAACTGTAGTTGAAGACAAGAAGGTGTGGATAATGGATATGGCAATACCAGGGACAGCAGAATAGAAGATAAAGAATTCCAGATCACAAAGTATCCAAATCTAAAATTGAAATTGAATGATTATGGCATAAACCAGCTGTGGTGTTCCCAGTGATTATTGGCACACTGAGAAAAATATTGGACAGCACTTGGAAAATCTGACATTGGGCTTAAAATACACCAACAGCACAATTCATTATTGGCTTTGGGCCCATCCTAACACCCCCTCCCCCCACACCAAAAGCCCTCTATGACTCCGTGAGCTGGCCAGGAGTCTGCTCTTTCCAGGAACCCTATTTCAAACTGAACCATTCCACTCTGGAGAAATAATATTTTATCTGTTCAGCCACAGCAGATCACTGTGAGTCACTCCTCAATAATGTTCTGGCTTTTGTGTACGCCACACATTATTATTTTTTTCCTTTTCAGGAACAAAAAAGGTGTGATGAATAACGGAAGGTTTGCCAGTCTGCAACCTTGCTTTGATGTTTACAGCCATGCTCCGTCATCTGAAGGTTGTCCTTCAAAGGACACCTCAGGCACCACTTCCTTTTCCACCCCCTTTCACACCTGTCAGGACTTCCTGCACATATGAGCATGGAAGCACGTTGAGACAATTGCAATGTCGTGCTTAAAATGAGGCTGATTGTTCTGCTGACTGGATCTTAATCAATGCAACCCGGCAACTTGAATACCACTCTCAGCGTGTAAAATGATGTGCACACAGAGCACCTGGAGAGTGCTTTTACCTCCTCAATGGGCTTCTGGCCTTTGGTGTGCTCTTCAGTGACACAACTGAGCGGTGCAGATTCTTTGCGCATCCCCAGAACCCTTGGAGGAAGAAGAATTGCATTTGCACTGTGGAAGTGGTGATTGGCTGATGGCTGGCCTGAAGCCATTGAGACCGAACAGGTTCTCCTAATCCCTAACTGGGGTTTGTTCCGAACAGACACATCCATTGGGAAGCTGTACGGTATCTGAGCATGACCAATCCATGAGCTATGCTGGCTGTGGAGCTTTCCTTTGCCAGCCCGCTCCCCATCCTCCTCCAGCTTGTTCCTTGAGCACCCTCAGGAAGGCTGGTCCATTTCCGAACTCCTACAGATGGTTAAAGGACTCCAGTGACATCTTTTCACTGAGTGTCATTAAAGGATTCTTGCAAAATATCTGGAGTCTGGTAGCCCCTTTCTGGCTTCTGCCTTTGAATCAGATTGGTGGGTTGGAAGCGAAGTCTCCAAACCTCCGCCTGGTTTTTGGCTACTGTAGACTAACATGGTTCTCCTCCCACAAGGAATCCTGTAAGCGATTCTGATCACATCAGCTCAGAAAGCAGAGGAAGAAAGGCGGCTGAGAACAGAAGAACGGAAGAAAGGAGCTGGAGCAGCTGCCTCTGAGGAGCTTTGCTTACGACAATGGATCGGAACCTCTAGTCCTGAGTGCCCAGAACAAAACTGACCAGAGGAAGGACAAGGTGACCACCAACAAAGGAAGCCCCCACCTGCCCAGTGTACTCCATGTTCCCTCTTGAACAAGACACCATCCAGCGTGCTCCAAGTGGGCAGTCTTTGCCTACCAGGATGGCTGGGCTGAGATGTTTGTTCCTGCACATTCTAAGGTTGGCAGCTTTTGCAAGCCAGGAAGGTGTAACTGGAGTAGCCACTTTCCTGTCTGTGCTGACCGCCGGAGCAGCCGGTGCCCAAGAATCTGGCTATTTGCTCAGAGCCAGCAAGAGCGGAGGGAGAATGTCCTGTCTCCAAGGAGAACAGTTGGCATCGTTGGCTGCTTCCTGGGGAAGGCTTGGGAACACTTTCCCTTGCCAATTGCTTCTCCAGGCCTGCTGCTGACAGCCGGAGTTCCCTTGCCCAGGTTTTCTCCAGAACCCTCCTGTTGCCCCTTGCACGAAAGGGGCTAGCCAGGGAGCCCCATGGAAAAAGGGATGCGTGCAAAGGAAGGTATGCAAAGGTCAGGCGACAGACGGATTGGACTTGCTGTGCCACCTGCCCAGAGCAATGGATCCTAGGCTCCGCAGCGGTATCACAACCTCTCTCCTTTTCACTGAGTTTTAGAGCTGCATTTCCCACCCACAGCAACTTGTAAGATAGGGCGACTCCAACCCCCAGAATTCCCCAGCCGACCAAACCTCAGCTAGGGAGGGAACAGGTCTGCCTTGATGCTCTCTGAACGCCTGGCAGGTTGGCATTTGCTTGAGGGTGCTCAGTTGGGAGCGGTTGCCGTGGGACCCAGTTGTTGTTCATTCTAAAGGCCTTGAAGTTCCTAAGATATATCAAAGGCTTCTATGTTTTGCATTGCAAATTCCTGGCTTGGGGGAAGAGACCCCTCCACCCAACCTGTTCTACCTCCCAATCCTGTGGTGCGTATTAAAACTGAGGAACCTGAGCAGAACTTGCTGTTTGGCCGCATGAGAACGCAGAATGGCGTGTTAAGAGAGGGCCTGCTGGGCAGAGTTCAGGAGACAAACAGAGCACCCTCAGGGTGGGCTTCTCGGGTTGGAGCTCCTGCCCCCCCTCCAGGGTGGTGGGGCAGCAGGGCCTTCTGTGCCTGGATGAGTGCTGGGAAGCAGCCAACTTGGTGCCCTGCTGCCCCCGTGTGGAGACTGCTGCCTCTGCAGCCCTAAGCCAGGCAAAGGACATCAGCATCTTGTTCAACAGTGACAGATGTCCCAGCCTGGCTTCCCACCCCGAACCTTTACTGAAGCATAAATGTCACTCCCTTGGCTCATACCTTGTCAAGCTCTACCTAAAGCCCAAGCAGCCACCCACAGGAAGGCCCTGCATTGTTGGAAGATGCTGGCAGCATTTCAGAGAGACAACTTGCTAAGCAATCTGCCATAACGGGCACAGGCAGACTCGGGCACCCACCCATTTGCCCAAGAGGCCCCAGCTCTGAGCAGGACAGTTCCAGGACTGTCAACCAAGCTTAGCTTCCGCCGAGTGATCAGCATCACCATTCCATCCTGCCAATATAAAGCACAAGGGGTGGAGGAGGCACACCTCAGGATAGTTTAAAACCCCCCACCACACATATAAGCAAGGCAAAAACGTGCAGAAAGTGTAGCAGCACATTCGCTTGGTGGCTTCTCTGGATTTTAGAAGACAAAATACAAATATGACAGGAGGTCCCACCCCCCTCACCCCCTACTTTGCTAGGAAGCAGCTCTTGATCCCACTCGGATAAACTAATGAACTTCTACATGCACAGAAAAGCATTGAGACGGCACCCCAGAACATTGATAGGGATGTGAATGTGACTTTTCCCCTCCGACTCCTCACAAGCTCCTCTTGAGTGCAGCGAAATCTTATGTGGCCACCCTGGACAAACAGCCCGTTCTTCCTCCAGGAGCACTTTCAACAAGTACGGTGAAGCTGGCAGCCTGCCCCATCTTGCTCTCAGCCATTCAGATAACAAGCACCCCGTTTCTGGGGCAGCCCTTCTATCCCCCCCTTTCCATCCAAACACAGGAGGACACGCATCATAGCAAGTTTCTCCTTGTTTATTGAACCGATCTGTCCAAGCAGTTTATTTCTTCTTTTCCACGTCCTGCTCGGCTGCTTCCTTGGCTCGCTTGGCCCGGATGCCGAAGAGCCGAGCGTTTGCCCGGGCCATGCGCAGAGTGGCGAAGGCCTTGAAGTTCTTCTCTTCTTCCGAGATAACCCGGGCCTTCTCCTTTTTGTAGGCCTACGAAAGGTAAGAGTTGCAACAGTCACAGCAGATCCTCTTTTCTGCTTTTGACCGGTTGCCACCTGTGGCTTAACCGGCACGCTGGGCCTTGTTCTATTAGCACAACTGCTCACACTGCCTGTAAGAAGTTCTTAGTAGCAGGCTTGCCCAAGTTCAGTTATATTCAGTATTAAAGCTCTCCAGAAAATATTTTTCTTCGCAACCCACATGCTTCTAAATATGGCTAAGAGACTGAAAAGAAGCTGCCAGCTGATAAATAACTACAGAACTGCATGGTTCTGAAAAACTGCTTCCCAGAGCCATGAAAGTAGACCAAAAGAATTAAAAGATTGGAATGGCATCATGAGAGCCAATATAAGAAATGTCTTGTTTAGGAAAAAAAGACAGGTGAAGGATGGGTTAAGACAGGACAGAGATCTGCCGAACTAAACAAGATGAGGACAAAATTTATCTTCCAAATGAGTTAAACCCGGTGAAACTGCTTCTTCACACCAAGTATAACTTATGGAATTTAGTGCCACAATAACATTTATTTACATTTATACAGCTACCATCTTACATCAAACTCTGGGAAGCTCCCAATCAACCACGAGAACTTAATACATGTATCGGTTAAGACCATAAATATTGAAAACCTGGTCAAAGTTAAGCTTCCAACATTTGTGTTAAATCCTCTTGTGCACCTCACCCAATGCTTGGGGGAAGAGTATCTCTAAAGCACATGATAAGCCCACCCTCCCCGCAAAAACACCAAAGGCAAAACTTAAAAAGCTTCAGTTAAAAGCAGGAAACACCTCCTGGTTAACAACGCTTGAGGAAAGATCCGGTAAATCCAGAAACCAGGGTCACTTACTGTTTTAATGGGCATAACTGGACCAGACAGTTGTGTGGCCATCTTGAGTTCCTCTGCCTAAAGAAACAAGGAAAGAATCAACAATAAGAGGCTATACACTTCTGTTACTGGACTGCCAAAAAATAAAATAAATAGTAGTTTGGGGAGGAATGGCTGGTGATGGTGGGTCTGCAGCTGCTAGGATATCTAGAGGAAGCCAACTGACAATCCATGGTTTTCATAAAAATGCTTTTGGTGGTAAAGCAACCCACATGGAAAAAGGGTTGCAAATCACCATTACCTCTTGGGACCTACCTTCAAAATGGGCCAGCACCAAATGAAAATTATCCCCACTATAATTTACTGATCAAGGCACTTTTAACACAGTTCTCGTAAGAAACTACGCCAAAAGTAAGTCACTGCATTATGGCTTAGTGCATGACTCCAGATGTGCATGACTTCAGATCTTCCTTCAAAAACATGCTTTACATTTCACTTTGGTGCCACTTTTTCTGCTCCAATGCAGACAAACTGTAACCTCCAGGGTGAGGAACTAATTACAGGGCTTAGCAATGGGCAATTCGGTTCACCAAACACAAGCTGCAAAGAGCCACTGGCGTCAGCAGATGGAAAATCCACCAGGCCTCTAATTGAGTAGCAAGCCTGATGCTCAAACTCTCAACGCAAACTCCTATCAGAGTTAAGACTGAGATTTCTAAGATGCTTTATTACAATGCTCTTTGCGCCAGCTTTTTATACAGACTCTGTCCTTACTGTGCTGTCTCCCTTCTTGGGTGCAGAAGACTTCCGGGGAAAGAGGATGAGCTTAGAGCGATATTCCTTCAGCCTTTGGACGTTGGCTTGCAAGGCTTCAGTAGACTTGTTCCGGCGCCTGGGATCCACCGCGATACCAATTGTCTGGGCAAATTTCTTGTGGATACCAGCCATCTAGGGAGAGTCATGTGGACACAGAACTTAAATCTAGGCAAGTCTGAACTGCTACTCCTGCTCCTTCTGGGGAGGCAGGACAGTCATCAACTGGAAAAGGGTTCAAAGCACCATCATCATGGAGCTGACAGGTATTTGGGGGCGTCACCATTAGACTGTAAAGTTTTGACCACAAATGGCTTTTTGGAGGCAAGAGAATCACTGGCAAGATTTTGCTTAGTTTATCAGATTCTCTGAAAACACAGTCACACCAAGAAAACTGATCAAGGGAGTTTCTAATATAAAATGAAATCTCAGCATAGAATAACCCTGATTCTCAAATGATCTAGGCAAGACAACCCACAGGCATTTCTCTCCCACGCCTCCTTCTTCACTCACCCGGAGCTCTTCCAGGCTGAATCCTCTGCCCAAACGGACCTTTGTATGGTATCGCACGGTGGGGCACCTCACGACTGGTCTAACTGGCCCAGATACTGGGCGAGGAGCAATACGGCGGGCTTTTGCCTGGCGGGCTTTTCTCCTGAGCGGGAAAAGCAATAGAAAGGGCTACATCAAGGCCTGCCTATCGTCTCTGGCGATGAATTATAGCAAAACCAAGCAAGGTGGCCACAAGAAGGAGAAACGAGGCCGGTGGGGTGGGGGCAGCTACAACCATCAGCTTCATGGGTTCAAAGGATCATCAATGAGGTACAGCGATTCCGGAGAATTCTCATCATCTGGCTGTAGCAACAAAGCCCCTTCCTACTATCCAGAGCCTGGGAATTGGATCAGCTCCGTGAGCTCACCTGCGGATCTTCCTGGCAGGCTGGTTGAACCACGTGGCCACTCGTCTTTGCCAGTCCTTATGGAAGTGGGGCTTCAGGATCATGCCATTCCGGCTGGGCGCCATGCCTGCTCAGATCCCTGAAAATACAAAACCAGCTGGATCCCCCCGCAGGCCTTCCGGGCGCCATTGCAGCAGCCGCTTCTCCCCGGCGGCGCCAGCTACGCCTCCGCCCGGCCTGCTCAGACGGACGGGGCTCCTTGCCGGCGGGAGGGTGGAGAAGCCCTTCGCTCCCTGCCGCGGCTCCGCTTCTCGCCCTCCGAGTCGCCGGAGCTCAGCCGCGAGGCCTTCCCGAGGCCGCCCGCGCGCCTCGGCGGTCGCCTCCGCAGTGCGGGGGTCGGATGGCGGCCGATGCGGACCCACCGCCAGCCCAGCGCGAGAACTCACCTCCCGGGAGAGAAAATGGCCGGCCGGAAAAAGAAAGAGGCGGCG
This sequence comes from Vipera ursinii, assembly GCF_947247035.1. NCBI lineage: Eukaryota > Metazoa > Chordata > Lepidosauria > Squamata > Viperidae > Vipera > Vipera ursinii. Next base: position 22,420,904 of record NC_139520.1, on the reverse strand, counting down.
CGAAGGATGCCGGGATATGTTGCCGTCGCCGCATCCAAGGCGCCCCGGAAGTACGACATTTACCCCGGCCAATCTACGCAGCGCAATTGCCAATTTCTGTTTCCAGTCGCTTTGCCAGTCACCAAGATGGTGCTTAATTTAAAGGAGCCGTCGTGCTCACCTCTGTGGTTTCCATTGCACCGCCTTGAACCAAGCCAGAGAAATGCAGATCCTTTTTCCTAATCTGATGCCTTCCAGATCTAGTGGATTATACTCTCCACTAGAGAACGTGCTGCTCCAAGAAGGAGGGGGGGGGTAGTCTGCAGTATCTGGACAGCATCTGATGCAGGAAGAGTGGAATAGGTATTACAGAATGGGAGACAGATGCTTGGCACGCAGCCACGTGTTGAAAGCGTTCCCGAGACTAAAACTTACTCTGTTGCTGTAATTCAGGGGTGTCAAAACTGCCGACCCGCGTCATGTCGAAACCGCGCCCGCCCCAATGCCAGCAATGGGGGGGGGGGGAGAGTCGCGATACGTCACGTGACATTGCGAGTTTGACACCCCTGCTCTAATTGAAGTGTTTTTATGTTCTTAGGCAAGAGCATAGAGATGTTCAAGAAGGAAAAGGCGGCTACATCTCCAGAGCACAAGGGCTGCCCGAGTTTCTTAAGCAACACGAAACCCTGCTTGTTGCGGCAACATGTAATTTTGTTAAAGGCAGTTGTACCATATTGGCAGAAACAATGGATCATGCTGAATAAGCAATGAAAATTGGCAAAAATTAATATAATAGGCAATTTGGCGCTTCTTGAATTTGAAATAAAGAAATTTTAAATATTTGGACAACGTGGAGTCCTTGGTGCTCTCCGAGCTTGATAGTTTGCTTGCAGACATTTAATTAACCCACTAGGTAACATCACCAGTGCCACTGTGTGTGTGTGGGATTTGCACTGTTTATATACAGTAGCTCGCCCTGTGTGGGTGTGGTTTTCTTCTCATCAATTTCTTCATTAGGGTATTGTTTTCTGCTTGAATATTTATTTGATGTTAATCACTGCTTCTCTGGGTGTTGCTGCTGGAGAGGAATTGTTCCAGTTTTTTTGTTTCCTTTTTAGTTTTTTTTATCTCTTTTAAAGTGTGTAAATACTGGACAACATACAATTGTTTAAAAGAATAGTGATCATATGGCACTAAATCATGATTTCACATATGTAATAAACCCATTTTTGATGTAAAGAGGAAGATTCTAGAAAAAGCAAAGAAACCAACATTGTTATCTCTCATCCCGAAATCCCCCCCCTTAAAGTTCAACAATACTTGGATCTGCACTTCTGAATCTTTATTGAAATACAGTAGCCTGTTGAAAACAAAATACAAGATTCTCCAGTGTAAAAAAGAAAAGCAATTAGATGTACGTAACCTAAAATTCCACTTCATTTATGCTGCAGTTCCCAAAATTGACAAACGAGTTTTCATGAAGATGTTGCTAGGCTGCAGACAAGCATAGGGAGCTTGTGGCTCCACTTTAGATGCTGCTGAGCCCCAATTCCCAGCAGCTTTTGCTCTCTTGCCAAGCATTCAATTGTGTTGCATAAGAATCAGATTCCCCTTGGGAAAAATGCCCAATATCACCAGGTAGGAACTGGGCGACTTAACCTAAATTCTCCACCAGAACAAATTGTGGTGCAGGTTCCTCAGCTGACCACCAGGTGGCAGACACGATCACAGGAGGTGACCGAGCCTTGCAAAAGGGGGCGCTTCGGTAGCAGAACTAAAATAGTTGCTTTTCTCAACTCCGCAATGCAAGTGCCTATTTTGAAACGGTAAAATGCCTCTGTGCACTGACAGATCAGTGCGAGCTTACGAGCCAGTCTCTCTCTCCCATCCAAGTGCATGGGAAGGTGCTCCAGAGAGAAACCCAGCATCCTACTAGGAGAGATGGAAGTGAGATAATGCTGCAAGTGGCACACACTGCTTTGGACAGATGTGAACAAAAACAAGGACTGGGAACTACCATCTCCTAAAGGAGATTCAAATTAACTTTGGGCAGAACCACCCACAAAAATTCCTCCTCTCTGTAAGCAGCATCCAGATCTGTTGATAAAGCTGGAGTAACCCTTGAGTTCACGGCTTGGCCTGCCTATTGCCCACATCCAAACTGGGCAGGACTGAGGAGGCAAAAGTACAGCTTCCCAGCACTTCTACACTTGGAAGAAAAACCTGAATTCAACCGGCTACTCGCTCCACAGCTCAGGTGAGGTTCCTCCTCCCCCTTGTAACTGGGCGACAGGGGAGGCTCGCCTGTGTCCTGCTTGTCTCTCTCTGCTTCAACCCAGCTCTGCGGGGAGATGGTCTTCTTGGGTCCGTGGGGGTGAGGGCCAAGGAGGGCCTCGATGTCATCGTAGTTGATCACTTCTTTCTCCAGCAGGGCATCTGCCAGCTAGAGAGGAAGAAGAATTGGCAGACAATAAATATGCCTCGGAAGCAGCTTCGGCATTTGCCACAGGAGCCAAAAATGGAATGGGGACACAGTGCCCTACAATGCACCTGATAATGGGAAGGAACTGGCCCCAGCAAGCCCTCTAAAAATGCAGAGCTCTGGAGAAAGGTTTTAGCCCCTTCCCCGTTTCCAAAGCTGGGTGCAGTTTTGTAGTCAGCTACAAAATATTTTGCATCAGGGAAATCTGGCTCTAAAAGGCCTTTCTCCCCTGACCCAGGCATTCCAGCTGAGGAGCCTCCACTGCCAGAAACAGCTGCACACAGCAGGGATTACTCTGCCAGTGGGAAAACTGAAAAGTGGCAAACCTGCCACATTTTCTTTTGGGAATGCAGGATATCTGGAATAACACGAGCTGAGTTTACTTTTGCATCTTCTCCATCCAGATATTCTGGAATCAAATCACAGACCTGCCTGTCCTGGAAGAAAAACAAGATGCTCCAAAGACTTAGCACACCGACGTGAAATGTTTTGCACATCCTTGGCAATCTCTAGTTTCTGGCACTTCCCAGGTGAGGGATGACATGGGGTAGAATTCACCCTCTTTCCCTACACAGACCCTGCTAGCCCAGAAAAGGTAAAGTGGTGAGAATGTACACCATGGGCATGTGCAGCATTGTGTAAGCAGGAGACAAAACCTTCCTGCTCCTCCAGAGAGTATCTGGTCCACTTCAGAGTGCAAAAAGCCTCTCTCGGTTTCTTTGGCCTTTCAAGGCCTGGACAGGCTTTTCAAACCACTTTGGTTCTTGGCTCCAACGGCACAAAAGGGCCCCCCCTGCTGAAATGGGACCGTCTTTGGGGTGCTGCAGTGAAGCCATCCTAGCAGAGGCCTGACCTCTTTGCCAGCTTTCAAGCAGGAGTGTTACTATATATTTTTCTTTTAATACCATACTTACTCTGAGATTCACTTTAACCGCATAGAAGCGAGAAGGGAGCAACTTGTTAGGAACTGACTGCTGGTCCTCTGCCAGGCTTTCACCCTCCCCAGCCACCTCCAGAACTGTATCAGAGCCTTACCATCTTCAGTTTGTCCCGGTTATCCATCAGCAGTTTCTCTGTGCGCCTATAGGCTTGGGCTATCAGCAACTTCGCTTCCTAGGAAAGATGCCAAAAGATAACTCTGGCAGGAATGGCAGCCCCAGCCGGCTAAACCCACTGATCGCAACCTCTGCCCTTTCAGTGGAAGGTCCCCGCCAGGAGAAAAGGCAGCCGAGGATCCAGCATCCTGGCACTGACTGCCCAGTAGACAGAATTAGGGCCCTTGATAATCTCCCTGCCTGGGAAGCTGCAACCGGGAGGGGTCCAGCGTCAGGAGACCTGCGACTAGAAGTGAGCCGGTCCCGCTTCCCCCGCGGCTCTGCCTCCCTGGGAGAGCTTACATGGTCCATCATTTGCTGTAAGCCTTGGCTGAAGGGGCGCCGTCCAACCCCCGGGCCGCTTTCCCTCTCTGGGAAGGACAGATGGCCGATGGCCGGCATCATTCCATATTGTTTCACCATCGAGTAGGCTATCCTGGTGACCTTCCGGAGGTCATCCTGGGCCCCTGGAGAAAGGCAGGAGGATAAAAACAAAGGCCATGCTGGAAGTTTTAAAAGGCGGCCAAGGGGCCTTTCAAACTCCATCGGAAGGGAGGCACCCGCTGCCCCTGGGAGGCCAAGGCCGCAAGTAGCTTCCTGGCCCTTTTCTGCGCAAGGCAGGCCCTCCTCACCTGTAGTCACTTTATTAAAGGTGATGGCTTCCGCGACTCTGCCCCCCAGCGCCATGCATATCCGCTCGAAGAGCTGATCCTTGGTCAGGAGGTACTGGTCCTTGGGCAGGATCTGGGCAAATCCCAGCGCAGCGTTTGTGCGAGGAGCTATGGACACCTGGGGCAGGAAAGGGGGAGGAGGAGGAAGAATCGTGAGCTAACCTGTTGCGCTCTGCAAATCTAGCTTCACGGCAGAGGGCCAGCTTACTTTCAACACCGCTTCCGTGTGCTCCAACAGCCAGCCCACCAAGGCGTGGCCCGATTCGTGAAACGCCACCACCCTCCGCTCCTCCTGTGAAAGGATCTTGCTCCTCTTGGCAGCTCCTGTGAAGGGGTGGGAGGAAAAGCTCACTGTTTCCCAGGCCAAGCACTCAAAAGCCTCTCGCCTCTCTCGAGTTGTGAGAACGCTTGCTTGAAGAAAGGCCTACAAATGGGTTGTTAGGCAACCATGCAAGTCCACAATCTCACACCTGAGACTTACGGAACCGTTTCCAGTCTTAACTGCCATTAAACGTTGCCTCACCAAAAGATATCCTTGCAGCCAAGAAACATCCCCACATAAAAACTGTATCTCTGGTTAGAACCAACCGGCCCTCCCCAAAGACCGGCTGCTTGGGTGAGGTTCCCCAATAGAAGACCTCCAGTAGCCTCGCTCTGCCCCTACAAATTCCAGCAAGCGTGATTATTCTAGGCCAGCAACTGTGGAGACTCCCCAACTGAGAAAGGACTAAGCTAGGCTCTGCTTCCATCAGATCTTTACTGCAACGGAAGTGCCGACAGACAACCCCCAACCTTGGCTAGCAGTCTGGGAGCTTATATCCGTCCACTGGTGTTTACAGCTCCTATCAACACCAAGGGACATCCGGCAGGTTGTTCCCCAAGCGGAGCATGATCAGAGACGATGGTCCACCCCAGACCCCAAATGAAGCAGGACTGAGACCCAAAGTGCTTTGCTCGGCCGGTGACCCCTTAGGTGGCTCTCCTCCCAGATCTAGGCTGAAGCACACGACTGCTCTCCCCACAAGCCGCCAGAAAAGAACCAAGAAACCTTACCTGCAATTACTCTCTCCACAGCACACTCGAAACTGATGGTGTGGATGGATTTGTATCCCTCTCTGGCAGCGTGGAGAGCCGCCTCATTGCAAATGTTGGCAATATCCGCTCCTGCGGAGAGAAAGCCACGTCTCTCGCCCGGTTTCTACAGCACTGAAGGCACATCGTCCGGCAGAGCCCAATGCAAGAAGAGAGGCAGAGGGCCGGCCGGCAGTGACACCGAGGGAAAGAAAGCCAGCCGCCAACCCAGCTTGGAAGGCAGCTGCAGGCAGCCCCTTGAGTTGGGGGCATCCAAGCTGCCAGGTCTCGCCATCCTTCCTTTCGCTGCCTGCAGGACGAGAGGCTGTGCAGCCTTCTCTTGCGGGATCTGATCTCAAGTGAGTTAATTCACATTTAACTCGTGGCTCCATTAAGAGTTTCTTCTCGCTTACCTAATCTTCAAAAACCTCCATTCTGGGCTACATTTCAGGGCTGGCGGGTTTCCTAAAGGCCTCGGGATTCACACAAGCCCCTCACACTTGGGCTCTAATTGCTCGCCTTTTAAAAGAACAGCTTTTGCATTTTTCTTCCAGGAAAGGCAGTGAGCCTCTTGGCCACATCCAGGTAGCTGGATGAGGAGGCGAGGGAAACGTAGCTGACAGAACTGGCTCGGTTTCAAGTTGTGCAAGGTAATAAAACACTTTTTAACACCTGACAAAATTTAAGCTAGAGAAACACTGCAGAACGTGGCTTCTGGATTTCTTTCCCAATCCTTTACTGTCAGCGACCAGAGATGGCATCAGCATTTTATTCTGTGTCATGAAGTAATGCATTTGGATGTGTGCGTGTGTGTGTGTGCCCCTGCGTTTTGTGTGGAAGTGTGAACTGAGAAGCCCAGGGGCGGCTGTGTAAGACTGATCATGTGACTGGGATGAGGCCAGGAAGGGGCAGCCTCAACTGTGTGAATTGCTCCCCCTCCCAAAGCACCAGGCAGAGGCGTTCCTGCCCTCCTTTCAGAAACCCTTTGGGAATGGTTTTCATTTCCGTGACTTTTCCTCCAGGGACTTGAGGCTCTGCACGTGCTTCCCTTTGAGCATGGCGACCAGCTCAAAGACAAGGGGAATTCGGATCGTGGTCCAGCTGCTGCAGCTGGCAGATTTCACAGGCTCTTTACAGCTGGCAGCCCATCAATCCCCCTCTGCCTTGGAAGGTATTTATGATCTTCCCCGCTTCAATAATCCTTAGTTTTTGCTTCTCTATTTAAACCTCATTCATTGCTAGCATCAGGGATTTTTCTCTAAAAGCTTTGTTTAAACCAACCGTGGGATTTTATTTAAATGTTTAAAAACTCAGAAAATAAGATGATCAGCACAAGGAGAAGAAAAGCAAGCCGCCTGGAGTGGGAATGTGGAAGGAGGTTTCTGCAAATGAGAAACAGGCTTTTCAAGGAGGGAGCAGACAGCCGGGGCCGCTGGTTGTGCTGTCTAAGCAGGATTCAAACCGCAGGCCAGGCCTGGCTGCCCACACAGAGGTGCTCCACATCTGGGCAGCAAGGAGTTAACCGGGCCCAGCCACAGGGTGCTCCCGGGAGGGGGGCCAGGAGAACCAGGAAAACCCAGCCTGAAATGGCCCTGATGTGACTGCAGAGTTTGCTGGGGAAGAGGAGGAACATCTGTTCTGAGTTGGGGCGTGGGCCGAGTGGACAGCAGCAAAGTGGCAGCCACAAGAGGATGGGGGCTGTGCCGGGCGGGAACGCAGAGGGGGCTCCTTGCTCTCTGTCCCAACAGGAAACGTCCCCATGGGGGGGCGCTAGAGAAGCTGGGCCTTGTTCCCCCGCCACGTACCACTGAAGCCTGGGGTGAGTTCAGCCAAGCGCTGGGAGTAGAAGCTGCTGGGCTGGGACAGCTTCAGCCCCTTCAGGTGTTGCTCGAAGATCTCCCTCCTCTCCTACAAAGAGCAGAGCAGAGCAGAGGTGTTGCTGGAGACACCAGCGGGGCCAGCAGAGCCGTCCAGACCTGGAGGGCAGCGGAGGGCTGGCCGACCTCGGGCTTCAATGCTCAGCCAGCCTGTCTGGGTCTCGGACCAAACAATGGCCCTGGCTGCCCCACGGCAGGTGCAACGGACACTGACCCTGGCCGAGGCTGCTCTAGGCCCAGCCAGCCCACCCTGCTCTCCTCGGCCGGTCCAGCCGTGCCCTCCATGCCCAGGAGAGCCAAGGGAAGAGCCTGCTGAGATGGCTGCATGTGGCTCTCATCACCCCGCTTTTGGTTAATTCCGTTCATCCCAAGCCCGCACCGAGATAGCGAATCCAGACTCACAAACGCTCCCCTTCCCGCGATGCATGGATGAAAAGGAGGAAATGGGGGTGGGGGGGCAGATCAGGTTGGCTCTGTGCCAGAGTGTGACTCATTTGGCTGGTTACAATAGCCCCGGTTAGAGCATCGGGCTCAGCTGCCAGGACGTCCTGCTCCTCCTTCCTTCAGGGCAGCTGCGTGGCTTGAGCTCCTGGTGCCAGAGCGGATCAGGCATCTGAGGAAAGGGCAGCTTGGCCAGGAAAGGGACAAGGAGCTGCTGCTTTCCTTGAAAGAGGGGAGCCCCAAAGAAAGAACGCAGTAGGGGCCTTGCTACTGAGGGACACCCCTTTTCTCTGAGTTCAGTGCCGGTTCTAGGGAGAGCAGTGAAGGCGCCAACTCTCTCTGCGGTCCCACCTTCCTCAGCCCGAAGGAAAGGAGCAACAAACTGCTCAGGCTCCTGGCTTTGAACAAGCATCTGAATCAGACTCAGATTGAATAATCACAACAGGGAAAGTGGGGCCTTCAAGGCAGACGACAGCCCGTGTGGAGCTGGAGACTTTTGATTCAAGAATCCAGGGGTGCACCTTCCTCAACCTCCATTATAATACCTGCAGAGTGGGCAGATCAATAAAAATGTGGCGATCAAGCCTCCCGGGTCTCATGAGAGCGTTATCCAGGATATCAGCTCGGTTGGTGGATGCCAGCACGATGACGTGGTCTGTGGTCCCCATCCCTGCAGAAGAGAAAGGGTGGAACCTCAGAAACAGCTGAGATGGGCAAGGATGCCAGAGGTGCCCTTCTCTGGGCCTGGGCACAGCTGCAGTGCAGGGACAATCCAGTGTGGATGGTGGAGCGAGGAAGTTACAAGAGGGAGGCGCTTGTAAACCCTTGGCGGGGGGGGGGGGGAACCCAAGTTATATAATTATAAAGTATAGAATGTCTCTTTAAACCACTTGCTTGCACTCTTCAACTGAAAACAGAACTCAGACATTGGTGTAATCGGGAAAATACCCCCCGTCTTTGCAGACAACTCCAACTGTAAAGACGCTGCCCCTTTTGGGCCCTACATTGCCATATTCAGCCCACAATTTTCCCCACCACTCAGCATCAGCCAGCATTTGGAAGACCTTGGAGGTCTTCTAGTCCAACCCCCCCCCCCACTCAAGCAGGAAACTCGATACCATTTCATTCGAAGGGCTGTCCAGTCTCTTCTTAAAAGCCTCCACAAAGAGGGGCTTCCTGACCCTCCCCAGCTTGGCTATCTGAAGGCTTGGGCTCTTACGAAGGGCACTAACAGCATTTCAAAGCAAGGTGCAAACATAAAGCAGAAGAACCCACAGAGGTTTCAGGAACAGAGACAGCCAAACTTGCTCAGAGGAGCGACTTAGGCAGTTGACTCAGCATCCACATGCCAGTACCTGAGCCTGACTCATTCCAACCAGCCTGAGCAGAGATCCATTTTTGCTTACAGCTCTATAAACCCAGAAATACGGTTCAACCGATCCAGAAGACCGAGCAGGCAGTGGCTGCCACTTCTGACATGTGTCAGAGCGAGCATTTCTTTAATTCAGGCCGCGCTGCTTCCGTGGGGGCCTCCCTCACCATCAGCCTCTAGCAGGAGAGAAGACCCTCCGTCTTCCCAGCACTTCCATCTGCCTCCCTTCCCCGAAGTGACTCAGACTTTGAAAAGAATCCCAGAACACAGGAAGGGGCGGGGCTTTCCTCCTGCCCGGCCAAGCGCTGGAGAAAGAGGATCAGAGACGAAGGAACTCCCTGAATTGCTCTGCTTCCCCAGGAGAGGCGTGAACTGCCTGTCCAGCAGCGTCAAATGCAGCCGCCAGCACTGACGCTCCTCTTCCCTTCTGGCCAACAGACAGAAAGGCATCCAAGGAGAGGCGGCAGAGGAAAACGTCAGGCCTGACAATGAAGGGAAGTCCAGACCTCCAGATCGAAGGAAACAGGCAGCAGCTCGGGAGAATGACCCAGAAATGGAGCGGGGAGGGAAGGGGCATCCCGGAGGGTAAATGCCATATTAGGAGAGGTGAGGTGGCAATAAAAGACTCCAGACTTCAAAATCAAACTCTTTGCCATCAAAAACTGACCGTCCATTTCTACCAGCAGCTGGTTCAGGGTTTGCTCCTCTTCTGTGTTGGAGAAGCCAGACATGTTTGTCGAGCGCCTTTTCCCAACCGCGTCTATTTCGTCTATATAAACGATGCACGGAGCACAAGCCCTGGCTTCCTTGAAGAGACTCCGCACCCGGGCAGCGCCAAGGCCTGCAGACGGGCAAAGAGGGGGTTAGCTCTGACCGAGGGACTTTCCAGACTGCGTCCGAGGGAGGGAGACGTGGTTCTGGAGAGCTTGTGCTCCTGCTGCTTGGGACGCTCACGGCTCTCAGCCCGACAAAGCTACAGGCTGCTGGGTGTTTCCAGCCAGGCGGGGTTTCTGCCAGGGGTGGCCAGAGAGCCAAGTAGCAGCAGGGGAGCAACCCAGGAAGCCTGGCTAGTCAAGGTCCCGAGGCCACCCAATCCTCCCAGAGAATTTGGGGCTGCAGCAGCAGATTTCTAAGGCCAGAGACGGTGGAGGAGCAGGAAGTGGGAAGCAGGTAGGTGGGAGCAGCAGCAGATCAGTGACAATCCACACAAGCATCTTTATGAGAAAACTGGATCAGGTCCTCTGGGAAACATCTCCTTCCAAGGGCGGCCCCACATCGGAGAAAGGGGACTCACCGCCAATCACCTCCACAAATTCGGAGCCAGCTATTGCCAGGAATGGCACCTGGGCCTCTGTAGCCACTGCTTTTGCCAGCAAAGTCTTGCCGCAGCCTGGTGGTCCAAGCAAGAGGGCACCTCTGGGCACTTTGGCACCCAGCTGGAGGAAGCGCTCCGGACTCTAGAACCAAAAGGAAGGGATGGAGCAGAGCACACTCGAGAAACGAGGCCTTGTTCTCTTTCCCACAGGTGCAGCCTCCCCTACAGACTCTTTTGTCTGAAAGCATCTTGGGATGAGCAAAGGCCCAGCCACATTCTAGAGGAAGCAAAAAATGGTTTGCAGTTTCCCCCCAAAATTCCCTGTCCTCGGCCTTCCTGCTTCCCAAGGAAAGTTATGTCATTTACCTTCAGATAATCCACAAATTCCTTGACTTCCATCTTGGCCTCGTGCAGGCCTGCCACGTCCTTGAAACTGATCCCTTTCCCAGATTTGCCATCCACGATTGTGAAGCGAGCCCTTTTCAGCTGATTCTGCCAAGGAGGGGAGAAGAAAGCAAGCTCTAAGCCCTTGTGTCTTGTGGTGCTTGGAGGGAAAGTTCTGACGGACAGAGGCCTGTGGCGCCTGGCGCAAGCTCCGCACCTCCCCCCCTCCCCAGAACAAAGCCTAGGCGGTGCTACTTCCTGCTTTCCATCCCAAGCTGGGGCTGCTGCCCTGCGAGTGGATACCAGGGAGCTGTGGGGTACCCTTCAGCTGAACATGTACCTCGCAATCAAGCACAGAGATGCCCATCTACCTTTTAGATGGAAGGGCTGGTGGCTTTCCTGAACCCTAAGCATGCTTTAAACAAAGTGCGCAGCCCCGGAACTCCAAAAGTGCTGCATCTCAAGGGGTCTGATTGGGGCCCGTGGAGCAGCCCTGAAAACAGCAGGCATCGCGTTCTGGCCTCCTCCGAGCCGGAGTGATGGGCAAAACCACTACTTACCTGAAACTGCAACACGGCCATTATTATCCTCTGCTGAGCTGATCTTTCAGCTCTGCTTCCAGATGGGCTCTGACAACAGGGCATGAAATGCAGCCCCCGAGAGGAAGGGGAGCCAGCCTTGCGAGTCAGCAGTTTGGAAACAGTTCTTCCCTCCGCCCTCCCCGCCCCACTCTGAGGCTCTAGGGGAGAACTGCCACATCCCTGGACGTGCTGGGCAGTCTGGTTTGGGGGCAGAGTCTTCACATCCTTGGAGGGGCAGACAGCTGGGGAAGGCTCAGTTCGGAGTGCCTCCCCAGCCAGGCACATGGCTCCTGGCGGGGGAGGGAGCTGCTGTCCTAAAGCACAGGCAGGAGGGAGGGCTGAGAACTGCTGCAGGGAAGACCAGAGCAGCTTATGCCCAGCTGGATTGTCTAATAAACTGCACACTCTGCTGACATGCAGACGTCTGCAGACTTGCTGCAGGTAGAACGCTGGCTCTGGCACTCCCTGGAGCTCAGCCTTCCCAGCTGAGACGGGAAAAGGACTCTCTTTTCTCTCTCACACACACACACACGTATAGGGGGCTGAACAGCAGACAACCCCAACAGAGCAAGATGGAGCCCCAGACTGCCCAGTCTCTGACCACCCCCATCTGGATGTCAAACCCCCCCATGGGGAGGCTACTTACGAAAGCACTGAAGGCGCCCTCCCTTCCTGATAGGCCAGCCAGCCGAAAAATGTACCACAGAATGCCAACGCTCACTACAGTCATTCCCAAGGTGTAGAGGGCACTGCCAAGACAGGAGCACAAGAGGGTCAGGCCTCAGCAGCTGGAGACTGGTCTGAGTTTGGTGAGCCAAAAACACAGTAGAAAACTGGATTTCTTGAATCCAGTACGGAGCATGGGTTTTTGGTGATTGTAAATACTTTGGCCGCACGTTCACTTAACATTTCCAAAAGAGGAAAAACAGGTCCCATGCAACTTCAGTTTGGGGGGAAGACTCAAAGGAAAATCTATGCCAGCCCACTGCGACAAAGTGGTGTTGTGCGTCTGTGTCTTTCCGCAGGAGCCTCTGCCAAGAGGCAGAGTTTGCTGCCAGTGACAGACCATCAAGCCACTCCCAGGCTGCAGGGCTTCCAGTTACAAAATTGGACATTTCCCCATGAACTCCAGAGGCCTCAGGCTGAGCCCCGGTCCTGGTCTCTGCGGCCTCCTATGGAAATCAGGTCCTCCATTATGAAGGTGTGTGATTCCGCTGTGGGTCGGACAATTCAAGCCAGTCCATGGAGAACCTGTCCTAGACCTCACCTTCAGGAGAGGCCATTAGTGCTCAGCACCCCTTCCGGCTATTCTGCACCCCAAGATCACAGTGCAGACAAGCAACTGGGAGGGAGGAAGGCGGACCAGAGGGGCTGCCGCGTGGGGGCCATTCAAGCCCTCCCTCCTAAGCTCTCCGTACTTTCCAAAGAAGCTGCTCCGCCTGTAAGAGACGGGGATCCGGTCGTTCAGGTCGATGTTCAGCTCCTCTTCAGCTGCTCGCAACTTCTCCTCAAACTTGTCAATGTTTGCCACCTTCATCACATAGGTCAGGCTCAGCTTCTGTAAGACACAAAAAGGAGCCAAGCGGAGAAGCCCCCGCCAGGTGAGCCTCAGAGAAGGAAATGGAGAGCCACCTCTGAACACAGAGCCACCCCGTCAGGTGCGCAGGGAGGGACAATTCTAGAGAGGAAGAAAACAGCCCAACCCGGCAAAAACGGCTTCTTGACCTGTCTGACCTTTCAGCCTGTCAACATCCAGTCCTACTTGAAGTCTGGGTCAAAATGATATACACGTACGTGTGTGTGTGTGTGTGTGTGTGTGTGTGTGTGTGTGTATAAAAACAACAACAACCCAAGGCTAAAGTGATTCAGAACAATTACAATTAAGTATTAACATGCCGTATTCTTCGTATTTGGAGTTTTCCACCAGTTAACTCCTGAACTGAAAATTATCTAGATCAATGCAAAGATCAATTGTTTTAACTTTTTGTCAAATGCTTTAGCTACGTTCTATCTAGGAAGCCCTTCAAGTGATCAAGGAATACGTATATGCCATTGACTTCCTTCATTTCTCACATTAATTTCACTTAATTAAATTGTTCAGAAAAACATGAAAACTTCACAAAATGGGAGGAGAGGAAGAGGAAGTAATTGCGACTGAAGAATTTTGGCTCCTGATTTAAAAGCTCAGGGCCCACAGCGGCCGTTTCCCAATGCAGGAAGGGCCAGCCTTGCAGGAAAGGACACTCACTGGCCAGCCAAAGACCACGGCTCCTGGGTGCAAATAGATTTCCACGATTTCGCTCTCCGGCACCACTTGCACACTCTGGACCTCCCCCTTGGCCAGCAGCTCATTCACAAAGTCGTTCCAGGAGATGTTGCCCGCACTGCTGGTCAGCGAGTTCAGCAGGCTCATGATGATGGCAATGAAGAAGAGGACTTTCAGCCGCTCGCGATACATCTGGTCTTCCCTCTCCCGGCGTCTCTTTTCCTCTGGAGAGAGGAAACATAAGATCACACCAGGATGAACGTTACAACAAGCTGATTATGCCTCGGGCCACAGTCTGCCTCCCCAGCCTGTTTTTTGTTCCACATTTCAGCCTTCCTCAGAAAACAAAGCTGGGCCAGAAAACTAGCATCTGGTTTGCAGAACAGGATTGTGTTTCAGCCATTGCCCGGCCTGAATGGAGGGAGGCCAGAGCAGGGCTGGCCAGCTGGGCAGCAGGAAAGGCCTATTCAGGCCAGGCCAATGGCTGGTGAGCCGAAAACGTTAGGGAGCTACCTAGCTGGAATTCCAGCCCTGGTCCTCAGCAGGCAAGGGGGCTTTGTATTCCGAGACAAAAGTAGACAAAGCCACAAAAGGAAAAGACGAAGCGTGTATTTTTGTTTTAGGAACGGCCAGAACAGCATGGCTGCCTTCTGCTGCCACCATTGCCAAGGGGAAGGCTGCAGATAAGGCAGCTTTGCAATGTCTCCCGTTACTTCTGAAACTCTCCCAGGAATCACAGGGAAGGAATCTTTTGCCCCATTTTCTCCTAGGATCCTAGCCGCAGTACTCTAGTTTTAGCACTACAGGCGAAACTGCTGAGAATGGCAGATTTCTGGCAGTTTAAAACTCTAACAAACAGGCTTCTAAACCACCCAGCTTAGAACTGGGTTTAGCACTACTATGCCCTCAATCCATTCACACGTGCTGGGCTTGTAGCAGAAGCTCCATTAGCAGTGGAAGGAAAAGTAACAGCATCTGATGGTTCCTAATCTCAACCTCCTTCCAGACCCGGACAGCAGGATCCTGCCTTTAGCAGGTCAAGCCTTTTTCCTGGCCATGTTTGAGAACCAGCCTCCTCCTTGGGACCCACATCTGCATGGCTTCCGGGCCATCCAGCAAACCCCAGAGCTCTCTCTTTTTCAAACAGTTTAGAATTAACAGGTGAAATAGCTTTCCTTCCCAGAGAAAAGGTCACTGCCCATAATTCAGACTCCCCAGTACATGGCTGCACTGGGTCACAAAATCTATCCATGGTGCTTTCAATCAGATTCCCAAACACCACATTTATGAGCAAACAAAGGCATTTGTCAGCAGAGCCAACCCATTAAACTGGACGCCCAACAAGAGTGACAGTGCAGAGGTGCAGCCCTCTCTTGATAGCGCATGGGGGCTGGGGCTGCATTTTGCCAGGAAATGGTGACTGAAAAAGAGAGCTTCAACAGGGCTGAAGGGCAGCCACAGGAGCAGTTTTCAGGCCCCTCACACTTTCAGCTTGCAACACACTGGGCAGTTTTCCCTTGTCAGGAGGGTTCAGCTGCCTGAGCCAAATCACCCCCCTCTCTCCAGCTCTCCCACAAAACAGCTCAGGGACAGAAAGCAGAGCTGGCAAAGACACAAAGAGAATCCAGAACCTTCAACAGGCAGAAAGTGACATGGCCCAGCAAGGAATCTCTCAGGGAGTCCCTTTTATTCCAATGGCAGCAGGAGCAGGCGTGCTCTGGAGGCAGGAAGGTGACAGCCTCTCCCTTGAAAAGTTTGTTCACAGAGGCTGCTGTCAAAGGTCAGCCCATCTACCAGCTAAAAGGAGACTGAAGCAGCAGCCAAGCTGCCTTGTTGTTTTCAGGCACTCCCAGAACAAAATGCTCCTCTGACCAGTGATTCTGTGGGACTTAGTAGCTTGCACCATTTTAAATCACAAGCAGCAAAGCCCTTTCATCCTGCACTGTGTCTCAGATGGCTGGCCTCACCTCTAAGGTGGCCACAGGAGGCTCAGGAAACAAGGCGGTCCACTGCCAAGGCTTCTTTGGACAACTGCCCTTGCAGCCTGGAAGGGCCTCGGAGCTCAGCGCTCTTCACCAGTAACACCGCCTGGCTGGATCAGAGGAATCTCCCCTCCAGCAGTCAAAGCAGACGCTGCCCGTATGTTCTTTGCTCAGAGGAAGCCCCAGACCCATCACTTGCTCTCTCTCAAAGGCAAGCCAGGATCCAGGCTCTGCCCTGGGAAAATTCAGAGAAGCCACCTGGCCAGAGAAGACCTCTTACAAAAGCCCTTGTCCCTGGCCTAGACAGGGAGGGTCCTAGCTACCAGGCATCCTTCTTTCAAGCAGCTCCATACCCTTGTGAACTGGGACTGCACAGGAGGAGCGCTGCTTCTCCCATTAGTGGCAAATATATAGAAGTTACAGTAAGAATGTTTCCGAGTAACCATGAGTTGCTGGCTTCACTTGAATCCTGCTTTTCCCAGTGGATGTACAAATTACTTAATGGATATGAGAGACCTAGAATCACCTTCTCCTTCGGGCCCACCCTCTTACAAGCATGCTGTTTCCAGTCTGTAAAACCCAAATTGCAATAATGGCCTCCTGGGGATTTTGTTAAGAGAAACCCATGAAGGGTTTTATATGGATCATAATCGTTCGCATGTTTCTGGGCAAACACTGCCGAAGAGACCCAGCTTGTTCAGAATAATTTAAGATGTGGAGAGATCTGAGCTGGATGGGAGGCTATGTAAGTTGACAGAAAAGAGAAGACAAACATACTTCCCCAAACTGAAAAACCTGTTGGGGGCTTCATAGTAAAACTGCATAGAAATCCCAACTTACCCTCATCTTCCTTTGGGGATTTCCCTTTGGGCTTTCCCCCACTTCGGTCATTGCGATGAGAACCAGAGGTAGAAAAATAGCAGCAGGTGCCACCAGTAAGGAAACCCGCAGTCAAGGCCAGGTACCTCTGATCTGTTTGGCACAAAGAAGAGCCAGGAGTGCAGAATTGCTCAGCTGTCATTCCAAAACAAACAGAATTTCTCACAGTTCCAAATGAAGGGCACAGGTTTGGCTTAACTGTTAGCACCCAAGGGCAGAGGCAGGACCTACAGCTCCATCAGAAGGCCCTTTCCACCATCGCCTGGTGAACCATTTCAGTGGGGCATGGAGGCAGCAGATGTGGGAAGGAAGGCAGGCCCACCCACCCTCAAAGGGCTTCAGGAGAAGCTTCAGAGAGTTCCTCCTTCCTCCAGAACCATTTCAAACTGTTTCTTCAAGGACTCCCACGACATGACATTAAGTGGGGAGAGGGGCGGGTGGGGAAGAGCTCTTCTGCTCCAGTGCCCCAACTGGGCCAGGATGCTAATCTTGTTGTGCCAGATACAAACCCAGAAAAGCGCTCAGGCATTTTAAACCATTTTATGAAACAGAGGGCTCTCTGACCAGCCTCTTTTAGGCATTTTATGAATTGCTGTAGCTGATTTTTTTTTAAAAAAATTACTATTTTCACTGTAGAATAGCATTTTTATGGCACCCAGTATATCTATCATACGGGGAGGAGTGATATAAAAACATTTAAGTGAAAGTCAATGCTGCCTGGCTTTTCCCCTCTATATCCTCATTCCTTATCCTTTTTTTTTTTTTACTCCACAGAGCAACTCTGGGGCAAAGATGGAATCCTCCCGGGGATCTTCTGCGGGCTCCTCCGCAGGGGAGGCTCCAAAGGGCGGCGGCCCAGCCTCGGCCTCTTGAGCGAGCTGGAACCAGAGGAAAGAGAAGCTCCTCCTGGGATCAAACAATGGCGAAGAGCGGAGCCCGACAACCCCCCAGGCCGCTTCCCTCTCTCTGGGCAGAAGCCCCGCAGCCTCCGTTGCCCAGCGAGGCTCCTCTTTATTTTACTGCCGGTGCCATTTCCGCGCCGCCCGTCTCCCCCGCAGCCCCGCGGCGGTTGGAACCCGAGCGGAAGAAGAACCGTGCGGAAACCCCTCAACCCAGCCTTGGAAATAGAAACGGAGCCCCTTAAAACGGGGGAGGGGGCGTCCCCCCCAGTCGGGACGGGTCCGCCTTGGGGGCTTCCGAGGGGGGCGCGGCGCTTCCTACTCACGCAGCAGCCTCCGCAGCCGGGCGGGGATCCAGGCGGGCCGGGCCCAGCAGCCCCCCGCGGGCGCGGCGGACGGCCAGGGCTGAAAGGCCGGGCGGCGGGGGCAGGTCAGGGAAGCCCGAGCGGCCTCTGCGCGGAGCCCCCCGGGGCAGCCCGGCTCGGGCCCTGCCCGCCCGCTCGCCCGAAGGTCGTCGCCTGGCCTGCGCTCCGCGGGGGGGCGGCGGGCCAGAGTCCTCCGGGCACTGCTCGGCGGGGGAGCCCCGGGCCGGAGGAGGCCGCGGCCCCCGCGCCGGAGCAGCAGCAGCAGCAGCGAGGCGGCGCCCGTCATCCCCGGGCAGGCAGGCCGCGCGACGGGAAGGCGGCGGCCATCTAGGAAGCGGGCAGCCCGCTCTCAAGATGGCCGCCGCCTTCCTGCCGGGAGACCCCGTGCCGCCACCTGGCGGGGGGGAGGGAGGGGGAGGCCCGTCTGCAGCCTCCAAAGGAGGGGCTGGGACTGTGGCCTCGCTGCCCCTCCGCAGGTGGCGAAAGGGGGCTGGCCGGGCCCCATGGGTCTCGTGGTGCCGCAGCCCGCCCCCCCTCCGCCTCTGGGCCTGCAACCCTCGGCTGGCGGGTGAGAGCAGAGGGCGGCGGCGGCGGCGGCGGCCGGCGGGCAACGCTTCGCTTTCGAGTCTTTTTTCTGTCTGGAGCTGCCGGGTGACTGGGGGACAAGCCCACCCACGCCATCCCTGGCCCAGCAGACGGTGGGAAAGAAGGCCCCGGGGGGCTCCCTGCCAGGTCAGCAGAGGTCAGGCTGTCCCGCCGGCTCTTCTGTGGCTCCCAGGGGGAAGAAGCGCCCAGATCGGATGGAAACCGGCCCAAGTGTGCCGCACCGCTGGCTTGTATGGTCTGGGCATTCCCGTGCAACGTTAGGTTGCATAACTGGAAGCATCACAACAGAAGGTCTGGAAACAACTCTAGGATGTGTAAAGAAAGAGCGTAGCATCACGGAAAGCAGGGTAAAATAGAGAAGTGGGAGACTTCAGCACCATGGCCAAAAATGTATTTATTCTGGCTCCAGAAGTGGGTGTGGTGCTTTCCAATATGCATGTGGAAACAGCAGGGTTATTAAAAGGATGCTCACTTCATCCAGAGACTCTGAATTTGCACACACCTTTAAGTCCTGTGGGTTACCTTCATAAAAAGGCACCGGGGATCAAGTTGCGGAAGAGAATTCGCTCAGCTGGATAAGCAGGAGATATTTAATAGTTGAGCAACGGAGAGAAAATGATTTAATGCAGTATGACTAGAAAGTAAAGTTAATTTAGGCAGAAATAATGTTAAAGCTGTAGCATTTTGTTTGAAGAACAGATTTGCAATGCTTGAGAGGCTTTCACAATCTCACTGACAGAAGCATCACTGCTTTCCTAAATAAATGGTTCCATTCTCTGGAGACCACGTAGCAACAACTTCCAAACAATAACAGACTTGCAAAACTTTTCCTTATGTTGCTAATATCTCAGCAATCATCTTTGTGAGAGACACACCCAGGATGTTAACTGGTTCCCTCTAGGACACGTGTGAGTAAACTTTTGATCAAACCAAGAGCCTGCTGCATAACCTATGTGCCTGTTTAGATAACTGGTTTTTAACTGAGAAGCGTTTGACGTAGGGACATAAAATTCAACTAGATAGCTTTATTGACAGAGGTGACATTTTGAAAGTGATTTTGGAGGAAGTTGGCCAGTAGAAAAGAAATATCTGTCACTTGCATTAAGATAGGCATTGGCTTCTTATGATGAAATATTGCAAGGGACTATGAAGTACTGCAAATGGCTGCCTTGATTGGAGTTTCATGTGCTGGAAGGTTGAAGCATGTAAAATTATAAAAAGGTACTCAGCAATGTCTGGTGCAAAATAAAATCAGGCTTGTTCTCTCACAATGCTTTTTAACTTATTGTAAACTATAGGATACTTATAATAATAATTAGAATTACAGGCATCTCCATTTTGGCTTTGAAACTAAAGTTTAATTGCAGCCATTCAGAGTTTATAATAGCATGCATTATCTTTTACTCTGAACATTTGAAATGTAACCTTGAAAAAAGATGATTTCATGCAGTGTCCTTTGAGTGGTAATAAAGCTTCCTTTGGGAACACATCCAATGTTCATCCATCACAGATAGAGCCATGTTCCAGCTATGACATCAGTAGGGGATTTTGGTATGATTTTTTTAAGTTGCTGGAGAATGTTAATAAAAAGAAATAATGGTGATGGGTCATGCAATATGAATAAATAAATGAGCAACGCTGCATATTGTAGGCCACATAGCACTTATTCCTTTAATTCAAATAATCATTTTTAAAACTCCTAGATTGTGTCTTGGGCACGGAATAGGAAGAGTTCAACTTCTGGGGCAACCACTGTTCTCCACAATTGCTCAAGAAATTTTGGGAAACAAGTGGACAATCTTTTTCTCTTCCAAATTTCTTCTCTCCCCTCAAGAGAGGATAAACCTGGAATTTCCAAACCACATAAATATATATTGTTTCTAAGCCTCCTAGGAGATTAACGTTAGGATATGATTAGAGCCAGTTTGGTCTAATGGTGAAGGTGCCCGGGTAGAAACTGGGAGGCCCCGAGTTCCAGTGCGACCTTAGGCACCAAAGTCAGGTCTCAGCCCAACTCACCTCACAGGGTTGTTGTTGTGGGAAAATAGTACTATTAGATATATTCACCAATTTTGTTTTGAAAAAAACAAAGGCGGGATATCAATCACGTTTGGAAGTGGGCTGCACTCGTGGCGCTCCTACTTGGCGGCTCGGCCCGCGCCCCAGGCGGCTGCCACAGCAGGATCCACCGGAGGTTCGGGGCAAGCTGCAGCTGCTACTTTCGCGCAACGCACAGGAAGCGTCTCCCGGCTCGGAAGGGCTCGTTGCGAGAGGCCCGGGCGCTGCCAGGCGGCTGGCTGGCGAGCAAGGGGAACGAGGCGGCGCGGAGGCCGCCATCCCGCCGGCAGCGGCCTCATTTCCGTCTCGCGCCTTCCGCGCTTGGCCGGGCGGGGCCAGCCCGGTGCGGGGCGATGCGGCCCTTTTGCGGCGACCAGACCCCTCTAGGTTACCCTGGCAACCAGTGCACGGCAGCGCGGCGCCCCTCACGTGATCTCCGTGGAGAGACTGGCTAATCCGTCGGACTTCGAGCAATCCCAGGATGCCTCTCTCTCTCTCTCTCGTCCTCTCCCCTCCTGCTCGAGCTGCCGGGGAGAGCCCCTCCTGCGCACGCACTCACGTAGACGCGCGGGCACGCTTCCGCCGGGAAGAGGCCCGAGGGTCCTGGGACACGTCACGCGCGTCCCCGTCAGCGTCCGGGCTCCGCCTCGCCGCCTCGCTCCTCCGCCAGCCAATGGGGAGGCCCGTCTCATCGGGCCAATGGGGAGGGCCGGCTCTGGCGGCGGACGGAGCGGCGGGGCCGTGAGGGAGGAAGCGGCGCTGTCGGGCGGCCGAGCGGGCCGGGCAGGGGGGCTTCCGAGCGAGCCAGCCAGCCAGCCAGCCGCGGCCGGGGAGGCAGCGAGAGCCGCCGGGGAGGCGGAGGAGCCATGGAGCGGGTGGGCCGGAGGCGGCGACGCCGGCACTGCTGAGGGCCCGCCGCTACCGCGCCGCCCGCCCGCCCGCCCGCCGCCGCCGCCGCCGCCGCCGCCGCCGCTCCCTCAGGCAGGCGGCCGGGCCGGGCGCAGGGAGCGGAGCTGCGAGCAGGCCTCGCGCGCTCGCCCTCGGGCCTCCCGCCGCCACGGAGAAGAGGCGGTGGCCGCCGCGCCGGGTAAGCAGAGCGCCGGAGCCCGCCCTCCCCACCGGCGGCCTGGGGGGCGGGGGGGCGCGGAGCACGTGGCCTGGGAGGCTCCTCCGGCGGCCCTCCGCCCCCTCCCGGGCCGCCCCCGCTCGGCGGGTCCGGAGGCGGCGAAGCCTCCCCGCGGTGGGAGGCGCGCCCCCGCCAGCCCTGCCCGGGCAGTCGGAAGGAGCAGCTGCCGGGGCTTTCCAGCCGGGCGACGGGGAAGGCGGGGCGGGTGCCCGGAGGGGCCGGGGCCGCGGGGAGACAATAGAAGGCCAGCGGGACCGGAGCGGGGGGGGAGCAGCCTCCGGCCGGCTGCAGAGAGCCGGGCTGGGGCGCCCCGAGCCGAGGTGGGCGGTGCGGGTGGAGGGCAGGAGCCGCAGCCGAAGAGGAGGGTCTGCGGCCGCGGGGGGAGGGAGCCGGTGCGGTGGAAGTGACTCGGTTCTGCTAATCTCCATTTAATATTTCATCATCTCAGCCAGCGACGCTCTGCCTGGCTAGGGAAGCAGCCCTCAGCCAGCGAGGCGGCCCGAACTGCATTCATTTTCTTGTTTAATCTCTCCGTTGCGCAGCCTCTTCCTCAGGCTCCCTCCTAAAACAAGAAATAAAAAGCAGCTGTATGTCTTCAAACAGAATTTAAAACCTCCCACCCACCTCGTCTTTTCAGAAGAGAGATTGATTACGTGTTTAGAAAGGCAAATCATCCCCCCCAGCCTTGAGGAACTGAGCCCTCCGATGCCCTCTGCCCTTTTCCCAGAGAAAGCAGCTGTCCTGCGAAGGATGCGTGCCTGTGGATTGAAAAGCGGCCTGTTCATTGAGGCACAAGGGCTGGTGTGTTTGGATCTGCTTCTCCTCTTAAAATCGTGGCTGTTTTGATAGTTGCAGGAAGGAACTACAGCTCCCTCCCCCCCTTTCCTCTTTTGTACACAGATCTCCCTTGTCACAAGGAACGTGGCCGTAGAGGGAGCAGATCAGTCACTGTCTTTTAAAGCCAAATGCATCTCTGGGGATTGTTCTAGAAAGGGAATAGTACAGAATAGCCTAGCCAGGCAGGCAAAGAAGAGAAGAATAATCAGCCAATGAGGTTTTCATGGTTGTGCTTGGAAAATGTTATCAATAATGTTCCTAGAAGTCATTCTGCTCTTAGGAAAAATGGAGCCTGCCTCTTGGATTTTTCGCCTCTTCCCCTTTCCCTCACAGTTTTTTATGTGTTTTTCTGTGGCCCTAGTTTTATTCTGGTTTTTGTTTCTTAGTGAAATTCAAAAGACCCAAACTTTTGAATAGAGTTTGTAGTAAAACTTACTTTGACTGAAGTAGATGGCTTACATCTGAGTAAGAAAGAGCTCCAATCTTATGCTGAAAGGAATTATTAAAATAAGTTAGAGATGCTGCAATGATGAAAGTAAATGAAAAGTAAGATTCTTTCTAATCTACAGTTATTCTAGGCATTGTGGGAGACAACAATAGGGCCCTGCTTATGCAAGGACAGATGTCCCCAACCTTTTGGGCACCAGGGATTGGTTACGTGGAGAGTAGTTTTTCCGTGGACTGGAGGGTGCGTGGTTTTGTCTGCTGCCTGCATCCTGCGGATGGGGCTTTGCTTGTTTGTGGACAGGTTGCTGGCATGCCACGGCCCCGGTACTGGTCCATGGCCCGGGGGTTGGGGACCCCTGTGCAAGGACGCAACAATTCCAGGGAGGTCCCTGGAGAATTGAAAGTGTTTTTAGGCTGTAATTCTCTATGGAATAGAGACAGTCACATAGGCAGTATTTACCGCTCATGTATGCAAACACTTATTCCCTCCTTTAAAGAGTTAACTGG
Organism: Vipera ursinii; assembly: GCF_947247035.1. Classification (NCBI taxonomy): domain Eukaryota; kingdom Metazoa; phylum Chordata; class Lepidosauria; order Squamata; family Viperidae; genus Vipera; species Vipera ursinii. The sequence continues at coordinate 22,397,665 of NC_139520.1, read as the reverse complement.
TTAAACTGGTTGAACCGGGCTGCATCAGGGAGGCTGGGCTTGGGGACTGCCCTGTCTGTTGAACTTTGTGTGTTGGGAGCAAGGTTAGAACATTGTGTGTATTGTGGCTGCTGCATGTGCAGTTGTGCTGAATTATGCATAGTTGCATGTATACATCAGTTCTCATGGCAAAGGGACATTAAACGTTTCCTAAAAGCATTTTTCGTTTTTGGGAATAGATCGTTAAAGGCTTAAATTATAGTACACCTTAAGGGGTACCATGACATGCTAGTAATGGCACATAGCTGCTTACGGGCTGTGCTTTTCATCTAAATGTAGATGTTAAAATAATTACTTTTTGGCACACAGCTGTGGAGCTTCGCATTTGGTTTAAATACCGAAGAGAATAAATAATAAAGGATAAACTGTGTAGATGAGTCCCAAAGGTGCTTTTTCAAAAGGAAACTGGACTTAGTTTTTTCTTTGAAGACGTTTCACTTCTCATCCAAGAAGCTTCTTCAGTTCTGAACAGAAAGTCCAGTTGCCTTTTGAAAAAGCACCTTTGGGACAACCATGACCTGGACGACTGAGAATAGACTGTGTAGATGAGATATTTCTCTGGTAAATTCTATACAGTACCAGTTTGCCTTGCTCAAAGGAGATGAACTAAGTCTAGGATGAAGATGAGGATGAAGATGTTACACATAATGGGTAGCTCTAACTACATGGCAGAGTGGATGTTTCAGGTTTCATTAAGATAACGTATATGTTCAGGGTTAATAGTATTCTTATTATTAAAATCTGAATTTAAGCATTTTTTCCAAATCACATTTTGCAAAAATTATTGTGAAGATTTAATATTAATATTAAATTTTTAATATTAATATTAAATTTTTAATATTAATATTAAATATTAATATTAATATTAATATTAAAATTTTTAATATTAATATTAAATTTAATATTTCTAGTTTTTCCCTTTCACAAAATAAAATGTCCAGTGATGTGAGAGATTCTGCTTTGATTTCTAGGGTAGGCTTTTATTTGCCAGGAAAGAATTGTTCCTTTACTGTGATCAGGCAGTATTAATCAGACTGTATCATCAGTCTAGTCTCTTTAAGGGAACCACATGTATATATAAGCACTTGAATTTTATAAAGTAGATAGCAAATGAGTTAATGCTTTATATAGCTTTGTTTAATATTTTTCTGTAAGCCTTTTTCTAAGCATTTGTAAACATGCAATTAAAATACAATTTGTGTCCATGTGTGTGGTGCTGTAGGTAAAGGAATGTTTAGGAAACAGTGAGAGAAACTGCAGTGTCAATAAGGCAGTTTTGCAAGAATCAAAATAATAGGGACAAATATGTTCAGAATATTTATGGCTACAGAACAGGGAGTGGGATAAAAAACTGCATTGTCCTTTGATTCAAACTTGATATCTCCAGTATTGTTGTTGCTGTTGTTTTTTAATCCATGTATGTGTTTTTTAATTGGTTTGCTGCTTTCACTATTTTTAATGGAATAAAATTTCTTGGTGTGGTTCAGTTAAAAAAAAGTCTTAATGATAATCTTTAATCTTGCTGCTCCATTCATGCAGTTTTGTAAATAACCTTCTGTTGTCTCACCAATACTTCAATAGCATTTTGGGGAAAACATATAAGAAATTTATGTATATTGCAGCAGCAGTTTAACAACAAAATGAAACCCATTTGAAATATATGTATGTAGCCAGATTTTCTTACATTTTAATAGGACAATTAAAAGGTAATACAAGAATATACTTAAAAACCACATTGTAAATGTTATTTTAAAATTATTAGGATCTTTCAGGGAGATACGTCACAGTATTTTAATATCAAGTCTAGTGAATCTAGTTTAGAATGAGTTGCTCAATTCAAGTTTTAACGTACTGGAAGATGTTCCCTAGAAGATATAAGAAAAACTAGACATGAGACAGCCACAAAAATAAAAGAAGCATAGTAAGGAAAGAAATAATGTGCTGACAGAGATAAAGCCAATGATTGTTGTTAACATTTATCTCTACGTATAATCACAATTTGTAACTTGAAGTCCATAGGGCAAATCTGAGATGTGGCATACAGTTTGGTTTTCAACTTAGATGTGAAAGAGGTATAAAAAATGAGACTTTGTCCCAAACACTTGGTAAATTCCTCTTTTAAGAGGATGGAAGTGTGGGTCCACAGTGTCCTCAAAGTGACACTTCACAAATATTGGCGCTTAGCAGTTGGCTGCAGAGACAATTAGTTATTTGAGATGGAACTCAATAAAAAGCTGGCACTGGCGGATGGGTGCCTTTGACCAGCTGAGATAGTTCCAGAGAGTAGCTAAGTCATTAAAAGATGCCCAGGTTCCTGTGCGAATGGTTTAAAGCTACAGCTTGTGTTCTAGGAAACCTCTATATGCTACTGTATAGAGAATTCATTTGAGAAGGATCCATGCGGGTTTTTAATAGAGTTGCTTTTTTGTTATCAAATATATCCATTTTCTAAAAAGGAATTATTAAAAGAAAATGCATTGCAACTATCGGTGGCTCCTTGGTTACCAACAGTGCAGATAGTCTATGTATGGCTGGTGGTTATTTCATGTGGGAGGATTTTCCCAGAGATTGGGTAACCAGAATGAATATAGTCCACCAGAGTAGGGAAGGGTTTCCAGTATCTTGTGTTACTAATACTTAATTCTACATAGTTGCTTTGTTTTGTTTTGGAGGTTTTGCTGTGGTGTTAGAACTCTGTAAACTTAATATACTGGCCTGACCTAATTTTTAAATCTTCTTTTATAATACTATACCATCGTTCAAGGTATGTTTTTTCTTGAAGTTTTAATCTGATCTTTGGTTCTACAAACATAATGACTGTTACAAAAGTAAAAGGATTGCACGGTATATCTTACATGAATGTCTTAATTTTATTTTATTAAATTAAGAAATATAAGTGGAAATGATATACTTTGCTTTTGAGAATATTGCTAATCTAATTTCTCATTTCCCTTTTGTTGTTATAATCATATTTCATGCATTAAACATTGAAGAAACTATATTTAAATCTCTTTGACAAATCTTGCAATTTCTTAGAAAGTTGCTACATAGATTTTGAGCAGTGCTTAAATCTGTCCTTTTTCTAGCAAGGCTGCTTTTTTAGCTCATTATGTGAGTAAGACTGTTCTGTTGGCACAGTTTAGATGAAAAATAGACACGTATGGGAATTCAGCAGGTACTTCCTCATAGCTATTTAAAATATGTCACTGTTTTTGCTGGTGGGAAACATGACCTGAGAGAAGCAAGGTATCACCATCATCATCTTCCTCCATTTCCTGCTGTCAAGTTCTTCATTGTTTTTACAGAGAAAAGTAAGCATTTGCATTCTTGTCAGAAGTGCCCCTGCCATCTGCCATTGGTTTGCTGCATTGCCCTTGGCATTTATGCGGTGAATTATTTATCCTCAAGGAGTCTGTGGGCAGACTCTTTGCCTCTTGGAAAAAAAAAGTAGAGAAGATTCTGGCTTGTAACAGCAGAATGAACTTTGGTATAAAATGGATCTATTTTTAAGGGTTGATATTCTTAATTGTTGAACAATGCACAATTTTATAAACTTATCAAACACTGAACTCCTCTGTAGAACTGTTTAACCCTTATACGGTTAACCCTTATATATTTGTTAGTAATGTATTTTTATTACAGATGATCCAGTTTTTAAAGTTTTTGCTAGAAAAAGGAAGCATTGTGAACAAATGGGCTTCAAGGGTGGCAGTGAGAATAGCAACGTTGGATTTTCCTTATGATTAGAAAACACAGCAGTCACCCTGTTCGTCGTGAAGAGCAGTAGCTACTTCATAACCATAGCCGCCCACTGGTAGTCATGGCTCCGACAGATGAAACTACTGCTGCTGCTGCCTTTCCTGGGTTGAGACTAGGAAAAGGAATGTTGTTAGGATTTCTGAAGGCCATGTGCAGCTGTTGAAGCCATGTCCCTAATCATTGAGCATGCTGCCGATGTGGAATAATGGAATTTATTGCAAAGATTATTCTAGATGGTCAGCTAAACGGCTGAATCTTCACCCAATCTTAAGATACCTTTTGTTTATGTGTAGGTAACTTATTAAATCATAATTGGCTCTGTTCATGAAAGTTGTCCAAATTATCAAGTTGGCTTAGAATGATGCCATTTACCATATTGTGAAATTGTTTAAATGGCCAGGGCTGAGGTCCTTTCTATGTCAAAGAGCAGCAGGCTTAACGGGAATGTGTTTCGCATGGTGCATTCTGATGTCCTTTGGAGAAATTTCTTTTAGACCTAACTGTGATTGCTTTCATCACTTTCTCACTGGGTAGTTATATCAAATGCGGATGTAGGATTACGTTTTACATATGTGAAACAGTTTAAGTAGAAATACAGATCTAACTATTACAGGAAAATGGTGGCAGGGAGTGCGTGGGGGACTCATGTGGAAATAATGAAATCATTTGTTTCATCTTTCATTCAAATTAAGAGCTATAAATACATAAGAGCCCTCCAGCACCGGAATGAAAGCCTGCATGTTGTTTGCCAAGGGGCCAAAAAGAGGCCTCTGCATACAGGACCAGGAGGCCAATAGCTCTCTGCTTATGCCCCCTGCCAACTGATATTGGGGGGGGGCATTGTTTTTGAATCTGGATAATGATGGCGTCATACAGTTATCAGAACAGGAGATTCTTAATAGCCTTCTTCACTAGAACATGGGTATTTTTAAAAAATGAAAGTAGATTGTACCATTCTGCTTCCCAGTTAAAAATATCAATCCATGGCGACCCTTTTGTGTTGTTTTATTTAGTCCCGATAAAGGTCATTTGCCTATAGATCTTGGAATGGTTTTCCTAGTACACACATTGTTTGCTGAAAATCAGTGTTGTTTATTTCCTTGCAAGTCATATTGTGTTCTCTAGTTCACATTTTTATTAGACTGGAGTATGTGTTCACTATTTGCATGAATCCTTTGGGAAAGGGCGGTATATAAATCTAATAAAAATAAATAAATAAAATGTACATATATTTCAGTCATAAGGGACATGGTGGCTCAGCGGGTTAGGATGCTGAGCTTGTCGATCAGAAGGTCGGCAGTTTGGCGGGTCGAATCCCAAGTGCCGCTTAGCAGAGTGAGTAGAAAAATAGGGACCACTCCGGTGGGAAGGGAACAGCGTTCCGTGCGCCTTTTAGCATCTAGTCATGCTGGCCACATGACCACGGAGACGTCCTCAGACAAGCGCTGGCTCTTCGGCTTTGAAATGGAGATGAGCACCGGCCCCGGGGAACCTTTACCTTTATATGTAGTCATAGTTGCTTTCTATATATTAAATAATACAATTAATGTTTTATATTTATAAATATTTTAGGCAAGCTTTAGAGATGTTTTCTGATCTTGGTTGGTTAGATCCAATGATTGGTCTGCGTGATTGGGAAGTGTAACTGGAAATATGGGGTCCAATTAACGACCGCTGTTCCTTTGACATAGCTGTGACAAGAAAGCAGTCCTAATTGGACTTGGGTATTCAGAGCGTTGTTCCAGAGGCAGGCTGATAGGATAACTGATTATGTGCCATCTTAGTGACCACAAAGATGGCACATAAAGATTTCTGTCTAATTTGATCCTTCAGATATTTTAGTGGTACATTCATAGTCACTGTGATTGAGTCGATCCTGGTCATCCTCCTTCTCTCTTTCCTTCCACCGTTCCCAGCTTCCCGTTAGAGACTTACAGAGATCTGTATCTCCAAAGTACATAATTTGTGTCTGGTCATTGTGCCTCAAACAAACGAGAACTCTAGGGTAAATTGTTGGATGATCTGTTGGTTTGTTTTCTTGGCTGTCCATGGTATTCTCAGGCAGCTTCTCCAATGCCAAAGTTTAGAAATATCAAAAGCCCTTCTTCAAAATCCAATTTTTGTGTCCATAGAGTATCAAAGGGAAATACCATTGCTTGCATCATTCTGATCTGTACCTTTCTAGCTGTAGACACATCATAGCAATCTGAATATTTTTTACCAGACTTCCATTGTTGCTCTAGCAAGTGCTGGTCTGTGATGTGTTTTTTAACTGTTCCTTTACTATTGCTCATGAAAAGCAGAAGCTTTTTACCATGTTGACAGGAAAACTGGAGAGATCTAAATTCAGTATTCATTAAGAACATAAAAATAATTAGAAACCGGTCCTACTTTCTTAGTAAAAATTACCTGAAGGGATTGAAGATCAACTGGATTAATCTATGCACTGCATTCTGATCTTCTTGGAGAAGATTTAGTAACTTTTTAATGTATTAAATGTGACTTGTAAATTCTAAATTTTAATTATTTCTTGAAATAAATTGTGCTGGAAATAAATGAATTATGATTTCATATGATTAATCCAAACCTTATTTAATCTCTTGGCTCTCTTTCTCCTTTGGGGTATGGAATTTTGTTTTACTGGAGGCTTTTATTGTCCAGTATTTTCAATATGTCTTTGATAGATTTTAGTTAAAAGTGTTGCTATTAGTTTGCACTGTTACTTTCTGGCTTTCATGCTGAAGCCTTAGTACTGTGATCCAGCAACTGAAAAAGAAAGTCTGAAGTTTGTAAATGGATTTCATTCATTTTGTAACAGTTATTTTTAGCTGAAACATTAAAGCATTGATTCCAGATTAAAAAATTGGGTTGATACGAATGTTTCAAAGATCAATATTGTAAACATTGGTATGCAATCATTTACTTCCTAAAAAAGCATCAGCCACTTTTTCATTGTTAGAAGAAAACAACATGGACATGCCCAAACAGTCAACAGTAGTTGAATTTGAGGGAGATTTTGCCTTTTTATGGTTCTGAACATATTTTAAAGGCAGGTAATTTGTTATAATTACTGTTTAGTTTATTATGCTTTGAGTTTCTGCTGTGGCTTTAGTACAAGATCAGATAACTCTGTTCAGCATCAGGAAGTCTGACCCAATAGATTTGCTATAATTGTAGCAATAATTATCTGTCTTTGCATCCCAGAAATGTTCTTCTCCTAAATTTCATCAGTGAAATGTGGAAGGGCAATTTTACCTCTCTTAATAAGTCATGTTTATACTATATGGGAATAGGGTGTGAGGGCTTCATTTGAGTTCAGTCTGTGGAAATAGGTATCCTTCCACCTTTGGCTTCTAAAGGGCTTTGGCTGTAAATATTACCATATAATATTCTTAACAAATTAGTTTTGCATACAACAATCATTTCAGCAGCCTTTAAAAAGGAATAATCTATTATCATAATCTGTGACTGTGCCAGTTTAGGTCACTAAGGGGCTCTATTTGTTTTGAGAAGAAAAGCTAAGAGTAGTTCTAAAATTTTGCTTCCTTAAGGGTCTCTAGAATGATGGTGTTTGCATTTTGTCACACAAGATAAGTTTATGTAGAATGAAATGCCTGCAGAGCCCCAGTCGTGGTAACACCACTCCGTCCTCCCGCAGCATGTTTAGCAGCTTGGAAAACTTCTGCATTCTTTGTTCATGAGTCATGCCTGTTGAAGTTTGGAATACAGCTTGTAAGAGGACGTGTAGATACTTTCCAACCAGCATTATATTTTAGGTGGCTATTAGTAGAGTGAAATCTGGTGCAGCAAACAGCAACCGTCTTTATTATACTAAATTTGGTTTTCAGAGTGAAGATTCTCAGCTTTATAGTGTACTTGTAGCCAGTTCTGACCTATATCTTTTGTTTATTGAAATAATGTTGTACATGCCTACTAGCCAGTGAGGTATGTTGTAGTAATTATGCTTAAATATTGTGCTTAATGGAAGGTGATAAAACTTATAATTGTCCCATGAAAAGCTGTATAGAAGTTGCCCGTGGATCCTTTCTAGGACCCTAGTTTCTTAAAATCAAAGGTGCAAGTACAGATTGGGCGAGACCTGGTTTAAAAACAGTAACTGTGAGAGGGATCTTGGAGTCCTAGTGGATGATCACTTGACCATGAGCCAGCCATGTGCAGCAGCAGCCAAAAAAGCTAATACAATCCTGGGTAGTATAAAGAGGCATAGAATCAAGATCATGCGACGTATTAGTACGGCTAATATTCTATTCTATCCCTCTATAGATCATAATCTATATTAAAATATTTTAATGATCGTGATTTATTATCAAATTACAATCCTGAATGATCCTGGCCTGGACTTCTTTCTTCTTTGACTTTCTGGTGGAGGCCCTTTTATTGTGACATTTGAACTTCGTTTTAATAGTCCTGAATTAATCTGTTCTTTTTTATTCACTTTTAACAAATCCTTTTATTTTGTTCAGTTTCTGATGAGTTGTCAGGTCCTTTAAAAAAAGCAAAATTAAAAATATCAAACCATTTCAAATGTCTACACTCACATATACTGGTTTTAGTTGCTGATCAGAACTAAGGAATTGATGAATATTAACATAATATTGAGGTATGCGAAATAAATGAAATATTCAGTTGAAAAGATTTTTAGCTATGATGTTTGTGTAAGGAGTAACCATTTAAACGGCAAGTCCTTAAGCAATGAAAATGTTTTCTAGCCCAAATAATTTCAAAATTCAAATCATTTTAATGTCTGGTTCAGTGCCATATGTTGTTTTGGAAAGCACATTGCACGTTCACTGGCTCCTTGTCTGATAGGGAAATCACAGCTTTAGTATATTCAAATAGTGTACCTCTTACCTTAGTGCTTAAAAAGTAATTGTAGCAGTTTGTTCTTAAGCTATTACTGATCTAAGGCCATTTGCATCGAATGGGAAAAACTAGTTATGAAGAATATACCTGAAAAATAATTGTAGTAGTTATTCCTCTTTATTTTTGTCGATTTGCAAGCTTTGTGTTGAAGCATTCTATCAGCCATACTGCTAATGTTCGTGCATTGTTATGGGGTATAATTTTTTCTGAACTGTATTTTGCTTTTTTTTTTTGTCCTGTTGTTATGGAAACTCAGTCCAATGTAGCAGTGATTGCTAACAAGTGCTAGGTTATATTGCCTTTTAAAAATGAAGATGTGTTAGTCATGTTGCAGTTTTTTGGCCATGGAATTTTGCCTGTTTGGAGATGTTCTTCACATATTGTAGCACAATTCAGGTCTTCCAGCACCTTTCAGAATGTAATGTAAATATATCTTACAAATAGTTCTTTTGAGTACAAGAATTGGATTCCTCATGGGGTCTTAAAAGTTTTATAGCATCTGTTGAGTGGGTTTAAAATATTGTATTTTAGATTTAGGTAGCTAATAGTTTTATTAGAGATATTTGTGTATGGTGGAGTTCTTTCAGAGGATTTTAATATTTTGAAATACAGACGTTTATACATGTGTACATAAAGAAAAAAAACCCTTTTAAAACACTTTATAAAGCAACAAATGGTTGTCTTATTGTCTGTCTTGTACTTAAAACTTGACATTTTTGTTCTTTATTTAAAATTGCCATATTGTTAAGGAATATTTACGCTAAAGGAAAATGAATTTCTGCTTCTTGTGGATTTTCAAGGGTTTTTTTAAAAAAAACAACAACAGTGGATTTCTTATGTAAAAGTCAACACATAAACTTCATGTTCTTATAGATTGACAGAACTGGCCTTATCTCCATTTGGTAGCATAGATAGACAAACTACGCACTAAAAACAAAAAAAAATTATGCACCTTAAACCAAAACAAAAATCAGGAAACTTATTGTCATCCTTAATTTTGAAGATCAGTTTCCATTTCTATAAGTAAATGATGAGATCTTCCGGAAGACGTAATCGAAATTACTTAATGTACCCATTGGCTGCCACCCCCCACTTCCCCAGCTGTTCTAAATGCTTTCCTCTTGGTGATAAGATGTTTCTAAAAACCACATTCTTGTGGGAATGTTCAGAGTCCTCTGTTTCTTTCCCAGCACAAAAATAGCTGACAGAATAGATATTGGCTTGAATTAACCAACTTCCTTATATATGGCCAAATGCTTCTGCGCATGCTAGGATTGGAATTCCCTGAGCTTTTATTATTGGAGAATTTTTGAGAGCCTTCCTCCTACGTGTGAGAGTGCCTTATTGGGTAAATAATGGCAGCAGCAGGGCTATTGTCATTCCGCATCCTTTCTGTTCTGGGATCACTAATTTTTGGGCACGTGGTAAATTAAACAGACAACTTACTATATAAATTACATTAAATATTTGAATTGGTTGCCATTTTCTTCTAAACTCTTCATTCAGTCAATGACTTCTGACCATTTCTGAGTTTCTTAACATTTTCTCTGAAAAAAAATAATAAAGCATATAATGATTGGCATGAATGAATGTTTTCCTCTGAAAACAGAGCAGAACAAATGATTTTGTAATAAATAGTATGTAGTTTTACATATGGGCATTTTTCCCTTGTATGTGGACCAGGAAGATCTACATAGAAATTTAAGCAAGCAACTACAGCAGAGTGGTTAATGCAGTTAATTTGTCTGGATACTTTTCCCCATAGATTTCATTTTAATTATTGGCTGAAATTCTAAATTTTATGGTAATTAAATTCTAACTGAAATAATAAATTGCCCTAGTGGTGATATAGGAAGGATTGTGTGGTTGTCACAATTAAAATGTTGAACTGGTACCTGTTTCTAGGATTATATTCCTCCTGAAGCATACAGCTCACTAGCTTGTTTTAGAACATGTTAATTTGTTCTAAATGATCATTATTAGGAAAAATTGTAAGAATCCTATGGACTTTTTGAAGGAAGACTCAGATAAAAATATGGTGGCCAAGGATGAAGGTTAGTTTTGCCATCCTAAAAGTTCTGTAAAGTTTGCACAATGGTGCCTATGCAAGTAGAGTGAATAAAATGTATCACTTTACTTGCTGCGTTTCATCTCAGCATCACACGCTGCCTCTTTCTGTTTAGAATTGCAAAAGATCCCTGTGGCAGCTCACTGAAATAGAAGCGGTAATATTAGAAAGGCATTTTTCTTTTCAGGAGAGCACTTGAAAAAAACCCCAGTCAGACTCTTTGCTTTTTATTTCTGCATTCCCTCTCCATCTGTTCCATCCTTTACCCTGTGCCCTGAAAGTTCACCCACCACCTGTCCCTAAAACGAATTCTCCTTTCTCATATATTCCGACTTAGATTGTTTGACATTGTTTGGTGGCTGCTGATGTGGTTTTTATTTTCTGAAAAAGGCTTTGAAACGGAATCTTTTGTCATTGTTCTTCTGGATTAGTTTGTTTTGCCAGGTACTCCGTTGGTTTAGTTTTTCAAGTTCAGAGGTTTTTTTGTATTTATGATGTTATTTGAATCAAGCAGTCTTAGGAAGTACTGAGCCATTCCTGTAAACTAGTTGGTTTCTCCCCCCCCTCCCGCCACTGTACATTTTAAAAGTGCTCTGAATTATTGAGAGGATTGCAAATAAAACAAATAAACAAGCAAAAACACTTTAAAATTCAAAGTTTGTTGTCAGGTGAGAAAAATCAGGACCACATCTTAAGATCCACTCAAACTGATTTATTGTGCGTGGCTATATACAAGAACCTAGTTAACAGTCAGTATGAAATTGCCGCTTGATAGACTTAATGGAATTGGGGCGGGGGGGGGGGCGGGGGGGCTGGACTTGTATTGCTTGTGGAAATGTAAAGACTCCAGACTGATTCCTCTCTTGACTTCGCCCCTAGGCTTTGCCGGTCACGTTAGACAATTATTCAGCTATCCCAGAGAGCGCTGCATGTCTAGATTCTGGTTGTATGCTAAATGTACAAATCTTCCTTTTCTAGGTTTGCTTGGACAAACTCAAGAGCAGCTCCCTTCTCTGCAGTTATGAGTCATGACTTGTTCTAAAATGCTAATACAGACATCAGATATTCCTGTGTGTTTGCTTGCAGAATACTGCTTCTGTATTTAAAACTTGCCATAAATAGTTTAATTTTAAGTGATACATTTACTTTAGTGGAATTTGAGCTACTTTCTTCAGATATTCTGTTTTGAAAAAAAAAATTCTCAGAGCAAGCATAACAAGTACAGTAAACAAGTTACATAAATTTGTGAATTGCAATTTATCCCAACCAATAAACTTGCTATAAGATTAGCGTGCTACCCCAACCTCTTGTCTTTCTGGTGCTAAAGAGTAGAAATAATTCTGTCTTATATATGCGTGTGTTTATTTGCACATACACAAAATTTTAATTGTACTATCCTGTCAAGTAATTTGTTTGAACCTTTTGTATTAATGGAGTTTTGGAAGAGCTACACAAAAAGAAATGGAAACAGAATTTAAAGAAAAATGTCTATAATTTAAGCCTGTATTTTTCTCTGAAATATTTATGTGGCTATTTTTGTCTTTCAGAATATAGCACTGCTTTTGGGACACCCTTTTGTTGGATTTTATCTATGTCCAGCTAACTGCTGCTTTCAACTATGGAATCGGTAAATATTATACTATTTTCTTATGTATTTTTGCCTTTTTTCAGTGGGATACTTTACAAAAATATGATTTAAAAAAATAGAAAGCGAGTAATATTTTTTCATAGCATTTAAATAGAAGTCTTTTTAATGGTAAGTAGCACAATTTGTGCTGGTTGTAGCATCGGGTAATGTCTTCAGCTTGCTCAGAAATCATAATTTTATACAGAATTAAATATAGCAAGCTGTTTTTAATTTTCTGAATCCTTCTGCTTATTACAGTTTGATGTGAGATTGGCTGTTCTCTTTTTAAGTCCTCTTGCCAGGAGAGAGTTATGTGTGAAAAGGTTATATCTGCTAGCGCTTGCTGCTTGCTACAAGTGACCAACCAAGTGCTGGAGGTGGCCAGATAGTTTTATGAGGGGTTGTGCATCCTTAGCTGCTGGCTCAGTTGTGTTTTTGCAGAGGCTTGTGCCAAAGACTAGCTTTATTCCTACATTTGGACAGAAACATTAATGGCAACGTGTGAAAGAAATCCAAAGTTCTTTTCTTTTTTCTGAACTCTTTGCCAATTACTATTAAAGCGATCACTAACTTTCAAAGAAACAACTGAAATTGCTCTTCAGAACATTGAACATGATTTTTAAAAGAGTTTCATTACTGTGTAACAGCCAACAAGCCAATATGGTGCTCTAGGTATGGCTTGTGCAGTAAATTTGTGCCTATCTCTCCTCTCTTCCATCCATTAGGATCTTTGTAAAGGTTATACATTAACCAACTTTTCAATTCTGATTGAGACTCGGCAAGGAGAGGCAAGCTGAATGACTTGTTAGTGAAAAGGAATGTTCTTTCCTACTAGCACTTCTGCTAGGAGAGGTTCATGTCCTTCAGCTCTGCTAAAGACCAAAGTTCTCCTGTTGCTCAAAGCCTGTGGATCAGGGAGTGCCAAGAGCAGTGCTCCTAAAGGGTAATGTGACAAAACACTCCAAACGTTTTAGTGTAGCTATCGCCAGGATGGTTGTTGGCCTTTTGCTTGTTACATATAGCTAGAAAGCATTAATATCCCAGCAGGTTTGCAAGAATTGCTTTCCTTCTGCATTTGGAAATTTCTGTTTCAAGTATGTTCTTATTCTAGTCAATAGCTGGAGTAACTATCACTAAAAAGCAATGATTAGAAAATGTGATTTGTTATTGAAATTGATATGCCAAAGATCTAATTCAGTTAACTGGACTAATTTCTTGAATATTTTGATTAAGGTTCTGCGTTGGGCCTATTAAATCATGATCTGTGGTCTCTGGTCCATAGGTGATAAATTGGCAGTATTGGACTCTGTCTTTTGATCTGCTTCTTAGCAACTCTCTAAAAACCGAACAGAATTGTTTCCAAGTGTTGGGAATGAAGTGGGAGATTGCAGCAGCAGAAAATGAGTTAAAAAGAGATGGATCAGGTTGGAATCTCTGGAGGAAAAGATGCCTGGAAACAGGAAATTCTGATAGCATGTCTACAAGAAAGGCGATTTGGCAATGGCTTAGAATGTGGCTGAATCCTCCTTTATAAGACCCCTTCGCTCTTTCTTCTTGGCTGTGAGACTCAGGGTGTTTATGAGGAAGGAATAGATCACAATCTGCCATGCTGATCCAATGCAGGTTGGCAGATGTGATCAGTGTTAGTCTGGGGTGGCCTGTTCGCCTTGGGAGACTCTTCTGGACGTTTACATGTCTGACGACATAGCCTACAATTTCATTTATCCACATAAGCTCCTTTGCCTCGTCAAGCCCCAATCATAGAAGGAGGCATCCTTATGCATCACTGCTAAATGTACTATTTTTATTTTGCTCTGATCAAATAAATTATACTTGTTGTAGCTTTGACTTATATAATAGGTTTGAATTTGGGGGCTCTATTAATGCTGTTTCAAACCTAGGTTGAATGGACCCGAAAAGATGAGTGTCATATGCTTTTATACTATAAGAGTCCCTGAACATATTCTACAACTTGAATGGCATAGGACACTTATAGGTGATAATCCTGTGAACATTAAGAAGATTTAAACTGTTACATAGAGAGTTTACTTTCATTATCTTTCAGAGATGTCCTTTTGATTGAGTCATCCAGTGATGTGCACACCTGTAATCCTTATCAAATTCCCAATCTATGATTCATGCCAATGGTAATTTCAGCTGCTTTCCTGAATACATATTCAGACATGGCAGACTATAAGGGATTTTTGGTCTGTGTAGATCTGGCTAACATAAAAATGGCAATTCAAGAGAATATACTTACTGTTCTGAAAGACATAGGCCCCTGTCAAGAACAGACTTGATTTGCACTTCAAAGAGCTTGGCTGCTGAAGTTTCTAGAGATACCAAGAGTATAGCAATAAGGAAGCTTTCTGAAGCCATTAAACTAGGAAAGGACCTGAGCCAGATGGATTATCAGGTTCTTATTATAAAGGTCTTGAGGATGAAACTTTACAAAACATGATGAACTCTTCCTACGGTGCGGAAGGATGCCAGAGAGTTAGAAAGAGGCCAGTAAAATTACCAAAAAAGGGGCAAGATTTGACTTTAAAGATAGACTATAAGATGATATCATTGTTGAATAAGGATTGCAAGTTATTTACACTGATTCTAGCTGATAGGCTGAAAATAATTTTGCAAGAATTTAATGGAGGGTTTTACCTAAAAGATAACGCTAGAAATGTGTTGGACATATAGGAATATTTGTAGCAACAATGAAAAATGAGCCAAATTGATGTTGGATACAGAGATTTGGATGGGTTTTCTTGTTCATGGTTTTGGAAGATATGAATTTTGGAGAGACCTTTGTAAAATGGGCAAGATCAATTTACACTCCACAGAAAGTTAAGTGGAGATCTAACAACCTTTGTGAGATACAAAAAGGAACAAGAAGGGATACCCACTGTCTCCTATCTTGTTTGCTTTGTTCTTGAAATACTCAGAAATATAAGACGAGAGGAGAAGCTTGTGCAAGTAAGAGTTAAAAAAGAAACTTAACATTAAGAGCTTTTGTAGATAACTTGGTGTTGGTTCTGGAAGATTTTTTAAAGGGAATTGAAACATTAATTTGGTGCAGTAGCACCAAATTAATAAACAGTAAACAAAAGATGTAGATGTTAACAAAAATGTGAAAATAGATCAAACAGAATTGATGAATAAGGTGGGTTTTAAGATTGAGAAGAAGGTGAAATATCTGGGTATCACTATGACAAACATGAATTGTATGTTATTTGAAAATAACTATGTTAAGACATGGAATGATGGTAAAACAGGTATATTAAGATGGGAGAAATTACAACTGTCATTGCTGGGGAAAATCTCTATGATAAAAATGAATGTCTTGCACAGAATTACGTTTTTGTTCCAGACAATACCTGTTTTGACAACTGATAACACCATTTAAACAGTGGCAGAAAGATATATCTAAGTTTGTGTGGAAGGGAAAAAACCCATGAGTTAAATATAAAGTGCTATAAGATGCAAAGTAGAGGATTGGGTTTTACCTGATTTGAAAATGCTTTTTGAAGCTTGGTGTTTGGTTTAGATGTAAGTGCGTGTTGCTGAGAACTAGAAGGCTTTTGGAGTTGGGCATGACCTGAGATTTTGGTGGTGTGGATATTTTTGGTACAATGTCAAGTTTAATGAGGATATAAAATCATTCTGGTAAATGTGCCATATTGAGAATATGAAATGGATACAAACTGAGTTTGTGTCCTGAAGCACCTTTGTGGATCTCAGCACAAGAAGCCTTTCGTAGGTGAGAAATGAGGCAGTACATGAATAGCTAAGTTACCATGAGATACTGGAATTTTGTCAAGGGGAATGCAAAATAAAATTAAGAGAAGAACTGGGAGCAAATGGTTGTAGTTATCAGTGGTTTTCTTATTTACACTTATTAGAAAGATTTAAACTACTAGACAACATAATTTATGGTTTTGAACAAAGTAACAAAGTAGAATTGTGTACAAATGATGAACATGTGGTTGCTAAAAGTATATAAACTTTGAAAAATGAAACATGAGGTGAAAGAATAAATGACAAACTGGGCTAAGAACATTTGGTTATAATATACGCATGAGTAAATATGACCTTGAAGGGGTTGAAATTTACAATATAATCGTAAAGATAATGTTTATAAAATGATATATTGTTGGCATACATTCACTAAAAGTTTGTGCACCAGAGACAAATTCCTTGTGTGTCCAATCACACTTGGCCAATAAAGAAATCTAATTCTAATATGTCACCAGAAAAATTATCTAAAATGCATAAATACATTTCAAATTTATATTGGAAATATAAACAACATTTTATGTTTGCTGGATGTGTAAAAAAGCTAGAAAATTCTGGATTCAGATACACACACTGATTCAGAGGATTTTAAAAATTAATATACAATCGAGACTGGAGCAGACATGTCAAACTCACAATGTCATATGATGTCGCGTGACGTATCAGAGCTTTTTCTCCATTGCCGGCGGTTTCCTCGTGATGCCTCTGGCCCACGGGCCGGCAGTTTCACATCCCTGGACTAGAGGTTTTTCTTTTGGGATCGATGGACAAGCATTTGGGAAAAAGTTATGGAACTGATTTTCTATATGATTATCAAAGCAAGATGATGTGTATGGACAAAGATAGAAAGGTTCAGCATTAGCCACAGGGAAGGAATAGCTGGTAAAGATGATGGAATTTTCTGAGATGGCTAATGTAGACAAATATAACTATTTAGACTGTGTAGATGTTGCATAAGTGAGTTGGTCTGATTTGGTGGTATACAAATCTGATAAATAAATCAGAAAAATAGTTCTAATGGAACTTGGTAGAGTGGCCTTTTGCTGGTAGTTATATTGAAGAGTTAGAGATCAAATTGCCAACATACGCTGGATCATGGAGAAAGCTAGAGAGTTCCAGAAAAACATCTACTTCTGCTTCATTGACTGTGCTAAAGCCTTTGATTGTGTGGATCATAACAAACTGTGGCAAGTCCTTAAAGAGATGGGAGTACCAGACCATCTTATTTGTCTCTTGAGAAACCTATATGTGGGCCAAGAAGCAACAGTGAGAACTGGACACGGAACCACTGATTGGTTCAAAATTGGGAAAGGAGTCCGGCAAGGCTGTATACTGTCGCCCTGCCTATTTAACTTATATGCAGAGCACCTGATGAGAAAGGCAGGGCTAGATGAATCAAAAGTTGGAATTAAGATTGCCGGGAGAAATATCAACAACCTAAGATATGCAGATGATACCACTCTAATGGCAGAAAGTGAAGAAGAACTAAAGAGCCTCGTGTTGCGGGTGAAGGAGGAGAGTGCAAAACTTGGGTTGAAACTTAACATTAAGAAAACCAAGATCATGGCATCCGGCCCTCTCAATTCCTGGCAAATAGATGGGGAAGAAATGGAGGTAGTGACAGATTTTATTTTCCTGGGCTCCAAGATCACTGCAGATGGGGACTGTAGCCAAGAAATTAAAAGACGCTTGCTCCTCGGGAAGAAGGCCATGGCAAATCTAGACAGCACACTAAAAAGCAGAGACATCGCCCTGTCAACAAAAGTGTGTATAGTCAAGGCTATGCTTTTCCCAGTTGCAATGTATGGCAGTGAAAGTTGGACCAAAAAAGGCTGAGCGCCAAAGAATTGAGGCCTTTGAACTATGGTGCTGGAGAAGACTCCTGCGAGTCCCTTGGACTGCAAGGTGATCAAACCGGTCAGTCCTAGAGGAGATCAACCCTGACTGCTCTTTAGAAGGCCAGATCCTGAAACTGAAACTCAAATACTTTGGCCACCTAATGAGAAGGAAGGACTCACTGGAGAAGAGCCTAATGCTGGGAAAGGTTGAGGGCAAGAGAAGAAGGGGACGACAGAGAATGAGGTGGCTGGATGGAGTCACTGAAGCAGGAGGTGCGAGCTTAAATGGACTCCAGAAGATGGTAGAGGACAGGAAGGCCTGGAGGAACGTTGTCCATAGGGTCGCGATGGGTCGGACACGACTTCGCAGCTAACAACAACATATTGAAGAGTATAAATCAATCCTTTTATTTTGAAAATCCAACAGAATGTATAATGCTGTGTTTTGTGTTGTTAATGCATTTATAATATACTCATATATATTTACTCAAGGGTGAGAGCCACTGGGTTCACTGGAGCTTGTTGTCTCACAAGAGTGCTGACAGTTGTAACTCTATTCTTTTCCACAATATGCCAACTTGGGTAATGAATTAAGGCCACCAAATTTTTAACGCAGCAAGAGGATGGTTCATTTAAAGTCTGTGACAACTGTTTTTGTAATTATGCTGGTAATGAGAAAATTTTTTGGCCTAGAAACCAAGATGGTGAGTCCTAGGCCCGCCTTAGGCATGAAAGCCAGCTGGGTGACAGGGTGGGTCCCTCCTTTCAGCCCAACCCTCCTTGTAGGGTTGTTGTGGGGAAAATAGGAGGAGGGAGTATTAGGCATATTTGCCACCTTGACTTATGTATTAAAAAAGGGGAGGGAGATAGAGTAATACTGCTAAAAATAAAAATAGGAAGAGGAGGAAAGCATATTTGTTACATCAGACCTGGGCATTTTATGGTTTGCAGGCCCTTTGACTGTCTCTGACCTGTGGGGGCTGTGGGAGCAGCACCCCTCAATGTTTCTAGCTTCTCATGTGGCCCCCTGGGAAAAATGTATTGCCCACCCCCACGTTACAGGGACATAGTTCTTTAAGAAACACTGAGTACTGTTCTTCATTCAGCATATCCCTGTAAACAAAGGTTTGGAACACTGAAATGTTATTTTTTAAAGAGCAGCTTTCCTTTCTCCAGTTCTGTTTCAGGGTGGTAGTAGTAGCGATATTCACAGGTTCAGTTGATTTTAACGTTCAGCATTATGCTCTGTAGTTGAAGTAAGATTAGAAAAAAAAGTTGAATAAAACAAGATGATCACTTGCATACATTTCTCTAGCTTCATATTTAGCACTTCTTTTCACATCACTAAAAAAAAGGGATAAATTCTTACATTTCACTTTCCAAGCAGAACGTGCCAGAGAGGACTAAAATCATATGTGACTAATGCTGTGTCTGGATGTACTAAATTTTAGTTCCTTTCTCCAGGGCCCCAGCTAGAAAGTGGAAGAATCGTTTGGGCTTACTATTTGCAATCTTGGGCACTCTTGTTTCTTTATAACATTTCTTTCTTCTGACGACTTCTAAATTAATAAATAATGGGTGAGGATATTCTGCATTCATATCTTTTCAAAATTCATCTGCCGATGTTAGTAATGTGCAATGTAGCTGCTCATTGCCTTGTTGTAAAAACAAACATATATTCTCAACGCTTGGGATAAAACACACTTCTGGTTCAGTTCCATCTCCTGCCGCTGATGATAAGAAATTCTGGATGGTATAGTCTAAAAGCGTGCTGGCAAACCTATGGCACGCATGCCACAGGTGGCACGCAGAGCCCTTTCTGTTGGCACGCGTGCCGTCACCCCAGTCCTAGGCCTTCAGCTGGGTTTTATAAAACCTTTTCGCTTTAGGCCTCCGCCACCGTGTGCAAAAAAAAAAGGGGGGGGGAGGGGATGTCCATTTTGTTCTATGAGTTCATGGTGACCTAACCCTAAGTGGAATTTTCCTCCAATGCGATTTTCCCATGTATTTTACCAGGAAACATAGATAGGGCAGGCTAAAAAAGTCAGTGCCCTCCTAACCATACCCAAGTACTCCAAATTTGTTGGCGATGCCCATTTTGCTCTATGAGTTCATGGTGACCTAACCCTAACCCTAAGTGGAATTTTCCTCCAATGGGATTTTCCCATGTATTTTACCAGGAAACATAGATAGGGCAGCCTACAAAAGTAAGTGCCCTCATAACCATGCCCCAGCACTCCGAGTTTGTTGATGATGTCCATTTTGCTCTCTGAGTTCATGGTGACCTAACCCTAATTCCATGGTGGCGAACCTATGGGACGCGTGCCACAGGTGGCACACAGCTCTCTGTGGGCATGGGCACCGTCGCCCCAATCCTAGGCCTTCAGCTGGCTTTTATAAAACCTTTTCGCTGTAGGCCTCTGCTGCCTGTGCAAAAAACCCCCACAACAATTTCAGTTTCTTGCAGGGAAAAAAATTCTCACAAACTTGGAATTAATTGATTGAACTTTTTAGTCTCACCCGGTCTGCTGTTACCACCACAGCACACACACCCAATGGGGCACAACCACCTGGCACCCGACGATACATAAGTGGGTTTTGGGTTGTAGTTTGGGCACTCAGTCTCTAAAAGGTTTGCCATCATTGGTGTAAAATATTTGGGGTATCTTCTGTTTATTGCAAACTAGAAATGAACATTTGTCTCCTAGGCTTTCAGGAAGAGGATGGAGTGATTGACAGTTTCTTTTTCATATCTGAGTGTAGTTTCTTTTCGTGTCTTTTTTTGAGACAAAGAATGGGTGCTGTGAAAGAGGTTTTATACTATGGTTTGATACTGAGGACCAGCAATGACCGTTTTTTGCAGGTACTAATGAGTGGTCTCTGATTCCCATAAAAGATGTTCCATTAAAAGTTTAGAAAGAACATCCACTTTTCTAATTTTACCTGCCCTTTTGCATAGGATTCTAAAAGAAAATGAAAATAATGAATTCTTCAAGAAATATGGTGCATAAAGTTAGACAGGTAGAGCCCCAAATGAATGAGAGAGAGATTTGTAGAGATGATGATCAAAGAAAGATCTGACTGATGGAAAGGAGAATTGCCTTATCTTGCAGCATAGGAGCACTTGGTACTTGGGATGGGGGGAAAAAAAGAATTTGTGAGATTCCTAAGTGTGGTGGCGACTGCCTATTGTGTATTTGCTAGCTCCAGTGAGCATAGAATACTTTGTTGGAGAATCTCTCCTTAGCTATCAGAATAAGCGAGAAAATTGAGAATATTCCAATTAATATATTCTGCATTTCCCAATCTGATACTTTCTGGATATTTTAGACTTCATGGCCAAACTAGGAAAGGATGCCACATCCCTTTTCAACTCAGCTATAACTAACTATACTTGATCCGTGATTAACATGATTGTTCAGAGATCTTAACAGTTCTGGTTATTCTCTGGCAATGGTAAAATGTATTATTGCAGCCTTTTCAGAAATGGACTTCCTCTCTATGTTGTACAAACAGAATAAAATCCATTTGTTGTACTTAGCAGCCTTTTTTAAAAACCTCATTCTTGCAGTCTTGCCAATATCCTGTATTTGTTTTTCACAGGAAAGCTTTTAACTTTTCTTTAATACATGCTGCATTGTGATACATTCTACTTGTTTTAATGCTTTATAGTTGTACCACAGAGCAAATGGATTCAGAAACTGACCGTTCCCCCCCCCTCCAATTTTTCAGTGAGAAGGATGATTTTATTTGGGGTTTTTTATTTGGGGTTCAGTTGGGTTAAAAAAAAAGTTTAAAACAGAAGCCTTTCTCGTCTCCCTGTTTTTCGGCATGAAGCAAACAAACCTTCATTCCCAGCCCATTTGCCTTTTACAGAAGAGCGGTCAGCCAAGCCAAGCCAAGGAGGTGGCCTGCCATTGTTGCCCTCTTCAGGGAGAGACCTTGATAAACAGCCCAGGTTCCCCAGCGGCTCCTGGCAATCAGTCACTTTAAATTGTTGCATTGTGCTATGGTTTCGTTCATTATAATTTCAGTGCTTTTCTTAATTGTTACCCTAGAACAACTAATCTGCTCCAATAAATATAAAAAGAAGGCACTATTTGCGGCTGTTGTTTTTCTAGCTACTCAAATTTGTTGATTTTTAAAACAAATGTAACTTTGTGTGACTAACTAGGGAGAGATAATTGAGCCTGTAAACATGGTTGGCAAAAATGGGCTATCAGGATATAAAGTTAAGCTTGGATCTGCTATGTAGATTCGTTTACTTGTAATTTCCTCCAAGTAGTTCAAGGCCAAACATCTGCCTGCTGTTTTGTCCTCACAACAGCCCTGTGACTGGCTCCATTGGCTTCCCAGCTTATGCTTAAACTTCTCTGGTTTTAAACTGACATTTTCAGCACTATGCTGGTTTGCCTAGCAATTTAAAGAATTGTCTGCATTTGGTGGCTATTTTTGTCATGTTGTGGTTGATTTATAAACTCAGAAAGGAGATAAAATTATCTTTGCTGTAATACCTGTTTTTATATAGTACTATTTAGATAGAGGATTTTATTTAAAACATTTTAAAATATTTACCCATTTTCAGATACTTGCAATTGTAAATACAGAGAAGCATAGCATCCCTGCCCCTCTGGAACAACCCCGCGTGGCTGCAGTTAATGGGGATGGCAGCTCTCATGGCTGCCGTTCCTTGCATCAGCCTTCCTGCGCCTTCTCTTTGGTTTTGTCTGAAAGTTCAGCTTGTTAATCTAAGAAGCCAACTGGAGAGGTAAAATCAGAAGGTTGTTCAGTAATGAATGTAATAACATCGAAGATTTTGCCAGTAAAAGCTCTGTAAAATGTAGCATGATTGAAACTTCTTATTCACAGGCCCAAACATGTCTAAAGAGCTGTACAGAATTAGCAAAAGCTAATATTTTGGCAAATGCAAACCTGCTTATAGGTTAGAAGGAAAATTGGATTTCTTAAAGACTGGATTGAAAGCTATTTGTGTTTAAACAATTTAGAAATGTCCAACCATAAACAAGCAATCATACATTGGGAGTAACATGTAATGTTGAAATGCTGCAAATCTAAATATGATCAGTTTGCAAAGATTCCTCTTTCTTTCTTTAAGTCAGATTGGCTAATTTGGTGGAAAGGATTTGGCTTTGTGCCAGGGAGCCTCTATTTTCCTGTAGGTGGATAAACATCACTAAAGAGAGTGGATTTCTTACTTTATGATGATGCAGTTTCTGGATTGGTTTCTACATAGCAGTAAGGAAAGTATAGAAGCAAGAATGACTTGGAGATCTAAGGAATGTCAGCACAGCACCCATCCTGATAGACAGGTGGACACCTCCATGTCTCTCCAAACAGGGTTTGGGATTATGTAGCAAGCAGGTTATTCAATGCAGCAGTGGATGGGACCCCATGTGATTAGTTGCACCCGGACCCAAAAGCAGATGGTGTAGGACACTGGACGGTATAGACACGCATAGTTCTTTTCAGGACAGTCAAGATTAGAATCAAAAGATTAAAGTTTATACAAAAATAATAAATTGGTTCTTGTGTTGGATCAAATCAGTATAAATTTCATACGCCAAAGGACATTCTTGTTATGATTATTCCATAATTGTCCATATACTAGTCCTTAAGCATATAAAATGCCATAAATATTCACAAGCAGGTGGAGTTTATGTAGTAATTAAATTATTGTATTAATTCTTATAAAAGAACCTAGCAAAGGAACTTAGTTCAGTAGATCATTGAAAGTGCCGCTCTCTGGAAAAGCCCGGAACGAAGAGAAGAAAGTCCTGCTGCCTGAACCGTAGGCTGTTCCTGAAACGATAAAAATTCCTCTCAGAGGTTTTCAGTGGTCTTGAATTGCCGAGGGCTAAAGGGTTTCGACGGGTGGGGTCCAGGAAGAGACCCCCTTGGCCCCGCACTCCAGAACGTCCCAGTCTCAAGGCCTGCCGCTGCCCACTGGCCAGGGGCTCTCGGAGTGGCTGGCAGCTTGAAGGTGCTCCTTTCCCCTTTTTAATTTAACTAATTCTTAGTTTTGTTTTAAATCTGTTTTTCACTCTGTTTTCTAACTATATTTTATATGGTTGTGTGTTTTTATTTGTAAATGGCCCAGAGTTAAGCTGGTGAGATGAATCATGTAGAAAACTGATAAACAGGCAAAACCCAGCCCTTGTAATGTACGTATGATTATATTTATGGATAGTTGGAATTATTTCATTTATGTACTACACGCTGACCGGTCCACTTGCGAAGTGATTCAGGAGTGCTTATGTCCCCAAGGTGTTGTGGCATAGGAGGGCAATCCTGGCACGTGGGCTGAAGTACTCGGTCTGGTGATCAAGCAGTAGCTGTGAGTTCAGAAGAGCCAGACCTTGGGGGGCAGGGGGGGGCATAATTACCAAGACCTATGTAAATAAATCATTTGACTACATTCTGAGATAGGAAACTGATTGTAGTGCAGTGAGCTTTCTATTAGCTATAGATTTTACAGTATATTAGAATTTCTTCTGAAAAGCTTAGAGTGAATAGATTTCTCTTTCGGTATTTTAACAAATAGATAAAGCCACACATTCCCAGCGTGTTTGCACATTTGTTTTGGTGCATGCATGCAGTTTAAAGAGGCTTGGTTCTCTTTCCTTCCAGCTGCAGTTTAATGCTAGCTTTTGTAAATCCCCTCAGGTCCACACCCCGATCCCTAATACATCCAATACACAGATCCATTGTCTGAGGTCCTGGGTTCCATGGAGATCAAAGAATCACTTAGCCACATCCCCTGAACATCTGAAGCTGTTACAATCCTGTGCATCCCTTGCGGATCCAGGTGCCACACAATTATTAGGTTGAAAGCACCAAGAATTCCTGTTCCCAGCTTTCTGTTGTTACTTAACTCTGACTTGTTTGATTCATTACAGCTGGGGAAAACAGATTTAGTTTAGACTTGTATGAGGGTAGCTCATTTCATGCTCAGAATTGTAATTATGTTCTTCCCTTTCAAGCTTACAGCTGTAAAAATGTCTTTTTCCATTGTATTAAAACTTGTGTGCGCATGCCTGCGCACACCTAACTGACCTAGTATAGAAAACATTACTAATATTTACCAGCATTTTAAAACTTTTAAACTGATAACTCTGACCTAGAAATGTTTGACATGTATAATTGCTATAGTGTTTCCAGTTGAAAGTCTAAGTAAAACCATTCCATTCATGCAGGAAAAAGTGTCACCTGCCTGTGTACTTTGAATATAGCAATATTCTACCTGTTTTTCAGTGCTTAAAAACATTCTAATTATTTTGAGTTATTTAAGGTCCTGTCAATTGTTTATTTAGTAAAAAAAACAACCAGCCTATTTTATTTATATTATGCAGAAGGAATCTTTTAAAATCAAAATCCTTTATGAAATAGGCCTTTAGCTGAGCTGAAGTCTCCTTGAACTTTGATTACACAACACTGTGTCACAACAGTTTGTAGACTTAGAGTTTTTCAGAATTTTTATTTGGACAAAATGAGAGAAGAGGCAGGAAAGCTGAAGAATTTGACCATGTTGCCTCAATATCTGAAGTTGTTCCAATCCTGGGCAGTGATGTATATTTCAGCAAGCTTGATTTGAGGGATCCAGTGTGTGGCAAAGCTTATTTGGGTGGCCTGACCCACAGTAAGAGAGGAAGGGGC
Organism: Vipera ursinii; assembly: GCF_947247035.1. Taxonomy (NCBI): domain Eukaryota; kingdom Metazoa; phylum Chordata; class Lepidosauria; order Squamata; family Viperidae; genus Vipera; species Vipera ursinii. Next base: position 22,371,987 of record NC_139520.1, on the reverse strand, counting down.
TTTGGATGTTTTGATACATGCATGGAATGAGTTTGCCTTTTCCTGAATTTCATATTTTAATTCACATATTTAGTCTGAATTAGATTGAAAATACTGTAGCAGTAATTTTGAATGGAAAGACAATTGTTTTCTGAAAAACTACAATCTGCTTAAGCAATTATATAAATAAAACTACGGTAGAATGTGAATTCAGATTTACCTGAGGCTTTTAATACAGAGCTATATATACATTTTATATGGGACGCTGTGGCTTAGTGGATTAGGACGCTGAGCTTGTCGATCAGATGGTTGGCAGTTTGGCGGGTCGAATCCCGAGTGCCGCGTAACAGAGTTGAGCGCCTGTTATTCGTCCCAGCTTCTGCCAACCTAGCAGTTCGAAAGCACGTAAAAAATGCAAGTAGAAAAATACGGACCACTACGGTGGGAAGATAACAGCGTTCCGTGCGCCTCTGGCGTCTAGTCATGCCGGCCACATGACCACGGAGACGTCCTCGGACAAGCGCTGGCTCTTCGGCTTTGAAATGGAGATGAGCACCGGCCCCTAGAGTCGGAAACGACTAGCACGCATGTGCGGGGGAACCTTTACCTTATATATACATTTATGTTTTGGTGGGAGATGTTGTACAACTTACCATTTGGACTTTATCTGAACAATAGTGATTTAAATCTAGAACTTGTAATAAGTTGTTTGGGTCAGAATATTGATAGAAAATGCCATCCAGAAAAACAGCCATTTGCCTCTACTTGCTTGGGGATAGAGAGACCGCTATTTTCTCTTAAATAATATACATATGCATATGTCAGTATTTGTAGCTGTCATTTATATCAAGATTGTATAATGCTTTGGATTCTATTCAAAATAGTTACTGGGAGATCTGCAGGTAGCGCAGGGCCCTTTTCCAGGATCACAGGGCGGCTGCTGCTGCAGCAGCATCTGTGCTATAGAGCAGTTTTTAGAATCTAATGCAGTGCACATCCCTCTTCCTCTCTTATTTTCAGCCCATTTGTCTAAAAATCATTTTGAATTTTAATTTCTGCCTGCTAGAATATTAGCTGTCTCACTCAACTTTGTGTCATTAGCAGAAGAAGCTAATGAGAAAAGGAGCTCAAAGTAAGACTTGCTAAATATGAGGTATTAAAAGCACAGATGCAAACAATCCCAGTCAGAAAACAAATCAAAAACAAGAAGCCAGCACAACAAAGTAATTTAGCTGCAAAGAAAGTTTAGCAAAGAATTGAAAATAAAGACACAGGATGAGGGAAGAAGGCATCAAGGTAGATTGCAACCAGTATATGTGTTAACAAGAAATTATATAGAGATAGGATTGATGCTAATTGATAGCAGCTTGGTTAAACAATATCTGTTTACTTTAAATCTATCCAAATCCTGTTAAGCTGCGTTCTGGGGGGTGTAGGAAGCTCCCAATATTTTTGTGAGATCTTAGGTGAGGTGCTAAAGGACCGATAGGGAAAAATGTTTTTGCCTGTTGTAAAAACGGGGAGAAGGAGAGCCTAGGAAATTAAAAGCCATCATTGATTATAGAGCGGTAGCAGCAGCATCCTGGCCCTGGTGCTGTTCGAGACTCTTATTGGGAGTTGAGGGGACATTTTAGAAATCAGCAGGGGGGACAAAATTAAGGGCAGCCTTGAGCAGTGGGTTGAAGGGAATAGGATGGCATGTAACAGGGAAAATGTACGGTTCTGCATCTCGATTAGGAAAAATGTAAGGATGGTTGAAATCTGGCATGGCAGTTAGTACTAATCAAAAAGATCTGAGCGTTCTTATCGAACACACGTTAAACATCAGTCAGCGGTGTGATGCAGCTACTAAAAGGAGAAATGCTGTCTTGGAGTTCCTTAACATGAGTATTGAATCCACATTGCACAATTCAATAATTGTTCCTCTTGTTGGGAATGCTGCTGCATCCAGATTTGGCACCACAATTAAAAATGACAAATTGAAGCAGGTTCAGAGTACAGCTACCGAGATGATGGGTGTGGAAGCTAATCTGGGGAAGAGTTAAAGGTCTGTTTGCTTAGCCTGCATAAAGAACAACTAAAGGGAGAGATTGAATGGCCATCTGTCAGATGCTCTACTGGATCCTGCCATGAGCAGGGAGTTGGTCCCATTGGTTGCTTCCAACTTAATAATAATGCTCGAGGGGGCTTCTGGAGGGTGGGCCCCAAGCTACAATTCTGGATCCCTTATTCATCAATATCAATATCAATAGAAGAGAATCAGCTCGGGGTTGAACTGTGGGGTCCTTAGTGCTCTCCAGCTTTGCTGTTTTCTTGCAGATGATTCATTACCCAGCTGAGTAACATCAGGGATCTTCCAGGGGTCTTGCAAAAGGAGTGAGGAAAAAAATACAGCCATGCCGCAAGAAGTGCAAGTCATGGCTGTAGGCTGATGCCCTTTAGTTTCTCTCGTTTTTGAAAATGCCACCAGTAGAAGACTTATTTCTTGTAGTTGCTGTCTCAAATGTTTATGTTAGGTTTGACAAATTTGTTAGGCCTTCGCCCTTGAATTTTGCTGCTCAGCCCTGCTGGCAAGTCCATTAGCGAGTCTGCTCCCTAGAAAGTGCCCCATTCGGTCATCTGCAGTCGGCAATCAGCAGCTGTCAGAAAAGCCCTCTTGCACCCAGCCCCTTCTTTAGCCGGCCAGCTGAGCCCTCCCTGCCTCGTCTCTTCCTCTGGCGGGGCATTTGTTTCTGTGAATAAGACAAAACCTTAACCTAAAGAAGGAAATTTAATAGATTTGCTGTTCATATAGATTATCTGTTGAAGCAGGTTTGGAATGTAAAATGCAAACAGATGTTTTCTCATGTTAAGAGATGCCCATTTTGTATGTTAGATCAGTGTTAGTCAGTGGCTAAGTTTCTTGGCTTGGCCAAGTCATTAGCCTAAATACCTGCTATGGCTTTGAATCTTGGTTAAATTACTGCTTTCTGGCAAAAGCCATAGAGTGCTCTAAAGTGCTCATAATGTGAACTGAATTCACCTAGTGCTAGCTAGCCTGGATTTAGGCTATTTACTGGACTTCAAAAGAGAAATGAAATCTGTCTGATCTATATTTGCCTGATAGCCTGTTTAGGTCTGATATTATACAAATTTAGGGCATTTCTCAGTGCCAAACCTGTCATTGTTTCTGCAGTAGGCCACACAGTATGGGTGCTTCCTGGATGGTTTCATGCTTCAGGAAAATGGGGGAAGGTAATCCGTAAGTTGATTTGCAAATAACACCCGGAGCTGGTATATTTTAAAGGGAGAGTCTACTGATTATTTGGCAGGTTCGGACTGGCAAGATATTTCAGTTTCTGAGGGGGCTTCTTTGTCCAGGCTGTGCTGAGAACAGGTTGCAGGAGTGGATGCAGCCAAGGCGGCCGGCTGGTTGAGCTTCCGCTCCTTTCACATATGGGGCATTGGTGAAGTTCAGTCAAAGGAATTGTGGGTGCTTGTTTTTAGGCTTCTAAAACCTTAAAAATACCATTTTACTGTACATTTGTGACCTAAATCTGTTGAAATATATGAACTAGAAAGTCTGCCGCATCCAAACCAGTAAGCGTAGGGCAGTTAGAGTCATGTTATTTGTACAACATCCATTGTGATTTGTGCAATGTCATTCCTCAAAAGTCATAAATTAATACACATCACATCTGGATTGGTTTAATAATTTTTATTATGATTTTGCAAAAATATAAATAAATGGAAATGGCATAGTATTGCATTTAGCAGACAGTTGGGGAATAATGGACATTTCCCCTATTAGTCTGTTAAACTGACCATATATTTTAAAATTATACGCCACTTTAGATAATTTTTGTAACTGGAATCTGTCTATTGCAGGAGAGGTTAAAGTAAGACCAAACTAGTTACTGTATCCCAGTTTTAGGTAATGAACTATAGGTTCCCCCCCCCCCAGGAAGTAGAAATCGGTTCAGAAGGAATTTGGTGGCAGGCATTAATAACCTTGTGAATAAATGTGACAATTTTGTATTGAAGACTATGAGTTTTGGGTAGACTATATCTTCCTGAGAGCCTCGGGTTTCAGGAAGAAATATATTTCAGAGGTCCAAATGTTGACTTAAATTTTAAGGGCAGTGCTTTTTTAAATATTTGAAACATGGGAGTATGTGGCTCAGTTGGATGTCCTGTCCATTGCCAGGACTGTTTTTTTAAAAATTATATTTTAATTTATCCAAATGATAGAATTGCACTGGTGGATCACAAGAATAAGATAAATCAAAGAAGCAACATTTAGTGGCATAAGAACAATATTCAAGACGTAATCCTAGAAAATGCAGGCATTTAAAATTCCAAATTGAGATACCAAACTCTAAAATGGCCGTGAGAATATAAATGAATTAGTCTGGTGCTTAGAAAATAGCAGTTTTAAGTGCCATGTTCTCATGACTAGTTGAAACCAAGCAACTTGTAAAATGAACAGATATGTGCAAATCTAATTTGCATGCAGGTTGGTGGAGAACTCACCTACAGATGCGTCTGTTTTTGCATTCATTTTCTAGTATAGATTTTCAGCATGAGGGCTGGAGTGCTATCTTTTAATGGTATGGAAGGATTGGATTCTTTTTGAAAAAGCATCAAATCAGCTCATATATAGCATGTACACACATGCACACACATACATAATAGAATATAAGGTTTTGAAGGGAAAAATTTAAAAATATCTGATTGTTGTAGCTTTGAGCTGTTGGCCTGTTATGCATATAGTTGGCTGGAATGTGATTTTTCTGCAATTAAAAACAAAATTAAATTTGGTGAGCTTCTTTTCACATGTGTTAATTCACATTGCAGCCTGCATAATAAGAGAGCTGCTTGGGTTTAGATAACACAGTCTTATAGGTTTGTTTACATTGCAGAAATGGAGAAAAGTCTGGTATAACAATTAGTTGAACTAAAGTATGTCTCATTTCTCCCAAGTGGGATGCAGTGGACGGTATGAAATTGCTGCCACCCTGAGTTTCATACGGTTAGGATGACCTCACTTGTTCTGCTTTATTTAATGTGTTAGTGAGATACAGAAAATGTGAAGATTAAAAGACAAGGTGAAAACTGCATCTTCACATCAGTCAGTTAATACATAGCTGTGAAATGTTAGATTTTCTACATTTTAATCAAGATAAATTAAAATTAGAACCATATCCCTAACCACGATTCTGGGGGCTTCCCTGTGGTCCAGTTGTCTTCCCTCACCTGGCAGCATCCAGAGACACTGAGCCACAGTTTCATCACCAAATGTCCAAGCCTGTCGTGATGGAGATTGCAACCCATAATGTGTACATGGATGAAGAGGCCATCCTCTGCTCCGTCAGCTTCCTCATAGCGGTGTTGCCAGGCAAGAGACGTTCCTGCGGGCTCCAGAGGTGGCCCTTACCAGCTTTGGAGGGATGGCTGGCTGCAGGGAAGGGAGAAGCGAAATGGAGCCCTTCCCGGGGAGTGTATGCGATCTTGGTGACTGTTAGGAAACCTTGCCAACCTTTTCCTTGCTAGGAATTAGCTTGTAATTAGTTTTTATGTTATAAGATTTGGGTGGGGAATCTTGGATAAAAATGGACAGGGAGTTTGCACACAAACTGTTTTCAGTAAAAAAATGTTGAAATATGTCTGTGCCAGCAGTGGACATTGTGGGAGCTCTTTTCTAAGTTGCCTGACTTGCAGCATCAGCAGGATGTAGAATCATCATTACGATGCATGCATGCTTGCTGCTGTTTGTCACCTCAAGGTTAGCGGTGTCTGCACTCTGTGATATATTGTGTTCTAGGAGCAGATGTGCACAAACAGTAATAGCCTCAGAATGTGCGAAATGATCAGGTAGGTGGGAAAGGAAGGGTGGGCTTGGGAGTTGGTGCTTAGCAAGAGAAAAGTAGGGAAGAATTGGCAGAAGGAGGAGAAATTAAAATGCTGCAACCTTGAGTTATTCTGTGCAACACCTGCAAGCAAAAATGAAAGCCAGTTTGCAAAATAAACTAAATTTATACAAAGTGTATTAGAGAACTATTTTTTTGCGTTTGCATAAATGTTGATTATTGAAACACTTTCTAGTTGTTAACTATGGATTCATTCATTTTAAGGGGGCATTGGCTATTTTTCATATTCAATACAGATTGACTCTAATTTTAAAATTAGAATTTTGAAATTGTCCCCCAAATAGGCCTTGAATGTGGTTTCTTAGAGAAAAAAGTAGTAATTTGTAGATATTGGTACCCTGGTTCTGATGTTGCATATTTTGACATTTTGGAGAATGACAGATTAATAAAAGTACAGGACGGCTGCTTTTGTCAGCTGTGTACTGGATGATGATTTGCGAGCAAAATTTTATTTGCTGTAACAAAATTCATCATCAGATGCTACTACAGAGATTTCTTTTCACTGGTAGGGAATGGAGATGTTGCAATATGTTTGGAAGCACAAGAACCCTTTAAAAATAGTGTAACTTATGTTAGAAGTAGCCACAGATTTATTTCCTTTTCTGCCCCTCGTCTCTTTCAGCAAACCACTGTTTCCTCTTTAGGGGGAGTCCTTCGTCTCCCCTGTGAACAATGGGGGCTGTCATGCATGAGTACAGTTAAACCCCCTAAACCTTTTTCAAAACCTTTCAGAATATGTGGCTAGTGAAAATAATTACTTCTTCTGCCCAAGTATTTTTAAATTAAAGGGTAAAACATCAGGCCTGTAAAGCTTAAGAAGATGGATTTTCCTGCTGCCAGCCAATCAGCTCTCTCCCCCCCCCCCCAAAGAAAAAAAAGGCAAGAGGCTGGCTAAGTTCCATCTTTGGTGGTCTGGCTAGAGCAGAGCTTGTGCTGAGCAGCGTTCCCTTCTCTAGAACAGATCAGAGGGTCCCTCTCCTTTTATTTCTGCTGCTGGATGGTCCCCTTGGGGGAAAAATAGGGAACAAGGTGTTGACCTGTTTACCACCTCAAGGTGCACCCAGATTATGTCAAGATCGTGGTTCTCATTCCTATGAGATTTACAAAGGAATAGCAGGGATAGTTCAGTGTTGTTTAAGAAAAGAGAGATTTCATTATTGTCTGGCCGCTGAGAGAAATTCTTTCGAAGGTTATGAGGACAAAGCTTAAGGTGGCAAAGGGTGACTGGAAATTGCATATAGGTAAATACATAAATTATTAAAATTCTTATAATAAATGTAGGCTCCTCTATATCCGTTGGAATAACGTTAATTAACATGGATATGGTGAAGAGTGGGGAAGACCATTGTAGTAGCTGCTATAATTCAATTTAATGTCATATGTCAAAGGTTGGAAGCTTTGCAGAATAAATCCATACTGAATGTTTAAAGGAAAAATTTACATTACTGCCAATTTTGCCTATTTTCCAAATCATAGATTTTCTTCCAACAGCAGCAAAGCCATTTTGAATGCTCTTGTATTAAAGCCTTTTTACAGAAAGATTTTTTAAATTGCGCCAGCTTTTTCTTTGCACGTAAATAATTACTTTCAACCAAGACTACTATTAAAAATGATTCCTAGAAGGATCAAGAGAATATCTTTGAATAAGCAAACCAATGTTAGGTCTGAGAATAGAGCCACAAAATGAAATAAATGCAGTTGTTATTTCACTAATTTCACAATAGTGTTGCAAAGTAGAAGCTACTTGTTTTAATCCTTTTATTTTATATTCAGCAGATTTTCAGATCATTGCCCTATAAGATTTTAGGGGCAAGATGAATGTCTTTACATGAGGAGCTCCAAAATTTGAGCATGACCCAGCGGAAATTCTTCCTTGCCTCTGTCTAGAAAATCTTTTTGAGCAGGCAGATTCATACTTGAAGTGATGAAATAATACATCTAGCAGATAGAGAGGAGTCACATGTTTCAAGAACAGACTCCAGTCAGCATTTTCTAAATTAATTCTTGCTACCTATGAAAAGCAACATTTAGAATTGCCAAGTAATGACATTCATGCCTTTTAACAGTTTACCGCGTTTTAGAAAAAAGATAAGACTAGGAAAAGAATAGTAAAGCCTAAGGAGTTGCATTAAATTTCTCTTGGGGTAGTAATGTGTGGTGCACACCTGCAGTAGATGGATATTATTATTATTATTATTATTATTATTATTATTATTATTATTATTATTATTATTATTATTACTACTACTACTACTACTACTACTACTAATGTGGTATTACAGTATTAAATTTATGTATAAGTAAATAAAATGATTGCATTTGGACAATGCAAATCCGAAAGTTTAATTTAATCTGGAGGGGGAGAGAGGTGTCTCAAAAATCCTGCTTGATATGTGAAACTGCTGAGAAAATAAGACAGCTGCCAATGCCTTTCCTTGGAGAGGTCTCCCCCCCATGCAGTCAAGATTTATAGGGGTGGCACATTTTTATGGACCCAAAGTGGTATGCATGCTAATTTGAGGGGTAAGCTTTATTTGGCTTGGCCATAAAGAGAAAGTGATGGCCAAACAATGTTCATTTCAGTAACCTGGCCTACTACTCCAAAGAGAAAAACAAACTTCCTATTCAGCCAAGGTTAGATTTTGCTGGATAGTAAAAATAGGACTGTTTATGATGTCAGTATCACTTAGCAGTGCTGAATTGTAGGTTTTCCCGGCTCAGAGTTTCTTTATGTATAAGATGGCTGTCCTGGTTATATGTTTAAAGATGGTTTAATGAGATCAGAAATGGCTTTTGAAAAATACAATTGAGTCTTAACTTTGCCAACAGTGTGGCCACTGAATAGAACAGAGTTGGCAATTTCAACTAAAGATTGCTTAATATTTGATTGTTTGATTCATTGATTATGTGCTACCAAGTCAGTGTTAACTCTTAGCAACCACATATACCTCTTCAGCATAATCTGTCTAATGCAGCCTTCCGGTCTTCCAATAGTGTTCAGTACTATTGTTGTCTATCGTGTCCATCCATCTTGCTGTTAATCATACTCTTCTTTTTCCTTCCAATTCGGAGACATCTCCTGTAGAACAGGCCTTCTTATCCAGGCTATATGGAATGGCACTGACATTTCTGATTTGCAGCCCAATGTTTACACATTGGAGTACTCTTTTGAATTCGTTTCCCAAGCATAGGGATGGTAGGAAAACATTTTGGGTGGTTGTAATATGATGGTGTTCTATTTTTCTCCTTTCTGTACAAGATAGTAACAACACAAAAGGAAGGTGTGAGTCTTAATATTTACATCTACTTCAAGCAGTTGTACCCTTGTGCTGAAAAACTGCCTTGTAGTTGGAAAGGGAAAAATTCTTATGTTTGTGCTCAGTTGAATGTGAATATAAGTGGGTGATGTCTTTTGCTATCAACAAAATACCATAGGTTTGTAGTACTATAATCAGCAGGAAGGGGTCTCAAAAATGCCAATGAAACCAATACAGCCCCTTCCTTCACGCTGCTTTATCTTTTTAAAATTAGCAAGAGAAGACAAGCATAGATATTAAGATGCTGATTCCTTTTATCTAGATCACCTAGCCAGTTGTAATGCAGTTACATGCTACTGTCTTAGACTGATAATCTGGAATAGTATATTAAGCACATTTTTTATTCCTGTAATCTGCAGGCTATTTATACCCATATTAAGTAACTCTTAGCAAAATCTTAGACTTGTTTTTAAAAGAAAGAGCTCAAATAAAAATTTAAAAACAGGAAACTGGAGTGAAAAATATGCCTCTAGCAGAGAATGCTCTCCAGAAACTCTGGCAGCTACTAATCCAGCTGATTGAAGAGCTACATTAACTTTGTTGAATGGAGCCCTTGTATTCTCCCCCCACCCACCCCCACTTCTAATTTCTTTGGCTCAAGAGGCCCCCAGTATAAAATCCGAGCTCCAGTTTGGGTTGGAGGAGACCGAGCCACTGGGTGTTGATCCGGCCTGTCTGAGAGAGCAGCAGAACCTGCCACAGAGGTTGGGCAGCAGCTCTTTCAGACAAGGCCAGCTTCTCCCCTGCTGGAGATGCTCCTCCTCCTCCTCCTCCTCCTCTCCAGAGGAGCAGAAACCAGAGTTCCTTGAAGAGCCAGTTCTTGTAGGAAGGCTGGCTTTGTTAAACCCAACAAAGGGGTCTTCAGAAATGGCTGCCCTCCCGGCCATTGTTCCCCTTCTTTTCTGTTTTCTAGTCCCGGTGCTGTGGGGTGCTCAGCTGTGACCTGTGACCCTTTGTGCTTCTCTTTCAGTGCCTTCTGCTCGTCCTTTTGATCTCCACTTCCCAGCCTGAGCTTTCTGCTCTCCCTTCCCCCACTCCTTCCCCGTACTTTGATTAGGACAGGAGGTAGAACAGCTCTAACTAAGGTGGAACAATGCTCTCGAGTTGAAAAGGCCTTTGAAGATGAATTCTGTTATTTACTGATGGATTCCCCCAATCTGCAGATGAAACAAAATTGCATTTTGCCCTTAGGAAAGTAGTAATGTCCAATTTTTTGCTTGAAAGTATTTTCACAAACCAAAACAATTAGAAATTAATTATGTGATTCCACTAGAAATTTACTGGAAAAAATGTAGAATTGTCTTACCTAGTACTGACTCCTTTGGCCAGGATTATGAGAAGGAAAAGTTGAATACATCTGAAGAGGCATTTAGTTAGTAAGCAAAGTTGGTTTACAAGAGATGCTATGTGTACACACACACACGGGACGTGGTGGCTCAGTGGGTTAGGACACTGAGCTTGTCGATCAGAAGGTTGGCACTTTGGCGGGTCGAATCCCGAGTGCCGCATAACAGAGTGGAGCGCCTGTTACTCGTCCCAGCTTCTGCCAACCTAGCAGTTCGAAAGTACGTAAAAAAGGCAAGTAGAAAAATACGGACCACTCCGGTGGGAAGGTAACAGCGTTCCGTGCGCCTTTTGGCGTCAAGTCATGCCGGCCACGTGACCATGGAGACGTCCTCGGACAAGTGCTGGCTCTTCGGCTATGAAACGGAGATGAGCACCGGGGAGTCTTTACCTTACACACACACACACACACAGAGAGAGAGAGAGAGAGAGAGAGAGAGAGAGAGAGAGAGAGAGAGCGCTCTGGTTCTGGACCAGGTACTTTGTTGGGGGTGCCCACTGCACCAGTCAGGAGCAGCCCTATTTCTTTTCTTCATCAGCTCACACCCCCCCCCAAAAAAAATCAGGGACAGTTTTTTTTTTGGTTGGTTTTAGAGTTGCCTAAATGACTGAGACTGCAGTGGGGGTTACTCCCCCAATTCTGCTCTACAGTTGCTTTCCCTAGAAGTTGGCCCTTGGAAAGTCTTGCACAGGGTCGGGTGGGGGTTGCTAGCCGGCAAATGACGAAAGGTCGACAGCCGTGCCTCTTTGCCTAATCATGCATTCACACGTATCATATGGGCAGATGAGAGTAGAACATCCTTGATTTTTTTTCTCCCTCCTCTTCTGTCCTTGATTTGCTATCAGCGAATATCAGCTACTAAATTTGGTGTCAGGATATTTGTTTCTGTGCAAGGAAAGATTTTAACCCTGTACTTTGGTTAAAAAAGAAACAAAATCCGTTAACTATTTTAGGAGCAAAAATATGTCTTTGTTTTGCTAAAAAACACATGAGAAACCAGAAAAGAGTAATTTAACGCTACATATTTGGCTTGTTTGTTCTACCTGCTGCCTCTATTTTGTGTAGCATTTGGGATAGATGTTATTTCTTAGCAAAGTTTTTTTTTAAAGGTTAGTGCTAGTGTTATTTATTGAAAGTCTGAACTGAAGATTGAGTGGGCAAATTACAACATGAGCTACTATGGCAACTTCCAAAGAGCCCCCACTTTAATTGTCAGCTAGTAGATTTTTAAGTCCCATACTGATTTTTAATGTATACTAGCTTGCATGAAATTTAATTATTTCCTTGAATATCTTCTTCTGAGTATTTGTGTGCTGAATTTGAATTTAAATGTTTATACTTGCACAAGTGTGGATACTACTTCTGAATATTATTATTTTCTTATATATCTTATGCTTTATTTTTCAGGTAAGTATGTATAAAAATCAGGTTCTTTCAGGCTGAAAAAATGAGTCAGACAAAGCATTGCCTGTGTTTCTTTTCCCTATGGAAGTAGAAGCCCTTCTACCATCTTTCAAATAAGCTGCTTTGTACTGGGCAGGAGCCCACCAGTTTGAGAGGAAAGATGCTGGGACTTCATTCATCCCGCTGCCATCTCACTTTAGCTTAAGGCAGCTATTTCCAGCATGGTGCTCTTCAACCAAGGGAATCTGAGAATTGTAGCCCCATCTGAAAATCTCAGCACAAACTCAGAGGGTGTTTTGGGAGATTGTGTTTCGAAAAGCACCTTTGCATGTTACGTACCAAAAAAGAGCAGCAAATAGAAATGATGATAAACCAATAGATGTTTGGCAAAAGACCTGTTCTCTTACTCATAACCTATATATAAAAACCTACTGTAGTATTATTTGAGTGATACAGCAGGGGTTAAGCCTTGTAGAAATCAGATGGATTTAATGAAGGCTTTTAAAAAATATTTGTGCTAGAGGAAGAAGGATGCAAATTATGAGAAACCCACCTGCTTTGACAGCTCTCTATGAGAGCAAAACCAATGGTTTTTTTTAAACAGATCTCCTGTCTGATATTTTAAAAAAAGAAAGTAGACCTCTGATTGTCAAATTTAATGGTCTAGAAAAATGTGATAACTTGGTTAATTCATTTTTAGAATCATGGTCCATATCACTTTAATTTTCATCAGGGTCTGTCTTTCTAGAAGGAAACTGAAAGCCAAGTGAGCCCGTTGTGGGTTTTGCTGACTCTCCAGTTGTGCTGATGGGTCTTCATTGAATCCAAAATGAAAGGAGGAGCCCCTGGTCTCTAAGCCTGACCTTGATCTAAGGCAGGGGTGTCAAACTCAATTTCATTGAGGGCCGTATCAGCATTGCGGTTGCCCTCAAGGGGCCGGGTGGGTGTGGCCTGGGTGGGTGTGGCCTACTGGGTGGGCATGGCTAGAGTGCGTATGGCCTACTGGGTGGGCGTGGCCAGCTCTACATCGTTGGCATCAAGGGTGCCTATGGGGGCCTGGCAGGAGTGGGACAGATCTGAGGGTCTCTGGCAGACGGAGGGTCTCTGGGCCAGGGCCAAGGCAGTGAGGGCCGTTCCCTCACTGTTTCCAGGATGGCTTCGCGGGCCACATGAAACCACTTCGCGGGCCGGATCCGGCCCCCAGGCCTTGTGTTTGACATGTCTGATCTAAGGGAACCGAGTAGCTTGTCTGCTTGGAACAAAAGTGTACAAAGAATATCTACATCTACATACACACACACGTATAATCTTTCTTTCTTTCTTTCTTTCTTTCTTTCTTTCTTTCTTTCTTTCTTTCTTTCTTTCTTTCTTTCTTTCTTTCTTTCTTTCTTTCTTTCTTCTGCTCTACCATGTGGACAGACCTACTAATACATTTGGTGAAAATGATTTCCCTTCCCTACAGTTCATACAAAGGGCAGCTGTAAAGAACAGCACACCCACAGTTCTGTGTCACGTGCTTCAAACAACTAAACTCTTATCTCCAGAATGGAGTGAAAAGAGCCGTTCAGATTACCAAACCCTTAGTTAAAAAGGCTCACCTTCCCCCACCATTTATTTATTTATTTTGCTTGTTACTCTTCTAGCCACTTGCCACCTGTTCTGCCCCCCTCCCTTTCAGCAAATCACAAGGAGCGTCTTGTTTGCTCACTGCTACCTGCTCTGAATGCAGCTCATGTCGCTGAGGAGAGAGAGAGAGAGAGAGAGAGAGAGAGAGAGAGAGAGAGAGAGAGAGAGAGAGAGAGAGAGGCAGCACAGCCCTGCTTTGCAGCAGAGGAAGATGAATTATCCTATCGTCTGTGGGGAGCAGGGCAGCCTAGGCGAGCAGCTAGATAGAAAAATAAAGGGAGGGAGGAAGCCAGGGCAGCATGGGAGGGCATAGTGGTGGGAGTCTTCTTTGCTGGCAGCATTGCACTTCCCTTGGTCCCTTGTAAGTGCCAGAGCCCTGTTTTATTCCAGAAGGCCACCCTTGCATGTATATTCTCTCTCTCTCCCTCTCTCTCTCTCTCTCACACACACACATCTATTGGTATGGAGCATGTAGAAACGTGTAACACTCAGCATGTAGTATGCAAAGCACTGTACCAGCAGCCTTCCAGTATTTGCTTTGAATTGTAATCTGCCCAGAGTAATTTGGGCGGCTATAGAAATCAAACAAGTTTGAGTGTCCTTATACAGTACCTGCTGACTGTATAAACTTGCATTGGATTGATTAGGCAAGGATGAAGTGGTGGTATCTGCAAATTGTGAGAACTAGTTGACCGAGAGGCTCTTTAATTCTCAAAACAGGAAGTGTATCTGATCTTTTCCATCCAAAAATTCTACCCATTGCAGCACACTGGGTCAGTTGGTACTCTAAGGACCATTATTCAGAAAGCAGAAGGCAATTATGGTGCCTCTGTAGAGGAAATGCCTCAGTCTGGAAAAGAATGACATGAAAAGCAACAACGCTATTAGTGCCATGTTCTACTTACTTACCCATCATGTAAAATGTCAAAGGTGTTGCATTGGCTTTATATCACATAGGCAATAGGATTTGGCCACATGAGCACATCTGAGAGGCAGCCTAGTTGCACCTGTTCTTGACAAGAAGTTATGTCTACCTTCCTGCCTTTTGCAAATGTTGGCTGTGCTTAAGCTTGAACCATTATTTTGGACCTCACTTAGTAAGCATTTAAGTAAAGCCACAGGGAGATTAGATAGAATTTATTTTTATATCTCTTGAGTAATGAAGGAATGAATGATGTTAATTAGGGCTGCATCGGACAGAAATGTTGTCAGCTTTTTTACAGACACGAAGTACCGTTGGCCGTTGCTGCACTCTGGCTTGGCGATGCATCTTGGATCCCCTCAGAGCTCTCCGTATGAGTGATGCGGGGCTGTGAAACTCTGACTTAGTTTTGCTGAGACAATATTTTTAGAAGCAAGGAACACTACGATCCTTTCATCGGCAGCCATGTATCCTACCTCAGAGAGCAAAGAAAACTAGAGAGTCAAAAAACAGAAGCACCCTTTTATGAGGAAAATTACTAATTTTGAGCATTGTTACATGATGAGGTTTTAACTAGTTAAATGTTTGAATTGCATTTCATATAAAGCTGAAGACAGCAGTCAAATACTAGGAAGGAAAAGTCGTATTGTGGCTAAATGCCAGTAGTAAGAAATGTGTCACCTCCAGCCTAATGTTAAAACTAGATTTGGCTTATGTACTGTAATGTAAGGCAGGAAGGGTGAAGAAAAAGGGGTTGGCTTCCCCCAGGTGTGCGGCCCATTTTCTTACGCAGCAGGAAGCTTAATTACAGGAGGAAAGAATGAGTTGTTGCCATTATCCTTTGGGATGCTCTCTTCCTTAGCCATGGTCCATCCATCCAATCTAATCTTGGTGTTGGAAACCCCAGACAAGGTGGCAGTGGGACATGCAATAGGAAGTACTTCTGAAGATACACTGCTAACAGAAGATACTTCTGCTACAGAATGTGGTTCCGCCCCAGGCGCCTAATGGATCCGGAACGGTTCCAGACGATGCTTGGGTCTATACCTATCTCCCTCACTCACAGCCCGGCCGACGCCTTGGTGGATGCCTGGGAAAGGGCGGCCACCGAGGGGCTCGACCGTGTTGTACCCTTGCGACCCCTGACCCAGCACAGATCCCGTTGGGCTCCATGGTTTTCTGTGGAGCTCCGGGAGATGAAGCGCCGGAGACGGGGTCTAGAGAGCTGTTGGAGATCCAGCCGGTCCGAATCTGATCGATTGTGGTTAAGAACCTTAACGAGGTCTTATCTCGCCACGATGGAGGCGGCGAAGTCTAACTATTTCGCTGCCCTCATCGCTTCCGCAGAATAATCACCCGGCTGCCCTGTTTAGGGTCACTCGCTCCCTCCTTAATCAGGAGGTGAGGGAGGAGCCCTTGCAGGGGTGGGCCGAGGAGTTTAGTCAGCATCTGATGGATAAAATCGCTCAGATCCGGGCCGGTCTGGACTCCGACTGGGCAGAGTCGGATGGGGGGGAGACGAGCGGTCTTGGAAATATTATCTGGGATGAATTTGATCCTGTGACTCCGGAAGAGGTGGACAGGATCATCGGGAGGCTGAGTTCCACCACGTGTTTGTCGGACCCGTGCCCCTCCTGGCTGGTGTATGCAGCTCCAGAGGGTACACGAGGCTGGATCCATGCAGTAATAACTGCTTCTTTGAGGGAGGGTAGCTTCCCTGCCGCCTTGAAGGAGGCGGTGGTGAGGCCCCTCCTCAAGAAGCCTGTCCTGGATCCAGCTGTTTTGAACAACTTATCATCTTGTCTCCAGCCTTCGCTTCGTGGCGAAGGTTGTTGAGAGTGTGGTGGCACGTCAGCTCCCTCTGTTCCTGGAGGAAACTGACTACCTGGACCCGTACCAATTGGGCTTCAGGCCCGGGTACAGCACGGAGACGGCATTGGTCACGCTGGTGAATGATCTCTGGCGGGCTCGGGACAGGGGTTGTTCCTCTGTCCTAGTCCTATTAGACCTCTCAGCGGCTTTCGATACCATCAACCATGGTATCTTGCTGCAGCGTCTCAGGGGGTTGGGAGTGGGGGCCACTGTTTTACAGTGGTTCTCCTCCTACCTCCTGGGCCGCTCGCAGTCGGTGTTGGCAGAAGGGCAGAGGTCGGCCCCAAGGCCTCTCGTTTGTGGAGTTCCTCAGGGGTCAGTCCTCTCTCCCCTCTTGTTCAACATCTGTATGAAGCCGCTGGGTGAGATCATTCATGGTTTTGGGGTGGGGTATCATCAGTATGCTGATGATACCCAGCTTTTTCTCTCCACCCTGAACCAACCCAATGATGCCCTCAACGTGATGTCCCGTTGCCTGGAGGTGGTCCAGGTCTGGATGGGGAGAAACAGGCTTCGACTTAATCCCGCCAAGACTGAGTGGCTGTGCATACCGGCATCTCAGATTAACCAGTCTATTCCATCGTTAACTATGGGGGGTGAGGTGTTATCCCCCATAGATAGGGCCCGCAACTTGGGCGTCCTCCTGGACTCACGGCTCAGTTTGGAAGATCATATAGGAGCCGTGGCCAGGGGGGCTTTTGCCCAGGTTCGCCTGGTGTGCCAGTTGCGGCCCTATCTGGACCGAGACGCCCTACGTACAGTCACTCATGCGCTTGTGACCTCCCGGATAGACTACTGCAACGCTCTGTACATGGGGCTGCCCTTGAGGACCACTCGGAGGCTTCAGCTGGTGCAGAATGCGGCCGCACGAGTTGTGATGGGGGTTTCCCGATACTCCCATGTAACACCTCTTCTCCGCGAGCTGCATTGGCTTCCGGTTGCCCTCCGGGTGAGATTCAAGGTGCTGGTGATGACCTATAGAGCCCTATAGTCATGCCGGACTATCTTCGGGAGCACCTGCTGCCAGCATCAACTTCCCATCGTCCTGTGCGCTCCCACAGGGAGGGCCTCCTCAGGGTGCCTCCGGTCAGGGAGTGCCGGCTGGCGGCCCCCAGGGGGAGAGCGTTCTCTGTGGGCGCACCTGCCCTTTGGAATCAGCTGCCTGTGGAACTCCGGATGGCCCCCGACCTTCGCTCATTTCGCCGGGACCCATATATATATAGTTGTGGTACCTCTGTAGGCTGAGAGGTGGGAAGCAGTCTAAGAGTTGCTAGAACCAGAAAAGCAAACAGTGGACAAACCAAAGAAGAAAGGAGTTGGAGTACATGTCATTGAAATAAATAAAGTAAACCTTAAGGCTTAGTTTCATAGAGAGAGGCTGGTGCTTCACAATACGTAACTAGTTAGATGGGTTAGTTAAAAGGGCCTCAGATTCCTTTAAGAGTAAGATTATCCGTGGCTGTGGATTAGGATGTCTCTACCCTTGTGTTCAGGACCACAGGGCGTTTGCTACTCCTTGTCAGTTTTTGGGAAACATTAGCAATGAGTTACTGTTGCACTTGTTAAATGGTGCAACAAAAAGATCAAGTAGAAGAGTACAGTATAGATGTCGATGGGGAGGTGGCACAGTACCTTCATGGCTATGTTATAGTTGTAGCTGCGAGTCTATTAGTCAATGCTTCAGAATACTCAATTTTATATCTGTAAGGCAGCTCACAGATATTAAACTTCATGAAATCATACTTTTGATATGATGTTTGTAGCTGCTATTAGATGATTTCATGTTTAACTTTAGGTATAACTTCCATTATAGTATTGTATTCAAAATAAAAAAAATCTGGTAGGCATAGTAGATAAATGTACCAAACATTTTGTTTGTATATGCAACTTTCATTTAAAACATTGAATAACTTGTGGAAGAGAGAAAATACTTCTCTCTAGTCATATATATTTAAGTAGATAACAGCAGTTGGGCATTCTGATGGTTTGTGCAAGATGAAAAGTTGTAAACAGAAAAAGTCAAGTGGTATTTGTATTATTAGGACTATTTTATCACTTGGTAATGAGCACAGGAGCCTTTCCTAATATAGACTCATTTATCTTTCTTATTTTAGTATCTCACTTTGTTTCTCCCTCGCATGATAGGATGAGTAATGTTAATTGGGAAGTTGATGGTCCATGATTTGACTTCTGATTTAGCTGAATGTATTCTTTGTTAGATATAGGTACTGTAATCATTTTAAGTTCATTTCCTGACTTCCATCTCTTGAGATGGAATTCATTCACATACACATAATCAGCACAAATTACAGAAGTTAAACTTCATGGTTAAAGTTTATTCTTTCCTCTTTCAGTTCTCTAAATGGACATGAAAAACTCACATGGTCGGCAAAACAAAATATACTACACTGTAATTTATGGAAGGAAAGTTTTTTCAATATTATCCATTAAGAATATTGCATTATTTTCTCTCAGATACAGTTAAACAACACTTTTTGATGGTGACATCATGATATTAGTGATTTTTATGATTTATTTAGAACTGTGGAAGATTTTTTATTTAGCTTCTTAACTACATTGCTACTTCTGCATTTGCAGGAAACAGAAAAAATGTCAGTAGGTCTTAGTTCCTGCCTGTTTTTCTTGGTACTTGTAAAACTTCTACATTGCCCTAAATTAATGATAAAGGGATATCACCATTATTAATTTGTTTTGCCAAATAACTCCTAACCACAGCCAGAATGCTTGAAAACCAAACCAGTTAAATATCTTGGTGATTCTAGGCCAAATCTTCCACTTTTTGCAGTGAAGAAAAGTACTGCAAAAAAAGAAAAAAACCACTATGCTTCCGTTTCATGGGAAATCAACACATATCTGTGTGGCAGTAAGTGCAGCTCGACTGTTTTTCAGAATTAGTCTGGCTAGCGGAAATGCTGGCCTCTCAGCTTCTATTCATTAAGCGTTTTTTATTTTAACATACAAGCATGCAGTGTCTTTCTGAGTACAGAATCACAATTTTGCCTTGGCTATTCATTTTGTTGCATAAATAGAATAAATAGCTTGTTTGAAGATTTTGCTCTGGGTCTGTGAGTTACAAATCCCTGCTCCCCCCCACCCCCACCCCAGCCAAAGTGGTCATGTGCCCAAGCTTCAAACTGGAGAGCCTGCATGACTTTCTTTTCAGCAGACAGAAAATGCCGAGGGTGCAGTGCCCACGATAGGATGGCCCGGTTTTACATTCCCATATGATGTTGAAACACAACTGGATTTTTGTCAAATTCTTGGAACTGTTTTTATGTACAGTATAGAATTTTTTCTTCGTAATCACTGTTTGCAGCTGTTTGGTTTGCCACTTTCCCAGATACTTTTAAAACATCAAGGTTCCCAACTTTTCATTGCCTTGTAAGGTCAGCCTGCATCATGCTCGTCTGCCGAAAGGATATCAGATTGTAAAAAAAACGAAATCAAAAGGTGTTGCAGCTCGAGTTTGGGGGTGGAAAGAGGAGGCGGAGGCCGGTGGCCGCATTAGCGGATGTAGAAGTAGCTGGAATGAGGCGCTTTGTGCCATTAATAACAGTCTTGGCTGGCAGCCAAGGCTCAGAGTGTGGGATTAGCCTGAACAATCAAGACTGCAGGATCCAAACAAGGAGGCAGGAACAGCGAGGTCACACCGCTGCCATCTGCGTGGTGGTTGCCGCAGTGCTGCTGGGAGGGGAACGGAAAAGGAGGGGGAGGGCTGCTGGAGGAGAAACGTGCTGCAGCCTGGAAAGAGCCTGACTCTCATCACTCGGTGGATCCCGGAAGCTGCTGCCGCTGCCGCCGGCAGGCCTCCCCTCCTTCCTGCAGCTTCCCCCAGAGTGGCCAAAGCTTTGGGGGGGGGCAGCCTTGCCAGGGCCACAAGGCTCAGCTCCACCCCCACCTCCTTTTCTAAAGGTTACCCGCACCCCCTCAGCTGGGTGGAGTGCCTGAGATTGGGGCCTCCTGGCAGTATGTACATTTCACTAATCTTTTCACGTGCCACGTAGCTGCTCTCATAACTGGGTTGGAGGATATGTTGAGAATGGGCATTGGTTAATTTTATACCAAATATGTTCAGGCTCTTGTATAGTCTACTGAAGCAATTATTACTGATCCAGCAATTACGTTGAGCAAGTAAAGTAGACGTGTACTGACTCTGTCTTATCTCTTCTTGAGGCTTCTCAGGTCCGTGTTATCTGAGACCAATGGAAGAGGATAGTATCTCTAAAAGTAATTTTTAAAAAATCTATCCTGTAGTTATAAATGTGGAAGCAGAAATTCCATTGTGGAGGCTATTGATGTTTGCTAAAAACCATTCCTGCCTAGCTGTCTCATGGAGTCTTGCTCTAGAAACGTCTGACTGCCCTAATTGAAGTGAAATGGGAGGCAGAGAGCACCTGGGGTGAATTGTAAATGGTAAAAAAAGGGAACAAAGTCTGTCTCAATTTACAACAACACTTTTTTTCAGTTCACATATCAAAAATAAGGACGGCATCATGGAACTTTCTTGAGACTGTAGTAAAGTTTAGTCTGTTTGTGAGATTACACCGCCAGTTTGCCTTATGTATCCCTCTTTCACATGCTGTCAACACAATACAAATGATGACCAAGATAGGCCTGAGTGCTAATAGAGTCCTACGCTAAAAATTCTTGTGTCTGTTTCACATTGGAATTGAGACTAGGTTGCTTTTTTTAAAAAAAAATTAAAATGTTTTGCTTGGTGGTGGTGTGCTCTTGAGAAGGAAGATCTTTTTGGTTTATAATATCCGTTGCTTCTTGAATAATGCTGTTTTCTGTATTATGGTAAATGGAAATTAACACATGGGATGATGCTCACTGTTTAGCAAAGTGCCACGCCAAATGTAAAAATATTTTTTCTTCATTCTTGTGACTGCTTCTCCCCTTTTTAAGAGCTTACCTTTAGCTACTAAAATGACACTTTTCAAAGAATGCAAGCAAGTGTGAAAATCAACTCCTCCATTCCATGTATGCTGCAAAGGTTGACTCGATTTCCAAGCATCAGTTTATAAACTATTCCCATAGCACAACACTGTGCTACCGTGGAAATATGTGTTCTTAAAGTATGTTATATGTTATGTGCCCTTGTTAAATTAATCTAGCTACCTTGGAAACCACAAGAAATAAAGTTTATATTTGTAATAATATCTGTAACTGGCCATTGTTTTTACCTTTAACCTCCCAGTTCCTCAGTTGAAATGTTGGTCACTTTGGAAACTGTTTTAATGGCAGTGCATAAAAGACGCATTCTCTACTGTGGGCAAGTTTGTGGGAGCAAACTCAACGCTTCATGTTTCCTATACATAAAGTTTATCAGTTTTAGAGACTCGCTCTAAAACGGGTAAGTTTCAACTATGTTTTCTTGGGTTTCAGATGCGTGTGGCAGTAACGGCACAGCCATGTTTTTTCCCTTGGTTTAGAACTGGTGCAGCCAGATTTCTTTGGGGTGTACTTTCCTCGACTTCTGCGCTGTGGGTGCTCCGGCCCTGGAGGTTTCTGAGGAGAGCTTGGACAGCCCTTTGTCTGAAATGGTCTAGGGCTTCCTGCCCGAGCAGGGGGCTGGGACTAGAAGACCTCTGAGGTTCCTTCCGACTCTATCCTCTCCTCGTATCAGCATCCCTCTCTGGGCGGTCCTGTCATCTACCCAGCCCAATGCCTCTTCTCCCAAGAAGCTAAGAAAAGAGGGTTGTTTTTTTTTTTTGCAGTATATGTTCATCTATCCAATCTGGGATATTTCCCAGTGGTGCTGAAAATTCAGAGGAATTTGGACTGCCTTTGTTTCTTGGAGAGAAGAGGAGTTGGTAGCAGCTGGCTGAGTTAACTTTGCATCTTGATTTTTCTGCTGCTGGCTGAATTTTCTGATGTTGGCTGAAGAGCAGCTAGATAATATGGTTGAAACATTTTCAGTAGATTACACTGAAGCCTTGTGTCTTCGGGACTGCGATTTCAAAGTATTTACTGATCCAGGGGAACTGGGGGGGGGGGCTGGGGCTATTTGGTAGCAATCTGCTGTTCTGAATACAGGAGAAAGTGACCACTGGATGACAGAATCTGTGGGGAACATGAATAATGTATGCATAACACAGGCTTCTCTAGCCAAGACTGTATTAATCATGTATTTATTTCCTTTGTACCTATAGCTTGGAGAAGCCCTTCGTTTTTCCCTAGAGTAAGCCCGGATTATGTGCTAGAACAACAAATGTAGGTTTGCTTATACTTAGGAAGGTATGTTTGATGTAGAACAGAATAAAGGCCTAAAATCTACCTTGCTTTATTTTTATGTAGTCAGATCTGCTTTGCTCATTCTCATTTCTTTCCTGCAAATGTGTTGAGGGACAGGGAACACTAGAAAGATCTTACGTTGTCAGTTATTCACTGACCTTACCTGTTCCTTATTTATTTACTTGCTTCTTTATTTATTTGGGAGGGATTGGAATTCTTCACCTGCTGTAGCCTGCCTGTATGTGAAAATGTTTGCTTTTTGCAGGAGACACCATGGCTGCCAGCTCCTCTTGCTGGCAAAAGAGCTACAGGCTGGTAGCCAGTGCCCCCAGCCTCTGGAATTTGGCAACCATAGATTACTTGATTGGTTGCTGGGGGCTGGTAATCCAAGGAAGGTAGCCAGCTTGTTTAAGGGAATACTGCTGCTTTGGACAAAAACATAACATTTTTTGGTTAGATCAGGGTACCTAAGAAATATTTGGGGGGGGGGGGCCGCTGGCTGGCAGGCAGCAGTATTAATTGTGAAACCAGCCAAACGTATGCAGTCTTACCTTGTGCAGCTTAGCTCATTGTCCAAACTCCTAAAGGCATGACATTTTAAAACAAGGTAAGATAAGAGAGGTGGAAGAAAGGAACAGAGGAGTCAAGGTTGGACTTACACTTAAATGGGTTATATATTTAGTTTTTCTTCTTAAGATAATGCCTCTTGTTTAAGAGGCAGGGCCTGGCAAGGAGGAGACTCCTGTCTGGTGGTGATGCATGGCAAATTTGACCTCTGGGAAACGAAGCGTTCACTTCAGATGCATCCCCCAAAAGGCAGGCTGCAGACCACCCTTGCCAGAGGTGCCTGATGTAGCTGCTCGTTCATCTCACACTCTATGTCTGTTGGTATTTGTATTGTGTGCTCTTAGAAGTCAGAGTTGGTATCCGTATTAGCAGTGTGAACCCCTTTTAATATACCGAAAGCAACATCCACTTCTGCCATCCCATCTTAGTTGCTGATATTGCCCAGAAATACCGCCTTGTAAATAAACAAAACCACCACACTGTCTCTCATGTCTACAAAGCATGCCAGGCTCGCGCCCTCTCTCAGGGAGGCAACTAGAGCCTGTTTTCCATTCTAAATATGAATGCTGCCTAATAACTGAACAGCCTCAGCTCTTCTTTTAAATCCTTGGCTGA
Source organism: Vipera ursinii (assembly GCF_947247035.1). NCBI lineage: Eukaryota > Metazoa > Chordata > Lepidosauria > Squamata > Viperidae > Vipera > Vipera ursinii. The sequence continues at coordinate 22,348,173 of NC_139520.1, read as the reverse complement.
ACAGATCTCGGTGGTATCCAGTTGTTCAGGGTTGATGCTGCTGAGTTTTGCCTTGTGTCACCCATTAAGGACAAGGGGGGGGGGGTGATTTTAAAGTGGAGAGCCTTTTCAGGAGGGAGAGTTGCCTGCCTAGGGTCGCACTGACCTTTTCAGCCATGCTGGCATGCCCTGCTTCCCTTCTAGAAGAGGGGAAGAGGCTGAGAGTTGTGACAGTGGGGGGGGGGATCCCTTAGTTTGGAAGAGCAAGAGGCACAAAGCTGAACTATTATTCTTGCAGTTCATTTCTTCTGTCTGGCAGTTCCTAATCTTAGAAAGCTCTCTAGCCAACTCTACTGATTATCCTTTACAAAAGCTTCCAGTTCACAGCTGATACTTCTGGGGGAATTGTATCCAGGGTTGGAAATCTATCACAAATGCTATTAATAGGCAGCGGGAATAAATGCCTCTATGATTGTGATGGAGGAACACTTGCGTGAATGCTTAACTTCAGATTTGTGAAAGGGAGTGCGGGAAAGTATTGCTTTGGAGCTAAAGAAATGAGGCCAGGAAATACAACTGAACTTGATAAATGAGAACTGGTAGTTCTCCAGCTGTGCCACTGACTAAACCTGGTTTTTTACTGGGGTGGTTATTTCCTTTATGTCCAGGTCCCTCCCGCTGACGGCCCCTGCAAACAACTTGGCAGTGTGTGGGTCATTTATTTGTAATCTGCTTTTGCCATCTTTATTTTTCTAAAGATGCATTGCCTGAAAACAAAAGGTTTTCAAAGGCTAGATAAAATACTGCCTATACTTCACAGAAGTTAGCCTCCTCAAGAAAACCTGCTGGATTGATGGACTAGATGGAATACAGACTTGGCATTTCTCTTTTCAAGAGACCCTCCTGAGTATTCACACCTTGTTTCAAAGCATCCTAATGTGCTGCCTGAGGGCCGGTCACTGAAGCCTTTGTGTACGCTGCTACCTACCCAAGTCTCTACAGTTTAGGAGCAGCCAGGCCACTGACTCCCCGGACGAGACCCTGGGGACTCTGGGAATGCAGAGGTTCTACTCCCACCACAGCCACCCTGCCATACGCAGGCTGAGCTTTCAGATCCTGCCACTCTAGTCTACATGGTCTCCTTTCCCCTTCAGGTGATGGAGGAGAGAAGAGGGGGAGCCCATATGTCTGTTCCCACTGTTCCCCCCCCTTTGCTGTGGCTTTTGGCTGACCAGGAGATGCAGCCTAGGCCTCAACTGTGGGAGCATCTTGATGGGGACAGGAGAACCTGTTCCCAGCCTGCCAAGCGCACGTGCGCTCCTTCTCCCTGTGATGCCTGGCAAGAGCAGCAGCACCCTTCCACGGGCACCAGCCTGGCACTTTCTCTCCTTCGGGGCTGCCAGCAAAAGGCTTTTTTCCTGCTTACTTTGTGCCTCCCCCTCCCCCTGTGACACTCTTCGCAATGGGCAGGGAGCGAAGCAGCCCCCTCTGGCTGCAGAAGAGGAAGAAAATTAAGTTGTTTTCACCTTTACGTGCTGTTCTTTTCACTGATCCGCCTTCCTCCTCTTTCCGGAAATGCAGTTGCAAACTATTAGGTTGTCAGGTTGTCCTCTTTACCTGGCTTTGTTTGCAGAAATGTTCACTTCTGATGAAGGTTTGAGATGGAAGAATTTGAACACCACCAGCAATGCAGGCTTCCCATTTAGTGAGGGGACTTTTGAAAAATGTTTCTAAAGCTACAGGCACAAAGCCACAAGTTACTGTATTTCATGATTAAAATCATAGTGATTTCAGCGGGTGGACCCTGTTTTTAATTCTGCCACAGCCCTGTTATAGGCCTCTGCTTGCTTATTTATTTATTTTATATTTATTTATTTTAAAGGTGCTTCCAATGTGTTGGGGATAATGCTAAAAGAATGGGCACATGGAGACCTGAAGATTTCAAAGAATCTGAACTCAAATAGGCAATTTGTAACAGAGGAATAATATGGCTCTCTACTTGTAAAGTTATGTTGAAAGTGTTTTATAGCTGACTATTTAAAATAAGTATAATACGGCTTCCTTCACAGTAGCGATATTGTTCTGGAATGCTTAAATACGATATGGACCAACCATAGAGGAATAGAGATTTAATCCTTCATTGCCAGGACTTGCTTGACAGTGTTACTCTTTTGGTGAAGTTGATGATTTTAAACTAGCGAAAGAAATTAATTCATCCTCCTGTACATACTTAAAATCTTGATACAGAAAGTGAAATATATCTCTTGGCGAATTGAAAATAACATCTGACACTCATATGAAGTCAGATTTTGTGTGAGACATGAAATGATATTTTGGCTGGTACACAAATACCTGGCAGCCAGAGGGTCAGTAGCCTGAAAATCTTTCGCAAACCTACAAAGAATTTCTCCTTAAGTCCCCCATCCAGCTGTCAGAGATGAATGTGTCAACAAGGTAGGATTATTCTTTTGGATTAATGTAATTTAAAATGGTTAAAAGAGAAATGCTGCTGCCAGACATAAGATCCAGAAGAAGCCCACCTTCTGTTGTGCTGTTTCTTGAGGTTGCCGGTATGAAATTAGTCTTGGGTAGATTTTCATTGCACGTGGCTGCTGCTCGTTAGTGTCTTTTCAGAGGAACTGCTTACTTGGCCCACTTTCCTTACTTTTTCACCTGGGGAGTTATTTGAATTGTTTTAGAGCAGGGCTGTCAAACTCAATTTCATTGAGGGCCGCATCAGCATTGCGGTTGCCCTCAGGGGGCCGGGTGGGCGTGGCCAGGGTGGGCATGGCCAAAGTGCATATGGCCTACTGGGTGGGCGTGGCCAGCTCTACATCGTTGGCATCAAGGGTGCCTATGGGGGCCTGGGCAGGAGTGGGACAGATCTGAGGGTCTCTGGCAGAAGGAGGGTCTCTGGGCCAGGGCCAAGGCAGTGGGGGCCGTTCCCTCACTGTTTCCAGGATGGCTTCGCGGGCCACATGAAACCACTTCGCGGGCCGGATCCGGCCCCCGGGACTTGTGTTTGACCTGTCTGTTTTAGAGTTATCAAGATGCTTTCTTCAGTGTTTTGTCCAGCAGACTGTTTCCTATTTTCTCAGAAAGCTTGGTAACATCCTTGGATTTGCGTAGTTTTATTATTTTAATTGTTAGCTTTTACTGGTGTTGCAGAAGAATAGATTGCTTGAAGGTTCAGGAAAATTGCATAAGATGTTTGGTCATACCAATATCTTTACAACATTTCTCCTTAAGTAAATGAAAGGTTAGGAGGACAGCAGCACCTATTATATTCCAAGATTCTCATCTTACCCTTTAAACAGTTCCAGGGTTTCTTACCATTGAAGTTGTAACCAGATGGTTAAACATATAATAAGCTGATGAGAGCTGAGGCTGAGGCAGGAACTATTGTTTGGAAAGAGCGCATTGATAAAAATGTATTGATATTTTTAAAAAAATCTGTGTGACTACTGCAGTGACTATTTTTAGCTTAATGCAAAATGTATTTTACCATATGTAAAATTCATTTGTGTAGTTGCATACAGCCTGATAGAGACTGAGTGGGCATAAGAGTATTTCAAGTCCCAGTACAATTTATTATTTAAAAGCAGTAAAATTACACTGCAGGTAAGGAGGGCACCAAGTAGAGGAGAGTAATGGTGCTATGGGGTTCGTACTCCGCTTGCTTCCAGAGCTCCTCTGCACATTAGTGCGCTGGCTGGGATGGCTGCTTCCCTCAATTATTTATAGTCTTCTGGCCCGGAGCCCGGATGGGGTCACATCGCTGAAAGCTAACTTTATCTTCATTGTTCCCAGTCTCCTGCCCAGCTGTCACGCTGTACCCTGGTTTGATACAGGAGGAGAGTAGTATAAAGGGACGTGGGGTTTCTTTTCGCTCCTGTCTATCACTCAGTGCAAATAGACTTAGACTTTTGATTTAATTGGGGGGATAACAATCTAATATTTGTCTGACACTTTCCCACTCTTGTCTGCAATGTGTTTCTTAGATAGGTCAGTGTTTCTGAGCCCTGAAGTTTTCCTTCCACTGAACATCCATCTGTTTAAAAATGTGTTGGTAAAATGCTGCCAGCAGGCAGCTGCATGACTGAGGTTTGCTGTTACATGAGCGTATCAGAGAGACCTGCTTCGTTTCCCTGTGGGGAAAGGCATGGAAGCAGTGAGGTTAAGGGGATGCTAGCTGCAGAACTTCCAAGACAAAGGCAGGGTAGAATGCATTCTCTCCACCTCTGATTAAGTGATACCCTTTATTCTAAGCAGATAACTTCCTGAAGGCTCATTTTAATAGTTGGGAGCTAAAGCTAGATAAGATTTTGGAAATGGAAGGATCAACATTTTACTCCTTCTCTTTTTTCAAGTAATTTTTTGGTCAGCTGTTTGCCTGTCTTCCCAAGAGAAAAAGAAAAAGGGATGCATGCCTCTAAATAGGCCGTAAAAAACTTAATACTTGCATATGCAATTACTTTGATTAATATTTTTGCTCTACTTCAGTTTTACATATAATTTTGAATGATTTTGCAAAAGGATTACATAAAAATGCAATGCAAGTATTTGTCTTTCCTAAAAGGCATTTCACTTTAAATATGGATGGCATAATGATTGGTATAGCCAATCTTTTTAGGTGTCTGTGTGTGACATTTTTTTAAAAAAAAATTGATTTCAGGCCTGAATTATTTTCTGTCTCTCAGTCTTCTCCTACCAAACTCCCAGCGGTTATTTGGAATTTATTGGTTGGGTTTATTAAATGATACCAAATAGAATAGGGATATTTTTTACCCTTGGAGCCACGCACGCTGGTAACTCAGGGTTTTCCGATAGCGAGGCTTTAGCAGAAACCAAAACAAATGTTGCCATTCCATTTTTCAGCAGTTGGATATTCCAGCCCTTTTTACATCTTCCTTTAGCACAATTAACGCAGGGAAGCCAGAAGCAAAGCAGGGGCTTGTTTGTCTGGCCAAGCCACATTTTAAAGAAAAAAAATCAGAATAAGTCATTGAACAGGAAGAAAAGTATTCTTTTTGGTTGGCTGCTAGCTGCGAGGCAGGCTCAGCCAGGAACGGAGAGTTTCCAGCTGCCTGTTGGTCAACTTGGCTTTCCTTTTGCCCCCATGTACCTCCTGGCTCTGGCTGAGTTTTGCCCCCCAGTCTCGTCCCTTAAGCCGAGATTGGCAGGAGTTTGGATACAGGCGTGCCAAGAGCAGACAGACAAACCTGCGATGCTAGAAATAGAAGAGTTGCGCACCTTCCTCTGCCAGGAAGACTCAGCACCTGGAGGGAGCCCTTTAAACAGAGGGTGCATCTCATGACAGCGAAATCACATAAAAATTACTGTTTTCCTACCTTTCTTATGGTTGGTTGACTCTAGCTAAAGACAGTTGTCCCTGCCCTTGTTTGCAGGCCCACTTGCAGCTTCTATGTGCTTTGCAGTTTGTACTAGAACACCAGACCAACTGCTTTATTTTATAATTATAGACCTCTCATTCCAAAGATTTGAGGGAAGACGGGTGCATAAACAAGTTTGCATATATTCCATTAGTGACAGTATCTTAATAGAGTAGCTTTTTAGGGCTTGGCTTGCATCCAGACTCTTCCTCCACGCTACTGTCCCTATTTACAGCTTTCAGAAATCAGCTGATGTCACTGCACATATGTTTAGAGCTGTTGCTAAGGTGATGAGCTGCAGAATTCAGCACCTACGCAGTCCTGCTGGAAGAGGAGCAGCTCTCTGGCCTAGGGCCTGTTTTCATAGCATCCCTCCCCCCTCCCGAGGAATCGGTAGCCCTCGTCTTCAGTTAAACCTCTTGATCACGCAGGATAGCAGTGGTAGCCCTTTATTCAGAGCTGCAGATTTGCCTCTACACCTTATCAGAATTGAAACAGGGCTTCAGATTGAATAGTTCAGCAAGATTGTTTCTTAGTCATGGAATTGCTTCAGAACATTCTGCATTTTGTTAATCGTGTGTGCGCGCACACACACAAAATTCCAGGATTCCCAGCTTATAAAATCATTATTCTTGTTTTGCAGTTGGATTGCTAATGCTAACTGAGCCATTTCACCCGAAGCCAGATTTAAACTGCTGTGGCCTGTGATCATCGCCACCTTATATGTATTCTTGAAAGGGAAGAATTGCTGATGTTTTTAAATTCATCACATGCATTTCTCCTCCTGCAGTGTTAGGCTTAAAGCTATTTCACTTGAATCTTTGCAGGTCTTATTATTTTGTTGTTTGAGCCTGTGAATGCTGGTAGGTCAGATTTCGTTAAAAGAAACCATAGAGTGTTCTGCAAATCTGCTCCTTTCTGCTATGTATCTTTCACAACTCCTTTTTAGAGTATGGAACTGTATCCAATTTTTTTTTATTCCACAGCTGAGGTTCTAAACTGGTGCCCTCCAGACTTTTTAGTAAACCAAGAGAATGGCTTTTATTCATAACAAGGAAACTGTGAAATACAATAAGTCTAACCTGCAGGCCCCACTGAGGCTTGGTAAACTAATTACTCTTTGACAGAGCTATAGGCAAACCTCCTCTTGGTATATGCAAAATAAAACAATATTTTCCTTCCAAGGCTTCAGCAATCATTAACTTTGGTTAAGAAGATCTGTTTCTCAAACTCAGGAGGAGGATTCTGTTCTTGCTGACAGACACGTATCAATATGCTACTTTTTAATAGTGTTGATGAAACATAATCAACAAGAAAAATCTATTTGGAGAGCTCTTTCCATTGGTAATTACTTTCAGCCTAACGATGAAACAGGTGTTCATCCAAATGATTTTTCATGTAAGATTGTCATACCTAACTATATTTCAGTTTTCTTTCTCTAGTATTTCTAGTTCTGCCTTTTCTGGATTCCTTCCTATATTTTTTAAAAAAATATACTTTTATTCTGCTGATCATACAAAACTATTTTAATATAGTTTAAAAATATGAAATAAATAGAAAAAACAAATGTTCATTCAACATGCATACAGTGAAAACCTATGTAGGGAGAAAGATAAAAAAAGATGGAACTGTTGGTGATTTGTGTATTTTGGGGGAGCACAATCCAGAATTTAGGGTAACACCACACTGAAAATTTGCCTATGAGTCACAACAGGGTGACACTTGCCTAGTTACATGTTACTTGTCCCTGGTTTCTCTCCTATTGTTAGTTAAGCCTACATATACTTGCCCCTTGTCCAAGCTGAGATTGTTAGAATAACATAACACATTTCTGAAAAGGAAGATTATAAGGAATCCAGGGGGGACATAATGCTGCCCTGCCCCTCGGGGCTGAAGGTAGAAGACCAAACAGAGGTGGGTGGATCTAGGTAGGCCTTCCTATCCAGTATTGAATAATTTGAATGCCAAGATTCTCAGAGGTTTCTGGCATGAAGAAAATGTCATAGAAGCAGCAGAAATTAATCAGGCCAGGATAGATAAATGGAAGCTGGGTACAAAGAAAGGGAAGGGGTCTCTTTCATTACTGAGCCATTAACTGAGAATCTGCGCAGCTAGATCCCTGGGTTCGGTAAAAATGTTGAAAGATGATCTTTGCTGTTTCGCAACTATGTTTTAGAAGAATCCTTAAATGGCTTCTTTCTCATCGTGGGAATAACATTCAAATAAACTAATTCTACTTAAGCTTAGATGCTTTATGGTGTCTGCAAGATTCTCCCCATTCTTTAGGCAAGCAGTGGTGCTCTGTGTCTCTTCTAAATAGCCTAATTTTAAAAACTGTAAGGCTACCAAAGTGCTTTGAGTTCTCCATTTTTTTGTGTCTGCCTGTTACGTTTCGCTCCTGCTATTGTAATAGGGAAGAAGCTGATGGAATTTGAATGAAGCAAAAGCAGATGGGAAAGTATCAGGTGTCGGACCTGGCCTAAAAAGGACAAGAGATGGGCTGCACGAAACATCGGCTTCCCTCTTTGGACCTGGGGCTTTTTAAAGGGGGAAAAAAACTTGTCCCCCCCACCCCGCCCCGGCGACACACACTCCTTTCCCATTTGCTGTTTTGCTGAACAGAGGTTAGCCACTGTTAGAAGATTTTTAGTGCACAGAAACATTTTTGGTAATTGTTTCTAGCGTGTCAAGTTATGTTATGATTTGAAGTCCTGAGGATATTGAACGCCTCGCAAGGTCATTTCAACTCTTGATTTTTGAGGTGATCTTTGGAGAAAGAAGGGCGGCTGTGTACTGATCGCTTCACAGCTGTTGATTATTACCTCAGCAATGGGTCTGATCTTGCATGTGGTTCCCGGTGGGCCATCCTCTCAGTCCTAGCCTAGACTGTAATTTTTCAGGCAGTGGCCTTTCAAATTGGATGGCCAAATGCCTTGGCCTCTTGCAGTACTTAAGTCCCCATTTCATTTATTAATCACTGTGGGGCATGTCTTTCCTTCAGGTCTGACTAAAGGAAGGAAAATGGTTCAGTGCAGGATGTCATCCCTTCCTTGCCAGCCTCGTTCGTAAATCAGCTTTCCTTTCTTTCTCTCTCCCCTCCCCCTCCTTTCTGCTTCTGTCACCCACTACAAAGATGTTCCCGTGGCATAAAGAGCCTGAATAGAGATTGTCGAAGAGACAGAACAAAACGCAGAGTGGCCTCTCTGCTGGCTGGAAGATTGAAAGGATGGGGAGGTCATTGACATGTAGATGTTCCCCGCTGGAGCATTTGGGCGGCTTTCATCCGTCAGGTCCGGAGAGAAACAGGCAGAAGTAGCAGAGCACTTTTATCTTCCGCTATATATTAGCCAGTTATCACATTGGTATATTGCACCCAGCAGCTCAGGCAACATACGAGACGGTATCCCGTTGCAGCCCCTTAATCCCCCTGTAAGAAGTGCTGGGATCAGAGTGCTCAGTTGTTGCAGGCCACCCATACGCTTCATGGGAGAGTTGCCCCCAGCTCCACATCCAGCCTTAACTTCCTATAGGTCACACGGCCATTTGTTCAGAACTCTACTCTTAAGAAGTGGACTGCATTATTATTCCACTTCTTTAGATAACTGTCCGTTATCTCCTTAGTTACACAAAAGTTTTAACCTAGCCCAGGTTTTCTGGCTTCCCACAAGACGGTTTGGTTCTGTGTGGACTGATTGTGCATACAGGTTCAGAAGACTGATCTGAAAATACAGCATTCATCTCTTCCTTTCTTTGTTTCTGCACGATGGCTCTCAGAATTCTCATCTTTCTTGGGAATAGGCATTGATTGGTTCAGTTTACATTAAGTCTGTCCCTTATTCTACCTTGTTACAAGGTTTAAACAAAATAAACCGAGGAGCTGTTGCTGGTGTGGCTGCTGGCAGGAGCTTTCTCATTCCTGATTTTAAACTGCTGTCCCAAGAAAGACAATCCAGTATCTCCTCTCGGAAGATCTGGACCAGTGGTAGTAAAATAGCTTTAGGTGAGTCTGAGAAAAACGCCAGCGTTATTCCATGCAGGTAAGTAAAGCCTGGCTCCCACCTCTGGGCATAATACGCCATCTTGCCAGGCTGGCACAAGAGACAAGTCCATTTCCTTTCATGGCTGCACCGTCTACCTCCCGATGCAGCCTGCCTAAGGGAGGGTGAGGACATCTTTCACAAGCATTTCTTTAAATAGGATGTTTCCCCTAACAGTTTTATGAGCATTAGAACCTGGTTTCCTGCTTTTCTCAGTTAAAAATGGATAAAATAGCCTTCCACAATCAGGTATCCTCTAGATGTGTTTGACTACAGGTTCCATGGTTTCTAGTCAGGAGGGATTACAGCCTTGCCTATCTGAAGGTCCCAGTATGGTCCCAGATTGTCTTAAAGGCTAAAGCCCGTTCCCTCAGAAGATGGCAGGGAAATTGGAGGCTTTGCTAAAAGAGTCCTGGAAAATAGAAAAGAACCAATCAGAAAATGCTACATGCTAACAACAAAAGGATAGACACAGAACAGCCTGGACAAAATAGTCCAATAAGGGGAGAAATGCCAGCAAAGGGATAAAGTAAGTGCCTGGGCAATTGCAGCTATAATTACTTTCACTTAATTGACATGACTAAGGATTTATAATAGAGATACAATTATTGACATAGCTCTATAAAGTCATGTATATTAAGTATCCCTTATATTTCTGATTATATTGCAATAAATAAAATCATCTTATCAGTCCCCCCACGACCCCACACCATGTTCCCTTCGCTTTCCCAGGTAAGGAATTGGACTAGTTTGCCAGGTGGATGTTCTGTTCCCAGAAGACTAGAATAATTCCTAAGCTAACTTGCGCATTCTTGCACCACTCTTAACCCTACCATCTCAGTATGTTTGCAGAAAAAAATGGTGACTCGAATAAAGGATAATGTTCAACAAAATCCAGCTACCAAGGCTTTGTAAAAATGAAGACTGTTGGTATTGCGAATCTGTGACTTAGCCACGAATTCTTGGGGAGCTTGTGACGTGTTTTATCTTTTCCCTTCTGTCTCGTTTGGACAAAAGGAGCCCGCACCGTATGTGACTCGGGCAGCAGGTTTTGAGCTCCTCGTTCCAGGGAGGTTCGTATGGAGTTAATTGTAAGCCTGTGCACTTTTTCATCCCAAGGAAATCACTACATCTTTTTTGGCATTAGGCCAGGGCTGCTTTCCCCAAATAACATTTTAGAGAGGATATTTATTTTGGGTCAAACTTGTATTGGGAGTAAATGGTTTGCAATGTTACTCAACTAATCAGAACTTTGGAGAGAGGTGTGTTGCGTAAGTGTGCTGTGTAAACTCGGTGGAGTCATTTGTCATATAGAATCGTTTCCATATGAAAACTGTTTCATATCACAAGAAATTGTCAAGGATGTCCTTGTTAATCTTAGCTGGATGCCCTGACAGCATCTCGTCTCTGGCGGTGCTTCTGGGGCCTCCTCTGTTCCCACTGCCTTTCAGTCCGGAAACTTCAGTGGATGCCAGGCCAGGCAGTTTGCAAAGCTTCTACCCAGAACTGGTTCTCTGAAGCTTTTGATTCAGTCAGTTGCCAGATGAGCTTTCCCATTATCTAAATCGCTTGCGGAGATGCAGACTTCCATTATTAGGATCAAACTATAGCGCACCTTCTCTTGTGATGTGCATGACTGGGTGTTTTTGTGGGTGGAGAATCACTGGCCTTGCTTGCTCTGCTGTCTGCTCCTTGTGCTTGTTCTGGTTGTGCTCAGTTGCTTCTGCGATGCTGTTGAGCAACACCAGTTCATACCTCCCGAGTCCCATTCCTACAAGCGCAAGTGATTCTAGCTTCCTTTTTCTTGGAAATAGCCTTTTCTTTTAGCACATTTCATTACAGAGTTCTTGCTTTTTCATTGTTAAGATTTTTCTTGTTTTCCCATTTTAGTGTGTTCTGAAAAATTAAAAAAAAGGCACGGGCAAGTAAGCTTTTAATAGAACACACATCGGAGTGGAGGCTCACCTAATTCCAGGCGTTGGATGAGATAATGACGGGCACCATTAAGGGGAATGTCTACTACAGCACCATGGCAACATTTCTCTCCTGAAATAATTTAGATCTGGCCGCTTCCTTTCCTGTTTCTTGGCTAGATACATAGAAACATTCCGTTTTTCTCACAATGCTCTTTTGCAGAGTTAGCAGTACACATGTCCATTAAGAACCTATGGTATTTCCAGTGGTAGGATTCAGATTTTCAGATGCTTGCCATCATGTGTTAGATCAAAATGAAAGATTTAAATAATTTCTGTCACCCTCAAAGAAAGAACAAGAAGTTTGGAACTACCTGGGTATTCTATCAAGCATTACTAGAAATGGATCCTGTCCTTCCTCCCCCCAGAAGAACAGGAAGTGAGGGCTGCACTTAGCCATCAATCAATGGGAGGGGATGCTTTGCTTTCAGTGGTGGCAGCACCAGAAAGGAGGGGCGCCTCTTTCCCCTGTTGATTTCTTCTAGGAGTAAGATGGATGGATGTCATTTTCCCATGAAGGGCCGTGACTTTCTTCTGTCTCTGTTGAATTTCGGGCATCTCTAGGTCCGCCCGAGAGAGAGTTAACTCTCACGGTTACCCAGGCTGAGAGTGGACTAAAACATGGTTCAGAGCTGCATCTTAACCACCATCTGAGCCTTTTTAGTAAGCCCAGCTTGAATGCTGTTTCATATTTTTACTAACAGATATTATTATAGCTTCTGAGTTTTTCCTGTATTAAAAAAAACAACAATGGCACATAAGATGCAGGAAGGAGCTTGTTTCCACCACGTGATGACTGCTTCAGGTGGTTTTTTTTTTAAGAAACCCTCCTGTATTTGCATTATCATCGTGTTGCAGGTTTTTTGTAACAAGTACCTCAAAGTTTCAAGCTCCACAGATGACAAAATGTGTCTTCCAAAGGCATGTTAAATCAGACTCAACAAGATTGGATACCGAAGGCATTTTTCACTCTTCAGTGTCACGAACCCTACCTCACTAGAAACGAGAAGAGGGAACGTTTGAGAGCGAGAAGAGACTCTGCCCTGGGAGCTTTACTGTTATTTCCTGGCGTCTGTCCTGTTTGTTCCCTTAGTGTTTCTGCTGCAAGCTCGTTCCCCAGAGGTGAGGGAAGACACGCTGCCAGTCTGTATGTTGAAGGCATATTTGCTGGTATTTTGATAAAGAGCCCTCTTGCCCATCTGTAACGTACATAAAGTCTGTAAGGTTAGATTCTTTGGGAGAATTGTGCTAATTTGGCAGGCCTCGTTGATGAGATTGGTTTACCCAGCAAACCGTAAAAAAAATATACCAGGAAATGTGAGAGATTGTAACCAATCATAGGGACATTTCTCCTTTTGCTTGGCCCTGGTCACTAAGTTGCTTCTTTGTTCAGAGTTATCACAGAGGTAGTTTTAACTGTATAATTAAGAATATTTTGCAGTACTTTTCTTTTAATTTTAAGATAAAATAACCTTTGTCATTTTTTACTGTGAGCACACTGGCCCACATTAAAAAAAATTATGTTGCCTGCTCTCAAAAGAGGTATTTATTTTTATTTATTTATTTATTTAATTTATATACCGCCCTTCTCTCAAGAGACTCAGGGCGGTTAACAGGGCAATACGTAAAAGACAGATACAAAAGTTAAAATTAATTAAAACATGATTAAACAATGCCCATAGTACAAATTTAAAATTAACGTCATAATAACAAAACCCACCCCGTCCCATCAGGCCAGGCCCGCTTCCTTAAAAAGATGGGTTTTAAGGTCGCGCCGGAAGGAGCGGAGGTCGGGCGCCATCCGGAGCTCTACCGGAAGATGATTCCATAAGTCCGGTGCGCCCACAGAGAACGCTCTCCCCCTGGGGGCCACCAGTCGGCATTCTTTGACCGGCGGCACCCTGAGGAGGCCCTCTCTGTGGGAGCGTACTGGGCGGAGGGAAGTTGACGCCGGCTGCAGGTGCTCCCCAAGGTATTCTGGACCCATGCCATGGAGGGCTTTGTAGGTCATTACCAACACCTTGAACCTCACCCGGAAGACAACTGGCAACCAATGCAGCTCGCGGAGCAAAGGTGTAACACGGGAGTATCGGGAGACCCCCGACACAACTCTCGCGGCTGCATTCTGTGCCAGCTGGAGCCTCCGAGTGGTCTTCAAGGGTAGCCCCATGTAGAGAGCGTTGCAGTAATCAAGACGAGAGGTCACGAGCGCATGAGTGAGCGTGCGCAAGGCATCCCGGTCTAGATAGGGCCGCAACTGGCGCACCAGGCGAACCTGGGCGAACGCCCCCCTAGTTACAGCTACAATATGGTCTTCTAAAGAGAGCTGTGAATCTAGGAGGACTCCCAAGTTGCGAGCCCTATCTACAGGAGGTAATGACTCACCCCCCATAATGAGGGGTGGAATATCCTGAATATCCCGGGATGCCGGTACGCACAGCCACTCCGTCTTGTCGGGGTTGAGACGAAGCCTGTTCCTCCCCATCCAGACCTGGACCGCCTCCAGGCACCGGGACATCACGTCGAGGGCATCACTGGGGTGGTTTGGGGTCGAAATGAAAAGTTGGGTATCATCAGCATACTGATGATACCCAACTCCAAAACCACGAATGATCTCACCCAGCGGTTTCATATAGATGTTGAACAGAAGGGGCGAGAGGACCGACCCCTGAGGGACTCCACAAGCGAGAGGCCTCGCGGTCGACCTCTGCCCCCCCGTCAACACCGACTGCGAACGTCCCAGGAGATAGGAGGAGAACCACTGAAGAACCGTGCCTCCCACTCCCAATCCCCTGAGACGCCGCAGCAAGATACCATGGTCGATGGTATCGAAAGCCGCTGAGAGGTCTAATAGGACTAGAACAGAGGAGTATCCTCTGTCCCGAGCCCTCCAGAGATCATTCACCAGCGCGACCAATGCCGTCTCCGTGCTGTACCCAGGCCTGAAGCCCGATTGGTACGGGTCTAGATAATCCGCTTCATCCAGGACCAGAGGGAGCTGATGCGCCACCACACTCTCGACAACCTTCGCAAGGAAGCGAAGGTTGGAGACCGGACGAAAGTTATTCAAAACAGCCGGATCCAAGGTAGGCTTCTTGAGGAGAGGTCTCACCACCGCCTCCTTCAAGGCGGCGGGAAAACTGCCCTCACTATACCTATACATAACACACATTACACACACACGGATATTAATCACTGTCCATTTTGAATACATAGCGGAAAGAGGAAGCTTGAGAGTTCACAAGGTTGATGCTCTGTGGAACAAAACTGTGACTGAATCTGGATGTTCTACTTCGGATACCACAAAGCCCCTCCCTCCCAGAAGGTAACAAGGAGAACAGGTTGTGAAGAGGATGCTCTACCATCCCAGACAATACTGTGGCCTTGTTCAAGCATTGCTTGCATGCCCTGTCCCCGATAGAAAGAAGGGAACTAGCAATAATCTTTTCTGCCACCCTCACCACTCTCTGCACCGCCTTCCTGTCCGAAGCAGGGATGCTTCCAAACCAGACAGTGATGCCATATGACAGGATGCTCTCGATCGTCCCTCTATAAAGTGGTCAGGACAGGGGAAGGAAGATTACTGTTCTCATGCGACGTAGAAAATGCAGGCGCTGCTGTGCCCGCTTCACCAGTGTCTCCCTGTTGAGCGACCAAGCTGCACACCCAGAAACGTGATGCTGCTAACGAGTTTTGTGTGTGTGTGTGTGTGTGTGTGTGTGTGTGTGTGTGTGTGTGTTCTAAATAACATCACCAGTAGACATGAATGGACTATGTGGATCAAGAGCTAAAAGAAATCCTGTTTGTATCATATGTTTCCATTCCAATTGACTGTAAAAACAGCATTTTGAAATGGTTCGTGATTGTGTGCAAGTCATACTCTTAGGTAGTTGGCAGGTAGTACGATGCCAATGTTAATTCCACATTGCCTTTCTCTTTCCTTGCAAGATAAGCCAGTCTGGGCTACCACAGCGTGTTCCGTCTCAATCAGCATTTTGAGTTGGAAGCCTCTGATGATACGTCTGGTGTCCCTGGTGAGGCACTCTGGCCTTTTGCAGAGACGCTCTTTACTCTGCTCGTACGGCAGTGAAGAAATGCCCAGATAGTGAGCCTTTTAGAAAAGCATAACAGGCTGCATTAAATCAGTGGCAGTTTTTGTTTGGGCCAGTCCATTCTTTGACAGTGAGACCCTCGAGATCTAACGGGTCGTTCTTAGTCTCAAAAAGGTTGCCCATCCTTGATCGAATGAGATGCAATGAAATCCACGTGATCCTCTTTTGTTGTAGTTGCTCCTATGCATTCACCTTAGTCCATGTTAATAATTGCCAGAATGTACTTCTGTGCCCGTTACTTGATTTTCTTCCTTACGATGCGCAAAAGTAGATAATGAAATCAATTTGCTTACTTCAGAGAAGTCGGCTTTAGCCACGTTGCCCGGAGACAGTTGGGCCAGGCTGCCTCCAGGGCTGGTCTTTGAGATGGGCAGCCCTGCTGTCATGTGCCAAGGGTATTCACAAGAGAGAAGCTCCTGGGATCAGGACAAAGCAGTTTACAAAAAGCCAGAATTAGGACACAAGATTAAGACATTGAAACAGCAATATTGAGAAGCTTATAATACACGTTGAAATTGACCAAACAAACACTACAAAAGTTAGTCAGCCTAAAAACTGCCCTTCTTAGCAATCTGGTGGCCATTCGGGATAAATAATAAAAATGTACAGCGGCTCACCTGAAAACTTAACAGGAAAGGGGAAAGCTTTGGGCCAGGAGGGAACCATATCTGTAGGATGAAGTGGTTGAGAAATTTCCCGTTGCAGCTGATGATGTAAAAAAAAAAGTAAGAAAAGCTGCAGGCAGTGAACTCCTGGTCCGCATGCCAGCATGAGAATACTTAATCCTGGCGCTACTGCGGAGACTCAAGAAGAGTCCCATTAAGAGTGCCATCCGCTCCCTTTGGGAACCAGGGTGGGAGAAGCTGAAAGAGGGCTGGGAGTGGATCTGCACAGAGGCAGTGGCACTATTTCAGCCTCACCTTCCTCGCAGGAGAGCTGTGAGAATTGGATGCCCAGGAGAGAAAATGAAAGCGTAGTCTGTTCCTGGATCCTTAGAGTAAGGATGAGATGAAAACACTATGGGTATATTTTAGGGAGTCGTTCCGTTCAATCCTGTGGGGGAATTCCTTCGGCCCTGGCAGTTAAAACATCTTGATTCAGAAAGAGTTCACTAGAAGTCTCGATAAAGATCTTCCAATGTAATTGTGTGTTTTACTTACTGTCAGGTTAGTTGGCGTCCATCTGGAGACATTTAGTACACAAGGTTATTGCCTACCGTGCCCAGTCTCTCCACGGAAAGAGTAATTTGCTCTGGACTAAGCAAAATGTGGGGGCTTATGGGCAACTCTTTATTTTGAAGATTTAGAAATACTGCTTGTTGTTGTTGCCATCATTTAAAATTGTTATTAAAATGGAAAAGTCAACATTACACGGTCTGTCTTGATACCCTTCTGAATTAAAACAAAAGGATGGGGTCCAAGTCTTCCTGAGACATGCAGGCGTTTTGAAGGCTCCAGAAACCCAGCTCTTGCAGCGCTTCTGGAGGTTTTGGGAGCCTCATGGGAACAGGCTCCAGGAGCTGCATTGGATGGCCTACGCAGCCTCCCCACAGCAGGAGAAAAATGCCTGAAGGGAAGTGGAGCACAGCAGATCTTTGGGAATGCTTGGGGGGGGGGGCAGTCATGCTGTTGCCTGTGGCCTTCCCACCTGGGAAAACGGCCCAAGGCAGCATTTGTGAGTCATTGCATAGGCACGAGGGCTGGCATAGAGGCCTGGGGCAGCGGCAACTGGCTGTGACTGCTGAAGAATCTGGGCCTCTACTGTACTTAGCCCAGCTTGGGGCTGCTGCTGCCAAATGCAGGACTCAACTGTGATGGCTGTGACTTTGCACAACATTGCAGCACACCCCAGCTCATGCCTGGCCTGCGCCAGGCCTCCCAGGGTGCTCTGCTTAATGACCATAGTGCCAGGATTCTACTTTGAATTATTTTATTCAAAACATGTCCATCTTTTTAGGTAGAAAATATTCAAAAGAGAGTAGAAATGTTTTAAGTAAACAAATGTTAAATAAAACTGCAGCTGAATTAGTTCTGCTTTTCATTGCCTGGCTGTCTGTGAGAAAATTTGAAAGAATGACTCCCTAGCTGAAAAGCCAGTCTTATGAATGCAAAAATTCTGGAATTCTCAGTGTTGAGAGTTTGAGTAGTGACATACTTTCTTTGTGATGAAGCATCTTTCTAGAATGTAAAGACATTTGGAGTTTATATTTAGCACGAACCTTGTGGTTCCAGTAATCCCCTAATACTTGCCTGTTTAATTTTGAATGGTCCCTGCAACCTCTTTAATGCCTTCGGGCCTTTTCACAGCACAAGTCTTTGCTGTTGGACTGGCGCAGCCTCACTGGCAAAACAGAAGGATCACTTTAGATCAGCCATTGCATTGGTGTTCTTTCTTTTAGGTTACATTTGAAGGTCTACAAATTTATACTCGGGTTTTAACTGGGGAGCCTTAGGTGCTCTCTAAGCTTGGTTGTTTGCTTGCAGGCGTTTCATTACCCAACTAGATAACGCCATCAGCGTGAGTGAGTGTGGGTTTGCACCCTATCTACATGCAGTAGCAGCTTGCCCTGTTGCTGGTGTAGTGCCTTGAGTAGGGTTTTGTTTTCTGCTCTATGGTTTGGTGCTAATCCCTGCTCGAGAGCCAGTTTGGTGTAGTGGCGAGGGCATCGGGCTAGAAACCAAGAGACCCTGAGTCCTGGTCCTGCCTCAGGCACAAAACCAGCCAGGGCCCTTGGGCCAGCCGCTTTCTCTCAGTCCGAGGAAGGGGCCATTGGCAATCCACTTACGGAAAACCTTGCCAAGCAAAGTGCGGGGATTTCTCCAGGCAGACTCTGAGAATAGGACACAACCGAGCGGTAGGGGGGAAAAACCTTTGCTTATCTGGGTGTTGGCTGCTAGAGAGGCCGTGTTTTTATTTCCTTCTTAAAAAATTTTAATTGTCTCTTTTGAATGGAGCATAAATGTGGCTTACGTGTCTATTGATGGCTGATTTGGCTGATGCCAGGCTTCTAGGAATTTCCTCGTGGTTTTGGATTAGGTTGAACTTATTGTTTACCAGTGGAAACTTATGATTGAGTCTGTCCATGTGTGGTTAAACTAAGGGGTTTTCATTGTGTCCTACTCTGTAGGACAGCCAGCCAGAAGACTAGCAGAGCGCATCCGTAAACACTGACTAGCAGTCAGATAAATCTATCTTTGTACCACAGCAGTACGCCTCTTTTTGTCAACACATTTCCTGTTATGTTAAATATTACAAGCTTCTCTAGAGCACCTACTTTTTGCTGTAGTTCCAGGTGATAGAAAGGACTTAACGTAGAGCTGGCATGGAAATAGCCCCATCTTTTAGCTACTACTAGTCAAGGTTCGATTAGGCTAGTTTTTCATCTTACCCTTTCAATTAATTCAGGACTGGAGAAGAATTCAGAGTGTTGTTTCCGTGCCTTTACTGTATTCACGTAGGGCAGATGGAGAAATTTTCTGTGAGGAAGGAAGCCTCCCTGGACCAGGAGGAGAAGACTGAGGGGAAGTGTGGCGTGGTCCTTCCCCACCATTCTGAGAGGTTCTGCTTTTTGCAAAAGTCGAGAGAACTGCCAGCAGGTTCTTTAATCCTCTCCTTGCCTGATGAAAAATTATGACTCTCTTTTAGGGCTGCTGCTCTATTAAGTTCTTTATTATTTGATAGTTGGGGATGAAACAAACACAATACTGATCCTCATTATTATTATTATTATTAATTAATTAAACGTATAAGCTGCCTGATTCCAGATGATTTGGAGGGGTTGTTTACAGGTAAAAAGTTGTAAAAATACAATGATAGGCAAAAATGAAAATGGGAAGAATGATCAAAAAGCAAGCTGAGAAATTGGATTTTCTAGATGAGTGTGCAAATTAAGCAGGAAAAACATCATCATATAAGAAGTTATACTGGGATGTCATGCTGAGGTTCACTTACCCTTTCCTTTGCTCTTTATACCACAAAGTTCACAGGAAGCATTAATGACAAATGCACACCAGATTTCTGCCTTGGCAGTTACACTTGGTTGTGCATCGTTCACAGAAGCCTAAATTTATTTGTTTAAAACACTGTATCCAGAAGTCTGGGTGCTTGTTACTTCATCATCCTTTTACTCATTGTCAGTATCAATTATAAAACTATATAATATTATGTATTCCCAAAAGGGAACTGGGAAATTCAGGAAAAATCATTGTAACCTGAAAGTTGCAGAAAGGCTGGGCTTTCTTTTCTGTGCACGACAGAGTTATCGGGATTTGTTTCCTTGATGGTGTAAAAGAGAACTTCACAACAGACACCCGAATAGCCTTGAGAGCTGCCTCATCCACGCCACAGACCATTCAGCCGGGAGCCTGTGTGGATCATTGAATGTTCTCTCCTTGAAGCTTGTGAGTAATCGGTGAAGCTGGAAAAAGCAGCTGCCCTTCATCCAGAGGCCTTTCCGACCTTAGCAGGACTGCCGGCTCCCTAACGCCAGGTTCATTCGGGGGCTTTGCAGGCCGGCCTCTTGCTGTGGCAATTCTCCTGCTGTTGTGCTGGCCAAATCCCCTTGGCATGGCTGCTGCTTGCCAGCCCTCTCTCTCCCTTTGGGGCCCTCACTTCCGGGCATATTGGGCCATTCTGGCCTGGATGCCTTCAGCCAACACAGATCAAGAGCGCACCCTCGCCAGCTCTCCTGGGCTGTAAGCAGAATCCCAGGGTGGTGGAAGCTGGCAGCAGTGAAAGCAATTCAGCGCTTGAGTTTGCTTGCAGGGCTCTGCCCCGCTGACCGGTGTCAGCAGAGCCTCTAAAATGAAGCTGCGGCCTGGGAAGGCCTTAAAGGCTGTGTGGCTTCATTCTCCAAAGAGAATTTTGATTCCATTCTTTTATTTCAAAAACCCTAATCATTAGGTGTTAATTTAATGTGAAAATAAAGTCTCCTTTGACTCAAATTAGACTCCCAAGGCATCAGTGGAGTATACTTGGCAGCAGAGCAGAAGTGATTTTCCGATGCCTTTTTCCAAGATGTTTTGAGTTGCCCGTTCAGTCTCCTGCCTGAGGTTTCCTGGAGATCGCCAGAGAATAGCCAGACTTCAAGCTGTTTAGTTACCAGTCCCATCCAAGGGAGGAGCCTGACCTAGATTAGAATGGCGGAGGTTCTTTCTACAAGTGTCTCTTCAGAAAAAAATATCTAGATTTGTATATTTGGAGGGGGTACATAATTAAAACTAATAACGGGGCAGATTTTTGATGGAAGCCATATCATTACTATGATGTTATAATCTGAGAATAATCAGATCAATATCTGAATCTTAGGCAAATTTCTAAAATCTAGCAAATTTCTAAAATCTTTCAATCCAAAGTAATATTTGAACCTTCCTTCCTTCCTTCCTTCCTTCCTTCCTTCCTTCCTTCCTTCCTTCCTTCCTTCCTTCCTTCCTTCCTTCCTTCCTTCCTTCCTTCCTTCCTTCCTTCCTTGGAAGCACCTAATTTGAGTATTAAATTAAAAAAATGGATTCTTAAAAGCAGCAGGCTCAGAAGTTGTGTATGGACTAGAGAACTGGTATTTCTGGGTGTGAAGCAAGACTTCCAGGACCAGAGGTTCAGGCTTCTCATTTGCCTAAGGACTGAAATCTGATCAAATTAAAAAGCATGTAATTATCACTGAGCACTTGATGTAGCATCCCATGTGTGCCAGTGCAGGAAGAAGAGAGAGAGCTAAAATGCCTGGAGATATTACAGCAGCTTGTAATAACTTGTTTGTGGCAGGCATCATTTCAAACTTTACTTACTTTATTTTGACTTTACCTGACTCTAATGGGCTTTTCATCCCAGAGGATCGAGAGTAGTTTCAAAAAGTCTTGAAACCACAAAAAGGCCACAGTGCTTAACAGTACCATAAACATTTGAAAACAAAGCTAGTTTTAAAACCATATTCAAACTTCATTCTCTTCCACAAATGGTGGAGTGAACATGCATATCTCAGCTGGCCTCAGCCACCATCATCCGGAGTGGCTGCAACCAAGGAAGAGCCGCAGCTCAGGGGGGGGGGGGGAGGAGGCTTTTCGGCCGTTTTCACAACGTTTGGCATTTTGCATGGGGGGGAGGAAATGCACAGCACAGCCCCCCTTCCCCCCCCAAGAAACGCCCCCTGCTCTCAGTCCACAGCTACCTTTCAGCTGCAAAGACCCTGCAGGTCTCCCAGAGGGCCAAGCAGGGGAAGCCGGAGGGAGGGAGGGCCGGGTGGGACCTCCCGGCTCCCCACAAGGCCCCCCCATCACCCTTCCCACCACCCTCCCTCAAGGGGATGCTGCTTTTCCAGACGTTTTCCCAGCCAGACATGTTTACAGGGCCTAGGAACTAGGAAGCTCTCTTTTTTAAAAAGCATTTGTGAAAGCACTGACATTTAAACTCCCGAGCTGCCCTTTCACTGAATAATTTTCCTGAACTTTCTAGGACACCTTCTGTTGGGCAGGCCAAGAGGAGGAGGTGGATCCTGTGGGGGGGCAAGAGCCCTCCTTCCCCAGCCCCGACTGGAGGTGCTCTCTGGCCTTTCCGATTCTTTTCAAGGCAGGTTAATGCTGGGGGGGGGAGCCGTCCTTGAAAAAAAGGGCCAACGTAGCTTGCCTGGTAGTGTCTCCCCTTCTGCCCAATCTATATCTGCCTAACCACAATAGGGTTTCATAGATTGAAAGTCAGTTGTGATTTATAAGCTGCTTTGTCTCAGGAAGGCTTCTCCCTCATCCTCAACCCCTTATTCCCCTTTTTTCCAAAGAGGAACTTCATTAAGCTGGTTTATGAAAATGACTTTAAAATGGAAACAATTCTTATTTCAGGTTGAATAGGTAGCGATACCTAGGCAGTCCAGTTGCACATGCGTAGCTGTTTGCCAGATCTAAATTGGGTTTTTATTGTTGCTGCTGCTGAGAATAATTGGAGGATTATATAGTATGTTTCCAAGCCTATTTGGGCATCCATAGAGAAAAAAAATGCTTGGACAAGTCAACATACTTGATTTCTAAATAGTATTCTGCATAGGAAGCAGAGTCACAGTTCAGAAAAGTAGATTGGTCAGAAATGATAGCTGACTATTTTTTCAAGGCAAGATAAGACTTTTTTTTAAAAAAAAATAGAACATAGAGGCCATTTCACCCCCACTGATGGAAAGCTGGTTCAAAGTGTGTAAGTGTGTCTTCTCTTTTCTCCACCTCAGACTCCTTCACAATGTGCTGTGAAACAAAATGGAGATTTCAGGCACTGCTGGTAATTGTTGTGCAAATATAATACTCCCTCCAAGCTGCTAAGCAGGCCAGTGCTCTGTTTACACGAAGAGGCAGCCAGCTTTCCAAGTGTAATGAGTCAGCTACATGAACAGAAGGGGTGTGGAATTAATCTGGCATCCTTCTGGCTTGCTCTCAGAAAACCAGGTTTTGAAACTCCCTTCAAAATAGGTATACCTCCTAACTACAAACGGCTCTCTTGCTCTCCAGAATAAGCAAACAGTTTTCCCCCCCCCCAGCATAATTGAACCAAATGCCTGGCCAAATGCCCTTCAAGGATTCATTCTGAACTGCAGTATCCATTTGGAGGTGGCTGTCAGTGAATATATTCAGAAAGGATTGAACGTCCGGGCTCCCATTTCCCTTATCTTAAGGGCTTGGCTAAAGAAAATGAGGGTGCAGGCTGATGTAACGCGGAAGCCCTGCCTGAATCAGGATTGACTGTTAGCTTGATTATTTCTCAGAGACCCGGCTAAATGTGCCAACAGCCGTCACGAAATGAGGCTGGAGATGATGCAATACATTCCCCATGCTTATTGTTAGCCCAGACCTAACTTTCCCCCCTGAATTGACAGTCGACTGTAAATGTTGAATGATCTGTGACGGATGGCTGGGGAATTCTGGGAGTTGAAGGCCACACATCTTCAAGTTGCCATGTTTGAGAAACACTGATCTGTGAGATTTTAAAGAAGCAATTTCTGAGGAAAGAGAGCTCGCTTGATGCTTTAGGCTCTGAAGGCGTTTTAAGGGGAGCATTTTGAAAAGAAGAAGAAAAGGCACCTCGCCCTTTTTCTAGGCGGGAGTAGTTGGGGCCATAACTGACCATTAAGAGTTGCCTAATAATTGTTGGCTGAATTTTATTTAAAAGAATATATCTTGTCTTTTCAACTGACAAATGGCTTTCAAGGCTGATATTAGAAACAAAGGATTGTTGAGGATTTATCTACTTAATATTTTAGTGTTGGCTTTAGTGTCCAAGATACTTGTGATTCAGAGCTTTAAATGCTAGAAAAGGTCAGGAACCTGTAAGGAGAGCAGGACAGAGATCTGGCTGAATAAAAGAAATTCACATAACTCGCCCTGCAAGTTAATATGTTCCTCACCCAGCATGCTGTAAATGAAATTTCTTACTGTCAAAATTTAGTAAAAAAAGAAGAAGAAGAAAATCGTGGCAATTATAGCACAGTGTGTCATCTTTTACAGGATATGGATTTAGGAATTTTGTGTCTTGAACCTTTATTGTGTGGCTTCCTTGTGCTCAGTGGCTGGACCTAGAGCATCAAAGCGATGAGAAAGTTGTTGTGTTTTTCATGGGGCTTTTGCTGGAAAGACTATCGATTTGAGTCTTGTATACCTCTCTCCTTTCTCTTTCCCCGCCATGCATGTTGTAAAAATTCAAGATTCCTGAGAGAGAGAGAGAGAGAGAAAAAAGAAAGGTTGTTTTGGACACCTCTTTCCCCCAACCCATCCTTACTTAGTCACAGTCTCCCTGCTCTTTGAACGTTTTCTTTCAGTTGAGTGTTTTTAAAGAGAGAGAAGGAGAGGAAAGCTTGCTACGTACATGTAGCCAAATTATGGGACGTGGCAACGGTCTTTATGAGGGAAACCTTTTTCAGTGCTCTGCTTTCTTAGGTTAAAACAAAGTCTTTTCTGATCCAGGCGATTGAATTCTATGTGCAAATAAATGACTGTAAAGGGTCTTGGAGATAAGTTACAGTGTTTACTACTACTATTACTACTGGTGCTACTATGTACTGCAAAATTCAGTTGTTTTTTTTTAATCTTGTAACCAAGCAACTCACGGCATGGGTAACAAAGCTTTGTTGCTGTGCTTCTGAATTGTGCTTCGCCTACACACACACACACACACACACACACACACACACACACACACACACACGTAACCTTGAGTGGCTTGGGGAAGACATTTTCTCAGTTGTGCAAAAAAACGTTAGATGCCGTCTTTATAGTTTTCCATCTTCGCTTTCTTCTAGCAGCGGTTTGGTATCAGAAGCAAATTTCTCTGGCATTTCATGTGATACTCCCACAAGCATCAGGAGAATGCAGTTTAATTGCAACACACATGTGAGCAAGGAATTACAGTTTGATGGGAAAGTATGCGCATGTTTGCATGTACATGTATGCAGATTTTAAAAAAAGACGATTCCTCTAAGGAATCCAGAAAATGGTCCGTCGGAGCCATTTTCTCAGGCGGCCTTGGGAGCGCTGCCGGCCTTCCTTCTTTGCAGGTGAATTGGAAAGGCCAAGTCCTGAAGCCCGGCGTCCCCAGACGGTCCCCATCAGAGCCCTTGGCCTGGCCCATCCCTCAGTTATTGTTACCACTCGTCCCCTCCCCCACCCTTTTCTTCTTCCTAGACCGTGGCTCACCTGTCCGTTTCCTTATTTCAGACAGTTGATGATGAAGCGACGGCAGCATAAATGAAGGACAAGTAAGGAAGGCAGAACGATGCCCAAGGGTGGGTGTTCTAAAACACCACAATCGGACGATTTCTCTCTCAGCAACAACATGGTGGAGAAACAAACTGGGAAAAAGGTAACGTCTCTTTTTCATGTTTTCAGTACTGGGCTGAATTTTGTTGGGAGAACCTTCTTCACACGCTCCCCCCACCCTGCACCTCCCCCCACCTGACAGCACCATTTACCTGCCCTCCAGCCTGCTTGTGAGCCACCCGGGCCCTACAGTTTCCTGCCCGCTTCTCCACTGACTTGGTTGCGGGAATGCTTCGCTCATTGACCGCAGGATTCGGTTAATGACAGCAAACAAGCTTGCATAGATTGCTGTTGCTAAGCAATGCAGTCGCTCTTTATGACCGCGTTACTTAGCAATAGAAATTTTCCAACAGAAATTCACGGACTACCTGTATATAGTTGCAAATGATAAAATAGGTGTTTCTGCGGTCTTCTTGCAAACATTTGTTTTTCTTTCCACCAACGTAGTGAAATGTCTGGAAGGCAGTTGTGACTTGCAGTTCTTCAGAATGCTGGGAATGTAATCTCCGTGTACCTCCATATCCGGAATGTGATTGCCACTGCTTTGCCTTGTCTCATAGCCAGGTGGGCTTAACAAGACTGAGCATGGATCGATCTTCCACGCTCGCTCACCTTTCCTGTTCTTGACCTGTACAAAAGAGCACAGACTGTGCTCAGGAAAGGCCAGGCAAGGCTGGTGACTTGGCTGCAAGGAGGGGCACCAGCCCGTCTCTGCTTTCTAGTTATCGGCACTGCTGTGTGCCAAAACCCTGACTGAGGGGAAAAGGCAGCTGGTCCCGAGGCCTGTGCTTCTAGGGATTGCTTGCCGGGCACTTCTGGAGCGCAGCTTTTTGTTTGTCAACAAAGGCTTCTGTCTGCATGGCTTTCTCTGCTTGCTTGGAGGGGCGGCCTATGAGAACGCACAGGGCTGGGAATCCCATCCCAAGCCTTGGCCAGCAACCAGTGGGAGGCTAGTGTTAACTCAGAGTGCCTTGCAGGATGAGCTGTTGGTGAAGCATGGCCTCCCCTTGAAGCTAGCCGGAGAGAAAATAGTGTGCTTATTATTGATGGAAAACCATCGGTCCTCCCCGCTCCCCAAGTCCTCTGGTCTTTTCTCTGTATATTCATCTGCAGCGTGTCGCAGCCAGCCAATTGGGAGCTTTTGTCCTTGCAGCAAAACTTACTGGATTGTGTGAATTTTGATTTTTGTTTCACAGAATTTAACGTGTGTATCACCTAGGCTTTGATAAACAAGCTAGCAGGAGAAATATCTGCATTTTCTCACCACTGCTGTTTTCCATCTGCTTCATTAAATCTCAAAAGACTGAAATCTTTCTTTGTAATATGAGTTAAGAGGGGTGGAGATGGTGCTAGTTCTCAGTCTCAGAAAGGCCGTAGGACTTTATAATGTGATGGAAGCATTTTGGCCCTATTCCAACTTCCATCTCCATCATCTTGCATCCACAACCTGATTAGCTGTGTGAGGAATGCTGGGGATTGTAGTCCCATAGCAAAATAAGAGCCAGCCTTCCTTCCTTCCTTCCTTCCTTCCTTCCTTCCTTCCTTCCTTCCTTCCTTCCTTCCTTCCTTCCTTCCTTCCTTCCTTCCTTCCTTTCCTCCCTCCCGATAATTGGAAATGGCAATCAGAATTATTTTGGTGGAACTGTTCTACTTGGAGTATAACTGGGATTTAGGCTTTCTTTATCTCGTTCTGCAAAGTTTTGTGCAATGAGTGTGCACCTATTTCTTTAGATATAAAATAAAACTTTTATGTGGTTGAAGTCCAAAAAAGCCGGACTAGATTGTCTGCCATCATGGTTGGGATCATAATGTATCTCAAAAGTATCTGCAGAATGAATAATTCATCAAAATAATGAAATAGGTGTTTTGTGTAAGTTGTGCCCTTTTTTGTATGTGTGAGTATCAAACATCACAATGCTGCTAGTGGCTAAAAGCAGAGATATGAGCCTTAATCATTGATTAAACCATGTTCAAAATGTGCTTGTTTTATTCTGTTTTTATTTTGCTTTTAATTGTTAGCCACCCAGACTTATACATGTGGGATGGGCAACTTATACATTTAATTAATTAATTGTGGGAATGAGACTAACATGAAGTTCCATTTACCCATCAAGAATTAATTTTTCTTGATAGAACTCCCTATTTTTCCATGATTTATTTAATCTCTGTTCAAAGCCTGATAAATTAGTGGATGTTACCACATCCATTATTGAAATGTAGATAATACTTTGCCATGCTATCCTTTTAATAATGTTTATTTCAAAAGGATATGCTGGCAAACTGCTCACTGGTTTGAAGTTGTTTCCACGAATTATGGTTTCATTAAGTGGAGAAAATAGAAGATGGGATGAGTAATTTTGATTTCAGAAAGGATTCAGAATAATCTGTTTCTCAAGATATTGAGAACGCTAAGAATTTTCACTCACTGAAATCAGTTTTTAAACAATGGCAGTATGGGAATTGTAATTTTGGATATGTATATTTAGCCCAAGTGTCGTTGCTGGCATTCTGTGATTCTTAACCTGGAGCTTTTTAAATATGTTATTAATTTATGAAATCATAGCTTCAGGTATTTAATTAAGACTCCTGCTTTTTTGAGGACTATATGCCCATCCTTACGTACCAAAATCACCTCCTCTGGGCGTTAATGACGCATCAGTCTATGCCAAGGCCGCGGGGAAGGGCCTGCAGTTGCCTTTCTGCCATAGATAGACGTGGGATTCCTGAGTGGCTTTGATGGAAGATGCTGCTGTGGATGATGCTGCAGTTTGGAAACGGCAGCCGAGAGAGACACAGTGAAGCTAATTTTCATACTAACACCCGCCCCGCCCCCCCCCCCAAGGCAGCAGTGTTAACATTGGAGAAGTAATCAGATTGTTTTTGTCTTGTGTGTTTCAGCAAGGTTGGGAAATAGTTTCCCCTCATGGTCTCTGGTCTTAGTCGAGCTTTCCTGACCAGGGGAGGGGCCCTCCTTGTTTCTGCTAGGAAGGCTGCCCGAAGATGGGGGAGGCCCGGCTGAGACGCCGGGAGGGGACCTGGACCCACCTGGGGCAGCTTTTGCCAGCCCTGCCTGTCGGTTGAGGGATCCTGAGGGAAGACGCGCCGAGAGGGGCCCTCCAGGGAGTCCCCCCCTTCGGACCGTTCATCCAGCAACTCCAGCCCCCCCTCGCCGCCCGTGCTCCACATGACTTCCGTGGGGAGAGCCGGGGTGCCTTGCTTAGTGGCCATAACAATTTCACGATCATAATTCTGGGCTCAACTGTGGCCGTGAGTCCAAGACTACCTGCAAAGTGCTCTGAACCGTCTTTGAGGCGTTGAGTCTGTAAGCGCTTCTTCCTCTTTTGCCCACTGCCGAGGATTAAAAACTGGCCTTCGGTTCTGCTCGGGAAGCAGGACTTTGTCGTTGCTTCACTCTTTCTGAACAGCAGCCCTGGAACCGTGGCTCCTCGGAAAGGAGGTCTCCTGGGGGAAATGGTAGTCTTCATTTAAGGCACAACTTTATTAAGAAGTGTTTTCAGATCAGCTGATGGAGCCATCTAGCACTCAGGACACTCTTAAACATGTTTAGAAAACGTTAAGTAGTGAATACTTCCTGAGGATAACTAATAGTTATTGGGCAGCCTGCTTCTGAAACATTTTTATCGTAGCATTTATCCCTAATGTGTTTCTGAAGTTGTTGACTTAAGTGTGTGAGTCACAAGTTTTATTAAAAAAAAAAACTCCAGGTAAACTGATCTAGGTGTCTAGTTGATTATAACAAGTTGTGTCTAACATAATAGGGTTTGGGAAACTCTTTTTGAGGCCTTCCAAAATAGCAACCTTCTTGCAATCCAGAGTGAGTCAATAAATCAGGATTTTAAAAAAACAAGCATTTTTAATGTGCTTAGTTCAATCTGTTCTCTACAATGGAATGTGCTGCTTTTAACCCTGAACATGTTTCTAATTGCATTTCCTACGATGCAAACATTGGTGTATACTGTTATTGGAAAAATAGTAGTTTGTCTAATCAAGCCCACTTCAGCTCTGCAAGGACCCAGCTAAAAAGCCTGAAGGCCCAGTGCAGACTGTCAACTTCAGCTATTTCTGTTTCTTATAACTACTTAGAACCTCCTGTTTATTTTGAATTTGTGTAAAATGTATTTAGAATAGTTGGTCAGTAGTTACATTGCTGAGCAAAAGCATTGATATAAAAAAGCATTCAGTAAGCGCAGCTGATAATCAGAAAGTGTTCACCACATCCTCAATCCACAGCAAGGAACAGGGCAGCTAAGCAACCTCCGACATCCCACCTAAAGCCTTGGAGAATCAGTGCAGGCGGCGCTCGGCAGTTGGGCCTGTGCAAACCTTTTTTTCAACACATGCCCTTTCTTTTTGTTACTTTAGGCATGCACAGATGGGCTGTTGTGCATCATTTTAAAAGTTACCATTAGATCATCTGTGCAATGTCCCTGTATTTGCTTCCCTTCTCATTCGGTTGTGACGGATCTTGATGCCCATGTAGACTTTCTTCCTGTGGAGGGGGCCCCTCTGCTTTGCCGCGTGTCCTCAGCAAACTTTTCTACTCCTTCTTGGACCCACGAGAGGGGCCTGTGAATTGGGCCGAGGCGCTCCAAGGGCCCCTGCTCTGAGGTAACAAAAGAGCTGCACAGAGAACCTGGATGAATGACTGGGCATCTCCATAGACTAGGAGTAAGAGGCTTGACAACCGTCTTGCTACTGCCACGAGCTGAGGGGATGTGCAGACAAGCGTACATTTTTTTGTGGACAGTAGCTTGATAGCAACTTGGCTTAAGAAAATCAACCTTGCTGATAGCAAATTTGAGGGGTTTTGTGAAAATCCTAATTTTTCTGTTTCTTTTCTAGGATAAAGATAAAGTTTCTCTAACCAAGACTCCAAAATTGGACCGGAGTGATGGTGGCAAAGAAGTGAAGGAGAGAGCTACAAAACGGAAATTACCTTTCACTGTTGGAACAAATGGAGATCAAAAAGATTCAGATACAGGCAAGAATATACAATATGATATTATTTAAAACTGGTCTCAAAATTCAGTGGGTTTGGACAAAGATCAAGTCTCTAAGCAGGATGTGGAAAAGCCACATTGAACAGCAAATCTGCACCCATTTTAATAGGCACATTCTTTATGCAGACCACTTTTGATACCATCTCAAATAAAACACTACCTTGATTTCTCTTTTTGGTATTTTTCTCGTCTGTCAATTTGTATCTTTTCAAGAGTGCCAAAAAATTAAGCGCTGCAATTTTTGAGATAAGATGTATAATCATCAGATTATCATTTTGCAAGCATAATCTCTTTGCCTCCTATCTTTTAGCCCTTTGTGCTGAATGTTCACACATAAATGGTGAAATAAGTGTCTGTAGATTGTCACCTGTTTTATTCTGTCATATGCTGAGAAGCCACCGTTGGTCCTGAACACTGTTCAGTAGCTAAATGAGTCCCACGGATGGCAGCTTCGCTTTCCACAATGCGCCCCCTTAGTTGGAATTTAGCTGTCTGCCTCTGCATTTTCAAAGCTTTGCCCTCCCCCCAGTGCAAAGTGTCCTTCTAGGTCTATCAAAAGTGAGAATTTGAATGTTTCACTGGTTGGTGGTTTTTTTTGGTTTTCCTCTGGGTCCTTAATAAGCAGAACAGAGTTGGCAGCTCCATGGCCTCATCTGGAAATTAGCAGCCGATGGCATTTATGGCAAATAAGAACGTTCCTGCATGAATATAACCATCATCAGGCCTGGAAACAGAGGTAGCTGTCATTCAGAGGGGGGGTGTCCCCAAATCTGTCATTGGTAGGAGGAAGAATGCAACCTTTTACCTTTTTCCTCAGCACAACGTAGGCCTAAGTGGAATTTTCCTCCAATGGGATTTTACCAGGAAACATAGATAGGGCAGCCTAGAAAAGTGAGTGCCCTCCTAACCATACCCCAGCACGCAGAGTTTTGCTCTCCGAGAGTTTTGCTCTCTGAGTTCATGGTGACGTAACCCTAACCCGAGAGGCTTATGGCTCCCTGCCTGGGTTGCTGGGTTGCTGGGCAGAGTCCTTTTTAACTTCCCCAAACACTTGACTGTTCTTTTAGAGGTATGCAATTGGGGGGGGGGATTGTAGTGCTGAGCTAGCTCAAGGTGACGAACATACCAAATGCTCCCCCTCCTCCTGTTTTGCCCACCACAACAACCCTGTGAGGTGGGTTGGGATGAAAGAGAGAGAATGACTGGTTCAAAGTCACTCACCTGGCTTTCATGCCTAAGGTGGAACTAGAACTCTCAGTCTCCTGGGGACTCAACCCAAGTCATCTAGCTGTGTTTTTTTGCGCCTAAGGCAGGACTAGAGTCTCCCGGTTCTAGCCTGGTGCCTTTACCACTGGACCAGAATTCCCTAAGAGCCGAGGTTCTGCAGTGGTCGGAATACGGCACTGCAGGCTCCTCCTGCTGACTCCCAGCAGTTCGGCAGTCCGATTCTCACCGGCTCAGGGCTGATTCAGCTCTCCACCCTTCCGAGGTGGGTAAAATGAGGACCCAGATTGTTGGGGGCAAGAGGCTGACTCTGTAGATTGCTTAGAGAGGGCCGTAAAGCACTGCGAAGCGGTATATAAGTCTAAGTGCTGTTGCTGTTGTATGCCCTCGTACTAAGAAGGAAAAGCCTTTATTTTATTCCAGTGGCTCAGGAAGCAGTGGAAATGGCAAGTCATGTCTGTGGTAAACTAAGAGAACAAATGGACATGAAATTTGGAGCTTGATGGAGTCTGTTTGGCTGTTGTAGGATAGCAACCCAGTGCTTGGTTTAGTGTGAATAGAGAATTACTGTGATGTTGTCTAAGAATCCAGCTAAAGTCCGCATCATTTCCGTCTTATAATTTGTTACAAGGTTGTCATCTCTGCGTGAAACATTGTGATCCTTAAATATTAACTCAAATCATAAACTGCTTGCGATTTTAGGTAACGGTATGAAATGTGAATAGGGCTTTCTGTTGTTTGTTTTTGTTGTTTTTGATTGAATTCTGTATGACTAGAAACTTCATTATATCTTAATAGCTTCTGAAATATGGTTTAGCAGGCTCAGGAGCAGTTGCTAGATTTTAGTCTGAGTGATAATCCTCTTTTTGGGGTGACGTATGTAGAACTCCTAGTTCAGCTGACTGCTTTATTCTATATAAAATACCACCAAGAAAATAGTGGTAACAGGTATCTGGCGAGAAGGTACAAAAGAGAACTTCTCTTTTCTGACATCCAAATATTGCACTTCTTATGTTACTGTGCTTACATTTCCCAGCTGTCTTTACAATCGGCTAGAAATAACTGCCTTATTTTTCTCCCATTTTCTGCAAGTTGATTCCACATATAATTATATCTGCTACATCCAGGACAGAATGAAACAAAATTCTCTTACTTATGCAGCCTCCAGCAAATCTTCAGCGTACACTGAAGAGAAGGCCCTGGAGCTCTTCCAGGTCCACAACGGGTACTCGGCGTGCTTTAAGCCCAGCAAGGGAGGAGAGGTCTTATCAGCAGAAGGGAGCAGCCACAGGATTGTACCTTTGAAGAGAGCCGCCGGTGGGTGGGGAGGCTTTCTCCACAGCAGTTTCTCAGCAGAAGAAGCTTCCCCAGATTCTGTATCTACTCTGGTGGGCTGCTGCTTTCCTTGGCTTCTGGCTGAGTCAGAGAGCAGCCGAGAAGATGCCAGAAACCTCTTGCTTGATTCGTAGGCTTCTTCCTGTAAATGCATATCAAGTCCTGCGGTTTGCTTGTTTTGTGCTTTGTTGTTTTGGGAGTGCTTACAGATGGCTGACATACTCCTCAAGTTAGGTCTTTGAAGTGCTGAGGCTCCTCACGTGGGGGTGCTCTTCAGGCCACTGGAGCATGGGACCATTTTTTAGAGGTCTGCAGTGTTCAGATTTGAAGTGGGCAGCGGTGCTTTAGATCCAGCATGCTCACACTCTCCATAGCTGCTGGTATCTCTCCAAGAAACCATTTCCTTGGCTGCCACAGCCATCCACAGGCCAAGGAAAATGGTGGTTAAAAAGGTGGTGACAGGGCTGTGACAAACCATCATCCTCTGTTATCAGCTTCTCAATGCCTCAACTCAACTGGTTGCTAGACCTGCCTGGCTTCCATGAGAACCCCAGAAAAATAATAGTTTTTGGGTAATGACAGGCACATCTCAAAGTCTCTCCTGTCTTGACTGTTTGGGAAGGATGGCCTTTTGCCCTAATTAGGCCTCCGTTCTGTATGCTTAAAGCTGA
Source organism: Vipera ursinii (assembly GCF_947247035.1). Lineage (NCBI taxonomy): Eukaryota > Metazoa > Chordata > Lepidosauria > Squamata > Viperidae > Vipera > Vipera ursinii. Next base: position 22,314,646 of record NC_139520.1, on the reverse strand, counting down.
GGCATTCCATCTGCGCCATCCTCTCCCAGCCTTCAGGGCAGAGGGCAGGCTGCATTGCTGCTCAGTTAGATCTTTTAATGGAACAGAGCACGAAAAGCACGTGAATCGGGCAACAATCCCATTCATTTGTTTAATTATTTCTGTTTATCTAAGTTCTACCAACTATTTTTATGACCCTCTTCTCACACACACACACACACCCTTCAAAAGCTACGTTTGGCCCAAGCCTCAAGAAAGGTTATCCACTCCAAATCCAACACAACTTTTAATAGATTTCCTGAATGAATGAGAAAAGCTGGAGTTGTAGAGCAGCAAATGTTTTTTCTAGATGCCTTAGACCTAGGAAATATGTGCCTTAAAAATACTTTCTGCTTGCAGTGTAAAAGCTCTATTTGTGTTCCACCTTTGCTTCAGAAGGACAATACCATTATGTTAAGTCCACAGTATGAGCAGCGAAAGATGAGTCCTGGTTTTTGTTTCTCCTAAAATGGGAAGTGTCAGAGAATTCAGCCTGAGCTGGCTAGGAAGATGGAATAGTAATATTAGACATAGTTAACACTGAAAACTCCTTAGTTTTTCTCTAATAAAACAGAGGTATTTCCATTTTATGGCGCCCTTTTGATTTCCAGAATGTCTAGAAACTGGTAATGCATACAGAAAGCATCAGTTTAACAGTCTGTTAAAGGGGGGGGACCCTTTTCCCTATTTGGAAATAAAATGTAGGGACTTCAGAAGAATCTCCGAGGAACGGCATTCTGGGTGCAAGATTTGTGGGCTCTTCAAGAACCCTTGTTTTCTCCCGCTGCTCCCCCAATAAGGAAGGGTTGGCTGGGCAGGAAGAATCCCCACCTCTTTCTCTCTGCCCCGGGGCTTGTCCACCACCTCACCAGCTTGCTCAGCCTTTCCACCATCTTCCCTGCCTTGTTCCGCTCTGGCCTGCCCACCCTCCTCGTCTCCCTTTTGCTGGTGCCACTCCTGGGTTCCTCTCTCCTGATCTTTACACACCTTTCTCCCTCACCTGGAATTTGCATGGAAGAATATGCCTTGTTTAAAGAAGACAGCCAGTGCTGGCCAGATTGCACAAATGCACGGAGAGGTTATAACTGTAGGAGCCACCCATCCAAAACTGTTGTCCTGCAGACCAAACATTTGCTAAACTGACATCTGTTAAACCAAGAATTTACTCTAAATTGATTTTCCAGAGTGGTCGGGAGTTGCTGATTGTTGTGGTGGAATAATATAAAAAGCTGTTTTGGAGGTTGTGGCCTGAGAAACTTAAAAGAAATGGCAGAAGCTTAAAAAAAGGAAGAATTCTATTTGCTAATGAGAGTGTTACAGCCCTGCTCTGCTACTAAACACCTGGGCTGTTTTTTCTCGTGTGTTTACCTCTTACTTTCCATATTGATTATTATTGGATGATCTCTTAGAAATGGTCTCTTTCTGTTTGCGTCAAACCAATGTTCAGCATTCTTAGAGTGGGCCATGCTTGAGAATTTGTCCAAGATGGAAAAAGGGAAACGCACACAAATGGCAACTTCAGCCCACACCATAAATGGAGGAGAGGGTTCTATATCCCCAGGAAAGAAAGAGTCTTGTCTTCTTCACCAGATCCACTTAGCAGTCCTTCTGTGTGTGTGTGTGTGTGTGTGTGTGTGTGTGTGTGTGTGTGTGTGTGTGTGCGTGTACACGCACGCACGCGCGCGCACACACACCTGGGGCCTTTCCCCTCAGGGGAGAGAAGGAAATGCTCTTGGCAGGTTTGGGAAAGTCAGATTTGGCTATATTGGAGCAGAGCGGAATGCAGCGGTGCTTGATCCTAGGTAAGAAAGGGGAATGGCCTCTGGGGGAGAGGAAACCTTCAGAAAGGAAAATAGAATGTGGTAATCTTGCAAACTTGGCCCTGCTTAGTTAGAGGTTGATCATTAACCTTCCTTTCCAAATGTCCTTCGAGCAGCTGCAGATTCCGCCCGGGCCTTAAGCTGCTCTCTTTGAAAAGGCCCAGCTGCTCCCCCCCATTTTATTTTATTTTTTTACCCTTTAGCCTGTATTCTGCAGCTTCCCTGTTGATTCCTGTCTCAAGCTGAACGTTTGCCAAGGGTGCCGGGGTCTTGCTGCGAGATAGCGGCATTGATGCTGCGGCTGTCTGGAACAATATAGCTGACTCAAGAATAATACTCAATCTGTGCTTTAAAAAAGTCCAGAGTTGTGCCTGGGACTGAATTGAACAGGGAGGTGGGGAGAAATGGACTCAAGCTTCTCCTTCCTACTTGATAGCTTCCTTCACTGAGGCCAAGCTCTGGGAAAGGAGGAGGGGATCCACTCGGGGTCTGTGACAACTGGCCACGGCCTTTTCGCCTCAGCCAGCTTGCTGCAGCCAACTCGCCACGGCCAACGTGCAGTGGGACAAGAGTTACTCTCCTATGGAAGAAATAATCAAATAGAATCATTAAAGAAAGGATGCCGAAGGAGGGACAAAATAAAATGTGAATGACGAAAGTTAAAATTATTTTAAAAATTATTTTAAATACGTAATTAAATCGTGAATTGTCCTGCTGCAAGTTGTCCCGTGGTGAATTGGTCGTGGCAAGTTGACAGCAAGTTGTGGTCCCATTCCGGTCAACAGCCTGGACTGTACTGCTTCCGGGGGGGGGCTGCCTCTGATAGGCTCAGGGGGGCCCTTATGTCAGAGGTCCTCAACCTTTTGGGCACCAGGGACCGGTTCCATGGAAAATGGTTTTTCCACGGACCAGAGAGTGCTTGGTTTTTTGTGCTGCCTGCATTCCACGGATGGGGCTTTGTGTGGACCAGTTGCTGGCATGCCACGGACTGGTACCGGTCCACGGACCAGGGCTTGGGGACCCCTGCCTTATGTGGAAGCATTCCATCATGTGAGAAACAGCTTCAGACTGCAGTTGCCATTACTGCACAGGAGGTATTTTAAGCACTGGCTTTTTACATCCTTGGAGAAAAGTTGTGCAAAGCCAGAGCTGACTCTCTCACCAAGGGCAAATTAGAATGCAAAATAGGACTTTATGTTACAGAATAGGAGAGTGGCAAAGAACTAAGCTTCCAACTCCAGATGGTGAGACAAATATTCTTGGTTCTTTCAGTCTTCAGTACTGCTGGGATAGCAAGCATGATCAGAAGTAAAACCATTATGCTATGAAGGAAGGCCAGAATCAACCCCCCTGCTCCAGTTTGGCCCTGTTCTATCCCTCCCCAGAAGGGAACATCACAAAAAAGGGGGTGAATAAGTATGTAGATCATGCATTTCTTGGTCCTTTCAAGGCCCAATCATGGTCATCCATGATTGCAGTTACTTTTTCAATAAGAAAGTTTGTGTGTGCTTGGTTTATTATTCCTCTAATAATAAAGAGTATATGTAACTATTGCATTTGAGAACTTCCCAAGAAATTCTGATGAGACAGAAGCTGAATGTATGCAATCTAGAACATTAGTCCTCTGCAATAGGTTTTAAAACAGGCTTCAACGTATTAGTAGCAGAAACTTGAAGGAAAGATTTTCAGATATTCACATTGGTACATAATGCATGGAAAGATATAACTAGTTGCAAGAGGAACCTGGTTGCCTTCTTGGTGGAAAGATAGACTATCAATGGAATAATAATGAAGAAGAATTAAGTGCATGGGAGCTAATTTTTCCAGGCCACAGAAGCTCATAAAAAGATAATCAAAGCTAACTACAATATTCTTATGCCATGCCTCTCCTGAGCTGCCAAGCTGAAAGTGAGGTCACGTCTGTCTTCATGGTCTTGCCTACCACCCAGCATCCTCAAGTGTAGAGCCACAAAACCCAAGCCACAATATGTCCCTTAGTTGAAGTGTTACCCTCTCTGGTTTCAAAAATCCTTTGAAAGAACAAGGACACGATGGAGACAAGTTGGCTTACTCATCTGAGCATGCCTTGATGGTCCTCTGCGCTGATCATTGCCTGCGTTTCTAATACCAACTAGTGGGTTAGCAGCGCTGGATGAATGAGATGGACTCCCATCTCCTTTGACTGCTGCCCCCCCCAAAAAAGCTGCTCAGTCTGGCACCTGAAGGGGAAGGGCATTTTTGTTTTTATTGATAGTAGAGAGCTGCGTAGAATCATACAAGGTAGGCGGCTATATACGTTCTGTCAACAAGCAAACATCTTGGGCTTGTTGATAATAGGTTGAACTGGCTTCTTTGGGAAGAAACCTATTAGTCACTAGTTGATTAATTGTGTGGAGAATCACGAGAAGCAGGTTGCTGGCTGGTTGAGAAATGTTTTGGGGTGCAGGAATCTCACTTGTGCGTTTTTCATTGCTGACTTCAGTGTCATCCATGCAGCCATTGATTCAAGTGGGACTGTCCTGCCCAGCCCTTTCTTCAGTGTGCTCGGCTTTAAAAAAGGAAAAGGGAAAAACTCAAAAGGTGCTCTTACATAGCAACCATAGAATTAATTGAATATTTGAGACTCTCCTTTTTAGGCCACACCCCGTGATGCTAATTGTGGACTTAAGGCCAGACAGCAGAGCACAAATCAGCCTGCCCTTCCTTGGCAGGGTGGCACTGAGAAGCTGGCCTTGGGAGGAGAAGGTCCCTCTTGGAGTCTGAGAGGAGGAACCTCTCTCCGTTAATAGTTACTCTTGTGAAGAATGTGGAATAGTTCTCACTTTTGGAAAGGGATCAGAAATGATTTTTGTTTTTATTTCCTAATGGGCAACAGTAGGCCTAAGAAAAACATTTCAGATTTCCTGGCAACGGGTGAATTTTTAGGAACCTGAGCAGGGATAGGAAACATTCCACAAAACAATTGAATGACCATGTTTCTGCTTTTATTTCAGCCATGACAAATAGTCCATATTTTTAAAAGCGTATCTAAGCATTCAGAATAGTTGTTAGGCAGTATTCCTTCAAGGAATGTCTTTGTCTCTGCAAAACAGAATACTTGTTGGTCCATACTATTGGTGGATAAAACCAAGTTCCTGGTGTAATTTCATATCCCAGAGAAGTATTTTTTCAGCTGCAAGATCAGAGCGATATTTGGCTAATCACTTCTACATCCACCCAACACACCCAGTGTCCATCATCACCTCTAGTTGTCAGTGCTTGAACCCCCTTGAAATTATTGCTGCTTATGTCTAAAGCTGATGGTTCGATTTTCTGTAGACAAAATACTTGAAGAGCCTTTTAATGAGAATGGAATTGGGCATGCTAGGAAAACTCTCCTGATGAGAAATCCATTAGAAGCCCTGGAGCTGTGCTCGCTTCTTCTCTAGGCCCTAAACTGAGTAGCTTGGGAGCTAATGTCACTTTCATAGTCTGCCTCTGCAAAGAATGCAGTCTTTTTATTAATTGATGGGAATGTTTGTGTGTGTGTTTGTTATTTTGCATTAGGATTGGCTATTATGTCTTATTTTTTTCCCCAAAGAACAAAATTCCCAAATAAGCTACCTGCTTCCACCCTGCCCCGCTTCTGTTGATTTGGCTCCTCGCTCTGGTCCCACACTGGATTTAGCGTATTCTGCTACCTTTGCACTGAGGGTGCTACTGTGCCCCCCATCTTCTTCCTTGGTGTTGCCTGAATTATGGGGCATTCCACTGGTCGTCTTCCTGCTTTCTCTGCTGCTGTGTGCTAAAGATCTTGCTGCATTTCCTCCCACTCTAAATCTGTGTGTTTTGTACACTCTGGGTGGATGCACTATGTTTTCTACGCCAGTCTCATCCAGCAAACCCTTGGGGCTTTCTCCTGTCCCCTTCCAGGCCCCCTGTAGTATCCGTGACTGCCTAGAGCAGGGGTGTCAAACTCAATTTCATTGAGGGCCCCATCAGCATGGCGGTTGCCCTCAGGGGGCCAGTGGGTGTGGCCTGGGTGGGCGTGGCCTACTGGGTGGGCGTGGCTAGAGTGCGTATGGCTTACTGGGTGGGCGTGGCCAGCTCTACATCATTCGCATCAAGGGTGCCTATGGGGACCTGGGCAGGAGTGGGACAGATCTGAGGGTCTCTGGCAGAAGGAGGGTCTCTGGGCCAGGGCCAAGGCAGTGGGGGCCGTTCCCTCACTGTTTCCAGGATGGCTTCGCGGGCCACATGAAACCACTTCACGGGCCGAATCCGGCCCCCAGGCCTTGTGTTTGACATGTCTGGCCTAGAAAAAGCTGCAGTATAAGCTTCCTCCTCCTGGGCCTGGCTCCATTTGAGTAAAGCCCATTTCCCAGGTTTGGCCTTTTGGGGCGCCCAAGAGTCAGTCCCTGGCCAAAGAGCCGCTCTGCACGTGAAGCTGCAGACAAGAGTCACGAAGCCTGTTGTGTTCTTCCTCCCAGGGACTTTATCCTTGCCCCTTGTTCTGCCTACCGTTCTGGTTTCTTTGTGTGGATCTTGCTTAGGCTGTGCATCTGGAAATTGGCTTTTCTGAAAACGAAAGGAGGGGGAGCCTTTCTGCATACCACCAGAGAAGTGGATTTGGGAGATCAGCAGTCTGCATTTCTGATGTCACCCTTTGCCCTTTTGTAAGTCACGAGGAGCTTCATTGTTTTTAAATCTTCTGCGCTACTATAGAAATATAGCACCGCCTTTTCCCTGGCTTAGCTCTTTATTCCTGTCTTGACTTGCTCTCTACAGTTAGCCTCCTTGCTTTAGTAGGCCTGTGGTTTGCTTCATATTAAACCCAGAAGAGAATATTTGGAGCCAGTCAAAAAGATACCTTTGAATCTCTCCTACTAGATTTGCCCTCACTAGAGAAACCCAAAGTTTAATTTACCGTAACTTAGTGTGAAGCACGTAAGACATGTGACTTCAAGACACTTTTTTGCCTGGACCTTGTCTAAAAAAAAGAGTAGCTTACTAAGATTTTGTGCAGTGAGGAGAGCAAGTTTCCTATTTTCAACTCTGTGCCTGGGTGTCCTCTTCACGGCCTGCCTGAGTGGGGCAGCCAGAGATGGGAGAGCTGCATCAAGACAAGAGCAGCTCCGGGCAGTTGGTTCATGCCTGGGATCGTTCATATTCTTCTGGCAGCTCAAGAAATCTCTGCTTAGGAGTGGCCCTGGGTATCATACTTTGGGTAGTACATGCACAACCCCACCACTCCCCGCACGCTGGTACCTTTAGGGCAGGCCGGACAAAAGACCGACCAGGGAAGCTGAGAACTGCCTGGCCGGGGAGGCCAATGGGAGGGCTTCATTCACATTAACCACCTTCGTCAGGTTAATGCCGTTTCTTGCCCAAAGAACTGAAAAAATAGCTTTGGAACAAGCCTTAGCAGATTTTATAATTGGGAAAAGCAGAATATACTTGGGAGGAAGAGTTTCTAAGAAAATATGCTTAGCTTCATTTGGATTAAAAGGTCTGAGGACGCTATAATGGGCCTTCCTCAGAGCCCATCCCAACATCACCTAGTTCAGACATAGCTGATGGACCAGCCACTTTCCTTCCATTTATTTCTAAACAGGAACTTTCTGGATACGTAACTTCCATACATATGGATGACATTTAGTGTGATCCAGTTGGGATAAAGTGGCCCTGCTGTTGGCTTATGAAAATGAATTCCAAGTCAACATTGAACTAATGTTTTACTTCAGAAATTTCTGCACTTCTGGAAGCAGCAGAGTGGATGTCAGCAACCTGAACTTTGTGGAGAGAGTTTTTGAAGCACACAGTATTTTGCTGTTCTTGGCAAAAATTTGCTCTGATTCAGGAAGGCCTGCTCAGCCTCTCTTCTCTTTTACAGAGGCTGGAGTAGCAAGCCTTGGTCAGCTAGCAAGGCCGGGGGGGGGCAGTTTCCTGCTGCCCTCCCCCAGCAGAAGAGGGTTTTTCCCTTGTCTCAGTTTCTGAAATCTGACCCAGAAGGAGGAGGATGGCCAAAGCTCTGCAGTTTCGAGTCTGCCCCCCCCCGTCCTTCCTGTTTACATACAGACTTGCTTCCAGGCCAACTCTGGGGCTTGCCGTTCCATTTGGTTGACTTTGCCAAAACTCCTCTTGACTCCAAGCAAGGCAGAGGCTCTCTCCCTCTCTCTCCCTCTGTCTCCCTCTCTCTCCCTCTCCCTCTCCCTCTCCCTCTCTCTCTCTCTCTCTCTCTCTCTCTGTCTCTTTAACAACTCTTAAAAATGGCCTAAGCTGGCAAATGGTTCTGGAGCAGAGCAGGCAGTCCCAATCTTCTTTGGCCAGTGCACACCTTTGCAGTTTTGGACCACACTCTGTGTTTGTGTGGCAGGGTGGCTTTTCCAAGAAGTCCCTGGTTGGACAGAAGAAGCGAGTCCCTGAAGATGCCCTGAAATGGATCTGCTCTCTCTCCATTGATTTTCTCCTTGGATTCCTGTCCCGGCTATATACGGTCAATTAGCTTTGGTCATCCCTTACAGCTGAGACACAACAGTCTGTTATTTAGAGTGTAACTCAGGCTTTTCCCCCCCATAGAGCAGGGGTGTCAAACTGCTGGTCCATGGGCCTGACGCATCACAACAAAACCGTGCCCACCCCATTGCCGGCAATGGGGAAAAAGCTCCGATACGTCACGCGACGTCATGTGACGTCGCGAGTTTGACACCCCTGCCATAGAGAGTTCTATGTAATTTGTAATCTGAGAATATGTGCTGGCCTCTTTTTTTTTGTAGAATGAGCAATTATTTATTCATTTTCTGGCATTCTGGATTTATATGGCATCCCATAAGGGGGAAATTCCATATTACTAGCACCGAATTTCAGTATTAAGTTTCTGGGAAAAGGTGTCTTCCCCATTCTCCACCCTAAAAAGCTGTTTCAAACGCTTCTGTAATATCAGATATTGTAACTCTCCTTAGCATCCTCTGATTCCCCCCCAAAACGCATAAAAGCACCTTAACATGCAGTGCGGTATAACCCCCTTTGGTTTTTATTATTCATTTCTAGATTGAGTATTCCCTGGCTTCTGGGATATTTCTGTCCCTCTGCGAGAACTCCTGTAGGCTGACTGGTGGCTGTAGAATGCCTGAATTATGGAGCGCTTTCCTCCCCCTCCTCCTCCTCCCCCTCCTCCTCCCCAGGATGAGGCACCTGACAAACATGGGAATGGAAGGGATCCTTTTGCCATCTGTCAGATCCTCTCTGATCTTCCAGGATTTCCATTCCTTAAAACTGCTGCCAATTCTGACAGAGGTCTTGAGGCGGGAATCTGCAGGCTTTCCTCTCTAGCTGAAACGAGATCTTTTCCACCTTCTGGACCAGAGGATCTCTAGTTTTCACTGATTGTGAAAGCGGAACGCCCCCTGCCAACAGTATGAAGCCATGGGGCTTGGCAGGGGTTTCCCTTTCTCTGTTTGGTTTTGGTTGAAAGTGAGATTTTTTTTTAAAACAAATCAGAATTTGCTGGGCACTAAGCTGATTTCTGAGAGTTGGATATTAACAGTAAATGTCTACACTTTTATTTAAGTAGGAAAATCTACCCCTGTTCTCGTGCTGTATTTGTGCTTCGGTATAGAAGAGGAAGGTTATGGTCCTCAGACAAGCCTGCACCTGCTCAAATGTAGTGATTGTGTGTGTGAATACACTTAGTCTGGTTTCCGGGTCTCAGGGACTGTTTGTCCAGAGAACGTGCTTTCCACCTTGACATCAGTAGATCTTAGTCCTGCTTGCAGAAGTCTTAATGGAAACTTCCCTGCCGGAGGCCATCCATCCGGAAAGGAAAAAAAATCTGACCCTGTGGAAAGAATAAACTTAAGAACTGCTCTCGGAACGGTTTTGGGGCTGTGCGAAGGCTTGTTTTTTGTGTCTCTTTGGCCTAACAGAAAAACAAGGTCCCGAGCGGAAGAGGATCAGAAAGGAACCGGCAACTCGCAAGCCCAGCCTGCTCTTCGGAATGGGGCTGTCGGGGATCCGGGCAGGCTATCCGCTCTCCGAGCGCCAGCAGGTGGCCCTCCTCATGCAGATGACAGCAGAAGAATCCGCCAACAGTCCAGGTGGGGACAAGATCGCTGCTTCTGCTTCTTCTTTCTAACAGAATGCTGGTGCTTCTCCCCCCCCCCCCCCCGTAGGTCTGGCAAACCCTCCCCAGAACTTGACAAGCATCGGAGATTGGCAGAGTTTGTGCTGGCATCAGAGGAGTAGAGGCACCTCTTGATTCCTGGTGTCCGAGATGCTTTTCCACAGCCGCTTCCTACAGTAGTTGCCTCATCCCAGCCTTCCTTTACTGTCTCCCCCCAGAGGCCTCCCCTCCTTCCCCCACATCCTTCAGTCTGCCCGTAGCTCTTGTGCCTAGCTCCCTCCAAAGGCTTTGGGGGTTTGGGCCTTAATTAAGCCCCTCCTTCTGTTTCCCCCCCCCAACAGTGGATACAACACCAAAGCACCCCTCTCAGTCTACAGTTTGTCCGAAGGGAACTCCTAATTCTGCCTCCAAAACCAAAGATAAAGTGAACAAGAGAAATGAACGTGGAGAAACTCGGCTGCATCGGGCGGCTATCCGGGGAGATGCCCGGCGTGTCAAGGAACTGATCATCGAGGGTGCCGATGTCAATGTAAAAGACTTTGCAGGTAACCTCTCTGGATTAGCTACTAAAAGGCAGGTAAAACTAGGCAAATCTTACCAAGCTAAGGGATGCAAATGTGTCATTAGCCTTCAGATTGATAATTAGGAGAACACAACAGCTTGCTGAAAACAAGCGAGGTAAATTCTAGACCAAAACCCATGTATCTTGTGTGGTTATGCCCCATAACATTATTTTTATAATCCAAAAAAGGAGACAGGTCTAAAAAAAAGGAGACAGATAAAAAAAAACCTAAAAGATCACAGAATACCTTGAATTGGAACATTTCTGAATAACGTTTACTCTTCACTTTAAATGTGTTACGTATTCAATGTTGTAACTGTCTAGTAAAACAATAACATTTTTATCCTCTGAGCTCTTTCTTTAGCTTCTTTCTGGCAGAGTTACCTCCATCTCCCTCCCTGTGCCTCACAGACACACGTTCCACACATCACTCTTTGCATTCCAGCAGCTAAATCCGAGTTTCCTTGGGCAGCATTTTCTGTCTGTGCATTTACATGGCTGGCCATTCAGCCACGAGCAAGAGCAATCCTTATTTTTCTTTCTTAACCCCTTGTCAAAACTACACCTGAGCAGAAGTCGGCAGACATATTCCTCTGAATGTTTAAGAAAAATAAATGTACAGTTTTAGTGCACTAAATTTCTGTTGCCTTCAGTTCTCCTGGAGAGCAACCAGCTGCATTATGTACATTACTAACCCAAAAGCCAAGAAGGGCTAAATAATAGACAGGTATCCAGTTTCTCCAAATTTAACCCAGTGCAAATTAGCAACTCTTTTCCCAGGCAAGCTGCCCTAATCAATTGATGCATTGTGTGGGAGAGAGATGGTCATGGGAACTTGGTTCTACGTGTCTCATATATGTGATTGATACATGCTTTTGCAGGCTGGACCGCTTTGCACGAGGCATGCAACCGAGGTTACTATGATGTTGCAAAACAGCTACTTGCTGCAGGAGCCGAGGTCAATACCAAGGGTCTGGACGATGACACTCCCCTGCACGATGCGGCCAGCAATGGACACTACAAGGTCAGCTCTGGCTTTCTTGGATGGGCAGCTTCTTCCTCTTTTCCAGGTTGTCCCAGGCCACCATCAGAGGGTAGCTCTCCAGCCTGTGGCTTCCATCCGTCCCCTCCTTTCATTACTTGCGATAAGGCCATTCTCTGCTCCTGTCTCACTGACCCTCTCCTCCCCAACATGCCGGAGTGCCCTTGTTTCTAGGTCCTTGGAGCGCAACTGCCTTTTTGCTCTTCTGAAGATCAAGGCAGATCAACTGGATCAGGGGACAAAGTGTGTAAGCCTAAAGGAGGCTGACACGGAGTCAGACCAAGGCTTCCCATAGCCTGGGATGGGCCACGCTGAATGGCCGTGGCCTCCAAAGACCTTCCTTGGCAAAGGAGGAGCTGAGGGCTTAAGTGAAGTATTGAAAAGTGTGTTTTCTCTGAGTTGTGACCTATATTCTGCAGACGTCAGGTTATATTAATAAAAGCTGGTAGGGACAAATTTGTGTAGATGATCAGGCTTGAAGTTGACATAATAATAAAGATAATGTTGGAAGGGACCTTGGAGGTCTTTAATTTATGCTGTTTAACCTTCTCTTAGAGAATAGCACCTGACTAAAAATTTTGTTTCATTAGGTGGTGAAATTGTTGTTACATTATGGAGGAAACCCTCAACAACTTAACAGGAGGGGAGAGACTCCATTAAAAGTAGCCAATTCCCCCACCATGGTGAATTTGCTCTTGGGAAAGGCCGCGTATCCTTCCAGTGAAGAGAGTTCCACAGGTAAGAGGTGGCAGGTGGGGTGAACCCCCGGTACATCTGTGGGGGATGCAGGGATATAAATAGGTATCGGGAAGGATTGTGGTCTGGTGGAATATAACAAGGCTTGTGTAATTGATCAAAACGTCATTCAGCCCTCACTAACCAGTATTATACTCGGGAATCGTGTCTCTTTGCTGCTGATCCTGGGGTGTGGAAAGAGCCCAAACTGCTTAATGCACAGGAGTGCTCAGTTCTTCCCTTCAATGACCTTGGCCCTAGTTCAGTGATGGCTAAGCTCTTTGGGGCTTGCGTGTCATTCAGAACATTGTGGTATGTCAGCTTTGACACACGTGTCACAGGATCGCCCTGGTGAGATTGACATTTATGCTGTTTCTCTGTGGTTGCCACAGCTCATCTCTGAAGAACCAGCCCTCGAAAGGCTCCACAGGAAGAATCTGCATCAATGTGTAATCTCTGCTTTGTAATTCTTCATTCTAAAGTTCATAGAATTGAGAAGAAAGGCAGTTGTGTTTCTTTGCCCAGCAGTTGTGATATTGAGCAGCCTGTTTAGGGTGGCCTTCCCTAACTTACCGCCTTCTAAATGAACTGCAACTACCATGCCCAGAATTCTTGGCCAGCAGTTCTAAGAAGGAGGGCAACACAGTGACGAAGGCTGGATCAGGATCAGTTACATGGAAAGTACAACTCGGTGTTTTGTTTCTTACCTCTCTTTCTGCTCTGTACAGAAGCTCTACTGGCATTTTATGTATAAAGTTGGAGCAATAATGGAATAAGAGACCTTTCTCTGAGCTGCCAATTTCATCCCTGCCATTCCCGCACTTCTATAGAAGGCACCCTCTCGGCCATTTGCTGCTTCCTTTTGCAAACCACACAGCAACATCGGGATGCAGATAGAGGGAAGGTTTAACAGTGGTGGGCTCAGTTGAATAAAACACTCGTCTGTTCTTGAAAAAGGGGGGGGTTGCTGAGAGAATTTGGGGACACTATTGCTAGCACGTCTCCATAGTCACTTGGAGATGTGCGCAGTGTGAGAACTGGGTTGCACTGATCTCCCCAATAAAGCTAAAATGCCTCTTCCCAAGTTCTCCTAACTCCAGGAGTGAAGAGTCTGTAACAAAGGCACGATAGCTGTCCCACTTACAAAAGCCTTGTAGCAGTTACTGAGATAAATATGCACTGAATCATTTTAAAAGGCCCTATCAATATTACGTGGCAACACACCGGCTTTGGCAGTTGTGCAAGTGAAGCCCCAGGGTTGGAGACCTCTCTGTCTGCTGCACAGGCTGCGCTTGGGGGTTCCTGGAGCGAGGCAGTGGAGGCGAGGGGCAGGGCTGCACTGCGTCTCTAACCGTAGATTGGCACTGTAGCCGCTGGAAAGACAGGCAGCCCCCTTTTGAAAGAAATGGATGTTATCCACAGCAACAGCTCTTATTAGATTTGCACCCTTTTTGCCCAGATGCACCAAATGGATGCCAGCCATTGATTTCCTGTGCAGCTTTGGCCTTTTACCCCAGAGGACCTCTCAGACCTCCGTATAGGTAGAGCAGCCCCAGCTATGCTTTGCGCATGGAAGATAGATTGTCCACTCAGGTATTGTGAGCAGGTTTCGGTGGAGAACGCCGGTAAGTGAAGGTGTACGTAGGTGCTGTCCTTCACCTGCCTTGGTGCTCTTGCTTTTGCAGAGACTTCGGAGGAAGAAGACGCCCCGTCATTTGCGCCCTCCAGCTCCATTGATGGCAACAACACGGACTCGGAGTTCGAGAAAGGCCTGAAACACAAGGGGAAGAACCAGGAGCCTCCCAAAGCCATCACGCCCGTGAAGGATGAGTATGAGTTCGACGAGGACGATGAGCAGGACAGAGTCCCCCCTGTTGACGACAAGCATCTGCTGAAGAAGGATTATAGGAAAGAGACTAAAGCAAATAATTTCATTTCCATTCCCAAGATGGAAGTTAAAACCTACACTAAAAACAGCACAACCGCACCAAAGAAAGTAGCTCATCGCATACTTTCCGATACATCTGACGAAGAAGATGGCGCCCTGACGGTGGGAGGGGGAGAGAAGTTGCGAATGACCACTCACCCCAGCCCGGCAAGCAACAAGGCTCGAGAACCCCCCAGCGCCAAACAGCAGAAAGAGAAAAACAAGGTGAAGAAGAAACGCAAGAAGGAGGCCAAAGGCAAAGAAGTTCGGTTTGGCAAAAAAAATGACAAGTTTTGCTCCTCCGAATCTGAAAGTGAAAACCTGGAGAGCGAGGAGGACGACCGAGACTCTGTACAAAGTCCTACCTGTGTAAAGGACTCCAGGCTGGTGCTGAAGGAGTCCTCCCTGTTTAATTCCCTCTCCGCCTCCTCCGCCTCCTCCCACGGCAGTCTGGCCTCCCAGAAGCATAACTCGGCCCTTACGGATCAGCACTCCAAGCACTGGCGGACGGACAATTGGAAAACGGTTTCTTCTCCAGCCTGGTCGGACGTCAGCTCCTTATCCGATTCCACAAGGACCAGGTTGACCAGCGAGTCGGATTACACTTCCGAGGACTCGAGCCTAGAATCCTTGAAGCCCGTGAGGAAGAAACAGGAGCCCAAGAAGCGAGCTCAGCACGGGGCGATGGTGGTGGTGGTGGATAAGAAGAATTCATTCCATGGCAACGTTGACGGAGCTATTCCAAAGCTGGACAAGGAGGGGAAGGTTGTAAAAAAGCATAAAACGAAACATAAACACAAAAACAAGGAGCGAGGCCAGTGTCCCGCCAGCCAAGACGTTAAGATAATCAAAGCTTTTTCTTTCGATTATGAGGACTCTAAGCAGAAATCCGAAAAGGCTTTGGTGATGGAGGCTGAAAACAAGCTCAAAGCACTAAAGCACGAGAGGGAGCACTTCAAGAAGGAGGACAAATTTCTGAAAACCAAATCTGAAGAGAAGGAGTGGCTGGCTAAAGAGGAAGCTGGGAAAAATTCCAAAGAGGAGAGATCCTTGAAAAAAGCGAAGGAGGCGAGTAGAGACGTCAGCAAACCCTTCAGGGAAGAAAAGGCCAGCCGAGCGGAGAGGGAGAAGCCCGCGAAGGAGAAATCTCCCAAAGAGGAGAAGCCTCGAGCGCACAAGGAGGAGAGGAAGAAGAAGTCCAAGGACAAGGCCGAGAGGAAAAACGAGCCAAAGGAGGAAAAACCCAGCAGGGTCGAGAAGGAAAGGCCAGTGAAAGAAGAGAAAGAAAAATCCAAAAAAGACAAAAGTTACCGAGAAGAAGCGACATTTGAAGAATTTAGTAGTAAAAACCAATTTTTGGAAAACGAAGATACAAACTTTAGCCTTTCGGATGACCAGCAAGATCGGTGGTTTTCAGATTTGTCGTCTGATTCCTCTCTTGATTTCAAAGGAGAGGATAGTTGGGATTCACCGGGCACGGACTACAGAGAAATAAAAAATGACAGCGTGGCAAAATTAATAATTGAAACGGTAAAGGAGGAAATAAAAGACAAGAAACGCGAAAGTAAAACAAAAGACAAAAGAGACTACAGCGAAAAGCGTAACGAAAAAGACACGTTTCTTAAAAAGAAAGAAAGAGAATACGCCGAGAGGAATTCCGAGAAGAAGAAGGACCAAACCGAGAAGCATAAAAATGTTCCCAATTATCTGCCCGAAAAGAAAAGAAAGGATTCCGCTGAGAGCTTTAAAGAGAGAAAAGAAAGGGAGTTGCCTGATGGCTCTAAAGAGAGAAGAGAGGTTAAAGTGAAGCAAGAAGACTCCTGTAGGGATGAGTTTAAAGACTACGGCTGCGAAGCATTTTTCAAAGAAAAACCTGATCCAGAATTCAGCGGGAAAAACATGGAAACCTGGGAAAGGCATCACTCGGGGAAGGAGAGAAAGGATGCTCCAGAGAAGGACAAGAAAGAAAAATCAAAAACAGAGAAGTACAAAGAAAAATCCAAAATGGACGACAAGGAGAGAAATGAGAAGACGCCATCTGAAAAAAGCCAAAAGGACAAAGAACTGGACAGGAGCTTTAAAGAGAAAAAGGACCCAAAGGAGAAACACCGAGATCCGCACAGCAAGGAGAAAGAGAGGAAGAGTTCCTTAGATCAGGCGAAAGACAAGAAGGAGAAGATCTGCTCTGGAGACCGGGAGGACTTTCACGAGAAAAAGGGGAGGGAGAAGAGCTGGTATAACATCCTCGACATTTTCACCGATGAAAGTGAGGACGAGAAGGACGACTACCCTCTGACTGGGTTCAAGCCGGGGGACGGCCTGGCCAGCGAAATGCACCGGCTGGACGGTCTGCAAGACCAAGAGGACGGCGTGGTGGCTGAGAGGGACCTTTATGTCTCCGACAAGCATCGGAAATATTCTTCTGACCGGCAGCCCCATTCTGTGGAGAAAGCGAAAGAGAAGGAATCTAAAGAGAGGAGGAAGGAGAAAGGGCTTCCCTCGGAGGGAGGGAAGGAGAAGAGAGACAAAAGCTCCCTCGAGAAACACAAGGAGAAGAAAGAGAAAGACCGGAAAGAGCGAATCTCGGTGGACTCTGGCCAGGAAAGGAAGACGAAACAGAAGCTCCCTGAGAAGGCAGAAAAGAAACACGCGGCAGAAGAAAAGGCTAAAAGCAGACACAAGGAGAAGCCGGACAGGGAGTACACCAAGGAGAAGCGTTCTTCTAAGAGTGGGGAGGCAGAGAAGAGCCTGTTGGAGAAGCTGGAGGAAGAAGCCCTCAACGAATACCGGGACGACTCCAACGACAAGATCAGCGAGATCTCCTCGGACAGCTTCACCGACCGAGCGCAAGACCCCGTGCTCGGCGGTCTCTTCGAGACCTCCGGTCTTTCCCTCGCAGACACCTCTGGGGAAAAATACAAGGAGTCGTTGCCACTGCCTTGCCTGGCAGAGAAGCTCAAGGAGAAGGAGAGGCACCGGCACTCTTCCTCTTCATCAAAAAAGAGCCACGAAAAAGAGAAAGCAAAGAGAGAGAAAGCAGAGAAGAAAGAGAAAGCAGACGAGCTGAAAGACTCCAGCAGCAGGAAGGAGGCCGCTCAGCATGAAAAAGATTTTGCCCTGGATGGGGAAGGCTTTGGCGTTGCGTACAGCACGAAAGCTGAGGCTGAAGAAGAAGTGGACCTGTTTCCTGAAAAAAAGGACAAGAATGAATCCGAAAGAGAACTTCCTAAGAAAATGGAAAGAGAAAAAACTTGCAGCTCCAACGCGTTCGGTGCAGCCAAAGAGAAGAAAAAGAGAGACCGGCACAAAGAGAAGTGGAAAGACGAGAGGGAGAAGCACAGGGAGAAGCACCATAAGGAGGAGCAGAAGTTTGCCAGAGACAGAGAAGCCTCGCAAGGGGTCAGCCTCAAAGACAAATCTAAGGAAGAGCCCTCCAAGCTGAACGAACTCAAAGCAAAGGAAAGGCTGAAAGAAAATCAAGAAAAGGAAAAATCTGACTGTCTTAAGTTGAGCAACGGAAATGATAAAATTGTCTTATCCAAAGAGGGCAGTAAAAGAGACATCCGGCCCCGGGAAAAACTCTTGGGAGATGGGGACCTGATGATGACCAGCTTTGAGAGGATGCTGAGCCAAAAAGATATTGAGATTGAAGAGCGCCACAAAAGGCACAAAGAGAGAATGAAACAGATGGAAAAGATGAGGCACAGATCCGGAGATCCCAAATTAAAAGACAAAGTTAAAGCCAACGAGGAAATGCGCAAGAAGAGTCTGGATTTGACCACCAAGAAACCACTAGCTCTTGACTCCCAGTTAAAGGACAGAAAACTCAAGGACCTCGGCCCACTGGCTCCCGTAGCATCTCCCGAGATCAAGACCCAGCCTGCCGTGGGGGTGGATTCCAAGGACTGGATAGCTGGCCCCCAACTGAAGGAAATCTTACCTGCTTCTCCGAGGCCAGATCAGCACAGGCCGACGGGCGTTCCCACACCGGCCTCAGTTGTTTCGTGCCCAAGCTATGAAGAGGTGATGCAGACACCACGCACTCCATCTTGCAGCAATGAAGATTACACAGATCTGATGTTTGACTGTGCTGATTCTCAGCATTCCCTCCCCATCTCTACTATGTCCATGAATGCTTGTTCTCCGTCTTTCTTTGACAGATACTCAAATCCTTCAAGTGGATTTTCTGAGAATCCAAGTCAGACCCCAACAAGGCTCATCCCCTCCACAAATCTCCATCGGTCGATCTCTGTGGATATTAGAAGGGCGCCAGAAGAAGAATTCAGTGTTGGAGATAAATTTTTTAGACAGCAGAGTGTCCCAGCCACATCTAGTTACGATTCTCCAGTCCAGCACTCGATGGAGGAGAAGCTGCCTCTTCCTTCTGTTCCTACTGAAAAGTTCCCATGTTTATCTCCAGAATATTATTCACCAGACTATGGAGTCCCATCACCCAAAGTAGAGGCGCTGCATTGCACGTCCGGAACTGTTAGCAACATTGTTCAGTCCCCCGAAAGTGTATTTTCTGGATTGCAAGCCAAGTCCTCCCCTTCTCACAGGGATGAGCTGCTCGCCCCTTCTGTGGAAAGCGCTCTCCCTCCTGATCTTGCCATGGATGCTACAGAGGATCAACAGGCAACGGCTGCCATCATGCCCCCAGAGACCAGCTTCTTGCCCCCAATCGAGGAGAACGAGTTTGACGCTGGCATGCCAGAGCAGAGCAGCACAGACTGGGAGCTCACACCAAAGAGACATCCTCCGGTGCCACCCGGTTTAATTGGCAACCCTCCTGAACATCCCGTGAGCTGGTCGATGGGATCCGAGCTGCTTCTTAAGTCTCCCCAGCATCGCCCCGATTCCCCAAAGCCTTTCTGCTCTTTAGAGACCATGCACCCCGCCACACCGGTGCCCTTTATGTCCGCAGAGACGCTCTATCCCAGCTCCCCTACCTCGTACCCCCTTTCGGCTATTGAGCCAAGGCTCGAGAAAGCAAAAGAAGATGCGGAAGAAACAATTCCGCCTGAAATAGTGTCCGCAGAGCCACAAGGTCCCTGTGTGGATCCCCCGGCCAGGTTGGATGCCTTTTTCAGCAGCTGCAAGCCTGTCCCAGAAGAAGCATCGGACAGGGCTTTGCCGCCAGCAGAGGCCCAGGCGGAAGGGGTGGATGCTGTCGAAAAGAGTTTCTTAGACAACGGCAGCATCGCTCCTGTAAACCCAGAAGAACAAGTTGCGTGGCCGGATCCATTCACAAATTCGGAAGATGACTTGGACCTGGGCCCGTTCTCTCTGCCAGAGTTGCCGCTCCAAGCGAAAGAAGTTCCAGAGGTGGAAATGGCGGAGTCAGGCGAAGAAAGCCCCCCTGCGACTTCCGAAGCCCTCACCGCGCCTCTTCTGGATGCTGAGGTTCCTTTGGGAGCTGCAAAGGACCAGGAGGATCTGAGTCTGGATCCACAAAGCCTCCCGCCTGGGGAGTCTGACGTGCAAGGGGATGAAAAGGAGCCAGAGGAGGCTTCTGCCAAAGTGGGGCTGGACGTCCGCAGCCCCCCAGAGCAGAAGACTGGAGCAGAACCGGAGGCCTCCCAGAGTGTTCAGGATGCAGCATCAGCAGATCTCATGCAGTCAGAGCCTAAGGAGGTGGAGGCTAGCGGGGAGGAACCCTCCTCAGCTGCTCCTGCGTCCGGCGATGCTTCTCAAGGCTGTTTCAGCCAAGCGGACAGGACTGAGAGCATGGAGGCTCAGGAGGCCTCCAGGGGCACCAGCCAGGTTGCTTCTTCTCAGGCAGAGGTGCCCCAAGGGAATGTCCAGCTGGAAGCTGCAGAATCAGTCCCCAAACCGATTCCCGAACCCCCAAAGGCTCCCAAAATAGAAGAGATCCCACAGCGGATCACCAGAAACCGAGCCCAAATGCTGGCCAATCAAAACAAGCAGAATGCCGCTGCTGCTGCCGCCGCCGCTGCTGCTGCCGCTGCTGCCGCTTCCGAGAAGGAGTTTCCACCTGCTTCGGCTCCTTCCACGAGGGCGAAGGGGCGCGTGGCCGAAGAGGAAGACGCCCAGGCGCAGCACCCTCGGAAGCGGCGGTTCCAGCGCTCCAGCCAGCAGATCCAGCAGCAGATCAACACCACCACCCAGCAGACCCGGGAGATGATCCAGCAGACTTTGGCCGCCATCGTCAACACCATCAAGCTGGATGACATTGAGCCATACCACAGTGACCGGTCCAACCCTTACTTTGAGTACCTGCAAATCCGGAAGAAGATCGAGGAGAAGCGGAAAATCCTTTGCTACATCACGCCGCAAGCGCCCCAGTGCTACGCCGAGTACGTCACCTACACCGGCTCCTATTTGCTGGATGGAAAGCCTTTGAGCAAGCTGCACATTCCCGTGGTGAGTAGTTCTCTGCCGGTTTTCCTTTCCTGCCTTTCTAAGCTTTGCCAGGGTGGCAGCAGCTGTTGCTCTTCCTGCTGGCCAGAGGCCCCTCACTGCACCCCCCAGACCGAGGGCAGCCTTGTGGAGGCATTTCCAGCCAGGTGCTCTGGCGAACAAGGCGCCCGTTTTCTTGTGCCTCCGTTGTTATTTTGTCCTGATCCCATCAAGGCCTCGCTGGCCTGAGTCCAATAAGGAGACGGGCTGCCTGCAACTGTCTGAAAGTCCCCAGAGGGACAGGGAGATACTGAACTAGCTAGCAATGGTGAGTTTGGAGAACTGTGCCTGGAAATTAAATTACGGTAAACTGAGAATGGAAATTCTAAACCCACATTGGACAAATTGCCAGAAATAACAGCAAGCCAGCTGTCGTCAGATGGAGCTTGTTGTGGCTTTGTGTCAATGTGACGGCGGGAAAGCCATTTATACAAACAGCCCTCTGGCCATGTGAAGAGTTGAGCCGTGTCTTGAGTTGGCTTCCATTATTCTCAGCATGTCCTACATCAGGGGGACCTGCCAGGAGAAATCCGTTTGTCGGGAGGTGCTAAATTTGAATCTTTTTTCCTTTGGCGAGAGAGAAGGCCAGGAGGAGTTTCGGAGTAGGGCTGACAGGGACATTTGCAACCAGGAGAGGCAGTTCTTCCACCCACTTCCTGGCCCCCATCGTGGAGCTTGAAATTGGGAGTCACTCCTACTTTTGGGTGGTGGCCGAGTGGAAATGGCTGTTCCATTGGCCCTGCTCTTCTTTCCAGGGTGAGCGAGGGGGCAGAGAGCGTGGCCTTGGGGGGAGGCTGGGGAGGGAAAGGTTGAGCAGTTCAAAGAGGTCCCAGCTTCTTTGGGGTGGGGGAGGGCTGGGAAGGGTTAGGGTTCAGAAGTGAGGCATGTGAGTTAGGAGCAGCCTGCTCTCTCTCTCTCTCTCTCTCTCTCTCCTCTCTCCTCTCTCTCTCTCTCTCTCTCTCTCTCTCTCTCTCTCTCTCTCCCTCCCCCCCCTTCTCTCTCTCTCTCTCTCTCTCTCTCTCTCTCTCTCTCTCTCTCTCTCTCTCTCTCTCTCTCTCTCTCTCTCTCTCTCTCTCTCTCTCTCAAGCAGCGGCTCCCGAGGTAAGGAGGACAGCCCAGCGGTTGCGCTGCGCCCTGCAGCATAAGTGGGCAGGCAGGCTGAGTGAGCTCCCTCCCTCCCTGGGCTCCGCTTTGTGCAAAGACGGCCTCTGGCAGAGCTGCTGGAGCAGGTGGAGGAAGTCTGGCCAGACCCCCACCGGCAACCCTTCCTGTCTCTCTGCCTTTCAGATCGCCCCTCCCCCGTCCTTGGCCGAGCCCCTGAAGGAGCTGTTCAAGCAGCAGGAAGCTGTCCGGGGCAAGCTGCGACTCCAACACAGCATCGAGCGGGTAACTGCGACCGACCAACCACTTGGGGTTCGAGGCTGGCCTGGTGGGGTTGGGGGCTCTGTGTGTCTGTGGCCCCTGGTAATGCTGTCCTCTTTTCCCCAGGAGAAGCTGATCGTGTCGTGTGAACAGGAGATTTTGAGAGTTCATTGCCGGGCAGCCAGGACGATAGCAAATCAAGCCGTGCCCTTCAGCGCCTGCACGATGCTTTTGGACTCAGAGGTGTACAACATGCCTCTCGAAAACCAGGTTGGGCTCCATCCACCAGGGTGCTTTTCCTTGGGGGAGACTGGGGGGGGTGAGGAGGCCGGAGGCGGCTCTGCTCTCTTTTACGGCTTTTCCCAAGAAATGCTTAAGGGTGAGAGGAGGAAGCTGCTGCTGCAACGTCCCCTTCTCTGGGACCACCAAATTCCCCTTTGGCCCTTCTTCACTGCATCTTGTCCGATCACCTTGCTTCAGAAGGACTGCATCCAACCGGTGCAGAGCCAGGCTCTACCTCAGACTGCAGGTCTCCCTGCCCCCCACCCTGCAGCTCTGTGCAAGGAAAGGCTGGGGATTTAGGGATGAGTCAGATGGAGGGAGGGAGCCGGCCCGGCCTGCTTTGCGGCAGAGGAGAGGCAGAGTGGCTGCAGCTGCACAGAACAAGGAGAGCGGCGCCTCCTGCTGGCCATTCGCTTTGAAGCACCTCTTCCTACTGGCTGTAAAGCTGTCATTTCGGTGGGCAGCTGAGTGGTGCATTGCAGGCCTCGGTCCCCAAGGACAAAGCCGGGTAGGGGGAACTAATTAGTTATCCTTAATATTCATCCTGGGCCTAGTTCACAACACGCCCAAAGAATTTGCCTTATTTTCTACCACAGAGAAAATGCTGAGGTCTGGGCTCACTCAGAAAGGTTGTAGGGAGGGCCCTTGGAGTAGGATGCTCGTAGCCCAGAGTCCACGTGTAGGGCTAACGGAAATAAAAGGTCCCTGACTTGCCTATTTGAGACTCTTTGGTAGGAAAGAGTGTGTGTGTGTGTGTGTGTGTGTGTGTGTGTGAGAGAGAGAGAGAGAGAGAGAGAGAGAGAGAGAGAGAGAGAGAGAGAGAGAACTAACTTTTAAGTCTTTCTTTCTGCTGCTTACCTTCATCCTTTGTCTCTCAGGGAGACGAAAACAAATCGGTCAGAGATCGTTTCAATGCTCGCCAGTTTATTTCGTGGTTGCAGGATGTGGATGACAAATATGACCGAATGAAGGTGAGCAGGGCAGCCAGTAGGGCTAGGCAAGTGGTGCCAGTGGCTGACTGGGCTGTGTGGTAAGCCTGCTCTGTGGTGGGAGAGAACAGCTCGTGCTGCACCTGCTGCATTCCTCCGGCCTGCTCCTGGACCGATGATGGGATTCTTAATTGCTTCCTCCTCCTCCTCCTCCTCCTCCTCCTCCTCCTCCTCCTCCTCCTCCTCCTCCTCCTCCTCCTCCTCCTCCACACACTTCCATCATTCAGCTGTGTGCCTGACTCTCCGAAGAGATTCCTCTGGCCAGCTGTTTCAGTGATGTGATATTTTAAAATCTGTGAAAATTGGAGCCAGCGAAAGGTTCGTCACCTTCAGCCAATCTGTGGCCCTCTGGCAGAGAGGCGCTTTTTCTGTCGGTGGCTCCATGGAGGCAGCCTCAGGGCAGGCAGCACATGCTCCATGCCACAACTTGCTTTTCTTAAAATACACAGAAAGGAAACTAGGGGGTAAATGACGGGGAACATTTACATTTCTGATGATAAAAAAAATTGCCTCATCCCCTTGTGTATCTAGAGCTTTGTAAGGCACCTTTATCAACCATCCAGCATTCGTTCGTTCGTTCGTTGGGGGGGGAAACTTACATGGCCGCCTGTGATAATCCTAGATGGATCACAGCAGCCTTTGATAAAAGCTATATAAATATAAACACACACAACCCCAAAAAGCCATCACGTGGCCCAGGATGCTGCAGCCATCATAAATACATGGCAGTTGCTGAGCACCCAAATCCTGATCACGTGACTGGGGATACCGCAACGGTCGTAACTCTGAGGGCAGGTCGTGAGTCACTTTTTTTCAGCACTGTCATAATTTCTAATGATCGCTAAATGGATGGTGATAAGTCAAGGATTACCTGTATGTTTACAACCATCTGCTTTGCTCTAAAAATAAAAGCCGAAGAATCTCATTTGTGTGACAAACAATAGCAAATATTCCAAAAGCTAACAAAAATTAAAAGCAATGCTGATGGCCCAAGAAGTACTTTAAATGTCAGAGCACACCCTTCTCTTGATCGGCCCTCCCGGCAGGAAATCCTTCTAATCTCTAGACTAAACATTTGAGCTGTTGGTTCAGGCATCCACTGATAAAACGGGCACCGTTTTTGCTCCTGGCCTCCATGCACGTGACTCCGAATTAATCTTTCCCACCCAGCCACCCCTATCCCAGTCGAGACGCGGCTTCTCCAGGGGGAGAAGCTGGAGGAGGGCGTCCCTTTGGGGCTTTCCCCATAGCTGCCTGCTGACTCCCCTTTGGGGGAGGGGGGACCCTGAGGCCACAAAGGGGGGAGTTTCTAGGCATCCGGGGCCTTCACGCACTCAGGGCGCTCTCCTCTTTTCTGATCCAGACGTGCCTGCTGATGCGCCAGCAACACGAAGCCGCAGCCTTGAACGCAGTGCAGCGCATGGAGTGGCAGCTGAAAGTGCAGGAGCTGGACCCTGCCGGGCACAAGTCGCTCTGCGTGAACGAGGTGCCCTCCTTCTACGTGCCCATGGTGGACGTGAACGATGACTTTGTGCTCTTGCCAGCATGACAGGACCGTGCCTGCGGACATTTTCACTGCAAACTGGCATGGGTGGGCGCCCACCCCCCTAACTCCCCTCTCCAGGATGGGTGTAGGTGTTCACACACACACGCACACAGACACACACACACAGACACAACCGCTTGCTGATGAATCCCTAGTCAGACGAGGAGGAAGCAGAACATCTGTGGCAAAACCATCCGTGGCCCTTTCTTCACGGAGCCCCAGGAGCCCCGGCTGCAGGAGCAGAGGAAGGGGAGGCGTGGCTCCTTCCCCGCCACTCTCTGGCAGGAGCAGCCTGCAGACGGCGGCAGGTTCAGGACTGGTGGAAGGAGGAGGGACTCGGCGGGTGCCGGAAGACTGCCAGGGCCCCCTCTCCGGTGGGGGAGCTGTAGCGGCCGCCAAGATTCGAAGTCGCCACAGCCTTTGGTGCACTCACAATTTCTGCCGTTTGGAGTGCTTTGATTCTTCCATTTGCCTGTGGGTGGATCATCCCTCCGAGACCCTGCAGGGCTAAACTGTGGGGGGGGGGGTGGGCTTGTGGGGAGGTGGGGGTAGAAGAGACAGGCAGTCCCTTTGGTTCTTGTTGCAGCCGGGCACCAGGAAGACACCGAGCTGCACTCTGGCGGTGGTGCACAGAGTCGCCCCACTGGACCAGCAATCTGGGGCCCCTTTCAAGCGACCCAGCCTGGGGTGGGAGGCGCCTCGGCACAGAGACCAGAGACGTAAGTGGCGCAGAGCGAGGACTGTGCAATTCTGTTTTGAAGTGGAGTAAAATCCATGTGGTTTATATATATATATATATTTAAATATATATATATAAATATATATTTTCCTTTAATCTTGGGCATTTTGTTTCTCTTTCTGAGACCATAACTTGAAAAAAGAAAAAGATAAAACACTACAAGAGCCAATACTCATATAAAAAGAAATTGTATCCCTTAAAAGCTGTACAGTTTTATATACATTAACAATGTACTTTTTGCTGCCTTCTAGATAATTTATTTTGCAACACATTACTGCACAGTTGTAAATAACTTATGTACTGTAACATCACTTTCAGTCATGTGTAAAGAAATAAATTAATTAATTAAAATGATCTTTGTATGTATAGTTCCCCCAAGGCAGCACCCCTCCTTCTCTCTGACCCAGGGGCCCGGCGGCTCCTTCCGCCCCGTGCAGCAGGCAGGCAGGCAGGCCGGCCGGCCGGCCCTGGGCTCATCCTTGCCTCCCTCCCTCCCTCGCCAGGGCTCAGCTGAGCCGTGCCCTGGGCTTCTCTGGGCAAGGCTTGACATTTTGGCACAGACTGATCTTGAAAGAGCGTCGTGCTCCCCTTTGGAGCCTGAGAAGCTGGCGGCTGCTCTTGGCACGCGAGGGCAGAAGCAGACCTTTCATGGGGCAGGACCTCAGGGCAGGGGGGTGCAAGAGAGGCCAGGACGGTCAGGCCGCTTGCAGTAGAGACGGTGTCTGCAAGGCCGGCCAGGAGAGCCTTGGGGTTTCTGGCCCAACTTGGCCCCGCTTCCAAATTGTGGATTGTCGAGTAGAATTTTGTAACCAGGAAGTTCGGAGCAGCACGTGCTTGGCTCAGCCCTCCTCTGAACAGCTCTCAGGGCTTGTTTTTGAGAGTCCCTGGGACAGGCAAGGAGGTGGCTGGGTGAAAAGGGAGCCTCCTGTTCCCCAAAGCTTTTGCCGAGAGTATTTTCCTGGTTTTGTGGTCTAGGAAGGCTCAGTTCTGTGATTGCTTTCTCACGTCATGCTTATCAAAATCTTTTGGGACCGGTTGCTTCCAGATCTGGACTGTGGACTGACAGCCCTGAATCTTGGGGAATTGCTGGCTAGCAAAGACTGGAGGACTCCCCCCCAATGCAGAAGTAAATTTATGGAGGCAAATGTGGACCTGTCACTCTGATGCTTACAGGGAGGTTTATTCCTGAACCTGCCTTGTTCTAGCAACCTGCATACGGATTCAGAATGAGTGGCTGGCACAGTTCTATTCTTGTGCTAGCAAGGGGGGTTTTCCCTGCTCCACCGTGAGAAAATTGGGGAGCAGAGACAGAGAGAGAGTGGTAAGGTGCAGGCTGGGGCTCCTGCCCGCCCGCAGCAGCTGGCTGAAGGGAGTCCTGGGCCCGGCTGCTCTCCCTGAGGAGGGGCGGCTGCTTTGACAGGCCGTGCTGAGCAGAGGCTCGTCTCTCGGCGTCCTTTCCCCCCCACCCTCAAAGCTTTCAGCCAGCAAAGTCCTCCTCTGAGGCAGGTTGCAAAAGACTTGCATGGTGGGCAGTTGGCAATTTGCCACGAGAGCCAGGACACGCGGGCAACTTCTGGAAAGGGCAGCAGGGCCGCCGTTTCCCCAGGGCCTCCCCTCAAGGCTGAGCCACCAGGAGGGAGGGTCTTTTCAGCCTGTTCCGACCCAGCTGCTGCACGGTGCCTCTCCTGCCTGGCCTGGATGGCTGGCTGGCAGGTTCGTGCCTATGAAACTCCACCGAGTGCGTGGGGGGGATGGCGGGGAGGACACCTAAGAAGCCTTTGGCTCTTAGCATCCGGTGCCAGGAAAAGTTTCTTTTGGAACGCAGAAGAAACAGGGAAGCCACCCTGCCTGAAACTGTAGAGCTTCTTCATTGGTGGGTGCCAGCAGAGCCTTCGTGGACTGGGCTTTGGGTTTCAGGGGGGGGGGCGGTTTCCATCACCTCTGTGCATATGGACGGAGCCAAATTCTGCTTGAAAATGTGGTTCTCCCACTTTGTTCAACCAGAGAAGTGTGAATGCTCCCCACCAGCAAAGTGTTTTTGAGTGGGGTTGGCAGCACTTGAAGGTGCTCGTCTTGGCCACCTCCAACATCTGCTGGTGGCTGATGAGCCCCTGTGCGGCTTCTGCGGGAAGGATCTGAGTCCTCCGGAAGCCTTTTCCCATCATGCTGCACGGGACAGTTGCAAAACCTTCCATCAATTATGGGGAAACTTGTGGTTTAGCTACTTCCCACTACTCGGCACCTGTCCCCGTGTTCCACCTCTGAAGCTACAGGGATCCCGCTGTCTCTCTCTTTTCTTCTCGATCCCGATGGGAATCCCCTCTCCACCCTCCCCCAAAGCCTGAATCATAGCAGGAGCGTAACAGCCCTGGGTGATACTGTGCATTCTGTTGATTTGGACACCCGTGTAAATAGCCCTTCTTGTTAAATCTTCTGCCAGACAATTGTATATATACGTGTAAATAATTCTCACAGGTTAATCCACACACCCTTTTATTTGTATTCGTGCAACTTGCATAGAATGTGGAGTTAAACAGCAGCAGGGTGCATTGTTTGTAATGTAATCATGTATTTTTTTATTTTTTATTTTTTACCAATGTAGTTGGTGTACATATAGTTTGTCGGTGCCGGTGCTGCCGAGGGCACCGTGAAACTGCCCTTTAGCCGTACAACTTCCTGCAGAAAGAGACAAAGTAAATACAGGTGGTATTTTCCACAGTTGCATGTACAGAGAGAAGTGCAGAGATGCTGTTGTCCTTCAAGAGATAATGTTCATAAATAAAAAATTTTTTTTAAAAAAAGGATGTGTGCTATGGGGTTTTTGATTTTCGCTGCTTCTCAAAGTGTTTCCGAACGGGCTCTCCTCCTCTCTCTCGGTGGTTCAGGCTGTGGGCCTTGGACATTCCCCAGCAGAGTTTTCCTGCAGAAGCCTTTCTACAGAGAGGAAGCCGAAGGTTTGATGCATCTTCCACCGCAGGCCAGTCCCAGACTTTGCTAAGCGGGGCGGATGTTGGCCATTATCGGGCTGAAGAGAAATATAAAGTTACCCGCTGGTGTGTGCCCTACATGGCAGGAAATCGGATAGTAGGCCTGGTAGTTCCTTTTCCGATTAACACACGTGGTAAAAGGCAACCCTTGGTGTAGCCAACCGAAGCCCATGAATGCTGCTGCCTCTGCACCTTCTCCAACTAATACTCAAGCCAGACGGTTCCTGAAACTTTCCTTCCAGACACGAACCTGGCTTTCTTCTTCACACATCCTCACACATCGCGGCAAAAGCTCACCTTGGCTTCGAAGTGGGGCAACCGGGGCTTTGCGGGTTCTCGAAATTTGATAAAATCTTCACACAGAACCCCCTTTCAAATTTTTTCCTCGTTTCCGGCCCCAGATTATTTTTCCAGATCAATCCTGGAGTCTCCCAACTTCTTTTGGCCACCTCTATTATCGGAGGCACGGAAGGAGCCAAGGCTGAGATCCGAACTGCCTAAATTCTGGATTTCTGCCCTTTCCCCAAATGTTTCAGCCCAAAGCGTCTCAAAGCCGACACGTGTTCGCAAGACAGAGCTCGGTGCTTCCGCGTCCCCTACATTTTCAAATACGGAGAGAGGCGCACATTGCAGCTCATCCCTTTTTTCTAAACTTCTAATCCGGAAGGCCGAGAAGTCACACACACCGCCGCTGGGGAAAGCTGCTGTCCCGACCGGCAGAGTCGCATCCGCAAGATTGTGATCTGGAGGTCACGCAATCTACTTTTCATAGGGTCCGTTAAGCACCACGCGGATATTTGTGCAGCCTGTTAGCCTGGCTGCTTTGAACCGCGACTTCCTTTGTGGCTCGGCGAGTTGCGCCGACGCACCGCTGCTCTCCCTGGACAAACTGTTGCACACACAAGCCGCGAAGTGTGCAGATGTATTTTTTTAAAAAAAATAGAGGACGGGGAAACGAAATAAAAGGTTGGCGTGATGTCGCATGATAAAATTCTTTTCCAAACGGGGCAATCCAACAAAACTGCCCCCTCCCCGAGCCAGTATTTTTGCACAACTTGCTGGAACGCAACCCGGGAAGGGAAGCGGCCACTTGTTGCAAGAGGCGAAGACAAACAGAGCAGCCTCGGACGGAGGTGGAGAACAGCCTAAGGGGGGGGGGGAGTCGGGCAGGGAAGTCGCCCAACTGGACTGGGCAGATTTTGCTCCGCTCGCCAGCCGCTCCCTGCGCAGGAAAGGCCCGGCCCCTCCGCCAGCCCCAGGGCCCCGCTCGGCAGCTCCTCGCGCCTGCCCCCCTCCCCCCCAGCGGCCAGCCGGGCCACTCTGCCATTGCAGGAGCAGCAGCCTCCCGTCCACGGCGGGGCCCATCCGGAGCGGCGGACGACCCGGCCTCCGGCACCTCGGGGCTCGAGCCTGGGCGGTGGGGAACGGGAGGGCTTCTGAGCAAGTACAGAGCGCCCTGCCGCCCCGCCGGCTTCGCTCGGCTCCGGGGAAAGGAGCGGCGAGCAGCCCCTTCCCCGACGGCCCGCCCCGTCGCGCCCCGCCCGCCGCCGGCCGGCCGTCTCCGGTGCCGGGAACGCATGGACTCGGAGGGGCGGCGGCCGCGCCAGCTGGGCGGCTTCGGGCGGCGGTCGCGCTTCCTGGCGGCCGCCTCGGGGCTGCCTAACGCGGGTCTGGCGCTGGGGCTGGCCGCGGGGCTGCTCCTGGCCGCCGTCCCGCCGCACCGCTGCCGTCCGGACCCCGCGCTGCTCCCCGCCGCCCTGCGCAACGCCAGCGGCCCGGAGCTGCGCAACGCCTCGGCGCCGCCGGGCAGCCGCTGCCTGCTCTACCGCTATCCGCGGCCCGGAGGCGGCCCCGGCCCGCCCAACGGCACCGGGCCCTGCACCCGCGGCTGGCAGTACGCGCTGCCCGCGGCCGGGCTCCGCTCCACGCTGGTCACACAGGTGGGTCTGCCGCGCGGAGCACCCGCCGCCCCGCGGCTCCCTTCGACGGGCCGGGCCGACGGGGCGGACCCCTGGCCGGCCCGGCTCGTCTCCGGCGGCGAGCTGCGGGAAAGCGGGAGGGGGAGCCCCGGCTGGGCTGCTGCCTCTCTGCTGACGGCCGCTTCCCTCGCAGTGGGACCTGGTGTGCGCCAAGCAGTGGCAGGTGCCGCTGGAACAGACCACCCACCTCCTGGGATGGCTGGTGGGCTACGCGGCGCTCGGGGCAGCCTGCGACAGGTAAGGTGGCTCCACTTCCCCAGGTGGCCCCTGGGCCTTTTGATCTTCTGGTCGGCCCCACCATGAGGACTGGCCGCTTGGCCGTCTGCCATCATTGTCTGTGCGGGTCTCCGTGTGGCAGAGGCAGCTGCTGGCACCTGCCTGGGAGGGGCTACTTTCCAGGAAGAACTTCTTGTTTTCATCCCCACTTAATAAGATGATTCACAGGGCCGTTGTAGCTCAGCAATGACGCCCGAGTCCCGTGTTTGCTTAAAAGCAATTATTTCCTCCTAGCCAGCACTCCTGAGGTGAGGCACGCTTGGCGGAAGGGAAAGCTCCTTCTGCTGAAATCCTAGCCCGTAGTCGTGACCCTGGACCTCGGATGGCCGCTTGAGTCGGGAGGGGGCCGCCCACGGGCCTGAATGCAGACAAGTCTTGCCAGCTGCCTTCAGGAGCCCCACGGCGGCTTGTCTTTCTGTGGGGAGGCGGGTTGTCAGAAAGAGCTGTCAATTGGATCAGATGAACTTTGGGCGAGCTGCCCTCCTGCAGCCTTGCCCTAAAATGGACTTTGTGGAACCTGGCGTTTGGGGGCGCTCTCGGGCTCCCTGGGCCAGAAGGAGGGGGAGTTGGGCAGCCCTCCGGTTGGCCTTCAGGAACCGCTGTGCAGTCATTTGTGTTGCTGTTTCAAACAGAGGCCAAGCAAGTTGCAGCCCTGAATTTTGCTCCCTTGTGACCTGGGACGGGAGCTGTTTCAGTGCAGTCCCCCCCTTCCGTGCTCCCTCTCTCCTCCAGATTTGGCCGTCGGACCACCTTTGCTCTTTCCTTGGTGCTCTCCGTCCCGCTGGGCTTCGGTGTGGCACTGGCAGTGGATTACCTTATGCTGGTTGTGATGCGGATGCTCTTTGGCGCCATGCTGGCGGGGGGCTTCCTCTCCCTCTACGTGGCACGTGAGTCGTTTCTTGCCCACTGGCTGTACTGCCCTCCAGGACAGGCGAGAAGCAGGACAGCCCCTCCCAGGTCCTCCTTGCTTCCAAAATAGCCCTCGCTTTAGGCCCATCTGCCCAGGCCGAAAGCACCTTTGCCCCCAGTGGACTCTCCGGCCTTGGAACAAGGGGGATTCAGCCAGTGCCGCCGAGAGGAGGACAGTCCCTGCTCTGGGGCTTCCCTGGTCAGGAGCTGCTGCCCTGAAATGCAACTTCCTGGGGACTCTGAGTGGCTTCCATGGGGGTTGGTGGAGGCCCCGCTTCCCATGGGCACGTTTGGGAAGCAGGTGGCCCTCCGATGTTGCTGGACTACTTCGTGGCCTCCCTCCCTGTGGGTTGCTGAAGCCGGAAGCTCAGGTGCCCCCAGTGAGACTCGACGCATTTCATCTCGGCCAAAGCAGCCCCCCTGACTGGGTTCTTCACTCCCTCTGCTTCTCCTTAGGCCTGGAGTTGTGCGATCCCCCCCACCGCCTGACGGTCACCATGAGCGCCAGCTTCTTCTGGGTTGCTGGGCAGCTGATCCTGCCAGGACTGGCCGTGGCCGTCGCAGAGTGGCGGCTGCTCCAGGGGGCCATCACATTGGGGTTGACTCTGCTGGCTGCTTGCTGGTGGTGAGTGGTGTCTAGCTCTGGATGCTGAGAGGGTCTGTGCCCCCCCCCCGTCCCCATTTGGGGCATTCCCTCCTTCCTTCCTTGCTGCCTCACCTCCTTTAGTGGATGTGCATAGAGGACTCACTTCTGACAAAGCTACGAGCCCCAAAGGCCGGACCCTCCAGTCCCGATTTCTCCCTCCCCAGGTCTCCCTCTCTCTTTCCCGAGTCAGCCCGGTGGCTCTTGGCCACGCAGCAGCTGCAGAGAGGCAAGCAGGCCCTGCTGGACCTGGCCAGGGGCAACGGAGTCAGCCTGGGAAATGACTCCCCAACAGGGGAGCCCTTCTTGGCAGGTGGGTCTGCCACTGGGCCTTGCTGGTTGCAGCCATGTGGGGGATACCTGGATCCACAGACTGGGAGCCCCTGAGTGGAGTCCATCGGAGGTGGGGGCGGGGAAGCTCCCCTCGCTCACCAGAGGCCCTCTTGATTCTGGCTGTGGCCAGGCTGCCTCCCCATTGGGCCTGGGATCAAGCTCTGCCTTTGTGCCCAGAGACGGACAGCCGGGCGGGAGACGTCCCCAGGGCCGAGTACCACAGCGTCTGCCGGATCTTCAGCACACGGGTGGTGTGGAAGAACAGCCTCATTCTCGGCTTCACTGCGTAAGCGTCCCTGGGAGGGGGCAAGTGTGGGTCTGGGCAGAGCCTCCTGCACCAGCGACCCCCGTTGGCCGTCAGACATCCTGCGGACTCAGCTTCCTTCCCCACCAGGTTCATTGGGAGCGGCATCCGCCACTGTTTCGCCCGCAACTTGGCTCCGTACGCACCCCGCTTTTACTTCTCCTACTTCCTGCTGGCGGGGAGCGAAGCGGTGGCCATCCTCTTCCTCTGCCTGACTGTGGATCACTTTGGCCGCCGGGCGGTCCTCCTCTTTGGCACCATCCTCACCGGGGTTTCCTCCCTGCTCCTCCTGGCCCTGATGCAGTGTAAGGAGACCCAGGGGCTGGGGGGCTGGGGGGCAAGTAGGAGAGGACCCGATCCTGCTCAAGGGTCCCGATTCTTGCATTGCTGGGCCCCTGCGAGGGGCTTCTCTCTCGCCAGATCTGGCCTTCTCCAGAATGAGTCACTTGGCTGGCTGGCTTGAGTCACCCACCGAGCTTTGTGTGGCCGGAGATTTCCCTGCTAAGGGAAGGGTCAGCAGGAGCATGTTTAGCCAGCCTCTCAAGCAGCCCCTTCCCCCCCTAGATTTGATGGCCTGGCTTGTCTTGGCGCTCTCCATCCTGGGCATTCTGGCATCTCAAGCTGTTGCTGCCCTCAGCATCTTCTTTGCCAGCGAGGTGCTGCCCACTGTGGTCAGGTGAGGAGGCATCAGGCGTCCTGTGTGGGCAGACGGGCAGGGCTGGAGCCTGGCGTTCAGCTTCAAGCGAGGTTGGAGCCTTGCCCAGAGGCCACCCTGGGCCGACTCCCAGCTGGCTCTCCCAGTGAGCCCAGCCAGCGGGGCAGCATCCATGGGCAGACAAGGCTCTGCTCCTGGGGGGACCCCTTGCGCTTGTGCCAGGAGCAGACGAGGCTGGGGTCGGCCCCCAGCTGCCTTCGCTCAGGTGATTCGTGCCAGTTCAGGGCTCCAGGTGGAAAGCCAGGGGCTCTGGCCGGGGGCCACGAGGGGCTGGCTGCTGGCAGAGCTGGGGCCGAGGAGGAAAGGGCCCCCGAGGGCAGGGGCCTTGCTGCTCCCCAATGGGGATGTTTTGCCTTGCAGGGGGGCTGGGCTGGGCCTCATCCTGGCTGCACACACACTGGGCCAGGCGGCCACCCCGATCATGGACATCCAGCACAGCCGGGGGTTCTTCTTGCACCACGTGCTCTTTGCCTCCTTCGCCATCCTCTCGGTGCTCAGCGTGATGCTCCTCCCGGAGACCAGCCACAGGCCCCTGCCGGACTCCGTGCAGGAGGGGGAGAGCCTGCACCGGCCCCCGCTCTTCCACCCCACCCGCCGTCACTGCCGCCGCCAGGACCAGCTGCCGCTGCTCTCCACCCACACGGGGGGCAGCCCCTACGACCCCGAGAGCTACGCCCACCTGGTCACGGCCACCAAGAAGATGCTGGGCAGCCGTGGGGTGGGCACTGGTGGTGGGGGGCAAGGCCGCACACTGACCCCAGAGACCTAAGGGCATGGCAGCGCCCAGAGGAGAGGGCCCCGGGGCCCCAGAGGGAACATTTTTGGCCCCAGGGTCATCGGGACAGGAGGAACTGGGCAGCCTGTGTCCCTCTTTTCTTGGGGAAAGAGTGACTCAGGGTCACAGGGCCCCCCTTTTCTTTGTGGATATGCAATAAACTGCATGCTGCCTTTGTAGTTCATTTTTCTTAGGGAGTTTTATTGTCAATCCCCCCCCCAAATCCTGCCCCGTCCTCCCCCCCGCCCCCTGAGACCTCCAAGCTCTCATTCTTCTGGCTGCATCCGCTGAGCACCTTTGCAGCACTGGGCTGGGGTTATGGGGGGAGCACAGCCAGGTTTACCCACAGCTGACCGGAAGCCGCTTTTCAGGGGGGGCCTGATCAGTTCTATCGGGGGAGGGTGGCTGTTGCTCTAGGTAGTGCCCCGGGAGGGGGGCATCACCACTCGCCTCCTGCAAGGTTGCCAGTTCTTCCTTCTCCCCAATGGCTCTTCTGTTTTCTCACCCAGCTGCGCTCTTTCTTTAGGCCGAGTGACCCTCATGGCCCCTGGATGAGACTGTGGGGGTCCCGGGGGAAACAAGGGGTTGCACGGGTGGTCCTGGGTCCCTGGAACTCCTCCAGCAGCCGCCAGCAGAATCGGGAAGTGCCAGCAGAATCTCAGCTGGAGGCCTTGAAAGGCACCTCGGGGTCACTGCCCGCCCTCGGCTTCAGGGCACTCTCCAGCCAGAGACGAAGGTGCAGTTGGCAAGAGAGTGGCTGGATGGGGGCCCTGCCCCCCGGGGTGCCGGGAGAAGCAGCCGGGCACGTGCCCCGCCTGCCAGCCAGGAGGGTGATGCTGCAGCCCAAGCCAGGTTGGTCCAGTCCGGCCCTGCTGCTCCTCCTGCCCCCTACTGGCCGTAGAGCTCGGCCAGGCGCTGGAATCGTGGCCCCCATTCGTGGAGGTAACAATAGTCTTGGTCTTCGTCTTCCAGGCTGGACAGGATGGAGCTCAGTGACCCGCCGGCCGAACAGTCCCCCTCGTAGTCATAGATGAGGGCCGTGTCATAGGGGGGGACGCTAGGGTCGCTGTTGGCTGCCTCCAAGCCCTACGCAGGAGACGGAGCAAGAATGAGCACAGTAATCCAGAGAAGGCAGAAGGGACCTGAGAGGTCTTCCAGTCCAGCCCCTCGCCCAAGGCAGGAGGCCTGGCTTATAGCATCCCCATCAACGAAATTCTCCAGTCTGTTTCTGAAAACCTCCAGTGACGAAGCACTGGCAGCTCGGTCAGCTGAGCTGGTTGCAAGGCAGATTTAAGAAAGGGTGGGCTGGGGTCCCCCTCACTCTTCTCCCACCCTCCCTCCCTGCCGGTCTCCTTGCCACCTTTCACCTCGTTGATGAAGTCCTCGATGTCGGAAGGGCATCGCTGGGGGTGCTGGTACAAGGCGCCGCTATGGGAGGCATCCCTCCGCCAAAGGGGCTTCCCCCTGGGAGTCGGGGGGCCAAAGAGATTGGGGTCACGCAACTGGGAAAGATCGTAGGCGTCCTGCGGGCAGAGAAGGGATGCACGGCCATCATGACCCCATAGCTTAGAGGTGGGGAAAGGAACTGGCCCCATGGCAGCCCCACTGGCCTCACCTGGTCCTCTTCGCCTCCCCCCTGCTCGTCGTAGTTGAGGACATTGTCACGCAGGTCGTCCTGCCAGGTGCCCAGCAGCCCCTTGCGCAGCGCCTGCCGGCGAGAGTACCCCAGCCCAGCCACCAGCAGCACCAGCACTGCCCAGAGAAGGCGGGTCAGAGGCCCCATGCCCACCACCCTCCCAGCACTCAGGGCAGCCAGCCACACCTGCCCTCTGCACTGCGAGCTCTTCCTGTCCACACATGCCCTGCCCTGCCATGCCCGGGCAGCCTGGGAAAAAGCAGCCGGCCAATGCAGCCCACCCCCTCCCCGTCAAATAACATAAATCCACATTCTGCTCCCCCCCCCACACACATTGCTGCAGGAAAATGGGGAGGGGGCTTGGGGCACACAGGAGGGTATCTTAGTGCCAAGGTCTTTTTCTTTGCAGCAGGAAAGTTCTTCAGCCCAGGGGAGATCCTGGTGATGGACAAATGTCCACGCCTCCCCCCCCAGGTCCAGAAATAGGACATGCATCCATTGGCTTTACAGATCCACCAACCTCCCAGCATTGACGCACCCCCCCCCCTGAACTTGGGGCAGATGTCCAACTGTTCCCACTTCCTTTCTGGGCCACTGGGGATTGCAGACCCCACCCCGCTTCAGCTGCTGGGCAAAGGTCCCAATCCAGCATTCAGGCACTTACACAGGAGTAGGACAGCACTGCAGAGGATGGTCATCAAGGCGCCCAAACTGAGGCCTGCCATGGCCCCCACGGTGGCAGCTTCGGGAGCCCCACAGGTGCCCCACCGACTGCAGGCACAGACTGAGATGTTCAGCAGCTGCTCTCGCACCCGTGGTGGGATGCCAGAGTCACTGAGTAGCAGGGGCAGGATGTGAAGACCCTCGTCCACGTCCACGGGAGGCTGCAGTAGCACGTGGGTGCCTGGAGTGGGTGAGGGGAGCGGGGGGGCATCAAGTTTTTGGTAACTGGGAATTGGACTTTCCCGATGCTCAAAAAAAAGGCCGGGCTCTGTCCCATGGCAAAAGAGCTCAAGAGGTCACTTTTCAGCTGGTTTCAGATTTTTAGTCCTCGTATTCACCCAGTTTGGTGGCCGGCAAAGTCGAGGCTGCCAGAATCCCCACGCCCCCCACGCCCCCCAGCCCGGTGCCTGGCAGGCTCCAGCTGGACCAGAGGCTGTTCCAAAGTATGTGCTCTGTGGGGAGGAGCCTCTACCAGGAAGTCCCGTTCAGCCCCCTACCCAAAGCCTGGGTTAGGGTCCCCTCCCGCATCACACGTGGGACCCAGGAAGCCCAATTACCGTTGGGGTGGCTGAGAGTCCAGTTGTGGGCACTGCTGGGACCAAGATGGAAGCGGAAGGGCCCTGCGTGGGGCGCCAAGTCCTCGTCAGCGGCGCTCAGGACCAAGCCAGCCCCTCCTCTGCACAGCGACCCCGTTGTGGGGAAGAGGGAGGGTGCATGGTCATTGACCTCCAGCACCTCGATGGACAGGGTCCCAGTGGCCGTGAGTGGAGGCGTCCCTGCGCGAGAGAGGCAGATGTGGGCGCAGCAGACCTTGGGGTGGGCTGAGCACTTCCCCCAGTTTCTGCTCTTTGGCCAACGGCTGCTCAAAGGGGAGCCCAGTCCTGGCCTGGCCAAAGACCCTCCCCGAGTCCGGACCAGCCTCAGCTGCTCCTTCTGAAATCGGTTAGCGGAACTTTTGATCAGGACGGAGTTGCCCTCTGAACCCCCCTTTGCGTCTTCTCTCCCCATCCTCCCCTGCTCACCCCCTCACCATTATCGACCGCCAGGATCTGTGTGATGTACCAGCCATCCAGGAAGGTTGAGCGTGGGGGGACTTTCTGGTGGGCTTCCATCCGGCCCGATTCGGGGTCCACCTGCAGCCAGCTGGCCAACTCAGAGGCCTGCAAGTACCTGGAGAGGGGAGACGGGCTCAGGGATGTATGCATGCACACCCCCCGTGTGCAGGGCTTGCTTCCCAAAGAGCAAAGAACAGAAAGCCCCCCTCCCCAATTTGCCAGACCCTCTGGAAGGTTCCTCTGAGATCCCAGCTGCATCTGGAAAATGAGTGGGGTGCAGGGCTGACTCAGAGGCCGGGCAACAACCCAGCAGGGACTCCTTAGAAACCATCCTGTGGATTTTTGCAGGGTTTGCTTTTAGGGATGGAGTTAATGAGGACTAGAGACTTCATTGTGACCACCAGAAGGAAATGGGGGTTGGGTTTGCTGGATTTTACCCTGAGTTCCAAACCTGTGCAGAGTCTCCACTGGCCGGTTTGGATTTTGCTCACCTGAGCTGCTGAGCCTGTTGGGTGTCTGGGTCCCTGGCCCGGAAGAGGGCGATCTCGGTGCCGGCAGCTGCCCCTTCGTTCACCCTCCCCCTGCAGGGGTTGTCCAGGAAGAAGGGAGGCTCATTGGCATCCATCACCTGGAGCTGCACCGTGGCCAAGGCGTGGGTGGCCTTGGGGGCGGAGGGGTGCAGGGGGCTTTGGTTCTGCACAGAGACCAGCAGCTCGTAATGGTTCTGCTCCTCGTAGTCCAGGGCCTGGCAAGTGGGGGAGAGATGGGGAGAGATGGGGAGGGGGGCACCAGCTCTTCTGGGCCGCTACTGACACACACACACACACACACACACAGCCACACACACACACACCCCACGGCTGAGCCTTGGCCTTTGCTCTGCCCCCACCTCTGCTTCTGTCATTCCACTTCTGTCCAGAAAGCTTCAGACGGCTGCCAGCCCACCACGTGGGGTGGGGGCTAGGGGTAGGGGAGGAGAGGCTCAGCTAAAGCTGCAGAATGAATCTTTTCTGGGCCCACATTGCCCCTGCGCCGGAGCAGAGCCTGGCCTTTCCTTACCTTGGCCAGAGAGATGACCCCCTCATTGGTCAGGGGGTCCGGGTGGATGGAGAAAGCTCCTCTGGGGTCCCCCTCCAGGATGGTGAACTTGGCCAGCCAGTTGGGAGAGCCTGGCTCGTCTTTGTCCTGCACCGTCATCCGGCCAACCTCCACGCCGGGCTGGTTCTCGGGGGCCTCCATGTGGAACTACACGAGAAGGGGGGCAGGCTGACCAAACCGTGGAAGAGCCCCCCCTTTCACCCTGCTCCTCGCCCGGGAAGAAAAAGGGGTGGCTGAGGGTGACCCCACCAGCAGTGATGGGATCTTTGGGGTTCCCGTGGGGCAGCTAAAGGGGATTCTAACAGCTCTGGGAAAAGGAGATTTACTCCCTAGCCAGCTCACCCACCCACCCACCCACCCACTCCAGACTTGAGGGGTTTCAGGTGGGGCAGCAGAAACTCAGCCAAGCAGGAATTCTGCAGAGAGCTGCTCCTTCGCTGCCCAACCTCTGGTAGCAGGGTAAGACAAGACCCCGTTCACATGTGAGGGTGGGACAGTCCAAGATTGGCCCCCTCCCCTCCATCCCATGATGCCAGGGGGGTTCGGGAACCTCATCCTCTAAGCTCTTGGCCCACCTCCCGTGCCAGGGACCTTGCCCAGCAGTGCTTGAACGGGGATGCCCAAGGAGGGGAGATGTGCAAGGGTGGGGGGTGGGGATAACCCTGCCTCTGCACCGTCTCTTCCCCCCCCCAGGCGGAGGGGCTGCTCTCCCACCTCATCCAACGTGAATTCAGGGGGGTTATCATTGATGTCGTCCACGTAGATGACCGCTGTAGCTGTGGTGGTCAGGCCTTCTCCAGCCATGTCGGCCACCTGGAGTGTCAGGTTGTAACTGCCCATCCCCTGCACAGGAGTGCCAGAAGCCGGTAAATGCTCCAGGAGCTCACAGTAATGTCCTGGGTTGTCAGCCAGCCGTGCGGGGGACCCCAGGCCACGCAGGCCACGCACTTGCTCGTGGGCAAAGCAGCCGCTCCGCTTTCTGACCACCCAGTTTTGCAGATCAAATAAAAAGTAATGTCGGCTACAGATGCCTCAGGCTTCATCAACTAGATGTTTTAAATACTATTTTGTGCAGTTCTTAATAATAAAATAAATCCAAGTCTTGTTGCTAAAGATAAAACAATAATGCTCAGCGAACAATTTGATTTTGTAGAATAATCAGGGAACATTTTATAACAATAATTTTGAAAGATTCTACAGTGGTTGAAATACTATAAGTTAAAAAGGAGGCACGGGCGTCGTAATTAGGAGATCTCTCTTCTCCCCCCTCCCTTTCCCATGGCCCTTTTCCTTTCATTTTGTGCCCCTTTGTCCCTTAATTAGTGGCCAGAAGCTGCATCCGGACACACAAGGGAGAAGTCCATACCTCGCGGTCCAGCCCTTCTCCGGCCATCTGGATTTCGCCAGAGAGCTCGTGGATGGTGAACAGCCCCGCCCCTTCTGGGCCCAGGATGGAGAAGCGGAGGGCCGCGTTGTCTGTCTCGGGGTCGTCGGCATCTGTGGCTTCTGCCTTCAACACAAACGTCCCTGAGAAACACGGAGCACTTTCAGAGGCAGCCTGGGGCAATTTCTCTCACAGCTGAAACTTTTCTGGGGCCTCTTTGGAAACGCAATTGTCGCACACAGCACAGTTTGCTCTGCTACGTGACCCAGCCCCACATGCTCAGGGGTCACGCTGTAACTGTGGGAGAACCAAGAATGGGGGTCAGGATGATCACGATTATCGTTGTTGTATAATTAGTGCTTCGAAGGGCAGCCAGAAATTGCACAAGGCAGGGCTGCTTTCATGCACTTCTCCAAATAATTACATTAAATAGATGGTTTGGTGATTCAGGGCTACTTAACTATGGAGATGCACCATGAAAAGTAAACGCATCCCATTCCTGAACGAGGGCTGGGCCCTTGTTCTGGTCACCCAAAGTGAAGGCAAGGACAGGGCCTGCCTAGGCCAGGGCAAAGGGGAGCTGGTACCGCAGGATAGGTTCTGCCCCTTGGAAGATGCTTGGCCAGACCGAGGGGAAGGTCCGGACTGCCCACCTGGCTCGGCCCCTTCCGCCACGTGCCCTGTGAAGACGTCCCGCTGGAAGAGTGGCCGGTTGTCGTTCTGGTCCAGTACGACGATCTCCAAGTCGGTGGGCTCTTCCAGAGGCACCCCGCCCAGGTCGAGGGCAAAAGCCTTGAGCTGGCGGTGGGGAGACCAGAAGGAGGCCCATCTCAACCGGGGAAGGCAGCCTCTGCCCCCCTAAGGGGCTTATTGGGCAGGCGATGCAAAGTCTTGAGGGTTTGATGGAGGTGGGAAGGCTTTCTGCCCCCACCCTTTGGATAGAACTGGGGGGGAGACCCAAACATCTGAATGCTGAGCTGATCAGAGTCCAACCGCAGCTTCCTTACCCGAAAGCGGTCATGTTTTTCCCGATCCAGCACGGTGTTGAGGTAGACCTTGCCACTCCGGTTATCGATGGAGAAGATATCCTTGGGGTCTTCATCAACCCCAGGGCCCTTAATGCTGTAGACCACCACCCCTGGCTGCTGCTTGTCTGACTTAATCTGCAGAGAGGGAGGCAGACTGGGGGGTGAGAAGGCCTCCCCGAAGCTCTTTCCCTCTCACCCCACCCCCCACATGTGAAGGTGAATGAGGTCAAAATCCCACCAGGCTTTGGACAGCAGAAGCTCCTGAGTCGGACTATTGTCCAGGGACGACTCTGGCTGCATTTTCAGCCAGTTTTCCCAGCTGTTCCTACAGAGGTCAAGAATGAACATGTGGCATGCCGAAGAAGGCCTAACGGGGCAATTAGGACTCCCTTCTAGAGTTCGATGGGGAGTGGGATCCCCTGGAAATGTGGACTCAAACATCATGAGGCATAGGTAGCAGCAGACCCATAACCCCTGACCATCATATGGGTTGTGAACACCCATCCCTCAAGGTGCTAATCCCCAAAGCGTGCAAAAGGGCGCCAATTCAGTGATTGCATTTGTGCTGCCTCTAAGCTTGCCTTTTCCTCCGTCTGCTTTGCCTCTAGAGCGGGAGTAAGTCCGGCCGCGGGGGACTGAGTCCCTGGCCTTGCCATGCAGCCGGTGAGGGCAGTGGCCAGGGTGGGGCTCAGAGCTGGACCGAACAGTGGCTGTCCAGCCACTCCCTCCTCCGTGGCACAGCAGCAAAAGAAGAGCTGAGCTTTTTTCCGCTGGTCCCGAACCTCCTTCCCTCCTCAAACTCAGCTGCCCGTCTCTCTCGTGCCCACCTGGACCAGAAGGTGGGGCAGCCGCCGGTAGTTCTCAGGTAGGCTGATGGGGGGGATGACCCAGGCCCGCTTGACCCTCCTCAGAGCGGCCTTCTCCCGTGGCTGCAGCTGGGGAACCGGATGCCTGCGAGAGGCCAGGCCTCTGGCACCACAGGCGTCCTGCTGGGAAGAAGAAAAGGCCAGGCAGTCAAAAAAGTCAAGATGGCGGCCAGGGCAGTAACATTGAAGTACTTCCTGATTCTTATGTGTGTTATTTGTGTGGGAACGGGGAAGGAGGAGGGCTGGGTCAGCCTGCCTTGGCATAAAATCAGAAGAAACCAGAGACCTCATGTCCTCCCAACATATTTGATTAACAAAAGGATGTTGATGCCTTTGGACAGCTGCTGCCAGAGTCCCTCTGACTTTTTTCTGTTGCTGCTCTGTCACCCCCCACCCTCTGCCCCACTGCAGGGATTAATCCCCACATGCAGCACATTTGGCCAGCAGCTGCTCAGACCGGGAAGGAGGCCACGTTTCCCTGGGGAAGAACTCATTCCTAAAGGCTGGAGGGTTATGCGTGTCCCTTCTTTAAGGAGGCGAGCGCTCCGGCAAGTTAAGAGTGATGCACAGCCCGGAAGACCCAGAGAGTCCCTGATGGGGGTCCGGCTTTCTTCCCCTGTCTGGGGAAATACACTTTACTCTTGTTAGGCACAGAAAAGCAGCATTTGGGGAAGGAAACATTGCAATTTTGGCAGAGACAACGTTGCTTCAGGATGAGGCATTCTCAGCCCCCCTTCAGAGGCTGGGGGGGGGTCCAGCCAGGAAGCCCACCGGGGGCAGGGAGCCTATGGCTGCTCCTCTTTCCTCCCCACCAGCCCTGCCTTGCGTGGGATTTCTCAGCCAAGGGAGTGGCTGGGACTTCCGGCATTCCTTCCCTGACTTTCTTTTGGGAGAATTCGGCCTCTGGCCCTTTCCCACATGACGCTCCAGACTCTCGGGGACTCTCCGACCGCAGCCGGGCTCGGAGTCTTTATTCGTTTCAAGATCCTGGTCATACCAGGGCTACTTCCTGCCCAAAATAGGTTTGTGAAACATGGCCTATAAGCCAATTTTAATTAAAAGCCATTGCAATAATTTTGGAAGCCTGACCGAAGCATTAACTCTAAAACATTCCTCAATATCATGAGACTTTCAAGAGGCTGCCTAAAGCAGACATGGGAAAAATCTGATTTCATCCCATTTCGTGGGGCGGAGGCTGCAGCCAAGGAGAGTCTCTTCTTGCCGACCCCTAACTTGGGGAGTGGCCGGGGGGCTCATGGGGATGTCCTCCAAAGACGGCCGTGAAGAGTTTCCCGCTTGGAGGGGCCTGTGCTGGTGTCAACGGCCCTCCGGATCTTGGATCCCGGCCACTCCAGGGCCCAGGCAATGCCCTGTGCGGATCGGCTGATCCTTCTCTCCGCACGGGAGCTTGGCCAAGCCCGGCAGGCGGATCCCTTGGCTGAAAAGAGATGCTTTGCAGGCTCCCACCCTGGGGCTACTCAGAGGGACCCTCCCTTCTCCCGGCCTCGGCCAGCTCTGAATTCCGCTCCAGCAGGTGGCTAAACAAATGCAGAAGCCGCTGGTGGAAGAATGCCGCCTCCCCGCTTGCCCTCTCCTGCTGGGCGTGGCAGGCAGCTTCCCCAACCTGGCGCCCTTCTGAGGGGCTGGAGCTGCTGAGTTGACGGGAAGTGCAAGTCAGCAGATTAAGTCCCCCCCAGAAAACATTGATTTAGAGGTGGGGGGGGGTTTCTTGCCAACTTGCACAGAGGTGGGTTAGTTTCAAATGGGGGGGGGGTTCTACCAGCCACAGGACTGGCCAAGCTCAGCCAGAGGCTCAGTTTAAGCCTCTGGGGGCAGAGAAGAATTTGGAGGAGGGGAGATGAACTGTGCCCTTCCTTGGCCCCTCCCTGCAATTTCCCCCTTCAGTTAAACTTCACAGCAAAGCAGATCTAATGCAAGCCACATGCAGCCCACTCCCCACCCACCCCCAGCCGAGGGCTCACATTCTTCCACTCCCAGCTGCCCTCCCCCCCCCCCGCCCGACATTCCAGGCTTGTGTTGTCTTGGGGCAGCTGGCAGAGGCGATGGGGGCGCCTCCTTCCCTCCCTGGGCAAAGAGCCAAAGGGCTGCCTAGCTAGGAAAACGCCAGGCATTTTGCCCCGTCTCCACCTCTGACGGAGCAGCATCCTCACCCCGCAGAGGAGGGCTGGGGAAGAGAAACTCGTGGGGCTTTTGTGCAGAGTTGGGTTCCCTCTCATTTTCAAAGCCTCTTTGCCCCCAAGGCAGACAGGCACAGTGGGGTGGGGAGCCCTCCGTGTGGTACCCAGAAGCCAGAAAAACTGGATGGGCTGAAACCTGTGGCTGCTGGATTTCGCTACCTTCCAGGTTTCCGGCCTGGGGGAGGGACCCAGGGCCCCTGGGGTTGGCCCCCTTTCCAGACTTTAAACCAAGGTTCACGGAAAGCCCTTCT
Source organism: Vipera ursinii (assembly GCF_947247035.1). Classification (NCBI taxonomy): domain Eukaryota; kingdom Metazoa; phylum Chordata; class Lepidosauria; order Squamata; family Viperidae; genus Vipera; species Vipera ursinii. The sequence continues at coordinate 22,269,943 of NC_139520.1, read as the reverse complement.
GACATGGGCCAGATCTGGTAGGCGAATGCAAAGGCCTTTTGCAAGACTGGCCTCCTGGCCCAGCGCAGATGTTGCCTCTCGGTCACAAGGCCGGGAGGAGCCCCTGCGGGCCGGGCAGGACCCTGGCAAGGGGCAGTTGCCCCGCTCCTCCTGTGGCGGCTTCTCCCCACAGATCAGGCCCAAGAGCCTGAGGGGACGCCAAGACTCTCTCCAAACAATTTAAGGAGGGGGGGCACCAAGGCTGGTCACCATCGCAAGTCCTGCAGCATGGTCTCTGTAGTCCAAAGCAGGAGCTGCTGAGGATTCCCTTCCCACAGCAGAAGAAAATGCTCCAGCCGCTGCTAGGAGCTGCCCCCCTCCCCAACAATGGATTTTGAATTAGAGTGGGAGGAACTGCAGACTCTCCGCTGGAAGCCCCTCTGGCCTCCACCAGCAGATCCTTGGCTGGATCCCTTCTAACGGCTGGGAGAGCCACCTTCCTTCCTTCCTTCCTTCCTTCCTTCCTTCCTTCCTTCCTTCCTTCCTTCCTTCCTTCCTTCCTTCCTTCCTTCCTTCCTCTTAAGAGGGGCCCTGAAGCCCACCTCCATGACTGGGGTCTCCTGGGAAGGGGGTGGGGCTGCAGGGCCCCAAAAGAAGCCACACACATTGAGCCCCAGCAAGGAAGGACCTCAGCCCCACCCCGCCTGGCTTACCTGAGCTGCGAAGGTGGCCAGGAGGCAAGAGCTGAGCCAGAAGAGGGGGACCATCTTGGGGGGGCGCCTGGTCAGCCGTTGCTGGAGCCCCTGCTGCTTTCCTCCTCTCCAAGGGGGCTGAGGCGGCTCAGCCTGGGACGGGAGCTAAAATAGCCTCGGCTGGCCGGCCGTGACAGACAGCACATGTGTTGGGGCCGGTCCAGAGGCTGGGAGAAAAGGGCCGGATGGGCTGAGCAGAGGGGGCGGGGGGGGCAGGGAGTCCAGGGGGAGAACAGCCATTCCAAAGAGAAGCCGAAGGGGAAGGAGCAGCGGTGGGATTCAGCCGGTTCGCACCAGTTCGGCAGAACCGGTAGCTAATTTTTGGTTGCCCAGGCCCAGAATGGACTTCTGGAAGCGGCATCCACGCAGAGAACCGGTTGCTCACCTCTTTGAATCCCACCACTGGGCAGGAGTGAAGAAAACCCTCAGCTGCTGGCTATAGAAATTATTCTTCTAGTAAATTATGGAACTAAACTTTTATTTGCTATTTAATATTTGTTGCGTAAGGAGACATCCTTAGCTTTCCAGTCTTCGTCAAGAAGAGGTCAGTGTCGGGTGATTCTGTCAACATGTCCCTCTAGTTTTATTGCCAGGGTTACGAAAATCTTTCCCGCCGTCTTTTTTGGGATTTTTAAAGCCCCTCGAGTCCCTCTGCCAGACCAGAAGCTCCTCAACCACCCAGGGCCAGCCAGGAGCTCTTGAAGGCTGGGCCGCTGCCTTCCTCTCCCCACGGAGGGCACCCCACACTGCCCTGGCAGGCGGAGCAGCAGCTGCTGCCACCTCTGTGGGCTCTGAGGCAGTTGGCAATTCTGGGGTGTGTGTGCGTGTGTGTGTGTGTGTGTGTGTGAGAGAGAGAGAGAGAGAGGTCTGGCAGAGCTGCAGCACCAGCTGGGCACAGGTGCTCCTGCCAGGAACGGCCAGACTCTCTTCCCGTGGAGGGAGCCCGCTGTGTGGGCAACCCTCCTTGGCTTCCTCCTCAGAGTCCTTCCGCGGTAAGGAGAGCGAGTCAGGATCGCAAGGGCCACGAGGGCGGCACCCGGGACGGGTCCCCTGACTCGCGGGGCTTCAGAGCTTCGACCTCGGCGAAGGAGCATCGGCTGCCCCAGCGGAGCGCAAGCCGGCCTCGGTAATGCCGCGTGGCGGCCAGCAGGGGGAGCCCCGGTACTGGCAAATGGCTGAGAACCGCCGTTGGCTCGCCTCGCGCGTGGAGGGAGAAGGGCCCTTCAGACGACGCGGACGCCTCCGTGCACTTTTCTCGGGAGCGCTGGGGGCGGGGCTTTGCCAGGGCCTCCTTCGGGCTTTCTTTTTCCCACCTCCCAGTCCAGCTGGAGGAGCATGTTCAAGTGCCCAGGCCAGATCTGATACAGCAAGCTAAGCGATAGGAGTGTTCCAGTATCTCAGGGGTTGCTCCAAAGAAGAGGGAGTCAAGCTATTCTCCAAAGCGCCCGAAGGCAGGACAAGAAGCAACGGGTGGAAACTAGTCAAGGAGAGAAGCAACCTGGCACTAAGGAGAAACTTCCTGACAGTGAGAACAATTAACCAGTGGAACAAACTGCCTCCAGATGTTGTGGGTGCTCCAACACTGGAGGTTTTCAAGAAGAGATTGGACAACCATTTGCCTGAAATGGCCCTAGGGTTTCCTGTTGAGCAGGGGGTTGGACTAGAAGACCGCCAAGGTCCCTTCCAATTCTGTTATTCTGACCCAGCCTGGCTTCCTTAAAGGGGCAGAGATTCGGCCAGGAAGGTTCAGATTGTGGGGGAGACATTTCTCGGTCACTCATTTCTGGCTATACTGCCTTGGGAGAGTAATGGGACCCAGAAGGACCCAAGGGGACCAAGTGACTCCTTTAGGATCCCGTGACATCCACATGCATGTGGACCCATGAGGAAGTGGTGGGCTTTTGGTGGCCAAAGCGGCCAATCCCCTTTCAAGGCCACTGGCTGATTCCAGCTGTCGCTTCTGATATCGTCTCGTGGAACCGCTGATCAGTCCCGGTTGGCTCCTGGCCACGCTGCCCTGTCACCGCACATCAGCGCCTGGCCTTGACAGGATCTGGAGCGCAAGAAGAGAGCCAGATGAACACGAGGCATATGGGAAGGGCTCCTGGGGGCTCCGCAACGTTCCTCAGCCCAGAGAGGGTCAAGCTCTCCACCGTCCCGAAGGCTCGGTTGGAAAGTCCTTCTGGAGACGTGTGTTGCAGAAGCCGCTCCGGGAGGACAGGCGGCAGCCAAGCTCTGAATCCTGACTGCGTTTTCGGCCACTGAAGGAAGGGCGGCACCTCCCCTTCCGAGGCTCGTCCGTAGAGGCGCGAGGGCCACTTTGTGAAGCAGGAGCTGCCTCCAGCAATTGCATAAGGAAAAATGCTTCCTTTGGCCACCTTGAATCTTCTGCTGATCGGCTCCATGGAATCGCTGAGCCATAAGCAGGGAGAGAGAGCTAGAAGTCCCTTTTTTCTGCATCCTGAGTAACTTCACAGGCTTCTGCGTGTCCAGCCCCTTCCGTTGTTTTTCCGGCTTGGCCTTGTCTCTTCAGGAGGCCTTGGGGCCGGAAAGCAAGCCAAGCCCCATCTTCGGTCTGGGGTTGGGGCAGAGGGTGGACTGGGTGCAAAAAGTCACGCTCTGTCCTGAGTGACCCTTTGGGGGACTCGGATGCACTTGGCTTGAATCGGCCCAGCAGCTCCTGATCCCTGCTTTGGGGGCCGGCAAGACATTGAAATGCTGGGGATGGGGGGGGGGCTTCCACCTTGGCTGCCTTTCTGCCTGGCAGCCCCTTGTCAGCCGCCTCCTGCCTGACCCTGATGCGGTGTGGCAGGGGGGCAGCCAGCAGATGCTCCCTGCCATTGGCCCCCTGGGTGAAGTGGGTCAGGCTGGGCTGGCGACTTGAGAGACGTAGGGGGAGATCCTCCTTGACGGAGGGGGGGGCGATGGGGGCCGCGTGTGCTTTTCTGCCGTGGCCTCTGGCTCAGGTGCTGGGGAGACCCGCTTGGCTGGCCGGCTCCTTCCCTCCAGTGGGTCATAAAAGCCAGAAGCTGGAGCCTGTCACTCTCCTGGGCATCAAAGGAGGCCAAGGGCTTGCCAGTTACCCTGCTGGCCGGCTGGACAGAAGGACAGAAGAGGAGGGAGGGGATGTGTACACACACACCACATATACACACACACACACAATCTTGCCCTCTGCCTCATAGAGGACTAGCATAGTTTGGAGGGAAGGAGATGTGTGTTGTGTGTTACCTTACAACAGCACACAGGGAGGTTTGGCCAGGGAAGTCCTCTGACAGGCAGAGGTGCCCGGAGACCTCACTGGTGGGTACCAAGTTGGCAAGGTCCACCTGGAGGCCCTCCTGGACAGGACAAGGGAAGAGGAAGGGGGGCAGAGAGTGGAATGAGACCCCTTCTCTGCTGAGAGAGGAGGCAGCACTTGCTGAGGTGCCAAGGCCACCCCCTCGTGTGGAGGGAGTACTTGGCTTGGGCCCCTCCTCCGCCCTCCAGCAGAACCAAAGCGGGCTGCACCCACCCCTGCTGCACCCCCTCATTTTTTTCCTGCCAGGCAGCAGCCCTGCTGTGGGATTCAGCAATAAAGGGTACCGAAGCTTAGGATTTTATGCAGCAATAAAAGATAATGTCCGCCATAAAGAGTGTGGGCATTGCCCAGCCCTGGGGGAGCAGGAGCATGGAAGGGGTGGGCCGTGCTTCCTCCCCCCTGCAGGCAGAGGCCAGGAGTACCTGGTTGGGGGGGTTGACAGTGGGCCAGAGCCCAGGCAGCGTGTCATGGGCGGAGGCAGTGGAGACAGGATCACACCCAAAGCCTATTCATTCCACCCCCCATTCCTAATTCTAATGGCTGCCTCTGGGCAGAATGTGTGCTGACACTGCCTGGGAATCACCTGCACCAAGGTGGGCAAAGATGGCTGCAGTGGGAGCCCTTCCGGTGCCAGCAAGGAGCCTCACCGGCCAGCATCCCGCTTGGGTGACTGTAAGGTGTCCTTCCAAGCAACCCACTAGCAAGAAGCCGGAGCTGCCGCCCCTAGAGAAGGCCACCATCCCCTGGGCAGGAGTCCCGCTCTGTTGGCCGAGTGATGTTGATGTGCCCCCCCCCTTGAGCCGATGGGGCTGATGTGGCCACCATCCCGCCTCCCTCCAATCCAGGGCAGGGGACAATGGCAAAATAGCAACCTCAAAACCAGGCCTGTAGGGGGGCTTTCTCCTTCATAATAACTGGCTCAGTCAGTGGCCGGAGGGCACCACTCCTTTGGTCATTCTGCCCCACACAGCTCCCCCCCAAGGACTCCCCCACTTGCCCCACAGAAGCCTCCTCCAGCCACTTCAGACATCCCTGCTGCGAGAGGAGCCACAGCAAAGAGAAAAGCAGCCGGATCCCAGCAGGAATTTTCTGCAACTTTGCAGGTCCCACTTTGGATCCCACTGTTTTTCCTTGGCAGATCTTCTCGAGCGGTGTTTGTGTTAACATGATGCCAATGTGAAGTTTGGTAATTTCTCCTTTTACAGGCTTAGAAAAACTGATAATTTGCAAGAGGAACAGAAAAGCAAGCAGACCCCCCCCCAACACACACACACCCAGGCCAAATGCCAGGCAGGAAGGCCCCAAATCCAGTGAAGTCAGAGCAGCCCACAATCCCCCAAGCTGCTCACACCTCCATGGCTGCAGTCTTGGGCAAGGCACAGGGTGGATTTGTATGCAGGCAACCCTCATCCCAGGCTGCATATATTAGCTAATGTGTTCACTCTCAGCGGTGGCTTCAGAACACACCAACCCTCCTATCTGGATAAACACAATACCACAGCTATATTTGTGTAACAAGCTTTGCCCAAGCAAATCAGTTCCCCGATGACTTAAAACGCCCAGGAGGCTGAGGCAATGGCTGGATTTAAGCTGAACGGCTGTGGCCCACCCTACTCCATTCAGACATTTGGACAGGCCTCTGGATCCACCCAGAGCTTTCATCTTCACGGAGGGCATCCTGGTCAAGGTGGAAAACGCAGCTTCCTTCTGCTGGAGGGCAGCCCGTGTTCCCAGATCAGCTGCAGGGAAAAACGGGGTGCATGTGTCTCCCCCTTTTTGCCAGCTGGTTGGCCCCTGGGGGAAGTGCATCATGGGCTACGGTGGGCCTTGGCCTGGCCCAGCAGGCAGTGCCCTAGACCCCCTCGAGGGACCTGTCAGGCAGAGACGCCAGTGCCAAAGTCAAATGTTCCTGACTGGCCCCGAATGGCTTTTAAGGTCCCGGGGGGGGGCTGGCAGAGCCCCTCCCTGACCGACTTCCATTCCTCAGCCAAGCGTGACAGGCAGCTGTTTCCCTGTCTTTGCTACCTGCGCTCATCCATCAAGGCCATCGATCGGGCCCTGGCGGAGTTTTATTAATGGCGCTGTCAGTGGGCGGTGCTGAAGAGCAGGGGGTTGTCGGGAGTGACGGATGGGGGAGTGTGCAGGCTGCTATTTATTCTCCCGTGACCTTGTCTCCCCCCATTGTGGCTTGCTTAAGAGTTATGAATGTGAGACATGATAATTTGATATTGATCTATACGGTAAGTGAAAAAATTTACTGTGTGCTAATGTTTTAACAAAGGGGATGCCTCCATCCTTCCCACAGGGTGGGGGGACGGCATGCAAGCCTTCTTCCTGCCATCTGCCCCCCCTGGATGATTTGGGGGGGAGGAGAGATCTTGAATTCCTCCCGTTTTCACAAGTAAACCTTCTTACCCTCGTGTCCCCCAGACCCCAACTTCCACAATTCCTTGCCTGCCTTCAGGACACCTGTAGGGTGTTAGGAGGAAGGATGCAGGATGCAGGAGCAAGAAGAGGGGGGCCAACTGAGCTTGACAACAGAGGTGGGGCTTCCCTTCCACCTCAATTTTCCAAAAATAGGCATCCCGGGAATTTTTATTTTTAAATGTTTTTTGGAACTGCCATTGCCTCTTGCAATGCGTGCAAGACGCAGCCCTCCCGGTCATCCTGGCCAGCAGAGTTCAAAGGGTGGCATCCAACCATCCACAGTTGGCTGGGAAGGCCCCAGGATCAGAGGATTCTTTCTGGGAAGCAGCCTCTGAGGAAGGGAAGGAGAGGGAGAGGGAGGGAGAGGGAGAGGGAGAAAATGAGAGAAATGTTGTGCCTGCATTGTTAAGGACGGCTGGCCTTTATTTGTTCCTTCCTTCCACATGGCTGCATCTGTAGCCAAACAGGAGGAGGGGGTGCTGAACCATGCAAAAGGACAGATCGCAATTCGCAATTTACGGAGGATTATTAACTGTCCTTGTGCTGAGATTACATTCCTCTAATGAAGGCCTCTTTTTACTACGCAATAAAAATTGAGTGTGTCCCATGCATTGGGGGGGGCAGGGGAAATTCTTCGGAAAAAGAGAACGTGGTGAAGAAAAACAGAAAAACGCTGGAGGGCAGAAGCATTGGAGGAGGCCAACCCAGGATACCGAATGAATGTGCCAGCTCGTGTGAAAGCAGCAGTGTCTTCCCTGGCACCAGCCACACCCAAGGAAAGGGGGACCAGGGCCACAGCGGTTGATGCCAAGTGGGAAACGGAGCCCAAGTCCCTGTGGAGGAGGCCTCTCTTGAGCATCACACCAGCCGTGACCCTCGGAATCGCCCCCTTGGCAGCAAAGCTGCTCCACGAGCCTTTGGGAAGGTCCCTTGGTCGGGAAAGCAGGACTGCCAGAGTGCCCGATCCGGCAACACCCGGAAAGCGGAAGGAAAACAGCTGGAAAAGAACCCACAAACTTCTCTAAAGGGATGATTTTGCTTAAGGACCGAAGCAGCCTTTCTCAGGGTGAGGAGCCTTTTTCAGCAAAAAGGGGCCCAGCCTCGTTTTAAGAATCCACATCCCAGTTTGGCAAATTACTGGGGTTCTTCCTATTCCCAACTGCAAATATCTGAGAAGAAACGGCACCTGCTATGCAGACGTGCTTCTCTCCCTCGGCCTTGGATAAGCAGGAGCACAGATTTAGTTTAGACGGAGGAATGTTTGCAGCTGAGGCATTCTTCAGATTCCCGGGATGTTCTGATGCAACCTTTTGGCTCCAAAGTACAGAATGAGAACCACAGGAGTGAAGATGCTCAGAAATACTTATTGAGAAATACGTTCAAGAATAGAAGTTAAATATAAATTTAATATGGATTTTTTAGAAGCCAGAGTTGTGCAGAAACATCATGGAAGTGGGGTGAGATGACGTGAACGGACATGAATTCAGTTTTGACCAACTTGTCTTCTTGACATGCACAACTCCACATCGGACTCCTTGGCTCCACAGGTGCATTTGGCTGAGGGATTTTCCGCTCGTCAGAGGGAAGAAAAGCACCAGGCCTCTCTTTCCCCATCTTTTGTAAGAGCACCAAAGGAGGAGGAGGGACCTGCCTGTGCTCAGATGATATTCGTGGCCCTTTTGCATTTCGGCTGAGCCAAGGGAAGGCCCTGCCCAGGCAGGCCATGGCTTCTGTCCAAACACCTCCCGCAGGGCCACAGGCCACGCCAGGACCTCTCCCCCCCCCCAGCAGAGCTGGTGTTTTAGGTAGGCCGAACTTTCTGCCCGTGCAAAGCCTTATAAGCCGCTAATAAGCCAGAGGTCCCGTTCAGTCTTCCAGATGATGAACTAAAGGCAAGTCAACCCGCAAGGACCGGATGCATTTTTGAAAGTAGTGTCCAGCCCTGCTCTTCGGCCACAGAGATGCTTCTTCCACAGGCGGAGGCTTTCACAACGTGCCGTAGAATTGTTTGAGGAGCTGCTTCTTATCCACCTTGCCCATTTGGTTCCGTGGAACTTCCTCCACCAGGAGCAGCTCGGAAGGGATGGTGTAAGCTGGCATGGTCTCCCTGGGCGCAGAAGAGCCTGTTGGTTAACAAAGAGGCGGCAGCAACTCCCCCCTCCCCCCCGGGACGCACCAGCCCTCCGGTGCAGGCTCAAAGAAAAGAAGAGGCAGGTGGATCAGGAGAGACAATGGAAAGAGCTGGTCGACTGACTCGGAGTCCTCCGGCTCCTGCTTCTGGCGCCCCAACTTACCTTGCCCATTTCTTGAGGGTCTGGAGAGACAAATCCTGGCCCTTGTGGAGTTCTACCACAGCGCTGACCTTCTGGCCCCAGACAACATCTGGGGCACCGATCACGGCAACATCTGCAGGAAAAGAGGGTGGAGAACAAGCATGTCGGGAAAAGGGCAGGAGCAGCTCTTTCTACAAGAGATCTTTGACTCACAAACTTCAAATTATTGACTTCAAATTATTCATTTAGTTGGTTAAACTAATCTTAGGGACAGGCGGCAGATGGCCGGAGCTGATTTCATTTGCCTTAACTTGTACATTCATCTGTCCAGTCTTTATTTAACTTTATGATCTTTTGCTTCATGTTTTGAAAGAGAGCACTTCACCTTTTTGTCCTGGAGAATGCACCAATAGAAAGAAAACCAAATTTTGCAGCTTCTTGGTAAAATGCCATGTACATAATTAGCACTTCATTAATCAACAGCAAAATGGCAGAGCGCAGACAGCACCTGCAATGTTAGGGTGGGCCAGCAGGTGGCGCTCGACTTCCAGGGCGCTGATCTTGTAACCTCCGCTTTTGATGATGTCCACGGAGGTGCGTCCCCTGATCCAGTAGGTGCCCTCCTGATACACAGCCGTATCACCTGGGAAAGAAAAGCAGAGGGCTGCGGTGGGCACAGCTTCTTGGGACGGGGCCGAGGAACAGCCTGCTGCCTCTCAGAAGCCGGGCGCCAGAGCCAAGGCGTCCTTGCCAGACGTAGAGCTCCGATGATGTAGAGGCCCTCCTGGCTGGCCTTAATCCTGCCTCAAGGGCAGCCCCTGCCTCAGTGGCCATCTCCTCCCATGCATTTGTGCAGGCTTCCCTTCTCCTCCAGCTCAGCCTGCTTAGCTCTTGGGATCCAAACGGGGTGGGGGCTTTGCGGCCATCAGAGGGATGGGCTGGGGGCTTCCTGCTTCAGTCCTGCTTCCTGTTTTTGCGGGTATAATTACGGGCTCACACCCAAGGATGGAGTGCAATCTACACAGCTGCTGCTGCACTTTAGGGAAAATGGGAGGCGCCCTGGGGATTGGAATGCCCTTCTCTGGAAGGCTTCCTGCCTCGCTTGATGGGCTGAGAATGCCGCAGTGAGGGGACACAAAGGCCAGAGCAGACAGCTGCTCCGCCATCCCTCCCTCAGCCACAGAACTGCTCTTCTTTGGGGGCTCCTGCTGAGATGGAAGCCGGACGCCGGTCGGTCCTTTTCGGCTCTCCTTGCTTTGAAGGACCAAAGGCTGCTTCCAACCAGGACCTCTCCTCCCTTTAACAAGGGTATGTTCCCTGGCAGAAGCCCCCCACCCCCAGAGAGGAATATTCTGGCATGGAAGACCCCTTAGAAGCTCTTCTCTGAAGCAATCCACAGCTGTGACAACTCTTGGGGCTTCATCGATTGGGGAACGACAAAGAACTGGCAGCGAGCAGCTGATGAAGCTGGCCAGATGCCACCCGAGGGGTGCAGAACACAGGCCTAAAAAACTCAAGCAGAAGCAAAATAGCAGGTGGGCCCATTTAATCCAACCTTTTCTGGATGACCAACAACAGGACAAGGGAAGAGGGTGTCGCTCAATCACCTTGGAGCTTCAGGAGGAAATATTTTTCAGATCTTTTTCCTGCTAAATCTGACCAAATCCCAGGAAATTTTCCCGGCCATCCACATGCCGGGTTCCCCAAACCCCACAGAGCAAATAAATGGCTTTCTCTGGAAAGGGAGATTTTCATTTGTGGAAAACAGGTGCTGGAAGTGCGAAGGTGGGGGCGGGCAAGGATGGCAAACAATTAGAGGGAGGGAGATTAATGAGGGGTGGGGGAATGGCTGTCCCCACCGCAGTCAGGCGAAAGGTAGAGTTTACGGCATTGGAGGGTTGTGGTGTGTGTGTGTGTGTGTGTTATGGACATAAACCTCCCCACACTCCCCAAACGAAAACTGCATCGATAGTTCCCCATCTGCTCACATATATCACATACTTCATTCCAGTTTATTAGCTGGAATAAATCATAAATATTTCATTATACATCAACGGTGCCCGACTCCGGGAAGGCACAATCTATCACCCCGATGCTCCCCGTGACCCGCCACTGCGCATTAAGCTTTCCAGTCTATTAAACAAGATTGATACAGAGAGCTGGATGGACTGGGGGAATGTGTTTATAACACACCGGGGGAAAGGGGGGGCTGGAGCAGAGAATGGTCTTGTGGAGAGGGGGCTCCCAATTCAGTCGCTTGCCAAAGTCAAGGAAACAGAAGCCCACCCTCAAGTGCCCCCAGAGAGGAGCCCCAACTTGTCCAGACCATCTTGTTCCAAGTGCCCCCAGAGCCCTGGAGGATCACTAAAGATGGAGGGCAGGGGTCTTCAAACCTGGCCCTTTTGTGACTTGTGGAATTCTGGCTGAGGAATTCTGGGAGTTGAAGTCCACATGTCATAAAAGGGCCAAGTTTGAAGACCCCTGGATTAAAGGGCCAAAGGAATGAAGGGAAGAAGAAAACAGCTGCAGTGGTGAACCGATACGCACACACAAACACAGACAGACACAAGCACAGACACACAAAGCCTTCTGCTGGATATGGGTACTGGCACCCCACTTTTCCTTGGAGAGAAGTGGATGGTGCAAGCCTGCTGGAGCAGATCCAGCCCAGCCCACCCACCCCTTGCCTTCTGGCCAGGGACCAGCCCTCCGGGGCCCGTGTGCCGCGCAGAGCCTGCCGTCGGAGGCCAAAGACCTCTGGGCAGGACATCCTGCAAGCACCCAGCACCCACCCCGAGCCTCTCCCAGCCTGGCACCAGAAGAGCCCAGCGGAGCTGCTGCAAAGAAGCAAGGGGGTCACTGGAAAGGGGGAGTCTCTCCCCTTCCCTCCCCTCCCCTTAGCATTTATAGGCAGCGCTGCAGATGGCGAGAAGGGAAGGGAAAAGACCCACTCTGCCTCTCGGCAGCTTGAGAGGCTGAATCCGAGCTGCAAGTAATTGGAAGAACCAAGATGCTGGAGTTAAACACCCCCCCACACACGCTCTGCGCCCCTCCTTTGCAGAACAGCTCCGGGATCAATTACACACCAGGCAAAAGCCAGCAACAGCCCGCCTGCCCCCTTTCCCGGGGGGGGGAACCTTCCTGGGGTCTTCTGAAGAAGATGATTAAATAATCCACTGAGGCGGCAACAGGAGGACGTCTGGAGGCTCCGGCAGTGGCCAACACAGTGGGGAGGCTTGTCTGGCGGAGGGTCTCTAAGCAAGGGGGCTGCCAGCCTCCCCCCTTCCCCTCCCGCTCCCACTCGCGGCTCGGAGTCAATATGCCCTCAGATACCCAGGGGAGGGTCCGCTGGAGAGCAAAGAGCCATCACTCCCCAGGATGTTATCTGGCCGGGGATTACACAGCGGGGTGTGTGTGTGGGGGGGAGGAAATTGGGAGTCTTACAGGTCCAGCTATTTTTTTAAAAAAAAACCAAAACCATGGCTTTACCAGGTAGCTCCCTGGGCAAACCATGTTAAATACAAGGGGGAAGGACTTAGGAGGCCTCGGATGGAGACAGAAAAACCAAGGCATTCCTTCCAGATGCCGGTGGCCGGGGAGGAAAGGAAGCCGGCATTAAGCTCATTGCAAGGGAATTCTTGCCACCTGCTGCCCCCACCACCCTCATCCCCTTCTCATTTCTGCCCCAATAGAAGAAAGGAGCTCTGCGGCTGAGCAGAGACCCCCTCAGAGACGGCTGTGTGCCTCTGGTGTGCACATTCAGGGTGGGACAACAAAATGCAAGGCAGGAAGGGAACCCCACGGGGCAAGCAAAGGGCAGGAAGGTGGAACTGCGAGAAAAGAGGGGCCCGGCTGCCTCTTGGGAGAGTAAATATCGCCTCATCCAAAGCCAAGCCTGCATCCGCTGGTGCATCAAAGTCTGGCTGGCAAACGAGGGGCAATAATTACCTTGCTTTGTGCCAGAGCTTCTGACGGGCTAGGAAACGGGGGAAATTAGGGGCTTCAACCCGGTCCTCCAGCTGTTCCCCTCAGTCTCCTCCTGTTTCCTCAGGGCGACCTGAAGGCAAAGGCGAAGTTCCCAGAGAGGCAGAGGGTCCCCAGCCTCTGCTGGCATTTCCACATTGGCCTGGGGCGATCAGGGCCAGGAGACGCAGGTGCGCAAGCCCTGAAGGGCGTTCAGGGGAGTCGGACTGGGGCTCCTCCAGCCTCGCTCTGGGTTGGAGATGGATCTGATGTCCCAAAGGTGCTTTCAAAAATGCAACTGGAGTTCCTTGGTTTTTTTCCTTGAAAACTGAAGAAGCTTCTTGGATGAGGAGTGGGCTATTTTCAGAGGATAAAACCGAGGAAGTCCAGCTGCCTTTCTGGGACAACCCTGACCTGGATGACGGAGAACCTCCGCGGACATTCAGACGGATCCGGCCATCCCCAAGAGGTTGCTCTGGGATTGGGCCCCTCTTGTGCTGGACTCGCCCTGCTGGTAAGTGACAGGCAACATTTGCAGGAGAACATCATTAAGCAATAATTTTAAGGAACAAAAATAGTATTAATCAAATTTACAGCTGGGAGAGAGGGTGTAAACAAACAAGAAAAAATGCATGCTAGGATTTTAATTAGGCCCATTTCTATTTATAACTCGCATTGAACAAGCCCGAGTCATTTCCACCTCAGGTGTGAACGCCCACAAAGGGAAACAAATGCCCGCCTCAGAGGGGGAAACACCTGCTCCTCTCCCGAAGCTGGGACGGTGCCAGGGAAAGCTACTGCCAAATCTCAGCGAGGGCACCACGCCGAGCCATCTGCTTAACTCCTGTGCAGCGGCTGGCATCCAAGGGCCGGCAAAGGGTTCTCGCTCTCCCTAAGTCGCATCAGGCATTGCCAGCAGAGTCAGCGGCAGCGATGTGCCAGGGCGCCTGGGTCCCAGTGGATTAAAGAGGCCCCTCTGTGCCCTGCGTCTAAGAGCCCCCGGGGAAAAGCCGGGGCGGGTTCGGGGAGTTGCGCCCGCCTCTCCATAGAGATTTACCTGGTCTGAGTCTCTTCGTGGACTTTCCACGGCAGAAGGAAGAGGCAGCAACCCTTTCAAGGAGTGCTTAGCAGTGCCGGCAGTTCCCCTGACCTGCTTTTTAAGTTGCACTGCAGCTCCTGAGCAAGGCAGAGAGTGGATGACCCAGGAGAAGACCCTTTGAAAGAAGAATCAAGCAGCTTCTTAACCTCCTGCCAGAAAGTCCATTTTATGGTTTGCGTGGTCCCTGGAGACTCATAGATTTGTACACCTCCCACTGGAAGCGAGGCATCCACACTCCGGCATGTATATATGCTGGAAAGCCACTGCAAGTGTTCCTAAGTGGCTGCCCCTTCCAGGAAGGGACCACCTGCTTCCAGACAGGGGCCTCTGAAAGCAAAAGGAGCAGAATTTGGTCGTTCTCTAGAAAGAGCCATGCTGGCAGCCGTCTTGTTCTGCTGCATGTGGAAAGAAAGGAGCCTTTTAAAGCCTCCATCAAGGAAGTTAAATAACTCGACTTTTTTAATGACATATTAATCAAAGCACATTGATTCCTGAATCAGATTCTCTTGCCAAAGGAGGCTTTGATCTTCCAAGCCCCGACGCAGGCATTAGGGGAGTTTTATTCTGACAATATAGCAATCAATAAAATCTTATTATATGGAGCTGATATACATGGATTTGCTCTGAGGATTTATGCTCCACTTTCAGAGCCAGTACTGTTTCATGCCTCTGCTTCAACCTGTAATTGAAAATAAATCTCTCCAAACACTCCCTGGTCGTAGTCCCTGGACGCCTTAGCAGCGCCAGTGGCGTCGCCCTTCCCACGGGGGGATTGCGGCTCTGTCGTCTTGCTTCTCTGGGCCACTTAGCCAGAGTTTTCCTGCTGAGAAATTCTTGGCCCAGCAGGGAGGATTCAGGGATGGTTCTGGGAAAGCCCACCCTCCGACGGAATTGGGAGAAACGTTTTAAGTGGCAGAATTCACTGAGTTGAAGCAGGAAAACCCACCTACCACCCTGGATCTTGAAAGAACACTGAAGCCACAAATGCTTATTTCTCCAAAGATGGACCTGAAATTACTTTGCAAGGACCGTTGGCTTTTCGCCCTGTTTCTTAGCAGTCTGGTTATTTAGGCAACCTATCAAGAAAACTACCCACAAAAACAGTTATCTGTGGCTTGGCTTACTTGCCTGAATAACCTGCGACTATCTATTCTGCACGAATGTGGGCGATTCCTGCTGGTGGAACACCACATCCTGTTGGTGCCCTCATTTTACGATGATTTAAGATTTGAGACGGCATAGGAGGAGGATGGGTGGGATTTCCCACCACAGAAGCACCCTGAAGAGCCACGAGATCCCTCGGATCGGCTCCTGCTGGTAACGAAGCAGTGCAGGGCTTCTCCCCTTCCAGACTCTCCCAGCCAATTGGGGTCCAGGGATGCCAGGACCCCCCTCCTTCTTCGTTCGACTGCTGAGGCACCCGGGGCTATCCAGGCTGTTCTCTCCAACCCCAGCAGAGCTCCGTCAATAAATGCCCTTGCCACAGCTCTAGCCATTTGCATTCTGCAGGAATGCTGGGACAGTAATTGACTCATTAAGATGCAGCCTTTGAAACTTACTTAGTAGCATCATTTGGCTGCACTCATAAAGATACATTCAGGAGTAGGAATTTCTCTGAGACACCTGACTGCACACGGCAGTACAAAATTCCCTAGAGAACCTCTCTATTTGTGTGTGTGTGTGTGTGTGAAAAGGCTACTCGGTACGGTCATGACCGAGCCAAGGAGCAGCCTTACTCAATTGGTAAAGCTCCCAGGGGCCACTAGATGGCAGGGACAAGTCAGAAATTTCTCTGTTTTCTTTCTGCCCTCTAGAGGTTGTGTTGGGGATTGCAATCCAGATCTGTGTAGTGGAGGTTTGAAGCTGGCAAACCAGGACTCAAGAGATTCCCAGATCAGACAGACAGATTCTGTAAACATGGAGCAGGCATCTCTGATGCTGAAGACTGAAAAAAAGAATGTCACAAAGTCCACAGACCAGCGGGAGGAGAAAGCTGATCTATCAATCAAATTTTGATTGAAACTTCTAGCACATATTTCTTCTTACTTTCCTCTTTGCAATGAACAACGTATCTAGCTAGCGGGCGTCTGTGAAGCTTCTGTGGTCACTGAACGTGGGCTGAGTTTCTGGACGGCACAGACCAGCCTGACCTGGACAATCTGGCAGCCCTGCGTTTTGCAGAAAAGGCCTCGTCTCGGAGACGGAGGGGGATGGGAAGGGGGGAGAGAAAGAAAGGGTCCGCACACGAGTGCAGAGGAGGCAAAACTGTGTGGTCTGAGATGTGCATTTCCCTCTTGGGTCGAATGGCATCACTGGTGAAGGGGGGGATGTTTGTCTAATCTTTTCAGAGGATCCAAACAAAAAACCCCAGAGGAAGAAAAATGTTGAGAGTGGTAACGAGGAGACTGGAGGAGAGCAATCAAAATGCCGTTTCTCTCCCTTCCCATCTCGGTGTGTTGCCTGGGGGAAATCTGGGCCAGCCTTCCATTTGCCCCCAGTCTAAAGGAGGAATCCTTTTTCATCCCCTCCCCCACCCCACATCTAACTCAGAAGGGAGCTCCAGCGGGCGAAAGGGTTAAGCTTAATTTATACTGATTTCCATTTAATATCCTTCTCTCCCGTAGGAGCCGGCAGCTGTGAGCTGATTGTAGTTTCTCATTATGCAGCCTGTATCACTAATGGCCTGTGACAAAGGCAAGCCATCTTCCAGGCTGTACCCCCCGAGAGCCAATTAAACACATATACTCCTTTCCTGTTTGTGGCACATTACAATGAAATTAAACTGAATTTCAAAATCATTTTCTTCTAAAGACATCTCTTTACAATAATTAATGCATGCTATTCCTTTGCATCTGAAATATTTATCAAGAAGATCAACTCTGAAAAATATATTTTGGGGGGAAAAAAACACAGGATTGCCTGTAACTCTGAGTTGCCTGCCACCCTTCCTGGCACTGCAGCAAGACCTGCTCAGCTGCAGCTATTTTTAAGTTATTAGTACCGCTAATGATAATATCAAAATGAGTAAACACAAGTAAAAAGTCACTAGAGAGAGCGACAGCAAGCCAGCTTAAGAAGGGCTGATGCGAAACAGCACGTGGCGATTGAGGGTTTCAGAACATTCCCGCACACTCTTTGAAAGACCTCACCCCAACGCCAATCGTCTGATCGTGTCCTTATTCCCCTCGGGGTGATGGATGGGAAGACCCCTCAGCCAGCGATGGGCAGTTGGTGCCATTAAGGCAGACGCTGCACTGACAGGGATCCCCCGTCTGCCCAGGCCGGCGCTGGCGGAGATGGGAAGAGGCTGATGGACGGGAACGGAATTAAACAGGCACCCAAGCGCCACTCGCAAGATTAATGACGCCCAGGCTGAACAAAGGGAGGACATGCGTCCCTTGCGGACCAACTTGCCAATCCAAACAGCCTGCCGTGGTTGGGAGGAAGGCAAAGAGGACGCCGGGGTCAACAGGCTTAAGCAGCCAGACGTGATTCTAACAGGTCGTGTGCCATCCCAAGGTCCCCTTGCTGGCCTCTTTCTTCGGTGGGGCTGAAGATACAAGCGGAGCTGGTGGAACAATTAACCAGCGGAACAACCTGCCTCCAGACGTTGTGGATGGTCCGACACTGGAAGTTTTAAGAAGAGACTGGACAGCCATTGGTCTGAAATGGTATAGCGCTTCCTGCCTGAGCAGGGGGTGGGACTGGAGGACCTCCAAGGTCCCTTCCGACTCTCTTATTCTGAAGCAAGGCCTGCTCTGCTTTCCCACTGCAGCCCTTCAGAAGCTCTGGAGAAGCAGAGCTGCCGTCAAACCCCAGCAGCAGGTGCCAAGAGACACACTCTCACAGTCGCAACTTGCAGCACTGACCGCCTTCCTCTCTTTCACAACTGTGTTTCCTGCTTTGTAAAGCGAGGCAGCTAAGTCAGCGGTCCCCAACCTTTCCAGCTTGGTAGCCCGGGGCGGGGGGGGATGAAACGGGGGAGGTGGTGAGTGGCATGCGCACACATGGCTCCATTTGTGCAAGCAGCGTGCGTGTACACCCTCCACCCTCGTGGAGCTTAGCACATGCACGCTTGCCCCTTGCTCGTGTGGCCCGGGGTCGAACAGGCCATGGGCCAAGAGTGGGTTGGGGACCCCTGGGCTAAGTCACCACTGTTCTATTATGGCAGCAACTTCCATGGTTCACTGGGGTGGTGTGAGGCCCCTTCTGTTCCTCTGCCCTGAACGGGCTCGATTCAGGCTCCTTCGGTGACCGATGAGCCCTGAGTGGGGCGAGCAAAATGCCACGACCAGGGCAGAAGCAGCTGCACCCGAGAGGCCTCCTCCGGCGGGCTCAGCCTTTCGAGCGCATCACCAACTGATGGCTGGGTCCAGGATAAATGAGGCACTCAGTCAGGCCCTGCCTTAAGCATCCAATGAGTGGGAATCAGACTGTTGTGACAAAATCACTGAAACGCTAAGTTGGTTACAACGGTCAAGTGCTATTTGCATACTAGAAACACCATCCACACAACCATTTATCAAAATTTCAAGCTACAGCTCCGCACTGTTTCCAAGTCCTGGGCAAGTGCAAATCCAGCCTATTTCCGCAACCTCGAGCTTTTTCTTCACCCGTCCTACACTCAGCAGCCCTATAAATACACAGTGTCAGCAAGTCTAGCTGAATAATGGCTCAGCTGGTGGCTCGTTTGGGTCTCCAAATGGGGAAGGGGGTCTCCATCACCTTTTAACTCAGTGCATCTCAGCCTTGGCCCCTTAAAGATTGCAGACGTGAACTCCCAGAAGCTGGGGAATTCTGGGAGAGGAAGTCCACACACGAGGTTCGCAAACACTGTTTTAACTAGACCCAGAACCTGAGATTCTTATCCCCAGTAAAGTACCTGTCTTGAACCAGCCATCGGGAGTAAAGGCCTCCTTGGTTTCAACAGGTCTGCTCCAATATTCCCGAAACACTGACGGGCCTTTCACAAAGAGCTCCCCTTCTTTGGCATCGAAGCCCGGAGTCACCTGTGGAAACAGAACAGTTATCTACCCACTCAGCCCCGGGGGTCTTCAAAGCCCACCCCCAATAATGGTACTGGACACGTAGCAACCCTGAAGAAGCCTCTGGCCTGCCAAAATAGGCGGCTCTCTACAAACCCTAGATACCTGTATTCTGATATGGAAAAAAGAACACCTGTCTGGCCACAGAGACAAGATCTAGACTTCTCTGGCCCGGTTCTCAGCATGACAGCGAGGTTCAGGCTCCAGTTCTGCCCCTCGGACCTTCATCCCAACTGCTGCCTACCAAGGCAGGGCTGAGCAAGGCAACGTGGCTCTGTCACATTTCCTCCTGAAAATCTGGGCCAGAGGTGCCAGCAGCACTGAGAAGGGGCAGCCATTTCCATCCCATCCCATATCAATGAAAAAACTGGGTGAGCTTCGAAGACCTTGTTGCCTCTGCTGGGATGCTGGCACAAGCTCAGTGCCGGCCCAGCCCATCTAGAGAACGGCTCCCTGGCAGTGGGCATCCCCCTCTTGTAGGGGTTCGCAGCCACATTGCTGGCTTGGAGTCAGCAAAACACACAGAGAGATAATGGGGATGTTATCAGAAGAGGATTTCGTTCCCATGTGGCTCTGCTCCCTTGGATACTCTGCACATTGAAGCAAATATTTGCGCGCAATCGTTCCCCTATGGCAAACCAGCACACCCCACAGGGCCCCTTCCTAAGTCTAAAGCCTGCACCTTTCCCCCAGTCAAGGCCCGGCTCTGCAGCCAGCTTGCTGGCTCTCCTTTCTCCTCCCCAATCTCCAAGGTATCCTTTCGTTGATGCACCGGATCTAAGTTACAAGCAGCTGCTGACAGCGTCAGATGGCTAATTGTACAGCTATCCTATTCTCCAAATGGCACATTTTAATGCACATTTTAGCTGCTTTAATGCATTCGAGCAATTTTAACACAGAGGCTTGTGCCCTGGAAGGCTGGCGCTCGATAGCTTTCTGCTGCAAAACAGATCCGGCAAGTTGAGCTAGGCCAGCCGGTGTGGCAGATAAGATTACATTTGCCGTGCAAGGAAATAAAAAAAGATTGCAACAAATTCTCTCAGGGAAGAAAGCCAGCTGATTATAAAATGGTTATTTTCAATGCTTCAGTTTTTTTACCTCTCTATTAGCAGGTGGTCTTGGTGGGGGGCCAGCCCTTCCCCTCCCAAGCCCCAGCGGCTCAAAAGTTCTTTTACAGGTAATTTCCAATGAGTCCCAAGAATCACGGAGGGCGCAGATTCCCCTCCCCCGTGTGTAAGGGCTACATCCTCAGCTAAGAAATACAATACTGTCCCCCAGCTCAATAATGTTGCAATCAATAATTTATTTAATAAATACATATGGCCACCCATCCCATAAACAACCCAACATCAGTACCGAGAACAGCTGTCAGAAAAACCTCCTGGATGAGGCTGAGGGGGAGAACTGGAGGGTCCCTCCTCCTCCCCCCTCCCAATTTAAGGGCAGGAAGGAGCACCTGGCCCTGTTGTGTGGGGCAAGCCAAGGGCTCCCCACTGAAATCCCAGGGGCTGCGTGATGGGCCACTGCCCCCCCCCATGGCCCTGGGCTTCAGAGGACAGTTCAGCCTGGAGGGTTTTTGTGGCCTCCACACGCTCCGCGGAGAGGAAGCCCAAAGGAAGGCGGCTAATCTGGCTGGAGGGGCCTGGCTGTAAACAGCCCAGCTGTCCCCTTTCCCATCACCAGCGGCGGCAGCAGGCAGGAAGAGCCATGACATTTAGTTTTTCAAGACATACTTTTTTCCTCCTCCTCCTCCTCCTGCAGCACCAGCATCCCTGCTGCCCGGCACTGGTTAAAAATGCAAAGGGTTTGTGCTGCTGCTTTACATTTGCAATTAAATAATTACCTGAATCAAGATACTTAAGGAAGACTAGGAAGTTTCCTCTTGGCAGAGAAGAGGGGGTGTTAAGCAGGAAAAAAACCAAACTCCATCACTCCTGCTAGTTCTATCTGCATAAATGAATCATTTTTATTAATCCATCTGCTTAACAAAAATCAGAAATCTGAATAAACAATTTTTAATCAGAGAGGGGGGAAAAACCCACAGTGGGGAGCTCTTAATTGGTGCCCCCTCCTGGTTTACCCTGCCAGATGACACTGGTCAGACCGCATTCTCTGAGCGATGCTCTGTCCATGCCCACCAGCAACCTCCCCCCACCTACATCCGGAAAGAGGGAGCGCTCCAGCCCGGCCTGCGTCCACGGTGAGACAAAGAATTTTCTCTCCTGCAACCCCAAAGTCCAAAAGCTGTGTGGCTGAAATGCTCATAAATGTGGAGATGGGGGTCAAGGTAAGGCATTCATTGCACAAGACGCAGTCATGGCCACTAA
This sequence comes from Vipera ursinii, assembly GCF_947247035.1. NCBI lineage: Eukaryota > Metazoa > Chordata > Lepidosauria > Squamata > Viperidae > Vipera > Vipera ursinii. The sequence continues at coordinate 22,248,777 of NC_139520.1, read as the reverse complement.
CATAGGGGTGTGTGTGTGGGGGGGCAAAGGTCAGGTGGAGTGAGGACCTCCTGAAGAGAAATCCCACCACGAAGAATTGGGGAGGATTCTGGCTGAGCTCTTAGGCAGGACATCCCGTTTCTGTTCCTTCTACCCGTTTTGTCGTTTTTTAAGTTATCGCCTTTTGCTCTGCCCACCGAGTTCCTTCAGCTGCTTCTCGGCTGGGAGGGTGGCGCCTGCAAGCCTCGGCTCTCTCTCAAGGGTGGCGGAAAAGGGTTTTTGATAGCCCACTTCTGGCTCCATCCCACCAGGTCTGCTCGGACAGCTCCCCGGCCAGCCTCCTGCCCAGCCCGGGCGACTTGGCCCGCCTGGACTACCTGGGACAATCCACTGGCTCACCTTCAAGCCAGTCCAGCCCAGCCGCTCTAGGAAATCCAGAAAGCCTTTCTGGGAAGTTGTTCTTGTTCCCCAAAACGAAGCAGATCCATTCTCTCTTTCCCTTCCTCTCCCAAAAGACACAATTCTTTTTGTCTAGACAACTGCCCGCTGCCTGTTGCAGCTGTGCTTCCGTGAGAGCAAAGAGCTCCCATCACCAATCAGGCATCAGGTAGCAATAAACTTTTAATCGCTGCCTATCGCTGGTAGTAAAGTGCTCAGCAGCGCACTGCCCATCTCCTAGGCAACCTGGTCCCACAGACCCTCTTGTAATTAAAAATTCTCCCCTCGGCTCCCTGTCCATGCGAGGAGCAGCAGCAGCAGCAGCGTATCTCTGCTCCAAGCTGTGTGTCCTGCAGCCGGGCCACAGAAGGCGGCTGGGAAGCTTCATCCCCCCCTGCCCCCCCCGCTAGAGAGGAGGCCGATTTGGGGCTCCTTGGGGAGACCACGCTGAGAAGGAGGAGGAGGAGGAGGGGCAAAAGTCACCCCCAGCCCAGCCTGTAATCTGCAAAAGCCACATTTCGCATCTGGCTTTGCAATGGTATCTTTTCATAAAGCAGCCTGGCAATAATGCAATCAGCTCACTTTTCAGTGTGGAAAACTTCATCTTTTGAAATGAAAGGAGAAGCGCTGAAGGGAAGGACAGCAGAACAGAAGAAGGCTTCAAATACATGGTTCAGTTTGTAAATGCCTGCAAACCGAAGTTTCCTGTGTACATGGGGGATGCGCTAGAAATGATTTGTTATGACTAAATCGTATTTTTTCAAAAACACATGAAGAATCTCAAAATAAGTATTTTCCCTTATTATGGAACATAACAAATAAGCATTTTACAAAAAAACAAAACCTCAACATTTACATCTGGAATGCTGGAGTGATAAGAAATCATTCAGAAATGTTGCCACCTGCAGTGACACTCCATGCTTACAAATAGTTAAGCCGTTTATGGCCTCTGAGTGGGTCTGCACAACAAGGTCTCGGAGGAGAACCTCCAACAAAGACCAGAATGAGCTGGGCTCCCTTCATGATCTCTGAAATGACTCTATGGAAATTTATCTTAGGCCAGCTCGATTCAAGCCTGGTGTTGCTAACTCAGGCTGGCAATAGCATGTTGTGTCTCTAAGACACGGAAGGAGAAGAGGGGTCCTCCCACGGCCACCATCTGTAGAAAGGAACCTGCATGTAGAACTTCATGTGGGACAACCAGGCGTGCCACCAACCAAGTGAGCAAAACCAGCTTTCAGCAGAAGACAGGGCTGAACTGTGGAATTCCTTGACACTCTGAGCTTGTTGATTGCCGACATTTCATTACCCGAGTAGGTAACATCATTAGTAAACAGCACTGCTGCTGCTGCTGCTAGCTGTGTAATGAATCGCCCGCAAGCAAACAGCCAAGCTCAGAAAGCATCCAGGACTACCAGCTTTATCTACTGAGAATGCCTCCCCGTAGTGGCTCAGAGTTTGTCTCTCCAAACTGAGTGCATTTTCCCTTCCCCTTGAGGGAGGGGACTGTGTTCAAAAGAGGCAAGCAACATAGACGATAGTTGTGATGCTCCAAGAATTGCCGGATCCTGCCAGCTGGGAAGCTACAGCCTATGAAATATGCATCTCCATGAACAAAGTAAGATGAAGCCAGCAGGGCTGAGGAGGCAGAAGAGCACCGCCACCCTCCTTCCTTCTTTGCTTTCAAGCTGATGGGGAGGGGAAGCAGTGAGGTATAAGAGGAGCAAAGTTTCCTTCGGTCCCACCTCGGACAACCCTGTGCAACACTTGGGGGAGGGGCAGAGGCCAATGGAGTCCAGGGTCTTCCCAGGAATTCTCCCCTGTGGCTACTGCTGGGTGCCCTGCAAGCGAGCCAAGGAGAAGACCTGGCAGCCTGATCGCTACTGCAACATCTCATTCACTTTTAGGATGAGTCCTCCCAATATATGTGTGTAATTTCTGGCAACATTAGTTCAGGGCACTGGGGGGGGGTGTTGCTAAAGGACACTGGCTCCTTTGCTGCCTGGCTTCTCACCTCCAGCTACGGATTGATCATGAATCTTGCAAATTGCACTGAGGCACTTCAGAAGCAAAGGCTAAATAGTTCAGAGGATCCAATCACTAATTTGGGAGGCAGACTGTATTTTAACAGGTGTTGAGATAGTATAAAGTCTTACTATGATGTATTTTTAAGCAACTTTATCCTTTATATATGTCATAAAGTTAAGGTTACCAACCAAAATCTTTTTGCAGGTTCACCAACTGACAACAGAGGACCTTCTCTGCAGCAGCACCCAAACTCAAACGTCTGCAGACGTGGCCAGCGGACTTCTCTTTTAGGCAATACATCAAAACTATTTTATTCTCTCACCCTGCCGGCTAGAATAATACCGTAAGCTCTATTGCTACTTTAATCTTCTCTTATTTCTGCTCGCTGAATAATGTTTGATTGTTTGCTTTCAGTCAAATGTGGACTTTATTATTATTATTATGAATAATTTTATTCCAGGATGTAAGCTGCCTTGAAGACCTGCATAGTGAAAAGCCCCATTTAAAGTGTTAGTGATTTATGTAGTAAAGATTAGGACCATTTTGCCCCCAGCCAGGTCGGTCTGGCAGAGAGCAAGGAAGTGGGAGTAAATGCTGCCTCCAAGGCAGGGGGCTCCAGACCCTTCCTACAACTCGAATGACCCAGGAAAGCAGGCAGCGTCTTACGTGAAAGGGCAGGAACAAAAGTGGATGGTGGCCCTGCTCCATAGAAGGATTACTGGGCAGGAAGTGGGGAAGTTCCCTCAGGACAGCCTGCTGGAAAGGGGCATCGGCTGGATAATTGGATCGCGCCTGGCCAGGGTAGCAGGAACATTCATGGGCCGGCCAAGGGTGACCTCTGACCACCCACAGGTGGAAAAAGAACGGAGCACCAAGAGGCACAGAATACCAAAGCAGAATGAGCATTGTTAGAAGGCAACGGTGGCTTTTTGGTATAAAGCAAGACATGGTGAAAATTTCCCTCTACGCCATGGGGTCTACTCTATCTAGATGACCTGAACTGGAAAGGCTCCAAATGAAGCTGAGGGGTGTGTGTGTGTGTGGGGGTGTGTCTTCAACACACAAAGCGTGCCTGGTTCAGTTCCTTTCTTCCCTCTCACTGGCAAGATGGGGCAACACGGCAGGCAGCAACGAAGCGCCAACCGGCCCTCAGGGCACTTTCTTTCTCCTTCTCCCTCGCTGATTCTCCAGGCCCCCTGAATTACCGTTGTGCCCATCTCGTCCCCTTCAGCATGGATGCAGAAGGCAGAACTGTCCTTCGTCCAGCTTCCGCTGGCGATGCGCACCTTGACTCCGGGCAGCGGCGTCCCAACTGATCCTGGGAAAGAGAAAAGGGAAAAGGGAGGGAAAGCCGATGAAAAGAGCCGCAGGGGAGAGACAATCCACGGGGAAGCCCCACACAAGACCAACCCCTGGGGTCTCTCAGCAGGCGAGAGTGGAGAGTGACCAAGCCCCAGGTCATTTCTGCAAATGTGCCTGAAGGAAAGGGTTCATCCTCATCCTCTGGATTGCGCTGCAGTGGCCGGGGGATGCCCTCCCCAGCGCCTGGCACCCGAGGACACCACTGGGCTTCGACCCCGATTCCTCCAGCGCCAATTACGAGGAGGGAACAATGGGCGACGCTTTTGTGGCTAACTGGCAACAGTAGCTTTTGCTCCAATGGCAGCACAGCAACTTAATTATGGCAGGAGATCCCTCTCCAGGAGGCTGCAGTGCCCTCCCCTCCCCACCCCAGGGGAAAAACAGCCCGGACGTTTCACTCAGCTTCTACGTTGCCAAAAGAGACACCTATATAAAGGGAGCTTCACAGAGAGCTGGCTTATTGCTCCCCCACCCCCCCAAAAAAGACAAGCCTTCGAAATGGGAAAGGCAGACAATGTTAATTATAGTGATACCAGTACGACAGTGCAATTAAAAGTCTTTGTGTGAAGACAATAATTCTTGCTTTGGGGGCCCGAGTGACATTTAAAAATTAAGCCTGCCTGGATAAGAGAGGGTCCAGTCTGGCTCCTCGGTGACGCAAGCGGAGATAGGGAGGGGAGGAAAGAGGAATCAAAAGCACATCAAGAGTTAAAAGAATTTAAAAGCAGCCTTTGTCTCTTTTTTACTTCTGGCATTTAACCACGGAACCGGGAAGAAATCGCTGCTGCCCCTGCGAGTTAAGAGCTCTTGGACATTTGTCAAATGGCTCTCCACCATCCCGAGACAGGCAGCTGTCAGCACCAGGAGTGACCCTATTAGTCGCCCAGTTCCTCCTCTGTTTAAGTTAGTTGTCAGCCTTTCCCCGATAAATTTAATTGGCCCTGCGGTCTGTGTCCTTTGGTATCGGGGGACCGGGATGCTGTTACGCATGGCAATGTCCTGGGAGACTTGAAACAGGCCAACAATCAAGCTCTCCACACTCTTGCTGTCAACAATCGACGGAGTCTCCTCTCTAGGAGCTATTAGCCACCTCTGATCTAAACCTCCAATTAAAGTGGTGATTAGGCCCAGCGAGGCATTCACTGGCCATGAATTATTCATCTCCCTTCACAGTAACAACACCAAGGGGGATTGGAGGAAAGGGGGGGAGGAGGAGGAGGAGGGGGAAAGGGCTGCAGAAAACAGAAGCATTTTAAGCAGAGGTTTAACCATCTACAATCAAAACATCTCTCTCTAAATCTCTCGTCTCCTGGCCTCTCAAGCCAAAGGCTGCCCTGTACCCTCAGGTCTCAGGGCCTGGACCGAAGAGGTGCCGGGGGCCTGGCTGAGGACCGGAGACCTCCCTGGGGGTGGGGGAGTGGACAGAGGGAGACGCCTCTGCAAAAGGAAAGGAGAAAATGCCCAAACACATCTGGAGAGAAAAGTAGAGCAAGTGACGATGTGGAAGGCTGAAACAGCCAGGCAAGGGCCACAAGGCCAGAGGCCGCGTGTCTTGGGGTGTCTGCAGAGGATGGTCAAAAAAAGCCAAGAGGGCAGCTGTGCACAACTCACATTGCAAACAGGAAGACCTTTGGCTGCAGTGTGATGGCTACGCCTATGGACACCTCTGCTCGGGCCTCTGTCTGCACCAGAGAGAGAAGCCAAGGAAAGCAGGAGCGTTGCCCCTCTGCCAAGCTCAAGGGACGCGACAGGGAGGGACTGGCCTCTCTCTCTCTCTCTCTCAACTGCAGAAGGAGCTGTCCGGTGCTGAAGCTCCTGGCTTTCCCAATGTTCTTGGTCTCTCCTCCCCCTCCCCCTCCCCCTCCTGGGAGGCTTCCAATGGAAGGAGGTGAGGCAGGGCGGTTGCTATCTAACCTGAACACCTTGGAGTGCAAATTGTCTGCAGCGCTATTGCACATCCCCGAGGTTCAGTTTATCACTGAACTCCATTTGGGGTTTGCCCTTCATAAAAAACACCTCAAGGCAGAGAAGCAGAGATAATTATCTGCCTCGGGGGATTCTTTTTGAAGGGCGAAACACTAGTCGAGTTCAATGATAAATTGCATGTTGAAGCGAAATTCAGGTAATGCAGCTATCCTGAAACAGATCCCCTGCGTGAGCAGTTCGGTCTTAGGAAACACACTGAACTTTGGATGGGCCACGGTACAAGGTAAGCGCCCGCTTTGCATATAAAATGACCAGGGTTCAGTCCTCAAGGCTGCCAAATTAGATCTGATCCAAATGGAAAGGCCCCTCTATCCAACCCTCTTCCAAATGTCTCTAGGAAGCCCACAAAGAGGATGTGATGCTCACAGCTTGCAGCAGCAGATGGGACTAATGAGCCAGCCAACAGGTTGACCTAACGTATATTTTTATACATCTTGCAAAGACTGTATGTTCTTAATTCTTGGGGTGTGTGTGACTGTGCCTGGGTTACTCTCCCACGTTCACTACTTTGCCCTGATGGGAAATAAGCAAAAGGTTATTTCTAGATTGGCTAGATTGGGATGCATGCTACTTAAAAGCAGGGGCAGCCTGGGGTTTCCTGTGGGGGAAGGAAACCTTGCTTTGCCTCTTCCTGCTTCACCCAGGTTCTGTCAGCACAGCCCTGAAGCATTACTCTTCTTTTAATGCTTATAATGTGCAGTATCAAAGAGGCCAACACAAGCTTCGAAGCAGCTTGGAAATTCTCTCCAGAGCCTCACCTGGAACACGAGGACCGTGCAGTGGGTTGGAAAGTGCCATCCCAATCTCTGTCATCCCGTATCTCTCCAAGAGAACGTGGCCCGTAAGGCTCTTCCATCTTCCTAGGACCGGCACCGGGAGGGCCGAGGACCCCGATACCATCAACCTGAAAGCGGAAGGGCCAGTGGGCGTCAGGCACCTTGGAAACGGGCAGGGCAGAAGACCTGAGGAAGATCCACTCCAAGCCAAGGCACTGATGGGGAGCACTGGGGCCTCTTTCCAACAGGGACGCCAGCGTCTCAGGCCTGATGCTCACAATCAGGGCGAAGCAGGAAGCCCTTCACATCTGGCTGCGGGAATCGCCTCTGGACAATCCCCCGAGACCACGCAAGACAGCCAAGCGCCACTTCCTCAGGCCAGCCTGCCCTGAAGCCAGATGCCCTGCAGCCATTGCCATGTAGAGAGAGGAGAAAACAGGGCAGGGAACAAGGGGGGAAGATCAGCGGGAGACCTGGACTCCTGCCAGAACAGAAAAGGGGCTTTGCATTTCTATCCCGGAATCCAGAGTGGCAGCCCCAGAAATGTGACAGATGGTTCTGAGCAAGGAAGAAGGTGGTCAGCCTGGGTAAGTCCTGGTTCCCTCTCTGAGGGGAAGCTGCGCCCAGCGAAGCAGCAGGGCGGGCAGGCTAAGGACCAGCTCTAGTCTTCAAGGAGAAATCCTCTCTCACTGCCTGGCTGGGCCCCCGCAGGGAGGGAAATGCTGCTTGGGGTGTGTGTCAGAAAGAAGGTCCCTGCGTGGCAGGGATTGCTTCATCCCAGGAGGAGGTCCCCATGGCCTTGGAAAGGCATAAAGCATGGCTTACTGAGCCCAGCACTCTCTACGCTGAGGTTTCTTTCCCATTTATTCCCACAGCTCCAAAACTGACCATAGAAAGCAACTGCTCTCTGTTAGAGAGATCAATGTTGACCGTGTTGAAAAGCCTGGGCTCTGGCCTCACCCTGAAAGACAGCAATAATCTCACCAGGCAGGCGGCTTATGGCAGTTGCCAAGGAGAAGGCTCGAAGAAACAATCTCCCGCGATGGGTCGAGGGGTTTAGGGGTCGGCAGCCCAACGCCCCCAAGTCCTAAGCCCTTTGGGTTGAAAGCTGGTGTTTTTCCTAGGCTGCCTTGGATTGAACCCGCTTCCCGGTAGGACCGAGATGTTCTTGGGAAATGTGTTTAATTTCGGGCTCCCCAACAAGCGGATGTTCCCCGACTGCTTGGAGAAGCTCAGAGTGCCTGAGGCACGTGGGGAGGGGACCCCGTGCTGTTGGGTCGAAGGAAGGGCTGGGCTGGAGAAGCTCTGCTCCGCTGGAAGGAGCAAGGAGGGCTCACCTACCGGATGTGATCCTGGCAGACGGCCTGGATGAAGTCCTGGACACGTGGCTGAGAGAAATGCTCGTCGTAGTAAGCAATCAGTTTGCTGTAAATGGTTGGCACTGCCATGAAGACGTTGACCCGAGGAGCCTGGAGACTCAGGAGGGCTTCCCAGACCTGGAAGAGAGGGCAAGTGGCTCTGAGGAGATCCCTCTGGCGTTCTGGCCTCAGAGAGGCGGCTCAGAGCTTGTGGCTCTGCCCCAGGCAGGGCCGGGAGGAGGAAGAAGGCGCATCAAGCCACTGGGGAGCCAAACCACAAGCTGAGCAAATGGTCACTCCCCAAGGCCACGGGACAGGCACAGACAGAGACCAACCTCCACATCCAGCCAGAGCACAGGGGCCTCCCCAAGGGGTCAGCCCTTGAATATTTAATATTTATTGAATATTTAAGCTTGGCTAATTTGCCCCCAATTCTGCCGCTGGTCTCCCTCAGTGAGTAAGGAAGAGTGAAAAACCTATAAAAGACGGTTTCAGCTCTGTTAGGGCAACCTTTTCCATCCTGTTGCTGACAAATGTATTTCCTAAGAACTCGTGACACTGGGGGGGGGGACTTCCAGCCTTCTCGGGCGCAAAGACGCACGCCGCAGGGGAAGTGAAGGCACGAAGGTGGACACTGCTGCCTTCTCCATTCCCGCTGCCAAAGCTCACCATCCTAGATTTTGGCATTGGCCGAAGCACCGGTTGGTTAAAAAGAGATGCCAAGCATGGCGGTGAAGAGCTGGGCTGTCCGAAAGAGGAGCAACAAGGGGAAAGCAGAGGGCATCTTTTAATCGCCGGCAGAGGGAATGTGCTCGAGTCCATAAATGGATTTAGTTGAAAACGAAGGCTCACCGGCTGCTGGGGGAGCCACCACCAAAGGGGCCCCGAGCGGAGTGTTTCTTCTTTGGCGGAACTCAAGTTGGCAACCAGTATTTATATCCTGGGCATGTGATGCCAGGACAGGATAATCATATTGCACAGAACACTTTGCTGGGATGGGGGGACCCAGTGGATCTGGGTGGGAACATCCATCTGATCTCAGGAAGCTAAGCAGGCCGGACCTGCTTTAGAGTGGAGCTCTCATTTGTCTGCCCAACAAGAGCCTCTCCTGCTGAAGGGCTGGGAGCCGCTGGCAATACTGGTGCTCTGCTCTACAAAAGCCATGCTGGCTGGGGAATTCTGGACGTCCTCACATCTTAAAAGTTATCAAGTTTGGAAAACATTGCTCTAAATGCGTTCCAGATAGCTAAGGATCTCCTTGACTCAACTAATCCAGCTGAGCAGTGCTGCAAGAGAATACTTTGCCCTACCATGATCCCCTGGACACCCCGGCCTCGGAGCCTGGCCTGTGGAACCACCGAGATGCTGCCTTCCCTTGGCATGCTGACTGTTGCCTTCCCTTGCTTGGGGCACCGCGAGTGCAGCCAATTCAAGTCAAATGCCAAAAGAGCAAGCAAAACCCCGCAGACCCGCTTGGCAGCCAAGCCCAGTGGTCGGTGCAGGGGCCAGGAAAAAAACCGGGCAGGGGCACCACCCTTCTTGACCTGTGTGGGTGCCCTCCAGAGAACCAGCTTTGGCCATCCTGGAGACAATAAGCGGGCTGCCACGGTAGGTGGGTGAATGCTCGGATGCACCTAGAAAGGGTCACCGCTGCTGCCAGAGACCCGGCTCACCTGGCGCCTTCCTCCATGGGGGCTTCTCGCTGTTTGCTACACCCTCAAATTGTTTCTGTGCTGGGCACGGCTCTTCCTCTGTCAGTTCTGCTACGCCTTCAGTATTGCGGCTACCACTTTTAAACCTCCGCTCTGCTGCGGGCACGTTCAAAGGAGCAAACGCTTTCCCCGGCCTCGGGAATCTAACAAAATATGACAGGCTCCAGTGTCCTATTTTTCTCCTTAATAATCTCTCCCTCCTTTCTTCCCTTCTCCGCTTTCGACATCAAAAGGCATTACTCTGCAGCAGAAGCTGAGGACAAATGGCAGTTCTGGCAAGAAGGAAAGGAAAACAATAACTTTTTTCCAAGTGGGGATTTGAGAAACAGACCCTGTATAATCGACCACTGATGACTGCCCCCCGAATGCCACCATCCCCCTCCGAGCAGGAAGCAGGACGAGAGGAACGAAAATCAATTTTATGGAACTGGGGGCTGGGGGACATGCGTAACTTTCTCCAAGAAACGGTCAAATTTGGAGGGAGTTGGGAGTAATGTCAAGTTTTTGCTCACCCCACTTTTACAGAAATTCAGACGAATGTTTATTGGAAGAGAATAAGATGATATTGCAGAAATTGATTTTCCTTTTTTAGAATCCAATTCCTCTCCCACGTTCTGCAGGGGATGCCTCCTTGGTCTCTTTCTCCCGGCCTGGCTCATGGGCAAACTGGCCAGGAGGCTGTTAGTGGACAAAGGTCTGGCTGGTTGGAACAGGACTCTGTTTTCTCTGCAGGGACAGAGTTAAGGGGGACGCCACGGCACCGCAAGAGTGCAGGCTGCCTCTTAATCTGAAGCACTTGCATCACCCGGCCTGACACTTGCACAAGCCGACAAGCAGGTCACAGGCTTAAGTCGGGGCAGGAAAATGGCCTCGGCCCGACTGCAAAATCCCCTCCCTGTAAATAAATCTGTTTGGATCCCTGGCAAGAACGTGATCTCCCAGCCTGCTGACCAGGGGGCGGAGGGAAGGAAAGCGAGCAGGGAAAGACAGAAGAGTCTCCCTGAAGCAGGTCTTGTGCAAAGCTCCTTCCCCCACTTCCTGGTTTAGTCCAATGTGGAGATAGCCGGATGTGAGCTAGTCGGGAAGCTCCCAGAGCCAGAAAGGCTCGTCTTCCGGAAGAGAAGCCCCAATCCTTCCCTGTTTTCGTCCCAGCTGCTGCCTCCACAAACTCGTCCCTGAGGTCCTAGAGAAACCTTTGGGGCCGAGTGAAAGGCAGCCTCCGTGGGGCTGCAGGAGACGCCTGGCCACCCCCCAAGGCCTCATTCTGCTGCTGCCCAGCCTGCCAAGTTCTCCCACAGCAGACGAGGGGAGCAGCAGCCCCCGACAGCGTCCCGCTCAATGCTCCGGCTGCTTCTCCCCGATTCCTGGACAGGTCACAAGGAAGACCCTTGATCCTACCCTGAGCACGGCAGGCAAATGACTGAGCTCAACTGCCACCTGTATCTACAACCACAGGGCCACGCTGTGAATTAAGTAATCTAACGAACACTGTAATGATAAAGTATTTATTGCACATAATGAAGTGTTAGTGATTAGAAAGGCTGGGTTTCTCCTGAACCCGTGCCAGTATCACTCAAGGCAAATTCGGTGGCAGCCGCCGCTGCTTTCGAAGCGAGTCCTGACTTTGTTTTGATTGACATGTCAGCCATCAAAGCTGCGGCTCCTTTTATATCGCTCTGTAATTGACTGTTCTCTCGAGGTGCAGAGAAACAGAAACACAAAAGGCTGAAGGAAAACCGAGAGCTCCTTCGGAGAAATCCTCCGGTGAAACACGCCGCTTTGCTGAGAGCCAATTTTGGAAGCAAAGGGCACTTTGTAAATAGGCTGGAATTTAAAGACAGCTTGTGTTAAAACACAACAAGAAAGCACAATTTGCCCTCGTGCGCTTCCTTTGTCACATCAATAAAAACACTTTCCTGCTCACTCGGGAGGCTCTTACACAAATAATGACAAGGGGAAGAGTAAACAACAGCAAAGGCTCACAAATGCTCTCCGGACCCTTCGCACGGAGGCCTCTGGCTCCTCATTCTCACGCCAAGGACCTCCTGGAGAGCTGCCCACGCTCGCCCTCGCCTGGCACAGTCCAAAGGGGGCCTCAGCGGAGCCTGCCTCCCACAACTCACAGAATCCTAGGGCTGGAAGGGACCTTGGAGATCTTCTAGTCCAACCCCTCCCAAGACAGGCATCCTCATGCCCTCCCAGACAAATGGCGATCCGATCTCTTCTTGAAAAACCTCCAGTGATGCAGCACCCAGGACTCCAGGAGGCAAGCTGCTCCCTTGATTAAATGGTTAGAGAAATGCCCGCTGTCGGAAAAGGAAGGCCGCTTTTGAACCCCTTCGGATGGGAGCCGCCCTCAGCAGCAACTCGGGGAGCCGCAAGTGGAGCAGGCTGGCAGAGCGGGGCTGGCTGGTCTTCCGTTGGCAATACGGCCCTCTTGGCAGGCATCTCTGCTAGGAGGAAACGCCGCAGGGGACGCAAGCTGGCAGCTGTTGTGGAGACGGTTTTGCAGGTCGCAACTTTTATTTCGATGAAGCAGAAGGGGAGTGCCAGAGCTAGAAAATGGAACCTGGGGCTACCTCATTCAGTGATCCAGCAAGGCTGGAGCACCTCTGCAAGCTAACAGGATCTCTCCTCTCCTGGAAGGTTCTGCTCCCTCAGCTATAAAACCATCGAGCTCCAGACAGGCCAGGGCGGCATTTCTCGAAGATGGCTTTTTCTGGCTCCTACTCATCTTGGGCTCCTGCAGGCCCCCACCAGTTAGCTTGGAGTAAAGATCTAGTCAGCTCTGGAACACCCGGTGATGTTTCTCAACTGCCCTGAACTGCTCAACACTTAAACTGTGATGTCCCAGGAAGGATGCAATTCTAGCGGGATTCTTCCTGAGGTGAAGGAGTACCATAACCATCACGAGGCTGGGTGAAGTGTAGGAAAAGGGAAAGGTTGAAGATTTTCTTCGCCAACAGCAGAATGCAAAACTTAACTTACATAAAACAAGACACTAACATGACTCCCAATCACATTCCACTTTCTCACACTCGTTCAGAGTTTAGACAAAAGAAATTAGATGAACTAATATTCATTATTTACACGGCCATTGGAAGAGTGTTTTAAAAATATGAAATCAGCGTCTTTTAACATCCAATGTGATTAAAACCCAGCAGGCTTTTTAATGTTAGCTGAGTAATGATTGCTTTTGCTTTGCTAGCAGACCTGCCACTTAGGAGTTGAGCCAAAATGTTTTGTTTCTGCCTTTCCCTGGCCACATTTTGCGTGAAATTCACAAGATCGTCAGTTGCTTGTATTTCCCCAGGATTTGGCAAAGCACTTTCCCCGGTATCTGCACTCTGATGGCAAGAAACGTGCATTCTTCACGCAAGTTTACAATACTTTTCCAGCCATTTTTATTCATTCATTTATTTACTTTCTTTCAATTCTAAATCACATTGTGACCATCACTGACACAAGCAGAAGGCTCTCAGGAATGGGCTTTCTAACCAACATGCCACACATAAATTGTAACCCTGGCTGAGAGGAGATGAACGACAGGAGAACAGTCCTGGCTATGCCTATAACTGCTAAGATTTTCACCTGGTATTTCATTTTGCAGACGCAGATGCCCCTCCTTTTTCCTACCCCATCAAGGTTGATAGAGGCTTCCGGGCATAAATATCCTGGTCAAATTCTCGGCTCTCCACATCCTCCCCCCCAGGCAGTTCACTGCTGTATTGTGCCTTTCATCTGCTTTACTGGGGCGCTCCCTCTGCGATACAGTGGATGCATCAAAGCTCCATCCAGTCCTGGAGCCACGATCTCAGCACGTGGCACAAGGTTTATGCTGCTACAGCAGTGAGAGACCTATCAACCCAAGGGAGACGTGGGGGAGACCGACTAGCAACTACTTCAAAGGATCCCCTGACTGCAAGATGCAAATCATCCCCTTCCCTGAAAATTGTTGAGAGCCAAAACCCACTCAGAGGGTTTCTGCCTTTTCCTATATATATAAAAAATCACACACCATCAAAGACAAACAAAAGTACAAATCTGTAACTCTGACCAGGTGCAAGAGAACCATTCAATTGGAAAAAAGACCAAATTTCTGGTACCGTTACTTCGCAACCTGGAGAGAAGGAAGTAGCCCCTCCCATTCCAGCCCACTTACCATTTCTGCATTAAACTCGGGAAGCATGATGCAGGTGGCCCCCACCCAGAGGGGACACAGCAGCTTGTTGACCACCCCATGGACATGATGCAAGGGCAGGACATGGAGAATGACATCATCGTTTGTCCAGGCCCATTTTTCAACCAGCCCGGTTATCTGCAAGGATAATTAAGCAGCGTTCAGTATTAGGGGGAAAAAGCAGAATTCCACAGATTGCTGCTGCTACTGAACCACAGATTGCTTCAGACGGGTTACGTTCTGGATTGTAACCACGGTTCTGAGCCCCCGTGCAGAAGACCAACCATCAACTCACCATAGCATAGACATTCTGGTGACTGCTTAGGACCCCCTTGGGCCTTCCTGTGGTCCCACTGGTGTAGATGATCATGGCCCCTCTGTTCTCCCACTCTGAAATGGGGCAACCGGCATCTCCAGCAGATCCATCCATTGTCCCTTCCCACTTCCCAGACTGGGGAAGCGAGAGCACAGGCACCCCCAGTTTCTCGGCAGTCGGGGTAATTTTCTCCTCAAACTCTTCCTCGGCAAGCAGAAGGGCACTTTGGGAGTCCTGGATGAAGTACTCCAGTTCTGACACAGGATGCTTTCTATACAGAGGCACGGCAATAGCTCCACTCATCCAGGTAGCCCACTGGGCAACGACATAGGAAGCCTCGTTGGGGCATAAAAATGAAATCCGTTCACCCTTCAGGTCACCATCTGAGTTTCCAAGGGCCTTGCAGATTTTCTGGGAGAGATAAAGACTTCGAGTGTACAAATCTTTGTAGGTGTGTTCTCCTCTTTGATCAATGATGGCTATCTTTTCGCCGAAGGCTGATGCTCTGGTGAAGACAGGGGCGACTTTTCTATAAGCCGATATCCATCTGGCAGGCAGTTTCATGAGAGGACAGAAATTAGTGCGGAAGCTGAAAAACTCACGTCCTAGGAGAGGCTGGCAACATGAAAAAACATGGATCAAGTGCCTCCTGTTAAAAAGCAGACAGGAGCCTAACATTTTCTGCTATTCCTTGGATAAAAGTAGTGCTGAAAAAAAGAAAGGGGAAAACTAAAATCAATCCAAACACTAGAAGATAAGATAAGATAAGATGATAAGATAAGATGATAACCTTTATTGTCATTTTTTTACTGTGGGCACAAAGGCACACATCAAAAATGAAATTTAGTTACCTGCTCTCAAAGTGAAACGCATACATGACACACACCTAACCATACTACATACAACATATGTATAGACCCACACCCCTACCTTACATAACAAATATTAAAAGAGATACAACATATAGGGAATGGAATCTGTTTTCTTCTATGATAAATACTGAGGAGATAATGTAAGATCCAGGAAGAATTGTAAAGAAACAGGGACTAAATATTAAATGAATTTGAATTTGAAAATTCATGAATTTGCAAACCACAGAGTCACACATTCGACACAACTCCAGCTTAAGCCTGCATTAAGTGAAGGAAAGATAATAGGCCTGTTTGCAGGGAGCTGATGAATATACAATATTATTTCCAAACAGTTCAACATTACAATAAAGCTCACGCTAAATAAATTTCTGAATGCATTATGGAACAAGGAATAGTCTTGTTCTAAAAACATAACTTTGACCAGCTAAGTACAAAGCACCCACACAAACGTAGGAAAAGCTTTTAACCCATTAAAAAACACTGCCAAAGGTAGCATATTTCTTTTGTTTCATTTCACACATTCTTCCCTGGAAGCACATTTTTTTTTAAAAAAGCCTATGCATTGTGTATGAGCATGGCTGTGAGCAAAAGCTAACCTCATCTTTTCTAAATTTGAGGTCTCTCAAAATAGCTTCTGGCTGATGGATGTACAGGTGGTAACCATTACAAAAGATGCTAATTGGAAGTCCACAAAATCACACATTCTTCTGTGAGACAAGATGCTGCAATGGAGTGGTATCCTCAAAGGGTCTTCACCTTGTCCTCTACTTGTGTGTGTGTGTGTGTGTGTGTGTGTGTGTGTGTGTGTGTCTCAAGGTCACAATTTTGGACCACTTGGCACCAATCTGTCACTCTTTCGCACATATTCTCCCTTTGGCAGGCTGCTTCAGAGAGAAATTTCATGGCCTCCGATGCTTGCCTGTTGCGGGATTTGAATTCACTGGCAGCCGCAGAGGCAGGGGGATATTACTCACCATTTCTATAATTTAGCCAGTTTCCCCCACTTATCAACCACCAATGCGCTCCGGATTTCAGCAGCCTCATCTGAGTAGAAAAAGTGCCATTAAGGCTGAACTGTCACTCTGGCATACACACGTAGAGTCACATTGAGTACGCTTGGCTAAAAATCTAATCACGATCATCACAGAATCCTAGGGCTGGAAGGGGCCTTGGAGGTCCTCTAGTCCAACCCCTGTAACCTGCCCGGTCTCTTCTTAAAAGCCTCCAGTGATGGAGCATCCACAACCTCTGGAGGGAAGCGAAGCTCCACTGGCTGGCTGTTCTCACTGCCAGGAATCTCCTTTTTACTCCTAGATCGCGTGACGCTGTTGTTGTCGTTGATGACAACGATGCTCGTGCCTTGCCCGCAGGCACCCGAAAGCAAGCACACCCCCTTAGGGCGCCACGTGTGAACGCACGCACCCCGTTCCCACCGCCCTTGCCGCAGCGCTCCCGGCCCTGGCCCCTTCCTGCCTTCCCCGACGCGCCGGACTACGCGCCCCATCGCCCACCGCCGATCCCCTCCCCGGCTCCCTCGCCCGCCTCACCGCAACGAAGGGCCGGCGTCGGGAACCCGGGACACTGGTCCGTCCGCGAATGGCGTCCCCCCGGGAACCAGAGCGCTCCGCACGAGTTCCGGGGGCGGGGTGAGGTCATTCGCCCCGCCCTCAGCCTCCTGACGTCATAATAGCCCTTTGTGACGTATGCTTGTTGCGTCATCCGTGCCAGGACTAGAAAGTGGGTGAGGCTTGGTGCCCTCAGGGCCCTCCGCTGCTGATTGACAGCAGGGCCTTTTGACGGGCAGGGAAGCAGAGCTGCCCAGCACCCCTGGCGGAGGGTCTGGCTGGCATCCCCTGAGGCCCAAAGGAGGCTGCGGGCTGCTCTCCTTGGCCTGGGTCTGAAACGTCCTGGCCTGACCTCTGGGCTTCTTGACGGGTCCAGCCCTGGGGAAGCTCCTGGGAATGAGATCTCCCAAGTCCCGTTGTCAAATATTGCTCCGTGCAAAGTAACCACTTATCCTCTGTTGCACGTTTCTCTGCCTTGGCATCTTCTGAGAGTTGAAATTCACAAATTTTATAGTCATCAAGGTTGACAAACAGTAATATATAGCAATAAACAGGCTATAGAAATATATTGAAAAGATAGCTCTGGCTCTGAAGCACCGTTGGAAGCTCATGGGGTGACAAAGGCTAAAGATTTTCACAGGACAATATTCTTTTGAACTCCATAGACAGAAAATGGAGTTGGATAACTGACAATGTGAATGGATTCTCCGTGCCCTTATAATGGGCCAATATACTATTGCAACATTGGAAAGTTAAAAGCCCCTTTCAGCCAAAGGATTGAAGTCCTGATTGCACTGGTTACCTATGAGCGGAGACATAGATTTTGTACAGAGAAGTATGATGAAATATGGAACATGTTTATATAAAACACAGTAGGTTAAAATATTTATATAAATGCATTAAAAATAATGTGTATGGACTGTACTTGAATAATATTTACATTAGATAAGTAAATAGAATCGTAACTTAAATGCTACAATGACACACTTTGTTTTTTCTTTTTTCTGTTGCATTCACTTTTTTAAGAGCACTTTTTACATCTAGTTTTGTGTGCGTGTTTGAATCACAATTATCTCTTTGTTTTGTTTTTTTCCCTTTTAAAGCAATAAAAAACAATTAAATAAGCACCGTTCTTCCTCTTTCCCTGATGGCTAACCCACCTCTTTCTGGTTGAAGGGTTTTTCCAGACCATTTGCTAGAAAGCCTCACCATCCCCCACCTCACGTCTTACGCCCACATTTCAGCTTTCATTTCAACCAGGTCCCTGTCAATGTCTGGCTGCTGGTGGAAGAACAGAACAGCTTGTAACCCTGACTCTGACCGAGACCCCCAAGGCTCAGAAGTGGAAGCGCCAATTAAGCAGCCCCACGAGGCTTCCAGCACAAAGAGCCCGTGATCCCCTTTAAGTCAATGTCATCATTCCCCCCACCCTCCCAGAGGGAGGCATGCTATCTAATAGATTTGAGACTGCCAAACCCTTGTTATTTCACACACCTGTGCCAACTCTGTGCACTTGAAGGCCCTCTGGCACCGAGCCTCATCTTCATCTTCACCTCCACAACCAGAAGGCATCAGAAGAATTTCCCACTGCAGATTAAAGCGGGAAGACGGCAACTCCAAATATCCTGAAAAGCCGAGCAGGTTAGGGGGTACCGTCCTTCTAGCTTAGCCTCTCAGACATTCTTGTTTTTATCTAAATTGTGAGCCTTTCCTCTATCTGGACTCGATGCTCGAGCCTGGGGCTGGGAAAATAGCGGAGATGCACCCGGGGGCTTGCCACACCACTTTCCTCCTGGACTTGTGCTTCCCGCGTAATGATCTCCAAAGTGCTGAGGGCAGCAGATTGCACCTCCTGCTCCATTAAATCCCCAGGGGAATCTCTCTCGCAGCTGTTTGGAGAGACAGCACAGTGCTGTGTTAAGGGGACCTTCCTCTCTGGGTCACTGGCCATCGGGAAGCCAGCAAGAGAACAAAGACGGCTGCTGAAGAAGTCAGGGGCACCATCCCTCTTCCCTCCCCCATATTCTGGGACTTGGGGAGCAAAGTGCCTCTGGATGACAAACGCTCAGCCTTCCTCAGACAGACAGGCAGACAACCCGAACGTTTGCGTCTGGCAAACGGGCTCCTTAAGGGAAGAGCATTATTCAGAAAATGGCCTGCAGCATCTGAGGTTGATTTCCAAGGACTATTGGAGAGGGGTGTGAGAGGGTCCAGTAAAGGCAAATAGATCATCCTCCACCACAATTTCTCTCCTGGAGAGCAATGAGCACCCTGGTCTCCCAAGGGAGAAAGTCCCACGGATGAGGAGGCCACCAAGATGCCCTCTTTCCTCCAAGCGGCTCTGACTGGGCTCTGCCTCCCTTGGGAAGGGTGGCTGCAGCAGGTCTTGGCAGGGAGCTGGTGGGGAGGGGCTGAGGAGGTGGTCCAGAGGCAGCCCAGATCTAAGTGCTTGGGGGAAAATTCCAGCAGTCTGAACTGTGCTGGGACACAAGCTGGTGGCCAGGCAGCCTTCCAAGAGATGGCCTGGAAGACCTCCGTCACTCCTGCAGCTGCACTCTGGGTCAGCTGCAGTTTCTGGAGACTCCCTTGACCCTCCTGGCTTCTATCGCATCTGGAGGGCATCACAGGCAGGGCGGAGGCGACCGGTGTGTGGATGCTCGCCGGCCTCCCATCGAAAGCAACAGCCACCCTTGGAGATCCACAGTGAGCCCTGCACTGGGAAGGACAGTCCCACGGCCGGCAGAGGGCAGCAGTGTGAAGTGCAAACTCCAGGCCCCATGGAATACCTTCAGATCAGCCGAGCAAGGAGAGAGAAGAGCTGTTGGCACTGCTGGATGTGCCTTCGCTGGCTTTGGGTCTGCTTGCCAACCCGTCTCCTGCACTCGCTTTTCTTCAGCAAGCAGTGCCAGGGCAGCACCCAGGATTCTCGGCTTCTAAGCCCTTCTGCTTAATTTTTTTTTAAAGGGGAGACCTATTTGCCATCCTTAGCTAAATCTCTCTCACACTTTCCTGAATACAATTTCCTTCGCTCTTGTTCTCCATCAGAATTTTTCTCTGCCTGTGCGTGCAAGCACACAGGTGTGTGTCAGAATGATGAAGGTGCTCTATTATTTTCCCAGCATGCTGTGGCATGGCCACCCCATCTCGCTCTGCCTCTGCACGGCTCTCTTTCTGCCACCACTGTCCTTGTCATGCACACACAGGCACCGCCAAAGGAAAACGATCCCATTGTTCCAAATGTCACTGGCCCAGCGGTGTTGCCACACTGCATCCAGCAGACTGATTCTAAAGCTTAGGGAGGAGAGACTCATAGATCTTGTCAACAGGTAAAAACATAGACCTGCTGTCCTCTTTTTTCCATTTTGGAGGATAAAAAATGAGGACCCAGATTGTTGGGGGCAATAAGCTGACTTTGTAATAATGCTGCTTGGGGGGGGAGTGAAAGCCCTAATAAGCAGGCATATACATAGAATGAAGGCTACTGCTAAGCTTGTAAGCCGCCCTGAGTCTTCGGAGAAGGGCGGGATATAAATGGAATTAAAATAAAAATAAAAAATAAAAAAGCTTTGTCTGCTGCCACCCAACCCCAATGAGAAGTCACCATGGACTGTACCTGGGTGTGGCTGGGTGTCCTGTTCCCACCTGTTAGCCCCCTTGCACCTGCTCCCGTCACTCACAACTATCAATGTATACATTAACAATATATCGGAAGCTGTCCATTGCTGGTACGTTGCATTGCATTTTAAACAGTATACTGTGATAGCACAGTTTAAAGTTTCTAGGAAGACTCTGATCAGTTCAGAAAGGCTGACAGAGGGCAGCCTCAAGCCCTAATTCTCCAGTTTGGCTCAGGAAAGAAGTTCCTGGCTGCCACTTCCTAATCTCGAACCTGGGAAGAATTGTGGATCAGAGGAGGGGTATCGTTTTGACTGCAAGGTTCCCAAATTCAATTCTGCATTTCCTGGGACAGAGGTGATGGCAACCGCCACCTCCTCCTTGCCACTGGACCGACCTTGAAGTACAAGGCCATTGCTCTGGGAAGGGACAACGGAGTATCCCATTCCTGCAAGAGATGGAAATATCGCTCAGTTTCCTAAAACATTTCCACGTACCTTTGAGCTTATTTTTGCATCATAGAAGGCTAGAGCCACTTTTTCAAGATAATTTTTAGGATGTTAAATTCTGCCTTTAAAACATTTTGTATTTTCACACATTGTGTTCATGGAAAATCTGGTGGGTGGACTGAGAGAAGCCATATGTTAGGTTCAGGCTTGGCCTCAAAAGGAGGAGGGGGGTTGTTTAATTGGGAATGGAGATTCCTGGTGAAATCCACCCCCCCTCCCAATGCTGCCAGGCACAGTTTATTCCCAGCTGAGTCTCTGGCTCCCTTGTCCCATAAGGCTGCTCTCCCACCTGTGCAGGACTGTTAAAAGCTCAATCCTCTTAATGTGCCCAGCTAAGTGGCAGCACTGACCTGACCTTGGTTGACCTCAAGAGCCAAGTAGAGTTAGACCTGCTTAACTCTTGGATAGGAATTCCACCAGGAACTCTGGGATGGGAATTCTAAAGCCCTCCTGGAGAAAAAGTGAGAATATTTGTAGCTCAGGGTTGACATGAGGTGTTCTTGGTGCTCTCTGAACTTGGAGAAGGCAAGGACCAGCTGCTTCCCAAGAGAACTGTGTGTCCCTGTTGTTCCCAGAGGTCCAGTCCAACTGCAGAGAGATTTTCCCTGGAATGTATGCACAAAGCACAAACCTTGCACCCCACCGTATCTAGGAAGGGACCCTGAAAAGCCGCCCCTGGCCAACTGCAGACAGGAGGAACTGACTCCATCTCTCTCGGCCAGTTCCTTTAAGAGCAGGAAACAGCCCGACCTCAGCCATGCCACTTGGGGAGTAGGAGCGCTAAAGACTCTGCCTCGGAACACTTGCTCCTCAAGGAAACCCCCCGCAAACAGAAACCCCACAGACTGTGGGAAGGCAATGCATTAGGAGAGAAAAGGCAGACTGAGGAGTGTGCTACGTGTTGCCTGAGAAAGCCAGAAACTGGGGAAAAAACTCAATCACCTTGGGATCTAATTGAATCAAGATCTTTGGACAGCTGCTCAAGCCACCCTTTCTTGTGTTTGTGTGTGTGTGGGAAACGTGGCATTGTGGACTCCTATTATCCCCCTCCTGGCAATCGCAGCCCCTTCACTTGCCCTCTTGGAAGATGCCCTCAGGGCCCAGGGTGAGAAAAACAGATCCGTTTGAACATCCTCCTCTAGCAGTGTAGCTTGGCATCCAAGGGAAAGATGATTGAATGGCTGGCAAGGATAAAGCAAGCCAACCTGGGGAGGTGTGTGACTTGGCAGATTCCGCCCCCCCCCATCCTCAATCTCTGCAAACCTTGAGAAGATCTCAGTCAGGATTTGCAGGTGGCAGAAAAGTCCCTGAACAATGCTGGGAATGTGAGCACGCAACGGCCCGCTCTGACTTCTGACTGAGCACGAGAAAGTCTGCTCGCCAGGAGAGATGCAAGAAAAGAAGGGGTTGGACTGGGTGAAGCAGAGACAGACAGTATCTTCTGAACCAGCCTCTTGCCAGTCAGTAACTGATGTTGGTATGTCTTGATGACCATTCCTAAGTTAGAGCAAAGATTCTGTTCTCAGCCTTGTTGCTCTTCGTGTCTCTGGGAAGCTCCAGCCAAGATGCGCTGCCTTGGGGAGCTTGACAGCCGCTGGGCTTTAGTTCCTCTGAAAACAGGGGAGGGAATGACTGAAGTGATCATGAGCGTACACAGAGGGCTTTCCTGCCAGGTTCGTCTTAACAAACAGAATGGCCTGGAACTGAGTCCGCATGGGGCTTTCCAAAGAGAAGGACACCATCACCCCCACCACCATCTAGAGTAGCTCAAAGACGGAGAGACGAGGGAGGGAGGAGGAAGCGCCAATTTCAGAGCCAGGCAGCTGTTGCTACTATGTCCATTTCTGACCTTGCCCAGAAGGCAGCTGGAACTTAACCTTTGCCGTGTTCTCAGCCCTCGGAAACAGCCGCCCCACTTGCTCCTGGCAGCTGGCTGGAGAGCTCAAGCAAACAGCTGGAGAAAGACGCAGAGGGCCAGTAGCAAGGATGGGTACTAAGAGGCCTGCATTCCAGCATCCCCTGAGAAATGGATCCAGGTACCATTTGCAGCTTTAGCAAGTATTCTAAACCAAACTGACCAGGAGGAACTGCCAGGCGTTCAAATCAAATCAGTGGCCTGGGCAAGCGTTGCACCCTGAAATTCAGCCAGGATCATTAGGAAGATTGCAGATGAGGAAGAGAAGGGGAAAATGGATGAAGAGAGGTGCAGGGAGAAAGGGTAGCTCAGCAGAGGCAAGGAAGTGCCAACAGGAGCCGAAAGTCGGAGGAAGCTTCTATTGGAAATGCCCTTTAGGGAAGATTGTGGTGCATGAGAAGCGGGACAGAGTTTCATACTTGACAGGGAGGCCCAGCAGGTTTGGACCTGTGGGACTGGGAGGCTGCCTACGCCTGAGATGCTCTGACTTCACCTCCACTTATTAGCCGAAGCAAAAAATGATGCCTCTTTGGCCGCGGGAAGAACAAAGCGACATCTTGCGCTTTGAAGCAGCCTGGTGCCAAAGCAGAACCTTCAGCTTTAAGCAGCCTTTAGGCAGCTGGTCTCCCTGGACTTCAGTTGCTTGGACTGGGGAGACCTTCCAGCATCTGACCCTGAAAAGGCTGGCTTCTCTGGCATTTGGGGCAGGCAGCTTCATCGGCATTCCCAGATGGGCGTGCTTCTGTGGAGGCAGCAGACCCAGCCTTCCAAGGGTCGTCTCCTGTTTTCAATGAATTTTTTGGCAACATCCATCCCTGGGAAAGCTTTTCATTTCAGCTTGAGGGTCTTCTAAGGCTCTCACATGCCCCCTCTCCCCAACCCCCCCAATCTTCTCCTTTGGGGTGTAGGGGTTCTGCCAAGGTCTCTCTGGCTTCTGCAGTTTGTGTGCCAACTCCCTAGCCATGTTCTAACGTGCTGACATGAGTAGGGGTGTTCCTGAGCACCCAAAGCTTTGGATGCAAAGCCTCTCCTCTGCCTGTCCTCTGTTTGCCAAGGTCTGTGCAAACTTGAGACAGGGGAATGATGGGAAGGGGTGTGTCCTGGAGAGATCCTGTTGCAATGCATCAGAAGGACGGAGCTTTGCTTCTGAAAATAGCCCAAGAACCTGCCTGTGGTTCCTAGACCTCTTTTTCTGCACAGGGGAAGGGATGGAGATGGAAGCCACCAGGTCTCTGGTGACCTCCGTGCCCAGGGAAGGAGCTGCTTCAGCTGCTCCAGGTGGGCTGGAAGGGATCTCCCTGGCAAAATCAGGGGTGCCAATTGATCAACTTCCCCTTTTTCCCCTCCCCTTCTTGGCAAGAGCAGGAAGCTGCAGGACTGGTTTGCTCCTTCCTGCCACACTGCTGCCAAGCACTGGAGCCCCCCCCCCAGCCAGCCTGGCTCCAGGTTTGCTCTGTGCAGGATGGCTCTTCCTTTGGTGGGGGTCTTTGTTCCCCTTCTTCTTTTTTCCCTCCTTCATCCTCCTCCCTAAGACGTGCCTACAATCAGCTGCTATCGGAAGGTCTCCGTATTCTGGTTTATTCCCTGCCAATTTCTCGAAGAGCTGGTACTGCAGGCGGCTCCGGTGGCAACCAAGGCAGAAGCTGGATCACAAAGGAGGGAAATGGACCGGTGCCATCAGCTGAGCGGCTTGTCTGCCAGGATGCCAGAAGGCAGCGAGGGGCCAAAAGGAGCATACGAAGCTGAGAAGCTGGCAGCCCACTGCGAAGCAGGTGGCAGCTGAGTTGGCAGAGGTGCCATGGAGGATGGGCTGGCGAGAAGCAGCAGCCCCACAAAAGAGAGGAAAAAGAGAGCGAAAGAACGAACAAGAGGATGAGGCAGGGAGGCTGGAAAGGCAGGGCAGGTACGGAGCATCGTTGGGGAGCCGGAGAAGCAGCCAAAGGTATTTTGCCTTCATTTTTCAACCAGCAAGAAAGAGAATGCATTTCTCTCGCTGTTTGGTCCATCTGTGTGCAGGGTGCATGGGACTGATTGCTTGCTAGCAGTGCGCGAGTGTGCCAGGGACATGCGGTTGTGCCTCCGAGCATGGCCATCCCTTTCAACAGCCTGGACTGAGGTGTGCATGTGAGTCTGTGTGTGTTGGTCCCATGGAAGAATCTGCTTGAGAGTTGGTGGCATCACCTGGCATTTCTTGTTGTGACTACAAATCAGAGTCACTGAATGTTAAGATTGATCCTGGTCCTCTCACACTTCCCAGGCAGCGGAAGCTTTGTCTGATCTAGGCAGGTGGGAGAATGTTCTGCTCTCTCACTTCACTTCTCCTCTCTCGCTCGGGAAGGCCCGAGAGACTCCCTTCCCTGCCTGGTGAAGGGAAGAGCGAATTTGCCCTTTGCAATCCAGCATTGCTCTGCCTCCAGAGATGGTCCTGCGGGGAGCTGGGAAGCTTCTTCTCAGGCAGTGCTTGGGGTGCCGGCGTCTCTAAAGGCAACGTGGAGGAATCTTTGCATGTTGTCAAAGCAGAATGCATCCTGCTAAATTTCAACAGCTCCACCAAAGAGCTTCCTTGGCTCAACTGCTCTTCTGAACTGGGTCCTGACCCAATGGCAGAAAAGCCAAAAGGTCAAAACTCTCGAAGATGCAAAAATTTGCTTAAAAAAATACGATGCTGGTTGTTTCAAGGAACAGTAACATCAAACGTTGACAATGTAAACAACATTGGCCAAATTCCTACAGCTCCGTGAGTTTTCAGACTATGGGCTGACTGCTTTAATGTAAAATAATAGAAACGTCCATTTGGCAGGAATGTTGAAAGATGAAGATTTTGTTTCTGCATGCTTTGCCTCCCTCCATGCACTGCCCATCTGGTTGCAAAGCCCCACAGCGGGATGACGGGAGCTGAGTGCAGTACATCTGGAGGGCGCTGAGTTGGAGAGGGCTGGTTGAGGAGCACAGCAGAGTCCCTGAACTGAAGAAGGGGGTACAGATGCAAGAAAATCAGAAAAAGGCTGCTTTCACTGAGACCAGAGATTGTTCAGAAACATGACACTGCAGAAGGGACTCCCTGGGCAGGTCAGCTCTTCTAGGAATTAGCCTTTTCAAGTCTTTTCTCATCGTATCAAACAATATCTTAATTGGCCTCACCCCTCCATCGGTCTGAGATATTGTGGCGAGACAGCGGTGCACCAAATCCTTGTTTTGGGGAGTTGAAAATCATCTCTTCTTTGCCTTTTCAATCCAAGCCACAAATTGGACGACGACAACGCGTTTAGCGGAAGGGTCAGAACAGTCCAAATACTGTTTTTTTGAGGGCCAGAATGCAGCGTATACCAGAGTTCATAAGAGAATAAATGAGTTTCTGGTCCTGAGGGATGGTTCTCTAGAGTCAACGGTAAGGCTAAAAATCTATCTTGCATTCCACTCAGGAATAAAAATGGTGCCATGCAGAATATTAATTTATGTATTTGGACTTTTAGTGCATTCTGGGACTTATTTTTAAAAATAGCCCAAACTATGAAAGCTGTTCTAAAAAGAAATGTAGGTAAAGGAGATCAACGCTCAGCAGGAGAAGAGATCTGAGGGGAATCACCGATTCCTGACCATTTCAGCACCACCTTGGTCGGTTCAGTTTTGCAGGGATCTTATCTTATCTTCCCACCCTTTCAGAGCAACACACTCATTTCTTTCCAAAAAATGTGGTGCTTCCTTCAAGGCACCCAGTTTTTTTCATTTTAGAAGACAAGGTGGAAAAGGGTCCTCAAGGCACGGGAACAGGAAGATTTTTCTGAGGATTTTAGAAAAAGGTTGCAATTCTCTGAAGTCTGAAACAGCCTCCAGCCAGCAGAAATTAGTCAGCCATCTGATGATAGTCAGAGATGGAGGTTTAGTTTTAATCCAGCAAAAAAATTGTTCTGGAATCAGGGCAGTAAAAGGGCGCCAGGGGAGGGGGGAACCTTACAAGAATACAGGAAAACATGAGCATGCTGATTATCAATAGATTTGACTATCTTAGCTTTTTGTTGTAGAAAACCTTGTCGCTCCTTGCAGAATCAAAGCCTTAAGCAGTGCTTCCTAACCCCGGCTATTTTTGAGCGTGTGGACTTCAGATCCAAGAATTCCCCCACCAGCATGGCCATTGATAAGAATTCTGGCAGGTGAAGCCACACACCTGGAAATGGTCACGGCTGGGAACCACCATTCTTCTTAAGGTTTCCAGTCCTACAGTTGTGGATTTAAGCACTTGTGCTGTTCTGAGTGGTTCATAGCTCCTTGTTGCCAAGGACAGCCCTGTTTCTCCACAGGATTTCTTCATGTGAACAAAACAGGCACCATGCGAACATAAGGGTGGCTTACTTGTCACTGCTCCAAGCAGAGCTGGGCAGCTCCTGGGGCCCGGTGTGTGTGTGTGAGGCGAGCTATGGGGCTGGTCTTTTGGGACACCAGGGAGAGAGGGCGCACAGAGTGCCTGCTTCTCTGAACGTTCGGCTGGTGGGCAAAATGGTAACGATTCTGATCAGGAGCATAAAATTTAAGAAATAAAACCCTTAAAAGGTGCTTGATGTAGTAATAATCTGACGATGATGAACTTGCATGCTGCCCAACTGTCAATGCCTCTTGATGGCTGGCAACAAACAAAGAAATTACGGTAAAATGACAACAAAATAGAAGGCAGGGCAAATGCGATTAATACAGGTTTCAATCTATTTCATATTTTCCAAACCCTCGTTCTGTTTTGAGCATCTTCAAGTATCTGCACAAATTTGGCAAAAAAAAAAGCCTTCATGAAAGCTTCTACATATTTTCATGCTTTCTTCTCATATATCCATTTTTTTGCACATGCATTTTTTTCCAATATTGTATGTTGTTCAGTTATGCTGAAATTGTGTTAAAAAGTATGCATTGCTTGGAGGACTCAAAATGGCAAAACGCAGAAAGGTGTGGACAGTTTGGAAAGTGAAGTCTGGATGTATCTGTATAAAAATGAGCTAGCTTCTCCCTCTGCTCCCCGGTTGTGCGAAGACTCGTCCTCCCAGCACGGGTCCCCTTTGGGTCTTGCAAAGGTGACTCAGGAAAGCCAGCCTTGGAGCTCCTGGCTAGTCTTTGTCCCCCCCACCCCAGTCCGGCTTCTTTGGGAGAGCCTGGGGGCTCCAGGGCAGGCGGGCAGAGCTCACCCTGACCCAATTCTCCCTTCCCTTTCCATATTTTACTGTTCCGGCTTCCTGCACAAAGCCCCGGGGGGTCTCTGGAGAGCCCAGCCAGATGTTCTCTGCAGAGTGGCAGGAGGCCTCGTAATGAAATATTCATAAAAGATTCCTGGCCTTTTGACATGGAAGCCTTCCCCAAGGGAGGAACCTGCTCTGCGCAGGCAGCATTCCAATGAAGCCGCCGGCTGGAGCTGCTGCCTCCACTTTGCAGATGCCTCCCCTTTGCTTTGATGAGGCAGCGAGACATTTGGGGCGGGGGGTGTAGCTGATTGGTCATCCAAACACGGCACCCAAGAAGTGGATGGGGCTTCAGGGCTGACCTGGGGCAGCAGGGAACTCAGATCCACAGCAACCCAGCTGAACTGGTAAAGGGGCAAGGACTGCAAATTTTCCCCAGCCTGGCTGCAAGAACTAAAAGGAGAGCCAGGGGCGTCTCCGGGCTTTGGTCAGAAAAGGCAGTGGGGTGGCTGTGACCGCCAAAGAATCAGGCAGAGCTTTGATCACAACGCTCCAACTCCCATCTTGACATTTTCGACCACACCTCGTGGATACCTCTGGCAGAAGTCCTTCTGGCAAAGGTTTGGTCCCGGGGAATCCCCGATCTTGTAGCCAGTTAGAACTCCTGCAGTGCTGATATTATTACTTTAAATGTGGTCATTTTTCTTCAGTTTCTCATTTGTGATCTTGTTCCTTATATGATTCGAAACTTTGCTAGCACAGCCCTCTTGGTATTGTGGTTAAGGACCCAGGTAGTTGGACAGCAGGGCCTCAGCTCAAAATGCAAGAAATTCCTGCAGCTGCTTTTAAACAAAATGTCCAGAGATCTGCTCCAGGGATCGAGTGGTTAGTGTGGCTTTGCCTCCAGCTAAAACCTTTCTGCCTTTAGGGGCTTGTGAGGCACCAACCTAGGCGCACATGCTTCAGCCAGATCCAAGGATCACCCTCCTGGGCAGGTTTGCTTGGAATAAACCCAGCTGATTTAACTGATCCAAGCTCTGAAAAGTATGAGGGTAACATGTCTCTGGCACCCCAGTTCAGCAAGGAGGGCCAGATAGGGCCAGTAATAAAGAGCTAGATCTCCTTCCCATCCCTGGTGCCCGATCGTCCCCATGAATGTGCTAGAGCTGGACTCTCCAAACTTGGCAACTTTTAAGATTTGTGGATTTCAATTCCCAGAATTCCTCAGCTATGCTGGCTGAAGAATTCTGGGAGTTGAAATCCACAAGTCTTAAAGTTGCCAAGTTTGGAGACCCCTGTGTCTGAGATGAAGGCAGACATTCTGCAAATGTGGCTTTGGCTAACCAAGGCTTTAGCCCAGAACGTCCTTTGCATTGCCTGTCTTTTTGGTCTTGCCCTGGTCCTTGCCAATCGGTGCCCATCAGCCTCACCAGCAGGGGCTGCTTTGGATGCACTTCCACTCAAAGGAAGACCCTCCTATCCCTCCCCCCCACGCACACATGTAGAGCCAGGCCCAAGGGATCCTGGCCAGCTCTGCAGAATCAAATCATATGCTGCTTTGCCTAGAAAGGGTGTGTGTGTGTGTGTGTGTGTGTGTGTGTGTGTGTGTGTCTCATCGCATGGCTGTTGCAAAAGGGAAATCAGCAGAGCAGCAGGCCTGTAAAAGCCCATGGCTGGCAAGGCACACTGCCCAGAAGGGCTCAAGGTAACTGTCTGGCTCACTTCCTTCCCAGCCACACCGCTCACAGCTGTTTTGTGGCAGAGATCCAGGGGAGGCCACACCAGGCCACGGGAGTGGCCATGAGGAGGCAAAATGGAAAATGCTCAGGGCCAGATTGCAGGGAAGGAGAAGCATTTTTAGGGCTCCTCAGAGCTGGGGCCCTCAAAGCTACAACCTCCAGGATTCTCCACTGAAGCATGGCTGGAGGCCAAATCAGTCAGGGAATTGCCACCCATTGAGGGCAGAAGATGAGGGTTAATGCATCCCTTCTGCCTTCACTGGTCAGAACCTGGATGTGAATTCCCCCACAGCTTGCAAATCCCAGGAAATGGGAAGTTGGTCCAATGGCCTTTCCATGAATGAGACCAGTCTTCTATCCGGTACTGAAGTCCACAACTGCACTCACACCTTCTTCCGGGGGGGGGGGGGGCAAAGTGACCGGATGTGATTTGGGGCAGGAGACAAAACCTAATGTTTCTGCAACATGGGGAAAATTGGCAGAAGCTGAAGCTTGGCATTATTTCGAAGGCCACCAGTGCCCTAGCAGACTGCTGCCAACTGTTGTTTCACCCAGTGGGTGATATGTGAGGACTTCTCGGGATAAATTCCCATGGATGGGAAGGATGGAATCTCTTGCTTCTCCAGTTTTCTTTCCCTCCCCCACTGTCAGACAGACAGGAGAATGGCTGCCCTTTGGGTTTGCAGAAGGGGCCGAAAAGGGGGCCTGCCAGAGAGCAGAGAGGCTGGAGGAGGGAGCTCCCTTTTCACATGACAGACCGAGGCAGGGGCAAAGGAGGAGAAGGGGGACTTGGTGGCTGCTTCTCTGCTCTGCACCCCAACGGCCAGATTCCCCCAAGTTGGAGGGATGGTAATAAACTATGCATGTCATGTAGAAATAAAAACATATTCTGGAGAACAAATGATGTTAATTTGCTGAGAGGCTCCGAAGCCGCGTATTAGCAAGATGCCTTGAGGGAGGGAGGGGGGCGCAGCAGCTGTGCTGGAATTAATGGCAGTACGCCAAATTAGCTCCACCATGCATCATAGTCGGAAGGAGAAACACCAGCTGAAGAGGAAGGGGGGCTGATGGGGTGATCCACTGGGAGGTTCGTCTGTGCAACTTCTTTGAAATGAATGAGCAGTTGCTCTTGGGCTTGAAAGAACCAGGGAGCTTTGCACAGATGCCAGTCAGGCTGAGGGGTGTAAAGGCAGGGCACGGCGACCTTGGACTAAGTTAGTTTGTCCAGGCTTCTGAGGACACATTGGCTGAGCACACACTGCAAGATTTGTTTGAATTATGGTTTGTTGACTACGCCACAATTGGTGGAATCTGCATTTAATGCTAACCCATACATTATGGTTTATGATCTACCGTGGCTTTATGCATTAAGCCCAAACTAAACAAGCCCACACTGTGGCTGTGCCCTGGGTGGATCCAGCCTGTCAAGATGCTGCTGAGTTGATTTGCATTCATGGCTGGTTTCCTGAATTCCATCAGCTACAAAGCAAGAGGCTTGTCCCACTCTGATGCAAACTGTTGACCTTGTACATCCTTCAACCTATGCCAGGTTCATCAAGTGCAGGACCTCTGTTTGTGGAACTGCCATCTAGCTTGTCCATCTCTCAATCCATTTTTCTGATCATTCCTGCAGGTCTTGTCTACTCTTGGGAGGTCCACAAGCTCCTCTCTACATCACCTGAGATCACTGAGGATTTATGGAGCGATTTGCTGTCTCCACTCAAATAAAAGGCCCAGCGAGAGCCTTGCGAATATGATGACAGGGTGGTCTACACCTTCCCATCCATGAAACCAACAACTGCTTGCTACAAAAGAGATTCTGAAAGAACTTCTTCAACGTCTGGGATGTGACTCACACGATTAGAGTCACTTCAAATGATCCGGCGCTTGAATTCCATAGGGAATTTCATAAGAGGACCCTCAGAGAACGTGTCTTTAGAGTTCCAATACAATACTGCTTCTACTGTGAACAAAGTCTCATGGGACCTGATCCTGGAAGTTATGTGATATTGTTTGAGGTTAATCCCTGTGCATAAAATACAGTTCTTGACGGCCAGCATATCTGCTACCAAATACAATGTCAGTCTTGTTTCAATCAGAGCAGGGCAGAGCGAAAAGGTATTTGCAAAGTCAGTGACCATCGTAACTGAGTTATAGCCCATTTCTGAATCTTTCCCTTCAAATTTCATGGACATTAACATTTGGATTACCAGACGCTTCTCCAGTGAACCAGAGTTTCGGTTTTCTCGGAGTTCTGGAATGTTAGGAGAAGGCAAACATCATACAGCAAACAATCATGTTCACAGAACTGCAAAGGGCCAGAAATTGTTTGTATCGCAGACATTCTGGTTAACTTCTCAAAAGGAGCAAATTTTACACTCACAGGCCAGCTGTGGCCTCCGAACCGTACATTAGAACGACGACATAATGGATTATTTAATAGCTGCCAGAATTAGGAAATAAAAGACAAGAGAAGTGCATTTTGCAGATGGACCTGTTGATGTCCAATGAATATTTTAATTAATAGGTCATTTCTCTCGTCTTTTGTTTTGCCCAAGTAACTTTTTCTAAGGCAAAGTTTTCGGGCATTAAATAGATCGTACTAATATGGAATATGGAAACCGAGCCATGTTATTTCATGGACTGGAGAGAGATATAATCTTTTGTCACCTCTTGCTTTTATCTCTCACTCGCCTCTCTTTGTTCTGGTGTGAAGCCAGTACTGAAGAACAAAAGAGGCACCAGCCCTTCAGGGGGATTCTCTGTAGATGGTTTTGCCACATCAGGACACCTGGCTGCTTTCAGACTTTCCTCTGATAAAATCCAGGCACTGTTACATGAGACAATTGCTCCATTCAAGCGGCATTCTTGAAAAGAAATGGATGACATTTGTGCCAGGATAATAACTGAAGAGCACAAAACATAGAACAATAGAGCTGGAAGGGACCTCGAAGATCTTCTAGCCCAACCCCTTTCTCGAGCAGGAGACTCTGTATCATTTTAGTCAAATGCTTGTCCAGTCTCTTTTTGAATGCCTCGCCCACAACTTCTGCAGGCAAAAGCTCTTCTGTTGGTGAATTGCTTGCATTGTTAGAAATTTTCTCTTTAGTTGTAGGTTGCTAGAGTGCCAAGAGAAATTCAGGCCAAGAGCTCCAACTTGATGCTGTTTGGCTATTGGGATATGCAATCCCATCGTCCCCAGCCAGAAAGGACAAAAGTGAGCGTGAACTTGACACGGCAATAAATATGCTGAAATAAACTGTTTGCCCCCAGTTGCCTGAGATGGCTGCTCTGAGAAAACCCCACCCCCAAAAGTAAGCTAATCATACCAGGCAGGGGTGCCAGAGTGTGAAATGTGCAAAACATAATGCGCTGCCTTTCTGTGGCTTCCTGGAGATACCACGAGCCTGAAGTGAGCCTCAGTGCAGGCTAAGGCTTGCTCCTCTCGGCTGGTTATATGTGCCGGGGGCTGCAAGAAAGGTTCCAGATGCAGAGGGAACACCGTGCTTGAATTTAAATTTCATCCTCTCACAATCAGTTTTAGCCTACTCTTAGTGCCACATTAATGAAGCCTGCTCCCTCCTCCTCCGAGTGCATAATTAGCCTGAGCCTTCTACCTCGCTAATTTTAAAGCAGAGAAGAGAGTGGAAGCAGGAGGGGGAAATGGGCCTTGGAATTTGCATATTAATTTAGCAGAGGGAGGGAAAAAAATTGTTTACCACTCACTTCTTGGTGTTGATCACAGAGGACTTAACTCTTTCACGGGTGCCATCTGGAGCTGCGGTGCCGCTTGCAAAGTGCCTGTGGATTCTGAGATCTCAGAATGTTTCAGAGAAAGGCCAGCCAGGAATCCGTGGAAG
Organism: Vipera ursinii; assembly: GCF_947247035.1. NCBI lineage: Eukaryota > Metazoa > Chordata > Lepidosauria > Squamata > Viperidae > Vipera > Vipera ursinii. The sequence continues at coordinate 22,215,408 of NC_139520.1, read as the reverse complement.
GAATGAAAAACAACTCCAAAATGGCACAGAGCTCACAATGGCTTTGGCAATATTGTAGGATGGAAACTGAAGATAGAAACCCCGAGTAGGAATCTCAGGTCAGGAGTCCTGGAGCTCCTGATTTCGGTCCTTCCTTTGCTGGTATCCCTGCCCCGTGGAGGGGGCCCATTCCGAGTGGGCCAGAGTCTGCCGCGTTTCAGCCTGCCGAGAAAGCAAAGGGGAGGAGAGAGAACAGCCCTCTCAGGGCAGGAAAACCAGGTCAGGAAGAGTTAATGCTGCAAACAAAGGCATTTGTTCTCGGTTCCCTAAAAGAAAGAGGCATCATGCTCATCCCTTCAGAGTGCTGAAAGAAGGTCAATAAAAGGGAGAAGAGAAAATGGCGAGCAAAACAGCATTCCACATCTTTTAACATTGTATGTATTTGGGGGGAAATGACATGGCTTTATTTAAATCCACCTTAGGCAGGTAACAAACATACCTGTAATAAAAACATGATGAAAACTCCAACACACCATCAGTGCCAAAACAGCACCCTTCAAAAAGAAATGCGTTGGACTCATGTCCCATCCTGTCCCACATCCTGAGGGAAGAACCAGGTCTTACTGGCCTTCCAAAAGACAAAGGTGATAAGGGGAACCTTTGAATTTTAGGGGGGAGGCTGTTCTAAAAGGCTGGGGCAGCCCCAGAGAAACCACACCTTAAGGCCCCACCAGATGACAAGGTTTGAGGGAAAGAGCACGCTTACACTATCTGACCTGCTGTGGGACAGGCAGACGTCCTAGGAGAGAGGCAGTCTCCTGAGTGACCTGGCCCCATGCCATACATGGCTTTGAAGGTCATAACCAGCATCTTAAATTACACCCAGAAAGAAACTGGGAGCCAGTGCAACTTCTGCATCAGTGGTGTAATATGAACAAAGTCAACCTTCTTTGCTTTGCTGCATTTGGGCCTATTTGAAGTTTCTAGGTGGTCTTCAAGGTCAGTCCCATGTAAAGCACATTGCAGTAGTCCTAACAAGAAGTGACTAGGTATGAGTGACCATGAGCAGTGTCTCCCAGCCCAGAAGTGGGTACAATTGGCACCCAAGATGAATTTGTGCTACCCTTATGACACATCAAAGATGACAGTTCACAGTGATTCAAAATACCAAACTGCTCCATGTTGCCAGGGTTGAGTCATGGCTGAGGAATTCTGGGAGTGGAAGTCCACAAGTCTTAAAATTGCTAAGTTTGGGGACTCCTGATCTAGAAGTATAGCTAACTGGCATCCTAATGACACTCAGTCTCACTCAATCCCACCCTAGCAAAACTGTCCTGCTGTGGTGCTGTCCAAGGTACTGAATCTCACTAACGGCCCTTTTGCAGAAAAGATGCTTTGCTTGATAGCTTTAGTATCTATACTGAAGGTGATTTTCCCCAAAGGGACCAGTATCTAACCCCGACAACAGAGGCAGACTTTGAAGAAAGGAGGAATTATTTTCACTGCAATTATAGAGACCTTGAGCAGCCAAAAAGTTTGCGAGAGTTAAGGATGGCGTAAGCAAGAAGGAGACAGACTGAAGGCATGACTCTCAACCATGCAGACTTCCAACCCTGTCCCTGTTCTAACCATGGCTACTTTGGGTTCAAATGGACACGACCCATTGGGACTTTGTGGAGTTGGAAATCAATAGAACACGAGGGAATCGAGCCTGTTTTAGGAAGGAACAACTCTTGTGTGGATAACATATGAAGTCACAGTAAGTGCAGGTGCTTAACAATGATGCCAAGTGCTGACATCTCTGGGAAAGCTGTTGTATCTCCCTTGATTTAAATGTTGGCAAGCGATACAAAGCTGTTGAGATTATACACAGTACAGCTAACTCAAATCATGCAGGTTTCTCAACAGATTTGTTGGATAACCATAGGATTAAAGAAAACATAGAAGCACCTAATAACCCCCTCTGCATCTTGGCAGTGAATCTAGGGAAATAGATTCTATTTCACTGGAGAAGCATTTCGTGGATCAGTTTCCAACCATTCAGCTTTTTGGATGAACACAGATTTTAGTATTGTTAAGAGAGATGCTTTACTTCTCATCAACTTTCATCGTACTATGTTACATCACTGCGCCCTACTCTGAACACAGGGCTTGATAAATAAAGAGCTTGGCCCTTGCCAGCCTGACACCCACCCATCTATGGATGGTGTAATCTAAGTCATGAGATTGGGGCACTGCTGGGTTGTCTTCTGTAAGGGAACCAAACCAGGTGCAAGGAACTGTCTTGTGATAGATACACACCTCTAGCACGACCACTTAGCGCTTGATATGTTCTGAGCCCAACCTTTGTCTTAGCTTCTGGCCATGAGGCACAGAACATAGAAATGACCAGCATTTGTTGCACACTGCAGAAGGATAAACTGGCCGTGTGGGGCCGTTTCGAGCCCAACGTGCAGAAGAGGGTTGGGTGGGATGGGCACGCTAAAGGGGTTGCTTGGGGTGATGCCAGTTCAGGGGAACCGCAAGCCAGGGGTGAGTGCCACAGCCTGTTTCCCTGGCTCCCTGCTGTCTATTGCTCATCCAAGTGAGCTGGGAAGGCTCCCTTTGTTTAGGAGCTGTGGGCATCTCAAACCAGTCTTGGCAATCATTTGCTTGTCTCCTGCAGCTGGCTGTCACTTCACATCTGTGAACCGGTTTCCTCTGCACCGTCATTAAAAAAAAAGGCAGGTTTGACAGGTAGTCTGAAAGAAAAGCCTCGGCACCCCTCCCCTCTCACAAATCTCCCACCACTCACATTTCTTCATAAGCTGTAGATGCTACAAGAGGCCACAAACCGGCCATTCCCTGCACTGCTTTTGGAGTGTCCAGCCTGGAGGATTCTGCTGGTCCCAGATGGATGTGGGACTCTTGAAGAGCAGAGGGTGAAGACAGAGTCTCTCGCCCTCCCTGGAGGAGATAGGCACACCATTCAGATAGCGTCTGTCTCCCATGGAGGCTCACTAGCAAGTTTGGCCTGTAGAGACTGGCCTTATTTTTGACACGCCTCTCCTAAGACTCCTGGCAGGTGACACCACAAGAATTCTCTGGTTTCTCCTTCAGTCCCTGCAAAGCTGCAATTAAATGAAAAAAACAATCCGAGAGGCAAGAGGAAAAATGGTCTGAAGCTAAACCCGAGCTAGAGTCTCTTGCAAACAGCCCCTTTGGTTCAGCCTCTAGGAAGATGGCGCCATTGGAGGCAGCCTCTGGTCTTCTCTGGCAGCCAAGAACATTTCAGCGAGTTCTGCTTTTCTCCCAGACTCAGAAGGGTAGGGAGGCACATCAACCAGAATTCCCTCTGTAAATCCTTCTGGCTTGCGATCAGTGGCACATGGCTCAATATGGCGGCTTACAGAGAGCAGCCCTGCTGGGCTATGCCAAGCCCACCTCAGCTCACCACCCCCAGCTTTGCCCTCTCCCACTGCCCCCCTGCAGAGCCTCGCCCTCAATCTCTGCTTCCCCACCAGCCAGCCAGCGAGGGAGAGCTGCCTGCTCAGAGGGACTCAGCCCGCCAAGGGTTAAACTGTGATTACTGCCTTTGTTTCTGCATCAGTGTACATAATGCACTGCTCATTTGCATACTGCAGTGTGCGCTCAATTAAAATGAACTTTTAATTTCTTCTAAGTAAATTACTTCTTCCCAGTACGTGATGTACACAAATGTCAGAATAACGGCAGTGCCTTGATGAGCTTGGGAAGCAGAACGAAACAGAGACACAGGCTGCTTCGTGGGGAGGGGGATTCTCACCTCCCCCTTGAAGTAAATCCCGCTGTGTAAAATTGGGGATCCGAAGGTAGGAACAGCTGAGTGCCAGGAGCTGAAACCAGCTGAGGGGAGAGAATGGCTTGCATTTGGTAGGGGCCGGATCCGATCTGAAGACTCTACAGGGCACTGGAAGGCGAAAAGTATCGCTAGAGGAACAGATGTGCCGCCTCCTGTAGGAATTCATCCACGAATCCTAATGTGAGTGCATTTCTCTCTGCTCGCTCACAGAAAATACTCCTGGGACGGAGGGAGGGAGAAGAGGGAAAGAAGGAGGGGAGGGAGGGAGGGAGGGAGGGAGGGAGGGAGGGAGGAAGGAAGGAAGGAAGGAAGGAAGGAAGGAAGGAAGGAAGGAAGGAAGGAAGGCACTATGTGACTTTTAGAACCCACATCTGGCTCGGGTTCAATAACCCATGAAGGAATAATGGGATGGTAGAGTTTTAGTGTCACATGCCATCTGAACCTCACCACTCTGCTTTGCAAACCACAATCTAGATCAGCACCCAGAAGGTATTTTTGATGAATGATTGATGGCTGTGTGTAATGGCAGCCAGAGTGATAAAGGCCTTAAACTGGGAGAGCCCAAATTCAGGCCCCTTTTCAAACAAGGTCGCTGTTTCTGCCTCTGAGCGGTATCTCCCTTCCTCAAGCTTTGTTGTGGGAATGCTTTATCCCCGGGGAATTGAATTTTCTTGAGCTCTCAGGAGAAAAAGCACAATAAACAAGATGTGCATGTGTGAAGCTGAGCAACCTCTTTGGCCAAAACTCCTCGGTCATCCATGAACTGACTCCTATTTTAAAGTTGTTCCCAGGAATCGCCAGTTTTCCCACAGCCTTTACATTTCCCATCACAGCCCAGGCTTCGTAGACAGGACACCAGATGGCAGAACAGATTACTGGAATTTGATTTCCAGATCAATCTCCAAGCAAGATGAGCAAATGGCACTCCAGATGCATTTTCCCTAATCGCCTGGAAGGGAACCTTTCCAAGCAATGATGGCCTTTGAGCCGCCTCCAGGAGCAGCCGGATAATCCCGCCCTGCAGAGAAGGGGGCCATTCAGAGGCCAAGGAGGAGCTCTGGTGTGGCAGATGAACCCGGATCACAATCCAGGACATCCGCAATCCTTCTGGCCCACATTTATGGGGTGGAGGGGCAAGAGGGAGCAATTCCTTCCAATGGGGAAAAGAAGGAATTAAGCCCAAACAGATTCACAATGAGCATAAAGCTGAAGAATACAAGATGAACTCCGGAGCTGCTGCTGCAAGAGCCTCACCGCCATTTTGTGAAACTTCACCCAAGGCTGTCTTGCGATGGTTAAAGGAAATCGGGAGCCCCCCCTCCTCCCAGGGCTGCTCCCCAAAGGAGCTCGCAGGGGCTGTGTGGGGCCTTCAGGGCAGTGAAGCACTTGGCCTTAATTATCTACAGTGCAACACTGTTAAACATTGACAAGGCTCTGCCATCAAGCAATAAAACTGTATATATCCTTTATTAATCAAGAAGTGAAAATTGCTGCAGAGAGTTTTCAGGCACGTGGAGAGTCTCCTCGGGGAATTTCAAGCCTGCAGTCTGGAGGCGATTCCCAGGGCACCAGGAAGGCCGATGGGCTGGTCCTTCAGAAGGGCCGTGTGACACACCTGAAGCCGCACAACTTGCCTGTAGACCTTTGCTATCCTATTTAGAAGCCCTGCTGTTTATCCTCTCTTCTCTGTCTGGCTGACCCTTCCTCCTCCTCAGGACCCCAGGGGGATCTTCTCTCTGTCTGAACTTAGCAGCCAGACTCTTCTCCCAGCCCCGGTCCTGAAAACGCAGCCATGCTATCTCAGGAATTCTGGGAGTTGAAGTGCACAGGTCGTAATGGGGCCATAGTTGCCCATCCCTGCTCCAGAACAACCACACTTCCAGATTGCATGAATCCTGCCAAAACCCTCCACTGCAGAAGCCTCCTCATTTTTAAAAGCAAGGAAAGTCAGAACGATCCTAATGGAATATCTGGGTTGTCCTGAAGTCTTTGTATCTTGGAGAGTTGCAGCCCCAGGCGGTGACCCACAGACTTCTAAGTTCTAGTTATTTAAGATGTGACTTAATAACATCCAGACACCATAAGGATCTGGTGGTGGTGGATGGATATCATTCAAGCAGCACCAGGAACCCTTCAGCTTGAAGGTCAGTCTTGGTAAGGGGGAAGCAGCAAGTCTGAACCCTTTTCCAGCCACATGTTCCACAGGGCTGCTTCTCCCTCTGCGAAGCTGTGGCTTTCTCCCAGGCTGTGCTTTGCAGGAGCCCTCCATGCCAGTCGCACATTTGCATGTTAAAGCAGCCGTGCGTGTCTTTAAGAGGCTGCGCCTTTTATCGCAGCAGCGGCAGTCATTACCCGATTCACATTTGCTAGGTGAAATCTGGGTGAGGGAGCATGAAGGAAGGAGGGGCAGGACACCAGTGGAGACGGGTAACGTGCTAAAGGCATGGACTTTGTCTCAAGTAAACATCTGAAGGTCACCTCAAGCCTTAGGAGAATTCTGAAGTCAGAATTAGCCCACTGCTACTTTATGCAATTTTAAAACATTCCCTGGCTGAAAAATGAAATTTATTTAATAAGCAGCGGAGGGAACCACAAGGGAACCAATGACAGAGACATGCTATTATTTAATGAGGAGCATCGGGATGCAATTTGGCCTCCGGGATACCTTTGCAGAGCACTTCCATGCTCCTTTTAAGTCCAGAAGCTTCTCCAGTTGTGGGCCTGCAGTGGCCCCCTCCTGCAGCAAGCATGATGGAGGGTGGGAGTCTCCAAGGCCTCTGTTTTATTGTTTTTCCTCCCCTTTTTCTGGAAGATGCTTGAAAATTCAGTCCCCCCCCCTCCCTCTCCCAAAGAGAAAGAGGCTGTTCCTTTAAGAGGGTGAATTATGCCTCCCGTTTCCTCTGCTCTCCTTGTTTTTCATGCCAGTCTCTCCCCTCGGATACCTTCTGACAATTACCACTTCCCCAGCAGCTGGCGTGTGCTGTTTGGCGTGTGCGCGTGTGAGTACGGGCACATGCTGCTATGTATGCGCAAGGGGTGATTGGAGCCATGCTTCTCCCCCCCCATTGCTGAAATTTACATTGAACCACAAATTAATTTCATAATTTTTTCCTCTCTAATTATGCCAACATCTGCTGCAAAGGCAAGCTGTGCGCATGGATTTTAATAGCTTGCTTTCCCAGGGTTCTCTCTCGCTTTGCCTCTGCTCTGAACTTTCCAATAATTATCACCAGGAGAAGAGCTTTCTTTTTCAGAGGCAAAGAACAAGAGAGAGAGAGAGAGAGAGAGAGAGAGAGAGAGAGAGAGACAGAGACAGAGACAGAGACAGAGACAGAGACAGAGACAGAGACAGGCAGGAACGCCCAAAGGACTAAAGCTGACTCTGCCCGTAGATAAAGGAGGGAGGAACAGCTGGATTCACACAACAGCTAAGCCCCAGTTTATTTAAGCTATCATTTATAGAATTGTCTGGCTGAGGAGGTGGGTGCACACCGGAGTGGTGGCAAAGAGCTCCCCCCTGCTTCCTTGCCCAAGGCGGAAAGGGGTCCGTGACCGCTTGGTTGCTAAGCTCAGTCTGGCTGTGCTGGCTGTGCTTCACGTGGTCACTTGTCCGCAAGCTGAAATGGGATTGGCTCCATAACTATTAACCCATTTTTTTTGGCTTTACACACTGAGCCCAATGCCCTGATTTCACACAACTTCACACCACAAGTAGTCTAATCAGGGCTGACAGTAATTAAGCTTTGCATCTTCTGAAAAATCCATTCCTGGGTGTTCTGTAAGGCCACTTTGGAGTCAGGATCCAGGGTATTTTGTGACCCCAGGCAATTTGGTCCTCTAGTCACTCTTGGGTTATTTAACCATCTTTAGCAAGTTCCGTCAGTCGCTGCTATGGTTGTTTGGCTGGGCTTGGAAAATGGTCTGGGTCCAACCCACTGGGGCTAAGTCAGTCTGTGCGGTTGGACAAAACCTGAGCATGCCCTGCAAACTCAAACTAACTCTGAAAACTTTGCTGTTCTCGACTGTTGAAAGCCCCTTTTCAGATGAATTCATAAATGGGGAGCTGGGCAAAGCCCCCTCTCAGCCCAAACTGGCCACAGAATTACAGCCTCTGCCCCACCCCGGCATCTCCTCCCTTCTCCGTGGCCTCCGCCCTGCCAGGCTGCAAAATGTGCCCGTCTGTCATTTGGCTAAATCTCCACTAGGGACTAGACTGAGACCATCAAATCTGCCCTTCGTGCCAAGGGATGCCTTTCGGTGCCGCAAACAGCCGTCTCCAGGATGGAGGGAAGGGGCTCTGGCCGCAACTTCAAAAGGGGGAAGGCTCGGGTGCGGATTTCCGTCTGTTTGCTGGGAGCCTCACGGAACGGTTCTTTTCAAGTATCGATGTTCAAATACGTATTCACACTTCCTGGCAGGAGGGCAGTTCTTTTCCATTTCCTGGGTCTCTGAAGCCTCAACAGGTGGGATTTTCCATTTGGATGAGGGGCTGTAGGGGAAAGGAAGCCCCTGGCACGGTGGGAAGGAAACCCCTCTTTTGCCAGCACTGGCTGGATGCTGTTATTATGCTGGCGATTGACGCATTGCTCACCAGGTAGTTCTGACTGGTCCTTTTGACTATCAGAGCCTTCCTTAGGATCTGGAAATGGCCCTTCATTTTCTCTCTACAGCAACAATCCTGGTAGGTAGGCTGGGCTAAGGCAAATACTTGGCCAAAATCCTATTGAATTCCCATGATCGAGGGTGGACTTGAACTCAAGTCTTCCCAATGTGAATCCTGGTTTGTGGTGGCAGGCAAACCACCACATGGGCATGATATAGAATAGAATAGAATAGAATAGAATAGAATAGAATAGAATAGAATAGAATAGAATAGAATAGAATAGAATAGAATAGAATAGAATAGAATAGAATAGAATAGAATAGAATAGAATCTGGAAGGGACCTTGGAGGTCTTCTAGTCCAGCCCCCCGCTCAAGCAGCAGAACCTATACCATCACAGACAAGTGACTGTCTAGCCTCTTTTTAAAAATCTCCAGTGATGGAGCGCCCATAATTTCTGGGGGCGAGCTATTCCACTGGTTAATTTAATTTTATTTGTATACTATTCTTTCCAGAAAACCCCCTTTGCAAGGAGAAAAGGTTTTCAATAAAAGCTCACCATCCAAAGGAAAAATATAAAAAAAAGATGAAAAGGACAAGTATAAGAATTGGAAAGAGGGGCACATAACTAAGTCAGAATATCAGCAAATAGCCCGTGCCTGCAAAGATGAAGTGAGGGAAGCTAAGGCTCAAAATGAACTAAGGCTCGCGACCAAAGTCAAAAATAACAAAAAAAGCTGCTTTCAACATATAAAAAACAAGAAAAAAGTTAAGGAAATGATTGGTCCATTAGTGGGGGAAAGTGGCACGAAGGTGACAAGCAATACGGAGAAAGCAGAACTACAGTATTTAACTCGTTTTTTGCATCTGTCTTTACACAAAGGGAAAAAACAGTCCAACCTACCCAAACCAGTGCCATAAAAAAACAGAATAGAAACGCAAGTTAAGATAGGCAAGAAAATGGTAAGTGAGCACCTGTCCCACCTAGACAAGTTCAAATCACCAGGACCAGATGGATTACACCCCAAAGTTCTCAAGGAACTGGCAGACGTGATCTCAGAACCACTGAACTATATTTTTCAAAGATCCTGGAGCACTGGGGAACTACCAGACGACTGGAAGAGAGCTGATGTAGTTCCCATCTTCAAAAAAGGGAAAAAAATAGATCCAGGAAACTACAGACCTATCAGCCTGACCTCAATACCTGGGAAGATTCTGGAAAAGATAATCAAACAACAAATCAGCGAACACCTTGATGCAAACAAAGTCACCACTAAAAGTCAACATAGGTTTGTCAAAAACAGATCATGCCAGACAAATCTTATTACATTCTTTGACCAAGTGACAAAATTAGTGGACCAGAGGAATGCTGTAGATATAATTTACTTGGACTTCAGTAAGGCATTTGATAAAGTAGATCACAACCTACTACTTGATAAGATAGAAAAATGTGGGTTAGATAGCATCACCACCAGATGGATTTGTAGCTGGCTGACAGGCCGTACTCAGCGTGTGGTCCTCAATGGAACCGCATCTACATGGAAGGAAGTGTGTAGTGGGGTGCCCCAGGGCTCTGTTCTGGGCCCAGTGCTCTTCAACATCTTCATCAATGATTTGGATGAGGGGATAGATGGGGACCTAATAAAATTTGCAGACGACACCAAGCTGGCAGGAACAGCCAACACTCCAGAAGACAGGCTTAAGATACAGGAGGATCTGGACAGACTCAAACACTGGGCTATCTAACAAAATGAAATTCAATTGTGAAAAAAGTAAGGTTCTACATTTAGGCAGGAAAAATCAAATGCACAGGTATAGTATAGGTGGTACCTTGCTCAATAGTAGTGAGAGGGATCTCGGAGTCCTAGTGGACGATCCCTTAAATATGAGCCAGCCGTGTGCTGCAGCGGCCAAGAAAGCCAACACAGTGCTAGGCTGCATTAACAGAGGGATAGAATCAAGATCACGTGAAGTACTAATACCACTTTACAATGCTTTGGTAAGGCTACTCCTGGAATACTGCATCCAGTTTTGGTCACCACGATGTAAAAAAGATGTCGAGACTCTAGAAAGGGTACAGAGAAGAGCAACAAAGATGATTGGGGTACTGGAGGCTAAAACATATAGGGAACGGTTGCTGGAATTGGGTATGTGTAGTTTAACGAAGAGAAGAGTGAGGGGGGACATGATAGCAGTCTTCCAGTATCTCAGGGGCTGCCCCAAAGAAGAGGGAGTCAAGCTATCCTCCAAAGCACCTCAAGGCAGGACAAGAAGCAACGGATGGAAACTCATCAAAGAGAAGCAACCTAGAACTAAGGAGAAACTTCCTGACAGTTAGAACAATTAACCAGTGGAACCACCTGCCTCCAGAAGTTGTGAATGCTCCAACACTGGAGGTTTTTAAGAAGAGACTGGACAACCATTTGCCTGAAATGGTATAGGGTTTCCTGCCTGAGCAGGGGGTTGGACTAGATGACCTCCAAGGTCCCTTCCAACTTATTATTATTATTATATAATATTACGTACTCAAGGAGGAGCTCTCCCTCTCCAGCTGAGGAGACCCCCTTTGGGGAAAGAGAAGGGGCCTCATTCTGCCAGGGCTGAGGCCAGGGCTGGCTCCTGCAAAATTCCCAAGCTGGCTGGGAAAGTGTGGTAAAGCCAAGATGAGCCTCGGGATTTCAAGCCAGCCCTTCCGCCCTTCTTCACTTGTCCGTTTTTGCTCGACGGCTGGCCCTTAACGTTCCGTTGCTCCTGAGTCTCCATAGTCAGCAGTGAAGCACGGAGGGGAGAAATGGCTTCTTGGGGTCACTTTTAAATAGGTTTTAATGTCTGGGCAAACATCTGCTTTTCCTACACATGTTAATAACTCTGTTCTGGCACCGTTTCCTTTGCACTCGGCGCCTGAGTCTGCTATTAGAAGGCGCCCTGGAGAAGCATAGCGGCGGGTTGGGGCAGATGACAGTCACACCAGATACGGCCTCATGGTTCCTGAATAGTCTCCCTGGGAAGGCTCCACAAGGCGGGGGGCGCAGTGGCTCTCTCCCCTCTTCCTGGACCCGACCTCCTCAGCCCTCCTGCTCTTCCGGCAGCCAGCGAGAGTTGCCGCCCTCCTGACTTTGCGAAGTGGAGCAGCAGAGGGCAGGTGACAGAAGCCCACAATAAATAATCTACCACTAATGGGAGCAGCTCATCTCCCCACATCTCCTCACAGCAGCTCATCTGCCTGCTCCCTCGTCCTCCACTCTTCCCCTTCGCCATCCTGGAGTTCCCGATCTGGTGTCCAGGAGGGTTTCTCCTCTCCTTGGCATGTGGCCCCTCACTTTGCCTTGCACTCACCTGATGCCCAACAGGAACCCAGCTCTGCCTCTGCCTCGGCTTCTCCCCTGCCCAAATTGCCACCTTTGTCCAGGACCAGACTGGTGTTCTGCTGCCCTCACCAGCGATCCCTGAAGACCAACGGGCAGGCTGGCCTCCTGCCTGTTCTCTATGCTGCACCTGGGAGTAAGGAAGATGCTGAAGGGGGATCCATCCCAAACCCCTTGGTTCCCAGAAATAAAAATCTGACTGGCTGTGCTGGGGTGTCCTTCCTCTTTCTTTGCTCATTCTGAGAACGTTTCGGCGCTGTGCAGTCTTCCTTCTCCCTCTCCCACCCAAAAATCTGGCTCCTGCAAGTTTTGCAGGGGAAAACCAATAATGGTTTTGGTGCACTGGATGGACCGTGCAAACCGGACAGGTTCGGGGAGATTGTTCCTTGTCCAGCAGGTGCCCTTATCTGAAGTGAAGCCTCCTGGCCAGAGGTGAGATTCCCAGAGGGATGAAACCCCCGGCTCTGCTTTCAGAGATCAGCCAACACACCCAGGACCTTGTCTTTGTAAGGTCTAAAACCCCGTTGCTCTCAAGATCTTTCGAGGAACGCAGTGCTAGGAACGCATCTGTGATTTCCCCCATGGGCATACGTGGACATACAACATAAATAAATGATATTTTCTGCCCAAAGGAATGTTTCCAGTTCTGTGTTTAATTAAGGTGAGACCACTGTCAGCTAAAAGAGGACAGGCAGAACCTCCAAGTTAAGTAGCCTCCAGAAACCTCTGGATTCCAGCTGCTATCTTTCAAATTTGACTTCATACCCTACCTCTGTTTCTCAGAAGCTGTTGGCAAGCCTTGGCAAGGAAGCAGATGCTGCTTTAGATAGATTGACCTTGATTTGTTCCAGCAGCAGCCGACATTTCACTCTGAAATCACAACAGATGCAGCCTTCAGTCTCTGCTGATACTGTGGGGCAGTATCACTCGTGCCCACAACTCTGCTGATGGCATTGCAGCACCACACTAAGCCAGTGTTTCTCAACTTTGGCGACTTTCAGATGGATGGACTTCAACAGCCAGAATTTCCCAGCCACCATATTCTGGGCATTGAAGTTCATCCATCTGAAAGTCGCCAAAATTGAGAAACACTGCACTAAGTCTCAAGGAAAGGAGCTTTGTTGTCTGAATCCAACAACTGAGAATGATTTTATCTACCCTGGTTCACCCAAGCAGGTATTTGTGCCCTGTGCAAATCTTGCCAATCTGGGTGCTGACCTCAGCAGGGTCCCTGAAGGGTAACAGGAGCCCCCACCCCCCACTTGGCCCATCCTGATCCCCCTTGGCTGGGCCAGACTGGCTCCTTGGGGAGCCTCTGTTCTTCCAGCAAGTGAAGGAACCTGAGAATTGTCCTTGTTGTCAGACCTTGGCCTGGTTGTGTCATTAATAGTTGATTCTGCTAAGAGCTTCCCTTAATGACTGCGTGTCTTTCTTATAAAGTAGAGCCTGGATGGGAGAGATACATCAATGGGGCCAATTAAAGGCGCTATTTAAGCCGCTCGGTTCGGGGAGGGAAATCATTAGGGTGGTTAATGGCCCCAGGAGAAACGGCAGCGTAAGGAGGCAACTGGCCGGAGGGTCCGGAAAAGGCTCCATTGCTTCAGTAGAGAGGTTTGCAGGCTGGAGGCAGAAGGTGTGTTTGGAGGGTCTTTGGGATGCAGAGGCCCACCTGCTCATCTGGGTGCCATCTCCCCCATTTTCCCCTTCTTTGCTCACTCCAGCCAGCCACCCCATTTTAAAGGGGTTCCCCTTCCTTCCTTCCTGCCTGCCTGCCTGCCTTCCACAAAGCCCATTCACGGCTGAGGGCAGAAGACTCTGCCACTCCCAAGGCTCCTGGGGAGTGGATCTCTCAGAGGAAGTCCACTAACCAGGTGGATCTAAGGGAAGAGATGCTTGTCCCATGCAGCCGCCCACCATCGCCCCGTCCTCCTGTCTAGAGGAAGCCTGGAGGACCATCACAAAGAAGCCTCTTGGGCCTGGGAGGGGCGCAGGACTCACTGGGGCGCAAGACCTCCAGCTTCCCACCTCCGCCTTCAACATGCCAGCAGGAAGGGGTGAAGCTGTGGCCCTCCAGAGGAGGTGCTGAACCGCCCCTGCCAGCACTGACTGCTAATATCCAGCCTGACTGCAAGGTGTAGTTCAGTGCCAGATGCCTGCAGGGCACAAGGGAAAGACCTTGGCAAGGCCCTTCCTCGGGCAAAGTGAGCTGAAGCATTGGTTAAGTCCTAGGAAGCAAGGTGATCTTCGGAGGGGGCTTCAGGGGGAGGCTCTCTGATGCCCTGCGGCCAAAGCAGCAGTGGGAGACACAGCCCACCCGACTGGCAAGATCTTGATGTCAGAGCCCACCTCAAGGAAGGAAACTTCTAGTCTTCTTAGGTTCTGGACTGGCCTACCTAGAAGGGCTGGCAGGACCTCCCTCCCGTCCAGAGCCCTTTGGGGAGGCATCATCTCCTCCTGGGCAGCCTGGCCCCCATCAGCCCAAAGGGCCGTGGCTGTGCTCCTCCCCCCAGCTCCTTGGAAAGCCCCTTTCAAGTGAGTGGCAGGTCATTTTGGACTTGGACAATTGTTGGGGGGGAGGGGGGAAAACGTGATGAATTGCACGGCTATTGAAGCCCTGAGTAGTAAACTCCATATTTTTAACGCCATTTAAATGCCTGCAAGCAGATTAATAAGGTCTAGGTAATAGTAGCACCGCCAGCTCATATTTATTCTATCTTAAATGCCAGTTTGTCAGGCTGCATTAACACTGATGTTTAGGCTCGGATTGAGGACAGCAGAGCCTGAGCAGCTTTATCTCTGGCAAACAGGCAGTTGCAGCGACTTTATCAGTCTTCGGCTCCTGCACAGCTGCCTCTTCAAGGGCGGGAGCGCCCCCTCCTCAGGGCCCCCTCCCCGCTCTTTTTAATCAGAGGAGGAGAAGTTCCCAGCTTGATTGTTCCATTTTTATCTCTTTTATTTACTCCGTTTTAATGTCTTTCAGTGCATATTTTATTCCCATCAAGGCAGGGCCCCGATAGCTGAAGTTTCGCCACGTTCGCCTTTGCGGAGGGGGAGGAAAGGAGGAGCAGGGAAGGGGGCAGAGGAGGGGGGCGATCCTGCCAGCCCCCATTTTGCCCAGCTCAGTTTCTCTTCAGGCAGTGTGGAAACTGTGGGCTCTATTCTGCCCTCACAGCAGGTCATCTGTTGGGGAGGCGGCTGGCGAGAGAGATGCTGGGCAGCCTTGCAAGGCAGCCAAGGGGCTCTTTCTGGGCTAGGGGCTTCTGGGGCTGCCCCCTTTCCCACTTCTACGGGGCAGCTCAGAGGGACCCCTGGGAAATGCGTGTTATGCTGCAGCTGGAAGCGGGGGGGGCGGGGGGGCGCTGCAGCAGCGTGGTTGGAGGACTTTCCCTGATGGGTTTTCTCCACCCACCTTTTCCAAACTGTCTTCATATTGCAAAATTGTGTGTGTGGACCCCATCCCCACCCCCACCCTCTTCATTTGCCTTTGACCGCCTTGTGTTTCAAGAAAAAGCCTCAGAGTTCAATGTGGGTCTCTTCCAGGACTTGGCAAGGCTGACAAAATTCTCTGGGTCAAGGCCCTTGGCCGGGTCTCCCGCCCTAATCCCTTGCCTAATGACCAGCCCTCTGTCCTGGGAAGAGGACTTTTCAGCAGGATAAGGCGTTTAATGCTGCAGTTACTGTACATGTCCTTAATGCACAATACGGTGGCCAGCAAACTCTTGGTGGGAGGGGGAACGGAGTAGCTGTGCATGCCAGGGAGGGCAAAATTGCTTCATTATCCCAACTGATTCTTTGACCAGCTTCCTTGTTTACCCCTCCCCACACTTCAGCCTCCCCTTCCCCATAAGCCAAAGTATCACCGCTGCCTTCCCCATTCTTAACCAAGAGAGCAAGGACGGGGAGGAGAAGAGAAACCAAACGGGTTTAATTTAGCAGCCATTAGCTTTTCAAACAACAAAGGGCACAAAATGGAAATCCTCATTAGCTAATAAAAAGCCCATTGCTCACTCTTGCTTTCTTTAATATAATTAACAGCAGCCAGCACTTCAATTAAAGCTTTTGCAAACTCCATCCGCTCCACGCTCTCACCAACAAGGTGCCCATCATTCCTCCCGCTGGCTTGACGGGAGCCCAGCA
Organism: Vipera ursinii; assembly: GCF_947247035.1. NCBI lineage: Eukaryota > Metazoa > Chordata > Lepidosauria > Squamata > Viperidae > Vipera > Vipera ursinii. The sequence continues at coordinate 22,199,505 of NC_139520.1, read as the reverse complement.
GAGCCCTGACAGCCTGATTCTCTCGCAAACGATAAACATGTACGTGGTGCACAACATTTGACGATTGGAGTCTCCTTCAGGAAATGGGAGGAGAGAAACACTTGACAGGACTAACCAGATCCGGCCCCCTTCCCGATTGCTCTGCAAAGCCCCCCAAGCCCTGTCCCACGCTCTCAGGGGCACCCATTGGACCTCGCTGCCTCTCCCTGACTGCAGAGAAAGGGGGAAATGGATCACATTTACTTTTATGGTTAGCACAATAAAGAACTTTGAAGCAAAAGTCGATTGGTTTAGAAATAGTCATCTACTCAGTTACATCACAATAATTAAAGCCCTGGCTGTGCAACTCCAGGGATGTTCCAGTGGTTGTAGAAGTGGAGTAGATGTGAGCCACCTGGCTGACTCGGGAGAGGCACAGACCTTTCTGGTTGCCATTTTTGAAGATGAAATATCCAGCATTACATTCTTGAAAACAAAACAAAAAGAATAGTTTTAAGTTTGGATGGATATGTTTCCTTAAACATATTCTCCTGTATAAAACTCCGTTTACTTTTCCCCTCTGTTTTCATCTTCTAGCCCAGTGTTCCCCAACTTCGGCCACTTTAAGATGAGTGGACTTCAACTCCCAGAATTCCCTAGGGAGCAAGGGTTAAAGGTGGTCGAAGAAGGTAGCAACTTCTAGCTAAGCAAGATTGGACCTGTCTCTCGTAGCCGGTTGTTCCCTCCCACCCTGGGTGTCCCCCACAACTGGTATGGAGAGGTCGAAGGCCTATGATTCTGAGCCAATGGAAGTCCACCATGGACAGTTGCTAGTGGTAGCCTTATCTCGTACATTCAAGCCATCCAACCTGGTTGGGTGGATCTTGCCACCTTCTTTGAGCAACCCTTGCCATTGTCCAAGTCCCCATCGTGAGATCCAGAGCTGCTCTTTCCTTGCCTTTACCAAGCAATGCAACCTACGCCCTGCCTCAAAAGAAGGTTAACTTAGATGACTTTTGAGGCTGCAGTTCTTTCCCAGGAGTGGATCTCCAATAGCTTCAGGCTGCTCCCGTTTGTCCTGGGCGGGGGGGGGGGCTGCCATCTTGCAGAGGGTATCCTGACTTCCATCAGCGACTCTGACTGCCCTACATTGAGCACAAAGGGGCCTGCCTTTCTTGGATGGGGAACGTGGACCCCCTCAGCCATTCTCAGATTCCAAAATAGGGAATGGAGACTTCTAGAACAGAGGTCCCCAATCTTTTGGGCACCAGGGACCGGTTCCGTGGAGAGAGGTTTTTCCATGGACCGGAGAGTGCATGGTTTTGTGTGCTGCCTGCATCCCACAGATGGGGCTTTGCTTGTTCATGCGGACCAGTTGCTGGCATGCTGTGGCCTGGTACCGGTCCACGGACTGGGGGCTGGGGAGCCCTGATCGAAAACACACAGCCCCAATTCTTCTGCGCATTGTTCCTAGCGTGGTTTTTGGCAAGGATATGGAGTGAAATTAAGCCTCAACGTGGAGCACATTTCCCTTGAAACCTACTCTTAAGCACTTCACTTCTCCTTGAACGAACGTGGTTATTTTACGTGTACATGAATGCTGTTAAAAACATTAAACAAAAACTGTGACAAGCGACAGAAAACAGGTTGTTGTATTACAGATTGAGTAAAAATGGCTATAATTTTCCATCGTAAAGCAGCTGCGTGAGAATCAAATGAAACCATGAACGGCATTAATGAAAGGGGTTCATGTTTCAACCAGTGGGGAGTTCTGCTGTTGAAGCACCAGTAAAGAAAACACTTTCCCTTTTACCAGTCAGTTGGTTAAAGTAGGAGTAGGCAGCATAGCTGACTCAGGAATTCTGGGAGTTGAAGTCCACGAGTCATAAAAGAGCCAAGGTTGCCTACCCCTGGGTTAAAGCCTTGCCAACTTTAAGATGTGTGGATCTCAACTTCCAGAATTCCCTGGACTTTAAGATTTTAAGATGCATGGACTTCAATTCCCAGAATTCCCCAGCCTGGTTAAGGAATTTTGGGAGTTGAAGTCCAAACATCGTAAAATTGCCAAAGTTGAAAAATACCACACTAGCGACAGCTTCCTTGTAGGGCACTGGAGCAATTCCAATCCGCCCTGGCATGATGGGCACCAGACTGAGCCTTGAGAAAATTAAACAGGGCTCTCCTTAACAGGCCTGGCAAAGAAGCGAGAGCCTTGGGTGGTCGGAGCCACCTTGTCTCGGCCAGGTGGCCTTGAGGAAGCCGGAGGAAGGCAGTCTGTCCGGGCTGCTCCTCTCATTCCCAGATCAACTGCCTGAACTCATATGGAGCCTGGCAAGGTGGAGGTGGCAGATTTTGCTCCTCTAGGAGTTTTTTAAACTTTCCTTCACTGAAATATTTCTGCACGCTTGCCTTAGGAGCAAAATCTGTATTTTCCCTTTCAATTTCATTGTTATTAGGAATTGTGGGCTTTACTAATTCAATTCTATTTTATTCTTTTTGTACTGTTTTAATTGCCCTGTGAACCGCCCTGAGTCCTTCGGGAATAGGGCGGTATATAAATTCAATAAATAAATAAATAAATAAATAAATAAATAAATAAATAAATCTCACCCCCACCCCCCCCAAGGGGAATTTAAATACATATATCTGGAAGGGCCTGCTGCTTCAGCTGCCTCCAAGTTTCTGCAGGAGCCTTTCCGAGTCCAAGGCCAATTCCTCTCCTTCCTGTTGTTCCTCCCTCGTGAAGGTCTTCGCTCAGCTGGCTGAGTTAGAGGGTTGCAGCCTCTTCAGGAGGTTGCTGCTGTGGCTTTTTGCTGCTCAGATAGACTGCATCAGCTCAGAAAGTGGAGGAAAGGGATCCTAGGAATACAAACCTGGTTATTCCCGCTCTGCTTTCTTGCCTTGAGAACGGAGCGCCCGCCCGGGTCTAACTCTTCCGCCTGGAAGACAAAACGATGTGGTCCTTTCTGGGCTCCTCTGGCCAGCCAGGGCTGCTCCTGCTTCGGCCAAGGAGGGAGAGGCTGAACAGTCCCTTACCTGCGCTCTGAGGAAGCACCAGGTGGTGGTGGTGACCTGTCCTGGGAAGAAGAGAGAGCGGTTTCTGGAAGACCATTCAGGGCTCAGGGCTTCCACTGCAAAGGTAAGAGATGAGCCTCTCTCAAGGTGTTAATTCAAGTCCTACTTTCAACAATTAGTGATTGCTCTAAGTTTCTAAACATTTTTTTTAAAAAAAACAGTTTCAAAAGCCACTTCCTCCACCAATTCCTCCAAGGAACCCTGCACTGTTACCCACGAACCTATAGGCAACCCTGGAGATGATGATTGGGTTTGTAGGAAAGACTTAACCAGGTCAGTGAATGACCAGCTGCATTCACACAACTAATCTAAAAGTAGGTTAGTTTTAATCTTGGCTTCTCCTTCTTCACGTGCTGTATGAATCCAGCCCTTTGGGCTACTTTGTGACAATGCATGGGGGAAACTCTGAAAACTGGTTAATTCAGAACCCAAATGTGGTTTAGTGAAGAGCTTTTACTCATCTCCATTAATGGTGTGATTGTTACGTTCTTGGAGCGAGACCGGGGTCCATGACTGCTCTGCAGAGCAGGCTGGTTTGCCATGCCAGCTTCTAGTTCTCTTGGTTGTGTCTTTGTCTGTTGTTTGTTTGTCATATGTATTGTGTGCTCACAGCCAAGCGGTGGCTCTTGGTTCACCTCGAAAAAGCAAAGTGAGGTTATACTGGTTAGGAACTGGAGAGAGCTACAGGATAAATACTGCATCTGGTGGGGGGGAAATCTCAGGAGGAGGCAGTTGTTGACCAGCTCAACAGTCGTACGAGGATGGTATCTGAGGCGGCTACCTAATCACTGGGAGTTAAGATCCACTCTGGGACCTATTTCCTTTCCTGCTAGAGTTGGCTGAAATTGACTTCTGTAGTACCAGTGAAATACATTAACTTCTGGAGAGTTTATTTACAGCCTTAGCAAAAGGCGCGCGTGTCTTTTCCCTCCTTCTTCTGAGCTGGTCCTCTGTTTCACAAGGCTTTCCTCTTGAGTCAGAAAGGCATAAGGCTGCTGAAAACGGGTCTTTTGTTTTATAATAAATAACTGATAGAAAATTCTGGGATCTCTTATCTCGAGGGCATCGTGCTGGCTGGTCCTTATGTGGACTACAGTCATACTACTCAGTTGAAAGAAGTTGGAACATGGGTTTTTTTATTATTATTATTCAATGTATGATGGTCTACCTTTTCCTCCAAGACAGAGATGTCCTACCTTGGCCACTTTAAGACTTGTGGACTTCAACTTCCAGAATTCTGGGATTGGAATTCTGGACATCCCTGTTCTAAGATGTTTAATCCATCCAGGAGTTCCCTGGTCTCTCTGGACTGGTGGGGGCCCTTGCCCCACGCTCATTAAGGGTTAATTGGACTTATCCTCGAGTCAGGGGAAAGTGGGCCAAGTACCGAGCTGAAATCAGGACGTTTGCTATATTACAATTCTAAAACAGGCACCGCTCCTCTTGAGAAATTGTGAAATTATCCAAAGCATAAAAAAGGTTGCATCACCCATGCATGCATGCAAGAAAAATAAAAAGAAACTGCTGCTGTGTGCTTTTGACCTGCTGCTGCCCAGGTGGCAATACTACCTGCTGGAGCAGAGGCTGCAAATGCCACGCCAGGGGAAAACGGGCACAGAGCAAATAGCGAGCTATGAGCTGCTTTAAGAGGCTTCTTAAGTTGGCCTCTCTCTCTTCCTCTGTCCCCAGGCGAGGCCTGGGTGGCAGCCTGGCTGGGTGAGGCTGGCAGTGTGGCCTGACCCTGCCTGGAAACAGGATCTCCGTGGGAGCCTTCCTCTGGGCAGCCCTGGCCTCTCTCCTTGACCTGCCAGGGCAGCCCTTTCCCAGGCTGTGACCCAGGGGAAGGTCAAGTGACATCCTTCTCCGGTGGAAAGAAGCCAGCCCTTCCCCTTCTGCCTCACCTCCCCCCACACACACACTTGCCTTTCCAGCCCATTGTTCACAGGCGGAGAATTTGGCCCGCTGCCTTGGCACTGCGCCCTGCCTGGTCTCGCTCACCAGCAGGCCAAAAAGGGTGGCTGTTCCCCAGTATGGCAGAGCTGCCCGCTCGGAAGAGCAGCTGGGTGGGAGCTGCGGAGAGGCACAGCCGGGCTCCCGGGTGTCCATCTGCTTCCTCAACAAGGTGGCCACCAGGCCTGGCTTTGCAGCTGGCTTCCTGGGGGAAACTGCTCATGGGCACAAGCGGGCAGCAGGAGGACCAGCCGGGCTGTGCCAGCCGGGGTCTCTTTGGACAGGGAAGTATGTTTGTTGTGTAAAGCATCACCGGAGGGGGGGGGGTTGAAGAGGTTCTTGCCTTGTAATAACCCAGGCATTGTTTCTGTAAACCATGGCTTAGCATGATGTCCAGAGTTCAAATGAAGGCTTCTTGGTGCTTTCTGAACTTGGTTTTTTTCTTGCAGATTTTCATTACGCAAACTAGGTTACACTGTCAGTGCTGATGATGTTACCTAATTTGGGTAATGAAATGTCTGCAAGAAAATAACCGAGCTCAGAGAGCATCAAGGACCCTTCTTGCTGCCTAGAGCCAGACAGAGGCTTGGAGGCCAGAGATAAATATATAAACCCGGGGCTAGCCTGACACGAGGACTTGCCACTTAGCTGCCCTGGTTACAGCTTGCCCAGTGCAGAATGAAAGGGAGCCCTGTGGGTCAAAGGCCCCGCTGGGAGGCTGGAAAAGAGGGGTCCTGGGCCACGCACAATCCTGCTCCTTTGAGGCTGCTGTTTTGACCAACAGCAGCTTTGTGGCTGCCTTGGAAAGAGCAGTGTGGGGATTTGCAACCCAGCCAAATGGCTGAGGACCAGCTTCACCCAGGAGATGCCATCCTGGCCCAGGCTGGAGACCCCAATTCTCCTTCCCGGTAGCTGGCAGACTTGGGTGAGGCGCAGGAGATGGCCAGTCTTTTTTCTGCTTCTCCAACTCCCATCACCCCAGGGTGGCTTTAATGCCAGTGCATTTGTGTTTGTGCAAAGGCTTGCCAAGAGCTTCCATGGCTCTGCCTCTCTCTCTCTCTCTCTCTCTCTCTCTCTCTCTCTCTCTGTGTGTGTGTGTGTGTTTGTGTTTGTGTCTGGATCTGTTTAAGACACACACAGCTCCTCAAGCGAACTGGGCGAGTGGGGATTTCTCCCCCTTCCCTTGCAAAAACAGTGGGGGAGGGGATTAATCCAGAAAGGGGAGCTGTGGTGTCTGGACAGGTGCAGCTTCTGACAGTTTTGAGTAGTTGCCAGCCAGCCCTCTGAAATCCTCCACACATCTGCTCTCATCGGTTGGACGACAGATGGGCCCTGCTTTTAATATTTTTGGATTCGGTTAGATTTAGGAGCTGATGTGAACTGATTGCCGAGCGCAGGTGTGGAAAACACAAGCTGCTCTGCAGGCAGGAAGTGTGGGTCAGGCCTTGGCAGGGCTGGGCGAGGACCCCTTGTTCGCCCCTGGGAAATGGGGGAGGGGGAGGGCAGGCAAGAGGAAACCAGCGGCTCCAGGCTTTTTCACACGCGACTCGGGTTTCGGATTATTTTTAGTTAGTTCTTGGAGTGTCTACTCTACAGCCAGGGACTGTGGGAGGGGGGGGAGCGTGGTAGCTCCTGGCAAAAATGCCAGAGCACCAGCTGCGAGAGGAGGAGGGGATTGTGAGAGAGTTGGGGTTAAAGGGAAGAGCGGAGGGAAAGTATTTTGCAAGGTGCAAGAGGCTTTCCGGGGGCGGGGGAAAGAAGGGTCGTCCCAAGGGCTGCGGACGAAAGAGATCCGGCTGAAGGGGTAATCTGGCTGGTCAGAAAAGTCAACGTGTCGGCCCCACTCCTGCGAACAAACCCCGCGCCCCCCTTTCCACAGCGTCGCGGTCCTGGTTGCGCCTCGCTCCCCCTGCGCCTCGCTCGCCACCCAGGCGGCTTGTCGGGGAGTAGCCCGTCGAGTGCAAGGGGGTCCCTCGAGCCCCCCGCCCAAGTCTGCCGGCGGCGCCGCGGCCAGCTGGACCCCCAGCCCCGCCGAGCCTCCCCCCTCCTCCTCCTGGTGCAGACGCGGCTTTGGGCTTCGCGACCCGCCGGATTAAGGACGGGCCAAGCGGCGCCCTCGGAGCGCTCTGAGCTCCGGCAGCAAAACTTCCCCGCTACCTCGCAGGGCTGCGGGAGCTTTGGCGGCCGCGCCTGCCCGCTTCCTCCCCGCCAGTCCCCCTGCCGCTCAGTTAAGCCTTGCCTCCGCCTAGCCCCCCCCCCCAGCATAAATCCAGCAGCAGCAGCGGGAGGACCATCTGGGCCACCCTGGCGGCGGAGGGAGAGGAGAGCAGGCGGAGACCCTCCCCTCCCCACTGGTCCTTCTCTGCTCCGGGCCTCCCTGCTCCTCCTCCTGCCAAGGAGGGTCCCTGCATGGCCCCCTCTGTCCTGCCCTACTCCAAACCCCGCCTGGGATATCTGGAAATGCAAGGGCTCTTGAACCAAAGAGCATTCCCCCCCCCCCGCTTTTAAATCCACAGGAGAAGGTCGGAAAGTCAAGTCATTGTGGCCACCACAATGAGATTGAGTCCTTGCCATTGTCATGGCTGCCATCTTGACTTTTTTTACCATACCCTGCCGGTATTCTGAGGCTGTCCAGATGCCCCTGAGTCTCCTCCTCCTTTCTCCCAACTGGCATCCCAAACTTTCTGCCTCTGTGCCAAGACTGCCCTGCTGGTCTGCCACAGGGCAGTGCCCACCATACCACTGGAATGGAGACCCCCCCCCCGTCTCCAACCAGCCTGGGCCTCCCCGCCTCCCTTTCGCAGCCCCTCCCCACCCTGCCAATGATCCTCCACCTTGGCCCCTTGGCACGTGCCTCTTGTGCCTCTTGTGTCGATTCGTTGGAGCGGCTGCAGGGGCTGATATGGAAATTGCATCGCCCGGGCAATCTGGAGCTGTTCACAGCCGTTGGGGGAGATAAGCAGGTGCTTATTCACCAGCAGAGCAGCTGCAGATGACTCCCATCCTGGTGAAAAACTACTTGAGGTTGGGCTCTGGTGATGGTGAGGGCGATAGGGGGGGAGGAATGATGGGGGGGTCTTCTCTGCACCTCCATGTTGCTTGCTCACTTCTCCAGCTTTTATTTCCTTCCCTCCCTCTCCTATCTCCTCTCCCGCACTTGCTGCTCTGTCTCCTGCCTTATCTCCTACTCCAAGCCTTCCTTTGATTGCTTTCCCTCCTCCAGAAGGAATAATTCATTTGAACGCCTCCCTTTTCTGTCAGCTGCTTTTTGGCTCTCTTTCCCCCCCCCATTTTCAAGGGGATGTTTGTCTCTCCTTGGCACGATAGGCTGATGGCATTTTTCAGACTCCCCCGGGCCCTTTTGCAGAGATGGGCCCTGTTTCCGCACATGATCCCCCACCTACCTGGAAAGCCAAAAGAAGGGTTTAAATCCACACATCACTGTAAGCCAGAAGGTGGTTTCTTAGGCTTCAGCTTAGGGAGCTGTGTGAAGCCAGCCAAAGTTTGCTTGCTGCATGAACCGCCCAACTGTGTCTCAGTCAACAAACTCATGGCTAAGCAGACCGAGGCAATAGACTGCCCATTGGGGGAAAAAATCCAGCGGGGTGGCCTTGTGGCATGCGGGCCTGGGGTGAAAGTCTGCATGGTTCCCCTCATTTCCAAAATGCCCCTCATGTACTGTATGTCTGCTTTTTTCTTGAATTTCCCCAGAGGGGGAAAATATTAGTAAGTTGCTGTCCTGATGCAGTTGTGCAGTTTTCTGGGAAAGGGACAGCACTGACCAACTCGTCCTTGGTGAGCAGGTTCAGTTGTGCCCATGTGAAGGGACTCAGATGCCACTCTGCCCCCTCCAGAAAGCAGCTGGAGCTCAGGAATGCTGCTCTGGCCAAGAATTGCAGGCAGGCCGTCCTTATCGCCATGACCCAGCCTGGCAGAGGTTTCAAGCAGGTCTCTGGCTGGAGCAGTGATTGAAGGAGTGGCGAAACAGTTTTATCTGGGGGAGCCAGAAGGCTCCGTCCAGTAAATAGTCTTGCATAAACGCACCAAGCAGGAAGGATGAGAAATGTCACACTCACACTTGCCTTTATGCAACTGCCCGCTGGGGGGCTGTTTTGGACGCCAGGCTGGGGCCAGCCAGAGTCAGCTGAACAGCTCTGGAGAAGAACATTCCCAGGACGAGAAGAGGCTCTGGCAAGGAGCTGTGCACCTTGAAGCTTGCTTGCAGACCCCAAGAGACCCTCGCTCTCTTTCCCATGTCCTTGGAATGTCTCTCTGATGAAACATCTGGAGAGCTTGGAAGCAACTGGTTCTCCTTCTGAATTCAGCAGAAAAATCACGGCTGTTGCCTCGAGATGGACGTTGGGGTGTGCACGGTTCCCCGTGGGCTTTCTCTTGGCCCCACCCTTGTTCACCAAGTTGGCAGCTGTTTCAGCAGGGCAGGTGGGGATTGCCCAAGAACACCTGTGCTTTGTGTGCCAATGGTGCCAATCTGGGCCACCTGCAACACTTCAAGTAAGCAAAGTATGGCGGGGAACTATCCCTCGAGATTTCAGGGGTGGCTGCCAGAAAAACAGAGAGGGCAGCCGAGTGCCAAAGAGGTCCTTTCTACACACAAGCAGAGAAGGGTTCGATTTAGGGCATCTCTGCCCATGTTATGGTCAAGGCTGGGTATGGGTATGCACGAAGCGGGACCCAACTGTGCCAAGGTGGCCTCCCGTGGGCAGAGCCTCTTCGGTGCCAAAGAAATTTGCTAGGCTTCAGCTTAAGGTCTTGTGTTAATTCTGCCCTTGTGGCTTTTAAACCACACTATGTTGCTTAGCATGTGCTGGGAACCTAACTCCTTGCCCTGCAGTTAATGCAAAGCAGGATTTTCCCCAGTAGAGTCTAAAGGATACCAAAAAGGCATCAGATGCCCTAGATCTGACAAAAGTTTCCAAATTGAGTAGCTTAAAGTAGCCAGAAAAAAAATGATTCTTGGTGGAAAGCGAGGAGTATTCCTGGAGAGAAATCTCTGGAGATCCATAGAGACCCTCATTGCCTGTTTGGACAACAAAATAACAGTTAGATGGGACTTTGGAGGTCTTCTAGTCCAACCCCTATACCATTCAGACAAATGGCTGTCCAATCTCCTCTTGACAACCTCCAGTGCTGGAGCACCCACAACTTCTGGAGGCCGTTCCACGTCAACTGTTCTGTCAGGAAATTTTATCCTTCGTTCTAGGCTGGATCTTTCCTTGATTAGCTTCCCCTCCAAGTTAGACCCCCTCGGAAAGATGGTAAATGGGCTGAAAGGCTCAGCCTGCTTCGGAAGGCAGGAGAAGAGCCGCCTCCCCGACTGGCCTGAGGTCTGGCAGAAGAGGATGTGAGAACCGGGGCAGTTTCTCTGAACCCACATTGGGGTTTTCCGTTGCTCTTTGTGCGACCGAAGGGGCACCCTTCATGTTCACAGTGAAACTAGAAGGGGTGGTGGAGGGGGGGGAAATCCCCAACCCAAAATAACAGGCTGGCCATACTCTAAGGATGCCCTGTGATGATCTTTCCCTTGCAGTGGGCTCACTGGGGTGTGCGAGAAGAGCCCCCCCCCCCGAAGGTAGGAGGCCCAAGCAGCTGTCGGGCCTCCCCCTGGGCATGCAGATCAAGGCTGCAGGTGTGGGGAGGAGTTCTGCTATGGGGCTTCCAGCTGCCTGGCCTTGATTTCCTCCTGCTCCTCCTGAGGATCCTGCCCACCTGCCCACCCTTGGCAAATATTGAGCGGTGGGGGGGGTTGGATTAGCCTGGGTGTTACCAGGGTGAGGATGGCAGAAGAGGCCCTGCAACCTGGCTGCCGCTTTCCATGGGAAGCTGAAAGGACGGGGGGCATCCATTCGGAGCTGCCAGGAAGCCATTCCAGTCAGAGCACCTCATATGCTCAGGGCACCCTTTGTCTTGGCTTCTGAGGGTCAGAAGCATGGCCAGGTAGGGCCTTTGCTGCCCTGCCCTTCTACCAACTCCTCCGAAGAAAGTCAGGGCAGCTCCCATGCTCACGTTCTACCAGCTCGGTCTGAGAGCAGAAGAGGCAGCCACCCTTTGGGGGACCTGGCCAGGTGCAGGCCTGGCTTCCACGTTTGGGGAAGTACAAAGGAAATTGGCCAGGAAGGGCAACTGGGCCCCGGGCAGGGCTGAACTTGGCCACAGACACAGATGGTTCCTGTGGGGGGAAGAGCAGCACCCGGCTGGCCCCCTCCCTCAGCACCACTGTTGCTCTATGGGCAGAAGCAGCTGTGCCAAGCACAAAGCCGTGCCCAGACCAAGTGTCCCAGGATGACAGGGTGAAGTCAGCCCCTTCTTGCCTTGCTAAATGACATCCAGGAGGGACGTGAGCTGAATAGCCAATGCTTCAGGGATGCGCATAGTAAAAGACCTGGGAAAGGGTCACCGTCTCTCTGCAAGCTGGCATCCTTCAGGGCCCTGGCAGATGAGGGCTGGAAGGAGGCTGGCCCTGGGAGGCCCCCACTTCCTTCGGAAACTCAGGCTGGCGACCCCAATTTAAGAGAATGCCCATCCCCTCTGCACCAGACCAGGACTTGTCCTGCCATTTAGACTTGGAACGAAGCTCAAGCACGCTTAAGTCATTGTTAAACAGATCGACGTGGTGTGTGAACTAGAGCAAGCAGCACAAAGGCAGGAATATCTGGATGCCCTGAAGACCCTAAGCAGGGCAAGAGAGACTTGGCGGGGAAAAGGTGGAATTCACCAATTGCGTAATTTGCTGAAGAAGTCTGGAGGGGCCCTCAGCGGAGTGTCATTCTACCTTCTTGCCCCCTCCCTTTGCTGTGGGGCAGAGAGCCTGTTATCTGCCTGTGCACCGGTGCAGGCAGGGTGGGACTGGGAAAGGGAAGCGGATTCTGGCAGGGCAGGGCAGGCCCCGTGCCTCCGATAACAAAGCCCTGTTTTTAGCTTGGGAACTTGGAAAGGAGGCAGGTGGCCAAGGCCAGGCCAAGCTGTTGGCAGCCGGCCCACAAGGCGCCTCTTCTGATCCATTCACAAAAGGGGAGAGTTGGGACGGACAATGGCCCGGGCAGTCCGGGTGGACCTCTGACTTTGGATTAGCATTTCAAGAACAGTCCCTCCCCCCTCAAAAAGACTGACTAATGTTTGAGATTTGTCAACATACATTCACAACATTGGCCTAAAGAGGCTTCTACTCCCATATCACAACTAGTTGTCTCAAAGCAGGGGGCTGATGCCTGATTCTCCTTCATGTGCCAAGCAAATTCTGCCTTGGTTCAGACATTAGGGTTAGGGTGTAAAGAATAGTTTGCAAACCACAGTGAATGGATTCTAAACCCTGATTCGCTTTAATCATGGTTTGTTGACTAAGATACTATTGAATCCTAGGCCATCGGGAGGCCATGGATTCAGCCCCTGCTTAGTTCTGGAAGCTCCCCAGATAGGTAGCAGTCTACTCTCTGCCTGAACGTCCCCAGTTGAGGGAGCCCCCCACCTCCGTACACTGCTTCTGCAGCACATGGCCCTTATCGTTTGGAAGGTCTTCTTCGGATGTAGACAGAATCTGTTTCCTTGTAAGTAAAGGCGGTTCCTTTGGGCTCTGTGCTCCAGACAAGAGAGGCCAGCCTTGACCTTGCTCTGCTTGAGGCTCCTTCAGATGGCTGAAGTGTCTTCTCCTCTCCAAGGGCTGCTTTTGAAGTACTGCACTGTCCTTTTCCAGCCTCCCTGGTTCAGCTCGTGCAGCACATCAAGGCACAGCCAAGCCAGCACGTGGTGGCCGAGCCTGTTCGGCCAAACCGGGTGTTGTTAAGGATCAATCAAGGTGTTGGCTGTCTCTGCAGAAGATCTCCTCTCAGCTCCTCCAGCACCTAGACCAGGCCACCCTCTCCTTCAGACTCTGCAGAATCCCAAACGTGAGCTTGGTCCCCCCGTTGAACCTACTTATCTCCTCTCCACTCTGGGGAGAATCCCCAACCTCTAGGGAGAAAGTGAGGAGTGGGGTAAAGAAATTCAGGAAGCACTCAACCCCACCGATTTTGGGATGGTGTTCACACAGCAAACTATAGCAGAGTTGATTTAACCATGGTTTATGGAAGAAACCACAACCGAACACTTTGCTGAATCTCTGAAGCCGCAAAGAAAGAAACCACCTGAAGGTTCAGCATGACCTCTGCCCTTTTTCTGTAGCCCTAAGAGCAACTGGGGGAGCCAAGACGCCCCCAAAACAAAGCTGCCTTTTCTCCCCCTCCCCCTCCCTCCAGCAGACTGTTCTCAAGAACCAGCAACGCAGAGACTTCCTGCCCGCTTGCAGATGTCACCCGGCCGGATGCAGCTGCAAGTGGCGATAACTCTGAGCAGAAGGGAGCTGCCTCCTTCCTTAGACCACTGGCTGTCTCCGAAGCCCTTATCTCCTCCGCACATTCCAGCCTGAATTAAAAGCGTTGGGAAGGGAGAGCGCTTCTGTCTCGAATGAAATTAAAAGGCTGCAACATGCCCTCTGCAGCTCGGCTCCTGGGATTAGCTGGGATTTAGACGCCGAGATTAAGACAAACACATCTAGGCCTCAATGGGGGAAGCGCGTTGCCACCTGAATACCAATTGCTCACCTAGGGCAGTGGAGCAGCATGTGTGTAGTGGGGGAAGAGAAGGCTGGGGAGTTGGCTGCCTTCGCGCCAGCTGAGTCTGGCAGGTGGGTTGCACTCCACACGCACGTTTGGACCCAGCCGAGGGAGCAGCTGGAGGGCTTCCTTGCACCCTGCCCCAAACAGCTTTTCCATACTGGGACCGAAGGATGTGACTGTGATGCTGGTGATTGGTGCCAAGGACTCCCAGTCCTGGAGGATGCCTTCCCTGGTCTCTTCCAGGTCTACCCTAGAAGCATCTGCAGATGTTTTCTTACAGCCGGTGTCTTCGGGCACCAACTCAACAATTCTGGGAGTTGAAGTCCCAAAATCCACCATTTTGGGAGTCGGTCCATGCTGGTTGAAGGATTCTGGGAGTTGAAGTCCACAAGTCTTTAGTTGCCAGTTTTAGAGACCCCTGATCTATGAGAAGGGCAGCTGGGGCAGCTCTCAAGTTCCTCACACAATATGAACTCAGCCCCCTCAAAAGCTTAGCTGGTGGGAGCAAGGACGGATGGCGGGAAGCAGGTAGAAGCCAATAGCGCCACCTGCGTATTGCTCTCTGTGTCTTGCTCACTGCCCCAGAGATCCTGGGTTGAGGTGGGTAGCCAAAGAGATTAAATAAAAAGATAAAATGAATAAGCCTTTAGGGTTGCCTGTGAACTGTGTGGACTGCCAACCCTTTTGAGGAGAGCTACGCAGACCTGCCCCCTCGGACAGGTGACCTACTTAGCCCCACCGGCCCTCTTGCCTGAGAACTGAGATCCCGTCACTTTGGAAAGGCCCTCGGCGTCCCCTTAGCTTGGCTGTAGGAAGGATAAGCGGCTGGTTCCAACCGCCTGAACTCCAGATTTTTCCCTGTGCTGATGCTTGTCCAGTCACTTCTTGCATAAAACATTTTTAAGCAGGTTAGGGATAAACCGTTGCTTGCCTGGACCTCTCAACTCAGCTCCCAGGAGCTTTTCTTCGGGGGTCTGGTCCTGCCCCAAATAGGAGATGATCTTAGTGCAGGCAATGGGGACTGCAAAGTCTCCAGCTTTCTCCACCACCACCGTTGCCGGCCGTGAGACCCAACACAGGAGACCGCCCGCATGCTTGCGATTGTTCTTATTTTCTTTCCAGAGCAACGGAAGAGCATCCAAGAATGCATTAGGGCCCCACAAAGAACATTTCTCCCGCGGGCGGATCAACTCCTTTCTATCCCTCTGGGAACCGACGGTTCCATGAAGGCTGAGAAAGGCTCACGCTGGCTGGCTGGCTGGCAGGCAGGCAGGGAGAAGGGTGCCGAGTTCCTGTTTTTAAAAAGCGTTTCCAATCTCACCAGCTTGGATCTGCAGAAAACAGCAGCTCACGACATCTGGGACCCTTAAAACCTTGTGCTCCCCAGCTCTTTAAGGGCCAAAGCAGCAACCCCAGCCTGGATGTTCTTAGTGGGTCCTGCCTCCTCCCAAGTGAGAGGCAGCATTTCCCAGCTGGGGGCCGCTGCCAGGAATGCCTCCGAGGGTTCGGGGAGGATGCAGGGAAAGTGTTGTCACTAAAAGCTTTTTCTCCACCCTGGTGCTGGGAAGAGGCCGTGGGGTGGAGGAAAACATCTCGTTCTGCTAGCTTTGCAGCTTTGCCTCGGAGCATTTATTTGCCCTGAATGGCCCTGAAGCACGTTTGGTTTGTAGGAAGAGCACAAAGAAAGACAGGCAGTCCTTGACTTACAACAGTTGGTTTAGTGGCCGTTCGAAGTTACAACAGCACTGAAAAAAGTGACTTATGGCTGTTTTTCACACAACTGTTGCGGCGTCCTCAGGGTGACGTGATCAAAATTCGGGTGCTTGGCAACCGGCTCATATTTATGACAGTTGCAATGTCCACCGGTCACGTGATCCGCTTTTGTGACTTTCTGGCAAGCAAAGTCAATGGGGAAGCCAGATTCACTTAACAACCGGGTTATTAATTTAACAACTACAATGATTCACTTAACAACTGTGGCAAGAAAAGCCATAAAACAGGGCAAAATTCATTTAACAACTGTCTTGCTTAGCAACAGAAATTTTGGGCTTAACTATGATCGTAAGTCAAAGACCACCTGGATGCTTTGTGAGGTATTCTCACGATGAATCGTTAAAGGAGCTTCCAAGCAAAGGCATCACGCAGAGATGCAATCATATTTAGCTTTATTCAAGATAGATCAAAGAGAAAGAAATACTTGGCATGAAAGCATTCATGCCTGCATGTAAGAGAGAAATAAAATAAAACAAAACAAGCTAGTATTACATGACTAAAATAGAGGTTAGGAGTAGAGATAGAACTAGAAGTAGAAACTAGAACTGGAGAAAGAACAAAAAGCAGCCCCTCGTGCAGAGGTATTTATGGGGGGTCTTGGCCCCTCCTCGACCATAAAACACTCTCACCAATGGGGCTGTGGGTCTGAGACCCTTGGCTCATCAGTGGAAGCAAAGAAACCTCTTTGCCTCCATCTGATGACCCTTTTGGGGAACTGCCAATGGCTGGCACTAATCATCTAACATGCTTCTGCTGCTCTGTGGAGACTTGAAGCCCACCCCACCAGTAAGAGCAGGTTGCTGGTAGGGTCTAAGCCCAGGTTTCTCTACCGTGGCTACTTGGAGATGGGTGGACTTGGCTGGCTGGGGAATTCTGGGAGTTGAAATCCTCCTTCAAGTGGCCAAGGTAGAGAACGCCTGCTCAAAGGGAAGCTGGGAAGGCTCTCGGCTGAAGCACAGCTGCAAATCATCCCAGGGACCCGTCCTGCCCAGCTCGCCCCTCCCCTCGTGAGCTCCGCTGCAGGGGCTCCTGGGAAGAACGCTTGTCGTCCTCTTGCACAATGTAACTGCTTGGCAAGCAAAAAAGCCCGTTAGCCCCCCTCGGCTAAAAACTGTGGTTAGATTGCAATTGCGCTGAAGTGGTGTGTCTTGCATTTAACATTCCAATGCAGCTCGAGGAACAAAACCAGCGACAACAGACCCTTATTTCTCCCAGTGGTAAATTATGACTTCAATAGGCTGAAATTACACCCTGCGTGCAGAAATCAGGGGGAAGAAAGACCTGGGCAATCCACACTGACATTCTGGGGGCACCGAGGGGCGGGGGGAGAGAAAGGAAGCCTGTAAACTCATCCTTAGCCAGGACTGTGGAAGAATGCCAGTTGTGTGGAGGCTTATCTGGGACACAGCCAGGGACTTCCACCCCAGGTGACGCTGTGCGGAGGGGCAGGTGATGTTGGGGAGCCTGGCAAAGACAGACCCGAATCTCTCTGGCTCACATAGCATCGGGAGGCGCGGCTTTTCTGCACTTGACAAAGCTCTTTTGTCATCCTCTGCCCGGTCGATGCAGCTGACAGCATGGCGGGAGACCTCTGTATCCGGAGATATCGATTGCGAGCTAAGCCACTTGCTCCCTCGCACGACAATACGGGGTGTCCTTCTTCTCTCTCTCTCTCCTTGGTGCCATCAAACGCATACCTATCGGCGCTATGCAAGCCGCTGAGGGGGGGGTGGCCCAGCCGCTGCTTCCCAGGCAGTTCCAGTGCTTGGGGAAATGGACAGGTCCGCCCGGTTTTATCCGCTGCTGAGCAGCATCGCAACCCCTTTCCAATGACCGGCAGCAGCCGGCCGGCCGGCCATAGAATGCCTTCCTTGTTGTTGTTTGAGCCCTGGACCTCATCTGCCACAGCCCTCCCTGGGCCCAAGGGGGAGCAATGCACGGAGGCCTCTGGCAGGACAGCCTTGCCCACCGGCTGCTGCTTGATCTGCTGTTGGGCAGGTCTTAAAGGGAAACCGAGGCAGCATTTGACACCTTGCTATAGCCCACCAATGCTGGGGGGATACTTAATATGGAGGGAGGAGGGAGGGAGATTGTGTGAAACTATAGTGTGTGATTATTATCCGATTCTTCCTTATGGCTACCTAGAAATGGACTTAGTGGTCCATTTCAGTTGGGAAGCAGTTTGATTGACAGGTCCTGTGGGCCTGCAGAAATTCCACCTTTGCACAGGGTACAAGAAGGGCTGTTAGGATGAGAACCCCAGCAGAGTGATCCCGACAGCCAAGACTGCAGCCAAGAACCTAACCAGGAGAGCTAGGAGAAAGGTTGAGTTATATAGCTGACTTCTTAACTGCCCATCAGGCTCATGGAGCTACCCGTCCATCCCGCACCAGAGGTCACCGTCCATGGGGCCAAGAGGTCATTGGTGCTCTGTCGTTATCTTTGCCAAGGGAGGCTCAGCCAGCATTTTGCGGCCATTCAGAGACATCTGGAGGCTCACCCACATGGCGGGAAGGGTGTCCTCCCGGGGATCTGCTAGCTGGGACTCAGGAAGAAGCAGGTGGCCTTCAAGGCTACAGGCTGGGGGTGGGTGGTGGTCTGATTTTCTTCAAGTTTGCTCAGTCCCTTAAAGGCATCCAAGCCACATAAAATTGACTAGTTAGCTCTGAATTGTTTAAAGGCATCCTTCATCCGTCCATTGATCCGTCCATCCGTGGTCCTGGTTCTGAGAGACGGAGCAAATCTTCTCATTCCTCCACCGGTTTTCACGGGGGGGGGGGCGCAACGTCTTCCTGCCTTAAGCCCCATCACCCCCTTCCCTAGCCGGGACACACCCTGAGCTAGATTCGACAGCAAAGGGCCGTCCCCGAGAGGACCCCCCTCAGCCGGCCCATCGGTCCCCGACAGGAGCGACTGGAAAATGCTTCTCTCCATCGGAGACGCCCACGGGCGCCTGCCTGGCACGGCGGGTTCCTGAGCCTGTGCCGAGTGCTTTTCAGTGGCCTGGGAGCAAATGCAGCCAACCTGAAGTTCCCTTGGCTAACGGGGGCTAAAGGGAGCCCGAGCCAGCACAGGCGGGCGTAGGGCTGGATTCGGCCTCGCAGCCTCCGGGGAACCGAGAGAGTCCGAGCGGGAAAGCGGGCAGAGGAGGAAGAGCGGCCCCGCAGCCCACGCCGGAGACCCCGGCCCGCCGCCAGCGAAGGGGCCGAGCGGCGCGGAGCCCCACCGGGGGAGGGGGCGGGGCGGGCGGGGGCGCGCGCGGCGGGCGGGGCGGCGTTGCGACGGGGGTGGAGCGCCCCCTGCCGGGAGCGGCCACCGCCGCGCTCCTCCCGCCCCGCCAAGCCAGCTGTCGGTGCCGCCGCCGCCGCCGCCGCCGCCAGGGCTGCATCCGGGCGGGCTCCGCTCCGCCACAGCGCCGGCAGCCGCCAACCGAGCCGGGCGGGCGGGCGGGGGGGGAGCTGGGGGCCGCCGCCGCCTCTCCGAGCAGCCGCCCTATCCCCGGAGGCAGCGCCGCCGGCCAGAGCCAAGCAGGCTGCGGCCGGGAGGCAGCCGAGAGCGGCGGGGCCGGGCCGGCGCGGGACCGCAGTTCGGAGCCGCGGCGCGTCCGAGCCCGCCTGGCCGGAGCCTTGCTGGGCCGAGCGCCTGGGCGGGCGGGGCGGGGCGGCGGGGCTGCCCTCGCCAGATGGCCCGCCGGAGGGCCGAGCGGCGGCGGCGGCGGCGGCGGCGAGCGCAGTAGCAGCGAGCGCCCGGGGAGCCCAGCAGCCAGCGCGGCCGCGGCCGTCGAGGAAGGTCGCCGCGGCTGGGAGGCGGGCGCCTGAAGCGGCCGCGCAGATGCCCCGTCCCGCCGCAGCGGGGCTCCTGCCCGGGCAGGCGGGCGGCGGGGGCGCGGGCGGCGGCAGGTGAAGGGCGACCGCGCGCCGGGCAGCGCCACGAGCCGAAGTGCGGCGAGACCCGCGGCGCTTCGCCGCTGCTGCGCTCCGGTGTCGCGCCAGGAAGGAAGGAAGGCTGCCGGTCCCGGGAGCCGCCGAGGCAGCGAGCCGTGAAACCGGACCGGCCGCCCGCTGCGGCGCTCGGCTGCCGCCTGGACTTGGACGGCTCCGCTCGCCCGCCGCTTGTGGATTACCCGCCGCCGCTTCTTGGATAATTACCTCGCCTCGCCAGCGGTCCCCGGACGGTAAGTGTTCCGGTCGCCTCCCTCCCTCCCTCCCTCCCTCCCTCCCCCGCTCCGTCCGTCTGGCCTTGAGAGCTCCGGCGCCCCTTCGCCGCCCCCAGCAGCCGCCCGAGGGTCGCCCCCTCCCCGAAGCATCCCCGGGCGGGCGAGTCCCACTTCCGAACAAAAGCGGGAGCCCCGCGCGCCCTCCTCGTGGAGGGCTTCAGACAACGGAGGAGCCCCGGGGCGAGGCAGACAGAGCCCACCGCAGCTGGCGGCGGGTTCTCCTCCCCCTCCCGCTCCCGGACGGCCGTTGACGGACTGCTCGCTTTGCTTCCCAAGTGCCTGTCTCGGTGCTTGTGGCGTGGAAGAAGACCGTGCCCGCCCGCCCTTCCTTTGCGGTCTCCGGCTCCCGGCAAGGCGGCGCCGTCCAGCGCGGGAGAGCCGCCCGGGCGCAAAGCTGTCTCCAAGCGCGCATCCTGAGCGGACCGCGGGGAGCGCTGCTAGGGGCTAGCTGCGAGCGAAGAGTAGCCAGGAACTTGGAGGGACCCCACCGGTCCGGGAAAGACTCGTCTGTCCCCCGCCTCCGACGCCTCGCCTTTGTCTGCCCCTTTGCAACGCCGCCTCCCACCCGGCGAGGCCGGACAGAAGGACGTTTCGCGGTCCTCCGCCCTCCCCCCCCAGCCCAGGGAGATCCGGGGAGGTTTTCTGAGGACCTTCCGGGGTACGCCTGGGGGATGAGACAGAGAGAAGTTGGGCTGGAGCTTCCGCTCCGCGGCTCTTGAGGCTCTTCTGCTTCTCCCCTGCGCAAGTCCTCCCGGGCCAGGCTCGGAGGGAGACTCGGCTTGTAAGAGCGTCCCAGCAGCCCGCTTAACTCCGGAGCAAAACTGCTTCCTTCTTCAGCTGAGCCTCTTCTGAACTCCGCTTTCTCTGAGGAGGGGTCCCACTAGGAGGTGGAGAGAACAGTGGCTTTTTGCAGAAGGGAAGGAAGCCCCGGGGCACCCAGAAATCAGAGCATTGATAGAGGTTGGTGCAGCTGGGTTTAAATTCTGGGATATTCCGACCCCTCCACACACATCCGGGGGGGGGGGGTCCTTGGTTATTCTCTTGGTTTTAGCTGACAAGTTAAGCAGCCACCGGTTCCTGCCCCACAGCTTTGCTCCCCCTACAGACAGACTGGTGCTTCTCCCACTGAGTCACTGGGTTGCCTTGGGTTCCTGCTCCAACTCTGGTTATTTTAGGATATATTTGTGCAGGCATGCAACGACAGCCCATGTTTACCAAGCTAGAAATGCGGGGCTTCTAAAACAGGTGAAGTCCCAACTAACAGATCAAATACTGACTTTGTGTGGTGTGTGAACTCAGCCCTTGACCAAAACCTTGAACGGCCCCTTATTAATAGCCGGCCGCTCTTCTCCTCTGAAAGGGGAAGCTCTGTTATGTCTCCCATTCACATCTATGGTCGTTCTGCCAGCAACTTTCCAAGGGTGCCGCTTAATTTGGCTGGCGTCCTGCTCTTTTGGGAGCTGCTGATCTCAGTCAAGTCCGGAGTGTAATTGTCAGGAGAAGGAGCGGTTGTTGCAGAGAGGCCAAAGGGTGCTAAGAACCGGGTTTTCACCATGCCTTCACCGGGCCAAGCCGGGCTCTGATGGGACTTGCAACGGCTGGTTTGATGTGCCTTCGATTCCTCCTGTCAGCACCTAGATTCACCTGGGGATGATATCTGAGTGCAAGGGAGGAAGGGTCTTGCCTTCTCATGGGACTTCTCATGGTCTTCCTCTAAAGCCCTGGACCACCACTCATTTCAGAAAGCAGGCACGAGCTGAGAGCAGCATCAATGAAAGAAACTCTATTGAGCGTGAGGAGCAAGATAGACCTTTGCGATTAAGGCTTGGCAGGAGCCATAAATCAATTTGCTGCGGGGGGGGGGGACTGGCGAGCGGGTGTGTGGTGGGTCCCTGCACTTCCTTGTCTTTCCTTCCCAAAGGGGGCAGCTCTGGGGCTCCTGCCTGTTGGAATGGCTGCTCTCCGACCCCCAAATCCCAGGTGGACAGAGTGGCCGGGGCTCCTAGCAGGAGCAGATGGGCTTGGGGTGGCGGGGGGGGCAGAGAAAATCCCTTTGCCCATGCTCAGATGGGCCTTTTTCTTTATTATTCTTAGCTTGGGCGCAACTCAGCTGAGTCTTTCTGATGGTAAAGCAGCCAGGAGACCCACAAAAGAGCTTTGGCTGAAAAATTGTGCCGACGGGGGAATGAGCCAGTGAAGCGAAAAGCTGGTCATCAGTGTGTTTGTGAGGGAATGGTTGTGGATCTGCGGAGGGCACCTGTCTTCAACCTCAGACACCCTTAGAGCCAGTTTGACACCAGGCTAGAAACCAGGAGGCAGTGAGTTCTAGTGTCGCCTTAGGTATGAAAGCCAACTGGGTGACTTTGGGCCAGTCACTCCTTCTCAGTTCAGCCTACCTCACAGGGTTGTTGTTGTGGGGAAAAGAGGAGAAGGAAGGAGTTTTAGATAAATAAAAAGCAAGGCCATTCTCACATCTGATGCAAAGACCCAGGGCATGGTCTACTGGGCATGGTCTACTATGTACCTGGCTCTAGAGTTAATTGATGACTCATTGTGTTGTGCAGTTAGGAAACTGGATTGTTGCACTGGACCTGTCATGCAATGCAACCTCCTCCTCCTCCTCCCTCTCCAAGACTTGCAAAACCAACCCCTCCCCCCTTCCTTCCCTTGGAGGACCGAATTCCCAGCCTGGGGGCTACCCAGGACCCCCACGTTTAGGCTGAATCCCTTCTGAGCAGGGAAGGAACCACTGACCATTCCTGCCACTTTGGGATCTGCCCGCCCATCAGCAGTGGGACTGTCAACATAGTCTCGGGGGCCACGTGGTCCCTCCCAACTAAGCCAAATGTTTTGCAAATGTAGTTGGAAATCCTAGGATCAACACAGCACAGCATCCCATAAAAGCCCGAGAATTGCAATTCAGGATCACCACAAATCTTTTGTTGGAATTTAATAGCGCTATTTGCACCCTTTCTTCGCCTGCCCCTAATTAAATATTTGCAGCTTTCCGTCCGGATCAAGATAGTGAGGCTGATGTCCCGCTGATCAGTGGGATGAGGGTGCCCACTGGTTTCAGTGCAGAAAAATAATTAATTAATTGGTTTATTTATCTGTATCCTGCCTTTATGATTTTTACAAATAACTCAAGGCAGCGAACATATCCATCACAAATTCCTCCTCCTATTTTTTATCACAACAACAACCCTGTGAGGCGAGTTGGCTTGAGAGAGAGAGGGACTGGCCCAAAGTCACCTAAGTGGCTTTCATGGCCAAGGGGAGACTAGAACTCACCGTCTCCCAGTTTCTTGCCTGGTGCCTTCCCCACCACTAAGACCAAACCGACTCTTTTAAACGCAGTTTGCTTTTGTCGAATTAGGTGCTGGATGTTCTTAAGTCTAGGCGGCTTTTCAGCCAGTGGTGCTTCTCCAGGGCGTCTCGTCTCCCTGGTTTCTCTTGGCCCGTGGAGGCGAGGGTGGTCCCAGAAGGACTGTGGACACCCAGGGCTCTTGTTCCTCGCCAGGGCTTGGTCTCTCGTAGGGTGCTGAGACTCATCCTGGCATTTTGACAGCATCTTGACTCTCCAAGCAGATGGAGAAGCTGGGGCTGCAATCTAGCGGAGCGGAGCGCTTTTTGCCGGGGGAGGAAGCAAGAGACGCAGGCCCTTGTGTGTGAAAGAGGATTTGCCTGGGAATCTGTGCCCTCCCGTCATGTGCAGCTGCTCTAATAGCAGCGTGGATGGCTTTTCAGTGCAAGGATGAAAGCAGGGATGTCCGACCTTGGCAACTAAGACCTGTGGACTTCAGCTCCCAGAACTCCCCAGCCAGTTGAAGTCCACAAGTCTTAAAGTTGCCAAGGTTGGTTGGACACCCTGTTTAAGCTTTAAAACTTGGTTAGTTAGCCCTGGAGATAGTTTTGTTAATAGCAACCATTTGCAAACGAGAGAGCTTCAAAGAGGACATTTACTCATGTGAGCAGAAGTTAAGTAAGAGTGGAAGGACAGGGGAAAATTTTGCTTAAAGCTTTGGATAGAATTCCTGGGCAAAGACTTTATCATTTATGGTCATTTATAGTTTTCTGCCCAATCAGATATTTTCCTACATGTTAGGACTACCGCTCCCCAAATTCCTAGGCTTTGCCTTGACTGGGAACTATGGGAGTTGCAGTGATAGATCTGGATGCCTGCATTCACGACAGCTGAGCGGTCTGGGGCCCTGGGACCGCCTGGGGAGCTTCCCAGCTAGCTTCTGATGAGCAAAGTCCGTGGGGGAAGAAGACTCGCTTAATGATCTCCTGATTCGCTTAACAATTGCAGCGATTTGCTTAACAGCAAAAGGGGTTGTGAAATTGCGTGACTCTCTTCATTCTGTCTCATTGAGTCTAGGATCACCTGTACTGAAAACAGTAAGTGGATTCTCCCTGGAAAAGTGTTCTGAAATTCTCCACAGTGGGCAGTAAAGGGCAGAACTGTGTTCAAACATCACCCCGAACTGTGCCTTGTTTATGAATGAATTGTTGAATAAACCACAATGCAAATGCAGAACGTGCTAAGTCAAAATTCACTTTACTGCTTTGGATGTGTGTGAAGTCAGGGGGTTGAGAAACTAGCTAAGCTTATCTGGATTGTGAGGAAACTAAGGACAAACTTGGTTGCACCTGAGAAGCCACGTCTCTCGTCCTGCCTTCAGTCTCATCCCCCCCCCACACCCCACACCTGCTGGACAAAGCCTGGCCTTGCTGGGGACCGGGTGGTTTGGGCCGTGGCAAAGCAAAGACAGAGTTGCAGGAGAAACGGTCAAGCTGGCCTGTTGCTCAGAGCCGGATTTTGAAAGGAGAGCTTTGCTTTGGCTTGTTGACCTGGCTGCACTTGGGGCAGAACACCCAGCTGCAGCCAGGAGTGTGTGTGGATGGCATTTTGGAGACACCACGAGAGGCAGAGCCCTGCTTGGCTTGGGGCCAAGGGCCTTCCGCCTTCTCCAGACTCCTCTGACCTCCAGGTTGAAAAGGTCTTTCAGAACTTGGCCTGCCTCTCTCAGGCCTTGGGGTGGGGGGCTGCCTGAGTTGGGGGTTGTGTACATCCTTCCTTTTCTTTGTTTCATCGTCAGCAACCTCGTGTAGAAAGTGATCCGCCAATCAGTTCCCAAAGGAGGACTCACCGTGGCTCTCGCTCAGGGAAAGGCTTTTCTTGATTGTGTGAATGGAGCCACTCTGAATTTGTACCATGCTTCATTTGGGCTGTGTGTGTTCGGAGAACTCTGTTCTGCCACTTTGCAACACCTGCTGTGTGATGGAGTTTTGCAAACCCTTTCAAGGGTGGCATCCTCCACGGACCAGCCTGGCTTGGGCACCAACTTTATGTTCTTTCTCGGGTCTCTGGCTCCATGAGGACTAGTGTCTGGCATAGATGGAAACCAAGGTCCTGTGCTCCCTTCCAGGGGATTTTGCTGTTTCATTGGGGAGATGGTCTGCCCCAGGAGTTTCCCCCCCCCAACAGCCTCCTTGGTGGCTCAGAGCTATTGGTGGGGCCTATTTGGAGACCTGCAGCTCCTCCGAGGCCAGGCAGGACATCAGTCTTGGCGGCCAAGGAGGAGGAGGTTGGGGGCCCAAGAGCCCAGCAGCCTTAAAGAGGTGGGCTTGAAGCTGTATCCTCACCAGGGCAAAAGTCAGCAAGGCGCCCGTGGCTACCCATTAGTTCCCGAAGGAGGCTGCCCAGCTCCCGGTCTCCCATTGCCTGGGCACGACCCACAAGAGGGTGGAGTCAGCTGCCTCTCCTGGAGATACAAAGGTCCATCCTCAGTCCATCCAGCCATGCTCTCAGCTGCCGAAAACCGAGATGCGCGATTTGCGCAACATGAGCTCCTCTTAGTGGGCTGGAGAGCAAGTGGCACACAGAACGAGGCCCTGGCTTTGTTAGCTGTCACAGCCAGTTGAGGGAGGGGGGGAGGGAGGGAGGGAGGGAGAGAGAGAATGTGTTGGGATCCTGGTGCTGATGCAGCCCCTCCTGCTTAGATCAGGGCTGGGTGAGCAGCTGAAGGCAGCGTACTCGGACGTCTCCCCTCCCACTGGTTGTTCCGGGATGCAAGGGCAGTGGGAGGGGCCAGGACCAAGAAGCCCCCTTCTCCCCGGTCCCCCTGTGAGCCTTCTCCGCTCAGAGCCACTTACTGTGGGTTTTCCTCCCGACTGCCCATTTTAGCCCTTTGCTGATTTGGGGTCTCTTTTGAGGTGACAGAGGGCGGGGGGGGATGAGTAAAAGCCACCCAGGGTCCAAGCGGTGCCTTCTGGATGGAGCTGCTTGCAGGAGTCAAAATCACCAGGAACTTTTGGAAGTTTGTTTCTCTGGAGGGAGGGGGGTACAGCTGGGAAGTGGGGACAGACTGAGTTCCTATGTATGTCCTATGCAACCTTGGCAACTTTTAAGGCTTGTGGCCTTCAACTCCTAGAATTCCCCAGATAGCAATGCTGGCTGGGGAATTCTGGGAGTTGGAGTCCACAAGTCTTAAAGTGGCTGAGGTTGGACACCCCTGTTTTACGTGCAGGGAAATGAGTCTCTCCGTGTTTGCATGCACAGAGGCACCTCTTGGACCCATCCAAAGAAGGCCCGTTCTTTGTGATGCTCTTGGTGACCCCTGAAGCAGATTTTTTAGGTGCAGGAAAGTACAAGGAAGTTGGCCAAGCTTGACTTTCCAGGCAGGCAGCACGAAGGTCCTTTTTACCCCGGCTGGGAATTGCTATGGCAATGTCCTAGTCTCGCTTTCTCTGCCTCCCCCAGCTCTGCTTCTTACACTCAGCCCAGCTTGCTCCATCTGCTCGCTTGGAACCGTTCCCGCCACCGGGAAGCAGGCGGGAAGAGAAGAGGGGGAATCCAGTCCCCCAGAGCTAAACACGGGGTGTGTATGTGCTTGACGAGGGACAGGATGGCCTCCTTTGAGCAGGCCTGGTGAATCCCCCCCACACACAAGCAGCTGGATGATCCTTAAAGGTAGACTGCCTTGGAGTCTGCAGGATCTCTTGATGCTTTATCGATTCTCTTTTCCCTCCTCTTCCTCAGTTGGCCTCAAAGCTCTTGCAAAAAAGAGAAAAAAACATTATTTCTTCCCCTGTTTTCTCTTTTTATGGGTCACTCAAGGTTGCCACTGCCAACCTGGCAGACCAATACTTGATGAAACAATACTTGATGATACACATAAACAGGGGAATCTGAATCCATTTTCTCTTCTTGCTATTCCCCATTTCCTTTCTGTAAATAAGCACAGGGGCCGCATCCACACAGCATGGTTAACAGGTCTGGAAAAGTCCCAGGAGCTGCATTGCCCAGATATGGGAAACAGGAGTAGGGTGAAGGGGGGAGGGTTGAATGGCAGTCTGCATGAAGGCATTCAGGCTGTGGCTGGTGGATTATGGGGCTCTGGATGATGGGTGATGTGCCTTAGGTGAGCAGGCAGGCATTCCTAGGGAGGCAAAGATGGGAGAGCTGCCAAGGGCTTTGGGCAGGCGATGAGGACCTCGTGTTTTGGGAGTAACTGAGTGGCACTGCCTGGCATTGCCAATCGCTGGGCATCTACCTCCCAGCACCTCCCATATGTAGGCGGACAGATCAGCCATGCAGGAAAATGCCTGGAAGTCGGTCGTTGGCCCTGGATATTCTGTGGATGGGGGACTCTAGGAAATCCCCGCCTGGGACGCCACGTCCACGATGCCCTGTGTGTGTGAGGTGCCCACGTGTCCAGTTCAGCTGGAGGAGATGCAGCAGCTTCTGGGCATCCAGGTGGCCTCTGAAGGTCCCTCCTGGGTGCTGCTTCCTGGTTGGCCCTCCTCCCACGTGCGTAGCCCTCAGATAATGCAGACAGTCCTCGGCTTAGGATGGTAGTTGGGACCAGAACTTCCATTGCTCGGCAAAGCTAAGCGAGTTGCACCTGAGTCTACACTCAATTTTGCCTTGGTTGTTAAGCGAATCATGGCAGTTATTAAGTGAATTGTGTTGTTAAGCAAAACTGGCTTTCTACTGACTTTGCTTGTGGGAAGATGACTGAGAAGGTCCCAGAAGACCTCAGGGGGCTGCAGCAGTCATAAAATATGTGCTGGTTACCAAGTGCCCAAATTCTGACCAAGAGGATGTGCAATGGTTGTAAATGTGAGGAATGCTCATAAGCCACTTTTTTAGTGCCGTTGTAACTTTGAACGGTTGCTAAATGAATGGTGTGTAAGTTGAGGACTTCCTGTATCACAATCAGGATTTTGGGTCATTTGAAGTTGCAAGCATAAACCGCCCACAGGGACCGCAAGCAAAACCCCACCTGTTCAGCTTAAGCCGAGTTATCTGAGCATCTGCAAAGTGCTCTCCCTGCAAGGCCTGAGGAGGGCAGGGAGCCCCCCACCCCTCCATCCATCAGCGGGGCTGGGCACATTCTAGACCAGAGCCAACAGCAACCTCGCTTCTCTGGGCATGCCAGGAGGTGGGGAAGGGGCAGGCTTCTTTTGCGTGCCTACTTCCCTTATTCCCATGCCATCCTTGCTGCTGCCTGTATGTAATTAACAGAGTAATTAAAAACAGGATGAGTTAATTGGTATTCATTTATGTGGCAGATGTTTTTAATTGAGATACGAAACAATTTACCTGTTTATATAAACAATAGTGAACGAAGGCTTGTAAAACAGAGGGGTTTCTCTCCCCCCACCTTCCAAGTCCAGCAGAATCAGCATGCATTCCCAGATCCCCCCTCCCTCTCTGAAGGGGATTCAAGGAGAAGTCCCTGGGGGTCATGGGGCCCAGGCTGGGCCCTCAGCCGGTTCCTCATCTCCCAGCTGTTCTCTCAGTCCTTTGCCTCTGCCGGACTGCTTTCCACACCTGGGCAAAAGGTAGAAGCTTGTGGGGGTCCCTTAGGCCAGGGGTATGCTGGCACAGCCGGGATGGAGAAGATTTGCTAGGAAGGCATCTGAGCATACCTGTAGCTCCAGGTGGAATTGTGTAGTCCTTGGTGCTCTCTGAGCTGGGTTGTTTGTTTGCTTACAGACATTTCATTACCCAGCTAGGGAATATCTTAACTCAAGTGGCTCTGATGATGTTCCCTAGTTGGGTAACGAAACATCTGCAAGTCAACCAGCAAGATGAGGGAGCATCAAGGACTCCCCAATCTTAACTAGGTTATTTGAAGGCTTATCAATCAGCTGCTTTTGCACCAGATATGAGAGTTGGTTAATGTTTGGCTAGGTTCCTTCAGCAATGGGTGTTGTCTGAACCTCTCCTGTTTGATCATTTCTGGTTCAGTATCTGCTATGAACCCAGGAGAGGTCAGGGTACTGAGTGTGTGTGAACACAGCTGGCATTTCAAGCCTAGTCAGAAACGCCTTGGAACCCTTCCCACAATCTGCTCTGTTTCCAAATTGTCTCGTGTCTTTTTCTACTGTGTGAAGAGGTCTCGAGGGCACCCTGAGATTCTTCTTGTAACTTGGGGAATTCGCCATTTGCAGCAAGACAAGCACATTTTCTAGAGAGAGCCTTGCAAGACAGCCGGCTTCTTAACCCCACTTTAACCCCACTGACTAGAAGAGAAAGAGAGAGAGAGAGAGAAAGAGAGAGAGAGAGGGAAGATGGAGATGGGGATACAAGTTTGCCATCAGTCACAAATACACTTTTTGTGAGAACTTCTGTACAAAACTGGATGGGGTGGGGAGGCTGAGTAGAGACATACCCATGAAGTTAGAGGAGCCACTCACAACATTGCCCTTTGTGGGAAAACCCTACCTTGAAATTTTGTTGAAGTGGATCCTTCGAAGTTTGTGCAGACTGATGAGTTGAACTGCTCTATTCTATTTCAGATAAATGGTTGTCCAGTCTCTTCCTGAAAACCTCCATTGATGGAGCACCCACAACTTCATCCCACTGGTTGATTGTTCTCGCTGTCAAGAAATTTCTCCTTAGTTCTAGGTTGCTTCTCTCCTTGATTAGTTTCCATCCGTTGTTGCTTGGTTTAGTAGCGTGGTGTGGTAACAATCATCCTTGGTTGCCCAGAAGATGTTTTCTGGTAGATGGATAGGTGGAGAAATGAGTAATTTATCTGGAAGGAAGATTGGGATTTCTGTAGTGTAATTCACTTTAATTACTTGCTTTAGATTCCCTAACAGTGCAGCCACCTAGACTCCTTTTACCTCCTGGCGTTCATGAAGTCGTCTAAACATGAGGTCATCTTCTTTGCTAGTGGGCAGCATGAACTGAGCAGGTTGCAGGGAAGCCAAACTGATCAGGCATGCAAACACATCTTTGCCCTGTAGTGGCAGGATTTAACAATGCAGAGGACATCCCGCAACAGCCTTGTGGTGGTGTGGGTTTCTTTCCTCCCTTGCTGAGGTCCTGGAGAAGGGAAACGGGCACCTTCAAAAGCAAGCTGGGTGCCAAGACAGCACTTAAAGTTAGATGGAGTTCTGTTTTCAAGACTGGAGAAATCACAAGGGAAAAAAAAAAGAATTTCTCATTACCAGATTAATCTACTGAGCCCCTCTCTAGTGCCTGGGGTTGGTCAAGGTGGCGTCAGGTCTCCTATCCTACCAGAATCTGAAAATGCTACATTTTGCAAAGCATCCTCTGCCTTTTCCTGCCTGCTCCAACCCTCGGAGATGGGCATGTGTGCAGATGGGGAGCAACCATGGTGACATCAGCAGCTTTTTTGGCCAGCAAGTGCCGGTTCTCTTTCAGGGGGAGAAGGGCACCGATCCTGGTCCTTCAGCTTTCTTGGCCTCCTGGCTGCCTTGGAGGAGAAGCAAGATGGAGCAATGGAAGCTGCAAGACGAGCTTGGCAGGTTGCCGGCACGGAGCAGATGGCCGGCAGCCCAGCTGAGGGGAATGCTAGCTGGCCTCAGGTGTGCCACGTGAGTCCTTGAAGGGGCCCTGGGAAGACTCGGCATCCTGCACTAATGAATATTGAGGAGGGGGCGAGATGCAAGCCTTTGCTCCTGAACGCCCTGATTTTCCATCTCAGCAGGCAGTGAATCACTCCTGTCAAGCTGTGTGCCAATCCTTGGATGCTGAACACTTCTTAATAGTCCTCTGAGTTTTTGCATTCCCTCCGGCAACGGCAAGGAATAAGGGGCACCATGCAACGCTCCTTCTGGCTACTCCCACCCGGCCCGGCTTAGTGCAGCTCTGTGTGGGAGGAGGAGGAGGAGGCCACTGCCTGGAAAGAATAGCCCCCACTTTCTACAAGAAAGAGGCCTGTGTGTGTGCCTGCCCTTCAACTGCAGGACACTGGCGAGGAGAGCCCGGTTGCTTTCTGGCAGCCAAAAGTCGGGAGGACCTTTTCCAAGGAACGGATGTGATTAAAAGGCAGAAGCCTTCGTGGCTCTGTGCTTCAACCCCCTTTTCCTGCCTTGTGTCTTGGAGCCACAGAAAACTCCTGTGGACTTTGCTTCTCAAAGACGGACGTTTTCCAAATGCCAAACCTCATGATTCCCTTTTTCAGAGATGCCACGAAGGAGGAATAAAATTCAGATTGGAAGAAAGGTGGCTTTAGAAGTTCTGGGTGCTCCAATACTGGAGGTTTTTAAGAAGAGAATGGACAGTTGTTTTTCCCGAATGCTATAGGGCAGGGATCCCCAACTCCCGGTCCATGGACCCGTACTGGGCCACGGCATGCCAGCAACCAGGCCGCACAAACGAGCAAAGCCGCATCTGTGAGATGCAGGCAGCACACACCACGCACTCTCCGGTCCGCTGAAAAATCTTTCTCCACAGAACCAGTCCCTGGTGCCCAAAAGGTTGCGGACCTCTGGTGTAGGGTAAAGATGTCCAACCTTAGGAACTTTGTGACTTCTGGACTTCAACTCCCAGAATTCTCCAGCCAGCCTCCAATTGGCCAGTTCAGCCATGACAAAGTAGATTCTCCAACCTTGACAGATACTGTGCATCTGATTGTGCTCCTACAAGTTTCCTAGTATAGGTACAGGCTGGGGAATACTGGCTGGGGAATTATGGGAGTTGAAGTCCACAAGTCTTAAAGTTCCAAGATTGGAATGCCCCTGGTATAGGTCTCCTGCTGCAGCAGGGAGTTCGATTAGGCCTAAGTGGAATTTCCCTCGAATGGGATTTTCCTTTGTATTTTACCACGAAACATAGATAGGGCAGGCTAGAAAAGTCTGTGCCCTCCTAACCATACCGAATTATTCAAGTTTGTTGGCAATGTCCATTTTGCTCTATGAGTTCATGGTGACTTAACACTAACCCTAGAGGATCTCCAAGGTTACCTTCCAATCCTTTTATTCTATTACAGACTTGCCACCAGTGAAAGATACATTCAGAGGAGAGGAAA
Organism: Vipera ursinii; assembly: GCF_947247035.1. Lineage (NCBI taxonomy): Eukaryota > Metazoa > Chordata > Lepidosauria > Squamata > Viperidae > Vipera > Vipera ursinii. The sequence goes on along the minus strand of NC_139520.1, from coordinate 22,167,607 downwards.
ATGCCTCCCCCCATTCTTGCATCCCCTTCTCCATCTCTGTCTCTTAGGTTTCCTCCCTGAAAACTGTTGATGGCCCCTGAAACGTTTGTCTTTGCACAAAGCCTGATGCATCCACAGGGGAGCCTCCTCAAAGTTGTTGCAGGACGTCAACACACCCTTCCCAGCATGTTGGGAGGAGAGCCGGGAGAAAGATTGGGGTCCTGCCCCCTTGTTTTGGAGAGGAAGGCCTTGTCTGGGAAAGACCAGGGAGACAAGGTTGACCCCCTCCCTGCCCCCTTCCCCGTCTTTTCCCACATGCGAGTGGTCTGCAGTTCATATACAGTTGGCTGCCAGTGCTGAGGGCTGGCCTAACATGATCCAGATGGAGCCGCTCCATCCCTGGTGAGTTTCTGGGGAGTTGTTCTTGGCAGTTGCAGCTGAACGGCTGGAATGCAGAGCCTTCCTTGGAAGGAGGCACCGAGTTCTCTCCCCCCCCCATCCTCAGCATCTGGATTGCATTTGGAGAGCAGGAAAGGATGCTGAGATCCCATGCCATCACCTCTTTAACTCTTTCCTCCTCTCCCTCCTGCCCGGGTCAGAAGGAGGAAGGGGCTAGCCAAAGGGCTGTAGGGATGTTTGGTCTACCAGGCTAGACCCCAGGAGACAGTGATTTCTAGTCCTGCCTCAGGCATGAAATCCAGCTGGGTAGCTTTCAGCCAGCCACACTCCCTCAGCCCAACCCACCTCGCAGGGTTGTTGTTGTGGAGAAAATAGGAGGAGGAAAGAGTACTGGGTATGTCTGGCGCCTTATCAATGACCCTTTGACTTTTATTGGATGTTTTTTGAAAAGTTTCCCTTTGGTTGCTGGAGAACGTGTTCTCTTCTGGCGGAAAGCTTAACACAAATGAGGGGTGAGGTTGCTTCCTGCCTTACATTTTTCTAGGGTTCCCAGGAAATTTGCATATTGTAGGTGTGACATGATCCCATTCCTGGTTGGAAACCTCAGCTGATGACACTTGGTAAGACAGGAAGAATTTCTTCCTGGGCAGAGGGTGGCATCTGGATGGATGAGATATCCTCAAGTCAGTGTCAACCACCTGGACGTTCTCCAGGTTGATCTTCCCCATACTGGTCCTTCAGAACTCCCCAAGATGGCCCCATCACTAGCATAACCAGGCCCATCCATTTTGCTGCTGGTTGTCCTAGGGACTTCTCAAAGGGGCTGGTCTTTGAACAAATGTGTCCAAAACACGATGGTTTGAGTCTTGAGTGAGAACTCTGGAACCATAACTATATTTCCAAAGCCATTTTTATTTGAATAATTACTTAATACCCAATATGTGCCTAAGCTCCAGAGGGCTTTGGGGGAACATGATGGAGATTGCAGTGGCCAAAGTTGGACACGCAGTAAGTGATGTACCCATCTAGGGAGGAGAAAATGGTTGGGAGGTTCTGTCAGATCCACCATCTCTGTAGCTCTTTTATCCCCTGCTTAAATCCCAGCATTTTATAGAGAGCCCAAATCCTTTCCCCTGGGTGGCCCAGATGTGCAGGATCAGGGAAGAACATTCCCCAGGATGCTCCTTTGGAACTAGGAGCCCAGAGGAGCAGCTTCTCCTTCGGCCATGAGTTAAGCTGGTGTGCAGTTCCAATGTAGTTGCCAGGATGAGCATTAGGGTGCTTTCCTTTAGATTTTTAGGGGATCCCCCCAACTTCCTTCTCACTGGCTGTGTTCAGACCACCCTGAGCTGACCCATTTTCTGCACTGAGCTATAATGTAGACAGGCAGGCAAGATTTGCACAGTACGCTAAGACACACATACATGCAAACCAAATTCAGAATTAATCTCACAGAACGCAAACGCTGTCTTTTAACTGACCTAAATGTTGTGTGAACCAAGCCTTCCTCGACCTGCATCGAGCCAATTTAGAGGAACAGCATCAAATCCCAGTTTAATTCAACCCAGATCTGCAGCTTTAGGGTGCTCTGAAAAGAGGATCTGTCTCTAGGGTGTGGAGGGGGGGTCTGCAAGAAAAGAAGGGCCCTCCTCATATTAAGAAGCCCAAGAGGAGGGAGACGAGCTGTCGCTTCTCTCTCTTCCATCCAGGCAAAACTGCAATTGTCCCTTGCTGGTTCATCCTGGGGATGCCTCGGAGGCAGGAACATTGCTGGGGTGTGGAAGGCAATTGGGGGGAGGAGGAAATAATGTGTCCCAACTGCTGTGAGTTTTGTCTGCTTTCCAACATTTGCTTCCCATTAGTTGTTGCTCTACAAAAGCTGGAGAAGTGAAGCTCTGAAAATGGGAGGCTAAAACGGCTGCTGTGCCCGCCCTCCCGTCTCCCAGGGCCACGGAGGGCCAAGTCCCTGCCCCATTAATGCCAGGGGACTCAATGCAAAGGACGCCCCCTTTCCCTCCCGGCCTCAGCCTCGACCTTCCCCAGGAGACGGAGGGCCAGCTCCACATCTCAGCCTAGCTCTCCCTTGCAGGGTTCTGGTGAGAACGAGACGTGGGGGCACTTCCCACTCTGAGCTACTGGGGGTGGGGTGGGGGAATGCAAGAGAAAAGCGTGAGCTTAATTTGCAGGTTGGTGACCAGTAGTTTTATTTCTTGCAAGGCTTGTATCCCCAGTACTGCCGAGTCCAAGGGAGGCAACTGACTGGAACACGTGTCTGTTCTCTGAACGGCCAGTTCAGGTCTCTCCCGTGCCTGAAGAGATTCGAAGCTGAAGAGGCCAGCGGCTCTTTTGTCTTACTTCTTTTGTTATTTGGGTGGGGTCCACCACATACCTCTGTGCTTCCCCTGAGCCTCTCCTTCTTCTTGGGGCCTCACTTGGGCTGCAGTCTGGGGGCACTCCGCCCCGCCCGCCACAAAGGCAATGGACATAGACATGCCCTCCCCTGAAGGAACCCCCCTTGGTTACCAGAATGGGATCTTCTGGATCTTCAGGAAAGGAGGAGGATGCAAAATGGCTCTAGAGAGCAGGTTGGCATGCAATTGTATCTGTGCCAGGGAAGACCATCACTGTCCATAACCCAAGTGGCTTCGTAACCCTGTGATTCAGAGCCGCCGCGATGCCCTCCCATGCCCTGAGGACTTGGCCAGCCTGCGCTCTGGGTGGCATCCCTCCCAGGCAGGCTCAGAGAGGCGTCCGCCCGCCGTGCCACCTTCCCGCTCCACAGTCTCCTGGATGACAGAACTTGGGACATGCCAGGGCTTCTGCCGGCTTCCATCTGCTGCAGAAAGTTCTCAGCTGCTGTTTGGCTCTCGGCTGTCAGTCAGGGCGTATTTATAAATACAGCAGGAAGTTGAAATGGGGGGGGAGTTGGCGGTCCGACACCATGCCAGGCTCCGTGTGCAGGCATCCAGGACTGCAGGAATGCTGTCATCAGTCGAATCGATGCACAGATTTCACATGAGGCTTCTTACCCCTCAACACTTCCAAAAACAGGCTGGGAGAGTGGAGAGGAGTGGAAAATTTATTGGAGGGAGAAGGAGAAAGAGAGAGACAGAGAGAGGAAGCCTGTCTGGAAACGAAAAGGATCTTGTAAAAGACAGTGTAGCATCCCCAAATAAATTCTTTGGGATATTTTAAACAGTAAGCCTAGAATGGGTGAGAGCATGTGCAGAGAGCATCTGCTCTCCTCTTAGGACAAAAAGTCTCTGAGGCGAGAAGATTTGAGTTCAGGCGTGTTTGCATCTTAACTTTCCTGAAGCAAATTGAAACAGGGACTCTAATAGTCCAGATTCCGCCTACGGAAAGGAGCATCTCTGTGGTGGTGATGATGATGATGATGATGATGATAGTCTGGCTCCGGGTGAGCCTCCAACACCCTTTTCAGACTTTCCCAGCAGTGGAGGAGGCAGACAGACAGATGGACAGACTGGGTGGGAATGCATTGCAGGGCCGGGGGAGGCTTTGGAGTCTGGGAGAAGCTGCTTTCCCTCTCCTTGGCCTCTGCCGAGCTGATTTACAACCATTTACAAACTCCTGGTTTGCTGGCCCCGACTCAGCTGTGTGGCTTCATCCTCGGCTCTCCTGCAGAAGACTTCGTCCCAAAGAGACAATCTTTGCAGGGAAAGGACGGCTGGGGAAGCCGCCCTCCATGGGGGTCCCGCTGAGCCTCCTGGGAACTCTGGAGGATCTGGAAGGAGGGGCGGGCTGCCCGTTTTCAGAGCAGCCCCAACTAAGCCAGAGGGGAGGGGGGTTGTGTTGAAGCTAGTTGTGTCCCTGAGGAAGGTCCCTACGCCTTCCGCAAGACGGTGCCCAGCTGCCTCTTGCCCAGGACTGAGCTCCACTCAGCGATGCTCACCCACTCTGGGAAGAGGCTTCCCTGCCTTAAGAAAGCTCGGCTCCCTGCACGGACAGCCCGTTCCCCCAAGGACTTAGGCTGGGCTTAGGGTGCTGTTCCGCGCCCTCCAGGAACATCTGCTTCGGCTCGGCTCCCGGCTTTATTTAGCGCAGGCCGTGTCCTTTCCCGCGCTCTCTCTCCTGTGCGAAGTTCACTTAACGGGCCCACAGTTGCTGCGGATTAGGGATGATCCTGATCCGTTGCCCCCTGAAAGCTGGCCGCTCCGTCCCCTCCAAGAGCCTCTGGCTGACCCCAGGCAGGACGGCAAAGGGGAGACTTTCCTTCTTTGGTTCTCCTCCGAGCCCTGGGCTGGCCGGCCGTGAGACACCGTGATGGATTGCCGCAGCTGCTGGCACACTTGCGCGGAGCCATCAACCTCAAGTGCATCCTTTTCAATGGAGCAGGGGAAGAAATGAACTTGGCAGCTCGGGTGGCGGGAGGCAGGTGCCTTTGTTTAGATGTGGCAGCTGCTCACCCCACCTTTCTCCTGCTCTGCCCTAGCCAGGTGACCCCCAAACAATCCTCTGGAAGGGCCACGACGGGCAGAGATGACACCCCCTTTTGCAAGAGCAGCCTTTCTTGGAGCATCTGCAAACAGCTGGCTGGGGAAGTGAGCAGGGGCCCAATCTAGCTTCGGTGTGGCTGGCTGCACTTGTCACTTCTGCCACCAAATGCCGTGTGTTTTCAGACTTTCTCACCACACAAATTTAATTTGGAACTCATAAAATTGTAACGTCCGGCCAGTGGTGGGATTCAGCCAGTTTGCACCACTTCGGCAGAACCGGTAGCTACTTTTTTGTTGCCCAGGCCCAGAAGCGACTCCCGGAAGCGGCATCCACAGAGAACCAGGGTGGTTGTTCAACCAGATGCTACCACCAAAGACCGAATTTTTCTGCAGGGTGGATGGGATGGATGGGATGGAGTGGGGGGTACGACATACGACCTTTAGGCTGGATTGGGGAGCCAAACACCACCCCAACACTGGGATCACATGCTTCCAGTATCCAGTCCCCACTCCTAATGGGGTGGTCCATCTCCTGTAGACAGGAATGCAGGCGCCATTGTGGTTTATTCAATCCTGGCAAGCTATGTTTTACGCTGGTTGTGAGAACTCAGCCTCTGAGCTGCAGGAGTCCAAATCAGGAGTTGCAAAAGCCGGGGAATTGTGCTTTGGCCCGGCTAGTCTTGAACTGGGCGTCACAATGCCATTATGGCTATTAAAAAAGTACCTTCTTTGCATGATGCCTGTACCAGTTGGCCTCTCTCAGGATGGTGGCCTCGACAACTGCACCTGCCCCAGCTCTGACCCCAGGCCTCCTTGGGGCCTCTCAGCAGGCGGCACCAGCCCAGGCTCCCTGCCCAGCTGTCCATTGCCGTCTCTGGCTGCACCTTCAGACCTGGCTGCTCACACCTCTCCCCTCTCCCCTTCTTGCTTCCCCCTGCAGGCAGCGTGGAGAATCAGGCAGCCACGATGCCCGACTCACCAGCCGATGTGAAGACGCAGTCCCGCTCCTCACCCCCCAACATGCCACCACCATCACCAGCGGTCTCCCAGGGAGCCACGCGGCACCCCACCTTCACCTCAAACCCTAGTGAGTACCCCCTTCATCCCTGGGTGCTGAATAACAGGAAGGTGGGGGAGGATGGTTTGCTGAAGGAAGCTGCCTTCCTCCCATCCTGGGCTACAGTCCCCAGGTTTTCTGGGGTTCAGCTGCTTGTTGGTTGAGTTGGATAGTATTAACAGGACATCCTTAAAGTAAAATGGAATGCTTTGACGGGGGGGGGAGTTCCTCCCACCCTTGATTGTTCTGCACTGCTTTGATGGAAGGAAAAGACACCTTGAGGTGATCTCTGCTGACAGGTTCTGGCATGGCCAGGTCTCTGGATTTGGGCGTGCAGTTCCTGACCTTCATGCGGGAAAACACCTTTGATGCAGGAATCAGGAGTGCAAAGTACACCAAAATGGGAATATTGCTTCCTCTCCCTCCTTCCCCCCCCCCCTGCAAGGTCTCTCCCTTCCCTGCAAAGACCTGGGCTCGTGTTTTCTTGGGGGAGGGGGAAACTGATGAAGGAAGCCCCCAAAGGCAGGAGAGAGGCAGGCAGGTGGTTCTCTTGCTGCACCAACCCCACAGCCAGATAATCGGCAGCCCACCCCTTTAGGAGAAGGGTTCGGGGTTCTCCTTGGACCCAGAACGGCTTCGGGTGCCAGGCGGGTGGGCTTGGCTGCTGTCCACCCCCACCTTCTCTCTTTCAAAAGCTGCCATATGGCACTGCATTCAGAGTGCCAAGGAAACGGTCCCTTGCCCCACCCCGTGGGAAGCGCTGGCTTCGGCGGATGCCAGCCGGCTCGTTCTGCTCAGGGAGCTTCAAAGCAAAATGGGCTTTGCAAAAAGAGAAGAGCAGCAGGTTTGCTCCTGCGCCCCCCCTCCCAACTGGAGCTGAACGGGCAGCCCACCAAAGGACGATCAGGAGCAGCGTCCTGAAGGAGGGAGGTCCTGATCCCTGGCCTCAAACATTGCAAAGCCTTTGACAGTAATAGGAAACTACTCTGCACATGCTTCATAGAGTGGATGCTTGAACCTTGGCAGGGTGGTTTAAAATCAGGCTGTGCTCTGTGGAACTTGCATGGCACCAAACACCTTTTAGGCTGGCCTTTTTTGTGTCCCAGAAATAAAAGACCTGGCTGGTCTTTGCCGGAGAGCCATTGTTCACGTGGCTCATGCCAGGCTGCTTGGCCCCAAACAGTCTTTAGAATGAATTGGCTGTTTAAAGTTGGACCCTGGTGATACACAGCTCAGTCTGCAGCCAAGGCCCACTTCACCCCTTCAAAGGCAGAAACTTTGGGTGTGGAAGAACCGGTGGGAGAAATGGGAAGGGGTGGCTGGGAAGCCATGGAGCCATTCTGCACTTCTTCACTTTCTCCAAAAGTTGCTGCATCCCTGTACTTCTCTTGTTCCACTGTGGGGGGTGGGCGGTGGGGGCTGCCCTTTGGTGTTTGTGCCCTTCGAGCAGGTGGAAGCCCCCCTTGCTTGAACAGAGTCCTGCCCAGCGTGGGATCCGCCCTGCCTTGCATGGACTCCTAGCAGCTTCTCCTGTTCTGCCTGGCAGCCTCAAATGGACCTGGAGCGAGGCTGGTGGTGCTTCCTGCGTGGTCCAGAGTATCACACGCTCTTTGCATGCCACGGAAGGGGACGATTCCATTCTTGGTCATCCTTGTTCAGATGTTCTCAGGTCACGTTCCCTTTGCTTAAGGTAGCCAGCCTGGGGGAGAGTCAGGCAGGGCACAAGGCAGAGATGAATTTTCCTGCAATCCTTAAGCGGGTTTGTGGTTTTCAGGCGCTCCCCCAGTGCCGTGAAGATTCAGCCACCAGGGTCTGATTGTTGCCTATATCTGGATTTCGGCCTTTGACTTGGCTGGTGGGAACGCTGGGTAGCTCTGGCTTGGCTGAGCTTGGCCACTCTTCGGCCAGCAGATCCCCATCTGGCAGCCCAGCTGCCCACGGCGCCCCCACCTTCTGGCGCCCCACCTCCCAGTCCTGGGCATTGGGAGCGGCATCCACGTGGCCAAGGTCGCAGGGCAGTGGGCAGAGGCTGCATGGCAGATGGGCAGCTTTCCTCCGCTCGCAGGTGAACGCTCCAACGGCAGATGGGTTGCCGTCTCCGCAGGCACAGGGCTCCGTGCCGAAGCCCCAAAATAGTTGCTGCGAGAACACTTGAGGTGCCAGATCGCTTCCCTGTTCAGCTTCAAGCTGCAGCGCCCGGCTCAAAATTAGCAACTTTGGAACTGAGGGAGAACTCCTCCTCCTCCTCCTCCTCCTCCTCTGCTCTCCTGAGGGCTGGCAGGCTGCATGCCTGGTCCAACGGCTGAGCCCAGCCTTTCTGCCAACTCTTCCCAGGGAAGGCTAGCCTCTAGCTCAGCTGAGGACTGTCTTCTGGGCACAGCATCACATGAGGACCCTCCGCAAGTAAGGGGAGGGATACTTTACACCCCAATGTGTAAAATGTTGATGCTAGCTTCAAAGCACGTTTAGTCTGGAGCCTGAATGCCCCTTTCTCAGGCTTGCCTGCAGACTTGAAGAGTAGCCTGACTTTTCTCAAGCACCATCCTTAGTCCAGCTCTAGTGGAAGTGAAGAAACTTCAGTTCAACCTGGTCCTGAGTTGCTGAAGCAGCAAAATCAACCCTACTTGCTTTGGGGGCTGCCTTGACCTTATCTTCAAAAAGCACCCACTAAACGTGGCAGTTTCCTTCCCTCTTTCGTGGCAGGACCACACCCAAGTCTTCATTTTCTTTGTCTACAGGAAGGGGAGACAGCCTGTTTTGGTTCTGGGGTGGGACACCTGCAAGCAAGGGGTGGACCATCCGTCCCCACCTTGGCTGTCAGTTGCCAACCTACTTTAGGATCTCCTGATGTATTTTGGATCTTCAGGATACTGAAAGTAGCCTAAATACATGACAGTAAAGTGTGCTTTTCAGAATGCAAGTCTACCTGTTTCTCAGCCTGCCCTGCCCTCTCCACGCTTTCAGCAAAGCCTTATGGTTTAGGTAATTCTTCAGGAGCCTATACTCTTGGATGTAGCTCTCTGCAGACAGAATGTGGGAATCAGGGGGGTGGGGGTGGAGAGGGTTAGAATCTTACACATGTTGCTAATTCCTTTGAGGGGCAGTTCTGCATGGCTTCCCTTTTTGCAAAGTCACTTGGTTTCTATTGAAGCGATATCCTCGTGACCTACAGCTTGATAAGTGCACGACTGATGTAGCACAGAAGAGAAGAAACTTCTTTTTCATCGGGGGGCAAAAGGGCAGCCAAGCCTGATTTGGCAGGAAGGCTGCCAGTTGCTTCCCTCTAGCTCTACAACATCAGGATAACGGGGTCCTCAGCAGGACTTTTGCCAAGGGAGGCTCCCCTCAGCCTGCTTCTGGATCAGAGCTGTCCCACAAGCTAGGGAGAGGGTCCTTGTTTCGGCTTTGCTTCTGAGCCTCTCGGGAAAGGCGGGGAGGATTCCTAAGGGTTTTGCCCCTGGAAGTAAAACGTCTACGTCCAACTGGGTCTCCCCAGGGAGACCATGAAGCCCAACCATCCCCAGCGATGAAAAGGCCTCTCCTGGCCTCTGGTGTCTCCTGATAGCGTATGTTTTATTTTACTTGCAGATCGTGACGCTGGGCCGCCGATGTTTCTCCCACGCGGCCGATTTCATGGTTGCCTGAAATGGTCCATGGTGTGCCTCTGTAAGTAAGATGAAGCAAACCCTCCTCTAGAGACCCAGAGGCTGAGCCCAGCTTCGCTCCTGCCCTTAGAAGAGCCGGGGGTGGGTGGGAGGATGCCAGGCAGCAGCACTCAGATGCCGGGGCTGGGGAGGGGGCGGATCCCTCCTGGGCTGGAACCCTTTGCCATTCACTCCGTGCAGGTCTCCAGTTAGCAGAGTCGAAATGGCAACTGCCAGGGTGGGATCCAAGCTCTGTGTGTTTCATGGGCCCTGCATGCAAAATGCAAAGCACATCAAAAAGAGGTGGAGCTTGGAGGCAGCCATCTCCCTCCTGACTTTCTCGAGATCTCCTGCAAACACCACTGCTGATCACTGAACCAGGCTAGCAAGGAGTTTAACCCAGAGGATTGTACTTAGGATTTCAGTTTTCCTCTGGCTCTTCTCTGCAACAGGCTATTTTAAATTTGCCTTTATTTCCTTTAATGTCTGTCTGGCTGTAAAGGGTCAGTGATTCGTTGCGGGAGAGACCCTGATGCAGCCACGCTTCAGTGTTGCTCCCTTCCCGGTCTTCAAAGGGCGCAGTTGGTTGAGTCAGGATAGGAAAACCCTTTGGACTTCCTTCACAACGTTTATTTTGGTTGATGTTTGCTGAGAACGAACAAATATAAGAAATTTTATGTTCCTTCCCTCTGGCATTTGCTGTGAGATGCAAAAGGGTGACCCTGTGGAATTTTGGTCTGTTCTTCCTGGCCTTACACAAAGCATTAAGATGTCTTCAAGGAAGCTGGACCACAAACATTTTAATGGGGTTGTTTCCTGGGACAGCTGGGAGGTTTGTGGGCATGCCAGCCCACCACGTGCAAGTCCAGAGAGTCCCTGAGGCTGCTCCAATCCCAGCATTACACGGAAGGAGCCAGAAACGCCACCCTTGCTGAGGAAGCCCCCAGAACTGTTATCTCTGGACTAAATTCAAGCGTCACTCAGGAGGTGGCCGCTCTCCAAGCTTTGAGGATAAAGTGACCCCCCCTTTTCTTGTTCCACATTGTTTTGCTTTTGTGTTCTTTCGTTCCCTGGTCCTCTGTTTGTTAACTTGGTTGGTATTGAGTTGTGAGCTGCCCAGACTGCCTGGGGAGTCGGATGGTCTAGACATTAAGTAAAAGAAAATAGAACAAATAGGCATCGGGGGTGGGGGGTGGGGAAGGACACAGGAGTCACTCCGTGGGTCCCGTTTGGACCCAGAGCTCCCACGGGTTCTGCAAGTGACGTGGCCGTCCTCCTCCAGCCCCCCCCAGATGCTTTTCAGGAACCAAAGCCCAGAGCAGAACCCAGGATGTGCCTCCTGGCTGCCCAGATTCCACCCCCAGGCAAGCTAGAGAGGGGGTTGGTGAAGGACCCCCAGACTTTTCCAAAGAACCCCCACCTTTAGCTGAGGGGACCCTCCTGGGCGCCTCCGCCCCCGAAGCCCCGGCTCCAGCGACATATGTGAAGTTTAACTTAGTAACGCACCTGTCACTGGAATAAAAGCCGTTGTGGCCGGGCGGTTATTTTCGGCACCTCTTTAGCAAGCGGCCGCTCTCGCCCTGCCGAAGAGGCAGTCGGAGCCCGAGGAAAGCAGCAACGGCCTGGACGGCTGCAGCTTTCCACGGCAGTGTGGTAACAACGGCAACGGTTAGTGGTGCGCGATGAGTGCGGGAGAAGGCAGCCTCTCCCCTGGCCTACTTGGGAGGGTTTTCAAAGGTTGGGGCATCTGAGGCTGGCCTTTCGTCTCTGTCCTCTGCCAAGCAGGTGGAGACGATGGCCCCTTCTCCTTTGCATGTAGGCCAAGGGGCTGCGGGGGTCTGTCGCTCTTTCAGGGCCAACCACGTGGCTGTGCAAGCATGCCACACCTGCCGGGTCAGGAATAGCAAGGGGCTGAAAAGACTGCAAGCGGCTGCAAGCGCTGCACCTGGATGAAGCCAGCCCTTACACCCCCCTCTCCTCACCCCCCCCCCCCGTCTTCAGACTAGGGAGGCTTGCAAGAGCCAAGGCAGGAGGGCTGGGCTCAGGTTTATTTTTCTGGCCTAAAGACACGTCCTTGTCGGTCTGGAAATGGTTGGGGCCGTGGGCAGGCCCACCCCCTCCGCATTCCTGCCTGGATGGGAAATGAACAAAAACATTTTGTGTGACAAGGAATGGAAGGAGCAGAGGGGAAGCCATCTCGAGATGTTGCTTGAAATACAAGCTGACTGCTGGGGGGAAATGGAGTAAGAAGGCAGCGCCAGCCTGCCTGTGTTCACATGGAAGTGAAGCGGGGCTCTCTTTTAGGAGGTGCCTTGGGGAAAGATCCCCACTCAGTCTGGGCTCTCCTAGCAGAACCGGTCCTGCTTTCCCGCAGGACTCTCCATCTTTTGCATTACCCTTCTGTGGTTGCTCCTCTTGCATTGGTAGCCAAGGTGTGTTGACCAGGAGCATCTCTTGAAACACAAGGACACCTCCTTGCAAGGCTGCATAGGAGACTCTTGAGAGGACCGGATAGCACTCGGCCCCTCCTCCTTAAAGTTTATTTAACGGAATCCCTCCCCCCTTCCCATCTCGCTCCTTCTTTTCTGAAAGCGGTGGGGCACAGTGTGATTTTTCAAAGCAAGAAAAACCCTCATGAAATATATGTTGTTCTTCTCTTCGAAGACATACTTTTAATATTTCAGTGCTTAGGATCATTTTATCAGCTTGATGGTTTGCTGGCTTATTTGCATTCCTTTGTTGTAGATCTGCACGAATCTAGAATTCTAGGTATCCCCCCAGACTGAAAGGCAGGATGGCGTTTCCTTAGCCATTGTGTAGCCACCGTCTTCTTCTGGAATAGCTGTTCACCCGGCACATTGGGATTCCTCGCCCAGAATCTTTAGAGCTTCCCTGCCTGATCAAAGGTCAAAGTCTCTGCTGGTTTTCATCTATACGCTGACTTCAGTCTACGCATATATAAAATGGTCCATCTTAACCTCTCTGAGTTCACCTTCCAGATCTTATTTGACCTTCCTTCTTTTCTCCAAGTGATGCTCGCTCAGTTCCTTAAAACCTCCTTGGGCCTGGTCGAAGCCCCCCGAGCACTTTGGGGGCAGTTGGTGGGTTTAATGGAACAGTAAGAGGAGACCTACTTGGAAGGAAAAATGAGGTGTCCAGCTGAGATGCTTCAGGCTCCAGCAGCAACCATTAGTTGTATCTGGGTTGCTCTCCTGGGAATAAGGACAGGAAGGGAAAGATGGAAATGGACTTGGAAGTTCTATTTCCAGAGAATTTTGGATTTTCCCTCTTGTCCTCCGACTGACCCCCTCGACGATTCCTCCTTCCCTCGCAGTGATGAACGGGAGCAGTCATTCTCCAACGGCCATCAACGGAGCCCCCTCCACGCCCAACGGCTTTAGCAACGGGCCGGCCACGTCCTCCACAGCTGCCCTCTCCAACCACCAGCTGCCTCCGGCCTGTGGTGCTCGCCAGCTCAGCAAGCTGAAGCGCTTCCTCACCACCCTGCAGCAGTTCGGCAGCGACATCTCCCCGGAGATAGGGGAGCGGGTTCGAACGCTGGTGCTGGGCCTCGTGGTGAGTTCCCGGCCACTTTGGATGGTGAGAGGTCCAGGACCCTGCAGTACAGGCTGTCCTCGACTTATGACCACAGTTGCTCAGTGAGACATTTGTTAAGTGAGTTCTGCCCCATTTTACGACCTTCCTTGCCACAGTTGTTAAGTGAATCATTGCAGTTGTTAAGTTAGGAACACGTTTGTAAAGTAAAGTTGGCTTCCCCATTTTCTTTGCTTGCCAGAAGGTCGCAAAGTGGGGATCAGATGACCCTGGGACGCTGCGACCATCGTAAATACGATTGCCAGGCGTCTGAATTTTGATCCTGTGAGCCCGGGCGTAAGGGTGCGATGGGCGTAAGGGTGCAAAACAGTCACAAGTTACTTTTTTCGTAACTTTGAATGGTCACTAAACAAATAGTTGTAAGTTGAGGACTACCTGCATTTGCAACCACCCTCCTGAGTCAGAGGCTACCGTAAAAGCCCCGGGGCTGCTGCTCCCACTCAATGCAGTGCAGAAGCTTCACACACCTAACAACCGAACAAGCTCGCCGTTGGGGAAGCTAAGGTTTAATTCGCTGCACACCTGAGGCCCTCAGTTTGCTAGCCGTGCGTTCAGCCGCAGGGAGGTCCGGAGAGGGGCGGGGGGCGGATGGTGACGGCACACGTGCTTGTTTTTGTTGCAACTGATTAATGCGGCTGCCATTTTGGCCCTTGCTGGTGGGCAACGTGACTGGGCCTTGTTAACCTGCCTTACAGATGTGATGAAATTGTACTGCCCAGAATTTCCAGCAAGTGGTTTGGGAATTCTATGTGTTACTATCTAAAAGCACTGAAACATGTTAAGTGGTCAGCAAAGCTGACCTCGAAGAGGAGAGCCGGAACAGAGGCCCTTGTGGCTTCAGCGGGAGTTCATCCGTTGACCACTTTTGAATGCTCACCTTGCAGAATTCCACGCTGACCATCGAAGAATTCCATTCCAAGCTCCAGGAGGCCACAAACTTCCCCCTGCGGCCTTTTGTCATCCCGTTCCTGAAGGTAAGATTCCCACCCCACCCCACCCCCGTGTGTGACTCAAGCAACACTGATTCATTTCAGGAGGGGAACTTTGCTACCCAAGCAGCCCCCTTTTTGTTTAAACGGAGGCTGTTGTTGAAATGGATCGCTGCGAGCTGATTGTTCCAGCCCTCTCAAATACACCCAGTTTTATTCATTCTGATGCATTTTGGGAGCATGCATTAAATGCATGGAAAACTTTTATTTTGGAAAACCCTCCTGGGTGGTCAGCACAGCGACCCAATAGGTGATCCTCCCCTGCGGATCTCAGCTGGCTTCCTAATAGCAGCACCAGGGGGGAAAAGAGGATGACTCAGAGGGGAGCCGTCTTCTCCCACGGAAAGTGGGTGGTGTTCCCAAGGACGCTTGCGAGATCACAAAGGAAATGGCTCCCAGATGAGGAGGAGGGCCTGTTGCAACTCTTTTGCGTGTGGAAATTCCCAGGACAACCTCCAAGCCTGAGGAGCTGTGGCCAATCTAAAAGTGACCACTCTGGATGAATGGACAAATCCTTGGACCGGACAAATCTGTCCCTTGCCCTGCAGAGCACGGCTCTCCGACCTTGGCAACTTTACCACTTGTGGACTTCAAGCTGGCTGGCTGAGGAATTCTGGGAACTGAAGTCCACAGGTCGTAAAGCTGCCAAGGTTGCAGACGCCTACTGAAGAGAATTGCTGCCCATCAGAAGAGGCGGTAGAAGCCTCGCTGAGCAAAGGGCAAAGTCTTGACACTCGCAGGGGCAGCAGTCTGCCAGGCTCCCTCCTCCCCCCCACCCCCCAGCTTGCATTGATTCCTCTGCCCCAGCCCAGTTCTTTTCAAATATTTTTTGCTTGGAAGAATTGGATGATTTCAGAAGGGTTGCCAAAGCAAGGAAATGCTTTGTTTGAAAATCTTGTTTTCTAAAAGCCTCGTAGCTTTAATTTAGAGTTTGGTTTCTAGATTTATTGAATATTTCTGGAAATATTTTGATGCCCAAGAAGGCATCAAAAAGAGGGTGACAGCCCTGAGATCACAGCCTTGGGAGTGAAAGCCCCCCCCCCACTGGTGATCCCAATTCAACCCTGGTTCCTTTGGGTTGTTTGTTCCAGAGATCTCCCTCGGGTGACCAACAACATGACTCTACAGCCTTTGGGGAAAACTGATCCACTCCTCTGACTCTCTTGGCAGAGGATTGGGGCCGCCTGCAAGCCTTGCAGCCGAACCTTCCTCCCTGCCTCTTCTGCTCTCCAGCACCCTCTCCCAGCTGTCCTCCACCCGGGGCTCCAGATGTTTCTCATTATGCTAACTCAAAGCAGGCGGCCTCCAGTGTGCCTTTCCCAGAGATGTTATTTATTCCTTTTTATTATTTTTCTTTCTGGAAATGTGGAGCCGAGGCCAAGAGAGGGAGAAGGTGGCGGTGGTGGAGGAGGAGGAGGAGGAGGTTTGCTGTCCTGGAATCCACAGAGGGGCATTTTATCAGCTCTCATGTGTTCAACAGATGGCGGTTTGGCCGGCCATCGGCTGCTTAAGTAGGAAACCATGGTTGGCTGGTGGGGGCAGGACTCTGCTCGCCTGCTTAACCACTTCGGTGGATGCTCTTTCCTGGAAGCAGGCTCCTCCGTGAGAACCTCACCGGGTGGGGAATAAAGCAGGGAGCCCTACTTTATTTACAAACACTTTCAGCTGAAAGCCTGGGAGATGGGAACAGGGAGCCCGGAGCTCCCAGGAACCATTGGAGGAGGGCCAGAAGGCTTTCTCTGGAAAGATGATAAGATGAGGCTCCAAAGAGCTTCCTGCTCCTCTGGAACCAGGAGAGGCGTGCAAGCAGACCAGGCTGCCCCCTTGGTCTCTCTTCATGATTTCTCTTGCCCGCTTAGGCCAACCTGCCCCTGCTGCAGCGGGAGCTTCTCCACTGTGCCCGCATGGCCAAGCAGAGCCCCGCCCAGTACTTGGCGCAGCACGAGCAGCTCCTGCTGGACGCCAACGCCTCCTCACCCATCGACTCCTCGGAGCTGCTGCTGGAGGTCAACGAAGGGGTCAAAAGGCGGACGCCGGACAGGTAGGCCAGCCTCCAGCGTCTGAGAGAAGGGGGGAGGGCAGGGGTGGGAGTCCTAGGCTGGGGACAGCCTTGCCAGGCATTATTCTTAAGAAGGACCTTTGACCTGCCTGGCGCTTTCTAGAGGCCAGGTCCTCATCCCGGAGGGTCACAGCCTCAAAAAGGGGGCTGATAGATGGAGAAAGGAGCATCTCCAAGGCGGCTGGTCACCCCCGAGAAAGAGGCAGAGCCAATCTGGGCCCTTGGGCTCCCCTCATCAGCAGGCACCCATGTCCCGACATCTTTGCTCCTCAGGCTGAATGACGGACAGCGAGGATCCAAGCTCTCCAGGACGGCTCCTTTCTGGAGCTTAGGGGTCGCCCGCCCCAACTAAGATGTACTTCCTGGGAGGCAGGGAGCACCAATCTCCCCATGGCTCCCGTTAGCGGAGTGATAGAGGTTAGGGCGCTACACAGCTCCAAAGATATATTGATAAATTCACCAAGCTTTTAGGTCAGCCGTAACCCAAAGCTGGTCACTCTGAAACACCATTTTGGAGGTGGCCAAAAGAGAAAAGGTTGAACTGCAAACATTCCTCCTGCAGAAGAGCCCAGTGACCTCTTCTAAAGGACCAGCCAGTTGGAGATGCTGCGGTCACTTCCAGGGAGGGTTGCCATTCAGCCACTTGTCACGCAGGCTGTGTGAACCTGGTCATTCTGTGAAGCCGGAACAGGCTGACCTGGGCATTGCTGGCTCTCTGTTTGGCCAGCCTGGTGAATCTGCCATAGTGCCTTGACTGTGGTGTGTGTCTTTGTGGCCCAGGACCAAAGAGAATGGCTTGGACCGCGACTCCTTGCATCCTGAGCACCTCAGCAAAAGGCCTTGCACCGTGAGCCCTGCCCAGCGGTACAGCCCCAGCAACGGGCTCAGCCATCAGCCCAATGGGCTGCCCCACCCTACCCCTCCTCCCCCCCAGCACTACCGCCTCGAGGACATGGCTGTGGCCCACCGCTACCGGGACACCTACCGCCCTCCGGATCCCCGGGACCTTCGGGAACACCCCCGGCCAGCTGGTGAGGGAGCACCCAGGGGCAGCATGTGGGATGGGGAGGCAAGCGGAGGCGGGCAGGGGTCCAGGCAGGGAAAAGTGGGCTTGGTGGGCAGGTCCTCCCAAAGAGAGCTGGCTGGAGCACTACAGGATTGGACCCAGGCGAGGGAGGAGCCTTGGAAGAACTGGGAAGAAGCAACAAGGATGGCGCAAAAGAGCTTAGTTGAGGCTCACCAGTCCCTCCCCGGGTTTAAGTAGGGATGGCAAATAACTCTTGCTAAGCAGAGGGAGGGGTCTTTGCTTCCACTTCTGCCAACAGACGCTCCCCTCTTTACGAGACGGAAGAAGCAAAGGGCGCCTCTGAGGATCACACTGACGTCCCTGCACAGCAGGGGTCCTGAAGCCCCTTGCAAGCCCTCAGAACAAAAGGACCCCTCTCCCTTCCTTCCTCCCAAATTCTAATTTGAAATACGACAGAAGAGAGGAACTGCAAAATACCCAGGGAGCAGTCATCCTAGCTCTATTTAATGAACATGATTTGATTTAAAATTGCATTCCAGTGGAATTCAATGTTGCCCCAGCCTTGCCTAGTTTGGGGAGACCACCTGCAGCCTGCCAGCCGCAGAGCCCTGGCATCCTTCAGGTGTGCCTCTGGGGGTGTGCCCAATGGCAGGAATTTGGGTAAATATCCCCTGGTTCTTCAGGGACCGGAGGCTTCCATAATGGGTGGGGGTCCTTTCCTTCCACCCACACTCATGGTGCTTCATCCCCACAGCCGTCCACGGTTCCCGGCAAGAGGAGGTGATTGACCACCGGCTGACCGAGCGAGAATGGGCCGAAGAGTGGAAACACCTCAACAATGTACGTACAACGGTTTTAAATTTTATTATTTCTTGAACTTGTATGCAGCCACCCATCTCATAAATGTGACTGGGGGTGGGGCTCATGATAATTAAAAACATCAGAAACCTTAAAAAATATGAATACGGCTTACAATCTAAGAAGCACAAATCAATGTGCTTAGCAATAGCCTTCATTCTATGTATATGCCTGCTTATTATTAGGGCTTTCACCCCCCTCCCAAGCAGCATTATTACAAAGTCAGCTTATTGCCCCCCAACAATCTGGGTCCTCATTTTACCTACCTCGGAAGGACGGAAGGCTGAGTCAACCTTGAGCCTGGTGGGACTTGAACCTGCACTAATTGCAGGCAGCTGGTGTTACTTAAGGAGGCATCAGCCCACTGCTCCACCAAGGCTCTTGGACATCATATAAATGTCCAAGACTGCCTTTGGCCAATTGACCCCCACGCTGGCTAGATGGGTGTGAATCTCCTTCAGAGCTACCTGCTGAAGGAGGAGGGAGGGAGGGAGGGAGGGAGGGAGGGGAAGATGGAGAGCAACGCTCACCTCCCCACTTCCTTTGCGATCTGCACCACGGGCTGGAAAAGGAGGAGGCCAGGCTGGGCAGAGAAGAGCTGCCGCCCCAACTGTCATATGTGGCCTTCCTCCCAGCAGCTCCTGAACTGCATCATGGACATGGTGGAGAAGACACGCCGGTCCCTCACCGTGCTGCGCCGCTGCCAGGAAGCTGACCGTGAGGAGCTCAACCATTGGATACGCCGCTACAGCGATGCCGAAGACATGAAGAAGGGGGCGAGCCCTGCCAGCCGCCCCCTCAACAGTACTGCCAACATCGAGGCACCGCTGCTAGGTAGCCCAGCAAGGGAGGAGGTGGGCTCAGGCCACCCAGATGGAGGCGCTTGACTCCAGGAACAGAGAGTGTGGCCTTCCTCCCCCTCTGCCTGTGGAGGGGCCCCTTCCACCTGTCATAGGCTCTCTGGAGTTGGGCCTTTCCAACAGCCCCCACTGCCAGGGCCTCTCAGAAGAACCTGGGGTGGGGGGAGAATGGGGAGGCAGATGACAACTAGGTTACCACCACCCCCTAGTGGGAATGGGCCTCTCAGAAGAACCTGGGGTGGGGGGAGAATGGGGAGGCAGATGACAACTAGGTTACCACCACCCCCTAGTGGGAATGAGCGGAGACGATGCAGTCTCCTAACCCCAACATCTGCTGGGGCATCTGATGAAACAAAACTCATTTTGTGTTGACTGAATTGTGGTTTATGGAATAAGCCATCATCAGCTGGGTTTGTAGAACAAGCCAAGCCTTCCTCCACATTCTGTCAGCCAGAAAGGCTGGGCTAAGGCAGACCCAAGCAAGCCACAGGATGGGTTAATGCAAACTCTAACCTAGTCACTCTAGAACAGGGGTCCCCAACCCCCAGTCCGTGGATCAGTACCGGGCCGCAGCATGCCGGCAACTGGCCCACACAAACAAGGAAAGCCCCATCCACAGGATGCAGGCAGCACACAAAACCACACCCCCTCTAGTCTATGGAAAAACCTCTCTCCACGGAACCGGTCCCTGGTGCCCAAAAGGTTGGGGACTTCTGGTCTAGACTGAATCCTTAGAAGTCCTGGCCGCAATTCCTGGATGTGTTCCACCAACTGAGATGGGTTTCAAGGGGGTTGCACAAACCTGTGGGGTCACCCCCTGGGCAAGAGTCTTTGTATGGCTTTTAGGAGGGATCCCCTCTTGGCACCACTCTGCTGCTCACCAGGGTGCCCTGGCCTTCCTCCCTGGCATCCTCTTGGCTTCTGGGCACTGGAGCCTTTGAGCTCAACAGAGCTGGACCCAAGGAACTGATCCTTGTTGCCAAGATTTTGCCCCCACCTTTTTGCAGGTGGCTGTGGGTGCCCAACACCCTCTTGGCTGGTGGTCATAAAACTTCCCTTGATGAAGTCATAGTCTGGCCCCCAACTCTCCAGGGTGCAGTCAGGGGCGCTGATGACGCAAGCTTGACCACGCTTGGGTTTTTCCAAGGCAAGATATAACAAATCGGTTCGTTCAACGCTCCTCAACAGATTTTTCTCATTCTGCCATTTCCCCAGATGCCCATCGTGAATTTGTATCCAGGCCGCTGTCTGGCTACATGCCGGAAGAAATCTGGAGAAAAGCTGGTGAGTTTTAGGGGAAGTAAGGAAAAGCTTCTTGTAAAAATTTGGCTGTGTCACCAAGCAAAAGCCAAAAAAAAATCCCTTGAAATGAGCGATTGTGGGAACCCTGGCCCATTACCCTGATCAAGGACTGGGAGAGCTACCGTGGCCCTCAGCCTGGTGGGTTGTCCAGCTGCAGACCTCCCTTTGCTGACCAAGCACAGCACAGCAGTGTCCCTTGCACAGGTCAGTTTGGTCCTACTTCCTCAGATGGAGCTGCCCTTGGGCCGAGTTTGAAGCTGCTTCCTCAACCTTAGCAACTTAGGGATGTGTGGACTTCCAGAATTCCCCAGCCAGCTTGCTGTCCACACACCCTCCAGTTGCGAGGGTTGAGAAACGCTACTCTGAAGCATTGACAGGGCAGCTGTTGTACGTAGGATCCACTGTGCTTTGCAGACATCAGCAGGAGTTTTGCTCTGCTGGCTAAAGCAAGTAGCCCTTACGAGAGAGGAAACATCTGCAAAGGATATGCAACATCCCATCAGATGCTGCTTTTATTGGGTTCAGCCAGGAACCTCCTTTGTCTGGGAATCTCCACTCCCCGGTGCACCTATCTGAAATAGCTGATTGTGTTCTGGTGGGCTCCCACCAGCCAGAAAATGGGGCAGAGGAATTAGTGGCCGGCCTTGCTTTCCGACCACTAAAAGTGGGGTGAGAGGTGTGGTCCCTTCAGGGTGCAGTGCAGACTCTGCTTAAGCCTGATGGAGAATAGCTGGCCCCCTCAGGACGGGGGGATTAAAGTTGCCACTTTCCCCTGACGGATTCAGCCATCGAGTTTGCCCCCTTCTCCAAGCTAGTTAAAAGCCTAGCTAGTGGCTCCTTTCACACAACCCATTTACTAGTTAAGCACTAGCCTCGGGTAGATTTTTCTTGTAGGCCAGCATCTTAGGCAAATCCAGGCTACAATACAGTGTTAGATAAACTGAAAATGGCTTAATTAGTCATCTGGTGAGGGATGTTGTGTGCGTGCCATTTGGGTGGCTTTGCTTGTCACGGCTTCCCCGGGGAGGGGCTGCTGCAGGGAATTACGAAGAGGGTAAACCCGTGTAGGAATCAGTTTTTTGACAGCGTGGTGCTTCTTTTAGAGTTTAAACTACAGTTCTTATATTTCTCGCCTGAAACTAGCTCCCGGTATTAGCAATCCTGGCCAGTGAGGCCTGAAAGGGCCACAGAAGGGGGCCCTGGGCCATGCAGGTGGCCCTGGGGCTACAGATTGACCCTCCTTTTTCTGGAAGACCTCAGACCTCCTTCAGAGCAGTGGTGCCACCTTGCTCTCTTAGGTGTTGCTTGCCCTGATCGAGCCTCCTCTATCATTTCTGCCTTGCCCTGCGCTCTGCCTTTCAGAAGAAGCCGTGAACGAGGTGAAGCGTCAGGCCATGTCGGAGCTGCAGAAGGCCGTCTCGGATGCGGAGCGGAAGGCCCACGAGCTGATCACCACGGAGCGGGCCAAGATGGAGCGGGCCCTGGCTGAAGCCAAGCGCCAAGCCTCCGAGGACGCCTTGACCGTAATTAACCAACAGGAGGACTCCAGTGAGGTAGTGACCCTCTCTAGTCCTGACCTGGAGCCGGGTGCCAGAATAGCGGGCTGCAAGCAGCCATGACTCGGAGCCAGGCGTGTGTTGGTCTCGTGCCTCCCCCCCTGTGGTTTGGCCTTGTCCTAAAATGTAGAAGTTGAGCACAGTCTGGAGCGCAGCCACAGCCCTTTGTGAATCCGCCACGGGAGAGACGGACCGCGTGTCTGGTGCCCGGTGAAGAGTAGAGCGCCTCTTGTCCCCCACGCTTGTCTTTCGCTCCACGCTGATCTCTGTGCTTTCGCCTTCTCCTGCAGAGCTGCTGGAACTGCGGGCGCAAGGCCAGCGAGACCTGCAGCGGATGCAACACTGCGCGCTACTGCGGCTCCTTCTGCCAGCACAAAGATTGGGAGAAGCATCACCACGTCTGTGGACAGACTCTCCAGAGCCTCCAAGCTTCTGTTGGGACGGCCACTTCTGGCCCGGTTGGGCTGCCCGGGGCTCCTGCCCAGCCAGATGGGGTGGCCGTGACCAGTACCCTCCCCGGCGTGGCCCTGGGAGGCAGCTCGAGCGATCCAGGCTCTGCCACCGTCTCGCGTTCTGGCACGCCGGCAACCCCAGCCCCGCTGGACACCACGTCCCGCTAGGCGAGAGACAAAAGGGAAGGGAACCATCACTGCTGCTGCTGCTGCTACCACTGCTCTCCCAATTAAAGACAAACTGAAAACTGCATTCAATGCAAATCCTCAGCTACCTGACACGTGTTTGACCTCCAGAGCAACCTCTAACTCTACGACAGAATCCTCATGAATCCTCAGACCTGGCTTTAAGTGGAGTTAAGGCAAGCACCGGGCCTCGTCCGTCCTTCGGAGATGACGGTGGTGGTGGTGGAAGACTCAACCTCCAACCCATGAAGGTGGAGATGGCGGTTGTTTTTCTTTCCTTTTTCTTCCTCCTCCTCCTCCTCCTCTTCCTCCTCCTCCTCTTCTCCTCGGATGAGGCATTTGCAGGTATCCCCACCTCTTGACTTGGGGACAGGGAAGGAGAACCGGAGAGGCTCCCTCCGTCTCCTGCCGAAGGTGCGTTCATGGAAATAAAAAGAATGAAAGCTCCTTCCTGTGAAAGAGGAAGGGGCAGAAGAAGGCAGGGAGAAATGGATTTCAGTTACAAAAAGCAAGCCTTTTTTTTCCTTTTTGTAAAAAAAAAATAAAAATAGACAATGCAAACATCAAACTCTTTGGCTTTAAGTGAAACAGAAAGAAACAAAATCCAAAAAGTACCCACAAAACCAAGTAAAGGAAGCTTACCTGTAAACTACCTTGCTAGTTAGCCAAGAAATACCATTTTCACCTCTGCTCCAAAGGAAATCCAAAAACGGAAAAAAAATCCAAACTTTTTTCCTCTGCCAAAGTTTCTTTCTTCCTTCCGCCGCCCCCTTTTCTTCCTTCGATTGACTTCTTCCTCTTCTTCCTCATTACAGAGGCTTTATTTATTAGGTTTTTCTGAACGGAGGAGTGCCGCATCTTTCTGCAACTGTCTACCCGCAGCTTGGCAGTGGCCGCGGCTGCCGTGGCTGCCGTGCCACGGCTGGGGCTGTTTCTGCTCCTTTGTGTTCCTGGATTGGGGAGGGGAAGGGGGGGGTCAGACCTCATGGCACGTGGGCCTTGGCCTGCTCCTGTGTCACCCTGCAGGAGGACAGACGTGCAACTGTGGGACTCGGAGAAATTTTCGTAGAATAAAGCAAAAAACAAAACCAAGGATCCACCACTTTTGTGCGTGTGAGCGTGAGTGTTTGTGTGTATATGTGTGACAGAGAGAGAAGAGAGAAAGTGTGAGGCAGAAATGACTCTATAAACTCCCTCGCTTGGTGGATTATGAAAACCTGTTGTGCTTTTTTATATATATCAAAACCTGTTGTATTAAACGGCCACCACACAACCTGTTCCAGACAGACACGTGTGATTCACCCCTGCCTGCCGGCCTGCCTGCCCTCAGCTAGTTTGGTTCCGGCACCCAGGCAAAAAGTCTGTCTTTCACCTGGATCTTTTCACCTCTACCCCCCACCCCACCCCTCTCTGCTCTCCAGGATCCACCCATCTTCCCAGGCGGATCTTTGCAGTTTCCTCCTTGACTTCTGCCCGACCCCCAAAGGACCGAGTGGCCTCTTTCTTTTCTCCTCTCCTGGAAGAGCCAAGAGTCGCCCTGGCCCCCATGTCTCTTCCTTGGCTGTTCTCCCCAATCTCCCACTGGGTCTCCCAGGAGGGCAGGGGGTCCCTTCCCCTGCCTCCCTCCTGCTCCTGCAGCTCCTGCAGCCTTTGGTCTTCTGGTGCATTCTGGGTTCATCCTACTTTTCCTGGGGAAACCAACAGATGTTTGACCGGGGAGGAGGGGGAAGGGCGGGAAGGAAACAGCGGCATCCAATGGTCACATTCTTTGCAACGCTGTACAAAGCAGAGAGGACGGGAGTGCAATATGGGGCAGGGGGGTAGATGGCATGGCTGCAGGGAGGAGGGGGGGACCCTTACAGATGGCCCAGCCAGGGTTTCAGGGCAGAAATGTTGTACTTTTACTGTGAATGTAAATAGTCTTTGCAAATGGTTCCAAAAATATTGCTAATAACTGGAATGGTGGTGATGGTGAGGAGGAGGAGGAGGATAAGAGACTTTTTGCCAAATAATGGAAACGGACAACCATTAAAGTAGGTAACAATTGGGGAAATGTGCTTTTCCAAAAAAGACAAATTGCTGTGCTCATGAAAAGATGTAATTTTCTAGAAGTGCAGAACTTGGGAGTTTTCTGAAGGAATCCTTTTAATCCCCCTTAAACAGCCTTGTCCCATCCTCCCCTTCCAGTTGCTTGGCCTGCAAGGCTGTTGGAGGCTTTTCTGGCTGGGGAGCATTGGGGTTGTAGTCCAATACCTCCAGAGGTCATTCTGTTCTCTCCAAATGCAACACTTCTTCTGCCCACAGATGGAGGCATTTCCTTCACCGGAACAAACAGTCGTTCTCGCGAGGGGCTCATCTTTCGCAGTTAGAGGGAGTTGCATAATGTGGATCACGAGTCCGTTTGAACTGCCTCGGCTTGCACTTCCGATCCTGTGTTCAAGGGGAAATTAGACGGGCTCTCTTCCTCCTGGGCCAGCCAGTCTGTTTACTGGCACCAGAACCAAAACGGCAGCCTGTGTATGTGGCTGCTCTTTTCGGGTCCTCCAGAAGCCGTCTAAAGAGCATCGTGAGTTGCAAACGGCTCTCTCTGTCTCAAAAGACCTGGGTTGTCCTCTGGCCCTGGAGGTATCTTCTGGCGTAGGCGGTCAGCGGACCACTGCCCATTGTTCTTCTGCCTTTCTGTGCATGCAGCACCCATGAGATCCACTGCCCTGTTTATCTGCTGTGTTCCTTCGTCGGGGACCTGTGGAGCGCCATCCATCCTCTCTTGCTTTTCAGAGCCTCCGTCTTCTTTCTCACTCCCGAGCCTCTTTAAGGATGTGGCTCAAAGCCTTTGGAGCCATAACTCCAGCTCCATTCTTCCGGCTCCTTCTTCCAGCAGCTCTTTTGTTCTTCCTCAGTTTCACCAGGCTGCCCAGTTCTTCTTCCTCCTCCTCCTCCTCTGAATAAGGAATGGGGAGTTGGTATTCCTACAATGCAAACTGGGATCTTTCTTTCTTCTTGGTTTTCACTACGAGGATGTTGCTGCTATACCAGCCTGATGGTGTCTTGATCTTAGGTGCTTCATGCTAAAGCTGTGTCTGGTGGAGAAACCTGCCCTGGAAGGAATGGAGGCGGGATGCCTAGATCCACCGAAGGGACTGGCCTTTGCTTCAAACCGCTGGCTGGGAACAAATTGCTGGGAATGGGTTTTTGACCCAGTGGGTGACTGTTGGGTGGGCCATCAAGTTCAGCTGCATCTCTCTGAACTGAAGCTCCGATCCTTTGGGGCTTCCCACTGAACTCAACCTGGCTGACCTCTGAGTGGACCTACCAGAAAGGACCTCTTGCTCGAAATACAGCCAAAGCTCTCTCCAATGCCCAGAACTGGCTGTTTCTGGCTTTGTTGGCCTCAGTTTAGAGCACAGGTGTCAATTTCACCATGTCACATGACGTGTCGCAACGTATCATGACTTTTTTTCGCATTGCTGGAGCTGGGGTGGCTACGGCCTATGCATGATGCAACCGGCCCGTGGGCCAGCAGTTTAACACCCCTGGTTTAGAGCAAGCCCTTTTCTCTTGCACCCTGTTCCCTCCCCTTCAAGGGTGGGGGGAGAGGACAAGATTGCGACTCCCTCCTCCATTCTTGCAGTGCACTCTCTGCTTACCTTTAGGCTGTGTGAAAAAAACCCAAAATGCACGTGGGCAAAGTCTTCCTGCTCCCTTACCAGAAAGCATGATGGTTGAGATCGTGATGTTCTTGTCATGAAAAGAGGCGATGGATAAAGGAGGGGATTATGGCCATCCCGGACTGGCTGATCCGTCTCTTGTTTGGCAGTCTTTTTCCTGGGCAGTGGCTGTGCAATTGTCTCCCATTCTCCCTCTGACTCACTCAAAGGCAGGCAGGAACCCTTAGGAATTTACAACAGACCGAGAGATAAATAAGTTTTTGCGCAGATCAGAAGCAAATGGGGAAGAGAAGGGAATGTCTCTGCCAGAGTTTCAAATAAGTCTCCCAATTCTTAGAGCTTTAATAAAATGTTATCGCCTAAATTCTGCACGACACGATGGCCTGAATTGGCCGCCAATGTAGCAGTGGCAGTTGAATTAACTGTCGATGAATTCAGAGGGGTCTAATCTGAGCGAGCGTCTTTTGGGCGGCAGCCTGGGAATGGCTTTAACCCCATCTGCAAACTCTTACTTGTGAATGAAGCCAGTTGCAAAATTAAAAGCAGAGCGACCTTTTTAAAAGGAAAAGACCACTTTGCAAATGTGGGAAATTGTACATCCGTTCAGGCTGGCTCAGATCAGCTTCACGCAGCTATTTCCAAGTTAGCTTTTCCCAGGGATTTTGACAGGCTGTTGACTTCATCTTGAACCGTGCTCTGTGCGGTTCCTGAGAATCTCTGAAAAATGAGCCAAACCAGGACAGGGAATCCTTTGCTCATTGCAACTTAGATCTGGGTTATTTGCGAGGATCCACAGGAAGCAGTCAGTACTGAATGTGCCATGTGAAACAGTCTGATGCAACTATAAGTTGATCTTGTCTTCTTGGGCTATAATTTCATGGTTCTCCCGTCGATTGCTTCTTCAGATGGTTGATGAGTCTCCTTTGTTTCCTTCCTTCTGCAGCAAGGAATGCTTCCACAAAATGGAAGTTCCCAAGTCTTGAGACGGAGATCTCATCTTTCCACGCTTACTCGGTTTACGGTCCCCTTGAATTCCCTTCTTTGCAAATGTCCATCTCTTAATCCTCCTCTGCTACAGGAAGATTTATCTTTTCTCCTGGGCAGAGGCTGGCCTGACTTCAAAAGGTGGGCTTTCTTCCCTCCGGGCCACTAGTGGTGTTATCCAACAGGATAAACCATGGGCCCCTCTTATTTGCGGGCTTAATTAATTTACAGGCTGGTGCAGTGGTAGGAAGGAGCAATCAGGTGAGACAGGCACACTTCTCCCCTGCTGACCCTCAGTGGCTGGCTCCCTTTGCCTGCAGCGCCAATAGGAAGGAAAGAGAACAAGTCGTGGGAAGAGTATGCTGGCTTGTCCTGAAGGAAGGTGCTTTTCCAGAGGACTGTGGGAGCCGACTGGGGTCACGTCCCCCTTTTCTTGGAAGCAGATGCTCTTCCGGCTCGGCTGTGTCATTGTGCCCAGATGGGTCATTCTGTCTCTCAGGGTGGAACACAAGGAAAAGAGGAAAGAAGCAGAGAGCGGCTGGTGGGAAAACCATCCCAGCACCAACCTAGCTTTAAAGACTTTGCAGAACCTCATCAGCTGGGAACAATCCGTCACCCATCCTCACGTTCTCCTCCGCCCTCTCCCCAGCCCGGCACTCTGGTTCAGCATCAGGGCCGGAGAACACAGTCCCAATCCTTCTCTGTGGCTCTCACTCATCTCCCCATCAGTCTTGTAGACAGAGAGCTCAGCCCAGCAATTCTGGAGAACCAAAGTGCTCCTTCGTTTGAGTTTCAAGCCGGCTGCCCTCTCGAAGCTGGCTCTCTTCCTGGCAGGGAAGCACGCTGGATTTGGGTCAGAGGTGGCACATCCCTGGGCCTTATCCCAGGCCTCGAGCATCTCTGCCAAAAGACTCAGAAGCTGCCAGTTGTAGGGCAGAAACGAGCCCCCATTCTCCCCAGGGTGGAGGAGAAGCACTGTTCTCAGGGTGCCCAGCAAGTGAATCGCACACGGAACTGTGCAATACTTGAATCAAAGGGTGTGGGGACGAGGAGGGACATCGCTTGTACCGACCAAGATGGGAGCACGTACGTGCATGCTTGCAAAGATGTGTCAAAAGAGAAAAATCGTAGAAATCTAAGAGAATCCAATTAAAAGCAAAAGAGAACCCAGGTCCCCTCTTCCTCCCCTCCCCCGCCCAGCGTTTATGGGTTTCTGTGGCCATTCCAGAGAAATGACTAAGTGGTAGAAGGGTTGAGTTTGGGGAGCCCTTCTGTTGGCATGCTCTCCTTCCCCCCTTTCCCTCGTGGTTTCCTGCTTTCTCTAAATGTACTGTATGTTTGATCCGTGGAAGATGTAAACTTTATGATTCAGGTCATGTCTGTTCTTAACTCTGTATCTGTGTAATAAAGATGGTTTAATATCACGCAACTGTGTCCATTTCTCCTGTGTGCACAAAAGCCCATTTGCACACCACTGCAGAACAAATGAAAGAATGACCTCGTGGTCTGGTTAAATTCCCAGGCCACCTCCTCAGGTTGAGAAAGGCACCGACAGGCTTTAAATAACCAGCATGGGAGAGGGGGAGGCTTCTTTCACCTATCATGCTAAGCCAAAATCAAACTAGCTATCTTAGGGCTTAGCCGTACAAGTCCAGCCATTGAACCCCAGCAGGAGATAAGGGGATCCTGGATGTGCAAGATAAAGAGTTTGTTTGGGTCTGGCTTAATGAGATGCAGGAACACCACAGCTGTGCCTCATTTGACCAACCTCTCATAGAACTTTGGCCAGATGTGGACCCAGCCTTTGAGTCCGACCACTGCTCCCTTACTTCAGGAGTGGCTTCACTGACCCACAGCAGCTCTCTTCCCCCACCCCTTCCAAAGGACACCTGCCCTTCTGCTCAGTTTGCACAGACTCATATGGGCAGGTGGGGCATGAATCAAAGCAATGAATTGATATGAATAACAACCCTTGTGTTCAGGTGAGGACGGAGGGCGTTTGTTTGCTCTTCCTCCCCTGCTAGCTCAGCACACACCCCCCAGTGGGTGAAATGCTGCACCTGATTGGCTGCTAAAGAGATCAAATGGAGCTCCAGCGGTCCTGCCTCAGCTGTTGCTTCCTCCAAATCTGCCTGGCCTTGATAGGTGGGGAAAACAGGCAAGGGTTTGCTGCCAAAAAGGTGTGAGTAATCATGTTTGGACTTGGGGCAAGGTAAGGTATGAGTAGACTTGACTTCCTTGTTTGCAGGAACATTACTTAAGGTTCTGAAAACAGAGTGCCTTGCTGCTTTTGGTAATTGTTTAGGGGTTACAAACAATACACACAAGCCATGGCTTAGTATAATCATAAATTTCACCAAAGTCTACCAACTTGGAATGTCCTGAAAGAGTAACAACAATGGATTGCACAGTTAAGGACTTTCCTTTTGTTGTTGGAGACAGACAGAACTGCTTAAGAGGAGGCATGCTTGAATATTTTGCGTCAATGTGTTTGTATGTAAGGCTTAGATATCAAAATGTTTTGAGTTTGCTTCTACAATGAAGCTCTGTATTTGCCTGCGCAAGTCTTGCTCAACTTAATGGGATGCCTCCAGGAATGCATCATGCTAAGGCTCTCCAGCTGACCTTCTTGGAGAACATGAAGTGTGGCCCTCACCATTAGACTTCCAAAGCCACATCTGAACTAGCAACAAAGCCATTGTTGTCATGCATTCAAAAACAAACAGTCCTTAAGGCCAGCTTTTCTCCTTGGCCCTCTCATGTTATAAGTTGGGTCTTACACCATTGCCCAGAAATTTGCAGGCAGGGAGCCATGAAGATATTTTTGGAGGCAAGGTTAGGAGTGGTCACATGGAAAGGAAAGAGTCTCCCACGGTCTCTTGGCTCATCTGCAAGCCCAGCTTGAAAGGCAGTTCTGATTTAGCCCCTGCATAATAGATGCTGTTGTGATCTTGTAGATTCCACACACTTTGTGAAGTGTGGCATCTGACTAAGCCTTCTCAAAAAAAAACCCATGCATTTGGAAGGCTTGCTCCTCATATGGACTAAACCCAGTCTGAGAAAAGGGGCAAAATGCTTCCCTTCAGTTCTTGGTCACTGAAGCCAGACCCTCAAGTGGACAGGAGATGAGGGGGACCTAGAGAAGGTAGGAGCGGGGGAAGAAGCCCAAGGAAGGAGCATGGATGGGGAGGAAGAACGCTACTCTGTCAAGGCTAGGGAAGGAGAAGAATCCACCATGACGCCTCCTAGGCAGTCAAAGTACCTAACATTGGTGATGTGACTTTCCCCAAGCCATCCCTTCCTTGATTCTGGATCCTGGTGGTGTGATCCTCCTGCTTCGGACACCGACCATTCTTCCTGGGATGCAGCTGAAATTTCTACTTGGCAGAAAAACATGGAAGATGATTCGGCCTTGGCTCCTGTGGAAGGAGCCAATCAAGA
This sequence comes from Vipera ursinii, assembly GCF_947247035.1. NCBI lineage: Eukaryota > Metazoa > Chordata > Lepidosauria > Squamata > Viperidae > Vipera > Vipera ursinii. The sequence continues at coordinate 22,137,074 of NC_139520.1, read as the reverse complement.
GGTTCTGCAAGCAGAAGACCCAGTGAGTCTTATTCTGAGACTTGGGTCAGTTCAGAGGAAGCCTTTGTATGGGAAGGTCTCCTCAAGGCTTCCCCTAATTCTAGAGCTCCTCTGCCTACATTGGGGGGGGGGAGAAGACCTACACTTCTTGCCAGGATGAAATTGCTGGAATTTGAAAAACCAGCACCAATGGAGGGCTGGGGAGGGCCATTTCTGGGGACAACTCTGTCTTTGGGGAAGAGAGGTGCTTCTCATGTTCCACCTCTAATTTGGCTTCTCTTGGGGTGAAGGAACTGGAGGCCATCAAAGCCAAAGTCCGTGCAATGGAGAAGGATGACGAATGGCTGCAGGAGTTGCAGAATGAAGCCAAGTCTCTCCTTGTGAGTTCGGACCCAGGTATGGCTCGTGTCAAGCAGGGCTGCCCAACGGTGGTTGCCCTGGGCCCTTCCTCAAGTAGGGGCTGCTCTGATATGAGGTTTTAAGAAATAAAACTATAAGAAATAACAGCACAACTTTCCAAATTGCTGGGCACTTTATTCAAAGACTGGCACCCTGACTTCTAGAGTTGTCTTTTTTGTGCAGGTCTCTTGCTATCGAGAATAAATGAGAAGAAAGTGGAGGCTGACCAGCGCTCGATCTATGTGGGAAACGTAAGAAAGAGGGGTGAAATCTTATGTGCCAGAATCTGTAATGCATTGCGGGCTCACATCTGAGAGGTGCTCCTTTTCCTTCCGACTTTCTCCCAATAATTTATTTATTTAGCGTCTGGCGTGGTTACATTAGCCAGGAGACGACAGCGCTAATGCAGAGCATGTCGACTGCCTGTTTACCAGCTTTGTTAAGTACCGGCTTCTGGTACTCTGCTTTCACTTCAGATCCTATAAATCTTTCACCTTTTACTTTCTCCCCATGATGGAAAGCAGATCTTAGATCCTGCATTTGTGGGAATTTACTCCTGACTGCCTTGGGTCTATAAATCATTCCACAGTCCTGGATGTGTTGAGTCTCCAGGGCTCTTGAACAAAGGACACCAGAGTCCATGGGCATGATCTTCACAGGTAGATTACGGAGGGACTGCCGAAGAACTGGAGTCCTACTTCAACGGCTGTGGACAGATCAACCGAGTGACTATCCTTTGTGACAAGTTCTCAGGCCATCCAAAAGGGCAAGTGACCGATTGCTATAGGGACAGGCATGGGGAGAGCATCGGTTAGGAAGCAAGGGGCTGCCTACCTAGGTTAGTCCAGGGCCTTTGTTTCCCTAGGGCAGGCGGGCTACCTACCTACCTACCCATCCATCCATCTGTCCATCCAATTTATTTGCCACCCATCTCATATCCAACGACTCTGGGCGGCTTACGACATAAAATATTATAAGGGTTTTGTTTGTTTATTTTTACTTAACATCCTTTCTTCTTGCAGGTATGCCTACATAGAATTTGCTGACCAAAGTTCTCTCAAAGCAGCCATGGAACTGGACGAAGGGATGTTCAGAGGCCGTATTATCAAGGTAAGCCCTGTGGGGGCCTGTTCTAGTGCAGGATCCTACCATTAGCAGGAGTTGTTGCTGGATAAAGGATATCTCTGACCCCTAATTCCTGCCTGAACATTCCCTGGAGACCTTGGTTGCTCTCTCTCAAAAGCTGAGTGCCGTCCGAATTGAACTTCTGCCACCATCGTAGTTTCTCTTCCCATGATTGGGCTCATTAAAACACATTTCTGCAGAATATGTTTAAAATACTTAATGCCCTTCCTGGAAATTTTGGAAGCCCAGCTGGGCAAATAAACTTAAGACTGATAACTCAATTGGCTGAGTTCAGAAGATGCCTAACCTTAAGCAGTGTAACACTAATCCATAAGCTTAGATTGACGAGACACAGTGGCAGCAGGATTCACGCTGTGAGCCCTGTGCAGAAAAACTGTTATGTCTGAAAGGGATACCCTTGTTCCCACAACACAATGCAGCTGCACCATCTGCTACCCAACCTTCTCCAAAGGAGAGTCTTGGGCAAATTTGACCAACTCAGCACTTGCAATTCTTCAGATTCTTCTGGACATGCCATTGATGGTTACATCAGGAGCAGGCCAGCTTGCACGTAATGCTGATATGCTGACCAATTTTTAATTTCCCTTCCAATGAGCTGGGGACAGGAGGGGTGGGCAACTGTGTTTCACTGCCTCTCTTCTTATTTCCACATTTTTATCTCTGGTTCCTTGGATCCATGTTGTTTTGGCTCCAGGTGCTGCCCAAAAGAACCAACTTTCCAGGCATCAGCTCCACAGACCGGGGTGGTTCCAGGGGGAACTTTCGAGGGCGGGGAGCCCCACCTCGCCATGCCAGCTTCTGTGGGGGGCAACGTTCAAGGCCCCGTGGCAGAATAGTTAGGTGAGTGGGCAAGATGGCACCCTTTCGGGTAAACTGTCCTTCTGGAGGGGGACGAGGCTGAATCCTGAAGGAAGCCCAAGCTTTTCATCTAGCATAGCACTAGGTTTTAAATCGGTAGTATTTTTTCTTCTGTTCCTCTTGTTTGTTTTTCTCTACCTTGTTGGTTTCACAGTTGCCCTTCTGTTGTCAATATGGGGTAGTGTTCAAGCCACCTCCGATCCTCAGGGAGAGTTAAGAGTGCCACCTCCCTGGGTGATTAGCTCTACCAGCCAGCAGACGTGGAGATCTTCTCCTGAATTGTCATTCTGAAGTGGGGACGAAGATGCAGGGGGAGTAAAGGGAGGATGGTAAAACTGATGACTAGAGCTTTGTCCACCCACTTCTTCTCCAGGGGCCGTGGGAGGATACCTGCTTGGTACACACCTTACTAGCTGGCAAAGGAGACAACTCAAGCGACAGGCCAGGAGGAATTCAGAAGGGGAGAGAGGAGGAAAAGCAAAGCCTATCTGTATTTGTTGTTACTTGTCAGCCCATTTGTGAGGAGCCACTGTCCCGTTTGTCTGCAGAGCAACCATCCTCCTCCTTCCTGGTAAACCAAAGCCGTGGGGGTGGGGAGAAACCAGGAGTGGGCACCCAAATCTTGCTGGCCTGGCTTTGGGAGGGTGCTGGATTCCTCTTCATTCTTCAGCAACTACATGCTATTATTTCAGGGAAGCAGAAGCTGTCATTCTCTTTTGCCTGGATGCTTAAAGCCCTTAATTTGGCCCGTTATGGGAAGGTCAATAAGGGAGGGGGCTGCTCCTCAACAAAAATCTAGTTAACCAGCGTGTCCTGATGAAGAATCCAGCCCCCTCTGCCTCCTCCTCTCAAACCCTCTTGTAAAGTTGGTTGGGTTTGCGAGAGAGGATGCAAAACCATCCAGTTCTCTCCTTTTACAAATTTGGGGTCTCTGCATCCCATTAGGCACAGAATCATACAAGAAGCCTGTTACAATTTGTGAAAGTGTGCGTGTGTGTGTATACAAGGGACTAGCAATACGGCATGGAACAGCACATCTGCCCTGCCTTTTTGCAATCATCCTGAGGGTTTTGGTGAGCATTTTTAAATGCTCCTCCCTTCACAGGGCTGTGAAAACTTGAAAAAGACTAGAAAAAAGGATTTTCTGCAAAAGGCAGGCCAGCTGGGAGGAAAGCAGTGTGTCTTGTGTTTCCAGGAATTTATTGCAGGTCACTGTATCCTGATACGCCCTGCTCCTCATTTTAAACTAATTTAAATTAATTTAAGAAGTTTCTTCAAAATAAGTATAAATGAATTTTTACTATAAGGCTTACCTGCTGCAATCTTGTTTTGCATACCTTTTACCCCAGCACAACCAGGTACATCAATTACTGCTGCCAATGCAGCTTTCATTGCCCTTAAAGGAGACAGTGCCAACAAAACCTTTTATCTTTAATCCATTGTGGAGTTTATAGGAAAAGCCAGCATAGTAACTTGTGAATTTTGTCAAAATAGACTAGTGAAGTTCACGTTTTATTGAAATGATCTTTCCACTTAGTCCTCTTCCAGCAGACAAAAAAAAGTCTTAAAAAGATATTTGTTCTTGGAGCTGTAAATTCTGCCTCAAAGTTCTCTCTTTGAGCGCTGGAGACATCAGAAGCGAATTTTACCATGTAAAAAAAAAGTATTCATTTTTGCAAGTGGAAAGATGGGACTGATCTGCTTGAAAGCATTTACGGAAGGGGGAAAAAGTTCTCCTGGTTAGGCCCTGTGAAACTGACTGGGAGGTGCCAGGGCAGAAAAGGTTGGGCATCCCAGATGGGCAGTTTCCTGGGGATTGGGCCCTACATGAATAATAAACTGGCAGAGGTTGAAATAAGCAAAGTGAAAAAGGAGGGTTGTATTAAAATGAATGTATCGATGAACAGATATGTAGTTTGTGCTAAAGTTCTATGTTGTAAGACGTTTATCTTTTTTACAAAATAAATGATCCTGCTAGTGAAAATTAAGCTTTACAACCACAGTGGCTGCCTGCAGATGTCTCTCTGGCATCTTCATCACTGAGCTGGGCAAACAGCAGCCTTTGCATATTCACTTCTCAGTGTAAGTTGGGGATGGCTGTTTCATCCATTTACCCTGTGGCTTTACTGTTATTAAAGGCAAGGCTTAGCAAAAAGCAAGCTGGAGGGAGAATTAGCATAGCACTCAGACATCCAAACTTACCATGTGGAAAGGCGTTTAAAAGGATTTTAAGGAGGAATTTCCTGACAGTGAGATCAATTAATCAGTGAAACAACCTGCCTCCAGAAGTTGTGGATGCTCCAGCACTGGAGGTTTTTAAGAAGAAATTGGACATTTGTCTGAAATAGTATAAGGTTTCCTGCCTGAGCAGGGGATTAGACTAGAAGACCTCCAAGGTCCCTTTCAACTGTTATTCTGATATAAATGCATTCAGGGGCCACAGACATTAAAGGGAAAGCATACAGTATCCCATTCTGGCCCTCAAATGGAGAAAGACGACCTTTTCTTAAAGTTAATGCAAAGTTTAAGGATAGGCTTCTCTTATGGTGGGAATTTCTTGATCCAAGCCCCCCCACCCCTTCTAAAACAGTCATTTATATGGACTGGTACAGGTTCTCCTGGACTGAGCAGGGGGTTGGACTACAAGTCCTCCAAGGTCCCTTAAAACTCTTCTATTATTCTGGATATCATGCACCTTGAGTAGCTCTACAAATACTTCAGACGGATTGTGTAAAGGAGTTTATTTTAAGGACAGAAGAACCTCAAACAGTGCAGGGTGTAAGTTTTTTCAGCCTAAGGAGCTGGTAGAAGAGGCAGGACTTTCAGCAAACTTGAACCATCATGGACATCACCGTGTTATCAAAGGCCCTTGAAATGCAGAGAGAGGAGGATTTAAAGCAGGAACCAGATCACCCCACCCAGCCCAAACTGATAGATGAGCTAATTCAGGAGTACAAGAAGGGCAGTTCTCCCCTTGTGCAGCTCCGTGAGCCCACTAGTCATTGTTCTGCTTTGCCAGTACCAGCCATCCCACTAGCCCACCTGCTGAAGCCAGCAGCTTCCTTACCCTCCCCACTGACGTCTGTCCCTGGCTTTTTCCATACTCCTCTGCCCAGAACCCTTTTGGTCCATATGCAAAGCCAGACAGCCCCAGCTGATAGACCCAGAACATCCAAAACACACCTGCTTGGAAGCAGACTAATCAAAACAAGTAGCTCTGTACGCAAAACATTTCCCTAATACCTGTTCTGCCCCATTCAATCTCTGCAATTTAGCAAACAGCAAGCACAGAATTGTATCACACACTATGCCGTAAGTTCTAGGATAACAAACCAATTGGGCTGCATTCAGGCATCATGGTAATTTAGTAAGCCAAAAGTAGGCAACTTAGGGCTAGTATAACGTATGAATCCCTGGGTTTGTGAAAGGCAGTTATCACCTTCCCTGCTCCCCCTACTGTCAGCATCTGCATTCTTTTGCAGGCACCCAGGACCCTCCGGCTGCCCTAGGGATGTCTAGCCAATCTTCTGCTCTGCTACCTATTCAATTGGCTGGCTGGGGAACTCTAGGAGTTGCTTCCAAGTTGCTGAGGTTGAGAAACACTGCTTTTGTAGAACATGTTTAAACTGGTAACTAAATAAACCCAATTTCTGCATCTACCAAACCATAAAGTCATCAAACAGGTTGAATTTACACCACAGCAGAAGCTATGAAGTAGCCATGGTTAAAAATCATCCAGTGTCAGGTCAACACAGAGCACTTGGTCTTTGATGAATCTGGTTAAATAAAGTGTGTGAATCTGGGTTTCAGGTCATGCAGAACTAAGGAAGGGCAAGTTCTTACTCACCTGGATTGGATTTGGTCTCCAGGATTGTAAAAGGGGTTACACATGACATCTGTATAAGAATTATGCAATTTCCTGAACATCTGCAAAGAAACCACTTCCATTATATTTAATCACAAAAGGGCTCACATGTCCCCAGTCAGGCTTCTGGGAGGTGCCTCAGACTTACACTGCGGATTTCATTGTCTCGGAGTGCCGTGTTGGAAGAATCCACCACCATCACAAACTTGACTTTGGAATTGGTCACGTAGCCATAGCTGCTTGGCTGGTTAAGGGACACAGACTGTTGGAAACGGGAGGCTGATCTTCCACCGCTGTGTCTCTTAGTCATTTATCTGAGGTGCCCGAGATCAGATTGAGGTTGGATCTGCCACTCAGCTACACATCAGCAGGCCTAGCGGATCCTGCCCTCAAAAATCTCATTACTAGACAGACCAGAAAAAAGACAGGGAAGACCCTCACTCTGGGCTGTGGTCCAGGGGTTCCCTTGGCCTTTTGCAGCCCAGAGCTGACAACCCCAGCCTTCCCATCTTGTATGCTGAGACCGCCAGAGTCTCTCCATCCTAACTAGACGGAGGATCAAGGACCGGAGGAGGCTCCTGTTTGCACAACCTATCAAATGTCTTCCAGCCCGTCTTTCAAGCTTGGCAATAGATGGGTGGACTTCAGCTCCCAGAATTCCCCAGCCAGGCGTATCAATTCTGAGTTGAAGCCCCGCCCAGCCCCATCCCCGATAGCTGCCCGGTTTGAAAAACGCGCGTGTCATTTCCACGTTCCCCGCTGGAGGGTCACACACACACACACACACACACACCCGGGCAAGGATACACCTTGTAGTCCTCGGTGGGGTAGAGGAGGCCGAGGTAGAGCTCCCGCTGGTCCACCAGCGCCTTCCCCAGCGCCGAGACCTTCTCGTCCACCACGTCCAGCGAGGTGTGCACCGTGTAGTGGAACTTCAGCGCGTTCTCGGTGGGGAGGCTCTTGATGTAGAGCGGGTAGTTCTGGGGAGGGAGGGCGGGGAGCGAGGCGGTCAGGGGGGGATGGGGAGCCGACCCCCGGGCCCCTCGCGTGGACCCCACGTCCTTTCCCCCCCCCCGCGCCCACCTCCTTGGCGATCACCGCAACGCACACCGCCATCTCGGCTCCGGGCAGGCGAGCTTCCTCTGCCCTCACTTCCGCCCATGTGACGCCGCCGGGCTTGGAGCGCGTGACCCGTTCGTCGCCGCCTCCCCCTAAATCCTGCTCGAGGGGAAAGAGCAAGGAGGGTTTCCTCGTAGTTTTACACTTCCGGTTTCGTTTCGAAGGCCCCGTGCGGGTCTTGGGGCGGGCCGAGGGTTTATTTCTGTATTCCGCGGCCGCTCTAAAGCGCCCGCCAGCGGCCCGGCGCGTAAAAATAGGAAGTGTGCCGAACGGAAGGGCCTTTCCCCTCAGGCGCGAAGGACCTCCTCCCGCTGGTCGGTTTTAGCCCTCACCTTCGATGAGGAGCCGGAAGAGGGAGTGACTCCTCCGCCTGGCCGCTCGCCTCCTTTGCGTTCGGCTTTTTCGGTCCCTCGGCGGGGTCGCTCAACCTGAGCGTTGCCATGGAGACGCAGCCCTGGCGGCGGCGGGGGATGCCGGCCCTTTGGGGCCTGGCCCTCGCGTGGCGCCTGGCGGCGGCTGCCGACCCCTCCTGGGCCCCGGCGGCGCCCAACCTGGTCCTGCTGCTGATGGACGACGTGAGCGCGGGCGCCTCATTCCGGGGGGGCTTTTGGGGGGGAGGGGCGGAGTTGGCTGGAGGGGGCAGACGGAAAGCCCCCGCCCGGTCCAGCTGGACTCTAGATAAACGCCCAGGCGGAAAGGCTTTCATTATTGTTGCTATTTTATTATTATCACTGCGCAGTCTCAGGAGAGTTATACCGGATTTCCTAGGGATCTCCTGGTGGTCTCCTTTTCAGAAAACCCCAGGTCACTTTCAGAGATCCAAGTTCCGGCCCTTCTTCCTGGGCTTCAATTTGCCATCTCAAAGTCCAGCCTGGCAGGAGCCTTTCCACCCTTAGTCCGGCTTCTCAGCCCTTAGAACAAATGGGAAATCCATGGGAAGTGCCTGAAAACCATCCCTGGGCCCCTTGGCAGCTCATTTTGTGGGGAGGGGGAAAAAGCAACTATGTTCCACTGAATTTGCAGCTCTTGGAAATCGTAAGCAGCAGGTCCTGTCCACCTCTGGGCCCCAACTGACCTGAATTTCACTGGGAGCCTTTTTGCCTTTTTTTGTCTGATGTGCAGTCTTGAAATTCCTCCACTCCAAGTTTCTGGAAGTTTCCGGTCTCTTTCTGCCAGGGATAAGTAGCTTTAGCTTGAAAATCTTTATGGACCGGTCAATCTCTATGGATACTACCAGATTTTTGGAAGAAATATTGAGGGCTAGTCCTTGTTTATTAAATTTGTATGCCATCCATCTCATTCCAAAGTGACTCTACTACTTATAATCTTACACTACTTTGGCAGACCCGGATCCCAAAGGTTGTTACTCTGTGCAGAAAAATGGTTATATTATGAATTGGGACCTTCTCCTATTGCACATTTCCAGTATAAGATAAGCTTTATTGTCATTTTTTTACAGTGGGCACACTGGCACATATTAATGAAATTCTGTTGCTTGCTCTAAAAAGTGTACATGTACATAACACATATAGACATGCTATGTACATATACATGAATATATCCACACCCTTACACATAAGGTAAAGGTAAAGGTTCCCCCGCACATGCGTGCTAGTCGTTTCCGACTCTAGGGGCCGGTGCTCATCTCCATTTCAAAGCCAAAGAGCCAGTGCTTGTCCGAGGACATCTCCGTGGTCATGTGGCCAGAATGACTAGACACCAAAGGCGCATGGAATGCTGTTACCTTCCCACCGTAGTGGTCCCTATTTTTCTACTTGCATTTTTTACGTGCTTTTGAACTGCTAGGTTGGCAGAAGCTGGGATGAGAACAGGCGCTCACTGTTACGCGGCACTCGGGATTCGACCCGCCAAACTGCCGACCTTCTGATCGACAAGCTCAGCGTCCTAACCCACTGAGCCACCGCGACCCTTTACACATAAATACACATAAATATTAATTACTGTTCATTGTGAATACATAGCAGAAAGTATTACAGTAGTATTTTGGTTTTGAACAGGGTGATGGAATGGCCTCACTGAGACTGGGGCACCTCTTTTTTCAGCATCTCACCTGGACTGTCTGAAGAAGGACTTGTGTCCTCTCAGTAAGTAAGGGTCATGGGCTTTGCCTAGACATGCTGAAATCTGCCCCTCCATTTCAGGAAAAGGCCTAGTAGTAATGTATACCTGCTTTAGAATTCAACTCTGGGCTCCTGAACTGTTTCTGTGATTATGATTCATCAAGCACTTTAAGGAAATTATTCCAATTTTCTGCTGACTGAACTATTAGCAAAGAATTTCCTAATGGGCCTCCTTATTTAGTGTGCTATTTTTAATGCTCTGTTTTTGTTGCTGGAAATTGTTGGTGTGAACATGAGCATGTGTATTCCTTAGAAGAAAGTTCCTGTTGTTTTGCCTATTTTTCTCTACAGCAAAAAAGCTCTTTTTTTCTCTTTTTATTATTTTTCAGTATATAAGTGTCATTAAAAAAAGTTGTAAATGAAGTCTGGCTAAGAGTGTGGAGCTGCAGGTGCCAGTATAGAAAAGTCAGGCCTGGCACCATTTCCCTGGATTTTCCTTTAATTTTATAAAGCTGAATGGAAAATTCACACGACGACCACAAAATGACTTACGCCAAATGGAGTAGATAATTTGCTTGCAGAATTGCCTTGAGTTGTTGTGAGGGTCACCAGTAAGTCAATAGTCTTTCATACTTTTAGCTTAAAACCAAACTGTGCTCAAAAGCAGCCTCTCCTATAAGAAAAAATAGCAGGAATATTATCCTAGTTTGATCAGTTCTGAGCCCCATGGTGATTGTGGATGGAGACCAAAGACTTCGGATATAAATGTTCCCCCAGAAGGATGTCAGTTATCACATAGAAGATCACATAGGAGCTGTGACTAGGGGGGCTTTCACTCAGGTTCGTCTGGTGCGCCAGCTACGACCCTATCTGGACCTGGATGCCTTACGTACAGTCACCCATGCACTTGTGACCTCTCGTCTTGACTACTGCAACGCTCTTTACATGGGACTGCCCTTGAGAATCACTTGGAAGCTTCAGCTGGTACAGAGTGCAGCTGCACGGACGCTTTTGGGGGCTCCCCGATACTCCCATATTACACCTCTGCTTCGTGAGCTGCACTGGCTTCCAGTTGCCTTCCGGGTGAAATTCAAGGTGGTAGTGATGACATACAAAGCCCTACATGGCATGGGTCCGGAATACCTACGGGAGCACCTACTGCCAGCGTCAACACCCCTCCGTCCTGTGCGCTCCCACAGAGAGGGCCTCCTCAGGGTGCCACTGGTCAGAGAATGCCGGCTGGTGACCCCCAGGGGGAGAGCATTCTGGGTGGGTGCGCCAGTCCTCTGGAACCACTTACCAGCCGAAATCCGGATGGCCCCCGACCTTCGCACCTTTCGGCGAGATTTAAAAACCTATCTATTCCAGCAAGCCGGCCTGGCCTGATAGATTTGGGGTTTTATTTGTAGATCTGGGGTTTTATTTGTTTTATTGTTGGTTTATTGTATACTTACTTTGCTCTGTACACCGCCCTGAGTCCTCCGGGAGAAGGGTGGTATATAAAACGAATAAATAAATAATAAATAAATAAATAAATTCTTAGTTTGATTGCTTGGGTTCCTTATTGTCCCAGAGCAAACAGCCAGTATCCGCCCTTGGTTGATAATCTGTGTGAGGCTTCGTTAATATGGGACTCTGCAAAGTTGCAAGCTTTCTCCCCTTTTCCATAACACCGTGGAAAGAAATGATCCCCTCATAAGTGGACGTTGCCATTCTGGATCCTCGAGCGATTCTTTTAACTACCTGAATGAGAAAAAGAGCCTTGGTGGAGCAGTGGGCTGATGCCTCCTTAAGTAACACCAGCTGCCTGCAATTAGTGCAGGTTCGAGTCCCACCAGGCTCAAGGTTGACTCAGCCTTCCATCCTTCCCAGGTAGGTAAAATGAGGACCCAGATTGTTGGGGGCAATAAGCTGACTTTGTAAAAATGCCGCTTGGGGGGGGGGGCTGAAAGCCCTAATAAGCAGACATATACATAGAATGAAGGCTTTCATTTTTCTTGCCTGCTTGTGTTTTTTCAGATGGGTTGGGGAGACTTAGGTGTGTTTGGAAATCCATCCAAAGAAACCCCTAACTTAGACCAGATGGCTGCAGAAGGCATGCTTTTCACAAGCTTCTACACTGCCAATCCTCTCTGTTCACCATGTAAGTAGACTTGAGAATCTCAGGGAAATGTCACAGGCCTGTGGATAAAAAGCTGGGCTTGATCCAATCCTTAGCTGGACCATTCCTTCACGGTAGGCAAAATTACACCCTGAGGGGTCCTTGGTGCTCTCTGAGCTCGGTTGTTTTCTGGCTGATGTTTCATTGCCCAAGTGAGGTAACATCAGTGATGTTACCTAGTTTGGGTAACGAAACATCTGCCAGAAAACAACCAGCTCAGAGAGCATCTCATTTCAACCCTAAGCTACAAATATTCTCCTTTATTGAAACTATGCCCTCCATGGTTTAATTATTTAGTGCTGTGCTAAGATGTAGCATTACCCAAACTACTGTGCAGCCACAGGTCTTTTGTGTTACAGATTAAATGCTCCTGTTAATCCAGAGGTCCACAACCTTTTGGGTACCAGGGACCGATTCTATGGAGAAAGCTTTTTCCACGGACCGGAGAGTGCATAGTTTTGTGTGCTGCCTGCATCCTATGGATGGGGCTTTGCTTCTTTGTGTGGACCGGTTGCTGGCATGCCGTGGCCCGGTACCAGTCCACAGATTGGGAGTTGGGGACTCCTATGTTAGTGGATCTACAAAGTGCCTGAAAAAATGTTCAGTTCTCCACAATAGTTCAGTTCATCTGATAGCCTAGTAGTTCATCCAGGCTCCCCAACTGCTGTTAGGATAAAGTTCTACACATTAGAATTGTGGCAATTAGGGATAGTCCTCAACTTATGCTGTTTAACAACTGTTCGAAGTTCTGACGGAGCTTCCCAAAGCTATTTATCATCCACCTTTAAAGTTCTGACTGCTGCCTCCCCCCAAGTCATATGATTGCACTTTGGGCACTTGGCAACTGGCCTGCATTTATGGCAGTTTGCAGCATCTTGCAGACTGCAATCTGCAACATTTTTTTTGCTGAAAACCAGCATTTATGGTTTGTGGCCAAAAAATCCCATTGGGTACAATGAAATAAAGTCAGGGTTAATGGATCTGCTGTCATCTTCATGTTTATCTTCTCTCTTCAGCCAGGGCAGCTCTCCTGACAGGCCGTCTCCCTATAAGGAATGGCTTCTATACCACCAATGCCCATGCCAGAAACGGTAGGTCCTCTTCCTGCAAGAGAAGCTGAGGGCAGGATCTGGCTTCCCAGTTCCAAGTTAAGGGAGACTCACAGGGTGCATTTGGCTAACTTGCAAAGAGAGAGGAAGAGGCAACCTCAGAATTTTGCATGGTTTAAACTTCCACGAGGAGAGAATCTCCATCAAGGTCTTAAAGTGTTTTCAAACAGTCTTAATGCAGCTTGTATTCTAGAATTTGGGCTAAGTGTGCTTGTTTCCGCTGCCGAATGGGTTAAGGAACATTCAACAAAAGAGGAACTAAAGTAGTTGCGTGTTATTGTAGTTCAGCAATCTGTTTGAAATTTACTCTTTTAACAGAAAGATTTTCTTCTCTAAACTCAGCAAGGGCATCTGGAGGGCATCACTAAGCTGCCCATAATGAGCACTTTGCTCCAGGATTTTTATGGGGAGATGCCAGCTTGAGCTGATTGGAGGCCAATCTAGCTGGCATTAGAATTGTTTGTTCCAAAATGGCAGATGCTAGAGGAGACCATATGTTTTGAAGCATGCCTTTACAGCTCCAGATTGATGCATGCTGCATGCTGGCAAGTGTGGGTGTTTCTCTCTCTGCTGGAAGAGGAGGGCTTTTCACAGAACGACAAGGGCAAGAGAGTCACGGAAGAATGTGTGCAGCATCTAAAATAGGCTAAGGGCCTCTCTGTTGCCTTTCTGGGCGATGGCTTAAGTAATAGAGGTGTGCTATCTAGGGTTATTGAAAAGTCCTCTGTTAAATGGCTATGCTGGGAGTTACAAGGCTCTCAGTTTAACCCTCAGGGGCTTGCACTGACATTGAGTAGTTCTTGAAGACAGAAGTCTTCTCCAGCCCACCTCACCCAAAGACTAGCATTGGGGATTTAGAGCCAGGAGAGAAGTAGGTGACTGAAATGGGATCTGCTCTCTGTGCCTTGTGAAAAGCCTGCTTCTCTGCTTGTTTGTGAAGGAAGATGGGCCAGGTTTGCTGCTCAGTATATGACACACAATTATATTTGCTGGGTTAGTGTTTTACCCCTTCCCTTTTATATCCTGTGTATTTAAAAACCCCAGTATGGCTTTTTGCTTTTCCAGATGTAAAGAATTATGCATACTTTGAATGGAACCCAAGAGACGGTTTTTTGGAATCTATTCTTGGCGTGTTTGGCATAGCCTGGCTTAGATGCCTCTAATCCTTCAACGACCCTCAGACTTGTTCAGGAGAGAGAGCACCAGCTCACAAAACCAATTCCCGTGGCTTATTTATCTAAAGTGTTCTTCTCTTCATGCAGCCTACACGCCCCAGGAAGTAACTGGGGGCATCCTGGATTCTGAGCTGCTCCTTCCAGAATTGCTGAAGAAAGCAGGCTACGCCAATAAGATAGTTGGCAAATGGTAAAGTTTTCTTCCGGCTACTTTATATCTCTGTGCTTTATTTTGTAGGGGAACTGTTCTTTTCAGTCTGAAAGTCTTCAGAAATCTAGGCAGGCTCTCTGGATAACCGCGTGCTGTGATTGATTTCTGAGCTATCCACGTGCATCTTGCATTTCTTTTCATCACCAATGACAATGCTGCAGTGGTTGTACCTGGTTGTCAATTCTTCTGGTTTTGACCCCCCTTGGAATACGGAGATGTGGCACTTTCCTCCCAGTGGGGAAAGTGCCTCTCTCTGATCCCAGTTAGATGTATCATTCCCACAGGAAAAAGGATTGATGTTGTTAGCACACCTTTGAAGAGTCGGGCCATAATCTAGATGGGCAGAGGGTAAATGGATTGCTGGTGAGCAACTATTGACCTCAATCTGCCTGCACTGCATCCTGGAAGCATCTTTAAATGAGCAGAGAGTTGGATCATTTAAATTGATGGGCCACCTCGGTAGTGCTGGCGCAGGTGTTAAGAACAGAAACAGCCTGGCCGCTGGGAATGATTCGCCTACATAAATCACGGTTGTTAAAAAGAAGCTTGCAGCAGCTGCAAAAGAGTGTGTTTTTTGATCCACAGAAAAATAGGAGAGAGAGAGAGAGAGAGAGAGAGAGGAGAGAGAGGAGAGAGAGAGAGAGAGAAGTGTTAGTGTTCCTCCTATTTGTCACTTGTTCGTTAGTCCCTGATTGTTCTGTGGCAGATTATTCCCCAACCAGGCGCTCTCCACAGAGGCTGCAGGCATGTTGGGCAACACATTCAAGCAGCACAAGGGCGCCGTAACTGGAAGAGGAAGCTCCCATAAATGCATCCTTTCCAGTCAGCTGATTACCAGCCCAGGCCAGCTCAGTCCAGGGCCAAAGATCTGCAGGTCTTCTGGCAGTTTTAGTTGCTCAAGCTCTTGGGTAGTTTGCTTTCCTCTCCAGTCAAATTCAAAGGAAGACTTGACTGAAACAAGAGCTCTGATGAGGGCTGTGCAGTCATTTGACCCTGAAGTGGCCACCCGGCTCCAGGAAAATAGGCCTTTCAGGTGACGGGCAGGAGGTGTAGTGAATGCCTGTTTCCTGGGAGTCACACGGTCTTGTGCAAGCCCAGGCAAAAGCACCTGGCTATGCTGCTTCCTGCATTTTTCTCCGCTGGAGGGCAATTTTGAGCCTGGCAGGCAAGTGCGGGTCCGGCGAGCCCTTTGTGAGCGGCTCATTTTTCCCCCCACCCTTATTTGCAATTGATCCTCTGCCCCGTTGAAGACCACCAAGGAACCGGAGGGGCTGCTGAGCGGCTCCCTGAGAATGGTGAGGAGCAATACAGAAAATGGTTTGGGTTATAAATTGCCCTGGAAATCCTGGTTTTGAGAGATGGCACAGTGGTTTTGAAAACGAATAGGTAGCATGGCTCAGGGCAGGACGGTGAGGGCGGAGAGGAAGGAGCCAAGCAAAGAAGCTTTGAGAAGTGGGCGGAATGAGCTGGAAAGACTGAAGACGTGAGGTAAAGCAAAGAAGTCTTCCAGTGCTGGCTACTTGGCTGTGGGTGTTATTTTCATCCTCCGGTTCCCTGAAATGTGATTTATTTTTTTTAATTGGGCGTAGGAGCTGCTGGCTGCCCTCTGATGCAGATTCCCCCCTCTTTGGCTAATCCATCTTTTCTAGGCACCTGGGCCACCAACCTCAGTTCCTTCCCCTGCGGCATGGATTTGACAGCTGGTTTGGATCCCCCAATTGCCATTTTGGACCGTACGATAACAAAGCCATCCCCAACATTCCCGTTTATAGGGATATGGACATGATCGGCAGGTAGCCTTGCTTTTCTTTTTTTTATATCGCTCACTTCTCTGTGTTCCTTCACTAGTTCCGCTCAAGTGGGTTTGGGCATCATTAGAGTGGGCAGCTTTGGACTGTATTCTCTTGCTTTTCTTCTGGCCACGTTTGAGTAGTGGTTGCGTTGCTTTCCTTTCCTGAAGAGACCCTGAGTGAGGCTGCAGGTTTCTAGACCGCATACCTGGGCAGGTCCTCACGTCCCAGAATTTCTGCCACAGTAAAACTACTCGCAGTGAAAATGATGAAAACATCACCTTGAAAGTGCATTGAGAGATCTGAGCCCATTCACTGAGAAAATACTACATGTAGTAAATTATTTGTGGACTCCATTAACAGAACAGGGTTGTACTTTAATCATTGCAATTCAGGAAAGGCCAGCCTCCCACTTCATGCCCGTCCGACTTTATTTCACTTTTTTTATTGATACATTTACAGCCCATCTATCCTACGCATTCCGGGTAGCTCACGTTAAACACTAAAAGCTTCAAACATGAAATACAGTTTATCCTTCACATTATTATCTGCTAAGAGGTAAGAAAAAGTCAGTTCATATTTTAACAGGGAAGTTCCCAGCTTGCAGCTCCTGAATTAGTATCTGAACCAAGACTCATATAAACTGATAGTGCTTTTCTGAGTAAAGCAGCAGGGTCCACACCTTTCAAACCTGCATCAAAAAGCACACACACAAACACGCTAGGGAAGGTAGCTGGCAAAAACATATGTACATTGCGTATGGAAAAGAGTACACACAATTTTCACAGAGACTTTTCTAAAGTAGCGAGATGAGGAAATGAGTCAGAATGAAGAACAACAAGAAATTGAGCAAAATAGCTTGACTTATTGGGTTGAATGTTGCTGCTATCAGCAACAGCTTGTATCGGGGAGAAAAGCCATATTCCTTTATTTTTGCATTCCTAAAAATACAACAAATATTTTTCTGGTTGTCTTTTCTATTGTAGGTATTACGAAGATGTAAAAATTGATCGTAAGTCAGGAGAAGCAAACCTAACTCAAATGTATTTACAGGTAATTTTGTTCCGAGAACCTGTTTCAAACCCAGAGGTCCTTTCTGCAGCCTGGGCGACCCCATTGAAAGTTGCTCCTCTCTTCCAGGAAGCCCTGGATTTCATAAGCAGCCAGCAAGCCAGCCATCAGCCATTTTTCCTCTATTGGGCCATCGATGCCACCCACGCTCCTGTGTACGCCTCCAGGGAATTCCTAGGCACAAGCCAAAGAGGACTGTAAGTTGGTTTTGAGCAACATATTCTCCTTTCCCTTCCACGTTGTCCCAAGAGAGAATCCCCAAGCGGTCTTTATAGTCTGACTTAGGGGAGGTACCTGTGCAGGGTTTAAACTCTCTGTGTTCCACAGAATTGCAGAGGCTGGACAGGGATGTGTGGACTTCAACTCCCAGAATTCCCCAGCCAGTTCTGACTTCAGCATAGTGCCCCTTGGGCTCTGACCTAAGGAGCTTCTGCAGTAACAGTAGTTATTATTCTATATACCACGGCTCCGAGCTGGAAAAAGAGACAGTGGAAAAAATCAAGGAGAAGCCAAGCAAAAAAAAAAATGCAAACGCTGCCAGCAATAATCAGCTCTGGAGGCCCCCTAAAATCTTATTTCTTCCTTTCAGAGAAATAATCCTTACACAACACAAGAATTTACTATTATGCTCCTTGCTTTTTACTGTGATGGTGTGTCCTCTGCTTAGTCTCACCCCTCTTCTTTTCACTGCTATTTTACTGGGAAAACTCCCCCCCCATCTTTTACCTGCTTGGCTAGGTAGAATGAGCATTCTATATAAGTGTAGTTTTATAGATGCAAATACGATTAGAAACAATTTGTATTAACATTTCTTTTGTAAAAGAAGTATTATTACAGGCAAGGCCTTTAAATTTTTTATTTATTTGGACCTTTTTGAAACATAGTTGTTTTTATAATGTGGTATTCTTGTATTATTAGCTGCTCTGAGAGCAGTATATGTGGGATGTTCACTCATAAATAATACTGTTTATATATATAAGGGACTTTGCAAATGCTTTGCACCATACACACGCATGTCTGTACACACACGCACATACACACGGAGTATCCCCAGATACCTTCATCTCCATCTCGATTGCTTTGTAATTTCTTCTCCCTGTCTCTTAGGTATGGCGATGCTGTGCGGGAAATTGACTTCAGCATTGGGCAAATTCTTAGGCACCTTCAAAACCTGGGCATCAGCAACAACACCCTTGTGTTTTTTACATCTGACAATGGGGCCGCCCTCATTTCAGCCCCAGAACAAGGTCAGTTTGCTCGGACTGGACCTTGGTAGTGTTGGGACAGAATATTGGAAGCTGATTTGCTTTCTACCAAAGGCATCTAGAAATAAATATTTATATCGGGGGTGGGGGAGTCAAGTTGACAGTGTCCTTTTGAATGACTTATTAGTCCGTTAGCCTGAATTCAGATTCTACCTGTCTCTGTTCTGGCATCTTTTTCTCTCTCTCTCCAGGAGGCAGCAATGGACCTTTCCTGTGTGGCAAGGAAACGACGTTTGAAGGTGGTATGAGAGAGCCTGCTATTGCCTGGTGGCCAGGACACATACCTGCGGGACAGGTGGGAATCTGGGCCGGGGGAGGGGGAAATCTTCTCTGTAGGACTTACAGTACTTTGGCTTTATATGGCACCCTGTAGATCTATAGGAATAATAACGGCATTCCCTGATGGGTTGTAGAAAACAGATGGTTTGAATTCTTTTCACGTTCTGTCACTTACTTCCAGCTTTTGACAGACCTGCACCATAGGGAAGACTGGATTTGTTTACCTACTAATAAGGGTAGTAAAATCAGGTCAGTCACGTGGCTGATCCATTTTACGGCCATTGCCACTTAGGACCGTAATTGGCAGGCTCCATTAGAATGGTGCCTCAAGGACTGCCTGTGAACAGGGTTTTCTGGGTGAGTTCACCTGCTGCCTCTGCTTTCCCGAAGGATGCGGCTGCAGGAGTTTGCATTTTTGTGCTCCTTTCCGTCCTTCTCCTCCTCCAGCCCCCCCTTTCCGTCTTCTCCCCCCGCCCCCCCCCCCCCCCCCGGTTCTGCTCCCTGAAGGGGAAAAGAACATATCAAGCCAAAGACAGCACTGCAACCTTTTCTTCACTATCTCCCACAAGGCACAAATTGAAATTGAATTAGACAGGGATATCAGGTCTGCTTGCTGTGATAAATGTAAAAGGATTTTATTTAAAAACACCCTGACATTTGTTCACCCAGTTTCAAATATTTAGCTTTCCTCCTTTCCATTCCTGGCGGGGGCAACTTTATTAATTGCCGCCTTTGATTCGGAGTTAGAGCTTGAAAGCGCTGATAACGCCGGGGCCGGCTAGTTCTTCTCCCGATGTGGCCCGCGGCAAAAAGGATTTCATTTTCTTAAAGACGCTCTGTATGTGCTGAGAGTTTATAAAACATATATAAGACCCCCTCTTCTCGCGCATGATAATATGGGCTGTTGTTTGCTGATATGAGAAATATCTGATCTAGCTCCTCTGGCTTTATTTATTTTTTACCGAGCCACGACGCTTCAGAATGTTCTCTTCCCCATTTTGTGACGGGAATGGCAAAGGAAGGAAAGTGTTCCATTCACCCTCGGAAAATAGGAGAGGGCACCCCCCCTCCCCGCCACCCCTAGCAGCCTCCTCCTGCTTCCACCCCCACCCCAGATTTTATCTCTCCAGTATGGTGCTGCAGATAAACCCAAGTAGCTGTAACATTGGCATTTAGCTTCTTTTAAGAAGTTTTCTGTCCTTCACGCAGGGAGCAGGGTGGGAGACTAGTGACAGAACGGGCTGTTGAAAATGAGCTGATCCTCTCCAGGCTCGGTGGAATAATGGAGAAGAAGAGCCAGGTGGTTGCCGGCAGTCCTGGGTGGAACGGGACAACTTGCCTCAGCCAACTCGCTGTGGGACAATTTGACAATTCAATTTAATTATTTAAAATAAGTAAAAAAAATATTTTAATTTTTCTCATTCACATTTCATTCTGTCCCTCCATTTGCATCCTTTTTTAAATGATTCTGTTCCACCATTTCTTTGATATTGGTGTAGCTCTTGTCCCACGGCAAGTTGGCCATGGCGAGCTGCCAGGACGAATTACCATAGACCCATCCTGGGCTGTTGGACGTTTTTATGCAAGGCAGGAATAAAAAGATCCTTTTATCCAAACGTTCCACTCACAGGGATCTGACCGCCCATCTCTGGTGTGGGAAAATGCTGCTGCTGCTGCTCGGGGTTTCCTCTGTAGCTGCATCCCAGAATCTCAGCCCTGGAATTTTTGTGTCGGGTTGAAATTCTGGTTTTTCTGCGTCTCCGACATCCTTCAGTAGTCCAGAACAACATTTCTCAACCTTGGCAACTTAAAGAAGTGTGGATTTTTAACTCCCAGAATTCCACACCTCTTAAAGTTGCCAAGGTGGGAAATGGTGCTCTTCTGGAGAACCCTGCTGGTGATTGTGGCTACAGCATCCCAAATTGCTTTGAAGGTCCTCAGTATCTCTCTCAGTCACTTGGGAGATCAAGAATCTGGGTAAATGTCTACTCTCCGTCATCCAGTCCTGGTTATCCCAAAGGTGCTTTTTCAAAAGTCAACTGGACTTTGTTTCAGTAAAGCATAACAAAAAAAAACAACACAAAGAAAGTCCAGTTGCCTTTTGAAAAAGCATGTTTAAGAATCTGGGTACTTAGTTTGGGCAGAACAAAGCCAACCCCCTTGAAGAAGAAGCAGAGCACCCCGCTTTTCCTGCATAAGGACCCTGATTGAAACACGTCTCTGCAAATCCTGTGGCTGGGTAGAAAGTCCAGAGATAAATCTTTCAGCCTTGTGTCGTTGAAGCAAAAGTTTCCACGCACGCTCTCGTCTTGCGGCTTGCAGGTGAGTTATCAGCTGGCCAACGTGATGGATCTCTTCACCACTTGCCTCTCCCTGGCAGGACTGCAGCCTCCCAGTGACAGGCAGATCGACGGCATCGACCTCCTGCCTGTCCTCCTGCAAGGCAAACTAATTGACAGGTGAGTTGTGAGCACACACACACACCCCTTGTAGTTTTCTGCCGATCCCCACTCCCCACCCTCAGCCTTACTGAGGTGCAGCAGAAATAGTTGGCTGTTTTTGGAGCCTCTTATTATAGAAGGGACGCGGTGGCTCAGTGGGTTGGGACGCTGAGCTTGTCGATCAGAAGGTCGGCAGTTTGGCGGGTCGAATCCCGAGTGCCGCGTAGCAGACTGAGCGCCTGTTACTCGTCCCAGCTTCTGCCAACCTAGCGGTTCAAAAGCACGTAAAAAATGCAAGTAGAAAAATCGGGACCACTACAGTGGGAAGGTAACAGCGTTCCGTGCACCTTTGGCGTCTAGTCATGCCAGCCACATGACCACGGAGACGTCCTCGGACAAGCGCTGGCTCTTTGGCTTTGAAATGGAGATGAGCACCGGCCCCTAGAGTCGGAAACGACTAGCACGCATGTGCGGGGGAACCTTTACCTTTACCTATTATAGAAGGGTTACTCCTGTGAGGATGAAGCACCTGCTTCCTGAAGCTTTTGCAGATGTTGTATCTGGAGTGCAAAACATACCTTGGTGACTGCCTTGTCATTCCATGTAGCTTAGCGTTACTCTGCTGTTCCATAGATCTCCCTAATTACTACAGAGATACAGTATGCGGACCAAGTAGAATAGGTTTTGTTTTCCCTCTGTTGAGCCAGAAGTGAGAGGCTTTTTTCCACATTCCATGTCATAAGCCATGACCGGATGTTGGAGTTTAGCAACACAGGAGCACCACACGTTTGTTCATCCTTGCATTAAAGTATGCAGATTTAATAGATGATGCTTTTACTTCAGTGTCCTTCACCCCAATTGCTCTGCTTAGGTTATGGGACTGTGGCCTTTTTCTAAGTTCTGTTGCTAAGGTTTTAGGTCAAGCTACAGACACAATACAATATAGGATACCAGCACGATTGGTCTAAAGTTCACTCAGCCTGATTAATTAATTTGGTCAATTAAAAGTCACATAATTCCAGGAAATAATGACGTACTTCCCATCTCCCAATTCCACAACATTGAGTTTGTACAAATAATGTGGTGCATTCTTTTCTTTTCTTTTTTGAAAAATAATTGAAGGAAACATACACTGCTCAAAAAAATAAAGGGAACACTTAAACAACACAATGTACTGTATTTAATAGTAGGATGTCTTATCTTGTGTTCCCTTTATTTTTTTGAGCAGTATGTATGTTGCTCTATTCAAGTTCAAAGCAAATTGACAAAGCTTGGCTTTTCCTGGCTATCAGCTGGCAATTTGGCCTCCTGTATCTTTGGCATCTCCATCAGACAGGTGCCTTTCTCCCTTGAGTATTTTAAGTCAGCGGACTCCTCCGTGTGAAGTTACATAAGCTGGTAGTTCAAGGATGAACCATTGCTGGCAAGACAATGGGTCTGAGGTTTCATTCTGACTCTGCTAGGCAAGCTCTCCTCTTGATGGACGCTTTAAAAAATGCTAATTGAAAACCTTGCAGAAGGGCTATTAGGAGGCCGCCTGCTGCCGGCTGATAGCGGAGTCGCCAGTCAGGCTTTGCTGAAGAGTTTGTCTCCCTTATCTCTGTAGCTGGGGGGGGGGGGGGTGGGGAGGAAGCAACTTGTTTGGACATGTTACATTTCTCATGTGGCTGTACATCTCTCTTTGTCCCTCCCCATCCTCTCTCCATCAGGCCCATATTTTATTACCGTGGCAACGAGATGATGGCAGTGCGGATTGGGCTTTATAAGGCCCATTACTGGACCTGGAGCAATTCCTGGGAGGAGTTCAGCCAGGTAATTGAAAATTCTTTCCTTCCTTCCTTCCTATTTTCAGAAGTGACGCTTCTCTCATCAAAACATCTACCTCGAATAGTTTTAAGGGAGTTACAAAGGTGTTAAAAAGCTTTTAGCGAGGATCCATATTGTATGAAAAAGAAACATTTAGACTAACTGTTTTCAAACATGGCAACTTTAAGACACGTGGACTTCAACTCCCAGAATTTTTAAAGACACCAGGCTAACCCTTCCAATGTGCTTACCTTTTCCTGGAGGCGGCTTCTGCTTCTCTCCCCAGTCTTTCGGCTGCTGTTCTACAAGGTCTCCGTAACAGCCCTTGGGGAGAGGAGGAGGAGAGCCTTTCCCAGTTGCACTCGGACGTGCCTTGTTTCTCTGGTCAAGATAAGCAACTCAGGCCTGTCTTTGCCTTGGATCTCTTGCTGCAGGCACGTCTGCCTGGTGTGTCTGTGAGAAAGAGCACAGCTTTTATAATGGAGCTACCTGTCCCAAGGTTATCCCCCTGTGAGTGGTGGCAGACAGGCAATTATGGAATGTTTATTCCTTTCTAAGTCTGTATTTAACTGCTAGTTGATAAAAGTCAGCAATTATACTGTACATCATAGGGTGATTAAAATCCATTGCTTTCCTGCTGCTTGTGTTGTCTGCGGTTGGTGTGGGTACAAGTGGAGCACTTAATTAGTGGACAGAACCACCATGAAGATTGTGCGAGGACTACAATTTCTCCTTCTGGTGCAACACTAATAGCTGTTTTTTAAAAATAGAATGCAGAATATCATTACATTTTTGATTGCAGATGCTTGAAACACTCCTGAAGTATAATAATAATAATAACAATAAAAGTTGGAAGGGACCTTGGAGGTCTTCTAGTCCAAACCCCTGCTTAAATGGCAAATAATTGCTATTTAATCTCCTTTTTGTTGTCTCCAGTTTTCTTATCAATATTATTGATAGTGAGGCTGGGAGATACATAAACAACGGCCACTTGAGGTTGTTGGTTCCTTTATGAAAAGGAAATATTAAACACGTATATTGAACATGAGAACAGGGATTGTAACAGCCAGCCAGTGGCTGAGACCTCCTCAGTGGTATATGAATCAGCTTTTTAATTGGATGTTTTGCTCTACTGGACCCAAGGGAATAATGCAGAATTTATCTAGAGGCGTCTTGGGATCCAACACATGTCCTGAAGTGGCTGGTGTGCCTCAGTTCAAGGCTCGGATAATGGAGGAAATGAGTGTTCCTTTTGGTTGACCAGGCCAGGTGACATTCCCCGAAAGAGACTGGAGACCCAAAGGTGTCGTTCTCTCAGCTGTGTGAAGTGATCGGAGTAGGAATCTCCTTCTCAGGTACAGCTGGTTCTTCAACTGTGGTTAGACTTTTGCTCTGGATGTGGAACTTTGTCCCAGATTTGCCCAACTCTATTTATCTTAGCTTATCAGGAGAGGGCACCATTCTTGCAAAAAGCACCTGTGTTTCTCAAAATGCCAAAAGAAGAAATGCAAACCAACTCAGCAGGAAATCCACCTGGCTAAGAAGAAGCTGGCAGAGTTGTTTTGCAGCTGTAACTGACCGAGGAAGAATATTTACTTAGCTGCCATCCAGAAACTGTAAAAGGGCTGTTGTGATTTACAAGTGGTTCTTGTTTGCACAGTTTTAAGTTGTCATCCCTTGATTAATGGGTTGTGTTGAGCAGAAGGGAAGTTTAGGGCTTAGAAGACGGGTGTAAATAACTGAGGTATGAAAAATTACACTTCTGGAGGTACATTTTTTTCTGAACATAGTAATAGATAACTCTTTAAATCTGGGCAGACAGATTAACATCTCAGATGCACTGGAGAATCAATTAGAGATGCCGGAGAGTTTAAAGGTTTGGAAAGGAGGTAGAGTCTTTGGTACAGATGCCATGTTGCCTTGGAGATGTTAGGACTCCCCCCCCCAGCCTGTCCGGGGGGGGGGTCACTACTACAGGATAAGGGGAGGTTGCCAGCTGCCCTTTCCCAGGCCTGGAGTGGGGCAGATGAGGACACCACTCTTTGCCATTCATGTCTCTCAAGTCCAAAGCAGCCTTGCCCAGATGTGATGGGAGTTTTGGGGAGTGGACCGTTTTGGTGTCCAACCTCTGCTTCTTGCAGAGCATGGCCCCCCTCCTCCCTCTCCCCCATCCGATCCTACCTTATCCTAAACCTCATGCAGCAGTGCAGCGGTTCACCTTACAAAGGTTTGGCATCCCAAAGGCATGTTTTAGCTCCCTTTTTCAGGAAGGCAGGGTTGGCTGAGCAGATGGCATCACAACAGGGGGATCGAGAGGGCAGCCGGGGGATGGGTGGCCAGATCGGGGGATGTCAACCTGGGCACTTGCGGAAAGCCAGCTGGCCCCTGCCTGCTGCTTAGCTTCTTGTTTATATTCCTTGAGCATCTGTGGCTGTTGGCTGGGAAACAGATGCAGGAGCACAACAACCCCAAAGCAGGCTGACCGTGATGGTTGGCATGTTTTAGAGGGTGGAATTGGCACTGTGGAGGTTCAGCACCAGAGGCAGACCAGGCACACTGGATCCCTGACGAAGGTCGGTTGTTCCTTACAGTTGTGATATTTGCTAACCTTGACCAGCAGCTTCTTCTGCCGCTTCACAGTAGCCAATGCGAAATAGATTGCTGTAGCAACCTAAGCCAGTGTGTCTCAACCTTGGTGACTTGGAGATGTCTGGACTCCTCAGCCAGCATAGCTGGAAGTTGAAATCCAGACATCTTCAAGTCACCAAGGTGGAGAAATACTGTTCTAAGCGGTGCACAAGATGTACAGAGGAGAAACTTGTGAGTGGCCCCAAGTAAGGATGTGTAAAGGTACGAAGATACGTGGAGGGAGCAGAATGTCCTCTGGTGTTTCTCCTCAAGGAAGGAGGAGAGCTGCAGGCTCTCGGGAGAAGTAGATTGTGGCCTGCTGGCTCAACAAAGGCCGGCCTTGAGAGCGGATCAGTGGCACGGCCAGAGTGCTCCCCTGCACGTCCTTACTTGGAAATCTCTGTTCTCTCTGTGACGTTGCAACCCAGAGGGAGGAGATCTGTGTCTAATGACTGGCAGGCAGATTTTAACCCGCCCTTGGTGATCAGTTGAATGGCTAATTTCAAGCCTGTGTTAACGTGAGAAGGCAACGCGCCCTGTAAACAGAACAGCATGGCAGCAGATATCCGGAGAATAAATTCTTACCTCGCGCAAAACCCCCACATTTACACTATAGGAGCGCTATACTAATTAGCATGCTCTTAATTAAATAGCCTTTTTGATTTGCATCCAAATTACAATTGTTCCGGTTTTGGCTTTTATTAGGTTTTTGGCTTTTAATAGCTGCTGTTGTTGTCATCGTATTATTTTCCTCTCTAAGAAGAGATTCGGGCTTCTTTGCAGAAAAGCAAAGCTTGCTGGGTCTCTGGGCACCGAAGGCGAAAAGGTGGATCACCTCCGTAGCCATTTAAGATCCATCATGGGTTGCCTGCTGCAGCTTATCAAAACCCTCCCAGCCTTTTCTTTCTTTCTTTCTTTCTTTCTTTCTTTCCTTCCTTCCAGCTACGGAGACAGGAATCTGTAGCTCTGCGCAGGTAAATGGGATTTCATGAGCTTCTAACCTTTCTTACTTTATTGAAAAGCGGAATATTAACTGCTCCACTGACCAGCCTATCCATTAAAGACACACGGGATATTTTTAGAAAATTGTTGGCCAATCACATCCCCTCCGACGTCTGCAGAAAAACTTTCGGCTGAATGCTTGTTTTATGTGCAAGCAGGAGTGCAGCTGCGCCACCCCTCCGCCCTCCCTTAATAGCACCCTTGGTATTCTGGGAAGCCACAGCAGTCTGGAAAGAGGGCCTGGGGGGGGGAGATCTGGGCTGCTGTGACCATCAGAGATGGGCAAGGAGGACAAGTTCCTGCAAGAGGCACATGCATTCCTTCCCTGGCCCTGCCAAGGTGGAGGCAAGAGTCGAACGAGAGAATATAGTCCAGGCGTGCCAGGATGGAGATCGCCTTGGAGGCAGAGGGTGGCACTCCCATCCACGAGTACTTTCCTACGAAGAATTAAGAAATAAATCCCAGGGAGGGAAGGACCTACCTAGGGGAGAACTGGGCCTCACCCACTTGCCCTATTTTCTGCCACGCTGGTTCTCCTTTTGCCACCTGTGTAGATCCGGGCAGCCTGTTCAGGGTGAGATAGCTGGTATAGTCAGGGCTGGGAAGGTTTTCGTCTGTCATGAAGTCTTTTTTAGCCAGGCAGGTTGCCACGAATCAGTGCCGTTCCTAGGACGTCTGGGCTGCCCTGGAGATGTTCCAGCCTGCGCTCCTGTGTGCTTGTGCGCTGCTGAACGACTCCAAAGGGTGGTTTCCGAGCAATTCCTAACGTTCTGGGTGGGCGTCCCAAAGGCGATTTCCCCAAAGGCAACTGGACTTTCTGGGTTTTTTCCTTGTAAATGTTTCATTTCTCACCCAAGAAGCTTCTTCAATAAACAGAACTGAAGAAGCTTCTTAGATGAGAAGTGAAACATTTTCAAGGAAGAAACCAAGAAAGTCCAGTTGCCTTTTGGAAAAGCATCTTTGGGACAACCATGACCTGGATGACGGAGAGCCTCCATAGACAGATGGATGGGTGTGTGGAGCGTCTACTGCAGTAAGCAACCGAGAGGGACAGATGATC
Source organism: Vipera ursinii (assembly GCF_947247035.1). Lineage (NCBI taxonomy): Eukaryota > Metazoa > Chordata > Lepidosauria > Squamata > Viperidae > Vipera > Vipera ursinii. The sequence continues at coordinate 22,109,608 of NC_139520.1, read as the reverse complement.
CCAAAAGGAACCATTTGCGTTTTAGCTTGATGCACCAAGGTCCAGATGTGGCCTCTGCTTGGATGGAGAGATGTTGACGAAGGAAGACAGAATTCATTTGGGCCTCTGCAGCTCCATCTCTTTGGCCTTCGCTACTGACTTCCTCCTCCTTTCCTGCTTTAGGGCATCGATTTCTGCCCAGGGCAGAATGTTTCCGGAGTCACCACCCGTGAGCAAGAGGAGCACTCGAAGCTCCCCCTGATCTTCCACTTGGGAAAGGACCCTGGAGAAAAGTATCCGATCAGGTGAGGGGGGAGGATAGCGGAGCGAGAGGAGCCTCCGGTCCAGTGAAGGAAAAGGGGTTACCTGGGCCTGCTGGGCAGGGAAGACTCTTCCGCTCTAGGTGGACCTTTGGTGATTCTCTCTTTTCTCCCCCACTCCAGTTGTGGAAAGCGCCCGTGTTAGGCTCCTTGCTGTCTCCAGTCATGGTAGAAACATCCCAGCTTTTCTTCCTTGCAGTGCAGTCAATTCCCTTTGCAGGGGTGGGCTCTAGGGCAGTGGGCATGTTCTGTGTATCTTTCTTAACGTAAGTAGCTTAATTATCCCCCTTGGCGGCCAGCCTGTCAGGAGTGCCTATGTTAATGGCGGGTGGGGGGGCAAGCTTTTCCTTGCCCAAAGATAATTTGACTTAGAGCAGGTGCCAGCAAGGGCCCTGTTGCCTGCAGGCCAGCAAAACGAGAGTATTTTTGTCCACAGGGAAGGGGAAGCTTTACAACTGGGAGTAGCAGCCTCCTGGCTCTTTTTCCCCATAGACTGCCCTTGAGGAGACGGAGGCTTCTTCTGTAGAGATGCAAGCGGAGCTGTGAAGTTTAATCCTCCTCAGCAGCGTTAAGATGTCTGGACTTCAACTCCCAGAATTCCCCAGCCAGCTGTGAGTTGAAATCCACACAGCTTAATGTTGCTGAGGTTGAGTAACCCTGGACCAGAGGCCAAACAGCCCTCCGACGCAAAGGGGCAAAGGATGAAGGGACGTGGAAAGAAGCTTCTATGTTGCAGGTGGAGCCGGGTCAGCCTCCCAGGGGGAGCAATTCTATGAACGGGTGGCCACCCCCAAGGAAACCCCCGCCCCACCTTTGCAAATGACCCAAACACCCCACCCCCGTTCCTCTCAGTTCCAAGCTGATGATGCTGCAGACCACAGCAGGGTTAACAACGGAATGAGCTCCATCCTCCGGATCTGCTTCAAGCGGGAGGAGAGGAGGCAGATTGCGGGAGCACAATTACGCTAAATGAGCTAAACACACATCACACCTGTGCCTGGGACCTCCGGCCTCCCTTCCATTCCTGATTGGCTCTCTGGGGTCCCTCCCGGAGGTAAAGTGTTAATTAGTGTAATGGCCCTGGACTTCGTCCACTCTGTGCCTTCCTCCCAAGTGGGGGGGTGGGGGATCTCGCAGGCAGCCTCCTCCACACCAGCTGCTCACCCGGCACTGGCTCGCTCTTCCCGTTCATTCTTCCGCTGCAGTTCCCAGCCGCTCTTGGGGAGGCTTGAAGAGATGGAATATAAATTTGGGGCATCCCGGGGGTAAAGCGGCCTGTCGCTTGGTGTAGACATTCGAGACACCTGGGCAGGCACAGCCCCGTGGCTCCCACCAACATTCTGGATTCAAACTCAGCTCCCTTGTCGTCGTTTGGTCTTGCCTGCCGGGCGAGGGTGCCTCTGATTCCCAAGGGTGGAGCTGCTGGCCTTTGAGACCGGATGGCGCTTGCCAAGCACATCTCCCTGGGAGCAGAGCGGGCACCTGCACGGGCCGGCCACCAGTGGATGGATGGGTGCTGCCGGCCTTCCCCTTTGGGGAGGTTGGGAGCCCGCTGGCAGAAGAACCACAGCTCAGTTCTGCCTTGAGTGAAGCAGGCCGTTCTGGGCCACCAAAGATGGGTGAGCAGACTCCATCTAGGGCAGTTTTGCCTGTCCCTGTACAGCGGTGTTTCTCAGCCTTGGTGGTTTTAAGAGGTCTGGACTCCAACTCCCAGAATTCCCCAGCCAGCCTGCTGGGAACTCATTGCATTCTGGGGATTGAAGGCCAGGCCTCTGAAAGTTGCCAAGGTTGTGAAATACCATTCTAGCGGGTCTGCTGCTTCATAGCCCAGGACCTGTTTTGCTGGGCAGTGGATCCCTTAAAGTTAACTTCCTAGCTGAGAAAGCAAGATCAGATCACCAGCCGGGGCAACTTCCTTCCACTTTGCTGAGCCCCGCCGTGGAGCTGGATTGGAAGCAGCGACACACTTCCTTGGGGGCGCTGGAGGATTGCTCAAGAGGACGGTAGCCACAGGAGTGTGTGGGAAGTGCTGCCACGTCCCAGGCTTGTGATTGCGGCTGATCTTGGAGCAGGAAGTGGGCTGGCCACAGCCTGACAGCTGGGCACCACAGTGAGCTCAGACCGGAAGCAAGAGGCAAGCCTGAGTGGGCCATCGTTTCCATTTTGTCTCCGAATGCGATTTGCAGTTGTTTGTTCCCTAAGGGACTTTTAATATGATAGACAGAATGAGATCGCTAAGTCTAAGCCCTAAGATGTGCTTGAAATAATACCGGAGTGAAAAGGAGCATTAATCCACTTAAACAAATACCTGCCAATGTTTATAATCCTGGTGAAAACAAGGAGCAGGAGGAGGGCGAAGCTGCTCCTTAAGGCAGAGGATAAAACCTGAGCCACCGAACCTCTTGCCCTCAGCCCAGAGCACTCAGCGCACAGGGAGTTTTCTTCAGGCCAGGGGACCTTCCTCCTACGGGGGAAAGGTGGGGGTCGCCGTTCAGCCCCAGGAGCCACTCTTCTGGTAGGGGATCTGCTCTGGAGGCAGAAATCTTCCGTTTCAGCCCCTGGAATCCTTAACGGAAAAGGATCAGGAATCAATGGGCGAGAAATACTTTGGATTCTTACAGTGCGATCTGCTAAACCTGCACCACATGCCCTGACCCCCAGCGAGAAGGGAAGTTCCCTTTCCGTGGATCTGTTCCGGATGATCCTAAACAGTCCTCTGTGGGGGTTGCTTTCCTTTGGATTCTTGCCTCGAACGGGTTCAGACTGGATGGCCTCAAATGGGCCCATCCAGATCTGGGATTCTACAAAGCCTCAGTGGGCTGGGATGAGTGGCCAGTCTGTCCTCAACCAACGTAGGGCTTAGGAAAGAGTTGGGACCGCAGCAGGGTGTGTTTCTGGCCGGGTATATCGGGGTTCCCTGCCTTCGGGGTTCTGTGACGGCTGCGCTTCTATTTCAGCTTCTCCAGCGCCGAATACCAGTCTGTCTTGGAAAGAGTCTCTCCCATTGTCCTGGAGCACAAGGCCACGCTGGTGCCAGGGCAGCCTCAGCTGAACGTCTGTGACAAGGCGGCCATGGTAAGGCCTCGATGTTTCCTGCCTTGTCGGTAGCTTGAGTCCAGGTTTTGAGGGGTGGTTCCTGTGGAGGGTGTTTTAGGCGGAAGAAGCCCCCGTTGAAATAGCCCTACAGCTCTCGGCTGGCCTGGAGCTGCACTTGCTGCAGGCTGGATTTACACTTTGACCTGAAATGCAAATCCTTGGATGCAGCCTTCTCCAGCTGGCCTTCTGCACTGCACCTTCGGCACCTTCCCTCTTTGAAGCACCACCCCCCCCCCCTTGAGAAAATGCAGCTGTCAGTTGCAAAAGGTCACCGTTCAGTCCTGTCAACCTTATTTTAATTGGTTTTGTTTAGCGTGAGATCCTAAGACAGAGAGGAAGCAACCTGCAGTAAAACCGTCCATTTAGGAGAAGGGAAAAAACCTGGCCTTTGCAGCAGTGAAACCAGGGAATTCTGCTTCACCCAGAGCCCTAAGCCAAGGTTTATGGACTGATGTCTTAATAAATAAACCACAATTCCCTGGGTTTACATTGGGCTTACAAGCCCACAATGGCTTGCTTTACATAACCTGCTGAGTTCAAAACCACACAAACCACCGGATGGTTTAGGTGGACAACCGGGAGACACCTTTTGCAGCCCAGGAGGCTCTTAGGAGGCTGAGCTTAATGGCGTGGTAATGCCTTCTGCTCCACCGTTTCCCTCCCTGCCCCTAGCATTTCGGAGGTGGAAAGTGGGCTTTGAAAGCCCCAGGGAGAGGGAGAGGGAGGGAGAGGCTTTCCAGGGCCTCCTGCTGGGGCATCATTGCCCCCTGGTGTCAGCTGTGCAGAGCTGCAGGAGGAGCTTGGCCCTCTTTCCTGCGCTCCCTGGCTGGGCGAAAACATGAAAGGAAGGCCAGCAGTGCAGAGGGAAGACGACCCTTTAGCAACTGACAGCCGGATTCGTCCGTGGGTGGGTGGGCTTCAGAAAAGGAGAGCTGGGGAGGTGCTGTAAGTGCTGTGCAGGAGATGGAAGTGAGTGGGGCAGCCTTCAGCAGCGGGCAAGAAAGGGACACACAGCCCACCCCCATCACTCCGGGGGCTGGTTATCCTCCCTCTCCCTTCCCCCCCCCTCCTTGGAAGCCAGAAGAGCCTTCTCGCCTTCCTGACTTTGCCTCTCCTCTGCACAATTTGGGCCAATTCCGGCAAGCCGCCGAGGCCGAGGCTGGTTCCCCCCTTCAGTGTTGCTATGTAAATGCCTTCTAATCCATCAGTTGCCAGACTAATCCATCAAACTGCTCATTAAAGCACAAATGTTCTGACCGCCCTCACCCCTGGCCTCCTGAGGCTGCCGTCTTCTCCGGGGCTCCTGGGAGAAGCTCCACAAACATGTCTGTGCAAAATAATGGCGGAGCATCGGCCAAGGGGGCTTGAGCACTATGCTGTACAAGTTGCACAGAACAGTATCTTTAAGCCCAAAAGGCCCGTATGCAAGTGACGCCTGCTAATAGAACCTGGAATCAAAGGGTTGGAAGGGATTTCAGAGGTCGTCTAGTCCAACCCCTTGCTCAAGGCTGGAGACCTTATACCAGGGGTAGGCAACCTTGGCTCTTTTATGACTCGTGGACTCCAGCTCCCAGAATTCCTGAGCCAGCTGGGAGTTGAAGTCCACGAATCTTAAAAGAGCCAAGGTTGCCTACCCCTGCCTTATACCATCCCGGTCAAGCTGTCGTTCAGTCTATTTTTGGATTCTGAATGGCTAGCAGGGCTCCTTGTTTTGGTCTGTCGGTGTTCTGCCTCTCACTGAGGAGCTTGGGGGGGTCTGCAGCGGGCACTCTTCTCCGGTTGGCGTGTGTCGAGTCCCACTGTGGCTATTCTGATCAGATGGGATGATCCATCAGCCACAGCCAGCACAGATGCTTGGAGCATTTTCCATGCAGAAGCGGAAGCCGGGCGGGGAGGGTTCCTTAGAGTGCGGAAGGGGAACCACTGCATCTCGGTCAAAGGAAAAAGCCCCACACCAGCTTTGCAACGGTGCCGCTTCTGAGGAAGCCGAGAGAGCTGGGGCTGGCTTCACGCAGGCCCAAGAGCCCTGGCTTTTTGCAGTGATGTGTGATGAGGGCTAACTCTCTCCCTCTGTCTCTCTCTTCCAGAACTGGGCTCCTCCAGGCTGTGAGAAGCTGGGGAAGTGTTTGAAATCCCCCCCTCCCGACCCAAAGAAATGCTTTTGGCCTCACTGAGGGCCTGGCTTTGGCAAACCGCTGTTCAGCAACTGTTGCCACCCACCCCGGGGAAGGTGCCTCGGGAAGGTGCCTCGGGCTGCTGCTTGTCCAGAAGAAAGCACCGCAAGAGTTGTTGCTTTGGCACAGGGGTCTTCTGTCCTTGAATGGGGTGACTTTGGTCTCCCTGAAGGGAGCCTCTCCAGAAAGGAAACACCTTGCCAGCCGCAGGGTCTCCTTCAGAGGCTGCAGAGGAGAGATTTTCGTCCACCTGGATCCGAGGGGGCATCTCCGGACCAGGCAAAGTCTTTTCAAGAGACAGATACTCCGTGGTTGGAACCGCCCGCCTTTCGGGAAGCGCCAAATCCTTACACGAAGCAGCTTCTGCTACTGTGATTTTTATTTTTTTAAACGAATTAGTTTTGTATCTGTTGAGGCCAAGTTTTATACTGCTGAGCATTTGTAAGAAATGAAGGCTGCTTATATATTTGAGCGGTTCGGTTGCCAGAATAAAGCCAGGGAGGCTAGGCGGCCTTTTGAAACTCCGACTCTGACTCCGGGCTGGGAGGAGAGGCAGAGCGGCGTCGCTGGAGAGGCTCCCTCCTCCTCCCAGGGCTTTTCCCAAAGGCTGGGAAGCGCTCCCCTTCTCACCCAAGACCTGCGGGAGTTGACCGAGAAGCAGAGCCTCCTCCAGGGAGAAAACCTTCGGGGCAGAGCTGCTGCCTCGGAAGCCCGGACGCCCAGCGAAGGCGGGTCGGGGGGCTGAGCCTCCGGGAGGCGATGCCCGGGGAGGCAGCGAGGGACGCGGCGCCACCCTTTGGCCGGCCGGTTCGACGCCCGCCTGGGAGGGAGGGAGGGAGGGAGCGCCCCCCCGGCAGCTGGACCCAGCCCGGGGGGGCTCCCGGCACGGCGGCTCCTCTCCTGCGGGGGGGCGGGGCGGCCCGAGAGCCCCGCCCCTCTTCCCTGGCCGGCCCTCCCCGCTCCCGCGCATGCGCGTTGCTCCCGCGGAGGAAGCTCGGCCCTTTTCGCCATGAGCTCCGAGGACGAGCAGAAGCGGCGCCTGGTCCGCGAACGGATCCGGGATTTCCCGGACTTTCCGTCGCCCGGGATCATCTTCCGGTAAGGGGCCGCGGACGGAGCGCCTGGAACGCCCTTTGCCCGGGCCGGCTCAAGCGGAGGGGAACCGGGCGAGGCAATCGCGCCTGCCCTGCAACTCCGAAAGCGGGACTCCCGCGCGGCGGCTGCGGGCTCTGCCATCGCTCAGCTGGCCGGTCCCCGTCCGCCGGGCTCTCCCGCGCGACGGGCGGAGGAGGAATCCCCAGGAAAGAGTGCGCTTCTTGGGAGGGATTAGGGAGTCGAGCCTCTGGGCGCCCCCGCTGGCCCTTCCGGGGCTACGTGGCTTCCCGTTGTCGGGAAGGTCAAACTCCGGGGAGGAAGGAATTCCGGAAAGGGGGACTCCGAGCAGTTTCTCCCCCCTCCCCCCGCCGACGCGATGAACAAACCAGGCTCCTGGCCAGTCTCCCAGGGCAGCCCCGGGTAAAGCAGGCCCTTCCCTCCCCCTGCCACCCACACCTTGAATGGTAGAGAAGCGCAGCCTTGTGGCGCCCCTCCCCATCCTTTCCTTCCCCCTCCCCAGGGACATCAGCCCCATGCTGAAGGACCCCGTGGCGTTCAAAGCGGCCATCGACCTGCTGGAATCCCATATTAGGGCCTCCCACAAGGAGTTCGACTTCATTGCAGGTGAGTCACAGAGAGAGAGAGAGAGAGGCCTCCCCCTCGGTTGTGGAGCTTTGGGGTGGGACATGTTTGGTAAAGACTGAGGCCCCCTTCTCCTCTCTGGAAAGAGCCCAGCATCTGAGGCTCTGCCTACAAACGGTCCCCTCTTCTTGCAATTTGATGACGGCTAGTTCTCAAAAAACTTAGTGCTAGGTTAGTGTCTTAGTTTTCGTTGGGGGCATAATGCTCTTTTTACGGATCTGCATTGTCCCGTTTCTGTCTTCCTTGGAGAAGCTCACCAAGGACAGAGAAGTGAGTCTTTTCCCCCAAAACTTCCCCATCCGCTCCAAAGAAAGTCTGAACTTAGCTTTCTCCTCATTGTGCCAAGTTTCTATGGAACAGGCAGGCAGTAGCTTGTTTGACCATCTTCCCCCCAGGCACAGGTGTGTTCCCTCACCTGCTGCTTGTAAAGACCCCCTCCCCCCAGACCTCCTGATGGACTTTCCCTCTGGGGTCACCCTTCTTTGCTCTGCTCTGCCAGGCCTCGATTCTCGCGGCTTCCTGTTTGGGCCAGTTTTGGCTCAGCGGTTGGGGGTTGGATTCCTGCTCATCCGCAAGAAAGGGAAGCTCCCGGGACCCACCGAATCCATGTCCTACGCACTGGAATATGGCAAGGTAAGTTTGCGCTGCTCCGACAAAGTTGCTTCTGGGAATGAAAAGCAGCAAAGTTGTGGGTGTTCCAACGGGAGGTTTTTTAGAAGAGTTTGGACAACCGTATGTCTGAAATGGTATGGGCTTGAGCAGGGGGCTGGGTCTAGAAGACCTCCAAGGTCCCTTCCAACTCTGCTATTCTGTAGTGACACTTGACTCACCCGCTCACAGCCTGCCAAGGGCGACCTGTGGGATTAGGATGAAAGCCCAGTCGTTCTCCTTCCTGCAGGCTGAACTGGAAGTCCAGAAGGACGCGGTGGAGCCAGGACAGAAAGTCATAATAGTGGATGATCTACTTGCGACGGGAGGTAAGCGGTGGCTGTCCGAGCAGGGAAGGAGTTAGCAGTGGGCTTTTTTTATCCCAAGCTGGGGAGTGGGGGGCTTTGGTTTTTTCAGTGCTGGGCAGCATTCCACAAACAAGCGCACCATATCTCCCACCACCCCCAGCCTCCAGGGCTTTCAGCCTGCAAGTTGAGAAACGTTGGGCAGGCGACTTCGAGAGTCCCTTCATTTCAGGAATTACCAAAGTCATTGGGGGAAGCTGGATTCACTCAACGATCACAGTGCAATTCACAATAACTGTGGCAAAAAAGATCATAAAATCGAGTGCAATTCACTTAATCCCCACCTTGCTCGGCAACAAATTCTGGTCCCAAGTTGAGAATTAACTCTATTTTATTGACGCAGCTCAGGTGGTGTCCAGTGGGGTTTTCTTCAAGAGTGGCCTCCTCCTCCCATCTCCTCTCTCCCACCCACCCTCCCTTTATTTAAATCCTGTCTTACCATCTCGCTTAATAAGAACTCCCCTTTGTAAAAACCGATGCGCTTATGTGCCAAACGTGAGCTGTCTTTGGCACGTTAGCTGGGCTCCTTGCAACACCAGGACAACTCTTGCAACTTTTGAATTCTGTTTCAAGACAAATGGCAACTTTTGCTGCTGTAGAACATTTTGTGCCTTGTGGCGGGCCGGAGGGGGAAACACGGGGATTTCCCAGGAGTGCAGGAGGAGGGGGTGGGGGGGGTGAATTCAGGCTGTGGTTTTGCATGGCAATTACCGCCTCCTTTTTAAAGTTCATTTTTATAGCAAAAGAAGAGGTTGCTCTTCGCAAGGTATTGTTCCCAGTGCTTAAGTACTGGATCAGATGAGAGGTTTAACACTTCCAGCCTTCTGTTCCCCATTGCAAGCCCACAAGTGGGGCAGGATCCTTCGAGTCTCTCCCCCACAACTGGTAGAGAAGGGTGGCATCGAATCCATACGGCCACATAGGGGTGTGTGTGGCAAAGGCACTCAGCTGGGAACAGGGAGACCTTGGATTCCTAAGGAAAGGCAGGGCCTAAATTTACCGTATTATTTTTCCACCGTCCTCTTGGTCCCCCTAATGGCTCCTTTCCCTCCCTCCCTCCCAGGTACCATGCGGGCCGCCTGCGAGCTGATGACGAAGCTCCAGGCCGACATCTTGGACTGCCTGGTACTCACTGAGCTGTCCTTCCTCAAAGGTGTAGAGGCCCTGAAGCCCTTTCCCCTCTACTCGCTGTTGCAATACCACTGATGCATTTAGTTCCCCCTGCAACTTGGCTCCACCGTCCTATTTCCGAGTCCTGAACTTTCTGGGGTGGGTGGGGTTCCTGCCACTTCCTTGCACGTTGGCCAAACCTTGAGCAATCCGGAAAGTGCTGGGTGTAGTTCCTTAACATGGCACGCCGAGTATTTTAAATACAATTTGAAACCTGAACAAGGGCAGCCAAAGATCTTTGGCAGCAGAGCCCCGCTGGTTATAGCTGGGGCATGTGTGGATCTGTTCCTAAGGATGATGGTGTGAATTCCCATGTGCATTAGTGTGTTCCCTTCCAGAAACTAGAGGGAAATAGGACCGATCCACGGCCTCCAGAAAGCCCGTTTGCTGGGTCTTGAGCAACCCAACCACAAAACGATTTGACCTTGATTTCACTCTGAACCCCACATCAGCCCTGTGAATGTTCCTGGCTATTCCACTTGGATAAGGCCAGCTAGAGTAGAGGCTAAACATGTCTGTTCGCATAATTTGGATTACTTGGTAGGTGAGGACATGCGTCTTCCTCCTTGCTCCCCTGCAAGGGTAGAATTATGTTGTGACTAGAAAGCTCCTTATCTCGCTACCCTTGAAATTGCTGGAACAAATAAAACACTTCTGTAAAACTATTTGCTATTCAAGACACTGCTCTTGTACCTGGCCCTGATGGGGCTCCTCAAGGGCCTGCGGCTCACAAGTCTGCTCTTCTGGGGCCAAACGTGCCGAGGGGGCTAAAGCAGAACTGCTCAAGGGGAGGTGTGTGATTTAGAGATGCTGGGGGGGGGGCTGCTCTGGAGCCAGCCTTGGGCTTCTGCTGGCACTCGGAGCGGAGGGGGTAGAGAAATGCTTCTCCAGCTTCAAGTAAGGAGTTTAATGCCAAGTTTCATATACAAATCGCATTTCAAGACAGAACAAGCTTTTCTTTAAAAGAAAAAAAAATCGTCCTTCTTTGCTCTCATGGACAGGAGGTGGGATCCAACCTCCCCCCCCCTTCCTGGAAAAGCAGCCACATCTTTTCCAAACTTCTCGAGACAAGAATGTTTTGTGCCTTAAAAAAGTGGCTCGTTGAATCATGTAATGCCCACCCTCCTGTTGTGGCTCTGCCAAAAAGCTTGCGAGTTTTCCGTTGGAGAGAAAATCTGTTCAGAACAAAGAGAAGAAGGTGTGCTCCCCCAAGGAAGTCCATTTTTGGGGGTCTTCCTCCCCCCCCCACCAAAAAAAAATCAGAGCGTCTCCTCTTCCCGCTTTCTTGCAGTCAGCCTCTCGGCCACAGTGCTGAGGTCCACGGCCTTGTCCAGCTTCAGGTAGCTCTCTTGGCGAACGGGAAGGATGCGGAGCCAATCGGGCAGGAGCTCTGCGAAGAGCTGGAGGTGTTTTTCCATCTCTCCTGCGGGGGGGGGGGAGAGGAGAAAGGGGGGTCAACATCAGAGGCCTGCCGGGTTTGAGGGCCATCACTTGTGTCCAGGGGTCTTCCCAAACCCCCGGGGAGCCACTGCTGGAGGGTGGGGGCTCTAGGCCCTCTTCCAGGAGAAGCAGCAGGGAAGGGCTGAAATCTCAGCTCACAGGACAGCAGCTCTTTTGCCCGTCAAATCTGTGCCCGCTTCTTCCAGCCGAATCTTTGGAAACCGCCTGAAAACCACCCTGCACTAAAGCCAATGCAGAGCTGCGCTAGATGGCAACTTTTAGGACTTGTGACCGACGTGGCTGGGATTTGTGGACGTCAAGACGTGGCCGGTTGTTAAGGCTTGGGAGAGGACTTGTTGCTCGGCAGACCTCACAGCTCAGGCTCTCCTGAACTGGTTCTTCTGCTGGGGTTGCCGAGTCACCTGGGCTTTGTGGTTACTGAGTAACTAGGCCTAGTGAAAGTTGGAGCATAAGAAAGGCCGAGCGCCAAAGAATGGAGGCCTTTGAACTCTGGTGCTGGAGAAGACTCCTGCGAGTCCCTCGGACTGTAAGGCGATCAAACCGGTCAGTCCTAGAGGAGATCCACCCTGACTGCTCTTTGGAAGGCCAGATCCTGAAGTTGAAACTCAAATGCTTTGGCCACCTAATGAGAAGGAAGGACTCACTGGAGAAGAGCCTCATGCTGGGAAAGATCGAGGGCAATAGAAGAAGGGGACGACATAGAATGAGGTGGCTGGATGGAGTCACTGAAGCAGGAGGTGCGAGCCTAAATGGACTCCAGAAGATGGTGGAGGACAGGAAGGCCTGGAGGAACGTTGTCCATGGGGTCGCAATGGGTCAGACACGACTTCGCAGCTAACAACAACAAAGGCCCAGTTGCCAAAGGGCAGCAGGTGGCCTCCTCCCTTCCCCCGCCCCAGGGCCGCCCACCTTACCCATGGGCATGGGAGCCGGGTAGCTGTCCATCATCCGCCGGCATGCCGCCTCCATGGAGAGAGCCTGCTTCTTTTCAGCCACAAAGATGTTGCGCAGGACGCGTGCCATCTCGGGCAGACGGGTCAGCATCGCCAGCCGCTGCTCCTGCTGGGGGCTCCGGGTCATCAGCGCCTGCAGCTTCTGAGCCTCCTTGGCCCTGACCTGGGGGGGGGAAGGTGGGTGAGGGGGCAGCCTCAGGCTTTGGCACAGCGGCTCCAATTCCAGCTTTGGGCATCTGGTTCCAGGCAAGTCTCCTGCTTGGAGGTACCCAGCTTTGGTTTTCTTCTGTAGCGGGTTTTCTCTACCTTGGCAGCTTTGAAGAGCTCTGGACTTCAACTCCCAGAATTCCCCCCACCCCCCACAACCATGGTCTTAAAAGTTGCCCATGGTTGGGAAAACCTGTCCTGTAGAATAGGTGTGGCCATGGCCAACAACTTCTACCGGTGGGCTGGGGGGAGCTGAGAAAGGGCCTGTCCTCTCACCCCCAGAGGCACAAGTTACAAGCTTAGTTGAAGGTGCCGGACCTCGGACAGGTCAAGATGTACCCTGGGAAGCTGGCAGTGCCCTGCACGGCAGCAGCCACAGCTGGAGCAGTGGGGAAACTCACCCTTTCTACTAAGGACTGTGAGACGCCTTTCAGGCTGTTGGGGGTTCCGGGCACAGCTGGGTGAGGAGGCTGCGGGGTGGAGGGGCTGGTGCCTGCCGTCCTTAGGGCCAGGTTGGTTAACGCCTTTTCCATCTGTTTGGGGAGGCCCAAAATGCAGGCGCTCTTTTTACAAATTATTTGCAAAGGCTTGTGGTGTGCAGATCAATCTGGGGCAAGATTGCCGGCCCCCCCACCCCCCCCAGGCCGTACCTTAGGCGTCAGCATGCCTTGTGCCTTGGCCAGCACTTCTTGCGCAGTGGTGACCCTGTCCACCTGGGGAGGCTGGGGCAGCTCAGCGGGCACAACATCAGGCACCTCATCTACCCGGAAGCGAGGGTGCCAGCGGGTCAGCTCATCCTCCGCTATCACCATCGGAGGGTCCAGAGAAGCCAGGAACGCCTAGCGGGAGGCCAAGCACGAGTCTCAAGATGCGGGAAATGCCACATTCCTGCTCTGCAGGGAGGGGGGGAAGGGGTGCCAAGCAGCCCCCCAGAAGTGCTTGCCTTGTGGTGCTCCTTGACCATGGCCGTCAAGTTCTTGCAGAAGATGCCCCGGCGTTCCATCAGCAGAGAAGCAGTCAGCTTCTCCCCTGGGAGTAAGAGGAGGAATCAGGACCATCCCTCCGCTTAGCCCCCGCCCCAGTCCCGCACGCTTTAGGAAAGCAAGGAAGGTGGTGGCATTCAGACAGACATCAGCAGGTCATTTGCTAACAGGAGCTGGGGCAAAAAACCCCGCCTTTCTTGCAGGAAGAAAAAGGCCAGAAATCACTGCAGACAAATAGCAAGACTAAGTTCACACAACACGCTTAACTTGGGTTTGTGAAGCAGGGCAACGTTTCCTTGGTTTTCAGAGGCTTCCATATGATGCAGGTGGCCTCCTGCCCAGACCCACCTGCTCCCAGCCCTGGTTCGACAGTCAGCTGGTAGGTGCCTCGCTTGCCTGGTCCACCGAAGGTAGGGATGTTTCTCTCTTGGCGCAGAACGTAAGAACCTGGGTACACCGTTTTTATCTGTCCCAGGTGCTGTTCTTCAAAGCGCCTACAAGACAGGAAGCGGATGAGTGGGCAATGTCAGCTTTCGGAAGATCACGACCAAGCCGAGCGAGCCCTGCATGGATGGGAAGCTGTGTCCTCACATAAGCCCCACGGAAAGCTCCGGTCTTGGGTTCAAAGCACGGGTGTCCAACCGTCACCACTTTAAGATTTGAGGACTTTACTTCCCAGAATTCCCCAGCCAGCCCTGCTGGGAGCTGAAGTCCACAAGTCTTGAATGGCCAAGGTTGGACACCCTTGGTCTAAAGCCATGCTTGCACGGGTGCCCAGAGGTCCGTCCCATCGAGCACCTGAAAGGAAACTCACTTGCGCATCATGTCCTGCACGCCCTGCTTGACCTTGGCAAAGGTGACCGCTTCCGAGCGGTTGAATATCATTGCCACGATGGTGTCCGTGCTGCGGAACATCTCAGCCAGCACCTTGTATTTGTACGGCAGGAGAAGACCAGGGGGCACGTCTTGCGCGAGGGTGTGGAAGCGCTGGTAGGCCGGCACCTTCTCACTAGCCAGGAGGGGAGAGAGGCTTCACATGGTGGGCTTCTCAATCTGGCCAACTGAATCAGACCTCCTCTCAGGTGATCCAGTCGTGCCAGTGACCCAGCTCCAGCCCCGATTCAGGATGGACAGAGCAATTTCCCCACCTGGTCTCGGCTGTGGATTCTAGATCCTTTCTTTTCTCCTTGGGGGAGAGCTTCCCCTGGCGGATCTTGGATTCCAGCAACCGGGCCCGTTCCAGTCGGCTCTTTAGGTTGCCAACAGATTCCAGGTTGGCGGCTCCCCCCTTGATCTTCTGCGCCAGACTATGGATCTTGCCCAGACGGCCCCTCAGCTCCAGGAGTTGCTTTGGGGACGCATCCTGCCCAGAAGGTGGAGATCTCAGCAAGGTGGCTGCCCCCTCCTCCCTTTTTGCTGGGCTGGGATTGTGCAGTGAAGCAGTGCCCCCACCCCCTGGCAAAACCCCTGCCTGGAGGCGAGGTGTGAAGCTGCGTTAGGAGGTGGGGGGAGGAAGGCTGGCCAGGACACAAAGATGGGGAAAGGTATGGTGAGCAGGACTGGCAGTGATGACGTTTAGCTCAGCTCTATCCTATAACGCCGGTATCCAGCTTTGGCAACTTTAAGACCTGTGGACTTCAACTCCCAGAACTCCCCAGCCAGACCTGCTATCTAAGACTCACCTCCTGCTCCGGACTGGCTGCAGCCACTGAGGTTCCCCCCAACTTCAAGCGCGGCGAGAGAACCTCATTCACCAACTCCTTCGCTTCCTTATCCAGGGCGGAGGGGCTGGGAGGCCCCAGAGCTGCAGGGCAGGTGGGGCAAGCAGAGACCTGAAACAGAAGCAGACATTTGGACCCCCAACCAGTCAACCCTTGGGGTTCTGCCCCTCCCTATGTGCCAGAGTCCAGGCAGTCAAGCAAATCTGGCCGATGCCATTAGCTGAGATGGGGTGAAGCCGAGAAGTGGAGGCAGCCGCCAGAGTCCCTTGGTAGGGAAGACGGGAGGCATAAAAATTTAATAAATAAAAATTATGCCGCTCTCTCGTGGGCTGGCAGCAGACAGCCTGGAAAAGTTGGGCAAATTGGCAAGATGGGGAGGGGGCTGTTTCCGTTCACGCAACCAAGCGTTAGCCCGGGCAGAGGCCTTTGTTTGAAGCAGCTGCGGGGCAACATGTGGCGACACCCCCCCCGCGCTCCAGTCGGACCGGGCTCAAAATGGCCGCGTCCACAGCGCCCCTCGGGGGCAGCCCCATCCGGGCACCGTCCAGCCCAGATCGCGGCTCGGATCCCGGCAGCCGGTCCCGCATTCGCAGCAAGGCGGCAGGCCGTTAATCCGGATCAAGGGAGCCCCGGAATAAGAGGCTCCGGGGGGGCACTCACCTGCTCGGGCATCAGGAGCCTCTTCCGGGCGCCGCCTCCGGACGGGCGGCGGTGCGGCGCGGCGGGGCCCGGCTCCGCTTCCAGCTCGGGCTCCGACCGGCGCCTCTTCCTGCTGCGCGGCCCGGCCGGCGGGGGTCCGGAGCCGAGCGGGGTCCCCGGCGGAGCCAACCGCGGCTCCTGCTCAGGCCCGGCCCCGTCGCCGCCCGGCTGCCCCGCCGCCCCGGCTCCCCCTTTCCGCCGCTTGGCGCCCCGCGGCGCCCCCGGCCCGGCCTTGCTCAGCGGGAAGAAGCGGGTCAGGCGGAGCTGCGCCATCTATCTCGCCGCCCGCGCGGATCCCTCGCCCGGCGCTACAATGTAGCCCTTTCCCGGGCCCGCTAAGCCCCGCCCCCCCCTTTTCCCGCGCCGCGCTCTTAAAGGCGCCGCCGCCTCGCCCCTGCCAGACCCCCCCCCCGCGGGTGCGCTGCTCGCCTCTCGGGGAGGCCGCGGGGATGAGTCGCGCTTGCCCGCCCGCCCGGCCGGCCTTAGGGGGAAAGCTCGGGGGACGGTTCAGCCGCTGCCGAGGGACCGCCGCTCACATTCGGGCTCGGGGCAACGGGGGGAGTCGCCTCAGCGCCTTCGCCTTCGCCTTGCCTGGTTCTCTGCAGCTTGTTTGTCTGGTTCAAGGAGGAGGCCGGGTTCAGACGGTCCTATCGCGGGTCAGCGCCCCCGCCTCAGGCCTCTGGAGCCAAGGGGCGCCCTCCCCGGGCCCTCGGGCGGGACCCTGGAAGGGGCCGATGGGACACTTATGCCCGCTTCCCCGTACAGTAACTGCGCTTCCCAAGTAGCCTGCCTCAGGCCTGGTTCACACGAACGGCCTGATGCTGGTCTGTTAGTTTTGGGTTCAGTTCAGAATGTTAACCCGTGTGTCACTCTGGAGGCCTTTGCAGAAGAGCCTCTGAACGCGCGTCAGGGAACTCCGCTCCAGGACTGACTTCCGAGGAGGCGCCGGGGCCGCTCGCTAGTCACGCCGGGGCCGGCGGGGATGGCTGCGGCGACCCGGCGGGATCCCGGCCGAGGCGGCGCAGCGCGCTGGGGCCTCCGGAGCTTCTGCGGCCGGGAGCGAGGAGGCCGGCCTGGATTCCAGGTAAGGCCAGACTGACTCCGGGGGGGACGTTTCACCTGCAGGCGTTAGGGTAGCAGGGGAGGCAGCTCCCCACGCAGGGCATGCAGGGGGGGCCCTTCCCAACCTCGAGGAAATCGCGCAAAGAAAGGGGGATCTTTGCCCCCAGCACGACGGGGGCTCCTAAGGCGGGGGGGGGGGGCTTGCCTTCGTCTGGAAGGTGAGTCCGAGGGAACCTCCAGGAAAGGCCCGGCGGAAAAGCACTCCTTTCCCGGTGACAAAGAACAGCAATGGGAGCATTTGAGGACTGCTGCTGCGGATGAACGAACCGCTTTCTTCTTAGCACGCGTGCTGGGCTCGCACGTGGGAACTTAGGCAGGGGGTTGAGAGAGGGCGAAAGTAGATGCTTCCTCTACCGCGGAGCTCAGGTGGGAAAACCAGGTATTAGGACGTGGCCGGGAGGAGGATCTGGCCTTTTGAGTAATACGGGGGGCACCTTCGGGTGCGGGAGGGAAACGGGCCTCGAGGTTGGGGGTCGGGTCTCCGCCTGATTCCAGACTAAGCAGCCGCCGCAACGCGGGTCAGGGCTTTGGAGGGTTTCCCCGCCTGGTTCCGACGTGTCGGGCTGGAGAGGGGGTCTCCGCGGGCACTAGGTGGTGCTGCCGCCCGGGGAATAGCGCCGGGGGAGGGAGGGGGCGGGTGGGCGGAGGCGGAGGCAGCTCCGGCCGGGCGGGTCTGGCCTTGCACGTGCGCGGCCAGAGAGAGCCGAGACGGCGGCGGCCGAGCGGGGCTTCGCTGCGCGGCAGGCAGGCAGGCAGGCAGGCAGCGGCTGGGTCCGAGACCGCCCCCCGCTCCTCCCCCGGGGACGGGCTGAGCTCCCGCGGGCCGCGGGCGAGAAGGGGCGGCTGGGTTCGGGTGGGGCGCGAAGCCGACGGAGCCGCCGACGCCGCACTGCGCCCAGCCAGGCGCCGCTTCGGGACTCGGAGCGCCGAGCCGGGACGATGCCGACGCCCGCCCGCCGACCCCGCGCCTGAAGCCGCGCCTCGATGGAGCTGCGGGTCCTGTGCGGCGTCCTCTACTGGCTGCTGCTGCCGCTCTCGCTGCTGGCCGGTACGCGGGGCCTTCCCGGGCTGGGCGGGGGGCATCGCCCGCCTCTTTCGGCGCTTGGGCGCTCGGTGCCGGTCGCCCTCCGGCCGCGGGGCCGCTTCCTGCCTGAAGGAGCGGGAGGGGTGGAAAGACGCTGCCGACGGTCTGTCTCGGGGAGGGCTGGACTAAATGACCTTTAAGACGCTCCCCGAGCCCGCCGCAGCGCTTTAGCTGTCATGTAAGCGCTGGAGGCTGGCCTTGGCCCGTGAAATGGGGCGGCCCGAGCCCCCAGCCGAGAGAAAGGGCTGAACTTCCCGGTGGAGCGGGCGACCCGGGGCAGGTCTGGCCGGACTTAGATAAAAGCCGCCGTGGCAACAGCTGCCTCCGCTCTCCTCGGCCCTGCTCGCGGAGCGCTTCTCCCGGGGAGGATTTGTATTGCACGCACGCCCCGTGCTTGGCTGAGCCAGCGGAGGCGGCTGCGGGAGAAGGCAAGTTGTCATCCGGAGGCTCTTCCGGCTTCCAGCCTGTTAAGCCAACCCGGGAGGAACGTTGCCGGCGCCCAGGTCGGAATCACCTGGTGGGAGAGGGCCAGCGGTTGAAAACCGCCTGGCTCCTGGTCGCTGCGGTTGTACTGAAGCAGCCTCAGCCAGCCAGCCTGTCTGCTGGAACTGCCCAAAAAAGTCAGAGCAGAAGTTTTGCCAGTCAGCCCAGCAGCTCCTGGGGTGAAAGTAATTGGCTGGGTAGGTAGGTGTGTTGCGTGAAGGTAGCAATTACATGTGCTCACGTAGTGGTGAAACCTCAAGCTTCATACTTTCTATATTAGGGTGACTTGCTTGTTGAAGGAACTGAATTAGTGGAGACTCACAGAAAATGGATGTTGCAAAAAGCAAAGTCCCATCCAGGGGGCTCTCGGGAATGAAACCGAATTCCTGGGGTCATAAACCTCCCCTCAGATGCCTGCTGTGGTGGTGAAATTGAAGGGTCAGCAAACAGATTGTTAATTCTGATGACCAGAGGCTGGATGGAAAAGCAGTGTGTGAACAATGACTCTTGTGAGCTGACAGGGAAGAGGAGAGCCGCAGAGGGAGGGGTGATAGATGGTGTGTGACATTTTGTATGAAGCAAGAGCTCCCCCCTCAAAGAATACTGGAAGAAGAACGGGAAATTCCTGGCAGTCCAGGTGCCCCCAAATACAGCCCCATCCTCGGCTTGAAGGACAGAGAGTTCTCCCAGCATCCTGCTCTGGCTGGTCACTGTAGAGAGAAGATGCAGGAAAGACACGTGGCTTGAATGAGGGTATGTGGCCTTTCCAGCTGTGGAAAGCCAAGCCTGGCAGACGTCAAAGTGTGCATGCAGGTAGCCTTGCCTTCCCAGAGCCGAAGGGGAAGGCCAGAATCTGCAGAGCAGCAGAGGTAGGTCATCAGCCAAGGCGCCCTCTGTGCTCAATAGTCAGGACTGGCTTTCTCTGTCTCTGGCACTATCAGCAATTCCAGGGAATTTCTATAAGTCTGAACTGCTGTTTCCCAGGACATCGTTCCAGGCTGGAAGTGAATTCCGCAGGGGTGAGGAGGCCTTGTTCAGTGGCCCTGAACTTTCCTGTGTACTCATAACCGGCCCAGCCGGTGCAACCAGTTCTTCACAGGCGCTTCTGCTCTTCCTCGCTGGGGCTGCGCTGGAGCCACTGGGGTGCACATTTATTTATTTAGCGTATGGCTGGTCACACACAGAATTAAAAGCACTTCATATTTACAAGTTAGAACAGTTAAAACAATTTTTTTTAAAAAAAGAAGCAATTATAAAACCTAAGAGGAAAACAGAAATAACATTTCAGAGTTTAGTGTCGAGTTTGGAGATCCAGTCAGTAGCTGCCGTTGTTACGCAGAGGAAGTCCTTAAAATCTCCTGGCTATCTTCTATTAGTGCATTCCCTCACTATATGTTGGATAGTCTGTTGGGGAGCCCCGCAATCACATTGTGCTGAAGGTGTCTTTCCCCATTTATACAGAGAATCGGCACACACCCCATGAGTCGTTCTAATTCTATTGTATGTCACCCATATGTGTCGGGGTAGATTAAATCCTGGAGGTATACTATTAGGATTAATATGCTCAGAAATATCTTGGGAGGTATAGCTACTCCATGCTTCCATCCATTTTTGTGTAGTGCTCTGATGTTTGGCCAGCAGCTTAAGCGCTGTGAGGAGTGGTGGATTTCTTGACTTTACTCGACATCTTAAGAGATCAGAGGTATAGGCATGAATGGGTAGAGAGAAGTTTAGCAGGATCTTACTATACTCCCGAATGAGAGCTTCTTGTCGTCGTAAGTGCGGGGGAAGTATGTGGCTAAGAACTGGTAGCCAGTGAATAGGTGTAGATTTTATGCACCCAGTAATTAATCTCATCGTAGGGTTGAGTTGAACATCAACAAGTCTTGTATGTGAGCTGTTTATCCATACAGGTGCGCAGTATTCTGCTACAGAGTAGCAAAGCCCAAGGGCTGCGCATCGAAGAGTTGGAGCTGAAGCTCCCCAAGTTGCACAGCCCTGGGGAGACGGGGCCTGGCTTGCATCGCGGAGACGGCTCCTCAGCTTGCGTGGTTTGTGTGATGATCCCTTTTCCTTACATCTGTCTTAAAACTGGCACTTGCCCACACACACACTCAGGTATGTGAACCTGAGTATACCAAAAGCGCCTTTTGCTGAAATTTGTTGTGAAACAAGGTGATGCAAGTTTCCTAGTCTGCCTCCGACTTCATTTGAGGATTATTCTGATTGGGAACTATCTGTCCCATTAGAAGGCTTGGCTTTACTACAGCCCCCTCCCCACCCCCATGTCTGCCTTAATTTTCCTGGCTTCTCCTCCCAGGTCAAAGGGCAATGAGTGAGTCCATCCAAAGGGTTGCCGCCTTTTTTCCTCTCTTTCTCCCTCCCCTCCCCCATACACGCTAGGTGGCCTCTGTTTCCAAATCCGTGTGCAGCCAGCCTGTTTTACAAAAATATTTAACCAACACGTACGTCCCTGCCATCCTCGGACTGTTGTGAAGGCACAGCTTCCAGTATATACAGCAGCAAGAGCAGGAAGAAGGGCGGGGGGCTGTGTCCCTCCAAGTTGTTCAAGCAAGAACATCCTTGGGCTTCTCCAGCGTGTGCTACTGAGTTGCCTCAGCCCTGGTGGGCATCCCATTTATTCTGGCTGTGCAAGGCATTTTAATCCTGCCTCTTGAAAAATGGTTGCATGCTTACATACTGGGGGGAAAGAGACTGGCCAACGCTTCCATCTCCTCCCCACGAGCCCCACGTTGGTGGTGCTTTGCTTCTCACAAGAAACCTGTTTTTCAGCAGTAACACACTTTCTAAAGTGCTCTTCAGCGTGGAATCTGCTCCCGTGAATTGTCCTTCTGCAGACATTTCGGAAGAGAAGGATATAGCCTTCATTTCAAGCTTTCTGGGTTGATCCCCTGCAACGTGTATTGTGTGTTGTGTTGCTTTGGTAATAATGGAGAAATGTGTGGCAGCGAGAGCACTTGTTGTGAAAAGTTTTTCCCTTTTGTTACGGCTCCATCTGGCACCCCTCATCTCTTTTCCAGGGTGTTGGGCTAGTTTGCCCTGCTCCCCACCGAGAGTTGTGCTCGGAACAATTGAACTGAAGGAGAGAAAGAGTAATGCGAACAGCAGGGCCGTTTCCCACCTTGCTCTGCAGATGGAATCGTTTTGATCGCTTTCCCCCTGGCATTCTGAACCAGGAAGCTGTGCTTCTCTGGACTGTTTGGGTAAGATGCCCACGATTAATCATAAATGCTGCACACAATTACAGAGGCGCATTGGCTGTTGACTTAAGTTGCCACATGTGGTTTTGTGTTTTTTTAATTAGACTGGATTTTTAGCAGTTTGCTGATCGATGGTCTGAGGGTTTTTTTTTAATCCTAGAAGGGAAAAAAAGGATATTCTCTGAAATGGAAGGTCCAGATTGGGGAAGGTGTGATGGATGTTGTAGTCCAACATCTGTGCAGGACGAGGGAGTTGAGGAACGCTAATAGAGGGCAGCCATGGAGAAGTTCTCATTGGACTCCCAAGTAGGTGTGAATGGGGTCAGGCCATTAAGTGTGAAGGTGTGCAGTCGGGCAAATAAAGCGGCAGTTTTTCTTCTCCTCTTTGGTGACACAGAAGCATTCTGGGGACAGTTGCCGGAGCAGAGCAGGAGTGGGCCTGGCCTTTGGGGGGGGGGTTGGCAGGGGAGTGGATCCCGCAGGAGGGGAAGAGGAGCCAGAGTACTTCATGGGGCAAGGCAACCCCTTCCTCTCTCCAGCCTGCCCTCCTCGGCCTGTCTTACACCGCAGAGGGGATGTCTGTAGGAAGCGGTAGAAAAAGTCAAGAGATTTAAAAATGGGCAGACTCTTCCGCACCTTGCACCCTTCTGATTTTGGGGACCAGGCTGGCTGGGGATTCTGGGAACTGTAGTTTCATCCAGCTGGGGCCCCCAGAAGCCCCCCCCCCGGTGTTGCTCACGAAGCGGGTCCTTGGCTCCAGAAGGTGCTGAGGCTGAAGACTGGATCAAATTAAATGCTGGCTCCGCCGACAGGCTGCCAAGGCCTGGAGTTCAAAGAGCTGCTGCTTTGTTCCTCTCTGGCGTCTGCTACTTTGTGTCTTCCTTGGATTCCTTTCCAGACTGAGGCCTCTGGAAGTACACACTGTGCGCGTGCACACGCACACACACACACACAGGCACGCACACCCTGCCTTCAGGGACACTGATTTCGCCTCCAAGGTGGGAACTGAAGTCCACAAGTCTTAAAGCAGCCCCGTTTGGAGACCCCCGTATTAGAACTGAAGGCCTCGAGGTTTCCTTGAGAAAAGGCTTTCAATAATTGACTTTACTGACTGTGATGTACCTCCCCCTCCCCTTATTTCATATCCCCTCTGCCCCTCCCCCACAGTGCCAGCCTGGCCTTCTGCCCGCCCTCTCGGACTGCCCTGGGGTGGCTTGGAAGCGGGGGGGGGGGGGGAGTTTCTGCCAAGCGTGTTCAGCAGCAGCAGCCTGGATGGCTGGGAGGGGGGCAGGAGGGGGGCTGGGAAGGGGAGGGGGATCCCTGCCCCGCCCGGTGACTCAAGCGGAGGCAGCTTCCTGACTCGGTTCCCCGGAGAACAGCAGCTGCTGCTTGTTTCATTAGGGAAGTCTGCCCTGCCCTGGCCTGCCTTGCTTGGCCGCTGGGCTTGGGTAAGTTGCAGGGCTGAGCTCCCCGACTGGGCAGCGGCAGAGCTGGTGACTTCCTGGCCTTGGCTGGGTGGGGGTGGGGCGGGAAGGCCCTGGGGCACTTCAGCCATGCAGGGTTTGGGGGAGGCTGCCAAGTGCCTTAGAAAGAGGCCGGGGCTCCTCTGCTCCCGCTGCACTCCCCCATTCACTCCTAGCACAGACATAGGTCATCCCCGACTTACGACCACAAACGGGCCCAAAATTTCCACTCCTAAGAAAGACAGTTGCTAAGTGAGTTTTGCCCCATTTATGACCTTTCTTGCCACAGTTGTTAAGTGAATCACTGCTGTTCAGTTAGCAACAGGGTTGTTAAGTGAATCTGGCTTCCCCGTGGACTTCGCTTGTCAGAAGGACACAAAAAGGGATCACGTGACCCCAGGACGCTGCCTAACCGTCATAAAAGTGAGTCAGCTGCCAAGCGTCCGAATTCTGATCACGGGGAGGCTGCAAGGGCCACGAGTGTGAAAAAGGGTCATAAGTCGCTTTTTACAGGGATATTATTTTCAAACGGTCAGTAAACGAACTGTTGTAAGTCGAGGACTATCTGCAGCCAGGGAGTAAAGTTCACCCAGCCTGTGCTGCCTAAATGAGACCCACCATTGAAAGGCTGCTAACTTTAGCTTTTCCTGATGTTCTGGCACAATCTGCAGTTTGGCCTCTCTTCCTTGGAATGCCTGCTCTTGTCCTGGGGACGGGTTCCACCCTTCCCCGTCATTTATTTTAATTATTCCCTTATTTAAAAGATCTATATGGCCTCCCATCTTAAGCGACTCGACTATAAAACAATCATAAAAACAGCAAAACTGTAAAATGAAACCCTTGTGCCTTAATCGTCCCCCTAGATAGCCCCTCAGCTGCCCTCCTTTCCAAGCATCTATCCCAATGTTACACAGTCCCTTTAAACTGTGTGGACTTCAACTCCCAGAATTCCCTAGCCAGCCTAGCTGGGGAAGCATAGCTGACTTGGGAATTCCGGGAGTCCACAGGGTTTAAGGGGGGCGAGATTAAGAAACACTGATCTATACAACCCTATCCAGCACCTGGGTTAAAATCCAGGTCTTAATGGCCTTCTGAAAAGCTGAATGGGAGAGACCTGCCAAATCTCGGGCTGGGGGGGGGGGTGTTCCCTAAGATAGGAGGAGACACCAAAAAATCACATTTCTGAGGTCCCACTAAATGACAGGATTTCAGGGAAGCAGTGTGCTCAAAGGATCTGCTTCCTGTGTCCGGCCTCTTCAGGCCCTTCTCTGCTCTTGGTCATTCCCGGGCCCCTGTCCTCCCCCACACTCCCCCGAGAACACTGCTAGATGCCTGCATTTTGGAATTGGATTAGTTTCCATAAAAACAGGATAGGGTGGGTAATATGGTTCCTGCCGCTCATTTGTGTTTTTCCCCATTAAGCCAGAAGCCCAGACCAGGCCCCTCTCTTTGTGTTCGTTCTCTTCCTTTTGCTTTTCCTCCGAATGTGGCCAGCTTAGCGTGAGCAGACCTCTTCCGCATCTTCCCTGGGGGAGCCGAGAATTTGGCTCTGCCTTTTCACGAACACCAAATTAGTGTTCCTCTGGCTGCTAAAAGGAAATTGGCATCTGTGCTTAGATTTCTCTGAAGCTGAAGCCTTCACTTCGAGGGGGAATTCTTTCTCCCCCCCCCAAATAGGGCATCTTGCACCCCCACCTCCCCCTAAATCCCAAACTATTTTAGGCTTCCCCTTAAGCACGAGGCTGCTCTTCCCCTCTGAAGGATCCCGTGGCTGCGTGAGTGAGCAATCTGCTCTTCTTGGGTCACTGCTTCTAATCTGCAGTCCAAGCTTCAGAGATTCGGTCTGTGGAAATGAAGCAGGGGTGTCCAACCTTTAAGACTTGTGGACCTCAACTCCCAGAATTCCCTGGCATCATTTTTCACCTTTCAAAGATTCTTAACTGGTACCCAGAAACAATTTTCAGTGGCCCCAGACAAGGAAATCCAGATGAGTTTGATGGCTGAGCTTGAGACTCTGGAAACGGAGATTGTGAACGAGGGGATGCCTTGAAAGCTGGTGTGTTGGTGACTCGTCTGCAGAAGTGACTTGCATCCCTTTTCCTTTGACAAGACAAACACCTCGGAAACATTGGAACGTGCCTCACTTGGAAGCACAAAATGTATTTAAAAAAACTGAAATGTATCTTTCCAAGGAAACAGAATCATAAAGCTTTCTGTTGCAAGCTTGCTTGTCATTTCAAGTGAATTGTCCAGGAAATTTGGCAAGTGTTGTTCTCAGATTTTACCAAAAGCAATCATACTTCTCCTCCTCCTCCTCCTCCCCCCCAAGCAGGCCAGCTTCTGTCTCCTCTGCCGGGCTGTTGTGCCCAAGAGAATAAGGGGGCTTGCCTTGGAACCCCCACGGCCGGAGCTGCTCTCCCCCACAAGCAAGTCTGCCCCTTTCTCCCCCTGGCAAGAAGATCCTCCTTCGGACAGCTCAGAGGGAGGACCGGCCGGGGCGCCTGCATCAGAACTGCTGGGCCAACCCAGCGATGTGGTTGGCAGGACTTCCAAGGCAAGGCAGCCCTCAGGCGTGGATGGCTCCTTCTCTTAGTCGAAAGAAGAAGAAGGCGCGTCTGTCTGAACCGCGTTCTGAGGAAGCGCTTGGGCGAGCTCAGCAACGGGAAGAATGAGGTCAGGGAAAATAAAAGCCGGTCAGTGGCCGGAGTGAAAGTCGGCTAAGAGAAGCAGCCAGAGAAGCAGCCTGGGTTTCCCTGTGGTTGGGGGGCCTTTGCCAGCTCCAAATCATCTTTTTAACCCTCAGACAACTTTGGTTCTTTCCAGATCTCTGAAGCGTGCTTGGATTGTGCATCTTGGACCCTTTCTTCTGAAGGGAAACTTCCTGGGGGCGTTTGAGTAATCGTCTGGCTGTGGCATTGAATGAAATGAGAAAAAAGTCCCGTGTTTTAAGGCAGTGCTGAAAGTTCCCTGGGAAGGACTGTCCCAATTTAATCCATACGGGGTCTTCGCTTCTTTCGGGCTGCTGGCCTTGCTGAACTGACTCTGCCCACCCCTGCCAGGGAGCACAGGAAAAGCCCCCTCCCCACACGCGTTGCAACTGGCTGGGTCAGGGGAGAGGCCAGAGGCAGCTGAAGAATGCGGAGAAGCTGCCTTTTGGAATGAAGGAAGGGCGAATTGGGCTTGGCGGAGGGTTGCCCCCCCCCCCCGGAAGATAAACAAAGGAGAGGGGGCAATGTGGCAGTGAGCCAGCTGAGGTTTCCAGAAGGCTGAAGGGGGACTTCTGGAATTTGGTTTGAGGATGGTCTGCTGAATCTGCCCCTCAAAACACAGGAAAGGCCCCCCCATTCTCTTTGCACCCTGGGCTGGGCTGGCCTGCAGGCCTTTGAGCCGCTGGATGTGGGCTATTCATGGGGCAGTGTTTCAGAGCCCCTCCCCACCCGCCATTTGGGGGCTATCCTCTTTCTTTGGGCCTGTTTGTGTGGGGAAAGGAACTTCACTCCAATTCTCTGGCATTCCAGCCTCTGGCTCTGCTGGGACATGCAGCGTTTTCACAGAGGGGCTAATAGGTTGTGAATGAAATTGGAGGCAATGAAAACTCAGCCTAAGTGATGACATCTGGAAAAACAAATATTTTCTTTGAGCGTCAGCCAGGCTTGCTTGCTTGTATACGGTGACTCAGAATTGCCTCCAGGTGACCAGGCACAAAGCCCTGTGATGAAGAGAAGGGCCAGAGTCCCACTCTTCTTTTCTCAATTTTGACTCCTCATTCCAATAAGTTGGATAAGTGGCTGTTTGCTCACCCACGTCCTGTGTCCTGTCTTCTTGAGCCGGATCCCTGGACATCTGAGGGGGATTGGCCTGCAAGACACCCCCCCCAGTTGACTTCGGTTGCTCCTGGTGCAGGTGCTGGTCTTTTTGGGGGCGGGGGCGCAAGCCAGGGCTGTGTCTATATGGCCTTCTTGACTGTGAAAAGATGGAGCTGTCCTGTGCAAGAAAAATTCCAGCAGGCAATTTTTCCTGCTGTCGCTGCTGCTGTTTCTCAGCCCTCCTGCTGCTCCTTCTCCAGGCTGCAGCCTGGTTCGACTTCTTCCTCTTCCTCCTCCAAGACAGGGCAGATTGTTTTCACTCCCAAAATTAAACTGTCATTTTTGCCTAAAAATAAAACAGAAGCGTGGGTCTTGTGATTGCAGCTGAGGCCCTGCCGCCAAGCTTGCGCAAGGCTGGCCCAGGAGTCCCGCAGTGCACTTTGCACTCCTCGGTGGCAGGAGGCTTGGGGCTGACTGCTGGAGTTCAGAGTGGCAAGCGCTGAGCTTCGCCCCCTTCCCTTCTCTGCACAACTGCAGGGACAGATCCCACTGGCGAAGGGAGAAGAGGCTTCCTTGATTTCACACTAGACCTGCCTGGGACCTAGAAACAGACCCAGTTGCTGGGTACAAACAGAGATTTCTGCCTAGATTACCAAAGAGGATGAAGTTTCCAAATTTCGTTGTGCAGCTTCCTTCAAAATAAAACACTTTTCTGAGGATAATGTGGCCATGAGGTCTGGCGCAGATTCTGGATGGCCGGCAATCAGCCCTGCAACGCAGAGTGCAGGGACCCCCCATTTCCTGTCCTTTTGGGGGAGAGGCTGGCGATGCAGGGGCTGAGCCCTCCCAGGCCAGATGGGGTGAGAGAATCAGAAAGTGACCGCTGGTCTGGGGTGGGAGCCGCTTCTGAAACCTCCGCCAAGCTTCCCCTTAGAATAAACGAAGGCTGTGAAAGCCTCCCTCGCCCAGAATCGGGTGTGGGTCACTCCCCTTTCATTCTCTTGTCTGGCTTCGACCGGCCTGCGCATAATTACCTTCTTGGATGGCGCACCCTGGCTTGAGAGATGTGATAAATGGGGCTGGCGTTTCTGCAGCCGCCTGCATGGCTGATGGGGCTGTTCGGATGTGCTTCCTGGAGCCCAACGGCCGGAGGACGAGCAGGGAGGCAGTTTGGCCGCGGCTGGTGCAGAGATTAGAGCTGGAGCTACCGCTGAGATGGACCTG
Source organism: Vipera ursinii (assembly GCF_947247035.1). Lineage (NCBI taxonomy): Eukaryota > Metazoa > Chordata > Lepidosauria > Squamata > Viperidae > Vipera > Vipera ursinii. Next base: position 22,081,692 of record NC_139520.1, on the reverse strand, counting down.
GCCTGCCAAGAAACCAGCATTGTGGGGACAGTGGGGGGGGCAGGCTGCTAGAGCTTGCAGGGGTGAAGAAGCAGTTCTACCTGTCATCCTTCTCAGCCTGCTGCCCAGGCATTTCCTTGTCGCATTTTCACCCGCGAAGCAGCAATTTGCTTGCTCTGCAGCCAAGGAAGAATTGATGACTTCTCCCAAATCCCCAAGCGCTGCTCAACCACCTTCCCAAAACCACCTTCCTATTTCTTCTCCCTAATGGAAAAGATTTATTTATTTATTTTATTTTAATTCCATTTATATCCCGCAATTTAGATCCTGCAATTACCTTTGCAGAGAGCCCAGGCCAGAGAAAGACAGGCAGACATCCAGATACCTTAAAAGGTACAGCTCCCGAGAGCAGCGTTTCCTTCCTGCACTCGATCTGCTTGCCTAAAATGCTTACCAGGGATTAACTGAACCATGGTTTATTTGGATAATCCATCGGGCTGGACTGTTTGACACAGGTGCACTGGGTTTGCCCTGCAAGGTAGAGTAGAATGTGGTTGGCTAGTTTGTGGTGCCGTATTGGTATGAACAGAGCAGTCGCTGACCCCAAAGAGCAGGACAGCGCTCCTAAGTTTTAATGGTGAGCCATAGCAAACAGTGCCTCTAACCGTGTTTATCTCTTCAGCTGGACTACAGCTATATAGCTTACCTTTAAAGTGTGCATGCAATTAAGCCAGTGTTTCTCAAACTTGGCAACTTTAAGATGTGTGGACTTCAACTCCCAGAATTCTCCAGCCAGCAAACTAGGAGATAAACCAAGGTTATGATACTGGGCTTTGCTTTGGAGGTGGAAAGAGAGAAAAAAATCTGGGCCTTGTAGTGCTCATGGATACGTTAGACTACAAAATCAAGAGAGTTTTCCTATCAGGTGATGAAAAGAATGAGAGCCCCTATTTGGGAAACGTGATCTTATCAAAGGTGGGTTGGGGATAATTTTTGTTCACCAAACATTCAGGGAAGGGCTTGTTTTAAACCAGAATGATTAAGACGGAAGGCATTTCCAGCTGTTTGTTTCTCTCTCCACCTTCTCCCGTTAATTTGGCTAAGTTCTGGAGGTTTTAGGGAGGCCAGGAAGCTGGCAGGATTGGGCTGGAAGCCGATCGTGTAAGACTCCCTGTTGGAAGTTTGCAAAAGTTCTTCCTCACCCTCTAGAGCAGGGGTAGGCAACCTCGGCTCTTTTATGACTCATGGACTTCAACTCCCAGAATTCCTGAGCCAGCCAAGTCATAAAAGAGCCGAGGTTGCCTACCCCTGCTCTGGAGTCTAGAGACAGACTCGGCTCCGTACCTCCAGTCTCATTTCTTGGCTTGTCTTTAAGCCTCAAACTGGCCTTTTGGTTACACAAACCTGGCTCTCCCTTCTTGACAAGGCAGCAGAGCCAAAGACTTTCCTGCTTTGGTGGCTGAGTCTTGTGCAATCTTCACTGGGGTTAGGATTCTGCAGCGGTGGTCTCCACCAAAGCAGGAGGAAAGTGGCAGCCCAGCCCAATTTCTCTCACAGCTTCTGCTTCTCCTTTCAAGGGGCTGCAATAAGGGAGATTGGGCTGGGCTGGGTCCCGCCGCTTGCTGACTGTGGCAGGGGCTCCCTTGGAACTGAGGGCTCTGCCTGGGGGAGGTGGAGTTGAGCCTCATAGGTCCCTTGCTAAGCGGACCGGATCCCAGCTTCTTGACCAGCAGGAGACGATGCCAAGGGCAGAGCCGGACCTGTGCTGTCCCCATTACTGGCAGGTTGATCTCATCTGTCCTGCTTTGAAAAGTGATCCTGCCTTTGGCTTTTCTCCGCTTCCACCTTTGCTGTGGATTTCCAAATTAAGGTTATAGTTGAGGGCCAGAAATTCACAGCTGCGTAGCCAGTGCAATATGAGCCTCCGCACATTAATATACCCGGGCTTGAGTTCCAAGCGGCAACTGGGCTGCGTTGCTCTTTTGGTGCCCCTTGCACTGATTCTCTTGCCACAGAGAGTAGAGAAGAGGCCGTCATTCCTCCCCTTGCGGGGGGGGGGGCAGAGGAAAAATGGATGAGGAGGGAAGAGGAGAGCAAAGCAATTCAGGGACCTTTTCCTGAAGCTGCAGAAGCTCTACTATGTTTTGCAAATGCCTGAAAACGTGATCTCGAAAGCCAAGAACAAGCTGCTTCAATGTCTTACAATTTGTGGGCATCCAGATCAGACTAACATCCCACAGCTTCCGCTGATGGGGGTTATGGAAAAAGAGTCCGAATGATCTGGAGGACACCCTGTTGTTTCCAGTTCAGGACTGGTTCTTTTAACACTTAAAGCAGGGGGTCCAGCCTTGGCCAATTGCCATGGTTCTCCCCCCCCCCCCCCCGCGCCTTAGAGGAAGGCAACCCCTCCATTCTCCTCCAGATTCTCTGGATATCTGAGCTGCAGCTGTTTTGTGCAACTCGGGGAAAGGACGGCTTGTTTGGCTGGCTTGGCATCCCCTCCCCCCTCCCTTCAAGTTTTCTGCCTGGGGGGTGGGGGTGGTGGAAAAACATCAGCAGAAGAACCTGGAAAGCCCCAAGGAAGAAATTGTTCTGCTGTAAGGCTTCTTCCCCTTTGTTCCTTGGGGTTCAGGCCAGAGCTTGAGTCAGCTGCTGTGGTTCCTTTGTCTGCCAGATGTGGGATGATGTGTTGGCCACTGGTGCTTGGAGAAGGCATCAGGGACAGGCCACGCTGAGGTGACCCACAGCTCCAACTTTCAAAGAAGGGACCGCAAGAAACAGCCAAAGCAGCCTTGTCCAAACTTGCAACTTTAAGATGGATGGAATTTAGCTCCCAGAATTCCCCTGGCAGCATTCCGTAGCTATGGAATATTCACTTACTTGAGCTTGGTGTCCCCTCATCATCACCTCCAGTCTTTACACACACACAGACACAAAATAATCTCTGGCTGCAACCAGTGGAAGAACGAATACAACATCTCTCTCGTTGCACTGATATAGCTAGTCCTTGACTTACGACTTACGGAATTACAGTCATAAACCACAGCAGTCATTAAGCAGGTCACCATGGGACCCCGTTCAATTTTATGAACTTTTTTGCAGCGGTTGTTAAGTGAACTTATTTTTCCCAAATAGATGTTTTTGGCTGGAAGCAGATGCCAGAAACCAGCATAAAATGCCAAGGATCACAGTCTGGGAACCAACCGTGGGATGCTCCCAGTGGTTATAAATACGAGCCAATTGCCAAACATCCAAAATGTGGTTATAGGACTGCAGGGGCGGCTGTTGGAACATGTGAAAAGAGTCACAAGATGCTCTGGGGAGGTCTGTCATAATTCGAACAGTCACTAAGTGAGTTGCTCACCAAGATAAGTAGCTGGGCCTCCCCGCTTGCCGTGAGGAGCTTCCCTGTTTAAGCCAGGACTCCAGTTTGCTTGTTCTGCCTCCCCAGGCTGGTCCTGTTAGTTTATTTCCAAGATCCCCTTAAGGGAGGAAGCCCAGATCCCCGAGAAATCCTGGGCGATCCTTCTGATCTGTGCTGACTGCATCTCCCTCTCTTTTGACTCCCCAGCCTGCCTCTTCCGATTCAATGGCCTCTCCCTGGTCTACCTTCTCTACCTCCTGCTCCTGCCGTGGTTCCTGGGCCCCACGGAAGACACCGTCAAAGGTAAGGCAACCACATTCTCCCAGCTTCCTTGCCCTCCCTCCCTCCCTCCCACGGGCCTTTGCCCTGCTTTTATCTGCCCCTTAGGACTGCCCCACTGCCCAGCCAGCGTCCCTTTCCTTCCTGTTGCTGATCCCAGGGATCCGCAGGCGACATCCCTCGGCCGGCCGGGCACTGTGCCCACTCTGGCTGGGCTCTGGCAAAGGGCCACACCATGTCCGGTTTCCGCAGGGAGTTGGACTTAACCCTTCCTGTTTGGAAGGCCAGAATTCTTTGGCTCAGGCGTGCTGGAATTATGGGCTGGAGCACTTAGCTCACTGTGGCCATTCCTGCTTCAGGCACAGGAGAGCTGTTTGACCAATGCCAAGCAAGGAGGGGATCCCCTGCGCGACTCCCTTGGTGAGACGGTGGGGATGGTCATCGTCGTTATCACTCTGCGATAATTGTTAGGTGGACGGTTGCCTTTTTCTTCAGAAGCCCAAAGCAGCTTTCTCTGTTTCAGCCTCACAACCGTCGCCCCGCGAAGGAGGGCTTCTTTCTGCCATGTTTTCTCTGTTCTGTATTTGCTCATTTTTAGCTCCCTGCAAAAGGGTGGAAGAAAGAGGATTTTTATTTTTTTTGCAGAGCAAAGACAGAACTGATTTGTGGACACACACACATACACACACCCAAAAAAGTCCCGGGGATGGTCCAGGCTGCAGAGAGAGCCCCAGGGGCAACCCCCATCCCACCCCGCGTGTCTTAATCTGGAGAACATCCCTTCCGCCCTTCCATCCCTCTTCACCCCAAGGGTCCACTGTACCAGAACGATTTGCTTCGTGCCCAACGCGAGGGTTTCTGAAGATCGTCATCACTCCGGGCACAAATAGAATGACAGACAGTGCTTGGCACCAATTCCGGCAGGTTTTTCCCCCCAGGGGATAGAAACCCAGACTCTTCCTCCTTGTTCCTTTTCTCCACTGAACTTTCTGTTGTTCTGTGGGTGTCCTGTGCCAGCTTGGGTGCCCCAAGTTGAGACTTTGAGCGCTTTCTTGATTGGTGGGTGGGCGACTTTCCAGAAGCCCCTTTCAGAAGAGCAAGAGAGCAGCCGAGGATGCGTGCATTCACCCAGGCTGGCAAATCCTGGCCCTGCAGGCCCTTGGACCACCAGGACGCCTTGGTTGCAAAGGCACTTGGGAGCCCTCCAAGGGTGCAGCCAGCTTCTTCCAGCTCTTGTTTAATCAACCATCCTGCGGAAAAGAAAAACAGGCCTCTTGAACAAATATTTGTCTTCCGCAGGGCTGGCAGGCAAGATGGATGAAGATCTGCTGGAGGGCAAACAACCCCAGCAGTTTCCATCCCAGGGAAAGGTTGCTGCAAACTCTTCCGCAGATTGTCAGGCTTTTAGTTCAGCTGAGTTGTTGGTTCGCTTCCAGTTGACTCCGCTGTCACACAACGTCCAAAAGCCCCCAGTTGTGTAACTTTATGGCTTTATGGCCAACCACGTGATATACGGAAAACTGGTGTCTCCGCACTTGAAAGGCATTTCAGGGCCACTTAAAATCTGCCTGAGATAATCCGAGTTCTGGGACGGGAAGCATTTGGCCGTCAAGGAGATTAGCTCATGTTGTTTCTTCTGGTCCGGTTTCAGCTATTCAAGGCAGTATTTTTTTTTGCCCAGACTTTTTCCCATCTTAGCTTTTTAAAAACAGACTGTAAAGTAATCTCTGCACCTAAGAATACAAAAGGAATCCTGGTAAAACCATTTGCACCGTAAATGTTTACATTTTCCCGTTTTCTTACTTTTTAAAGCATTCAGTTAGCTAAATTAAGACAAAAATACTTTTTAGAGGAGGCACACAGATCATGCTAACCGTGGATTCTTCAACTGTGTCTAACCATGAAATCAGACTGGGTTAGATTTTAGTGGAACCAAAACAAACCACAATGTGGGATTTTTTTATTTTTTATTTTAATTCCATTTATATCCCGCCCTTCTCCGAAGACTCAGGGCGGCTTACAAGCTTAGCAGTTTTGGAAACCAAACTTCATAAATTCTGCGAATGCGTTCGGTGTTGTACAGTCATTTGCTTCCCTGATTGCTGGAAAAACTCTTCGCTGATTTGGGAGGCCTGTGAAGTTTCATCCACGTTAAGCCCCTTTGCACCTGGTCCTGGACTTACGACCACAATTTCCGTTGCTAAGCGAGACATTTGCTGAAGTGAGTTTTGCCCCATTTTATGACCTTTCTCGCCACAGTTGTTAAGCAAATCCGGCTTCCCCATTGACTTTGCTTGTCTGAGGTCGCAAAAGGGGATCACGCGACCCAAGGGTGCTACGACCGTCATAAATAGGAACCAGTTGCCAAGAATCTGAATTATGATCACGTGACCATGAGGATGCTACAATGGTCATAAGCGTGAAAAATGGTCGTAAGTCACTTTTTCCAGCGCTGTTGTAACCGTGAACAGTCCCTAAATGAACTGTTGTAAGCCGAGGTCTGCCTGTGTTCGGCTTCGCAAAGAGTTCACAAGAACGGCTATTCCCGTGACTCAGTTGTGCCTTTGGAGCAAAGGAGAGGAGCAAGATTTGGAAAGCGGCTTCGCTTGACCGCTTGGAAGTGGCAACTGCTTAGAGGTTCTCCTGCAGTCCAACTGGAATTCCTCAGGGCAAAATCCAGCAGCTTTCCTGGTGCTTGTGATCCCTCCGTGGCTGCCGTGGGACTTGGCAATCCAGTGTTGTGTATTTCCCACAACCTTTTGGATCTCCTTCCTTCCCTGGGGCCACTACAGCATCAGCCTTCTCTTCCTCTGCTCTGCCTCTTTCTTCCTCCCCCAGCAAATCTATTTAGGAATATGGAGGGGGACAGAATGAACCTCTTTGCTGTTTTCTCTTCTGAGGTGGGGTGGGGACATTAGTTTAAACGAGGAGTCTCCAAACTGGGCAGCTTTGTGGACTTAAAGCTTGGCTGGCTGGGGAATTCTGGGAGCTGAAGTCCACAAAGTTGCCCAGCGTGGAGACCCCTGGTTTAAATTATAAAGCAGCTTTATCTTCTCCGCTTTCATAGCTTCGTGCCGTGAGATGTAATTAATCCAAATAATTAACCTGAAGGTTGGGTAGGTGACTGTCAACTGAATAGCTGGAAGGAAGGAGGTGGGAAGGGGCAGGAAGGAAGGGGCTGGGGAAATGGCCTTTCTTTGCAACCCAGAGCCATGGAGCCAAAGAGAAAATAACAAACTGGTTAGGAGGAATTGGGGGGTGGGAATTAAGATCCAGCCTAGGTGGTGTAACTTGTTCACACCCACACATTTGGGGATTTGTCCCTATAGTCAGCATTACCCACTCTGACTGGCAGCATCTTCCAGGGTTTTAACCAAATTAAATGCCAAAGCCGGAAACTCAACCTGCCCAACCTGTAAATTAGGTTTTGTTTTCAGGAAAATGCCATGGATAACAAAGGTCTCTCTTAACAAGTTAACAGCACTTTTTTTAAAAAAAAACATTGCCCCATGACATTCACCGAAGGGCATTGTTAAGAGTTGAGTCAAACACCGACAAGTACAGAAGAGCGTTACAGAGCGGAGGACTTCCATTGTTCATGAAACACAACCTTCTATTAAGTGTGTGCTGTTGTGTGACACAGAACAAATGGTGGTGACCTCATCCCCTGGCATATGAACCCAAGGAGGTAAATCGGAGAAGAAGCCCTTTCTTGGTTCCAGAAAAAGAGTAGAGTCAGACCTCTTTGTAAATGTTAATGGAGGGGTTTCAAGTTGGAGCTTGTTTTTTGCTCCCAGAGATTAAGCCATGCTGGCATCAGCTTCTGCCCATTGAAGGCAACATTTCTTGAAAAGCCGGATGTTTTGCTTGTGTGTGTGTGTGTGTGCGCACACGTTCCTTCAAGACAGTTTTGACTCCTTGGAACTGTCTAGACAAGTCTCTGCATTGTTCTGGGTAACATGTTTGGAAGTGGTTTGCCTTGCCTTCTTCCTGAGCTGAGAGTCAATGACCTAGCTGGCTTCATGCCTAAGGCAGGACTGGAACTCAGGGCTTCCTGGTTTGTGGCTGGGTGCCTTTAACTGTGACACCAACCTGGCTCTGTGCCACCACTCAATATGCCATCAATTTTAAGGTGCCCCAGGACTCTGGTTTTGCTGATTCCAGTTGTAGCCGCACGTCTACTACGAAATAAATCATACTGTTTAATGAGACTTATTCTCAGTTGAGTACAGGTGTAGTATTAGGCTAATGAAAAAGCAGAGGTACACAGCAGCTGCACACGTGTGTGGTCTGTAAATGCCAATGCTGAATTGTGTAAATGAATCAATAATTTAGCAATTATATATCCCACAACTAACCCACACACCTGGCTTCTCAAAGCATTTCACACTGAAGATGTCGCCTAGCTAGGTAGAGAGCCATCCACAAATGAAAAACCAAGTTTAGAGAATCCACATAACCCGTCCTCCAGGCTTCTCTCCCATTGCTGGCAATCCATTGCTAAAATTCCGCTCTTATCAGTTAAATGCAAAGCTGCGTAAGGACTGCCTGCTGCAGAGTAATAGTTAAAAGTTTCAGCTATTGCTAACTATAACCCCAGCATTTTCCCCAAACCTTGATTGAATTAGCTGCAGTTCTTCAAGTTGCAGTGAAACCTGGGTCTTGAATGTTGTTGGTCTCCGGCTCTTGTGAGCCCCTGCAAGCATGGCCAGGAGTTAGGGTGATGGAGCACATCAACAACTAGAGGTTCTCTGGAAGTTCCTATGCACTGCTGCTCCGGGGACAGGAGCCAGTTTAGGTCATTGTGGGGCAAGGGGCTGAGGACGCTCAAACTGGGGTTGTGTGGTAAAGAAGGTTGCTTTTTGGCCAGGCCGGTCCAGTTCAGAGCTCGTCTCTTAGGTGATCTTAACCAAGCTACTTTTAACTCTGAACCTCAGCGACGTCTGGAGCAGGGGCATAATTGCCGGCTGTGTTGGTAGGACTTGCATACAGTAGCCAAGGGTGAAGGGCTCAAAGGAGTCTCCCATTTGGCATTCTGCAGGTCACACTGGACGCCTCCTCCGAGCTGTCTTAGGAACCAGCATCCTTTTCCTTCTCGCTCACTTGGTCTTCCAAATATGCCTTTACACTGTGCCCAGCCTGGACCAGCTCCTCGGAAGCAACTGTGAGTAGTATCCTGTCGCCTTCCTGTCTTACAGAATCTCGATTCAGAGAGAAATGATGAGCAGAGCAGAAGACAGTTGTAGTAAAAATGTAAAATAATGCAATGGGAATTCAGTGATTGACAGACTATTGAGCACTCAAGGGGGGAGGGGAGGGGCAGGAAGGGATGCTTAATTCAATTCTTTTCTCTACATTTGTCCTCCCAAATGTCTGTTTCCAGCCTCTCTCGCCAAAAGAGGAGGGGTTTTTGTTCTCCTGCAGCCCCCAAACCTGTGTTTAATCCCGTCCAGGGGGAGGGCCAACCAAGCTGGCTACAGATTAGCATTGACCTTTGAGAATATAAATATTGACCTGAAGCGGTAAAGCAAAGCTTGGAAAACTGAACGGCGAGCCCAGGTGTGGCTAGATCGAAAGATCCGGGTCCTGGTCCTCTTTGTTCCTCTGGCGATCTCTCCTTACCATGGGATCTGCTGTGGGGAGGGACCCTCCTTTCTCACTTCACACGCTAGTATTTGACCTCCCCCCCCCAAACCTGGAAGTGTTGCTGTCGTTTCCTCCTGACCTTCCGCATGCAGGGGGAAAATTCTGAGCCTTCTCTGGTTTCTGCTCTTCCGAAATGGGGGCTCCTTGTCCCAGCTAAACTTGTGTTTGACAAATGCTTTTTTTAAAGATTCAAAATATTCCCGAAACATAACATTGGTTTCTCAGAAATGTACGTTATGATTTTCCCTCTTGCTTTCCCTGCAGTTCTCCATACATGGAACAAATTCCTTTATCTGCAGGGGATCTCTATAAACTGTTCCCCCTCCCCTTTGGCAGTGGGGCTTAACCCATAGCTCCACATTACCATGTTTGGAAGTGGGGGGGTGGTTTACTTGCTTTGGGCCCTTTCAGCGCCACACGAACAGAGCAGAAGCAAAGGTTTAGCAATCGTTGGTGGGCCTCCTTCTCAGAGGCTGGCGTAGCGGGGACTGATTCAGTTTAATTTTACTTAGACCTTCCTAAGTTTCTCCACTTGGCTTCAGTGGGCGCAGAATCCCACCAGCCGGAGCCAGAGGTCCTGGGGGGGATGGGAGAAATGCACAGCGGTGACTCCAGAGATCAGCCGGTGGTCCTCGGCCAGATGTCCTGTGGAAGGAGCTACATCTGACCAAAACAGAGCAATGTTTTAAGATAAAGAGCCAAGCGAGAACATAATCAGAATCTATGGTGAAGTGATTAAAAGTTTTGTTGTTTTTTTTTAAAAAAAAAGCTCTACCCATAGATCTGGAAATATAGTCTTCCCTTCTGATTTTCAAAAGAAACCCCTGAGACAGTTTTCAGTTCACCTAGAACTCCACGGTCCGCTCTGCTATTATTCAGAAATTCTCGGCTCTGGGTTCTGGAAAAGAATAGATGCAGGGAGCTTTAGATCCCCAGAGGAAGGATCTTTTATCTTCAACACTCAGTTTCACCTCCTGGCTATGGAAGCAACCCAAGGCTGGATCCAGTTCATATTGCCTACAGATGATAGAAACTGGATCCTCAATGGATTCATTTGCTGCCTGCCAATTGGATGTGCTTGCTCAGAATTGCATTTGAAGGCAGAGCTGGTAGTTGATTTGGGTTTGTTTGTTTTTGTTGTTATTGTTGTTATCATTATTATCGTTATCATTATTCTCCTCCTTGTCTTCCCAGGCAGCACATGGGAAACTCTGGCTCAGCACATTGGGGTCACCAGGTAAGGGCCGAGCGAAAAGGGTGGGCAGAGCTGCTTTTTCAAAGATGTCCGCCGTGTTCTCAGGGAGGGGATTGCGGAGCGCCCCGTTAGGCTCACCCTCGTGATTATCACCCTCTTGGGCAGCTGGGGGGGCAGGATTTGCCCTCCAGCTCATTACTTGCTTTGGGGCTGTCCCACCCCTAGGCCGGCTCAACGGCTGCAGACGACCCTGTTTGAAGACCCTGTGACGTCTCTCCCTCTCCCTCTCTAGGCTGGACCTAAACGACGTCCCCAATTCTGTGCGCTTAGTAGCCCCCGACCTGGGCATCCTGCTGGTCTCTGCCGTCTGCCTTGGCATTTGCAGCCGCTTGCAGCCAGCAAGGGAGGTCGTCACCTGGAGCCAGCAGTCTGAATCCCCCCTCCCCCCAGAACAGGTGAGCTTGGCGTGGATCTGCTGGCCTTCCATTCTCTAAGCCAATGTTTCCCAACCTTAGAAACTTGAAGATGCGTGGACTTCAACTCCCAGAATTCCCCAGCCAGCTATGCTGGCTGGGGAATTCTGGGAGTTGAAGTCCACGCATCTTCAAGTTCCTAAGGTTGGGAAACGCTGCTCTAAGCTTCCTCTCTTCTTTGCAACTTTTCCCAGCCTGGGCTCATCCCAATGGATTGGATTACAACTCTCATCATCCCCAGCCGCCCCCCCCAACATACAGGTATTGGCTGGGAGTAGGAGCAGCTGTCCTGTTGTCCCTTCTCCATAGGTGAGCCCGGCCAAAGGAAGGCGCACCCTCAGTTTTTCTATGGCCTCTGGCTGTGCTCTGGGTGCATCTGCCCTTCTGATCTCCAGCTCTGCCCGAGTGGAGTTGGGGCAGCCTTAGAATCCATGCTTAAAATGTCTACGTTTTTCTCTTCTTTCCCCAAATCATCTCCGCTGCCTGTAAAACAGCTTGCAGCGAAACAGGAGCTTCAGTGTAAAAACCCAGCTGGGTGCATCTCCTCCTATGCAGGGAAGGAAAATGTGTGCCTCCGTTGCACCCTTTCGTGTTTGCAGGATTCCTCCACACGCGTCTCCTATTTCCCCTCCCTGCTTGGGGGAGGGGGGGAGTTACCAGCCATAATGGCTGGATTGCCCCAGAAAGGGGGGTGGGTTCCTCAGCTCAGGACATGTTTGGACAGTGGGCTGGCCTTGGAGCCAGGGGTCAAGGAGGCAGAGCCACATAACTTTGCAGGTCAAGATCCCCCACCCTGGAAAAATCAGTGGGCTTGGGAACCTGAGCCAGGCAGCCGAGCCAAACAGGCCACTCTCTGTGGAATGAACTTGGCAAAGCCCTTGTGGGAGACAAACAGGGCCAGGTGCTGGTCGGGGCGAGGAAGGGGCCTTGTCCATCAGAGAGCACCAGCTGGACATCTCCCCCCCCCTTGTACTCTCAAACCATCCAGATTGGTAACAACAGCTTAAACTGACCATGCCTTGATTTATAAATTGGGAGGGGGCTCAGTTTTGGATTTTCTACAGTGGCATTATTCCATTTTTAGATGAAAGTTTAGAGAAAGAAGGGGGCCCACATTGAAGGGAAGAGGAGGGCACTTCCATTCTGCAGCTCAGGTTGCCACCCTTGCCCCTAGATGGACACACACACACGCACCGTCAATTCAGTATTGAGCATTTCCCCCCCAGCCCGTTGAATTTCTCAGAGACCTGATCGGCTTTCCCAGAATTCTGCTGGCTTGCATTAAGCTGCTGCCCCAAGGGCTGCCAGACCTCCTTCACAAAAGGGCGCTTGAGTCTCTCGTTGGTGTGGAGTGACCCCTTGTGGCTTTTCCTTTTCCTTCAGGAAGAGGCGGCCATCGATGAGGGCCGGCCAGAGTCCCCCGGAGGGACTGACGCTCCGGCCCCGGACTCGCCAAGGCGGCGGGCACAGTTGGCTGCTCGGCTCCGGGTGAAGGCTCACGGGCTCTTGATGGCGGTTGGAAAGATCTTGGCTGTTGTGTTAATTGCACTGGCAGGTAGGTGTGGAGGATTCTGTGGAAAGGGGACGACCCAGTTGTGCATTTCAGAAGAAGCTCCTACTCTGAGTAGCTGCACCTAGTTGGAACCTTTTAGGCTTAAGTGTTAAGCTAGAAGTGGAGAGGACGTTCTGTCCAATGCAACACGCAGGAAAATATTGGCCAGCCACATTGAAGAACCCAACCTGGGTCTCTTGCTTTGTTAATTACAAGTTTCTCTTTTACATCTTTTTTAATTAGCCCCAGCGACAAAGACAGAAATTGCTAGCCCTACCTATCCCAGTTGAATAGGAAGCAGCCCTCCAGAACACACATACAGGAAACTTCCAATGACCTAGGGCAGGGGTAGGCAACCCCGGCTCTTTTATGACTCATGGACTTCAACTCCCAGAATTCCTGAGTCAGCTGACTCAGTTGAAGTCCATGAGTCATAAAAGAGCCGAGGTTGCCTACCCCTGCCCTAGGGAAAGGAACCAAGAGAGGAAGCTGCTATCGGAAAGGGAAGAGGCTACTTCCGGGGTGCTGGAGGAGAAGCATCTCCTTGATGGCCAGGGATCTCTAATCCATCTGACTAGGAATGCTAGGCTGTTACCCAGCCCACCTGGAAGGTCCCAGCTGGGGCCACAGAAATGTGCTATGGCTTCATGGGTGTTCAGATCTTGGTGAGAAAAGTTCGTCAGGACTCTGCAGGAGCAAAGAAAGCCATGCTTTGTTTCTGGCACATCTGGAATGTGAAACTGAATCACTTTTCCGGCAGCGCTGATGTGGCTTCTTAAGGGTTTCCCAGACTTCTCACATTATCATGAAGGGTTTAATCTTCTGAGGATTAGCTCTGGATTCGTGCCTTGAAATTCCTCTTGAGAATGGAAGGTTTGTAGGAGACAAGCAGGCCTGAAGTGCCCGTGCCAGCCGGTCAGAGCTGGTGGCGCTTTGGAGCTCTCGGCCACCCCAAAACCTTAGAGAACTACCCTGGCAGTGGGATCAATGTTTCTTGCCTTAAAAGGCTCCAGTCCTCATGCTCTCTTCATGAGGTCCATTATGCCAAGCAGCCTCTAAATCTCAGTCAGACTGCTGCTTCTCTCTCTTCCAGGGATCGCCTTGCCCTCGGCCTTCTCCAGCGTCTACTACCTGCTGTTTGTGGGCCTCATGACCTGGTGGGCCTGCCACTTCTCCATCAGCCACCTGGCCTTCAACGCTTTGTGCATCATGGTGGATGTCTTTGCTGGGGCCCACCTCATTTGCCTGTATGGCTACCAGACCCCCTTCATGCAGAAAATCCTTCCACCCGCTGGCCTCTGGGCACGGTAAGTGGGGTGTCCTTTTCACTGCTCTGGAAGGATGCAGCATTTGGTGGCCTGACCCTGGAGGCAGATGCACCATCCCCAGAATTTAGTTCCTGGAAGATTTCTCTGCTGGTGGGGTGGCACTGTGGAGCAGCAAGAGTCAGCCTGCATATCCACCTTCTTAATCTTTCAAACTTCCCTCTTAAAATGGGGGTGAGGAGAGGGACTCTCCTCTTTATTGGTGTAGATGTTGATCTTCTGGATCTGCCGGGTGGCAAGTGGGGGATCTGAAGCGGTTCAGTCTTTCCCCAAAGAGGAGAAGGTCCTCCCATGGCCACGTGCCAGGCAAAAGCTGGATTGGGATGGCCATCGGTTGTGAAGTTCCCTCCTGATCTGGTCCCACCTTTGACAGAAGAAGAGCAGCTGAGGTGGTCTGGAAAAAAACCAGCCTCCCCCCCAGTTTTATTTCTCCCCCCAAGTCCCCTGAGTGGCCAAGATAGCCTCCTTCCCTGACTTTGGGGGTTTGGCAGGGTCCCACTGTTGATGCATCAGGGCTCTGCGGGCAGCCTGGCTCCAGGCACCTCCTAGTTGAATAGACAAGAGGCACCTTTCCCTTTGAAGAACAGCTCAGGATCCAATCTGCTGTGGACCTCCTGAACAGCTGCAGGTGTTTGCTACCATTTGGGTTTCTCGTGGGAGGGGGCTTCCCTTCTCCGCTGCAGCCTTAATGGGAGCATCTGAGGTTCTCACAGCCTACTGGATAGAGACAGCTAGGAAGTTCGGCATGCCAGAACCGTCTTGAGGAACACAGAGGAGCGCATGGCTTGAAAAGGATAACGTGCTAATACGAGGCTCTGAACATTTTTCTTTGCATCCTGAAGACCCCGAGGTTTGGGTCCAGGGCGCCCCCCCCCCCCCGAGGACTAAAGAGTAGCTGGAGAGCGACCAGAAGACCTTCAGTCATTGTATCTGCAGTCGGTCTGAATGCTGCTTTTCTCAATCTCTCCTGTAGGCTGTTTGGGCTGAAGGCCATTATCCTCCCCGGAGGCTGCACCCAGCCCAACAAGCTGCTGCTGGACCTCAACCACCCCTGGCCCGTCTACGCCAATCCAGGCATCCTCCTGCTGCTCTGTTACGTTTTGGCTACCTTGGTGAAGCTCCGAAGGCTGCGCTCCTCTAAACAGGTGAGCCCTGAGTATCTCGGTGGGATGTTCGTCACCTCAGTGATCTGGTTACAGGAGGAGCGTCAGTCGCCTGACCTTCCCTTTTAAACCCTTGAAAAACAGAGGGATTCCGAGTCTTCCACCTCAGAGCTTCTGGAGCTGGAAAGCCGGTCAAAGGACAAAGACCACCTGCCCGAAGATGCCAAGGTGAGGGGGTGGGCAGGTTTTGCTCCGGGGGCCAAGTCCCCTTAGTTGGACAAGAGGCAGGTCAGGGAGGGCAGGGAGGATCCCCTTCAGCACCAGCAAGGAATCGGCTGGCACGAGGAGCAGGCTGGGCCCCTGGAAGCAGCAGAACACGGTGGGGAGGACCGTGCTATCTTAGACCGAAGGTCCAGATCGTGGCATAGCGTCGTTCAAAGGGGAATCCACCCAGAGGGGAGTGAACAGGGCTTGAACGTGGCTCCTTCCGGATGCGTCTCTGATGCTTCCAGGCCTTTTGGGATGTATGTGAGTTCGGGCTGCTTTGGGTTTTCTCTGAGACCTGCTGATTCACTTTGCAATCTTTGCAGCCGATGCTGGTCCAGGATCCTGAGGCTTCTGGGGCCGAGGACCTCGCCGTGCATGAAGCCGAGGGAGCCAGTCACGCAGGTGAAGCTTTGTATTGCTGTGACAAGGAGGCTGCAGCAAGACTGCCCTGCAGCTGCTCTCCCCGCCGCCCTTAAATTGGGACGTTTAAGGGGGGGGTCTGGACCGTGCTCTAAGGGAATCCCTCCTCTGCAGCCCTCCGGAAACAGAAGCCTCCCCAGGAGAAGCTGCAGCTCCTTCATTCCTTGGGCCACGTCGTCATGAAGCAGAGCTACGTTTGCGCCCTCATCGCCATGATGGTGAGCGGGTGGGGAGGGCTCTTAAAATACAGCTAAGGAAAAGCCCTGGCAGCAAATATTTAATCTTTTTGAAGGCGGGGGCACTCCATCCCCGGTCCCGTTGCTCTGAGGTTGGCCAGCGCTGGCCACTCACAAAACAGGCCATTCTGGCCTAGTATCACAGCTGGGTTCCTTGTGAGGTCCAGAACCAGATCTAAAGTGAACTATGACCATCCTTTTCCTGTAGGATAATTTAACACGATACGATAACATAATGAGTTGTAGCAACCATCCTAGACTCTCTTAGACTCATTGAGAAGCACATCATTCAATCTGAGAAGCAGGAGACCTTAGACAATCTGAAATGGTCTCGGGCCGTGGTGGCGAACCTATGGCATGCGTGCCACAGGTGGCACGTAGAGCCCTCCCTGTTGGCACGCACGGCATCTCCCCAATCCTAGGCCTTCAGCTGGGTTTTATAAAACCTTTTCACTTTAGGCCTCCGCCACCGTGTGCAAAAAAAAAGGGGGGGCGATGTCCATTTTGTTCTATGAGTTCATGGTGACCTAACCCTAAGTGGCATTTTCCTCCAATGGGATTTTCCCATGTAGTTTACCAGGAAACATAGATAGGGCAGGCTAGAAAAGTCAGTGCCCTCCTAACCATACCCAAGCACTCCGAGTTTGTTGGCAAAGTCCATTTTCCTGTATGAGTCCATGGTGACCTAACCCTGACCCTACGTGGAATTTTCCTCCATTGGGCCACGCCCACTTGGCACCCGACGATACATAAGTGGGTTTTAGGTCGCAGTTGGGCACTCGGTCTCTGAAAGGTTTGCCATGATTGGTCTAGGGCAGGAGTAGGCAACCTCGGCTCTTTTATGACTCATGGACTTCAACTCCCAGAATTCCTGAGCCAGCCAAGCTGGTTCAGGAATTCTGGGAGTTGAAGTCCATTAGTCATAAAAGAGCCGAGGTTGCCTACCCCTGGTCTAGAGTCTGCTGCTCAAGCAGGGGGTCAGACTAGAAGACTTCCAAGGTTCCTTCCAGCTCTATTCTGATTGATTGATTGATTGATTGATTGATTGATTGATCGAAGCCTTTAGAATTGTACGGGATTACCAAAGTAATGTACAAATAATCTGTAGAAATCTATAATTATTTTCTATGTTTCCTTTCTGTATTTTATCTTCCCTCTTTTATAATTTTTCTTTTTTTTCCAAATCCTTTAATCTTGTGTTTTTGATCACCCATAAAGTTGTGTGTATAAAAAGAGAAGCACCTCCCAGCCTGCTCACACTGGGGTTGACTGTCCTTTCCAGGTGTGGAGCATCACCTACCACAGCTGGCTGACCTTTGTGTTGCTGCTCTGGGCCTGCCTCATCTGGATCGTGCGTAGCAGGCACCACTTCGCCATGCTCTGCTCGCCCTTCATCCTCCTCTACGGTATCGTTCTCTGCAGCCTGCAGTACGTGTGGGGGATGGATCTGGAGCCCGAGCTGCCCACCAAGATCGGCTTCATGCCCCTGGAGCAGCTGGGGCTGGTGCAGCCTCCGTACCCCTGCCTGGACCTGGGGGCTAAGGTAGGATCAAGCCCAGAGACCACTTTGACCTATGTTGATACCTGCGTTGGTTTAGATTCCTCAGCTGATGCTTTGCTGGGCGGTGGGGCTCCGAAGGAGGTCTGTCAGCCGTCCAGGGCCTCTTGCACAGCTCAGCACAGAACTGGGATGTTCATCGTGTTTCTCAACCTCGGCAGCTTTTAAGCCGTTAACTTTTGTCAGCTGCTGGAATTCCCCAGCCAGCGTGCTTTAAGATACGGGGACCCCAATGCTTAGAATTCCCCAGCCTGCTGGTGTGCAGACTGAAAATGACACCCAGTTTCATGACAAAGTGCAAGAATGGAGGACGCTGCCTTTCCGTATATGCACTTCCTTTTCTTTTTTAAACTAATTTTTATTGGAAAAATTTTTTGCAGAGTAAAGGCAGTACAATTAAAAAAAGAAAAAAGTATGAAAAGTAAATACATTTTAATATTGTGTTATTTTTCAATCCAGGCTGGCAAATAATTTTGATTTCAGGCGCCTTTAAGAGGGACGTGTGTGGGGTGGGGAGTCTCCCAGGCATCCCCGGACTGCGCTTTGAGGAACACATCCGGAGGGAAGATGCAGCTCTTTCAAGTCTGCCGTTTAAGTTTCAGCTTACAGACCATCCTTGCCTACTTGAGACCAGGCCCGCTTCTCTTCGTCCAGGGCTTGACTGAGATGCTCTGACCTGCGTTTCTGCATGCCTTCTTCCCCACAGCTCCTTTATACCTTGACCTTTTGGCTTCTGGTGCGACAATTTGTGAAGGAGAAGCTGCTGAAAAAGAAGCCCCTTTCAGCCCCCCTGATGGAAGTGACGGTTATCGAGGCAGGTGAGTACGGAGGCTCTGAAAACGTGGGGTGACAAGCAGATCCAGTAAATAATAACATGTATTTTAATTTTTAAAAATCTGACTTTAGTGGGACTTAAAGGCCATTATACCTGCTAAATGATTATCCAGCTCCATTTTTGCATTTGTGGGAGGTTTATTGGTGACCTCTTGGCAACCCAACAGTTGGACTTGCAAAGAATTCTGTCCAGATAATCTGCAAACCTTGTCTTAACTTGCACTGGAGAGCAGGATTGGTCTTCGGGAGGTTTACAAGCATTTGTTTGCTCACCCAACATTTCTGGAATAAGCTGCAATGGGCTGGGTTCCCAAAACCCAGTGCATCACTTTCTAGATGGGCCTGATGGGTCAACTGGGCTGCAGCAGTTTTAATTTGAATGAGGGTTGAGTTCTGCCCTGGCGTCCAGGTCATTCTGAGCCCCACTGTTCCGCTCCCCTCTTCTTTGCAGAGCCAGACCCCAAGCATGATGTCCTGAAAGTCCTGGGCAGCTACGTGAAGGACTTCTACGCCAAATTCTGGATCTTAGTCTGTGCTGGCATGTTCATTGTGGTCAGCTTTGCTGGACGGCTGGTGGTCTACAAAATTGTCTACATGTTCCTCTTCCTCCTGTTCCTCACCCTCTTCCAGGTGATTAGTGGACCTTAGAGCAGAGAGATGTCAGGATTTTTAGGGATTAAAGGACTGAAAAAGACAAGGGTGCAAAGAAGGGGAAGAGAGCAGGGGAAACCATCCCCCTTTTGCCTTGTCCTGATGACCCACAGATTTGTTGCTAGAGTTCCCAGTCATTGTGGCTTTCAAGCCAGACTGGTCCATCTACCCATCAGATGGGGCAGCAATCTCGGTAGCTGTTCTAAGAGACTTCTTGGGGTCTCTTGAACCAATACAACAGAGGGGATGAGTTATACCACAGCGTGAAGATGACTAGGCGCTTTCCTCTGCCCTCCTCTGCACCCAACTTCTTCTGCAGGTTTACTACGGTCTCTGGCGGAAACTCCTGAAGGCCTTCTGGTGGTTTGTGGTTGCTTACACCATGCTGGTTCTTATAGCTGTTTACACCTACCAGTTTGAGGACTTCCCCGTGTACTGGAGGAACTTCACCCACTTGACCGATGAACAGTGAGTGGAGCCACAGCTTCGTAGCCCCAAACCCCATGGATCTGTGGATGACAGCTCCTTACCTGGTCTAAGTCTGGGGATAGGTTGGGGTAGATCTCGTGTTGATTTCAAATAGATCCAAACACTCTCCTCTGCCCAGGTGGGCCATGGGACAACTTAAAGAGATTTGAGTGGATTGAATGGTTCTGAACTGATTGGTCAGTTCAGAAGAGGACTGCACGTAGGTCAGGTCCTGTCTGGGACTCAGAAGGTCCTCCCTTCCTCTTTGTCCAGACTGGGTGACCTTGGCTTGGAGCAGTTCAGCGTCTCTGAGCTCTTCTCCAGCATCTTCATCCCAGGCTTCTTCCTGCTGGCCTGTATCCTTCAGCTCCACTACTTCCACCGCCCGTTTATGCGCGTCACCGATCTGGAGTGCATCATCTCACCCGGGTATGTCCATTGCTTCCGAGTGGGAAAGTCCCGGCTCCCTGAGCCAGCTTTTGATTCATTTGCTGGTTGGAGGAGAAGGAAGCCTCAGCCACCGCCCCAATCCCAGGGAGGCTTCAGCTCTTAAGTCCTCTTGGGGTTCTTCTTGATTTTAGGAAGCGAGAGCTTAGTGGGAGCCAGGAGCTGCTTCAGGCTGAAGGGGGCAAAGCAGAAGACCCCGAGCCAGACGATGACGTTGATGCCTCTTCTGAAGGTAAGGGGAGAAAGCTGAAGAAGAAGGTGTCAAGGGAAAGCAAAGGTCCATCTCTGCAAAAGGTACACCACCCAGGAAGAGAATTAAGCTGGTTTTCTTTCTAATGGAGAGTTCCAAGCATCCTTTCTCTTCCATTGGGGAGGACAAAGCCTTCTAAAGAACCAGACTTGGTGAAGTCTGAATATTCCCAGCTCTGCCTCCTCCTCCTCCTCCTTGCTCTCCCACAGAGGGTGTGCCCAGCAAGTGGGGCCTGGTGCTGGAGCGTCTCTCGGTGTTGGGGAAGAGCTTCTCAGATAGTCTCGGCTGCATCCAGGGCTTTGTCCTTCGCCTGCTGGAGCTGCACATCTTGAAGCTTTTGGCCCTGTACATCATGTGGGTTGCTTTGCAGGAGGTGAGTCCTGGAAGAAGGGCTGGGCCCAGGAGGGGAGCTGCCGAAGGCCAAGGGGAGGGCTTGATTTAGGCAAGGAGCCACCTGGGGATCAAAACATCTGACCTCCAAAGTGCCAGCTCAGGAAGCCACAGAGGTCCGTAAGATACAGGAGATGCAGGCTGCAAAATTTAATGCCTCGGGTATTTTCTGTCCCATGAAATCTCCAAAGTATCTTCACACAAAGCATGTTTTAGTCATTGAGCTGAGAGTAGCAAGGAAAGACGAAGATCTGCTTTGGCCCAGGGAGGTTGCAATTGGCTGTGGGCCAAGGTGTGGGCCATGCAGAGCCCCAAATCACCTTTGAGGCTGTGGGAGTCCGACCTGGATGCATCCTTCAGCACCAGGATTACCTTCTCATCCCTTTTCTGCCCCTTGAGGAGCTTCCTTTTTGAAAAACTAAAGGAAGGTTGCTCAACTCATCAGAACGCTGCCAGCCAGCCAGCCAGCCAGCCAGCCAGCCCGCCTCCCCTGCACGATCCAGGGTTCCAACTGCTGTTCTTCCTCTCCTCTTCCAGGTGTCGGTGATGAACCTGCTGCTGGTGGTGTTGTGGGCCTTTGCGGTGCCCTACAGCCGCTTCTGCCACATGGCCTCCTGCCTTTCCACCATTTGGGCCTGCATCATCATCGTCTGCAAGATGCTGTACCAGTTGAAGATTGTCAACCCACAAGACTATGCCAACAACTGCAGCTTGGTAAATGTGCCCCAGCCTCAGACCCAGAAATGGGAGAAGTGCCTTCCAACTTGGGCTGAATGTGTGGGAATCAGAGGCATGGAAGGGGAAAAAATAGTGGTCACCAGGGAAATGATGGCTGATGATTAGATTGAGAGTTTATACCCTATCCCAGGGGTAGGCAACCTTGGCTCTTTTATGACTCGTGGACTTCAACTCCCAGAATTCCTGAGCCAGCATGGCTCAGTATGGAAACCTCTCCCATTTCTCCTCAGCATGGCTGCCTGGCTCAGGAATTCTGGGAGTTGAAGTCCACAAGTCATAAAAGAGCCAAGGTTGCCTACACCTGCCCTATCCTAACCTCCCAGGAAGAATAGTGAATTCTGTTGATGGCATAACATCTTCTGGTTATAGTATTACAATATAATTCCTTTTTGTCCTTCTAGCCTCTGCTCAATAACACCAATCTCCAACCAGAGGAGATCAGCAATTCCACCCTCTACCAAGGTCCTGTTGACCCGGCCAATTGGTTTGGCATTCGCAAGGGGTATCCCAACCTGGGCTACATCCAGGTGTGTGGCAGCTGTTCCCCCCTAGCAGGTCCCATCATATCTGAGAGGGAACCCATTTGATACTAAGGCAAGGTGGTTTCTGTTTCCCGTTCTGCTCCTCCTTCTTCCTCTTTAGAACCATCTGCAAGTTCTGGTCCTGCTGGTTTTTGAAGCAGTGGTGTATCGATGCCAGGAATACTATCGCAAGAAACACCAGCTGGTGCCTCCCCTCACCCAGACCATCTTTGAAGATGCGACACGCCAGAACCTAGATCAAGGCTTGCTGAACTGCATCAAGTACCTCATCAACTACTTCTTCTACAAGTTTGGTCTTGAGGTGAGCTGGGCCCTGCTGGCTGGGCCGAAGAGACGATGCTACCCAAGTTATGTACAATGAAGAAGATAAGACACCAGGAGTGTCTGGAGCAAAAATATCAAGGCATATGAAAAAGGGGTGGAGCTTTTGCAGTAACGAATAAGAGAAAGAGGTGTGGCATTTGGCCAAGAGAATAGAAGCTTCTTAATGACAGAGCAGAGATTTCTCGTTCATCTCCCAAGATGTCACCAGACCAAAGATCTCTTCCTTGACTTCGTTCCCTTCTCTTTCCCCAGATTTGCTTTCTAGCGACAGTGAACGTGATTGGCCAGCGCATGGACTTCATGGTGATCTTCCATGGATGCTGGTTGGTTGTCATCCTGACGCGGAGGCGGCGTCAAGCCATTGCCAAGCTCTGGCCCAAGTACTGCCTCTTCCTGGCTCTCTTCTTCATCTTCCAGTATCTTCTCTGTGTTGGGATTCCTCCAGTTCTCTGCATTGGTGAGATTCCAACCTAGGGAACCAGCCAACGGTTGCTGCAGTCTTCCTTTCCAAATAAAACAAGTGTTTGGCATCCTTTCTGCTTCTCCTCCATCCCCATAAGGCATTGATGGAGGTCATTGCAAGTTGCTTCCATAAAATGCTTAGAAAGCCACGTACAACCCAAAGAAAGCAACCAGCCATGGTTGTTATACCAAGTGCCATTCTGATCCTCACATCACAAGGGCATCGCTGAACCAGAAAAAAAGTCATCCCAAACGTTCAGTGGGCAGTTCCCCACTGAGAAAGGCTTGCAATATCTGGGGAATTTTAGGCTAGGAAAGAGCTGACTTAAGGATACTAGAAATATACCAAATTCTGCATAATGGGGAGATGCGGACACAGGAAGAATTTTCTCCTCCTTGAACCGGCAGATCATCCCAAAACATAGGGAGTGAGAGATCCAGGACACACAGGGGAAGCTGCTTTTGGTTAAACCATTGACTCTCCTGTGCCAAGATGCAGCGACGGTGATCAATTAGGCTTTAAATGAGAATTGTACAACTCCCGGGGGTGTGTGGAGATCATTGCTGTCTGCTGCTCAAAGCTACACGGTCAGCACACGGCTTGTCTCTTCCCATCCTCCTCCTTCTAAAACAAAAAGCTTTGGAGAACCTGAAATGAGGGGGGGAGGGCTGCTGTGGTCCGCAGCCAGGTGCTTTTCCCTAGGTGCCATCTTTGTGCTTTTTACCTGTCTAGATTACCCATGGAGGTGGAGCCCCTCCCTTCCCATTACCTCTGTTCTCATCAAATGGATGTACTTCCCCGACTTCTTCATGAAACCCAATTCAGTCAATCTCATGAGTGAGTACCTAGAACAGCCCTCCTGCTGTGAGAAAACCTGGTGGAAGAGAGCTGTTTCTTCATTCATTTTCTTTATTTATTAAAGAAATTTATATGGCCTTCCATGAATTAACTCACAGGAATAAAGCCCCAAACACAAAACCCGATACTGCCTCCCCCCTTTTTTCTGTCCTTATGTGGCAATTAGTGGCAAAACAAGATATGGAAGCAAAGAGACTGTCCCTGTTTGCAAGTGAATTCAGAAAGGGTGTAATATTTTGCTACTTGATTGGGGTAATTAAAATCTTCCTCAGTGATCCACTGAGCCCCAGCCTTAATTCAGGCATGAGCCAAATTCAGCACCAGGGACAGCTACTGAGAAGCAGGTTGGGTGGGGCCATTGTCAATTTTGCCCCTTAGAGCAGAGGCCCCCAACCTTTGGGGCACCAGGGACCGGTTACCTGGAGAGACGTTATTCCACGGACCGGAGGGGGTGTGGTTTTGTGTGCTGCCTGCATCCTGCAGATGAGGCTTTGCTTGTTTGTGTGGACCGGTTTGTGGCATGCCACGGACCGGGGGTTGGGGACCCCTGCCCTAGAGTGACAGTTTGGACACTTTTCCTTCAGGATGTAGTACAGTTCTTAAATATAGTCTGTGATATTCTCTCTCTCTCTCTCTCTCTCTCTCTCTCTCTCTCTCTCTCTCTCTCACTCACTCACACACACACACACACACACACACACAAACACCAAGCTGTGGTATGTAGGTTGTATGAATTGCAGAGAGGAACCCTGATGGGCCACACCCCTTGGGATGGGAGGCTCTTCCCCCTCCCCAAAAGAGGAGGCATTTCTGCATCCCACAGGCCACAACTGCTTTCCTGTGTCTGTTGGTGTGATGGGCATTTAAAAAAAACCTCACTTCCCGCAGGTGATTTCCTGTTGCTGCTCTGCGCGTCTCAGCAGTGGAAGGTTTTTGTCAACGAGCAGAGGGAGGAATGGGTGCAATTGGCTGGGGACAACCGGGAGCAACTGGAGCCTCTGCAGGGGCAGCCAAACCCCGTGCCCAATTTTGTCAACTGCAGGTGAGAGCGGAATAGTTCCCCCCCCACACTAGTAATAGCCATGTTTTGCCCCTGGGTGACTCTTCCTAGCTAACTTCATGCTAGCTAGGATGATTTATCCTAGTTAAGGATAAGGAGGGGTGTTTGAACCAGCGCTGCATTTATATCCCTTACAGCTGGGATTAAATCCACTGAGATCCATCAAAGATCCATGACTTGCTGGATTCTTGATTCGATTCCGCTGGACTCTTCTTATATTCTCAATTTTTTCTTCCCCGCTTGCCAGGTCCTACCTAGACATGGTCAAGGTGTGTGTGTTCCGCTACCTCTTCTGGTTCGTCTTGGTCATTGTCTTCGTCGCTGGGGCCAATCGCATCAGCATCTTTGGCCTGGGCTACCTGATGGCCTGCTTCTACCTGCTGCTCTTCGGCACTGCCATGCTGCGCTGGTCCCTGCGCGCCCGCCTGATCCTGTGGGACTGCCTGATTCTCTACAACGTGACGGTGATCATTGCCAAGAATATGCTCTCGGTAAGGCTGAAGTTCCCTGCAAAGCCTTCCGTCCATCAGGCTAAGGGATGTTCAAAACGGTGGACCCAGTTTTTTGTGTGTGCAAAATGTGAGTCTTTGGTCTGAATGCAGACAGCCGCTTTTGGGTGGGGTGTGACTCCCTTTCCGTTTCCACCAGCTTCTCTCCTGCGTCTTCGTCCAGCAAATGCAGAACAACTTCTGTTGGGTCATTCAGCTCTTCAGCCTGGCCTGCACCGTCAAGGGCTACTATGACCGTGAGTGTCCGCTGTTGCTATCCAAGCGACTAAGAGGGAGAACTTCCTTTCCCCACTTCTGGGGGTAGACCTGGAGTCTGGCTATGGAAAGAGGGGAGCGGGAGGGTTGCGTAGCTGTGCTGTTTCTCCCCTGAGGATTTGTGACGTTGACGGTTGTCACCCAACCGTCCCTGAAGTGTCAGAGTTCCTGTCCGTGTTACTGTTGCTTTGGCCCAGTGATGATTGGGGGACTCCAGAAGTTGCCAGAAGTTGCTTGGGTGGAAAAGACTGGAGAAAGGCCAAAGACACACCTTGCTTTGGGCGTCTTGGATGAGGTTCAACCAACCAGATTTAGCCAAACAAGATTTGGTTTACTTTGGCCCCATATTAAATAGATAACCTTTTTTGGCATGTTTACCCAAGGTTATCATTTAATGTGTTGCATAAACAACACCTGAAACCTGACCTAACGGCTTCTGTTATTTCTAGTCAGTTTGAGTGGACTTGTGCATTCAATCATAAAAAAACAGATTTGTGTGAAAAGATGCATTTTGCACCTGATGACAACCGTGACCCTCTGAGCTTGTACAGAGGCGTCCATTTGAGTGGGACGGGGGAACCTCCTCAGGTGGAGAGCCCAGAGTCCCCGCTGGGGGGGCCGTCGTGGTGGGCTCCGAGGTGTGGGGAGGGGTTCGGGGTCCCCACCTGCTTTGCTCCACATCTGAGCCCCTCCCTGCCCCCTCCTTTGCCAGCCAAGGATGCGGACAAGAGCCAAGACTGTGCGCTGCCTGTGGAGGAAGCCGGCATCATCTGGGACGGCATCTGCTTCGTCTTCCTGCTTCTCCAGCGCAGGGTCTTCCTCAGCTACTACTTCCTGCATGCCTGGGCCGACCTCAAGGCCTCGGCCCTGCAGGCCTCCAGGTGAGCGGGGGAAGGGCTGGGGCGGGGCAGCGCTTGAGAGGGGCGCTTTGCACATCTGGGATGCAGACTGTGCAGTCCACTTTCCAGCAAAAGGATGTGCATAACAAACAGCGGGTTTGCTTAGCTCAACGACCGCCACAAGAAAGATTGTAAAATTGGGAGTGGTCACCTGTTGACCCACTGAATGACCGTCATGACTCACAACCATAATTGCTAGCTCGATTACGGCCATAAGTCAAGGACTACCTGTATTGTAATCGTACACAGATTCGAGCGAACACGTCTTGGTGTCTGGTCGCTGAGGCTGAAGAGCCGTGGCCTGTTTCTATGTTTGGTTAGGCCATTCTGGGAAATCAGGAATGTGGCTTGGCAGGGCTCTTTCTGACATTCATGGATCCTGGTTTGTGTCTCCTCAGGGGCTTCGCGCTTTTCAAAGCCAGAATGATCAAGCAGATGACCGCCCACCTCCAGGCTGAAAAGAAATCCTTGGTCCAACTTAAGCGGCAGTGAGTGTCCTGGGGAGGAGGGGGAGGAGAGGAAGACGCCCAGCGGGGGGGGGAGAGGAGGGGGGACAGATGTTTATCCTGGCTTTCAGGACTGGGGTCCCGAGACACCCTTCCCTGGAGCAAGGAGTAGTTTTCATTTTTGTTGATTTGACCCAAACACCAGACTGAGGTGGAGCTCAGCCATCAGCTCCTATATCACAACCATTTCTGGCTCTCCTGGGAGAGATCTTGTGACTCAAGTGGGGAATCTGCCAGGGGGAATCAAGGATCTCTGCAGGATCTGCAGATGGGAATCAGGGCTGTGGAGGGTCAAAGCCCCTGAGATTGCTTGGAGGTGAAGCTTCTGCCCTGGTGGACGGAGTTCCAGGGCCCAAGCTGGGGCCTTCAGGCAGGGCTGAGGAAATGCCCAGAGGAGGCTGCCAGTCCAGCCTTGGCAGGGTGGGGCAGGGAGACACGTGGTCACTGGGGAGGGAGGGCCTTGCAGGGTCAAGCCGCCCACTTTGACTCCTGGGGCCCATAGAAATTACTTGAGGTGAGGAAACCCTGCAGGCAAAAGAGGATCCAAGGTGGTTGTTGGCATGGGGAGATGAAGCCTCTGTGCCACTGCCTAGTTCCTGCCCTCTGCCCACAGGATGCAACGGATTCGAGCCAAGCAGGAGAAGTACCACCAGGGACAGCTGCCCAGAGACCCAGAAGAGGCCACGGAGGCAGACACGCCAGGTGTGAAGGGAGCGTCAGGGCCAGGCTGGGGAGCATTTCTGGAAAGCCTCTGGGAAGCCCACCGCTTGGCCACGCCCAAGGGCAGCAGATCTCCAAGTGGCCTGCTCCACAGTATGGTTTCACTGGATGCCCACGTCACATCAATGCCACACCGTTGTTCTGGCAGCGGACCCTACGAAAGCCGCCATTCTGCTCACAGGATACGCCGGAAAGTTTGACCGGATGCCGTTTGGAGCCATGGAAGGCAGGGGGGGGAGGATGTGGGTCTTCCTTTATCCTTGCCAGTCCCACCCGCCTTCCTCCTAGGATTTGGGCACTCCCTGCCTGCCACACCCACGTAGCCTTTGATTACACCCTGCTTGGTCTCCGTGAAGAGTGGTGGGTGCTGTCTTCTTTCACCCACTCCCAGCCGCATGAAGCAGGCATGGCTCTTGCCCCTGAGAGATTATGGGTTGCCTGGCAGGGAGACCCAGGCGGTGGCCCCGGTTCCTTTGGGCCTGGGCTCGCGGAAGGCATCAGTGTGTGTTAGGAGAGGAGCAGCTGCTCGTTCAGGCTCGGCTGGCATTGTCCACGGTCAGCCCTGCCCTGGCCCTTCCTGTGCCCCTCATCTGCCTTCGTTCCATGTTCCACAGCCTCAGGTGCCAAGAAGGACCCTGGCCAGCAAAGGAAGCGCTGGTGGCGCCCGTGGTTGGATCACGCCACAGGTACAACCCAGCCCTGCCTCGGGGCTGGCAGACATACTAACCCCAGTTCATCCTCCTGTGGGCGAGCCTGGCTCTGCTGGCCATTGCAATTGCTAACCATGGTGTCATCTGGGTTCTGAATCCATCTCCTCCATCCCGCCTGCCTCTTTCTGGATGGGGCCTGTCTCTCTCTTCCAGGGTCTTCCAGCCATTGCTTGCTTGGGCTGCCTTTCTCAGTCAGCGTCTCTTGCTGCCTGGGTCCTTCCAGAGACCGCTGCAGCTTCAGGCCTCATCAGGCACCAGGACCCTGGTTGCTCGTCTCAGGGCTACCAGACGCCTTGGGCAAGCCCTGTCTTGGTTGGGGCCCATAGCTGAGACCTTTCAAGGCGGCCCAGGTCAGGCCCTGAACTGCGTGTAGATCCCAGGCTCGGTTCTGAAAGCTAAACCACTATGCAGACCAGCTGGTTTGCACCATTCTGTGACTTTGGGGGTTTGATTTAGCCAGCTGTGCCTTAGTCAATACACCGAGATTAAATCATGGCTTGCTTGTAGTATATAGACTGGGTAGAGCGCAAAATGGTCTTGGATCATTGCTTATCTGTCAGTGCAACTAGGTAGACCAGACTGAGATGCCAATGCTATGTAGATCAGTCCTGCTCTTAATGTAAAGCTATAGTAGCAGAACCTTGCAAGTCAAAATGTGCTTCCCCTTGCCTTTATCTTTGGGCGAATTAGGTTGGGGCTCATCCTTAACACTTCCTCACATTACATTCGTGCCCAGGGCTGAGTCCCCTCTTGCCTGGCAGCGGCCTTGATAGCGCCTCTCCCTCTGCCCATTAAGGACATCCCCGCTGCCCTCTACCCTTGCCTTAGGCACGTTGGCTGAGCCACCAAATCTTGCTGTGAAAGGCTTGCTGGCTTTGGCAATGCATGCTACGGGTGCAGCTGTTTTGGAGTGCTTAGTGAGCGTCGTCCTGCAGCGCAGCGTTTCTCAGCCTGGGCAGCTGGGAATTCTGGGCACTGAAGTCCATACATCTTCAAGCCTCCAAGGTTGAGAATATTTTACTGTGTGGCCTGGACTCTGCCTGGTGGACCAGGATCTAGTTTAGTAGAATGAACTTCCAAAGAGAGAGAAAGAGAGAGAGGTTGGTTCTCACTCTACGGGACAGGAACCCTCCCCAAAGAAGGGAAACGGGGCCAGCTAGGTGCCGACCAAGCCACCCCCTTGGCACCCCTGCAGTCCTAGCCAGGATGGGAGGCTGGGCTGCCAGAATCCCCGCTGAGATGTTGCGTGGACAGCTGGTGGCTGGTCTCCTCCTCCATTGCTTATGCCTGCTTGGGGAAGGAGGGTCTCTGCATGTTTTTGTTGCCTGGAAAACGTTTTCTCTGTTACATGTTTTGTGCCAGCCATGGCAGTTCCCCAAATAGGTCATCAGATGGAGCAAAGAGGCTTCTTTGCTCCCCTGCAGCAGGCCCCATTGGTGAGAGAGTTTTATGGCTAGGGAGGGGCCGAGACCCCCCATAAATACCTCTGCCCAGGGGCTGCTTCTTTGTTCTAGCTCTGCTTCTCTTTCTATCTATCTTCTCTCATAGAAGCATGGATGCTTCCATGCCATATAGCTCTTTTTATATAACCTGTCGATGAATAAAGCTTCATAATGACTGCATCTATGCATTCTGCCTATTTCACTTTGGAAGCACCTTAACGTTCCATCGATCTCTTGTGAAAGCTGCTTCACAAGTTGGTAGCAGAGAGGATGGTTAAAGGGAACGCTTCCAAAGCCTGCAGCTAATGCCTAGATTTGAAACTGAAATGGATGGCCGGAAATCGCAGATTGTGACCAGGAGTCTTCAATCAAGATTAACAGCTCTAGCCCCTGAAGCAAGCCCCGCTCCAGGTGAGAGCACAGATGGCCTCCTTCTGCACGCCACAGAGGGAAGCTTGGAAGTTTTACAGTCCGCCCAAGACTGTCAAGATGCAGCAGAAGCGCTCCGGGCCCAACGCAAGCAACGCGTGGATCAAATGTCTACACCAGAATGCAAGGAACTGCTTCTAAAACTCCTTGAAGTACAGGAGACCCCACAAGCCTCTCCACGGAGGACATCAGTGCAGAAGGACTGTGGATGCCGGGTAAGCCCCCCCTCAGCCACCACGAGGCCCCTCAATATGGCGCCTGCCACCCTGAGTAACCCCGGGACCCCAGGGCTTTCGGCGCGAAATCCCCTGCCTAACTGTGACCTCCAGCTTCCTGGGGCAACAGGAAACAAGATGGCTGCGCCCAGGGAGACCGCATGGCCCGGCACAGGAAGCAAGATGGCAGCCCCCTGTGCGCCCACATTTTCTAACAAAGAAAGGCCTCAACTTAGTCTGGAGGCCCAGCAACCCCTGGCATCCTGCCATAGCAACATGCAAACTCCTGGGCTCTCTCCAGCAGAAACCCTCGTGAGCTATGATGGCTATAAGACTGCTCATTACCCCCCAAGGCCCCCGACCCTCTCTCCGGGGCCCCCAGTCTTCCTTTCGCCCCCGCCCAGGCGCTCTCCTTACTTGGCCTTTGGGGGGGGGTTGGCCCCCTCCTCCAGCATCGGCTTTAGCCATCCCCAAGGTCTTCAAGGCAATCCAGGGCCGGGGAGGCTCCAGGAAGGATTTCCAGAGCATTTTAAAAACCAAGTGCCGGCCGGCAATCTTGGGCTCCGCCCACCCCCTGATCACATGTTTTCCGGACATGCCCAGTACGGGCTTTTTAACCCAGAAGGGGGGCCATCTGAAAATCAGAGAAATATACCACCAACGCCCACTAGAGGGGTACCTTTACCATTTTTTTCAATGCCAACCTCCCAAATGCTCCAAGAATGGGATAATACGTTTCTAATTGCATCCCCGTTGCCTCCAAACTTTGAAAAATTGAAAATTGGGGGTGAGAACTATCACAGTTGGAATAGAAATTTGCAGGTATGTCTATTGAAGGATGGGATTCTTGAAATGGCCCTGAACCCACCACCTTTCCCGTGGAGCTCACGAGAAGAGTGGCTTCATAGACAGACTTTTTCCACTCTGATGGAGTCCATCGATGATAATATGTTCCCTAGCATTCCAGATGGACTCACAGCTTGTGCAGCCTTGCGCCTATTATACAATTTATTCAACAGCAAGAGCATGGGTTCTCTCACCAGACTCACAACTGAGTTTTACAACACAAGACTCAGGTTTGGGGCCAGCATGGCAGAACATCTTGGAAAATTAAAATCCCTCAGGGCGCAACTAATGTCCAAAAATTACCGAATACCTGAAGAGAACTTGGTCGCAGTTATTGTGGCTTCCCTGGACAAAAGTTGGAACAATTTTATTATTTCCCTGGAAGGGGGCAGGGATGGACCCATGCCTCTGTCCTACCTCGAGGGCAGACTCATTGACGAAGATAGCAGACGTAGACATACGGGAGAATACAACAGAGTCACCAGCCAGCCAGCCAGCACACGACACCGCAACTCAGAGCGGGTTAATGCTCTACTCAAGTGTTTCACCTGTGGCTCTGAGGGGCACCTCAAGAAGGACTGCCCCCATTTTCAACAAGGCCCCAAGCGTGGTCCCAATCAAGGTAGGGGCAAGGGACAAGGAAGGGGCCGTGGCGGGGCCAAAAGTACTAACAATCTTGTATCTACCTGTGCCCCCACCACAAGAGCTGATAGCTCCACTGACTTATGGTTGCTGGACTCTGGAGCTTCATCTCACATTACTAATGTGAGTCAAGGTTTTAAAAGGGTAAAGAAAATGAAATCATCTGTCAAGGTGGCCAACGGTGATAAAGCTTTGGTTATTGGGGAGGGCACGGTTTCTCTACCCGGGCTTGGAAAAGTTGAAGGTGTCTTACACGCGCCCTCTATTGCCAACAACCTGTTGAGCATTATCAAGTTATGTGACGATGACGGGGTGGAAGTTTTATTTCGCAAAGGGGGAGGTCATGTCACCCGGGACCAGAGGGTCATTGGAAATATAGCCATCATAGATGATTTGCCATATTTCTCCCCCTTAGAAGGGGCCTCACAGACAACCCCAAGACTGCTTAACGACCGCAAGGGTGAAGCGGTTGCATCCAAGCCCCCACAGCAAGGCAGTGTGGATAAGAAATCCCAACCTCAGCTGTCACCTGAAGCACCGCTCAAGGCTACCAAAGCCAAGAGGGTGTCAGTCGGGAAGCCACTCCACGATAAGTGTGCCCATATTTTGCACCGAAGATTAGGTCATGCAAGCTTCCCTGTAGTTAAAAAGATGGGAGAGTTTGCTGAGGGAGTCCAGCTCAAAGATTGTGAGGTATTCCTGGACTGTGCAATCTGTAAGAAGTCAAAGAGGAAAGCTGCGCCTATCCCAAAAACATCACTGCGTAAGACCCAATTCCCATATCAACTAGTTCATGTTGATTTGGTCGGGCCTTTCACACCATCTCTAGGGAAAAGTCAGTATTTTCTCACTGCAGTTGATGATTTTTCACGGTACGGCCATGTGTATATCCTCACAGAAAAATCTGGAGCCTTTGACGCCATAAAATCACTCTACAACCTTGTAGAGACCCAGTATAAAACCAAGATTGCACAACTGCAGAGCGACCGCGGGGCTGAGTTCATGTCCCGAAAATTCCAGGACTGGGTAAAGCGTAAGGGCATCCGCCATTTTCTTACCGCGCCTTTCACCCCCGCTCAGAATGGTGTGGCAGAGAAAAGAAATGGAGTCCTACAAACTATGATGCGTAGTCTGATTGCAGACGCAGGGGTCGCAGAATCATACTGGGCAGAAGCGGTAAAATACGCCAATTATACCTTAAACCGCACTTGGAGCAGTGTTGTGAACCAGACCCCATATTTCCTAGTTCATGGTAGGAAACCAAATCTTGGACATTTACGTGTTTTTGGGTCCTATGCATGGGTTCACATCCCCAAGCAGCTGCGGAAGAAGGGGAGATCTGTCTCCCAGAGACTGAGGTTCTTGGGCTACGCTCCTGGCTCCAAGGCCTACCGTTTCCTGGGAGAAGGGGGCAAGATTGTGACTTCCCAATCTGCCTCCTTCGAAGAGGACTCCAATTGGGCCCAGATACACTCCAATGATCTGAGCCCATATATCAACCGTCCCAACAAGGGCACACCGACTACAACATCACCTGAGACGTCCACATACCCTGCCACCGACGAAAGTGTGGAACAAGACGAAGATGTCATCCCACCTGGTTCAGATGGGGAGGATGAGCCGTCCAGTTCCCCAGCAACGCCTCAGAAACCCGCGGGAGAAAAAGGCGGTGAGTGGCAGAAGGTAAGGAGGTCAAAGCGGTCCAACAAAGGCATCCCGCCAAAGAGAATTGACATTGGGCACATCGCGTCTGTTAACAGCGTTGTGGTCACCCCAAAATCCTTCTCTGACATCCAGGAGCTGCCCATCGAAGAACAGGAGAAATGGCAGCTCGCGATGGAGAAGGAAATGCAGAGCTTAAAACAACTCAAGGTCTTCACCCCCCTGCAACCTCCAAAGGAGAGGAAAGTCATTGGCACAAGGTGGGTTTACAAGGCAAAACCACTTGCCAATGGCCTCTACCTGTATAAGGCCCGTTTGGTAGCTCAGGGATTCGCCCAACGCTATATGGAAGACTATGGCGAGACATACTCTCCAACTGTCCGGGCAGAGAGCGTCAAGACCGCCCTCGTGACTGCAGCTGCTCTGGGGGAGGAAGTCTTCCAATTCGACATCCAGACGGCTTACCTCCACGCCAAATTGGACCGGCAGATCTACGTGAAGGCCCCTCCTGGCTACCAGCAAGAAGGGGAAAATACATGGTTACTTCACAAAGGGTTATATGGTCTCAAGCAGTCAGGGAAACTATGGTATGACTGCCTTAGAAAAAGTTTAGAACGAGTTGGTTTCACTGCATCCCGTGCAGATAAATGTGTTTTCACACGCAACTCAAAGGGTACCACAGAAAGGGTGTTAGTTTATGTGGATGACCTACTATATGTAGGACCTGACAAGGAAGGGTGTGATGAATTTGCCAAGGCCCTGGAAGAAAAGTTCACTTTGAAATCTTTGGGGCGGGTTGATAAGTACTTGGGTGTGCATATTTTGGCCACTAAGGGGGGGTTCGCTCTATCTCAAAAAGAAAAGATAGAGGAGTTATTGGCCAAATGCAAAATGGCAGAATCTAATCCCACGCATAGTCCAATGCAAAGCGACTTTTACAACCATACTCACAAGGACGGTCCTGAGTTCACAGATAATACGCTTTACAGATCTGTGATTGGCTCCTTGCTATACATCAGCAATTGGAGCAGGCCTGACATAGCTTTAGCTGTAAATCTATTGTCCAGGCATGTGGAACACCCAAAGGAATTCCACTGGACTGCTGTTAAGAGGGTACTTAGGTACCTCAGGGGCACGACCGATGCCCTCCTTGTGCTGGAACCAGAGAAGGGGGAGACGGCCCAGCTCTCTGCTTACTCAGACGCAGACTGGGCTGGCGACACCAAAAGTAGGCGGAGCACTTCTGGTATTCTCATATTGCTAAATGGCTGCCCAATACATTGGCATGTTAGGCAGCAAAAATTTGTTTCTTGCTCCACGGCCGAGGCTGAATATGCCAGCCTGTCAGACACGGCCAATGATTTGACTTGGTTCAATGAGCTGATAACGAGTATCTGGGCAGCTCCTCCTCTGCCCATCCAAATTCTAGAGGACAACACAGCTGCCATTGCAATCTCGGAGGCTTATGCAGTAGGCTCTAGATCTCGCCACATAGACATACGCTATAAAAATGTCAGACAGCTTGTCAAAGAGGGTTTTATACGTGTAGAGCACTGTAACACAGTTGACCAGATAGCTGATCTGTTCACCAAACCTCTTCCCATTGACCGGCACAACCTTCTGTGTAAGCGTTTGTGTTTGGTCTTCTGAATGTTTTTATACATGTCTATGACACCTGCTTGCCCCTCACACACATTCACTGGTCCCTGTCATTGGCTGGCAAGAAGGGGAATTGTTACATGTTTTGTGCCAGCCATGGCAGTTCCCCAAATAGGTCATCAGATGGAGCAAAGAGGCTTCTTTGCTCCCCTGCAGCAGGCCCCATTGGTGAGAGAGTTTTATGGCTAGGGAGGGGCCGAGACCCCCCATAAATACCTCTGCCCAGGGGCTGCTTCTTTGTTCTAGCTCTGCTTCTCTTTCTATCTATCTTCTCTCATAGAAGCATGGATGCTTCCATGCCATATAGCTCTTTTTATATAACCTGTCGATGAATAAAGCTTCATAATGACTGCATCTATGCATTCTGCCTATTTCACTTTGGAAGCACCTTAACGTTCCATCGATCTCTTGTGAAAGCTGCTTCACATTCTCCCTGCAGCTTTTTGACTTTCTCTGCTTCTCTTTTCTTCCCTCTAAGGAAAACCACATTCTGTGGAGGGCAGCGCCACCTCGCCTGCTGTACCCTCCCCAGAGGAAGTAGCCCTTCCTTGCCGGGGGAGGCAGGGCCATTACAGGGGTAATGTGTTTGCACGAACAGAGCAGGGTGGGGGGAGCGGTGCCCGTTTGGGAAAAATCTTCCCTCCCGCTCACTCGAATTCCCTTGGAGGTCCAGCTGCAGGAGGGGGGCCTTCTGAGCATTGCCCCCACCCCCAGGAACGCACTGGATTTTTTTGGGGGGGAGGGTACATTTGCAAGCCCCAGGGGGTGTGTACCCATGCTTTTAGGGCAGTATTTCTCCACCTAGGCAGCTTGAAGATAGGTGGGCGTTAACTCCCATGCTGGTTGAGAGATTCTGGGAGTTGCCACGGTTGAGAAGCCCTGGTTTAGGGCGCACGCAGCGTCTTGCCTTAATGACAAAGCCCTGCAAGGCAGTTTCCCAACCGAAAACACAACATCACAAGTTGAAATGAGCCAACAAACGGCCCAAAGCATCAAACCCGAAGTTCACAACAGCAGCAAAAGAGCCTAACAAGAATGCCGGAAGATGACTTGACAAGTTTGGGACGCTTCCCTGGACTTGGTCGGGTCTGTGTTGACTCTCCACCACGAGGTCAATCTAGGAAGAGCCAACTCCAAGCCAGCCTCAGCGCAGATGCTCTGGCTGGTCATCCGGCACTCTGGCCTCGCTCTGGAGTTGGAACCCAGTGCCGAGAAGAGCCGCTTGTGGAGAGCAGCCGGTCCTGGCGGGTTTTGAGGCTCAGCTCCTCTGATCTGGACTCTCTGCAGTCTTTCCTGTCCTCTTTTCCTGTCCTTGACCTGCAGAGTGGCCCTTCTCTGTACATGCCTAGAGGCTCTCTTGTTCTTCTGTCCCTTTTCCTGCATGTCTCTGTCCTCGAGGGAGCCGTGGCCTTCCCCAACCCATGTGGGGCTGTTGAGGAGGGGAGGAGGAGGAGGAGGAGGGCATCGGCTGACGCTGCCTTTTGCTCTGGGGCTCCTAGTGCTGCACTCGGGGGATTACTTCTTGTTTGAGACGGACAGCGAAGAGGACGAGGAGTCGGCGGTGGAGGATCCGAAGCCCCCAAAGCAGAGTGCCTTCCAGGTAAGGCGGGGTAGATTCCCCCCTACGAGGCCGTGGGGAGCACAGGTGTTACTGGCTGGCTGGGATGGATTTATAGGAATTGTTTTACAATACAAGGTACAAAAGCTGCCTAATTCTTTTGTAGCTGGGCTCACAGCTGCTGGATAAATAAATATATTCCTCTTTTTTAAAGACAATTTTCCTGCTCCCCAGGCATTGATAGGCTGCTGCATGAATGCCATATATTAATAAGAATACCCTCTGCACGTGCTCAAGGTGGCTGTGTCTTCTCTTTCCACCTGCTTGAGTTGTTCCTTGGCAAAGCTCTCGGGACTACTTGAGGCAGGCAGCCCTGTGCCGTGCGGACGTGGTCCTGAGACGGTTCTCCTGGGGGTGGACTCTCCTGCTTCTGGGGCGTTCTCAGCTTGACGTTCTCCAGCAGTTGAATGAGGCCGTCTCAGTCTCTCTTTTCGTCTTCTGGGTCCAGCTAGCTTACCAGGCCTGGGTCACCAGCACGAAGACTGTCCTGCGTAAGCAACGGCGCCAGCAGAAAGAGGAACTGGAGGCAGATCCAGCCAAAGGCACCTCGTCGCCAGGTGAGACCTTTTTTCCAAACCCAGCTGTGGGACCACAAAGGGCTGCTTTCCTGACACGATTCAGAACGTGAATGGTGAGCGTGGTGTAGCCAGCTGAACACCAGCTCTCCCTCTTGCAGGTGAGGGGGCCAAAGAGGAGACTCTGCCAGGTGAATTGCCAGAGGAGAGACGCAGCCAGGAGGAGGAGGAGGAGGAGGAGGGGGAGGAGACAACTTCAGGTAGGTGGAAGGCAAGGCTCGCAATGGAAGAGAATGCCCAGGTCGCCTTTGACCCCTGCCTTCAGATTCCAAGTCCCTTAGGACAAGGTTTCTCAACCTCAGCTATTTTAAGATGGGGGGACTTCAACTCCCAGGATTCCACAGCTCCATTTCTTCAACTTTTTTTGCACTGGTCATTAAGTGAAATGGTCATTGAACAAACCTATAATTTACTTTTGGGCATTTTTCATGAAAACCAGATGTAAACATCAGTTTTCAGTAGCAATGTCATTAACCGTCACGACCGTGGGATGCTACACGTCTGTAAATGCGGAGTAATTGCCAAACATCCAAAATGTGGTCATGTGACCATGGGGTGGTGGTGGAGGAATCAAAACTCTGAAACCGGGTCGTAAGTACCTTTGGGGGGAGTCTGTCATAACTTTGACGAGTCACTAAGTAACTGGTCATAAGTCAAAGACTATGTGTACACAGTTAATCAGGAACTTGGACAGGGTTGCCGGCCTTCAGAGAGAGGTAGGCCACTTGGACAGACTCCCTTGTAAGAGCTGGATCCTCCATGTGCAGGGGCAGTTTGCTGCAAGCAAAGGGAGGAGGGATACAGTATATGGAACAATTAACCAGAGGAACAGCTTGCCACCAGAAACTGTGGCTGCTCCCTCACTGGAGGTTTTTAAGAAGAGACTGGACAGCCCTTTGACTGGAATGGTATAGGGTCTCCTGCTTGAGCGGGGGGCTGGACTAGAAGACCTCCAAGGTCCCTTCCGACTCTGCCGTTCTATTACGGGCTCCCTTTTCTGCCTGGAGATTTTGGGGTGACCCGGGCGGGTCTTTTCTCAGGGAAGAGCAGCGTCCTGCAGCGGGTGCTGAACGTCCTGCGCTTCCTGTGGGTGCTGTGCCAGGCCACGGTGGACGGCTTGACCCGGTGGCTGAGAGCCCTCACCAAGGAGCACGAGCACCTCTCCACCATCCTGGGCCTGGAGAGGT
Organism: Vipera ursinii; assembly: GCF_947247035.1. Taxonomy (NCBI): domain Eukaryota; kingdom Metazoa; phylum Chordata; class Lepidosauria; order Squamata; family Viperidae; genus Vipera; species Vipera ursinii. Next base: position 22,043,396 of record NC_139520.1, on the reverse strand, counting down.
TTGTGCTCACCCAGCAGCTGGAGGAGGTGAGCGCCCAGCAGCCAGGCTGGGGCCGGGTTGGAGGGGAACTCGGCCTGCTCAGGAAGACCCACCTCTGTCCCGTCCACGCAGGCAGAGGAGGTGCAAAGAGGCATCCTGGACAGATTATACCAGCCACCCCTGCCGGCCGACAGCGCCTCGCAGGACACGGCCTTGCCTGGGACGGCAGCAGTATCGCCCAACAGCTTGGCTTCCAGGCAGGTGCATATGGGGCCGGGGAGGGGAAGCCGGAAGGCAAGGATTGGGGCAGCTCTGCCTTGTGTAGGTGGGGTTGTGGGCCCAGAGGGTGTGCCTGCTCCCTGTAGGGCACAGGAGTTGAGGAAGGAGCACCCCTGGACGTATAACGGGGCCACCTTCCCAGGAACAGAAAGTTGGACCCGTTGTGCCAGACCAGCTCAGGACAAGGATCCTGTCTTGGAGGTGGATCCCCCAGGCTTTCTAGCCCTCGGTTCTGCCTCCCCCTCCCTCGCCGTCATCCTTTTTCTCTCCACCATCTTGCAGCCCTGCTTTGGGGGCAACTGCCGCGACAGCCCCTGGGTGGTGGGTGCCTTCTCCTTCCCTGGAGGCCGTTGACAGCCACCTACGAGGAAGTTGGCAGTTCAGTCTCTCGTATTGATTGAAATAGGGTTGGATGACCTCTTAGAGCCCTTCCAACAGTAGACTTGGACAGTTTCAGGCTGAGTTCATTTTCTTAGTGGCTCCAACGTTAGGCGTACCAGCTGGTGCACTTAGTTAGCGTCTTGTGTAGCATGTTGTGTGAATGTCTCTGGAGAGTCTCCATCATCCAGGTCATGGTTGTCCCAAACGTGTTTTTTTTTCCAAAAGGCAACTGGACTTTGTTTTTTTCCTTGAAAACTTTTTGCTTCTCATCCAAGAAGCTTGGATGAGAAGCGAACTGAACAAGCTTCTCGGATGGGAAGCAAAATGTTTTCGAGGGAAAAAACCACAGAAGTCCAGTTACTTTTTGGAAAAGCAGCTTTGGGACAGACCTGTGAGGTGAACTGGGAAAAGGTGAATTCAGTCAAGTTTGCACCAACTTCAGCTAACTGAAGCCCCTTGTTGTGAGACGCTGCTTAGCCCCCGTTGTGACTTCACAGTGGCTGCGACGGGCCAGAGGTTTTCAGTGCTGACAGCACCGGCTACGAATCTCGAAGCGCCAGCGAGGAGCAAATTCCAACCGTGGATCTTCCAGACAACGCAGGACTCCTTCCCAGCAACTCCCAGGAGTTGCTGGCTTGTGCTAAGAGTCGCCCCCGCACCGCCAGTGAATTGCTACTGAACAGGTACTGCGTTGGGCAAGCAAGGGCCGCCCCCCCTGCCCCCCCCCGCCCCGCGTATCTTGGCTTCTTAGGGTCACGTGTGCCTGAGATTCCATTAACATCACCCGGTTAAAGATATGCAGCTTCAAAAGTTGGCATGGAGGTCCCAGTTCAGCATGTAGGAAAAACTGTAAGACTATAATTTCTGGGTGCCTTAAGGATTTCCCAAACGGTAAGGCAGGAGTGTTACTACAAAGTTCACAGGACAGTCTGTGTTTTGGGGGAAAGCACAGTTCAAAGATAAAGACCAACATTGTGTGCAAGAGTCCTCCAGAGCAGGGTTCTCCATCCTTGGCAACTTTTAAGTCTTGTGATCTTCAACTCCCAGAATTCCCAGGCAGAGAGGATCATTGTGGGAATTACAAGCTCAGTATAATACAGAAGCTCTGTGAACCATGCAGGTGGTGGTGGGTGTGGTGATTACAGTTTGGAAGAACTTTGCTCCTCATTGTAGATTTCCCAACCTCCTCCCCCCCACACGCACACACCTGTCCCTTCCGTCTTCCAGATGTGTCTCTTTTGAGGAGCTGGAGGAATCTGAGCAGTTCTACCGCTCCCAAAACCGCTTTGTGCAGCTGCTGGTGGCCTGTTACCACTTTGTGGCCGGGCACTCGGACCTGCTGTGTTACTTCATCATCATCCTCAACAACATGGTCACAGCCTCGGTCATCTCGATCGTCCTGCCCATCCTCATGTTCCTGTGGGCCATGCTCTCCATCCCGCGGCCCAGCAAGTCCTTCTGGATGACGGCCATCGTCTACACAGAGGTGGGGCCCTCCTTCAGCACGGGGGGGGGGGGGCGGGAGGAAGTTTCTGAAGCTAATTTTGATGGGGAGAAACTGGAGAGGGCCAGCTTGAGGAACTGTGGCTTAGGATTCTTGTTGTTGGGGTAGAACAAAAGAAGAGGAAGAAGACAGCTCAACACTCAGTAGGAACCTCCTTTGTGGCTTTGTCAAGTTTCAGGAGAGATCGTGGTTGAGCCACAAAGGCTGAAGATACTGGCTGAGTCTAGCCCATGCTCTGGACTCATTATGATGGTTGAGAGTTGAGCCTCAGAGGCAATTTATCTTTAGCCGCTGGGTTTCAGATAATGAGGAAAGATGCTGCCTCACATTGTTCCTTGTGAGAAGACACTTCTGGCAGAAAATCTTTGTCCCTGTTCTAGAGCTCTTCTCCGCTGGACTCTCAAGCCTCTCTTCTTGCACAGGTGATGGTGGTGCTCAAGTACCTTTTCCAGTTCGGCTTCTTCCCCTGGAACAGCTACACCAGCGTGGTGCGCTACGAGGGGAAGCCTTTCTTTGCGCCTCGCATCCTGGGCATTGAGAAGACAGACAATTACATCAAATACGACCTGATTCAGCTGCTGGTGCTCTTCTTCCACCGCTCCCTGCTGCTGGTAAGAGAGAGGCTGGAACTCCCACCTGGGCTGGGAGAGCAGCTGTGGATGAGGCCGGTGACATCTGCCAAAGAACGTGAGATGGGGGAAGTTGCTAGGAACTGGAGCCAGAGACCCATCTGGGGTGGCCTGGACTTGTTTCTCCCAGGCTTCGCTGCGTCTGGGTTCTGCAGCACAGCGTGGTCCCTTTCTGAATGAGTTGTCCTCTCCAGAGCTATGGCCTGTGGGACCATGAAGAAGACCTGCTGGCCAAACCTCAGCTGGAGACAGAAGAGTCGGCAGATGCGGCCAAAGAAGAGGACGAGGCAGAGCCAGTGGCATTGGCCAGCTCCGAGGCAGAGAACGTGGTGGTGGAGGAGAAGATGGAGCCAGAAGCGCAGAAGGGGATCCGGTCACGGTTCAGAAAGAAAGGGGGAAAGAAGAAGCAACTGAGCAAATCTCTGGATGACCAAAGGGAGGCAGGTGCGTAGTGACCGCTACAGAGGGAGCTGAAAAGTGGAAGGGTGGGAGACTAAGTTTGCTTGCTTGTTCAATGGTTGCATTGATTAGATTGATTGACGTGGCCATCTGGGTCCCGTTGGAGGGCACAGATTAACAGAGGATCCCCACCCTTGCAGGCCCTATGCCAAGAGAGTTAATTTGGCTGGGATGATTCGGGGGTGGGGGGTGAGGGGGATGGGTAAATGCTCCCTAGCTAAAGCACAGAGGTTGGCCAATAGTTCATCCTGTTCCTCTCTTTCCCATCCCCCACCCCGCCCAGAGGTTGAGGAGCAGGAAGGAGAGGAAAAGGTGGTGGAGGAGGAGGAAGAGGAGGAGAAGAAGAAGGCAGGCCCATCCGGAGAAAAGATGAAGGCTGCCAAACGCCAAGTGAAGCGTTTCGTTGCTTCTGCGTAAGTGCTGGATAACTGGGCTGGTGGTGGGAGGGGAGGGGCAGGCAACAATCTTTGTGTGGATTCTCCTCCCCCAGAAATAGTGCTTGTCGTGTTTGGGCCCTTCCTCCCGTGAGTCAGGCTGTGGCAGGTTCATATCTTGTGTTCAGCCTTTGCCGTCCCTGTTAGATGGACCAGACAGGGAAATCAGTGCCACAGCAAAGACTGCTTGGCGGAGATGGGCCCTAATAACAGAACCTTGCAAGTCAGATTGTGCTGGACATCCTCCCCACCCCCCTTATACTTCTGTGAATCGGTGAGGTGTCTGCCTGAGCCTCTTCCCCATGTTACCTCATCGCTCTGGACCTTAAACACACGTCAGCCCCGTTTCCCTAGGACCCCCTTCCTGCATATCTCCATCAGGGTCCACCCTTCCTCCTTCTCTACAATCACTGTGTTCGTGGCTCAGCCCAATGTGCAGCCTGTCCATAAGCCCACCTTCTCTGTGACTCCGCTGGGTCCTTCCTTGCACCCTACACAAGTGACCTGGGTCTGAACTTCCTGGCCACTGGCAGTTCTGCGCTGGAGCGCCCCGGGGAAAACACACCCACACGTCCTTACTCCACCCTCTTCATCCCTCTTCCTCCAGAAGAGAGCGCGCCTTCCAGCCAGCGTGCCAGTTCTTCCAGGACATCCTGCACAGCAAGTACCGTGCTGCCACAGATGTTTACGCTCTCATGTTCCTGGCTGATGTGGTGGACTTCATCATCATCATCTTTGGCTTCTGGGCCTTTGGAGTAAGTCTGGCAGGGCCAGTCGGGACCTGAAGCTTTCCTCAAGCTGTTGCCCTGGTTTTCCCCGGGTGACACTTCCCACCCGGAGGTCTTGGTCACCTGCTGGGAATTCTGGAGTTGTAGTCACTGGGCACCTAGCAGGTGCTTTTTGGACTATTCCAGCAGAACTTTAGGAATCAGAATACTGCAGGACTGAACTCTGTCAGCTGAGGAGGGACCAAATGAAGGGGATGAAGGAACAGGGGTCTCCAGTGGGCTTACCTGCTGCCTGGGGACCACCCTCCCTTTGAGCTTTGGGTAAAACAGAGGGGCAAATTCCAAGCATGGCTAAAATTCAGCACAGGTTCACCCGTGCTGTACCAGGGACAGTTAGCTTGGGGGTCCCTGGACAGGAGGAGAACATTTCCTAGGAAACTTGGGGCATCTTTGTGTTTGCCTGTCCTTCCTACCTGAGCTTCTCTTCCGCTGCAGAAACACTCGGCTGCAGCCGACATCACCTCCTCGCTCTCCGAAGACCAGGTGCCCCAGGCGTTCCTGGTGATGCTTCTGATTCAGTTCTCCACCATGGTGGTTGACCGGGCTCTCTACCTGCGCAAGAGCGTCCTGGGCAAGCTCATCTTCCAGGTCATCTTGGTCTTTGGCATTCACATCTGGATGTTCTTCATTTTACCTGCCGTCACAGAGAGGTGCGCGGCTGTTCCTTTGCCTCCCCTGCCCTGACTTAGGCCTGCTCCTTTGAGGGGTGTGGAGGTTGGTTCATCCTTGATCTCCCTCCCCAGGAGGTTCAGCCAGAATACGGTGGCCCAGCTGTGGTACTTTGTCAAGTGCATCTACTTTGGCCTCTCTGCCTACCAGATTCGTTGCGGTTACCCCACCCGCATCTTGGGGAATTTCCTCACCAAGAAGTACAACCACCTGAATCTCTTCCTCTTCCAAGGGTAACAGCTGATCCCCCAGCAAAATAGGGGAGGGGGCTGCTGGGAGGCATAGAGCCTGATATGGAGTCCTTTAAGCAGAGGCAGACAGCAGGACCTTTTAGGGGGAAACTAGAACGCTTTGCAGCAAGGTAGAACTTGCAGACCTTTCTTTGGGCGGGCAGCTGAGAACATGGATTCCACCACATCCCATGCCTCCATGTGTCTCTACACCTGGTGCCCCATTTCCTTACCATGCATCGTGGTAAGCACCATGCACCATGATGGTCAGGGGGAAATGGTGACATGGATTTCCGCAGAATTGTCCAGCGTCAACCAGAATCCACCCCTGAGGGATCTGAAGGTGGGTCTCGTGGCTCCACAGGTTTCGCCTGGTGCCTTTCCTGGTGGAGCTGCGAGCTGTCATGGACTGGGTCTGGACGGACACCACCCTGTCCCTCTCCGACTGGATGTGTGTGGAAGATATCTATGCCAACATCTTCATCATCAAGTGCAATCGTGAGATGGAGAAGGTGGGCCTCCGTGGAAGGGGAGGAAGCCTGGTGGAGCTGGGTCCCCGAGGGTCTCTTCCCCAGGACAATTCCCGTAGCCCTAGTGAGAATGGTGGCCTTCAGTAAGATGATAGTCGTAAGTGGAATTTTCCTCCAATGGGATTTTCCCATGTATTTTACCAGGAAACATAGATACGGCAGCCTAGAAAAGTAAGTGCCCTCCTAACCATACCCAAGAACTCTGAGTTTGTTGGCGAAGTCCATTTTGCTCTCCGAGTTCATTGTGATGTAACCCTAACCCTACAAGCCCAACACAACTTAAACGGAAGCTTTTTGCAGAAGATTTCCTGTGCCAGAGCTGACCCCCTCTCCCCTCCTGCAGAAATACCCCCAACCCAAGGGTCAGAAAAAGAAGAAGATTGTCAAATACGGTATGGGAGGCCTCATCATCCTCTTCCTCATCTGCATCATCTGGTTCCCACTGCTATTCATGTCCCTCGTGCGCTCCGTGGTGGGGGTGGTCAACCACCCCATCGATGTCACAGTTACCCTCAAGTTGGGAGGCTACGAGGTAAGAGGAACTGCCTTACAGAGAAGCAAAACAACAGGCCACCCAATTTGCAAATGTTGCAGACTACAGCTCCCAGCATCCCTTTCGGTTAGCCACGCTGGCTGGATATTGTAGCCTGGCCATGGCCCATGTCAGTTTTAAGGGGCAGACGGGCTTAGCTATTATAGCAGTTGCAGCCCAAGTGCCTTGCTAGCGCCTGGCACCCAAAGAGACCCATAGATTGGGCAGCTCTAGACACACACACACCCCGCAGCCCCTCTGCCTCTTGGGACCTTCTCTCTGTTGATGGTTTCCCTGTGGCAGCTACGAGTGCGATGCTGTTGAAACGTGTCCCTGAAGCTGTGGCTTCCCTTCACCCCACCCCCTTGCTTCTTCTTCAGCCCCTCTTCACCATGAGCGCCCAGCAGCAGTCCGTCCAGCCTTTCTCCCCTCAGGACTACGAACAGTTGACAAATCAGTTTGAGCGGCAGCCGGTGAGTCCTAGCCAGATGGGAGGGCAGGCAGGAGGGGCATCCCCTCGTTCAAGGGGGTGGGAGGATCAGCATCTTTCCCCCACCCATTCAAATGGAAGGAAGCCCTGGCAGGGTGGGCTTGGCCTGAACAGGGACGGGGGGGGGGGCTGCCAGGCTGTGCTCTGCTGACCCGGCCTGGGACTCTCTGCTGCCCCCAGCTGGCCATGCAGTTCATCACCCAGTACGGCTACGAGGACATCGCCTGGGCCCGCATTGAGGGCAGCTCCGGATCCCTGTGGAGTATCAGCCCCCCCAGCCGTGAGCAGCTCTGGCAGGAGCTGCACAACGGCTCCTCGGACATCACTCTGCGTTTCACCTGGAACTTCCAAAGGTACGTCAACCGGGGCCAGAAAGCCTCCCTTGCAGGGCGGTGCTCCGCCTGCTTAAGCCAGACGCCCCTTTTGGCCTTGTGGGGTGTGCCTGGGACAGCCCTGTGCAGCCCCGAAGAGTGCTGCTTCGGGCATTTTGAGGCTTAGGAGAGGTTGCAGGTGCAAAAGAGCTCCTTGGATGGAGGGTTGTGTGTGACAAAGGGATGTGGAACCCCCTTCTTTTATTCCGCTTCTCCTTGACCCTAAAATTCCCTTCCTTCCTCCTCCTCTTCCTCAATTGCCAGGGATCTCCGCAAAGGAGGAAAAACGGAGTACACCACCCAGAAACACACCATGGATCTGGACCAGAAGTCTCTCGTGAGGCAAAATTTGGCTGGAATGCTGCAAGGCACCCATCGTGCCCCTGTGTGAGTCCCCCGTCCTTGCCCCTCCAGCAAGGCACCCATTGCCAAATGGGCCAGGGAGTGGGGGGGGGGTCCAGCAAGGCGGGGAAAGGGGTCTAGATTCACACACTGCAGAGCCTGAAGCGCACGGTGGCTTCACCCATGTGCAAATGCTGCCTGTCTTTTCAGGCTTATTTACCTCACTGTGTTTTGTCCTTGTCCCAGGTGGATACCCCATCTCTTCCCTCCCTACATACGGGCACCCAGCGGCCCCGAGGCAGACCCGGTTGAGCCCCTGCTGCCAGGTGAGGACACCGGGCAGAAACGGCTTTGCACAAACTCACAGCTGACCCTTTAATTTCCCAGCTCCTCTCTCTGAGTTGATGCAAGTTCCTGATGCTAGTTGGAAAGCAATCCAGGGGCCAGAATTGGCTCCCCCCCCCCCCATGGGCAGAAATGCCCACCTGCCATCGCAAGAACAGCCGGGGCAGCTTTCTGGCCTTTTAAGGTGGGAGCAGGAACAGGAGGCAAATAGCTCCGTCTCCCTGTTCATAAAAGGCCAACGTCACGCCCGAGGCATTTTTGGTTTTCCAAGGTAAAAAGAGAGCGCCTTGCCTTCCATCTCTGCTTTCCTGCTTGCTTTTGAAACAGAGCTCCAAAATTAGTGTAGAGCAAACTTGGGAATTTCGCTCCTCAATTTTGGTGGTACGTAGTCTGAAACCACAGCAAGAACAGCAGAAGGAATCAAAATGGTCCGACGGACAGATAAATCCCTGATGCCGCTCCTGAACAGTGCAACTGGGGCAGGGAGGATCTAAAGAAATGGGAGCAACTGGTGAGGAATAGAGTTCCCAGTGCCAGGATGGACATCGCTCTCGACGAGCGGGCTGATGCTTTTTTCGGCACCTTCTTCCCCTCCCCCTCTCTTCCAGACGGAGAAGACAGCTACCTGGATGTGCGAGTGCAGCTGAAGCAGCAGCGGATCCAGCCCGGGAACAGCAGCACCAGCTTCCTGGAGTGGTGGATGATCCAGCTGGCGGACTGCCAGGCGGACTGCCACATCCTGCCCATGGTCATCTTCAGCGACAAAGTCAGCCCCCCCAGCCTGGGCTTCCTGGCGGGATACGGGTGAGTGACCGATCCACCAGCCCATGAGGGTGAACGCTAGGTGTGCTTGGAGCAGACATGGATGCAAGGAAGTGGCAGGGAAGCTGGGCCTCAGATCCCCAGGGAAAGAGCAAGCCCCTCCCCCCAGTTGAATGGGGGTCCCTGGGCTCAGCTGGCTTTGCTGCAGCCGGCCCACTTAGAGTCCACCACCTGAGACAACGCTCGGAAGATGGTTAAATGCTGCCCCTTTGTACAAGAAATGCAACCAGGGTTTCTTTGCCCTCAGATGTTAATAGCTTGCAAAAATTTAATCACCTAAAAGCGGGGGGGGGGGTGTCCCCAATCTCCCTCCCACCTTGCATGGCCATCTTGCAAAGCGTTTCTAAAAATAAACAGCAGGATTAGGGTGTCTCCTGCTTTGAAGTGACACAACCTGCACGCATCGATCAGAGAGGGAAGGCAGGTCATTCAGTCCCTTTTCAAGCAAATGGCTGAGATCACGCCCCGGGCTAAGCCATGGGATCTGGGCTGGCAGATCCCAGCAGATCCTGCTCAGCCAGCCTGCTGGTGCTTTGGCGGTCGTGCGAATGGGCTCCGGAGTCAGGGGGTCTTTCAATGGCCCGGGGGAGGGGTTGCCTGTCCCACCAGGCGAGCTGCGCAGCGGCATTGTAGGCGCTCTTTCTCTGCTCAGGATCATGGGCCTCTACGTCTCCATCGTGCTGGTGATCGGCAAGTTCGTGCGGGGCTTCTTCAGCGAGGTCTCCCACTCCATCATGTTCGAGGAGCTGCCCTGCGTGGACCGCATCCTGAAGCTCTGCAACAACATCTTCCTGGTTCGGGAGACGGGGGAACTGGAGCTGGAAGAGGAGCTGTACGCCAAGCTCATCTTCCTCTACCGCTCGCCAGAGACCATGATCAAGTGGACCCGGGAGAGGGACTGAGCGGACGGGAGCTGCCTTCACCCACGGAACAGCCATGGGAGACCCGCAGCCCAGGAGGGGGGACCGGGGCGTGGACCCAGCCGGCTGCTGCTCCTGAACACCACCCCGCCTGTTCCGCTGAAGGCTCGGGTGGGGCAGCCCCATAACCTGAGCCACACTTGCAGGGGGAGACACACAAAACACTTTTTTAAACACTTTTCTTTTCTTTTTACGCTCCGCCTCCCAAACCTGGACTCCTGCTTCCTTCCCCCATGGAGACCAGGAAGTATTTGGAAAGGAATGGTGGTCCTGATGCTGAAACGTCCAGAGCCACCCACCTATCGCCCTCTGCAGCCACCGACCTTCCCTCCCTCCCTCCCCTCCCCCTCTCGGCACACATTTTGCTGCTGGAAACAAGGCTGCTGGGAGTCTACAAAGTGTTTTTTCTATAGGAGGTCGTTTTATTTATACAGATCTATACAATAAAAAAAGCTGTGATTTTCAAAAGGTGGGGCAAAGTCAAGGTGGACTTTGGGAAGCCAAGGAGAGAAGTTTCTCTGGTTCAGCAGCCGGAACCATTTTCAAGAGTTTAAAGGAGGTCTTGGGAGGTCTGGATGGGGGCGAGTGCTAAGAAGGAACCTGGTTTCCTTGGGGTGCTTATAAAACTTCTTTGAGTAAGCCTGCTCCCTTTATACGTTTTAGGATTTGAATCCTGTGTAGAAACATAGAAATTCAGTTCACTTGCGTATTCAAGGAGCTTAGGAGGCCAAACTGGGCACATGCGAAAGATCCTTCTCTGGCTGTTGCTGGATCCAAAATGGCTTCTTTGCTTGAAAAACACTTGCGGAAGCAGAGCACCAGGCCTTCAAGAGCATTAACCCCACACCCCTTTAGGCTGTAAAGCAGGGGTCCTCAACCTTGGCAACTTTAAGACTTGTGGACTTCAACTCCCAGAATTCCTCAGCCAGCTGTAAAGCACGATGCAAATTAACCATCATCTTCAAGCAAGAATTCCTGGATTTCTTGTTTCATCACAGCCCTGCAAAGAAAGAGGAAACCGGCATCACTGCAAACCTGAGTTTGCGTATCACTCTAGACTAGGGTTGTTTGAAGAGCGTGCCGGCTGGGGAATTCTGGGAGTTGAAATCCAGGTATCTTAAAAAGTTGCCATAGTTAAAACACACTGATGAACTGGATGACTGCCTGTTCCAAACAGGAGCCAGTGCATCCTTCAAGGACTTGTCCTTGAAGGATGCAATAAGTCAGCTTATTGTTGGGGGCAATAAGCTGACTTTGTAATAATGCCGCTTGGGTGTGTGTGTGTGAAAGCCCTAACAAGCAGGCATATACATAGAATGAAGGCTACTGCTAAGCTTGTAAGCCGCCCTGAGTCTTCGGAGAAGGGCGGGATATAAATGGAATTAAAAAAAAAAAAAAAACAGCTGCAGGAGTGCAAGCAGCGTCCTGTTAGGGTGCTTCTGTGTCCCCTTGCCCTCTTTTGCCAATTCTGTCCTTGCCACTGATGTCTGGGCCACAGCAGGGGGAGCAGATGTAGCTCAGGTTGAATTGGTGGGGTCTTGGGGTCTCTGAGCTGGCTTTTCTTCTTGGGCCCCTTTTGTTACTGGGCTAGAAAAGCACATCAATGCACCAATGACAAAACAGCTGCAAATACCCAACAGTCTCCTTGGGCTGCATTGCTGCCTCGGAGAAGAGCAGCACAATCTCATTTCTCTTGGCACAAATTCCTCAGGCAACAACTTTGCCCCATACCTGCATCGCTGGCGCTCAGCCTCCTCGTGAATGTATGGGGGTAGAGACTCCACACAGCTCTGCAAAGGAATTGTTGGAGTGAGCGGGGGCAGCAGGATCCACCAGCCTTGTTACTTTTACAAGGGGTAGCCCCTCAATTACCCTCAAACCATAGCAGGGCAATCCAACAGTCGCCCACCGCTTAACCTGAAGCACCTCAAAAGCCAGCATGGGACCCCAGGAATTCTCCAAACTTCAAGCCACAGTGCTGTTTGTCCTCAGCCTGGCTGCTTCTGCCTCGGGCCCAGCCCTGGGAGCAGTTGCACACCTTTGCGTCAACACATACATGGGCCCTTCTGGATGCACAAGCCCTTCCTTGCACACTTACCAGCTGCTTGATGGTTAGACGGCAGCCGTAGCAGAGCAACGGGACAAGCTGGGAGGTGTCTCTGGAGGAAAAGCAGAACCTCAGTCACCTGTGCTGACTGGTGATTGATTGGGGGGGGCTACAGTGGGCTCACCACATCCAGCAGTACATTTGTGAGGGCTCTTACCTTCTTGCCGGGGGTTTTGCGCAGCAACCTGCCTGGGTCCTCTCTCCGCAACACCCCTCCTCACCTGGAGGCCTCCGGCTGAGCTTTTCAGAAAGCAGCGTGGCCTGCAAGGAGGATCCGTCCTCTGGGAGGAAGGGAGAATTACCGCCCCTGGCAGCTGGTCCTTGGCCAAGAGGCAAAAGCCGTGACGGCTGAAGCTGGATTTTTATACATTGCAGGTAAGCGAACCTCACAGCATCCAGGGCTCAAGGATAGGCTAGCCCCCCTGCACACGTTAAGCCAGCAGGCAGCCACTTCTGGATCTTTCCGTTTAAGCAAGCAAACTCTCCTGGCTGAAGCAGCAAGTTTGCATTTATCTCAATGCCTCTTTGGCAAAACAACAGGGAGGGAAACAACCCCTCCCCTCCATTTCAATTCCCAGGTTGCTGCAAGGACCGGCTGTAATTCTGACACCGTAAAGATCTGGCATCTCGGCCCTTGCCTGTTCTAGAACCTCCAGCAGGTACCAAAAGTTAATCTAGAAGTGGGTCTCTCCCCCCCCCGCCCCCTAAGAAGACCACTAACCAACATTGGTGTCCAGGGGGCAGAGGCAGAGGAGGCAGTGGGCTGCTGCTGTCGGTTCTTCAGACTCAACCTCTCGAGGACCTGCACTCAGCTTCTCTCCTGTCCTGGAACAGAGAGCAGAGGGGGCATCAGCAAGAGAGATGGAGGGAAGCCCACCTACCCCATTCACACTACTTGCACCTCCTGAAGAGGCCATAAAAACCCCTTTGGGACTAGACACCACTTGTTTTAAGATGGCACTTGCAGTCGAGAGCTGAAAGGATCCTCCTGCCTGTTAAATGCAGTCAGAGAGGGTTGAGCTGGATTTTCAGAAAGCAAGCCAACCCACAGAAGCCCGGAGATGTAGCCAGAGCTGAAGAGGGTCCATGAGTATGTGGGAAGGGAGTCGTGCCTAATGGGCAACCTTGCTGATCGTTTACCAGGCACTTCATCCAGCAGTTGGTCCTTTACTGGACGAAGGGAGGGATACTCACCGGTAGACCGTGCTGATGGTAGAAGGGAATTCCGACTGCAGCTTGCAGAGAAAGCTCTCTATCAGAAGGTGAATGCTGGATCTGTCCGAGGCCTGGGGGAAGCGAAAGCATCTGTCACGCCTGCTCAGACCCTCTGTCCCCTTCCACTCTGCCTCCAGCCAAACTCTGAACTGCCTACTTTGGTGTCTAGTCCAGGCGTGAAGACGGTGGGCACCCCAAAGAGGTAGTTGTAGAACGCGATCTCTTTGGCAGGATATTCCCGCATTGGGCGCAGGATCAGGACGTCCCCATAGCGGCTGTCCAAGAAGCCCTTTGGGGAAGGAGAAAGGAAAAGGGAGGGTGAGCAGGGAAAGGGAGGGGGGAGAAACACTATGAGCCACTTTGTTCTCACCGTGTCCATAGCCAGGAAGGCCCCACGTCCCAGACAGAGGTTGGTCAGCAGCTTAGCACTCACACGGGTGCAGCTATCTCCCACCATCACCTTCCTGTACCCATTTTTCCGAGCCACGTGCAGCATCAGGTGGGTCCTAAAAAGCAAAGAGATCTCTCTCTCATTCCGGCCAAGAATTTGGGATCCAACAAGGGCCCCAGAAAAAAACATTTGTTGTTTTCCTAGAAACAGCCTAGAATACCACAGAATCCGCAATCTAGGAGGACCAGAGAGAACAGCCTTTGACTACGAAGCCCTCTCTAAGTCTGGTTACGGGCTGCTTGCAAAGACATCCTTCCATCAAGAATGCCGGCCTGTTTCCTGAGGCTCCTGAACTAGGATATGGCACTGAATGACCCTCTGTTAAGAGGGCTAGACAACAAGAACGTGTGAATACACCTGCAAAGCTTCTTTCTAGTTCTCATCTCATCCAGCCCACATTGTGGGCATTAACATCTTCACTCAGGATCTGAGCAAGGAGCTCACCGGAGAGTCTGCAGAAGCTCCTCTTTTGCAGTTAAGGATCTGACGCCCCGAAAGAGGCGGGCCAGCTCTTCCACGTGGGAAGCAGGGGAAGAGCCAGCATCATCCAGAACTGCCAACCGTTCCTGCCACGAGCAGCCTGGCGTGCTACACTCTGCCAGCCGGGCCTCCAGGGAAGTCTCTGCGTCCCCCCTCTTCTGCTGCTGCTGCCGCCACCTCGTGAAATCAGCCACTGCTTCCTTGTAGCTGGGAGCCTGGTCAGCAGGGCTGTGGGAAAGCGGGTTCAGGACAGAAGTGGGAAGGTCAAACACCTACGAAAGAGCACAAGGATATAACTGGGTCAGACACTGACCGAAGCCTGCACAAACTACAATTGCTTGGACAGTCTTACAGAACTCAGAATTGTATTTCTTTCCTGCCTTGTCAAGCTTAATGTCACTTTTCCCTTATTCTTTTTTCTGAAAGTGACAGTACTAGAAGTGCATCTATATCATCAGCTTCCCTTTTCACAAGTTTTTCTCTGATCCTCAGTTATTTTACTTCCATAATGCAAAAGTGGGCAAACTAATCTGGGCCAAAGTTCATTCTCAGGACACAAAGGATTATACTAGCAACATTTGATGGAAGAAGGATAATACTGCCCTTCCTGGGGTCTTCCTAGTGTCTGCCTTTCTGATGCTCTAAGTCAGCGTTTCTCAATCTCAGAAACTGCAGGATATGTGGAGTTGAATTTTCAAAACTCCCCAGCAAGCCCCAGAATTGCTGAGGATGTGAAACCCTGCTCTAATTTAATTTGCTGAACAATACTAGTATCAATAATACAATTTCCTTCCAGGCAAATCACATCAAACCTGCCAGTTGACTAAGGCCACTGCTGTGGATGCCGTACCATCAAAATGTGCTGCAATGAGGGTGCTGAATCTCAGCCATGTTTACCTCCTCCAAGAACACCAGATGATAGGCAAACCCCGTGGCTCGCAGGATAGCCTCAACCTGCCTGCAGGTTTTCTCTCGCTCGTCCGAGCTCCGTCCACACACGGCTCCCTCTGCACAGCAAAACCAAAACTGTCAGCAAGGTGAGGTGGCTAGTCTGAAAGAACCTCAACAGCCCTGGGAATGTTCTCTGCCATCATGGCATAGATTTGCCCATTGATTTAGAACGGGTGGGCAACTATGTCAACTTTACCACCTGTGGACTTCAACTCCCAGAATTCCTGAGCCAACCAGGAATTCTGGGAGTTAAAGTCTGCAGGGTGTAAAATTGACATAATTGCCCACTCCTGATTTAGGATGGGTCACTTCTGATTTCAACCTTTCAATGCACATAATGCTCAACGGTTAATATGTTAAAAGGGGATCCACTTTGGAAATCAACTTCCCTGAACACCCCTCTGCATCTCTCGGGAAAGTGGCCATCTTCACAAGCCGCAGCATTTCAGTCAAAACAAACTGCGTGCATATCCCCCAAAGCATGCACAGGGCTGCCAACACAAACCGTCAATATAGATTATTCCTGGTACGAAGCGAAGTTTCTTGGCCGCTTCTCGGTTGAGGCCCTGGCAAGGAGAAGCAAAATAGGCTTCAGTTCAAAAACTTTGCCCAGGTTATCATGCTTCATCTACTAGGGCAGAGGTTCCCAACCAAGGGTGCGAGACAATATTCCAGGGGGTGCGAAAACTTGGGTCTTCAAAATTATACTGTATATACAAAGTTCATTGCCGTTATTTTGAACTTTTGTAAGGGGTGCAAGAATATATCAGAAGTGTTCTAGGAGTATAGCAAAGATTAGAAGCTGCTGTTCTAGGGACTTCTGCTGTTTGGCTGTTCCCCCACCCCACCCCGTTTGGAGGTCAAACATACCTCTTGCACCTGCCGCAACATTGAGCTGGAGGCAAGACCCCCTGAAAAACCCAGGAGAACCTAAAACAGTAGGGAGAAAGCATCACAAAATTTCTTTCCTGCTTTTAGCTGCCGTGCTGCCCATCTCTTGCCCTGCAGCAGTGAAGATTATGATAGGACAGGACCTTCTCTCCAGGGTAAATGCAGCGGTTCTTCCCAAGCATGGCACGGAACTTGTGAACAAAGTAGTCCTTGAAGCAGCCCCTGCAAAGCATGTGAAAGTGTGGGGAAAAGCCCAGCTTCCTTGCCAGGGGAAAAAAAAATCTGCACCTGAATGGGGAGACCCGATCTGAATTATTCAAAATTCTCCACCTCACCCTCAGTCGCCTGTTGCACTTACTTGCAGAAGGCATCTCCAGCACGAATGATCACCACCGGGGAGCCCTCCTTGCACTTCATGCATTTGGAGTCACAGCTTGGGGAAGAGAAAGTGAAGATCAGGCTGCAAAGAGTCTTATCCTCCTCCTGTATCTCTCCGAGCGGAAGTTGCGGCAGTAGCAAAAAGCAATTCCTCTTTAGCATAAACAGTGTTTTTCAACCTTGGCAACTTTTCAGATGAGTAGACTTCAACTCCCAGAATTCCCCAGCCTACCCATCGATCCATCCGCGGGATGGGGGATTCTGGGAGTTGCAGCTTACCCGCCTTAAAAGCTGACCAGCTGCGCCGAGCCATGGTTTGCTCAAGCCCAGTTTGCCTAACATGCCACTGCCTATGCCCGCGACCAGCCTTCCCACTATCGGCTCACGCAATGCTGCTATTGCTCGTTGGCGTGCCTCCCCTCCGCCAACGACCGCGGGGACTCGGGGTCGGCGGGCGGGGCTCCCTCACCGGCCCCGCGGCGCCTCCCTCGGGAGCGGCTCCCCGCCGCCGTCGCACATCGCCGCCTCCGCCCCGGCCACGTGGAGCAGCGCAGTCCCGCCGGCGCCTCCCGATGACGTTCGGCGGCCTCTTCCCTTCCCCGGCCGGGGGACCGCGATTCCCAGAGGGGCCCTTCGGCGCCCGCGCACCGCGATGGCGTCGCGTCGCCGGCAAGTCTCGCGAGAGCCGCGGCGACGAGCCACTCCGGCCCCGTCCCGGCCTGGGACGCGGGGGGGGGGCGATGACGTAGTTGGGATGCGCCGCCTTCCCTGCCGGCCTCCCCTTCCGCGATGGCGGCCGCCATGTTCCGGAGCTTGCTGGTGTCGGCGGGGGGGTCCCGCGAGGCAGCCTCCGCGGCCGGCCCGCCGGGCGCCGCCCCCGCCCCGCCGCCGCCGCCCGAGCCCGGCGCCGCGCTGGAGGCCCAGTTCAGCTGCCCCATTTGCCTGGAGGTCTACCAGCGCCCGGCCCGCATCGCCCCCTGCAGGCACACGTGAGCGCGGGGAGACGGGGGGGCCGAGGCAAGGTGGCCCCGGACAGGAAGGGCCGGGGAGGGAGCGGGGCCAGACCGCCAGGCCCCCTGCATGGGGGGGGGCTGCAGAGCGGGCCCTGCGTCCGAGGGGTCCAGCTTCCCCTCTCGCCGCGGAGGGGACCCAATTCTGCTCCCGCGTCCTTGGTTTGTAAGGCTACTGGCGTTTCCACTTGGCGCTTGGGGAGGAATTCCCGAGTCCGGGAAGGCAAGGGCAGGACCGCGTGGCTTGCCTTAAACTCAGGAGACCCTCGTCCACAGAGGCCGCAAATGCTCCGAAGCATCTCTTCGGTTTTGTTGGTGCATGGATCGTGATCTAGTATAGGGGTCTCCGAAGTTGGCAACTTAGTGACTTCTGGGAGTTGAAGTCCACAAGTCTTAAGTTGCCCGGTCTGGAGACCCCTGATCTAGTGCGTGTCCTTGGGCTTCCTTTTGGCTGAAGCCCACCAGCCCTCCATCTTGGGAGAGGAATTCATCCCCTCTTCGCATTACCTTTTGAGCGCTGTGTGCTCAATCAGACCTCTTTCTTCTGTAGATTTTGCGGCGAATGCCTGCAGCCCTGCCTCCAAGTTCCATCTCCTCTCTGTCCCCTTTGCCGCATGCCCTTTGACCCCAAGAAGGTGGAGAAGGCTTCCAGTGTGGAAAAGCAGCTGTCTTCCTTCAAGGCACCGTGTCGAGGCTGCAGTAAAAAGGTAATCTTAAGGGCTTGTGCAGCAAAACCAGATCATTATAAGCCACCTTTTACTGCCTGCAGTAAAAGATAAAATACAGAAGGCTTCAAATGGATATCCATCCTCTCTCTCAATCCTTCCTGTATCCCAGGTGACCCTTGCAAAGATGAGATCTCACGTCACATCATGTGCAAAAGTCCAGGAACAAATGGCCAACTGTCCAAAGTTTGTGCCTGTCGTCCCAACATCCCAACCTATTCCAAGGTATTTCCTTCGAGCCCCTCCCCAAGTCGCTGGTTTCCAGGCTTTAGAATCTCTCCTGCACTCTCAAGCAGGTTGGGGGGAAAGAGAGAGCCCAGCATCTCTTGAATAAAGAAGTTGGAAGTCTTGTCCTTGGGGGGGGGGTGTCAGTCTTTCTCAGGTTAAGCAGCTTGAAACTGTAGACCTTGGTTCCCCAAATCCCAGAATAGGGTGGACTTCAACTCCCAGAATTACTCAGCCATCATGCTGAACTTAGGTCCAGCCATCTTCTAGTCACTGAGCTGTGCTGCTGTCCCTTTCAGCAATATTCCAAACCGATCCACGTTTGTCTGTCCCTATTGTGGAGCACGGAACCTGGATCAGCAGGAGCTAGTGAAGCACTGCATGGAGAATCACCGCAGTGACCCTAACAAAGTGGTGAGTTGTGTTCATGTCCCTGTTTGGTGAAATGGGAAGCCGAATTAGCCAAAAACTCAGAATAAGAAGGAAGTAGTTCTTATTTGAAAAGTGGGAGAACTTTTGCTTATTTCCTCCCCCTGTTTATGCCATAGCTGGAGTGTCCTGCCCTGCTTTTATAAACCAGGGATAATAAAATGCACCTCTGCAGCTGCAGTGGCAAATATGCTTCTTAGCTGGTGCAAAGGCTGTGCTTACCTTGTCCCTTTCATTTTGCATGTGGAGCTGCTAAAGAAATTAAATGTGTTTCAGGAACAAACGGGGTGGTGTATTTCCCTCATGTAAAGGCATGAAAGTGTCCCAGGGTCTAAAAGCATGCCTCCCTTTGTCCCAGCTTCACTTTATTGCTCAGTTTGTGTATGATTTTGTGACTGTTGGGAGCTTTATTTGATGGTGCTATTGGTTTTAATATCATCACTTGTCTCTGAAATTTTATAGAGAATAGAATATTAATACATCTGCATTTAGGGTGTTTTATGGCTAGCAAAGCATGCATTTTCGAAGCTGGATTCTGCATGCTGGACAACAGGAAATTGTTCTGTTTTCTTTTTTTCCCCATGAAGCGATCACACCATTGCTTCTAACTATCACTTTGATCCTGGAATTGAGTGTTTCTTCTTCTTTGTTGACTGTCCTCTTTTTCTCTCCCTGGGTGTTCCAGGTCTGTCCAGTGTGCTCAGCCATGCCTTGGGGGGACCCCAGTTATAAGAGTGCCAACTTTCTACAGCATCTCCTGCATAGGCACAAGTTTTCCTATGACACGTTTGTGGTGGGTACTGCATTCCATAGCATCTTATTTCAGTGGATTGTGTCTGCTGCTTCCAGACCCCAAGGCAGCACGAGAATCGCCTTTAATAATAAAAGCAGATCTAATTGCCCTTGTGGGAGGAGCTATGGCAACACTGGAGTGGTTTCCTCTTAGTATTCTTTATGTCCTGCTCTTGTACAAGTCCCTGCCATCCTGGTGGCCTCAAATAAGGTCACAATAATGTATTGGCATCAGAGGTATTTTTCTGTGCCCCCCTCCCTGCCTGCCCACCAGCACCATTGTGGGTGCAATAATAGGCGCAGACTTCAAAAATCTTTGCTCCCTCCTGGTCAGATCCCATCTGAACTGCTGCATCCAGTTCTAGCACCACAGTTCCTAAAGGACGGTGGTACAGATTAGAGTGGCTTCCAAGGAGGACCACCAAGATGGTGAAAGGTCTAGAAACCAAGCCTTTTGTGGGATGGTCTGGACAGGTGTACTCTGCAGTAGAGAGAACTGAAGGCAGACTTCACATTTTTGAGGAGTGGTCACCCAGAAGAGGAAGTAGACCTGTTGCTCAGAGGGCAGGACCAGGACCAGTGGGTCAAAACTACAGGGAAGGAGATTCAACAATATGAACCGTCAGCCAGGGGAAAAGCTGCCTCGTGAAGACATGAGGTGTCCTTCACTGGAGATGGTCAAGCAAAGGCTGGATGGTTATTTTAGCAGAGGCATATCAGTGGATTCTGCAGAGAGTCAGGGGTCCGAGATAACCTCCAAGGTCATTCTGAACTCCAGCCTGCCATGCATGGAAAGTGGGGCCTACAACATTCTCCTGCTTTCTTTCCAGGACTATAGCATTGATGAGGAAGCGGCTTTACAGGCAGCCCTGGCGCTCTCCCTCTCGGAGAACTGAGGGCCTTTGACACTGCTGAGCAGCAGACAGGAACTGCTGCAGACTTGCCTGACTCTCCTGCGTTGGAGCCATGCGCCGCTTGCCCTGCCCGTTGGCTCCTGGAGGGCGGCTGAGGCCGTCTCCTCAACTTTCGTCTTGCCTCGATCGGTCTGGAAACCTTTTCCTCGGGGCAGGGGCAGCGAAAAGGGGTGCTTCCCTTTCCCCGATTCCATCGGACCCGCTCTGTACTACCAGTTGGACGTTCCCCATGCCACTCAGTACAGATGGTATACTTTATTAAGATGCTTTTAATACCGTTTTAGCACCATCGGCCCTCATTCCGTTAGCGGTTTATATAGCAACAAAACATTTTGTGGGGAAACTGTCGTTTACATTTTTTTTATTGCCTGTCTCTTTGGGTTAATTCACTGGATCTTTTTAATTTGGGGGAAAACAATCAGCATGGGAGACATAAATCTTGTACGAATATTTATTATGCGTTTGGGTGCAACTTGCCTGCTCCTTGGCCATCGTGGCGAGGGATTGGGGAATAAACCCGTGCATGGAAAGCAGCCTTTCAAAGAGGTTTGTGATGCCCAAGCAAGAGCAGAAGGCCGCTGCTGACTCGAGCGTAATTGTTTAGCCAAATCTCTCTCTCCTCTCCCCACAACTGACCTTGCTCATTTTGTATCTGCTCTTGTGATACTCTAGAAGTTCTTGGTGGTTTTTTTCTACATCTCTCCGTGTAACAAATACTCTTCACGTTTTATAGAGAGAATACAAAGCAGTTAACCCTTGATATTGCAATATCTGTGTTTGACTAGAAACAATAGTATTTTTATGGAACATTATTTTTCAAAGTATATTTTTTAAAGAAAAGTGCCCTGGGTTCCAGATCTTCGGGCTCTCGAGAGGAGGGGTCTCAAACCTGGCGGGAAGGAGGTGCTTCCTTCCATCAGCTTCTCGGCCGGTGGTCTTTTGGGGGGGGGGGTTTGAGGATTTTTGTTCTCTGCAAGAAAAGAGGAGGGAAAGACAACTTGTGGGGTTTTTTCTTCAAGTAGCCTTTTAAGGGATTGTTGCAAGTTGTTACAAAGCAGAACTGCTAAGACTTTATTATCCAGGTGTTCGGATTGTGGGTCGGTGGGCCTGAAGTCGACTGGAAAGAAATAAAAGCTGTGAATAAGCTACAACCGGGGTGTGTCTGTCTGTGTGTCTTCAGAGCAGCCCTAGCGGTCGTTCGGCTGTGAATCCAGCCACGGGCATTTCTGTGTGTGCAACAAACTAGTATTGCAGTTTATTCAGTGAGGTGCGACTATACAAACCATGGCTTGCTATACAAGTGAAGCCCCCAGCTGAAAGTGGCTTGTCTTTGCTTATTGGGCTTGTAGAAACGTGTCTGACTTGCAGGTGTGTCCCATTCCTCTGCAATTTGGTTGTCCGTTCCTGGAATGCGTTCGTTGGGAGTGTCGAATAGCTGGATCCGTGCTCCGACAAGGGTTATTCAGGCGAGGCAGGAATCCCAAAGCGATTCTCTGCTGCCAGCATCACAACCCTGCCTGGTGGCTTCTTTGTCAGCCAGACCTGGCTACTGCTGCTTCAAAGCCTTTTTCCTTTCACAATTTCCTTAAGGGGCTCAATTACATTTCCTTCCCTCCCGCCCTTCCAGCCTCCTGTGATCTGAAAGGGTGCAGAAATGGAAAATGCTTCTCTGTTCAGAAAAAAACCAGGGGAACATTTGAGTTCAGCTGACAAATCAGGGTTTGTCCTTCACTTGCTAAACCTTTCTTCACTCTTGAGAGGGGAAAACAGTTGGGCTGATGGTTTTCCAAAGCTGAAGGGTTTTGCAGCCATTTGCATGGATGGGTAAGGTTTTTGCACTGGTCTTTGGGATGAGGAAAATATGTGTGCCCTTGCCATCGTTCCACCCCATGTGTGTCCCATATCCTTCTCTCCACAAAATTTTTAAGTTATTGAATGTTCTTTGGTTGACAAGACGACACAGCTTTTGAGCGTTCGGTAAGGTCTCTGTTGCCTAAAGGGAGGGGCTGTTCATTCCTCCCACCCACCAATATTTGATGACGTTCTGAGGTTCCCTTCCCCCCTCAGCCCCCAGCACCTCCACCTGCTTCCCCGCTCCTAACGGTTCCTTTGGAGTCTCTCCAGGAAAGCATTCCTCAGACAGCTCAGCCTTATATAGCCTCCCGCAATCCCCGCCGGCGTCTGTGCATTTGAAGAGCCACCATCCCTACCAAGTGCCACTTAACATTCTCTGCTAGGCAGAAGGGCAGGCGGTGAGCTCATCCAACTGCCCTCCAAGGTGGGCAGGGGGGGAGAGGAAGGCTGTGCCTCCTG
This sequence comes from Vipera ursinii, assembly GCF_947247035.1. Taxonomy (NCBI): domain Eukaryota; kingdom Metazoa; phylum Chordata; class Lepidosauria; order Squamata; family Viperidae; genus Vipera; species Vipera ursinii. Next base: position 22,020,811 of record NC_139520.1, on the reverse strand, counting down.
CCCTACCTAGTGTCCCCTTGTAGGTCAGGGACCCTCTTCGGCTCCTCCGGCTGTGCTGTCCTCCGTTGGGAGCAGCCCTTTCCCCCCCCCCTCCCCCAGAGTAGCTTTGCTGGAGATGGCAGCACTTCTGGGTCATCCAAACCCACTGAGGGGCCCACTTCGGAGGAGGGGGCTCGTTCTGAGGGACCATGTCTATTCTCATGAGGTCTACCCTGCAGCTCTTGTGCCCCCCCCCTCCAACTTAATACACGGGTAGTGTAGTAGGTATAAAACTCCTATCCTGCCCCAAAGCCGCCACGCTGTCTTGCAGGACTGTAGGGTCTCCGGAGCCGAAGGCTGTGAGGAACAGCTGGTGGAGGGCACCCCCTCTGCCCTGCCTGCAGAGCTCTCTCTGGTGAACAGCTGCCTGGAAAGCTGCAAGGGAGTAAACAATAATAGAAGTAAACAATAATAGCTGACCCTTTTGAGGCGTAAGGAATGCTCTTCCTCTGTTCCTAAAAGTAGAACTGGCCCGTGACTGCTGATAGTATTTGAAACCAAAAAAATTCCTTTTCATCCCCCTTTTGAGCAAGCAGGGAAGGAAAAAACCGCCGGCTGAGAAGAGGAATTCTGTGCCCAGGTGAGTGAGCTGGTTGGGAGGGGCTCCTGCTGCAAATCCCACCTGCCTTTCTCCCAGAGGGGGGTGGTATCAATCGTGGCAACTTTAGGACAGGTGCACTTCACTTCCCAGGATTCCCCAGCCGGTCGTGAAGTGAAGCAACCCTGCCCTGCTTTCAGTTCCAGCCCAAATGAAGCTTTTGCAGGATGTTCGAGTTGAATGTCACCCCAGGTTCGAGTCCCCCGAGCCCCCAGGGTTTGCCAGTCCTGGCATTCCAGGCTGTTCCCTTAGTTCGTACCAGTCTGTGCCGAAGATGGGCAGCGAGTCCAGTTTTCCATCAGTCCATCCATCCATCCTGAACGGCGCTTTCCCCAGGGCATCAGCCCGTGGGGAAGGCCGGGAAGACTTGACGGGGCAGAAGTCTCTCCCCAAGCGCCCCCCTGGGACCAGGCGCCGGGGCTTCGGATGCGTCTCCCTTCCTTCGCGCCAAGCGGGCGCGGGGAGCCACGAGGGCTCCGGGGACCGGCCTGGACCCTGCTGGGCAGGGCCGGGGGCTCTCCCTGCCCCGAGCGCGGCCGCCGCACCTGCCGGGGAGAGGGCGGCGCGGCGGAGGCTCCGGACGGCCCTCGGGCGGCGGTTGGCTGGCGGCGGGGCCATGCTAATGAGGCCGCCGCTTTAGGCCACCTGCCGCCCGGCTGACCCACCGCCCGCCATGCCGCGCTCCTTCCTGGTCAAGAAGCCCCCCGGCAGCCGCCTGCCCGACTACGGCCAGCTGGAGACGCGCCGGCGAGGTAAGCCACGCCGGCCGGGCGCCTCCGCCGCTCCCCCCCGGCCCGCCTCGGCTCGCGGAGGGCGGCGGGGCGCGGGGCAGGCGGGAGCGGCTGCTGCGAGCCGCCTTTTTCGGGGCGCCCCGTCCGGAAGCTCCCCGCGCCCGCCCGGCCAGCTGCGCCAGGCTGCGAGGCGCCGGAGTTGGCTCGGCTGCGCCTGCCCGTCCCGCCGGGCTGCCGGCTGCGCTCTCGGGGCTGGGAGGGCGCCCCAGAGGGGGCTCCCCGAAGGCAGCGCTGCCCGGCCGCCGCGCACCGGAGCTCCTCCTAGGGGGGGTCTCGGGCCCTGCCCCGGGGGCAACCCCCAAGCGCCTCCCTCCGAGGAGAAGCGACCGCGGGCGGGAGTTTGTAGCGGCCGTTCGAGGAACTGGGGAAGAGCGAGGCGGCGGCGGCGGCGGCGGACGGAAGCCGGCATCCTCCCCCGACCCGGCTCACGAGAGACCGAGCCAAAGTTCCCAATTAGGTTTAGGGAACTTCGGAAGTCGAGGCTGTTTCCCCTCTTAAGCCAAAGGGGAAGATCGATTGATTACTAGGCAAATTAAGTAGTCCTACTAGCCTTGGACCTGGTGGAAATTCTTCCCCAACTAGACCACCTCTGCACATGCTCAGAGGCAGCCTTCAGAATAACAGCCCGGGCCTTGTGGCACGGCCCACCGCGTCAGGACCGGTGATGCGGCTATGGCACCTGGATTGTTTCGTGAGTCTTTTTCTAGGAGGTGCTCCGTTGCAGTCGCCATTGGTGGGCTTTTAACTCCCATCTCCAGCCTCAATCAGCCACCAATGTCTAAAATGGTCTTTTTCTGCTTTTCACTCTTTTATCATTCTCCTGTTGGATTTAGGCATGCACCTTGTTTGTATCCTTAATTTATTCTCTCTCTCTCTCTCTCTCTCTCTCTCTCTCTCTCTCTCTCTCTCTCTGTGTGTGTGTGAATTAAAATTGGTGTCTGCCTGCAAAGAAACAAAATTGTTTTCCTGCTCTTTAATTCAGCAGCAAGGGAATTCTGGAAGACTCAATGAAGCAGAACAAAAAAAATCAGGCATTTTTAAAAATGTGGTGCAGAGGTATGGGATTTGTGGTCGCCAGGAGAGCTGGGGGTTCCGACTGAGGGAGCTTTCCAAGAGGAGAAGGAGGGCGAGGAGGTTGCAGAGGGTCCAAGAAAGGCTAGGTTTGATCTCTGGTGATTGGGCTGCCCATCGGAAGGAAGGGCTGGCTGGCCGTCCTTTGATCCCTGCCCTGGTGAAGAGGGACCCTGGGGCTCTGACCCTCCTCCCCTTTGGGGATGTCGATGTTTCCAAGAAGGCAGGCTGTGCGGCGTACCCTTCGCTTTTCCGTGCCCTGGAAAAGAATGCAAATTCAACTGGAATGTAGATTATTTTCCAATGTACCAGAGAGGGTGGTGTGGGGGTGGTGGCCCGGAGTTATTTAAAATATTCCAAGTGCTTTCTCTTTGGTGTAAGATGCTGTTTGATTTATAATAGTCATAAGAGGGACTTGAAAATATTATGGCAGGTGATGCCACCTTGGCACATCCAAGCAAGGCTTCAACTGGGGGTATCCTCGCATTTTGGATCCTTACTTTTTTAAAAAAGGCAACTCTTTGGCCTTCAGGCATGCATGTTTCATGGGGTGGTTTATTATTCACCTTTCTTTTTTCACTTACCTGCAAAGATGTTCATCTGAGGAAGCCATGAAGAGAGGTGCCTGTTCCAAGGGGAGAGCCCTGGAAATGGGCTTTTGAATTAAAAGCACCACCCTCTGCTAAGGCTGTGGGAACCGCAGCCTTTGCCTTTCCTTCTTAGGGACAAAGCCAGGCGTAAAGGCGGCGATAAGTTAAGCTAGGAAACAGCTTGCTTAGAATAAAAGAAACAGAAACGTTTTTCCCAGGAGTAGAGTTTACAAGATATAAGGTAGTTAGCAAAAGTCTCCCGACTCCTGTTCAGCACCCGGGGCAGATGTTAGGAAGGGCAGCCACTGACCTTGGCTAAGGCTTAAGCAGGATCAGACCTGACTGTGACTGTACTTAGATGGGAGAGCTATAATCTGTCTGGGGATATTACGCTGCCTTCACACGCTGCTGAGAAGGCCAGAGCATGTCTGAAATTGCAGGAGCCAAATGTGGTCTCCGCTTGCAAGCTGAGCAAGTTTCCATTTGCAAGTTTTTGTGCGGAGGGCTAAGGAGAAGTGCCTGGAGGTGCCTCGAAGGGAAGGCAGGAATACCACTTTGGTCAACTTCTTTTGTGTTGTTTCCATCCCCAGAATGCAACAGGCCAAGTCACACCTGGATGACATGTTCCCTTTCTATCCAGGATGCTACGCCGTGCCCGTCCATACCCCGTGAAGCCAGCCCTCTGAGGAGCCACAGCTTTGCTCCTGCAAGCCTCTCCCCGCCTCTTTTGCAGAGCCGGGAGGCCAAAGGGCAACTCGCCTTGAACCCCCAAAGTGGGGAGAGGGCCGGAGGCAGCCGGGGGTCAGCCACCCCTCTTCGGGATAATCCCAACAACCTCAACCTCCCGCCAGCCTGCTCCCTGTTCCCTTGGAGGACGTGCCCCAGTCTGGGTCACCTGGCGGAGGCAGAAGGACACCAAGTGCCAGCCGAGCCTGGCGTGAGGACCGATCCCCTGGAGAGGTTCACCTGCCTGGATTGCCACAAGCCCTACAGCACTTTCTCCGGCCTGGCCCGGCACCAGCAGCAGCGCTGCAAGCTGCAAGCCGCAGCAACAGCCAGGCTCTTCAGCTGCAAATACTGCAACAAGGGGTACACCAGCTTGGGGGCTCTCAAGATGCACATCCGGACTCACACTCTACCCTGCGTGTGCAAGATTTGTAGCAAAGCCTTTTCCCGGCCTTGGTTGCTACAGGGGCACATCCGGACACACACAGGTGAGGGGGGAAATATGACGGGAAACAAGGGGAGAGGGCAAACGTGTATGTAAGGCTGTATGTGCACCATAGTGGTCTTCTAGGAACCCAGGAGGACCTAAAACACAGGTGTCAAACTTACCGCGTCACGTGATGTGTTGCGACGTATCGCAACTTTTTTTGCATTGCCGGAGCTGGGCTGGGCGCAGCCTCCACACGATGCAACCAGCCCACGGGCCGGCAGTTTGACATCCCTGTCCTAAAAGGTTGTTCCCTTTGCTGTGTTAGGCTTCCAGCGGCCCTGCAGAGCAAATTCATCAAGAGAGTGGCCTATTCACCCTTGGCCTATTCTGCTTCCCCAGCTCAATATTTGGCTGGATTCTTTGCCCTTCCCTGCAAGGCAGTTGGTGTCTATTCAGAAAATCACCGGTTCTGCTAAATGGCATGAACCAAGTTTAAATCGTGGTTTTAAAAACAGATTCTAGGCTTCATCTGTAGTGAGAGTGAAAATAATGGGTTATGCTTTTGCCTTTTTTTGGTGGGGGGGTGTTGAAACTGAATTGTGCTTGTGATTAAAATCTGTGGTCACCAGAAACCTGCTATCCCTATAGCGATGTCACAATCACTGGCTAAATTAAAGATTTCTAGATAAGGCACAACTGACTGGCTTCTCTTACCAACCGGGAGATTTTATTTTGCTTTATGGAGTGTTCCCCAGTTTGCAGCACAGGGTCCCGTAATTGAGTATGTGGGCTTCTTTTTGCACAACATTCCTGGTCTTTGTAGTATTCTTCAAAGAGTTATTCAGTGCATATACAAGTAGTTCTCAACTTACAACTGTAATGGATCCTGCCCATCACAGCTGTAGGTCATAAAACAGGTCACCTAAGTGACCAATCCAACTTACAAACTTATTAAACAAACTTGCGGTTCTCTTTGGGCCAGTTTTGCTGAAAACCAGAAATAAATCCCATTCATTTTTCCTGGCAGTGGTATAGGAGAGGGTTTGCACGGCTTTTCAACTTTTCAGTCTTGTCTGAACTCTGTGATCTCCTGATAGTGTTCCATCCAGATTCAAACCAGGTCTGATCCAGTTTAGCTCTACTCAGCTAACCAGGTGCTGCCATCTGTCTGATGGGCACGTGCTGCCTTCATGGCATCCCATGTCTTCCAGGGCACCTGCCTAGGAGCCAAAGCAGACGAGAAGGGCCTGTGGGCTTCCCAAATACATCTTGTGGGATTCAGGCAGTCTGATCAAGCCTCTGGGCTCTGCAGAGAATTTTATGTTGAAAAAAGGGATGGTTACATGGGTGAAGAATTTGCCTTGGTCCAACTAAGGTGCTTCTAAATTCCGCATGCAGATCTTGCCATCCTGGTGGAAAATTACCTAGCTGCTAATTCTGCCTTCCCCAGTCTGTGCCTTTTGGAGGTGTGAGAACCCCAGAGGCTACATCTGACTTCACTGGATGCATATTGAACATATTGCAAGGGTTAATTGATAAGCTACAGTACTTGGGAGCTGCATTCATGGAAGCTTCTGCCTTTTAATCCAGTGTGTCAGTCTGAAAAAGTATCTCCTGACTTCTTCTGATTTGGAGGTTGGCAGGGCCAGAGTTTCCGTGCATCCCCTGCCCCTGTGTGCTCACCTGTCTGCCTTCCTTCCCAGGTGAGAAGCCCTATTCCTGCTCCCACTGCAGCCGAGCCTTTGCTGACCGCTCCAACCTCCGCGCCCACCTGCAGACTCACTCGGAGATCAAGAGGTACCCGTGCTGTGCCTGCTCAAAGACCTTCTCCCGGATGTCGCTGCTTTTGCGGCACAAGGAGGCCGCATCCTGTGCCACGGCATCCTGAGCCTGGCAAAGAGAACAGGGCTGTTCCTCAGCAGGAGAAGCTTTGGATGAGCAAAGATCTGCAATCCGAAGGCTGTTTGCACCCTGACTGTGTGTACCTTTGCTCCAAATAAAGCAGTAAAAGAGTCGTGTCCTCCGCTGATTTTAAATTCCTTCTGTGAATTGCTCTCCTGTAGATCTATCTGAACGACCCGTCTTGGTGCGACAGCATCTTCTGGGATCCAGGACGGTTCAGTTGCTTGAGCACTAGAGCCCATGTTCCCCAGCTGGTTTCCTTCCTAGCCCCAGGCTGGAGCTCAGAAACACAAATGCATTGTCCGCTTCAGTCTGCTAGCCTTGGCATTAAAAGATGCTCGTCTCCCATTTCTGGCCTGAGTTTATTATGGCTTTTCTGGATGCTGTTGAATCTCTCCCATTGCGGGAATGCACGGGAGGTCTACCTTGTTGCGTGGAATGGCAAGATGGGGACCCTCTGACAAAGCTGGAGAAGCTGTTGCTTAGTAAGATCATCTCTGCACAGGCTAAATACACTCCAGGGAGAGGCAGCCCCTTCCCAAAATTGAGGTGGAAGACATGAGAGTCTTCCCAAGAGGTTAGAGGTTGAGTGTTTGCTGATTCTCCAGCAACCCTTCCCTCCTTTGCCCCTCTGGGTGGGGCAACCTGCCTGTCTCTGAAGACAGGGTTAAGCTAAGAAAAAGGAGACTAGATGACCGTTAACGCCAAATTTCAGGAATACTTTGAAACAGATCCATTAATGCTTGGAACGGCCCCAGCTGGGGTTTTGAGTTCATAGGTGTGGCCAGCAGAGTGGGAAGTTTGGAGCAGTTAAGATGAAAAAAGGATCTGGGTTGACTAACCTGCACGTGGATATTTACTGGCCTTCTTAGATGAAGTTTGTTGGTCTTGGTTTTTTCCGCCTTAAATTTCTTGGAAGGGTCTGGTTGGTCTTGGCTGAAGGCAAAAAATATTTATTCATTTCTGCCTGCCACTGTCTGCCTGCAGCATGTGTGTCCTGCTTCCCAGAGCATCCAAATTTGAACTGGTTGATTTTTGGGGGGTATGTGCTGTGATCTTTCTATCTCTGGCACATACCTGCATAATCAACGGTGCAAAAATAAAATAAGCAGGTGACATTTTGCAGCTTCTCCTTCTCTTCTTCGTTTTCCTCTGAGCTGGTGGATTCTATGACTGGTGTCAGTTCTTACGCTCCGGGAGGGAATTTGCATTCAAAGGGTCCCAGCTTGTGATTTCTCTGTTACAGGAGTGAAGGGCACAGCACAGAGGGCTCCCCCCACGCCCCCTGAGGTGATCCCCAGGTTATCATTTTTAACGTGAGAAGAGGCGATTTTTTAAAAAAGTTCTCACCAACAATATTTAACATATGCCATTTATTAGGCAAATAAAATGAAAGGCCATGTTCATCATGCAGCCAGGTTTTGGGGGTGTCCTCTCCAATGGACTATTTCAAAGCCAAATGGGCTCCAAAATCTGGAGAAAAATTCTGCACAATTTCTGCTCCCCGTGGAAAAGCTTCAATGCAATCGGGAGTATGCTCTTTTTTTCCCCACCCATGGCAGCGTTTCCCCCATTTTTGGCCCAGAAGAACATCTGGACCGTCCACATGCTTCTGTTGCTGTCAAAGGGCTACCAGAGTGGGGGATGTTTGTACAACTTGTATGCAGCAGTGAGGTCAGCCTGGCAGAGCAGGGAAGCAACAGGTATATTTATAGCCTTCCCAGTGGCCGGAGAGCATAAATAGGACTCAAGAGATGCCTCAAGAAAGCTGCATTGTAAACTACACACTATTTTGAGCTGCAAAACTTCTAAAAGTGGCTCTTCCACCTGTCGTGGGGAGGGCTGGAGCAGGAAAGTATGTTGCTGCTTCTAAAATAAGCCAAATGTTTTTCCTTCTTACTTGCAGCAGATGGAAAGTGCTGATAAATATAGCAGCAGGGCAAAGGTGGGGGCTTGAGACCCCCACCTGCCGATCTGCCAGCAGAGAAGGGAATGTGAGGATCAGATGAATGAGTCCGTTTTTCCATCCTGCTTAGGCAGCCTGAAGCTGGGAATCACCGAAGGCACCATCTGGGCTCTTGCTTTGCTTCCTTCTTGGTCCACCAAAGCTGGCAGAGAAGAAAACGGGCTGACTCCCTCTTCTCAGATCAAGCAATCGCAGTAAAAAAAAAGCTTGTTTGCATTTGGAGTGAATTCTGCTCAGCTCTCTCCCCAAAGTCTGCCTTACTGGGGCAAAGATAGCTGGGATTGTAGAAAGTCCTGCGTTCAAACTCCAACTCTGCACAGCTACTAGGGCTCATCTACTTAAAAAATGTTTATAGCTTAGGGTTGAAATGAGGGGGCCTGGGTGCTCTGGGAGCTTGGTGGTTTTCTTGCAGACCCAAACTAGCAGCTTTGTTCACATTCTGTAGTGTAACATGTGAAGTTTATTACATTGTTGAGTGGTTTTATTTTGATCAGGGTTGGTCTGATGTATAAATTCTCTCTTTTCGGTTGGACTATAATTCAGTGTATAGAGATTCAGTGACCGCATGCCATCAAGTCATTGTCAGTTCTCAGTGGATGCGTAGATAGATTTTCTGCATGAGGATTTGTTCCCAATCTGGTTCTTTGGGTCTTCCAATAATAGTTTATAGTATAAACAGTACTTAAGAGTAGATATGGTAAGTATGCTGTACAAACCAATTGTTGGTTGATGAAGACATAGATACAATCCCATTTCAATTCCCAATTATAGGATAAAACAATGTAAGATTGCTTTCTGAAGCCCGAGGTCCATGGTGGCAAACCTATGGCACGCAAGCCACAGGTGGCACGCAGAGCCCTCTCTGTTGGCATGCGTGTCGTCACCCCAATCTTATGCCTTCATCTGGGTTTTATAAAACCTTTGTGCTTTAGGCCTCCACCAGTGTGTGCAAAAATAAATAAAAAAATGGTGATGCCCATTTTGCTCTATGAGTTCATGGTGACCTAACCCTAACCCTAAGTGGAATTTTCCTCCAATGGGATTTTCCCATGTATTTTACCAGGAAACATAGGGCAGCCTAGAAAGGTAAGTGCCCTCCTAAGTCCATTTTCCTGTATGAGTTCATGGTGATCTAACCCTAACCCTGCATGGAATTTTCCTCCATTGGGCCACGCCCACTTGGCACCCGGCAATACATAAGTGGGTTTTAGGTCGCAGTTTGGGCACTCAGTCTCTTAAAGGTTTGCCACAATTGCCCTAGGATTTTTAAAAATAGGTTTCTCACCCAAGAAAAGGTATTTCTGCATTACAGGAGTGGATTTTATGGTTAGGAATTGGATACAAACTGTCTTTCAGGGAGGAAGGGATAATGATGTAAACATTCTTATTTTATTTTTTTATTTATTCAATTTCTATAGCCGTCCAACTCAAGGGACTTTTATTGTGTTTTGGTGTAAATGGACTGTCTCCGCCACATCAATACAGAACTTGAGTCCTTTTGAAAATTATTCTTCTCTAAAATCTTCCTGCTGTTCCCAACGAGGCTGTTTGATGGGAAAACGGAGGATCTGCACCCTGGGACAAGATAACAAGGCAGGCCGTGATATTATTGGGGAGTGGGGAACATGTCCCCATCTAAGAAAAGTGCAATGACCTTAATTTACAGGGATCTGGGTGAGGACCAAGGTACACCGAGCGTAGCTTTGAAACAGGAGAGAAGGAGGATTGGCTATGGGTGCCCAGATCTTTCCAGCTCAAGTTTCCTTTTCCCATGACAAGTGGAAAAGCAGCCCTCCCTCTCAAATGCCAGCCCCCAGAAATAGCCCTGCCCGCCTCTGGCTGAGGAAGTCGCTCCGGCCCCGGGGCCAAGCAGAGCAGAAATAGTCCGGCTCGCTCTATCTATAGCCGGCCGGCCGCCCCGCGTGGAGCCCAGCCCCGCCCCGCCCGGCTGATGCTCGCGCCGGGGATGCCGGGCAGGTGGCAAGAGCGCGGGGGGGGGGGGCTGCCTCTGCTGCCGGGCTCCTGCTCCGCAACGGGGGGCTCCGCAGGTCGGCGCCTCGCGTGGGCGGGCCGGGACCCGGGACGCCCCACGCGGACCCCCTCGCGGGGGAGGAGGGAGGTCAGGGCACGGCTGCGTTGCCCGCTGGTCCCCGCGGGAAACGCTGCTCAGGGTCCCCTCCGGAAGAGCCCCGCGGGAGGAGGGCCCACAAGGGCGAATGTCCACGTGGAGATTCTTCGGCAGCGGCTCCCGGTTGTCCGAAAGGGGCTTCTTCCAAAAGGCGACTGGACTTCCTTGGTTTTCCCCCCTGGAAACGCTGCTCACCCAAGAGCGTTGCGAGAACCGAAGAAGCTTCTTGGGTGAGGAGCAAAACGTTTTCAAGGAAAAAGCAAGAAAGTCCAACTGCCTTTTGGGGGAAAAGCACCTTGGGACAAAACGCGGAAAGAAGGCAGAGCCCCAAAGGTGCAGTTGGACTTCCTGAAGACGCTTCGCTTCTCACCCAGGGAGCTTCTCCAGCGCTGACTGGACGGCGGGGAAGGGAAGAAGCGAGTCCACCTGCCTTTCGGGGAAGGCACCCTCGGCGCAGCCGGGACCCGGGCGATCCCCGCAGGCGAGGCAGGCGAAGGCAGCGGGGTCCACCGGCCAAGGCGCTTCCGGCCGCCTTCGGAGCGCTGCCTCGGGCTGGGGATTCGGCGGGCCCCCCGCAGCCCCCGCGTCGCCCGGCAAGCTCCCCGCCCCGCCGCGCGTCTCCGCCAGCCGCACACCGCAGGAGCGCCGGGCCCGCCCGGGGAGGGCGCAACGGAGCATGCGCGCGCGGGGAACCCGCCTCCAGGGCCCCGGTGCCGCGCGGGAAGCCGCCCGAGTGGGAAACCCGTCCTGCTCCGAGGCAGCCGCGAAGGTTCCGGCTGCGATGAGGCGAGCCGACGGCCCCATCGCCCGACGCGCTCCGATTGGCTCAGAGCGGCGGCCGGAGGGGGCGGGGAGCGCGCCGATTGGGCGACGGGGCCCCGGCCGGAGCGGCCTGAGCCAATGGCGGGCGAGGGGCGTGTCGCTCGCTTCGAGGGAGGCACGTGCGGGGGGGGCGGGGGCGGACGCCGCTCCCAGTAAAGCAGGACTGGGAGGACTGGGAGGCGAGCGCGAGGGCTGGGCAGGCCGGGCTGGGGTCCTGCTGAGGAGCGGAGCGGCGGCCGCAGCAACCAGCGGGGCTCCGTTGCAGGCGCCGCAGCATGAGTCCGCCCGTGGCCGGAGAGAAGCGCCCGGCTCTGGTCACCTGCACGGCGCCGGTCAACATCGCGGTGATCAAGTACTGTGAGTAGCGCGGTGGAGCCCGCGAAGGCTCCGTATAAGGTTTTGCAGGAGGGCTGGTCGCGATCAAGGGGGCTGGGATGGGAGACCACCAGGAGATCGCCCAGTCAAAGCTGTAGGTGAGACCAGGAGGTGGAAACGCAGCCTGGAAGGGCGGGGGGGATGTCAAGGGCTCCCCAAGAGGCTTTTGCTGCTCGTATTGATGAAGTCTCCTTGCGGGAAAGGAGGGAGGGATGGGAAAACCAAGGAGGAGAGAATCCAGGGCCAGGAAGAGCAAGGAGAGAGAATGGATGATGTGACAATTTTGTTTCCCCAGAATAAAACGAGCCTCCTTGAAGAAGCTTAAAGGGTGCGATTGCCTTTATAAACAAAGGCGCCAAATAAAAATTGGGAGAAACTGATATTTGGGGCTGTAATCTTCTATACCTTTCTAAGAATAATTGGCTAGAGGGAGATGGATGCCCAGTTTAAATGAACCAGCTTGAAGTTCTCTGCTTTTTTATTTAGCAGCAGATCCACTGAGTATTTGTATGTTGAAAGTACCTGTAAACTAAGAAGCAATATGTGGAACATTGAGTTTTCCACGGTAAACCCAGCTACCCACTCTGGCAACCATATCGACAAATCAGGAGAAGGAGGAAGATCCTCCACAAATAAATATAGGTTTGTCTGAAAGCTGTAATTAAAATCCAGCCTGCTGGCAGCCGAGAAAACAGGTTGGGGCAGCTCTATCCATCCCCCGATTTATGAGGTTCTCCAGCCTCGGCAGATTCAGTGACCTGCCCTGCAGTGGTCAGTTTATCATCCCCAGTTGAAGCCATGTCCTTCTTTCGTCATCCAGGGGGGAAACGTGATGAAAAGCTGATCCTGCCTATTAATTCGTCCCTCAGCATCACCCTGCACCAAGATCAGGTTGGTCCTGGACTGTCACAAGTGACCTGTTTAGTTTGGGGTGAGCGACTTCTGCCTGCAGGCTGCAGGTGGGAGAAGGAAGCTCTGTGGCTTTAGGACAATTTCAAACCTCCTTAAAAGCTGCAGTTGTAACTGGAAATATTGTTAGGACTGCTTCTGCTATTTGTTCCTAGTTCATTTCTGTGCTTTGGCTGTCATATTGTGATTGCCACACAATAATGTTTGGATTAATGTTTGGAAGCAAGTGATATATCCCCTCACTAATGTGCAATCAGAAGAGATCCAGTGGCTTAACGGGATAATCCAGTGAGAGCTCCAGGATGCTTAGTAGGCTTACTCACAGTTGTGACCCACCTGCCTTCTGTTGCTTTGTCCCAGCTGAAAACGACCACCACAGCCGCCTTCAGCCGGGACTTTGTGGAGGACCGCCTCTGGCTGAATGGGGAACCGGCAGATATCGGGCACCCCCGTCTCCAGTCTTGCCTGCGGGAAAGTAAGCGCAGGGTCGCCCAGCCTGGGTTCTGGCAGGGGCAACCGAGGCATTTGATGCTCTGTTGCTAAAAGAGGGAAGAACGACTCGACTCGGCAGCCTTTCTCTGTGGAGTTCAGGGGCCTCTTTTGGCTTATCTGCTATGCTTAAAATGTTTCCAAGCCATTCTGCATTTCAATGGGGAGGAGGGGTGGAAAGAGAAGTCTGTACAGCCAAAGAACTCACCACGGTTCTGATGCTTTGTTTTGAAGGACTGAACTCAGGTGAGCAGCGCAGGTTTCTTTTACCTCTGAGGGCTTTCAGTGAACATGGAAGCTGATTTCAGCCCCAGGATGGATGGCCGGGTAGCCTGGAGCTGCCTTGCTTTAGATAGCAGATAGTGACGCTGTATAATTGGAGGTTTTTGTTATGAATAATATTCTTTTACTCTTGTCTATAGTAACATAACTTTCTTCTAGTCTTTGACCAATTCAGACCCCTCTCCCCATAGAAAAGGGAGATATGCAGGAGAATAGTTGCTAGGGGAGACCACAGCATGGAGGAAATGTTTAAGCACGGTTGTGAGACATCCCCCAGCCAATAATAGGCTTCACCCAGACCCAAAACAGAGCTGTCCATTTCTGTCTCTTTCCTGGGACCTTCTGCTCTTCTCTCTGTCTCTTTCTCAGTCCGTCGTCTGGCTAGGAAGCGCCATGGCAAGAGCAGCGGGGGTGATGAGGGGGACCCCCTTCCCCTGAGCTGCAAAGTCCACATAGCCTCGGAGAACAATTTTCCCACTGCGGCGGGCTTGGCCTCTTCTGCTGCTGGCTATGCTTGCCTGGGTAAGTGAAGCTGGTCCGAGTGGGGCCCTGCAGATCCATTTCTCAGGGGCTGCCATGGCCAGTTCCGGGATGAGGATTATCTAACCTGGGCTGGACTGCAACTCCCATATGCCACAGCCAGTCTGCCCAGGACAAGAACTTGGGGAGTTTCTGCCCCAACCGTCCTAAGGGTGCAGCCACGGGGAAATTCTGCTGTGGAACTGGCTGCCCTCTCGCTTCCCTTCCAGTTTACACTCTGGCCCGGCTCTACGGTGTGGAGGGGGACCTGTCCGAAATTGCTCGCCAGGGCTCTGGGAGCGCCTGCCGAAGTATGTTTGGGGGCTTCGTGCAGTGGGTGATGGGGGACGATGCCGATGGCAAAGACAGTGTGGCCCAACAGGTGGCGCCAGAGACTCACTGGCCGGAGCTGCGGGTCCTGATCCTGGTGGTGAGTCAGGGCTGTCTAGTAGTTGGGCTGGCCCAGTTGCCAGGAGGTGGGGGAGGCAAAAGGCCCCTTCTGGAGGACTGAGCTGTTGGTGCTTCCTGTGCCCCCCCCCTTGCTCCTCTTCCTCCTCCATGGCAGGTGAGTGCAGAGAAGAAAGTGGTGGGCAGCACAGCCGGAATGCAGACCAGCGTGAAGACCAGCCTCTTGTTGAAGGTAGGAGATACGACTGCCCGGTCACATGCCCCCACCTTCCCACATGTCCCTGTTGGCACCTTTCCCAGCTCCCTGCCCTCCTTCTGCCCCATCGGCGGCCCCGGACGCCCACCCCATCCAGTTGCTTCATTTGCAGCAGTTGCAACTAGCCAGCTTGAAGTGTGGCCCTTGACAAACGACCACTCGCTTAGTGATGTTCGAAGTTACAGCACTGGAAAAAATGATTTGTGACCCCACCCTTATGACCTGATAAAATTGGTGGCGACTCACTTAACTGCCTCTCTTAGCAATGGAAATTCTCATCCGAATGGTGGTCGTAAGTCAAGGACTACATGGTTTGCTCAGCCCTGGAAGAGCCTGAAGGATGAAGACGCTCCATCGCTTCCCTTGGCTGAGTTTTGAGGGAATCCTGGCCTCTCCCCTTCTAAACCGGGCCCAGCGATACTCTGATCACCAGGAGACCCACTGACCCCCACACACACCTTGTTCTCCTCTTCTAGCACCGGGCCGAGGCCCTGGTCCCAGAGCGCATGGTCCAGATGAGCCACCACATCCAGCAGAGGGATTTTGAGGCCTTCGGTCAGCTCACCATGAAGGACAGCAACCAGTTCCACGCCACCTGCTTGGACACCTTCCCGCCCATCTTCTACCTCAGCGACATCTCCAAGCAAGTGATCGCCCTGGTGCACCGCTTCAACGCCCACCACGGGGAGACCAAAGTACGTGGGGGGCTGCAGTGCCAGGGGTGGGGCGAGGTGACCCCTTGGGGCAGGCTGGCAATTCTCATCTTCGGCCAGCTGGTCAAAGGATCAAGTCCAATTGGATCAAATACTTGATTTGTCCAAGTGTGATTGGACACACATGGAATTGGCCTCCAGTACAGAAGCTCTCAGTGTACGTCCAAAACAGCAGACTCATCAGCCTCATCCCAATAAAAGGGGGAGTATAAAAGATTATAATAAGGATAAATAATAATACTACAGCCATACGACAGCACTGTTGAATATCTGTGTTTATTATGCATATATCGGATTATGGCTGGGGAAAATTATTCCATCTACATTTTATCCTTTTCCGACCTTTTCTGACAGGTGGCCTATACGTTCGATGCCGGTCCCAACGCCGTCCTTTTCCTGCTGGATGAGACGCTGGAGGAGTTTGTGGAGGTGGTGAAACGCAGTTTCCCCCCCAAGAGTAACGGAGACCAGTGAGTGAGCCCAGCTTTGCTGCTTACTTGGGACGTTAGAGCAAGCCCCAAGCGCCCACTGAAAGTAATCCCCATTTTTTTAAAAAAAAAAAGTAGCAGAAGTGGTCTTTGCTTATAATCCCTCCTGCAAGTGCTTGTGGTTATTCCCCTGTCTGACATTTTTGCACTAAGCAGTTTATTTCTTGATACTTGAAAAGATTTCTTCCTCGTGAGAGCCACCCCAAATACTCCTGGCGGAAAACTGCTCTTTGTGAAAAATATTAATTCATAGTGCTAGTGCAATATATATAATTTGTTAATTCTGTAGTCGCTCCCCCGTTAAACCAATGATCAAGTGACGTGTGCTGAAAATCATGGAGGAAACACATTTAACTCTTCAGAACTAGCCAGAGGCAGCTTGTGGGAGACCCAAAAAGGACGGATTCTGTTAGGAAATAGATGTTGAGGAATTTGGCTTCTTTGAAGTCATTCGTAAATATCAAAATGCTGTTTTCTTTAGCAAAATGTTCCTCAGGTTTTGCTTCCTTGGTTTTGCCTCCTTCGGCCCCATCTGTTTAATCATTTATTTATTAGTAGGTTTACATGCTTCCCATCTCGCTGTCCCAAGGATTTTTTTTTTCATCCTCTCCTCTTAGGTTTCTGAAAGGTCTCCCCGTGAAGGCGGCAAGTCCCTCGGAGGAGCTGCTGGCCGAGGTGGTTCGGGATCCCATCCCAGGAGCTGTCCAGTACCTGCTGATCACCAAGGTAGGGGCCTTTCTTGGTGGCTGCCAAGGGGCATCAAACACGAGGGCACCCTCTCTGCCGGCTCTCCCTGAAGGTCTGCCAGGTGTTGGGGGAAGAAGCAGGCGGGGGAGGAGGGGCTTCCTTTCCCAGCCTGACAGATTTCTATTTTATTGGTTCTTTATTGAGCCTTGGGGTGAGATTTGAGGGATCCTTGTGCCCTTGTTTTCTTGCAGACTTTTCATTACCAAACTAGGTAACGTCATCAATGCTGTAAGTAGTGGAGTCAGTACTCCGTATAGCTCTGATGAGGTTACCTAGTTTGGGTCATGCAAAGTCTCCAAGGAAACCACCAAGCTCAGAGACCACCAAGGACCCCCTCATTTCGACCTTGAGCTACAAATATTCTCCTTTGTTGGGATGTGGTTTCTCCGGAGGCATCATTTTAAGTGATTTTACCTTCTGGGAAAGAAACGAGAGAGAAGCCATTTTCCCTCCAAATGCTGGTGTTGACTTTTCATCCAGAGGAACATTCCCTTTTCTTGCTTATATTTGCCTGCACCTAAAACCCTTGGAACCCGTGGGCTGAAGTGTGGCATAGGTATGGGGTTAGGCTCCTGCTTTTAAAGTCTACTTCCAGGTGTTTTAACCAGGATGCCCTCAGCAATTGTCCTTGTCGGTCACCCCAACATTTGAGAGATCTTATTTTTGGCCTAATGATCAGCCCCCACCCCACAAAATGATCTGACCATTTAAATACAGACAGATTTAAAAATAAGGAAACCTTGCAGGTGTTTGGGTATAGATAACAGTCATTAAATATTATCAATATATCAAACAACTAAGGCTTGCGACCAAAGTCAAAAATAACAAAAAATGCTTCTTTCAACATATAAAAAACAAGAAAAAAGTTAAGGAAATGATTGGTCCTTTAGTGGGGGAAAGTGGCAAGAAGGTGACAAGCAATACGGAGAAAGCAGAACTATTTAACTCGTTTTTTGCATGTGTCTTTACACAAAGGGAAAAAACAGTCCAACCTACCAAAACCAGTGCCATAAAAAACAGAATAGAAACGCAAGTTAAGATAGGCAAGAAGTAAGTGAACACCTGTCCAGCCTAGACGAGTTCAAATCACCAGGACCAGATGGATTACACCCCAAAGTTCTCAAGGAACTGGCAGATGTGATCTCAGAACCACTGAACTATATTTTTCAAAGATCCTGGAGCACTGGGGAACTACCAGAGGACTGGAAGAGAGCTGATGTAGTTCCCATCTTCAAAAAAGGGAAAAAAATAGATCCAGGAAACTACAGACCTATCAGCCTGACCTCAATACCTGGGAAGATTCTGGAAAAGATAATCAAACAACAAATCAGCGAACACCTTGATGCAAACAAAGTCATCACTAAAAGTCAACATAGGTTTGTCAAAAACAGATCATGCCAGACAAATTTTGACCAAGTGACAAAATTAGTGGACCAGAGGAATGCTGTAGATATAATTTACTTGGACTTCAGTAAGGCATTTGATTAAGTAGATCAAACACAACCTACTACTTGATAAGATAGAAAAATGTGGGTTAGATAGCATCACCACCAGATGGATTCGTAGCTGGCTGACAGGCCGTACTCAGCGTGTGGTCCTCAATGGAACCGCATCTACATGGAAGGAAGCGTGTAGTGGGGTGCCCCAGGGCTCTGTTCTGGGCCCAGTGCTCTTCAACATCTTCATCAATGATTTGGATGAGGGGATAGATGGGAAACTCATCAAATTTGCAGACGACACCAAGCTGGCAGGAATAGCCAATACTCTAGAAGATAGGCTTAAGATACAGGAGAATCTGGACAGACTCGAACACTGGGCGCTATCTAACATAATGAAATTCAGTTGTGAAAAAAGTAAGGTTCTACATTTAGGCAGGAAAAATCAAATGCACAGGTATAGTATAGGTGGTACCTCGCTCAATAGTAGTAACTGTGAGAGGGATCTCGGAGTCCTAGTGGACGATCCCTTAAATATGAGCCAGCCGTGTGCTGCAGCTGCCAAGAAAGCCAACACAGTGCTAGGCTGCATTAACAGAGGGATAGAATCAAGATCACGTGAAGTACTAATACCACTTTACAATGCTTTGGTAAGGCCACACCTGGAATACTGCATCCAGTTTTGGTCACCACGATGTAAAAAAGATGTCGAGACTCTAGAAAGGGTACAGAGAAGAGCAACAAAGATGATTAGGGGGCTGGAGGCTAAAACATATAGGGAACGGTTGCTGGAATTGGGTATGTGTAGTTTAATGAAGAGAAGGGTGAGGGGTGACATGATAGCAGTGTTCCAATATCTCAGGGGCTGCCCCAAAGAAGAGGGAGTCAAGTTATTCTCCAAAGTGCCCGAAGGCAGGACAAGAAGCAACGGATGGAAACTAACCAAGGAGAGAAGCAACTTGGAACTAAGGCGAAACTTCCTGACACTTAGAACAATTAACCAGTGGAACAACCTGCCTCCAGAAGCTGTGAGGGCTCTAACACTGGAGGTTTTTAAGAAGAGACTGGACAGCCATTTGCCTGAAATGGTATAGGGTTTCCTGCCTGAGCAGGGGGTTGGACTAGATGACCTCCAAGGTCCCTTCCAACTTATTATTATTATTAATAAAATGCAGTTGACAGTTCCAGCATTCTTTTCCCTAGCACTTCCTCTCGCCTGCCTTGCTGTTTCACTTATCCCCTTCTGTTTTTTTCTCTTGGTTCAGCCTGGCCCAGGACCATCAGTTGTGGATGATGGGAGCTGTCATCTCCTGGGGGAAGACGGGATGCCGCGAAGCAGCAGCTGAGCCCAGGGCAGCTCCTCTGGGGCTACCCCGGAGCCAGCCAGTTGGAGAGGCTTGGCTGACGGTTGCTTCTTGCTGGGCGCAAAAGGGATAAATTTTGAGGGTCTTTTCCTGTCCTCACCACCCGTTTCGTACTCTGCTTTTTGATTCGGCGCCTTAAGTCTTGTGGACGTCCCTGGCCCATAACTATTTATATAGATTAATAACCTTCAGTTTCTTTCATACGGTTTTATTATTAAGAGAGATTTCTAAAATAAATGAGATATTCTGCCTGGCCGTCTTCTGGAAGCTTGTCTCAGCTGTGGACGTGACAGTCTGGGTTTCTTTGCCCAGCCTTTCCTGATCGTTCTCTGGATTTGCGTGGTGTCTTCCTCTGTCCCCCAAAGTAAAAAAGAGTGGTAACCATTTTTAAAAGATGTTGCATAAAGCTAGCTTGCAAATGTTACTAGAGAAAAGAGAAAAGTTGTAGGATTTAGGGAAAAAAATTGTTCAGTCTCTTCAGAAAGCAACTTAAATGTTCTTTCCCTTGCCCAAATCCACCTGCAAACCCCCCACCCCCCACCTGGAAAGGAAGGGGCGGAAGGAATCTGGTTGAAGAACAATCTAGGAAAAGGTGGCTGACATTGAAAAGAAGGGCTGGAGTGGAATCCTGGCGGGAGGGCACCCTAAAGTCCAACCCTGGTATAAGACCTGTGGACCTTCAATTCCCAGAATTCCCCAGTCGTCACACGCTCAAGTCTTAAAAGTCGCCAGGGTTGGAGACCCCCGCCCTAAAGGACCCAGACCAGGTTCATCGGAGGGGGGGAGGGGCCGGCGCCCCACTCCAGCCTTGCCCAACCCAGGGGGAAGCAGGACCCCCTTTTTTCTTGCACTCAGCTGAGCGGGGGTCCCTGGGATGCCTTAATGGCAGCAAAGCCTCTTCGCGCCTCGCTGTTTCCACGCAAGGAGTCGGGGGGGGCGCTTCCCCTGCAGCTCAGCCGCGGATGCTCCGCTTTCCGGCCGCCGCTTCTTCCAGCGGGGAGCAGAGGGCCGTCCGAAGGGCTTTGCCGGCGCCGGGGAGAGCCGCCCGGGCTGCCTGCGAGCAGCGGGAGGGGGGGGGAGTCCCCGGGGCGTTGCCGGCTCGGCCGCCGGAGGAGGAGCAGGAAGGACGTAGCGCGACCCCCCCCGGCTGCCCCCCCCGCCCAGCCTCCCCGCCCGGCTGAGTTGCGGCGGCGGCGGCGGCGCGATGGGGCGCATCGAGTGGGCCATGTGGGCGAACGAGCAGGCGCTGGCCGCCGGGCTGAGTGAGTCTGGCGGGCACGGAGAGGGGCGGGCGGGGGGGGGCGCAGCCACGGCCGGGATCTTGGCGCTTTCTCTCGCTTCACACGCAGCCCCCCCCGGGCTTTCTTTGGCTACAAAGTCTCGGAACTTGGCTACCAAGTGTCCAAAAGCCCCCCCCCCGCCACGGCCAACCTCCGCTTTCCCGAGGGGTAAATGTTGGGGGGACTTAGACCAGGAACGTGAATGGAAAGAGGGCTGGGAAGGGTCCCCCCGTCTGCCCCCAGGCCTTGGGCTGTCGTTCCCATCATCCCCGACCCTCAGCCATGGCAGATGGGGATCGGAGTCCAGCCACAGTTGGATGGACACGGGATCGACCGAAATGAGGGTCCCGCTGGCTTTGCTTATTACAGACGCAACCGTCTCTCTCCCTCTTCCCCCCTCTGTGTGGGGGGGGGAGGTGGAGGGAGGGGGGCAGGTGCGGCCACAATTTTCTTCCCTGCGAGCAGCGTGGGACGTTGGCTTTCCTCGGCGGTCGCCCTTGACCCCCGCGCCTTCACCCCATCTTTCCCCCTTCTCGTAACGGGGGAGGGAAGAGGGGCCATCGAGCACTTGGCCCTGCCCTGGAGAGAGAGAGAGAGAGAGAGAGACTGCTTGCGCTTGCAGGAGGAAGTGGAAGCGGTGACAATAAGGGGAACGGCGTTTGGAAGGAGAAAACGGCCGTTGCTGGGGCCAGATCTCCACGTCCTTCCTGGCCCTTTTGCTCTGCTTCTGGGCAGTGGCCTCTGGGGGACCGAGATGGAAAAGAGGGACATAAAACTTTTTTTTTAAAATCCAAAAAGAATGATCCTGCCCTGCCCACTTTCCCTCACAGCTCAGCTTCACAGGTTATCATCGGCAAGTTGCTGGCTGATTCAACAGGCAGGTAACTCGCCCAAGTGAGCCAAGGGGCACGCGGTTAGCCAGCCGTTCCCTTGTTAATGCAACCGATGAAATATTTGGCCAGGATCCACCAAATATTCCCCCAAATTTCACAAGGACAGCGGTAGTCCCAAAGACACTCTTTTGAAGGAACATTCCTTGAAAATTTAAAAATCGTTCTGTCCGCTGTGGGGTTTCTGGTCCGGCCCGAGTGATGAACTGGGCGCTCTTGTTGACCCCCATTGGCCCAGGCGAGTGGACGGGAGCTCACGCCAAACACCGGCCACGAGAACCGCCTGTGCACATGAGGAAGCAGAGTGGGGCTGCTCACGGGGGTGGCAGCTTTCACTTCTCCCTTTTGAGTTCTTCCTCCTTGAAACGGGGTGGGGTGCAAGCAAAGCAGCTGCCTGCAGTTCTGTGCCTGCACTGAATCCTAAAACCACAGGAAAAAGGGCGGAACCCCCCCCAGTCCAGTCCAGGATCCTGATGCTTCCAGGAGTTTGAACCCCTCAGGAAGGCACATCGCACGCTTCCAAGCCTACAACTGAAAGTTGCAGCACAGAGTATCTGCGTCGCCCTTTGCCAAGATACTCTGCTCTGTTTTATCCCTCTTCCCCCCCTCTGTCCTTTGGCACCGTGGGAGAATGGGCACTTGGCTCTTTGGAGGAGGAGGATGGGGGCTGGAGTCCCACCCACTGAGAAAGGGCTGCTCTGCTTGCATGTTGGATGGTGTAGAAGATGTGAGAATTTTGCCCCTGCGTGTTATTGTTGCCCAGCAGCTGCCCTTCGCAGCAACCTGCCTCTTCTGGCAAGGAATTCCCTAAAGGAATTCTGGGAAAAAGTGGGAACTTCTCTGTGCAGCTTCAGGTTGCAAATCTGTGCTGTGCTCAGCAGGCGACAGGCAATCCCCAGCTCACAACAGTTTCTTTAGTGAGAGCACTGGGAAAAATGACCTACGACCGTTGCAGCCTCCCTGGGGTCAGGTGATCAAAATTCAGATGCTGGGCAGCCGACTCACATTTATGATGGTCGCAGCGTTCTGGGGTCATGTGATCCCCTTTTGCGACCTCCTGACAAGCAAAGCCAGTGGGGAGGCCAGATTCATTTAACTGTTTTACTGACTTAACAACTGCAGTGGTTCACTTAACAGTTGTTGCAAGAAAGATCATGAAGTGAGGCAAAACTCATCACTCTCACTTAGCAACAGAAATTTTGGGCTCATTGTGGTTGTAAGTTAAGCACTGCATGTACATTTACCCACAAGATGATTAAAAGCATGGTTAAACGTGTTTATCCACAATGTTCCTCTTCAGTTGCCAACAAAGTTCTGCCATTTCACACGGGCTCCGGAGTTGACGCAAGTTCCCAGTTTGCTTAATTTTGGATCTGAAAAGTGCATTGTGGATAGAAAACAAATAATCACAAACAAAATGATTTCCCTCTCTCTCTCTTTCTCTTTTAGTCTTAGTGACCGGTGGTATCGTGGCTGTTTCAGGCCAATTCAAAAGGTGGGAGATTGCAGTTTATGCAATGTATCCTTTTGTGAAGATACGTTAGTTGTATAAATTCTATTCCGCTGTAGCCTTCTAGGACAAATAACACCTGGAATGCTTGTATCTATTTTAAAATGATATCCATATTAAAAGGAGTCTGAACGTTAAGTTCTGCCTTAGTCATGGAAGCTGGTTGGCTGACTTTGGTCCAGTCTGTTTCTCTCAGCTTAGCCTACCTCGCAGGGTTGTTCTTGTGGGGAAAATAGGAGGAGAAAGTTATGTTGGATATGTTTGCTGCCTTGAGTTATTTGAAAAATAAGGCGGGATACAAATAAATATTCAACATGGGGACTCAGTGATGATTGGGTTCCAAGACAGAAAGTAGAAAAATTAGGGAAGCTTAGACGGCTTTGCTTCTTGCAGCGTCTGATTGCAAAATTTGGAATGTTTGTGGTTGAAGAATTTGGAAATGTTGTGGCTGTGAGTAGGATGGAAGAGTGAAGGTCAGGTCCTGTTTGCCAAACAGGGTCCAGGAAGTTGCATTTTGTCTGCTCTCCGGGGTTTTCTGCAAAGGTTCATGGAGGAAGAAGAGTGGTAAAGGCGAGGCCAGCACAGCAGCACAGGCAGATCACGAGGGAGGGAGCCCACATTGGGTGATTTCACCCCGGGGCGAAAGCCAGGGTTTGTGAAAGAACACACAAGAATCTGGGCATGACCGACAGGGCTGAATTCACCCAATTTTACCCAATCTGGAGCCATTGTGGATTTTTAGACTGGCAAATAAAGCATTGATGATCAGCCACAGTCTTTGGGAATGTCTTTGCAATGATTACTTCTCTCGGGTTCCAAAAGAAAAAAATAATAATCAAAGGATGCTTTTTGCCGCATATGCTGGTAGAAGGACGGTCTCTTTGGCCCCCAACAAAGAGCACCAAAAATCGTGCCAGGATTTAGGTCCCAGCTGTCTGTACCGCTCAGCCAACCCCCCCCCCCCCAGCGAGCCTTGTTAGAGGGCCCACCTTTCTCCCTTTCCATCTCCTTTCCCCCCACCCCCCCCACCCCCAGAGGTGCTCTTAATCCTGTCCTTGGATGGGGGGGAGGGCAACAGGGCTTATTTACTTCTTATTAGTTCTTAAATTTGTTTGCTGCCCATCTTGCTTTGATGGGACTCCTCCCTCTCACCGCCTGTTTCATCTCCCTAAGATTTTTTCCTCTTCCTTGCGTTTCTCCCATGCTGGGGATGGCAAATGTGCTCTCACTGTTGTACCACCCCAGGGCCCGACCTTTCTTAAATTGCGCGTCTCTGCCTGGTCTCTGCCCCTCCTGCCTAAAACTGGCTGCCTGGGGTTGTTTCTCATAGTCCTGAACTCTTTCTTTGTCTCTGCTTGTCTCTCTTCGCTGTCTTGGAGAAGCCTTAAAAATAATCCTTATTTTTGTCCTTAACCCTTTTGTCTAAAGAGTGGCAGGAGTGTTTGTTTGCTTTTTGGAGTATCCCCGAGGAAAAAGGAAAAAGGGATCTACTCTAGAGAGATGGTGAGTGTTGCGTTTCTTGACTTTGTGAGGGGGAGCCTGGATTGGAGACCTGGTGCTGGGCGAAGAACTCAGCCTGCTGGGAAAAACAGCTTTCCCTAAAACGAAGACAAGCCTCTACGTGGTCTTCGTGCCATAAAAATGTTGCATCAGGGATTGGACGGAGAGATGTGATTATTCTCTGCGCCTCCCTGTTGCTAGCACTTAGAGGGTAAACTATGTAAATGGAGGATGGCCAGATCGATCTGGATCTTTTTGAAAGGAGGAGTTGGGGGGATCTACAAGGTGAGATTAGTTGGCATTTTGCCTAGCCTATGGCAGGACAAGAAGCAACGGGTGGAAAGTAATCAAGGAGAGAAGCGATCTTGAATTAAGGAGAAACCTCCTGACAGCGAGAACAATCAACCGGTGGAACAGAAATTGCCTTCAGAAATGGTAGGCACTCCATCACGGGAGGTCTTTAAGAAGAGATTGTCTGAAACGGTTGGTATAGGTCTCCTGCTTTAGCAGGGGGTTGGACTAGAAGACCTCCAAGTTCCCTTCCAACGCTGGTGTTCTGATCTTATTCTGAATCTGTGTTCAGTACCAATAAATGCATGGAAAAGGGTGTCCTTTTCTGAGTGTCACAGAACGCTTCTTCCCTTGAACTCGGCGTCTAACTCTGTGCTGTCTCTTTATTCTGATTTCCCGCAGTGGCCAGAAGTATTTCACAGCTGCTGTGAAGACCTGTGGACCTCTAACTAGGAATTATTATGTCCGGGCCATTCTCCACGCATGGTAATTCGCATCATGACCACTTTCAGACTCGGGCACATCCACAAACCCTGGGCAGGATTTGCAGCAGCCGCTTCTCCTGCTCAGGGTTGGAGGCTGCGGAGGAGGAGAAGGGGAAGGAGGGCAAAGATATTCACAGATGGTCCTCAGCTCACGGCTGGTGGTTTAGCAACAATTTGAAGTTACAACGGACCCCCTCAAAAGCTTTTTATGACCCGGTTTTGAAGTTATGACGTCTGCCTCTCCCCATGGTCATGTGACCACTTTTAAAGCCACCTGTATGGCCATTTGCTGTATCCCAGTGTCACTTGACTGGGATTTATGACATTTTTCCAGATACACCCCAAAATGGGTTCAGTTATTGACTGGTGCAAAAATTAGGTTGTGAAGTCGGGTGCTGGCCAAGTGTCAATTGGTCATTGGGAGGGAGTTTGATGATCGCTCATGGGGAGTTTTTGCGTTTCAAAGACACTTGTGGGGCAGAGAAAAATACTTCTGCATGTGTTTGGGGAGAAGAGGAGGGGAGAAAGGTAGACCACAAGACTGCATTGTTTTTAAAAATGTAGACTCCTCACTTATCACGAACCAGGAGAGGTTACAGGGGCTCTGATTGTCGGCTGCAAGCAAACTCCATAGTTTAGACATGCCCTCACCAAATTGCAGATTTATCTGTCCTGCATCACTCAGTTCTTGAAAAGAAAACCACATTTATGTCCATGGATGCCAATCAATGCCAAATAGGAGCTGTGGCTTTAGAGGACCATATTTCTCAACACTACATGCCGTGGATCTAATGCCCAGCTTGAGGAAGCTGATTTGATAGCTTTGGTCACTTAAGGTTTTCTGGAGAGCCAAACTCGAACCTTGTTAAATTATATAGTTTTCACAATCACAGGGGCTGTGTGCCTAGCTAACTTTTTTCTCTTTTAAACCTTTGCTTTGGCAGCCTAGCCATTCCTGCAGGATATTTGCTGGCCACCATCCTTGGCACCGTTTGCCTGGCCATAGCAAGTGGGATCTACTTATTGGTAAGTGGCGGGCAGACTAGCACAAACATGAGGGTTATAATTCTGATTCTCCTACTTAGTTTTCTCCTCCCCTCCTTTTGAAAGAGCCAAGAGCATTTTTAATAGAGGATTTTGGACACACAGAGAGATAAAATATATAATTCTGTGAAGTCACCTGTAATAGACCCATCGTCCACTTGTAGAGAAAATTATTCTAAAAGACACCACTCCTCTATTGCTCATTAATTAGCCACTTAAAATGTAGTGGGTTGTTCATGAGTTAAGTCAGTTTATCTATTTAATTTAGCCAAAACTTAAGGTAATCCTTCCTGGTGGCAAAGGGACTTTACCTGTGCAAGGTAGGGAAAAGCCTTTGACAACCCTCTTGCACCCTCTGCTGGCTGCAACGGCTAGGACTTTTTTTTTAAGACAACGTGGTTGCGAATGTGTTTTTGGTTTCACACAGGTCCTAAGAAGCGGGTATCTGTATCTTTGGGTCTAAAGTGATATTTGTCAAATTAAGATTTAGTTGGCTGCATTTCCAAACTACAGTACATTGAGCCCAGTGAATAAATCAGTGAACAAAGATTAAAATCCAAAGTTTAGCCGGGGAATCCTGGGAG
The DNA here is from genome assembly GCF_947247035.1 of Vipera ursinii. Taxonomy (NCBI): domain Eukaryota; kingdom Metazoa; phylum Chordata; class Lepidosauria; order Squamata; family Viperidae; genus Vipera; species Vipera ursinii. The sequence continues at coordinate 21,994,178 of NC_139520.1, read as the reverse complement.
TTGAAGTCCACCAGTCTTAAAGTGGTGGCCATGGTTGGATGCCCCAGCTGTAGATATTTATCTCATTTGATTCGTTGCACTGCATTTTCTTTTCAATTTCTTTCATATGCCTAATTTTACTTGAAACTCAGCCTTTCCTAATTTTCCTTCCTTTCCGCAATAAACTCCCTCTGGCTTTTATCCCTCAGGCTGCCATTCGTGGCGAAGAGTGGCGCCCCATTGAAGCGAAGCCTCAAGAGCAACTCCAGGTGGGAGGCACCATCAAGCACCCCCCCAGCAACCCACCGCCCCGGCCCCCCGCAGAAGCCCGGAAGAAGCAAAGGGAGGGAGAGCAAACTGGCCAAGACAATCCTATTGAAGTGGTTCCTTAGGAATCTCCCCCATCAGATAGACTGCAGTTGGAGGGGGAGGCTCCACTTCTGCTTGACCAAGGCATGGGAGACGCCCTCCAGGATTGAAACCCTGGGCAGATCTTTCTCAAGCAGAAGGATGTGGCTGTACCTGAACTCCTGCAAGCCCCTGGGGGGGGGTGTTTCTGTGCTCTTTCTCTTATCTTTCCTTCCTTCCTTCCTTCCCCCCTGCTGACCCCGACTGGATGTTTCAGACAGGCAGGGCCAGTTACTGCCAAGCCATAGCTGATGCTGATTTTAAGCCCGAAGGAAGGCAAAGTTGTCAATTAGCTTTAGATACAGACATAGACTTTTCTGAGGCTGGATTCAAATTTGAAAAGTTTTAAAGAAAAGGTTTAACATTTGAAATACTGATATAAAAAGGGGTCCCAAAGCTTCCTGGAGCACATCAGACCTGGCCACACCAGCAAAGCTCTTGGCTTTATCTCTTACCCTTAGAAGGGAACAAGTTGCTCCTATTTGGGGCAAAAGAACCGCTTCCGTCTACCCACCCTCTGCTCCTTTGCTCTTTCCTCTTCCTTCCTCCCAATCCAACTTATTTTGCCCCCACGTCGACCCACAAGAGAGCAGGACTTTTGCACCCACCCTTCTCAGGGGTCTTGCCAGCCCCCCCCCCGACTTCTGTCCTCGTTTCCCAAAGTTTTTGCCCCAAACTGCTGAAACTGGCACCCACTGCTTCCCCTCGGCTGCTGCTCCTATTCTGCCTTTAAGTCATTCCGCACTTCTTTGCCCCCATCTCGTTATTTCAGCTCTGATCAAGTCTGGCTTCTCTCCTTTCCAAAGGGCGTCAAAGAGACCGTGTTTCTACAAATCATGCATACATCGTGTTTTAGTCAAATGTTCCCAAGAAGCAACATTTTTTAATTGAATGAATTAATCTTACCACTCCTTCCATGTTTATTGTATTTTATCTGGCCTTCCCATGCTTTATTAAATTCCTCAATTTAACGTATGAAGTCTAATCTCCTCCCCCGTGCTTATTTTTAACTAGTTCAATAAACAAACATCCGTTTTGAGAACGTTGTGGTGGGTTGTTTTTTTTGGCTCAGTGTTTTAAATTTATCTGTTTACAATAAAATATATCTTGCTCAACCCAGCCAGACTGAACATGGCTGAGAAATCCTCCTCCTCCTCATTATCAACAACCCCCAAATCTGAACTGCCCCCCCCCAAGTTGCCTTGAGGAAGAGCCGAGACTGGCCTGCTTCTCTCTGGAATATCGGCAATGCTCCCATGTTAGGAATAAAGCCATCTGAGTCAGCTGCTTTCAGTACAGAAATAAAACTTTTATTAACGCAGGGAGTCCACCCCCCTGAGGAACAATAAATATTGTATGGCATTACAATAAATACATATAAATAATCCAATAATTTAAATTAGTTTACAATACCGGGGGAGAGCAAAGGCCTCATTAGGACAAGGAAATAAACAGGTGGGGAGCAAACCCAGATCGAGGACAGCCCTCCCCGCTCCCCAACCAGGTTTATCTCGGAGAGCATCTGGGAAGCTCAGCCGGAGACCCACCTGGGGCAGCTCCAGGAGAGAAACCTGCTTCAGTCCAGCTGTAGCAGCTCCTGGGGGTGGGGGCGAGGGGGGGGTTAGGGCCAGCCACATCCCGGCTCAGCCCCTCTTACCAACTGTGGTGGGGATAAGATGAAGGCAGAGCCTCACGGCAAAAATCTCCCCTCTCCCGAAGGCCCCCTCCCCTGCCAGAAGGCAGATCAGGGCCAGCCCTGCCTTACGCAGTCTCAGAATATTGGGGTGCTGGGGACACTGGCCCCCCAAAAGGGAGGGAAGGCTTCTTTGGCCCCACTTCTTTGGGAGTAATAAATATAATAGCTTGAAGCACTGGAACATCTCAAAAATACATTAACATAAATACAAATAAATAAGCAGGAATTCCTTTCCATTTGTTGGAGAGCAAAATGCTTTTTAAGGAGCTTCCGGTTGGATCCCTCAAGGGTGGGGATGAAGGCCAGGTTTGCGGGGGCCCCCCTCAGAGGAGGGGTGTCACAGCCACCGGCTGCAAAGCACCAATGCTTTAAAACAAACACAGTTCCCGATGAAGCTGGAGGGATGAGGGACGCAGACCGAGGCCCAGCCTAGGCCCTGCTCAGCTGCTGTAACGCGGGATGGCGCAGGTGCAGGCCACGGGCACATCGATGTAATCCTTCTCAAAGGAGAACCTCTCCACGCTGCCGCCGTTGTGTGGGCAGGCCTTGCGGCGGAAGACCATGGTTCTCTGGAAGACCTCCACCGAGTTGAGGGAGGTGGTCTCCCGGCCCGTCTTGGCATCGATGCAACCTTTGCAGCTGCACCTGGCGAAGGCCAGCTGGCGGGGGAACCGGTTCTCGTCTTCATCGATGCTGCAGAACAGAGGGAGGGGAAAGGGGGTTAGACACCGCCATGTCTCTCCCTGGGGAATTCTGGGAACCGTTTGCTGAGAAGTCTCCTGGGAACTACTGGGGAAGGAAGGCCAATCACAAAGCTTTTGGGAGAGGCAAGAGCATGTCTGTCTGGTGGGAAGACACATGTGCTCACTGGATCAGACCAACCACTGGGGAAACGGAGGAGTCGTTTGCCCCAAAACATCCCAGAAGGATGCCGTGCTTCTCTGTCTCCATCCTGGAGCAGGGGATCCCCAAGGAGATGCCCTCACCCAAGAGGGCCAAGCCATCACGGGGCTTGTTTGGCTGACCTCTGGAAATGGGGTGAACCCAGTGATTCTTAGCCAGCCATAGCTTGTGGTACACCTGGATGGAATCCCGGCCAGGAAAGGGGAAAGGTGTGGGGGGACTCGGGAGCAGATTGAGGGCAATCCCAATTCGGCCCCTGCGTTTCAAACCACCCCAGGCTGCCTCCAACTCTTGTCACAGGGTCCTTACTGGTATGTCCAGGGCGAGATGGACCTCTTGTGCACTTCACCGCTCTGCATATCCTGGAGCTTCAGGTTCGGGCAGCCATGGCTGTGATGCCTCCGTGGGTGTGGGTGGCTGTTCTGCTCATTCTCCAGGAACGGGACCAGCTGCACACAGTCTTGCTGTTGCAGCAAGGAGACCCAGTTCCGAAACTGCACCGGCATCGGCTCATTCCCCAGCTCCTCCGTGGTGAAGCACCCCACGTGCTTGGCATCTGCCCAGGCGAGGCACAGAAGGGCAACCAGGAGGGACCACTGTGGGAAGTAAAAGAGGACAAGCTGAAGAAGGATGGGGGGGGGGTTCCACTTTTCCCCATGCCTTCTTCCCCCCACTAAAGTGTCAGGATTAGTGAGCAGTTATTTCAAGTTTATATGTCTATGGAGAGTCTCAATCATCCAGTTCCATGGTTGTCCCAAAGATATATTTCCCCCCCAAAATAACTGGACACTCTTGTTTTTTCCTTGAAAACATTTCGCTTCTCAGCAAAGAGGCTTCTTCAATTCTCAGGGAAAAAGTGCCTTTTGAACTATCACGTTTACAACAAAAAGGAGCGTTTATCATCTCTGAGGGGACCTAGTGTTGCTTAATTGATCCCCATTTCCTGAGATTTGTAACCAGGAATTAAACCACAAAGCTTCTCTCTCCAATGGGAGGTTTACAGCTGCACAAAGCCAATTAATTTAAAACCTCTTTCCTTATCCATATTTGAACAGCGCGCATTCCAAGGAGGCTTTGCCCTTCGCACTTTCTAGAGAATAACCTCTGTCGCTTCCTTTTATGCAAGCGACCATAAAATTGTCCGGCAAGGGTGACTGAAAAGAAGCCAGGATATTTTTATGACCAAGAGCGTCACCTGAGTTTTAGAGACGGTTGGCCGTGTCAGATGCTCTCTCTTTTTAAAGGCCGCTCCCCGAAACCAAGGGATGCAGGAGAACAAGGCTCTTCCTTGGAGACTCCGCCTCCCTTTTCCTCTCCCCTCTCCACCCGCAGCCCTCTTTGCCTTAGCCACCTCTGGAGCTGAACATGTGCAGAGTGCTTGAAGCACCTCTGAACACATGCCCCATCACCGGCAGGCGGGCAGACCCAGAGGCCATCAGCTCCTTGCTGACTTTGCTGGCCAGTTGCCCAGAGTCCCTGGCCAGGTGTTCAGCTGGCCCCGAGGCGTTTCCTTCCCACACCTGGTGGTGGCAGAGGCCGCCTTCTTACCATCTTGAATGAACCGGCGGGAAAGAGGCAGAGGCAGAGAAGGATGCTCCGGAGTCCCTTTTCGATTCTCAGCTGCTGCTCCGAGGCAAGAAGCCCGTTGTAGGACCAGTGATCTGAGACACCTTGACACCTGCCACCTGTTATATACCCAGGGATGTTACACACCTGGAAACTCCAACTTCTTCTCCCTCCTCCCCTTAGGGAAATAGTTGAGTCTACTCATTTCCTCCTTGGCTGCCCAACAGGGGCGTGCAATCACTCCTATCTCTTCCCTGTGAGCTTCTCGCCTTCAGCCTGGATGGCTGATATGGATGCTGAACCCCTGCAGGCAGCCATTTGTGGGGGGTCCTGGGCTAGGATGATGAGAACGAGTCCAGCCACACTTGAACAGGCACCTGTTTTGCACTTCTGCCTAGCATTTGGGAGGTGGAACAGGCAAGGATTGGAGCAAACTAGGTTTAGTGGCTTGCAGAAATCATCTATTGGTTTTCTACTCTTCCAATACTTTATAAAGAAAAAGCACGTGTTCTTATTTCTCTAGTTCAGGGGTATCCAACCCTGGCAGTTGTGAGACTTGTGGACTCCAACTTCCAGAAGTCCACAAGTCTTAAAGTTGCCAAGGCTGCACACCCCCTGCTCTAGTTCCTTATAGGCAACAAATTAACTTGTTATTTCAGTTTCTATTTAATTTTGGCTTATGCTGGATGTACAGACCTGCTTCCAAAAAAAAGGGGGGGAACGGGGCAAAAGTAATAATAGCTTTCTTTTATTTGATCCAACTCTTGATGGGAAGGTGAAGATGAAGAAAATTAAAAGTCTCCACTGCATGAACCTGCTCACAAGCAAGTGCTAAATTGAATTGAATCCCAAGATCCAATAAATTAACAGCTTTTAACTCCGCAGCTTTAACCATCTTTGTAATTGTTGTTTTCACATGTATTGGTTTTCAGGATCGTGATAAACTTAGTCAAACTGAAGAGCTCAGATCAAGGTATTGGAAATAAATCTCATTTAGAAATCAAGATTTAAAGTTACTATTTGAAACAAACATACCAGGGGGGAAAAATCTCCCCTAGAGTGTGAATAAATTGGATGGTTGCAAAACTGTGAGCAGATTTCCAGGATCATGGGGTCATCTGGTACAAATAAGGCTGTGTGACCAGGGATAATCAAGAGGGCAAAAGGGAAGCTGAATGGAAAAGCCCCGGGCTGTTTAGTGAGAGAGGCTGGAAAAAGGACCCAGCTGGGAACAAGGGAGAAGCAGGAAACATCCTGGTTTTCTTTCTGTAAATTTCCCTGTAAAGGCATTTGTGTTGTAGCTTATTGTGTGTTAAAAGCAAGGGTAAATTAATGTACTTGTTTGTCGGATTTGTGTTGCTTGTTAGTTGGTTAATCCCCAGGCCAGTGGGAGCCCCTCTCCAGATTTCTGTAAATGAGCTCCTCGACTTGGCCTAGTGGCTTTGCGGAGGCCCTGACTCTGGGCCAAGCAGCGGAAGCGGCTTTCCTGACTGGGGGGGCCCTGAAAAGAGGAAACCCCTCCTGGGCTGCCTCCAAACTGGTCCCTGCCAAAATGGTTCCATTCCCCCCTCCCCCCTACTTAAGTGGGCTTGTTAGGCAAACAAAAGACCTGGGAGCAAAATCAATGCAATGCTTGCTGACCCTCCGTTCGTTCCTTTGCTTGGGAAGGGGTGAGCAAGCTCAGCTTGATCCAGAAGAAGGGAAGAATTTGAATAAACCCACTAAAGTGGGTTTCCTGTTTCAAGGAGGTTTTGTAGGCTGAGGGTGGAAAAGGTTGAACCGGGAAGTTCTCAGGTCTGCTGAGTGGGGGCCAAGCTGACACATTATGAACAGAACAGAACAGAACAGAACAGAATAGAATAGGAAGGGACCCTGGAGGTCTTCTAGCCCAGCCCCCTGCTCAAGCAAGAGAACATCCTAGACCAGGGTTAGGCAACCTCGGCTCTTTTATGACTCATGGACTTCAACTCCCAGAATTGCTGGCTCAGGAATTCTGGGAGTTGAAGTCCATGAGTCATAACAGAGCCGAGGTTGCCTACCCCTGTCCTAGACCATCTCAGACAAGAACATGGCTGATATCCAAAGCTGGCTAAGGAAGGCTGGGACAGAAGAATCCCTCAACACCTCACAGGGGTGTTTTCACTCTGACCCAACATGCGGATTGCCGGCTTGGAAGTGATCTGTGAACTCGGCCATTCTGGTTTGGTAAAGTGAGGGGCCTTAGAACTAGAAAGGAGCCCAATCCTTGGCCGGAGCAGGGAAACCAGGGTGATGGCTTGACATCTGCCAGGAATTCTTCTGAATTCATCCAGATCCCTCCTTGGCTGAAGCCTCCCCACTGCATGGAAATGGGCTCCCCCCCAGCCAATGGGGAGGAGGAGGAATATTTTTTTCTCACACTAGAGAAGGAGAAAGAAGAAGGAGGAGAAACCATCATTTAGCACCTGAAGGCAGCCCAAGAAGCAATAGGTGGAAACTAATCAAAGAGAGAAGCAGCTAAAGAGAAATTTCCCGACAGAACAAGCAGTGGAACAATTCTTTGCCTCCAGAAGTTGTGGGCGCTCCATCCCTGGAGGTTTTGAAGAAGAGATGGGACAGCCACCTCTCTGAAATGGTAGAGGGTCTCCCGCTTGAGCAGAGGGTTGGACTAGAAGACCTCCAAGGTCCCTTCCATCTCTGTTATTCTGCTAGTACAGCCATCTGCGAACAGAGTCAGGAGCTGCAAACTCCTGTAAGGGGTCCCTTGCCTGTAGGTGTCGGTGCCTGGAGAAGTCACAAGGGCCTCCTGTAAATGCAGATTTATAGATTTGCAGCATCCTCTGCCGGGAGCCGTGCCCGGTCCAGGACCAGCTCATTCCATTGTGGAAAAGAGCCTCTTCCTGCCAAGCCCGTTTCTGCCCACTCTGTACTCTCCTTGATTTCAGGAGAGTCACCAGCCGGTGGAGGGCTGGGGGTGGGCAGCGCCTCATGTCCTCTCTTGCCAGTAGGGCCTGGCACAGTGGCCTCCTCTGCCGAGGACCCTGCCAGCATCGTTCTTTCTCTTCCTGGTCCTGATGTTGGCGGCTAGACGAGGTTTCTACCCAGGGCGGAGTGGCAGATGCCGAAGGGAAGGGGTTAACTGGTTTGCAAAGATGTCGAAATTGGGTGAAAAGGCAACTGGAGTCAGAGCAGGTTCTGATCTCTTTTATTGGGTCATGGGACGTCTGCAAACCGGCTTCACACGTTCCCTTGGTCGCCCTCTCTCTGATGTCGTTATCCTCTATGTGTATTTGTGTGTGTCATTGCCTCCCAAGCATATGACTCGCTGCTGCCTGCCCACTGCAGGGAAAACCCCTCCACGTGGCTTGGATGGCGTCAGGCAGCCCCGTGAAGTGGGGGGAGCAGGAAGAGAAGTTGCCAAAGGACCCACGGGGGGGGGAGCAGCCTCCTCTCCTCACGGGCATCGGGGGAGGGGGCAGGCAAGAGGAGCTGCCTGCCAGGTCTCTAGGTGCCAGGCCAGGTCAGGTCTCTAGGTGACCTTGTCCTGGCTGCTCACCCAAACTGCTGGGAATTAGGGGAATTGGAGTCCAAGGCCTATCAGGGACACCAGGTTGGAGAAAGGCCAGCCTGCTTGGCTTATCCAAAGAAGCTGTGCTGGAGATTTTCCTGGGGGTGCTCTGCATTCCTCCTGGGGACCCCCTCCCCCAGGCACGTCTGGCTCTGCAGACACTTGTCTGGGAAAGCTGGGAAGTCTCCAGGAATTGCTGCGGGATTCCTGGACTGGACGGATGCCGAGTGCATCCAGCAGCCCTCGGAGGGCGGCCTGGATGGGATCCAAACCCCGCTTGTATTCCAGGCTTTGCTGATTTTAACCAGGAGGCGTCTGGCAGCAGCTTGACCAACTCCAGCATTTGAGGAATAAAAGAAGCTTCTGCCTTTTAATCAATTTTTTAATAGAATGGTTGCTCTCCGACTCCGGATTTCTGGCTACCAATGTACTAACACAGCTCTTCTACAAGGATCGTCAGCACATCTTCCTTCTTTTTTTCCCCTTCCATCCTTCTTTCCCTCCCTCCCTTTCACCTTCAAGGCAGTGAACATATCCAAAACACTTTCCTCCTCTTATTGACCCCACAATAACTTTGTGATGTGAGTTGGGCTGAGAAGAGGAAAACAACTAATAAATTAAATTAAATTAAATTTGTGGTGACCAATAAACTATGAAAAATTAATAGGCGATTCTGCTGCATATTTGTCAGATTAGCCCATAATTTCCTAAAGACAACAGACTCCAGCCTTCTGTGAGTGCAGGGGCTGCAGAATTCTTCCAAGCAAGATTCTTCTGATCTTTGACCTGGATTTGCTCAGAAGACCCAGCTTCGAGTCCCACCAGGCTCAAGGTTGACTCAGCCTTCCATCCTTCCCAGGTAGGTAAAATGAGGACCCAGATTGTTGGGGGCAATAAGCTGACTTTGTAATAATGCCGCTTGGGGTGTGTGTGAAAGCCCTAACAAGCAGGCATATACATAGAATGAAGGCTACTGCTAAGTTTGTAAGCCGTCCTGAGTCTTCGGAGAAGGGCGGGATATAAATGGGATTAAAAAAAACAAAACATCTTGAACAGGCCTTTGCACGGATGCTTGCTGGGGGATTTGTGCAAGTGGAGCTGGTCTGCAGCCACCTCAACGCTTAGCAAAGTGTCACGCAGGCAGAGCTCCAGCCAGTCAGTGAGGGAAACCACGCGGCACCACGAGGAAAAAGGAGCCGCTGGGCCATTCGTGGTTTTGGGGACTTGCTTGTACCTCTCTGGACTGGAAGAAGACACGGTCTCTTCGGAAGGACTCCTTTGCTGGGGCTCCAAGTGTGTACAGGGGAATACTGGCAAAAAGCAGTTTAAAGACGCTCCTGCTGGGATTCGCAGGACACACTCGGTTGTGACGTCAGGTGTTGTGTCTAACTAAGCTCACATGGATCGCAATTACATGGATGAACCACAGCCGAAAGGGAGCATTTTGCAGAAGAGAAGTCATCTCACAAAGCTTGATTGCGAGACCTCTTTAAAAAGCCAGAAGCCCTTCTCTTACTAGTTTTGCTGCCTTTTTTATTTCTTGAATTTCAAAACCAAAATACTGGTAAGTCGGACATCAATTGGAAGGAAAGGCAATGGATTAAGCTGAAAATACAGATTTCCCCAAGTAAAAAAACAGCTAAGGGCACTTTTAAGTACAAACTTTGATTTTGAGGTATATTTTTTGACAGCCTATAAAGGCAGGGAGCAATTAAAATCCCCCAAGAGTCGTGGAACAAACAGCTGAGAATTAAGCAAAATCAGAAGACCTGCAAAGATCCAGCAATGCTCAGTTGCCAATTAAACAGAAATAAGATTACATTTCCTTTGAACTACTTTTACCAGTCCAGTACCCTCCTGAAAAACAAAAATCCATCAGATACACTTCCAGGCTTTCTCCAGTTTGATTACCCCAATCTGGTACCCCAAGACACGACAGGTCAAAGAAAGAAGATGTTTATCAAAATACTTTATTTTCAGCATAACCCCTCAAAAAACAAACAACAAAAAAAAACAACCAAAAACCTCCCTCCTTATTAGACATACATCCTGACAATATCTTTTGTTTTTCCTCTGGCTTTAAATCAACTAAAACAATCTTTTGGTTAAAATAAAAGACACGTGGAATCTTCTCATCGTAGGTCTCTAGGCAGCTGGGGGGGGGGGCGAAGTGGGCCGACGGAGGGAGTTTCCGGCTGGTGATGGTGTTGGGGGGCGTCTCTTCTTAGACGTGTGCAGAAGTGCATGGCTGGAGACCCCCGACACGCAGCAGGGCTAACTAGGGGGATACAATTCATAGCTAGCAAAGAAGAGGGCAGCGCAAGGAGGGCAGGGAGGAGGCATCTGACAGGGCTGCGGAGAAGAGTCCACTGTGCACGAGGACCAGGAAAACGATTGCGGCAACCACTTGTACCCGAGGCCAGCAGCACCCGGGTGGGAGAGGCACTCAGGGGACCCTCTCCCACCCAGGAAGTGGGCAGGGGTGGATTCCAGCTGACAAAATTTATCCAATTTGTTGTTTGTTTTTTTAAAAAAGGACCACAGCCAAAATAAAACAGAACTGCAAAATCCGAAGTGGCTGCTTGTATGCTATTTATAAAAACACCGGCGCAGTCTCTAATCCGGGCTGGACCAAGGCTGGACTATACTTTCCCGGGGATCTTGGCCCGCTTTCGAGCGATGGCGTCTTCCACAGCCTTCAGCTGCTTCAGGAGTTCCTCCCTCCGCGACAACGTGCTGGACTTGCCCGATTTGGCGGGGGCAGCGGGAGGGACCGGCTCAGGCACTCTGCCCGGGATGCTTGTGACCTTGCTGGAACCCTTAGACTGAGGTGACAGTGGACGCTTCCTGCGAGAGAGCAAAGACGGCGTTGGGAAGGGGAGAACCGGGGGCTCCATCGTGTTGTAGATTTGCAGCAGCAAGCAGGCTCTGCCAAACGGGTGGCACACCTCACTCACAGGGGGGAAGGAGCTGCATTGCTCCTCTCCTGCAGCAGTCCTCAACCGAGGCAACTTATGTGTGGACTTCAACTCCCAGAATCCCCTGCCCAGCCATTCTTAAAGGCAGCATCTTAAAGTTGCCAAGGTTGAGGAACACTTATCCAGCCCAACCCTCTCCATCTGGGGGGAAACCAATTCAACCACCCCTTCAACCATGCCAAGGGGAAATGGCAGGAGACGTTGCCATCCTGGCGGCAGGGATTCAGGAAGACGAACCCAGAGGAAGGACAGTGCCCGGAATGCCAGGCAAGTCCATGGCCAGCAGAACTCCTCCAAACAGAGGTCTCCGTGTGTGTTCCAACTGACTCAGTGGTGGGCTGATTAAGCAGTGGGAGCTCCCGATAACGGTGACTAATGCAAGGGAATGTCACACATTCAGACATTTTTTTCATGTGACACGCTCTCTTGCAATGGCTTGGCACGAAACAACTAAACCAATGACACAATCGGCCAAGGAGACTAGGCTGAGGGCCAGCTACGCAAGGGCTGCTTCAGACTGCGGCTTCCCCAACTCTGCTCTACAGCTGCCAGGAAATGGAGAGAGCCCAGGCAGTTCTTGACTCAGGACTGCTCATTTAGCGACGGTGCAAAGTTATGACAGCTTCGGAAAAAGTGACTTGCACACCATCCTCAAAGTTATGGCCATCGGCCCAGCAGCCCAATCAGGTAACCCCGTTTTGGGTGCTTGGCAACCAGGCAACCTGGATGGAAAAGAACTCACTTGTCAGCCTGTGCTGGGGAGGGCTTTGGATTGGGCCCCCGCTGACGGTCCTGTTTAGGAGAGGAGAGCCTTCCTGCGAGCTTCCTGTCGCGAGTACCTGAGCGGAAAGAAAAATCAGCCAAAGGGCTTGGAGCTGATGTCATCCCTGCAAGGTAGACCAGGCCAAGCTAAGCCCCTTTTCTTGTAAGGTTATTATAGTCCCAGATCTTGCAAGTCTGAATGCATCCCCCCCCTTCTATCTTGGTGAGAACTGGGGAGGGTGTTGCCCAAGACGCTTTCCCAGGTTACAATTCTGGCCCCCGACTCCGGTTTCGCTTCTCTGACTGGTGCCTCGGTGGCGGCTTCCCCCCCTTTCTCCAGGTCCTTCTTCCTCTCCAGGAAGTGCCTGGGGCGAGGGCATCTTACCCAAAGGGACCAGCCAGCTGGTAACTGGGCGCAGGTGGGCTTTTTAAGGGTGTCGGCAGGAGGGCAAGAGCGAATGGAGAGGCCCACAGGAGACGCAGAAAGGGGCCAAGTCCAGGCTAACAATACAGGCCGGGACTAGAAATAATGTCCTGTAAAGCCTTAAATGCCAGCCACACTTGAGCGCCATTCTTAGCAGTCTTTACGACAACTCTGTAAGGTAGGCCAACGATCTTCTCTCACAGGGCAGGAGGAAGGCCGAAACCGAGAGAGAGAGAAGCTGAGCAAGCCCAGAGTTCAAGGCAGAGGTGTGATATGCACTGGGGATTTTCCATTGCTGCTCTTTTAGCGACACCAGTTTAGATTTACACAATGCATTGTTCAGGTGGCAAGACCAGCGGGAGGAATGTGGCATCGTTCTTGGCGCTCAAGAGGGAAGCCTGGGCTTTAGCAAGAGGGCCCGGGGCCAAGTCAGTGCCCGAGGTGACATGAGCAACAGCGGGTGCTGAGCAGTGCCAGGGAAGCCGACTGATCCTCTGACACAAGGGCAGCGTCCCTGGTGAGAGACTTGGGCTGAGCCTGGCCTGGCCTGCATTTTGGAATAAAGAAAAAAAAAACGGTCTTCTTCGAAGCCGGCCGGTCGGCCAACCAACCAACTGGCCAGGAGTTCTCCAGACAACGAGGCATCAACCCTCCAGCCTCGCCTGGCAGAGTAGATTAGGCAGCCCCACCTGCCGGGACACGCTCTCTTGCTTTACCGCTTGCAGGAGGATGGCTGCAGACCAAGGCCTGGCACCTCCCTTTTACACACACACACACACATACACACACACCCCCTTTCCGGCTCCTGAACTCTGCCCTGAGCGCGAAGCAGCCGATTCAGGGTGCAGCTAGAACAGCTGGAGAGCAAAGACAAAGCCAGCTGCTCTCAAGCGGGCGGAAGGAAGGAAGGAAGGAAGGAAGGACCAGTCGATCCTCAGACCTGCAGCCGAGTCTGCCAGGCCCGGCTCCTCACCTGGAGACAGGTTGATCCTCTTGGCTGGGGGAGAAGCCTGCCGGTCTTTGTCGGAGGGCTCGTACCTCTTCCGGCTACTGTTTTTGTCAGCTGCCTAAAAGCAGAGCAGGAGGGGTCATGGCGAGCCAGGCTCCTTCCCTGAGGAGGGGGCGGGGGGAAAGGGATGGCGGCTGGCCGGGCTGCCAGCCTGCCTGGTGAAGCACCTGGAGGTGCCCACACACGCACAGGGTGGCCTCCCTGAGAGAGACCAATTACACTTAATTCTAGCTTGGGGCAGTGAAGTTAGCAGATGTCACTCAAGACGAAGAGGCTGCTTTTGATGTACAAGTCCATCATATCAGGAGCGCCCCCTCCCCCCTCCCGCCGGAAGGAGCAAACGCTGAGTGCCCGTGTGGGTCAGAGAGCCCTCCTCCTTGCCTGGGCAGAGGTTGGGCCCTTAGAGAGCCCAAAGAGGTTCCTGGACAGGCCTCCACTCGGTCCCAGTTTCCTTTCCCAGGGATGCCCCTCCCCCTCCCCTTCAGCTGAAGGGGGAGGGGAGACTCTGGGCCCTTTCGGAGGGGCCTTACCTTGTTCAATAGGGTGAGCTTGATTTCCTTGTGGGCACTAAAGCCGGCAGGCTGGGCCTGGGGGGTCGGGTGAGGGGCGGGAGGCTGCTGGGACTTGCCCCCCGAGGTGGGCTTGGCGGCTTTGGCTGGCTGCGCTGGGACGTCTCGCTTCCGCTTCTCCTCCTTCGGGCCGCTCTCCCTCTTGGCCTTCCCTGCGAGAAGCAGAGGGCTGTTCAGGGCAAGGTTGGCAGCCGGTAGCTTGGAGGGGCTCAGGTGCCCCCTCTAAATCAGGCCGAGGCCACCCTTCCCCCGTCAGAGGAAGCTTTCTGCCGCCCCCCCCAAAGGCAGCAGCAGGTTCCCAGGAAGGCCGTTCAGTCACTTGTCTTGCCCATTTTTCATCTGGGAAGCGGTGGGAGGCAGAATCCGCATCCACATTAGGTTTTATTGCCGCCCTTTCACTCTATGGGAATTGGGGAACTGATCTGCACCTGGGAGAGCCCATCAGAGGTCCCCCCCCCAAAAGGCCTCAGACAGCCTTCTCCCTCCCCCATCCTGAGGCCAGCGATTGCCCCGGGCTGGGCCCTGGTCTCTGCGGGGGGGGTGGGGGGGTGGATGGGAGAGAGAGAGAGAGAGAGAGAGAGAGAGAGAGAGAGAGAGAGAGAGAGAGAGAGAGAGAGAGAGAGGGAGGTGTCTTCAAAACGCCTGTCTCCTGGGCTCTGGGCGGCATTTCCACCACGGGGCGAAGAATGGGATCCGCCAAGCCTCTTTAAGGAGGAAGCCTCCGAATGTGCCACCCGTGGCACTGAACCACCAGCTGCCAGCCGGCTTTGCCAATGAAGGGGCAGTGGGCCCTCTGAAGAAAGCCAGGCAGACGCCCTACCTCTTTCTTTCTTCTGCTGGGCAGGGGTTGGGGAGCGGGAGCTAGCCGAAGAAACCGGGCTGGCCAGATCCGCGTACATGTCTTCCGAGTCGGCACTCCGGACGGAGCTGCTGCTGGAGGAGGCACTGGAGGCGGAAGAGACGCTGCTCACGCTCAGAGACCTGACCGGCCGGGAAAGAGAGGAGGGCAGAGACCGTTAACGCCCCCCTTCCGCCTCTCCGTGGCACGGGGGGGCGCAGGTGAGCCAGCCCCCTTCTCACCCAGCCCTGCTCCCTTGGGGAGAAAAAAGGCTCGGAGGGAGAAGTTGCGAGTTACCAAAACAAGGAGCCGCCAAACCCCCAGGGGGCTCCCGGCAAAAGGGCCCGGCTGGCGCTTCCCGACTCCCAGAGGAAGAACGAGGCTCTCACCTGGATTTTCTGGACCCGGACGGGGACGGGGAAAGCGAGGCCGAGGAGGACCGAGACAAGGACCGAGACAAGGATCTCGAGTGGGAGCTGGAACCGCTGTAGCTGCTGCCGCTGCCGCTGCAACTGACGGCCCGCCTGCAGCCAAGAGGATCCCTGCGTAAGCTCCCACTGGCGGACACGAGGGGACCCTCTCCCCGCCGCTTCGGGCAATGCCAACGGTCCAGCACTTGGGCACAAGGGGACAGCTGACCAGCCCGGGCAGCAGAGGCACTGCAGGCTTTTTCCATGCAAGCTTCCCAAGGTGTCCTCCATGAGACCCACCGCTTAGGAGGAAGGAGGCGTTTCAGCATCAGAGAGCAAATGGGAGAAAGGGGCAGTGGGCAAAAGCAGTCTCCGCGGGTCTGCCTAACCCTCCAGGGCCAGGAACGAGCCAGCGTGCCTCCGAGACCCCTGCAGACCCTCGAGGTCCAGACCTCGTCCCATGAAGCCGTCGCCTGAGCTGCTCTCCTCCTACCTCCTGGGCGGGCTCCTCGTTTGCCGCTCCTTCCGCCTTGCCTCCCTGTTGTCCCCTGCTTTGGCTGGCTCTGGGGCAGAGGGGGCAACTTTTGCCACGGGTGGCGGTGCTGGCGGGGCGGGTAGTTTCTTCACAAGCTTTTCACTGAAGGAGGGAGACAGGTAAGAGAAATCAGGTGAGAAAAACCAAAGTTTAGTGACCGAGGTTAAAACAGATACGTTGTCATCTCTGGTAACCCTTATCAGACTTTTTCTCATTTAAGGACTGAGTGACCTGCCCATAAATAAGACAAATAGACTGTAAAGGGCCCTGAAACGTTATTTTATGAGCCGCAACAGGAAAAGCTGCTTCTTGAAACTGCCAAATAGAATTTAGGTGGCATCCAAAAAACTGGAAGAAAGAAAAAAATGAGTGTGATGGATTGTTAAAAAACTGGGCAACCAGATTCACATCCTGTTAGCCTAAAACCCCATCTTGGACCAAACACTCTTCATAAATCCGGCAAGAAGGGTGCCGGATCATACGAAGATTTAGGCTGATAACTATAATTACGATGTGAACACACAGCCCTGTCTTGTCCCTGAGACTGGCATGGAAGGGCACATTGCTGGATCATTTTGGGTGCCCTCTTTGGCCCAGTTCTGAGCCCCAAAATCAGGTTTCTGAGATGTGGTGGCCAGAATTACACTCTGGCTTCCGAGTGATTGGTGTGGAAGGTGTAAAGGATTCATCCTGACTGTGCTCGGAGAATGCGAAGCAGGCCGGGGCCCGAGGAGGTGCCCTCCTTACCCCTTTCCAGCCAGAGCTGCCGATTCCCCTTTAGCCTTGGGAAGAGGCTTGTGTGGAGAAGGCGTGGGAGATGGCGACGGCGAAGAGGAGAAGGACTGCGACCTGCAAAGCCAGGCAAGACAAGTGGTTAGAGCAATGCCTCCATACCCACAGGAGGCTCTCTGACTGAGAGTGCTCCTGGGGGCAGGGAGGGTGGTTTCAGCTGAATTGCCCAACTGAATTAAATCAACAGCAGGAAAAAGTAATCAATAGGTTGGATACTTAAGGCGCTTTGCAAAATATATATACCAAAAATGGTTATGGAACAGTGAAAATATTTTGCATAAGCAAACTAGAATTAATGTTTACAATTTTTGAATGTTAGGTAAGGTGAATTCACGGTTCACTGAGAATTCTCTGTCTTTGACTGTGGGGGGAGGATGGCTTACATTATGCTGCAGCACGAAGAGCAGAGCGGAAATAAAGCAAGTTAACAGCCGACACGGGAGAGTATTTGTAGCTCAGGGTTGAGATGGGGGTCCTTGGTGCTCGCTGTGCTGGGTGGTTTTTATGTTTCATTACTCAAACTGGGCAACCTAAACAGTGCTCGCAAGGACTGGGGTTTGCTCTCAACTGAGAGTGAGCAAACCCCGATCCTTACGAACCCTGATTATGTTGCCCAGTTTGAGTAATGAAAGGCCCGCATTAAAACCACCCAGCTCGGAGAGCACCAAGGACCCCGCAGGCTAACAGCCATTCTGAAAGGCAGGGAAATCAAGGGAGCCACAGACAGGCCCATCTCAGAGAGTTGTGATAATTACAGCTTGCAGAATATTTGCAACTGGCGTTCCAGTGGAACAGATGGGCCACGGACCGGTCTGCCCACGCTCCGTGCTTCTCTTGCAGAGGACCTCCCTGAAAGCTGGTCTGGATGACCAGCTGGACGTGGTCAAAGCTTTACTGTTGGAAAGAGAAGCCAAGAATCCACGCAAACTCCTCACCTGGATTCCCCAGTTGCAAGTAAGAGCAAGCTAACAAGGTGCCTGAAATTTCCTGGGGAACGCTGCTTTCCGGTTAAAATAATCAACCAATCAACTATCCAAATAGTTTGGAAGCTGCTAGTGGACACACACCATGTTCCCCAGGCTCCGCATACGTGCGGTTGTGATGTGTGACATGCCACACGTAGGAACCACAGGAGGAATGTCACGAGAACCCACTTTCATCGTGTCTTGCGTGCCAATGAGAACACAAACTGAGGAATTGGCTCTTGAAGGGCAGGCAGGAAGTTACCAAAATATGTGGGTGGCACGTCCCAGAAGAGGCGAAACTCAGGGACACACCTCGGCAGCTTCCAGTAATCAGGGCTGGTGCTGCTACTTGATGCCTGCCCCACGAGCCCTCCCGCCTTAGTCCCACTGCAAATGCCACGCTTTGCCAATACGTGGTATGTACACACTGTTAGCTTAGGTATAGTTGTGCTCTGGCCCCTTCAGGACCCACAATATGGGGTGGAGAGGTGGGGGTGGTTTCTCTTCTCTGCAGGGCCCTGGGGTTGCGCTTTCAGCTTCAAAACTGAAGCTGAACTTCAAACTTGCTCTGATGGTGCAAAGAGCCCCACCACCACCACACACACACTGTTTTAGACCAGTTCCCCCCATTCTTGACAGGAACAAGGAAACCTGAGCTTGGGCCAAAGGGAGACTTTCAAACCAGTCCACCTTTGAGCTGCTAGAGAAAAATTCCATAGAAAAAGAGGAGGAGTGGACTTGAGGTGTGTGTGTGGGGGGAGGGGGGGATAAGTGACAGCTGAAAGCATCACCGGATTTGGTGTCAGTCATGAGACTCCATAAACAATCTGTGCAATTCATTTTGCTGCAATTCAACAAGTCACTCTGCTATTTTACGCGGGTCACAGGATTGTCATTGTTTATTTACTCAACTGTCCTGTTTTGACACTTTGTTGTGATAAGACATGGGTGTCAGGTTAAATCTGAGTATTTCATCACCTTTTATCAGGTATAATTGCAGCTGCAAATGCCAACACGCAAACCTGACTGGCACCCTGCCCGCTCGGAAATTTCCTCAATTTCTAAGCCATAAAGCCCTGGAATCGGAGAGGCAGGGATCAGCCCCACGGAGGTGTTCTTGCCTGCAAGAAGCGGCCAGGAGCGCAAGGCTTGGACGAGAGATTTAAACACCCTACAAAAACTACAACGGGATTCACGTTTGGCCCCTTCAGATGTCCCTGGTCACATCCAGACAATCCGAGGTTGATGGGTGGTTAAGAAATACGAAACACAAATTAAAAAATTGAATTGTTTTTTTCTTTACCACGTTCTATCTAGGAACCCTTTGTTCGGCATGCCATTCCAGGGTTTCATAGCTCCAACGATGTGCTGGGGACCCTGAGCTTTGATATTCCCCACGGCAAGGGCCTGAAGGGAGAAGGAGCGGGCAGAAGCCTCACCTGGACCGACTGCCTGAGAAGGAGCTGTGCCTGGAAGAGTGACTAGAATAGGAGCTGTAGGAGGACGATCTGGAACGTGACCGCGAAGAACCCGACCCAGAATAGGAGGAGGAGCGGGAGGAGGACCTGAAAGGGAAAGAGGGAGGGAATTCAGCTACCAGAAGACCCGCCACAGACATCCTGGCTGGTTTCCTGGTCTGGCAAGGCCCATCTCACCTTCGCTTTCCCGGCCAAGATTGTTTCCAGATCCTACCAGAGGCAGGAATCTCTCTCCTGTTTTACTGCAGTGCATCCTTAAAAGGTACCGGTATCTTTCGAGGAACATTAACCTTCCTCCTTAGTGGAATGGGACAGCAACCCATTCCCACAACTCTCGGTTGTACCCTGGTTTACACAACAAACAGGCTTTCCCGCCGCTGGTCCCTCCCGAGACCTTTTGGTGCAATCTTTAGCTTTTCTTCCAGAACTTCTTCTACGAGGTCCCTTCGCCCTGGGGACTCACCCGAGGAGAAACACCTGCCAGGTTTATACCTTGAAGAACCCGAGCCGGAAGCTGACGAAGCGGAGGTTTTCCGGCGCCTCCTTGCATGACTAGGGGAAGCGGACATGCCGTGCTTTTTTTTGGGCGATTTGGATCGGCGCCAAGGGTCCTTCCATTCGTCGGCTCTCTTGGACTGGGAAGGAGTGGTGGTGGTGGTGGTGGTGGTGGTGGCTGCTTCCTTCTCCTTCTTCGATGGCTCAGGCTGGCGGCTGCAGAGGGTGGACCAAAAACGATAATCAGAGGGGAGACGGCTTGCGCTGGGCCTCCCGGCGGCCTCTTATGGAGGTGCCTAACCTTTTAAGAAAGGGCTTGTTGAGTGCTAACAATGGGATGGGCTATTGATATATTTTTTTACACAGAGTTTTCAAAAAACCTTTTTCAGTGGTTTATCAGAAAAAAAGTATAACGCACAGTATATAAAAACAGCAGCCACAAAACACACCAAATATAAACACCAACAATTCCTCGAAAGCAGAACCTTTAATCACTGTTGATAGAGAAGTCACTTTAAGCGGGCATGATAAAGAGCGAGTCAAGGCCGCAGGTATCTCCGCAGGAGCTGGAACCTTAAAGTTAGGTGCCACCAACCTGCAAATCCCTGGAAAGGAGTTTGCAGGTGCAGAAGGCAACACGGCAACTCCGCAGAGGAAGACTCTGCTCTCCAGGGTCCTTTTCTCATAACCTGAAGGCAAACCACAGAGCACAATGCTTTATTATTTAATTGATTCTCTAAAAAATCCTTCTATGCCTTTGCTTTCGCTGGAAGAAGAAAGATGCCTTGGCAATGGCATCATCTTCCCGACCAAAAATGAAAGAGAAGGGAGTTTTGCCAACCAGAAAGGACTTTTGTAAATGGAGAACTTAGGGAAAACCCAACAGATGTTTCGTTTCTGGCCAGGTTATTCCCTGACTTCGCCAACTGTAGACACAAACCCCCAAAGAGGAAAAAGAGCCACAGGGTCAGGCAAAGAGACCAGCCTTCAGTCACAACCTCTGGTAATTTCTCTGTGTCTGGAATGAATAATCAATGGGAATGTCTACAGAACAGCCTCTACCGAAGTAAGGAACAAATGTCGGTTTTGTAATTTTTCTACCCTGGCATTTCCACTGATATCCAAGTCTGGATTTCAGACTGTGGTCTTAGAACCGGCATTCTGCAAGTCCCCAACCATCCTTTCGGGTCTCCTTGGATTTTTATAGAAATTTGGAAAACTGCAAGGATAGCGGGCAGGTTTGAGGAGCTCTTAACAGGGGTTTCTTTGCTTCTCGGCCATAACGCCCATCTTCGTGACCCCACAATTATCCTTTCCCAATAGTGTCTCTTCTCCAATACCTCACCCTTGCTTAACTCGGAATCTGCTCTGGTTTGTGGCACCAACATTCCTCTGTAAGGATTCTTCACATTCTAACTCAGGATTCTTGACATTCCTTGCAGAAACGAATGCATATCTACCCCTGGGCCAAGGGCCTCCTTCTTCAGCTCCACCTATAATCTCAAATAGCTGGCTGTTCAAGGTAAAATATGCCAATGGACACATTCTTCAGCCTCCCGACCCAGCCGTGCTTTTTCAGCAAGAAAATCCTGCTGAAAGAACGAAGGCTTTCCAATACGTTTTGATTTGTTTTGCTGCAACAAGCTCTTTCGCTTCAACAGGAAATCCAGAAGAGATATTTGGAGCTGTGCCAGGGCAATAGATTAAGGGGGAGAAATTCCACCCAAGTGTTTCAATGCAAATGATGCATTATTCAGACAGGAAAACGCTGTTCCACTCCGCTGTTCCACTCCGAGAGAAAGTTACTCCCCCTTCCCCCCTTCCTCTTTGCATGACATAAGCAAGCCCTTTCACTCATGGCCTAATCTTATCAGGCACAGAGGCTTTCAGTGCAGGAATATTGAGACAACATGCACCTTGCAAAGGCAGAGAGCCCTCTTAGAAAGGAAGTTAAAAGGAAAAAATTAAGCAAGGTGACACCGTGACATCACTGCAAATTTCCCAGGATTGATGACAGGAAATGAAGGTCTGGACACGGTTGCTCAACAGATACCTAATTTAAAAGTCTGAATTAAATCTGCACATACACTTTAAAAAATGTGCCCTTTGAAAAAAACCTCATGGACAACCTTTAAAATGGATGTTTAAAAATGCAGAAAACTATAGTAGCCCAAGGAAAGGAAAATCCACAAATTAGCAATTATCTAACTTCTTACTTGGAGCAAATAAAACAAAGCAAAACACACACACACACACACACACAACAAATGAAGTTGGGAACTAGCTTTTAAGTTACAACAACTCTTCCCCTCATCAGCAGACTGGATGGCTACTGATCTCAAAACAGAAGTAGGGCTGGCTACTCTTGGTCTTATATATTTTGATGCAACTTGAGATATTTTGCACATGGCACAAATCAACTTACTTGTTTGTGGAGAGATTCTTGAATCACTCATATATGAAGGCATCACACACTGCAGAGCGAGCTTTTATTTATTGTTTTTCATTGTCTCTTGGCATCTATTTAGCTTTGCCAATTAAATAATATGTAGGAAGGAAGGTAGGTAGGTGCATAGATACAGAGACAGATGATAGAGATCAGTAGACAGAGACAGACAATCTAACATTTAACCAGCAGAAGGAAATTTAACTTATAGTGGCTTTAACATTGCTTTAATAAACAGAGAATGATTACGGCTTTTAAGCATTACCTTCATGTAACTGGCATCAACAGAGATTATTGTTAATAAAGGCTGGAGCTCAAAAAGAATTTGGTGATGTTTCCAACAAATCAGAAATACGTACTGATTTTCCTTAGGAAAAACTTCAGCTTTCTATGCTATATTTCAAACAACTTGGGGTGCGGGGTGGGGGGGCTGCCTTTCTTTTAAAAACACTTTACATTCAAATTGGATCAATTCATTTTTAAAATACATCAATATGTATTTTCATTTTACTATACCCGAATCTTCATACATCGCTTTAGATATATCTATGGGAGAAATGTTGATTTTAAGTTGTTTTCCAACTATAATAATTGGCTTTCAAGTACATCCCTGAGCTCTGTCCCTTGAAGCCAGCTTGGGAAAGCTGCTTTTTTACACAGGAGTCAACAAGGTTACTAAAGCCCCATCTCTGTACTTTTAAGGGCACGAGCAAACACAGGGTTTGTGGCCTTTGGGTGAGCTTGGCTGCTTGGACTGAGGATGGGGCTTTAACAGACAATGGGATTTTTGAGCTGAAGGGTGTGTTGCTCTGACACCTCCCAAGAAGCAAAATGGCCGTGATGCCACAAAGAAAAGAAAAAAAGAGAGAGAAAAGAATTGTGCGTCACTGTGCAGATGGTTATATTTCCATGTATCACGAGAGCAAGGATTCCAGACCCCTAAGAGAGATCCTATCCAAGTCCTTGTGCATGAGGAAGAAGACTCTTGTTCATTATAGTAAGATATTTCCTGTGGGGGAAGGATGATCCAGGAAAGAAAACTGGACCGGCATCGACCAGCAGATTACTAATCAAGAGGGGACTCATGACAACCCAGGAATCCAAGAATTGCAGGCACCCATTCTTGCTAAATCCTCTTGCAAGGTCGTGACTCTTACTGTATGCAAAACACAACCGTGTCGTTCCAGTTGCATGACCTGAACGGGACACTCCCTTCCGGCAGGCAGCCTAAGACTTTCCCATTTGCTAAGCTCGACCTGGGACTAGACTAAGTCTTCAGTGAGTGCAGAAACATGAGGAAGACGTGAGGTTTCTTCCCTCGGAGGAATGAGCCTTCATGATGAATTAAAAAGGTTGCTTGGCCGACGAGAGGGTGGCACTGTAAATGCAAGATAAGAGGAACAGAGAGAGGGATTGGGCGGGCGGAGGAGAAGGAAGCCGGTTTTTATCTCTAGTGGATCTACATGGAATTTCTCACAGACAAGTCACACTGTACGGGGTTATCTTAAATCGGTATCCACGAACTCTCCAGTCACCCAGAAGAGAACAAATAAATCAGCTTTTAGGTGCCACCTTCTGACTAAGAGCACGACACAGAGGAAGAAATCAAAGCAACGGGAAAGCTTTAGAGCCCCTTTTTGCAGGGACAGTACAAAAATCTCGCCGTTTAAGCCCATCGATGCCAGCCAACTAAAGGTTTATTTCGTCGAACGTGTGCCCAAGAAAAGAAGCAAAGGCATCTGCAGCCATTCTTTGCTCCCTTGACGCAGGCGACAAGGCCCCTGGCAAACCTGCACCAGGGACCGAAGACTCAAACAGGGCATTAAAGGCTCAGTGACAGGGGGAAAAATATTTTGGTATCTCTGAATGTTTGGTAATGACATCAAGTGGCAGAGCTGGGACTTGACTGGAATACAACAGTTTGCTTAGTGACCAAAGTTACAACAGCACTGAAAGAAAATGACTTATGGCCATTTTTCATACTTACGACCGTCGCAGCGTTCCCGGGGTCACCTGATCAAAATTCAGACACTTGGCAACTGATTCATATTAATGACGGTCGTAGTATCCCCGGGGGGTCACGGGATCGCCTTTTGCGACCTTCTGACAAGCAACGGGGAAGTTAGATTCACTTAACAACCATGTTGCTAACTTAACCGCAGGGATTCACTTAACAACTTTGGCAAGAAATGTCATTAAATGAGGCAAAATTCATTTAACAACTGTCTCGCTTAGCAACAGGAATTTTGGGCTCAATTATAGTTGTAAGTTGAGGACTGCCCGTGTTCTGATTTGGTTGAAGAAGGCGGTTAACGTTGCTTCTAGAAAGTCCGAAATTGACCAAGTGGGGCCTCTGTACAAAGCCAAATCATGTGAGTCAGCTGCCCTTTTGAATATACTCCTTCACGGAGGATGAGTGAAATGAATCATAACAGGTATAATTAGGAGAAAATTGGCTACTGGGCAGGGTTTCTCTTTCTCAAAGGACTTCGTATGTACTTTGGCAAAATCCTGATCTTCAAAAAAATCTGACCAGGGAAGAACAACCTTTGATTAAACAGATGAAATTCATGGTTGTTGTTTTTTTTTTTTTTAAAGAAACTCATTTTAACCTAAATTGCTTCCTTTGGCAGTAAACCAATTTAGAGCCTGGCTACCTCTGCTCTCCCTGCCCTTTCTATTTTACCCCATTCCCCTCTGGTGGCCACAGAAAAAGGAAGAATTCTTCTGAGCTCAAACACACCCCTGGGACACCTGCTTCGCCCGCAAAAGCTGCCAAGCCTCCTCGTCTGAATTTCTTGCTTCAGCATCAATTTTCACAACCAGATACAAGTGACGGAGCAGCAAAGAAAACCCCCCTACGTATTGCCACTTTCTGCCAAGTCAGCCGGGGTGGCTGACAGGGGCCTGAGCTTCACCCAGCTACCCTACCAGGGGCGTGAGAGCCCCAGGCCACCATCTGTTAGGTGAAGCCTGGAAAGGGATCTGAAGCAAGGCCTTGCCAGCTCTGCACAATGGAGCAGCGGTGCCAGCTCCAGTGCCCGCCCCCGGGGCCAACGGAGGATGGAGCAATGGGAGAGTCCAATTTCCACTCAGGCAGGAAGTTCCTCTGGGGTGGGGCTGAACCACCTGTGAACTCTCAGCCCAATTTACGCCCTTGGTGGGATGAAGAGGGAATGCGTCCCTCCCCTCCCCGGAGCGGAGGTGGGGAACAACCGTGTCCCTTTTATGACTTGTGGACGTGGCCGGCTCAGGAACTCTGGGAGTTGAAGTCCACAAGTCATAAAAGGGCCACGCTCCCCCCAACCCTGCCCTGGAGGGCAAGTAATCAAAGAAACTCCCAATAAACAAGGCCCCACAAGGGTCCGGTGTGAGGAGCTCCTGAAGGAAGCAAAGCTGCATGGGACACGACCGGCCACTGAAAAAAGCCACCCATGGCCATTTTTCACACTTACAACCGTTGCAGCATCCCTGTGATCACCTGGTCAAAATCCATATGCTTGACAATTGGCTCGTATTTATGATGGTTGCAGTGCAGGTAATCCCTTTTGGGACCTTCTGATAAGCAAAGTCAAGGAGGGGATCCAGATTCACTTTACGACCGTGTTCCTAACCTAACAACCGCAGGAATTTGCTTAACAGCGGTGGCGAGAAAGGTTGTAAAATGGGGCAAAACTGTCTCGCCTAGCAACAGAAACTTTGAGCTCAATTGCGGTCCTAAGTCAAGTTCTACCTGTACCTTGAGAAGGAACAGCCTCACAAGAGTTGAAACTGCAACCTTTTCCAGTGTTACCACCTGGAGCTCTTTCTGGTGGGAACTAAGGCTGGGCCTTCCTATCTGCAGAGCAAGGTATTACTCTGGGTCCTCCCTCAAGGCACCCAGGGCAGCCCCTCCCAACAACCCCCCAAGGCACGACTTCCTCTCTTTTGCTCTTTCCAGCTACAGCAGCAGCTACGAACCCAAGGTGTTTAACACCACCTTGCTTTGAAAGCCCCCCCCCCATTTTTTAAAGTTCTTGCTTAAAGTGTCCTCTTCTTGATAGTTTTTTAGACTTATGGCCAATGACAGAAATGGAGGAGGCAGGCTTTAACAGGCATTCTGGAATCTCCATCGAGTCACGTGACTCTCTGGGTAGCATCAATCCAAAACTACGCAAGAGGACAAAGTTGCCAAGAGCTGAGCCAGGGTTTAATGATTAGGGAAAGCACAGAAGTCTATAAATAAACTCAATTAATGTGAAGTCACTCCCACTCCACGGAAGAAGCCGGCTAGTTAAATAGAAAGAATACACATTAAACAATTCTCTAGATTGTTTTCTTCTTAGAACATTAAATTCAGAACTAAAATTAGACACCAGTTTATGGAAAACACAGAAGCACATGACTTTGACTATGGGTAATAAAGCAACATATACTGAGTAAAAGGATTGTAGCTAATTAAACACAGTATAAAAAAATAAGCATTCCTGAAAAAAAAAAAGGAAATAGACTTCCCAGTTGTTCAAACATCAACCTGTTAGGTAGATTTGCAGATAAAACTGATGGAGGTCTGCTTTTGTTGCCAAAGTAAAGAGCCACCTTCCTCGTTACTTTTCTCTCGTTTGGGGGGAGAAAAATCACAAATGCGGGAGGTTTATTGAAGGACTCATCATATGAACCTTTATGAACTCAAAAATAAGTCAAACTCTATTTAATAGAACTTACTACCAAGGAAATTGATAGAGGATTTAAGCACAATTCTCCAGAATTAAAGGCACACGGCATTTGACCCAATTTGTGGAAGATAAAGGTTGTACTTATTTTTAACTTAACTATATTAATTTTATTAATGAAATGCATACGGCCTCTGGGCAGTGTAGAGCAATCCAACAAAACTGTACACACAGAAAAAAATCATTACCCTCGTTGTGTAATAATTATTTAAAAAGCATTAAAAACACGCAGCAACCTCAGGAAACCCGGCAACCAATCTTTTTCATCCAGTCCCTTCCAAAGTCATCTCCCCCACCAGGAAAGAAAACCAAATTACGGAGGCCCATCTGGGTCTTTGTGGAAAACTAACAGTGGGGTCAATCTAAGAGGAAGCCATATGCAGTTCCCTCCCTATGGGGGACAGGCTCAGCAGCCTGGGGAAACTGACTTTTAGCAATCTGTGTACATTTCAGTCTTACATCAACCTGACTTCACCCGATTATTCACACACATTCGTACTTCGGAGCGAAGCAGCAGTTGGGACACAAGGCACTTTCTTGGCACGCTTAGACCAATCCCCAGCCAAGGCAACGAGGCTGCTGGTGCAACTCAAAGCCAAGAATGCCAGAAATGCCAGGGAGGGCCTGGCAGTCCTCGGGCCTGGCTTGCCGCTCTGCCAAGCGCAAAGAACACCAAGCTGGAGAGGCAACTGGCGTTGAGGAAAGCACGCCGCACAGGAGAGAAATAAAAGCCTGCATCTAGGACGGCTCTGCGGCCTGCTTCATCATCATCTGTTGATGTCGCCTTTCTCAGAAAAACACAATATCCTTCTAACCCCACCGCTACCAACAAGAGCCCACATTCGGCCCAAATTATCCAAACTGCGTGAAAAGAAGGGAAGGAGGGGTTTTTTGGGAAGAAGGATGAGGACACAGGTGAACCCCCAGAATCCTTTTGTCATTTGCGGCAGCATCAGCCGCTTTCCAAATCCTCCAAGCAGGCTCCTGTGCTTCTCCAGCCTTTGGGGATGACCCCGATCCTAACTCTGCCAAGTAGAGGCCTCCGGCTATGCCCAGCCATTCCCAGAGCTGATGTAAGGAGACACTCTCCTGAGCTGGGGGCCACCCGGAACCGAGGAACACGTCAGTAGACCAGAGGTCTCCACTCAGCAACATGGCGGATTTCAACTCCCTGAATTCCCCAGTCGGCCAGCCAGAATTCTGGGAGTTGAAGTCCACAAGTCTTCAAGTTGCTGAGTTTGGAGACCCCTGCGCTAGCCCATCAAACGCAATCCATACCTGGCTGGCTGTGGCGATCGCGGCTTTGGCTTCTCTTTCTCCTTCTCCCGCTCTTTCTCCCGCTCCCGGTCCCGGTGTGGGCGGTCCTTGTCATCTCGCTTGATGCGCTCCCGCTCCCGTTCCCACTCTTCTTTCCGCCTCTGGCGCTCCTTGTCCCGCTCCCGTTCCCTTTCACGCTCCCGCTCTCTCTGCCGCCTTTCTCGTTCCCGCTCCCGCTCCCTCTCTCGCTCCCGTTCCCTCTGACGGTTCTCCCGATCCCTCTCTCGCTCCCTCTCCTGGGGAAGGAAAGAAAGAAAAAGCCAGGTCACAAACCTTTGATCCAGAGGAAGTCTTGAATCATGTCACACCAAGGGAAGTCTTCAGTTGGCTTAACAACACTTAACAACCTCATTCTCTAGATATTTACTCCCAGAGGCCCACTATTATGCTAATTAAAATCACAGGTTGCTCTTCTCCCTGCTTTGTTCCAATCTGTATGGGGCAAAAGCCACACTTTTCGTTTCTCAAAATTCCTGGAGCAATTTGAGACATAGAAGCAAAAAAATACTAATTAATGAATAAACGACAGGTAGTGACTGTTCAAAGTTACAGTGGCACTGGGAAAAAGTGATTTATGACTGTTTTTTCACACTTACGACCGTTGCATCGTCCCCACGGTCACGTGATCAAAATTCAGACAATTGGCAACCGTCTCATATTTATGACAGTTGCTGTTTCCCCAGGTCATACGATCCCCTTTTGCGACCTTTTGACAAGGAGTCAACAGGAAAGCCAGATTCATTTAACAACTTAACTTCATTTACTAACTTAACAACTTAACAAACAGGGCAAAGAAAGTCATAAAATGGGACAAAACTCACTTAACAGCTGTCTCACTTAGCAACAGGAGTTTTGGGCTCAGCTGTAGTCGTATGTCGAGGACTGCCTGTACCGCCAAGGCCAAATGAGCTGTTAAGCTTCAGCCGCTTCAGTGCAAGCTGCTGGCCCAAGCGAAATAGGAAGCCCAGCCCAGGGCAGGCATTTACCTTACTCAGTCTGTAATTGCGGTAGGGGTCCGGATCAGTGTACTGTACCCTGAAGTTCTCATATTGTCCTCCCCGCCAGGAGCGTTCTATTTCATAATCATAGTAGGGATCGGAGTAGGGATCGAGTCTGCAGAGCAACGAAAAGAAGAGAAGTGGTGAAAGAGCACGCAGTCCCACATTGTTCTCAGCAATTCTCATCAAGCAATATTTGCTCAAGGGTCATATTTAGCCGCCACCACCACCTGAAAGCCAAAAAAAAGTGTTTCACAGGGGATGCCCTTTTGCAATCAGACAAGCACAAAGAGCCATTCCCTCCCCCCCCCCCCCCGCAAAAAAAAATTTCCAGATTCAGGCAAATCACATCAACTTTTCAACAGCAGCCACTTGAGTCCAATCTCTGAAAAACAGTGGGGGCCAAAAATAGAAGATGCTCTAAAGAAGGTGAGGCTCTGGTTAACAGAGAGCTTTAATGGGTCAGCAGACCATGCTCGACTTACGCTAAGAAGGGTACGGTTAGATTCTTCTATTGTTTTATCCGTGCTATTAGTTCTGCCTCTCCTCCTCCGGGAGAAGGGTGCTCAGCACTTCATTACCAACAATTAGCCTTAGCAAATAATTGAAAATAAGCCTTTCTGGATTAATCCTGAAATCAGCACAGTGAAAACAACAGCAATAACTTTTAAAAAAAAAGTTCTCATCCTCATCATGACTGCACAACGTGATAATAACAAATGGCCCCTGACAAGTGGAAGGATTTTGGAATAGGCTTTGGAAAGGTTAGGGTTGCTGTTCTTCCTTCTGGGATGTCTTCAGAAAATGCCACCTATTTTCTTCTAGATGTACTTAATTATTTAGAAGTCTTGCAATTGCTGTAATCGTTGCCAAGATGTTGCCAACCCATGGCAACCTCCAAACAGACGGGCATGCCAGCACAGAAGGCCAGATGAAAACAAAGAACTCTGCAACCACAGACGCTGAGCTAAGAATTCTGAAGAATCAAAATGAAAGTAACGTGGACTAGTTAAGAATCCACGAGCAACCAGGGATTGCTTACCCAAAATTAGCATTCTCTTTGACGTCCGTGTCACTGGTAGTTTTGAGGAAACCGGTGGGGGGAAAAAAACCAGATTCATGAATCAATTAGCAGTTATCACATGTCACAGGTTAGTCTCAGAGCAAACAAAAAATTGTTTCAAAAATAAATTCTTCGGGAAGTGAAATGATGCAAACTGGGAAAAATTTCCAATTAACTAAACCACTTGAGATTGTACTTAGCATTTTTGGCACTGTGAGAAGTTTTATATCCAAATATATTTCATTATTTATACTGTTTCCATCTTCCCCTTAAAATATTAACAGAATCCACAATGGCCTGAGAATCAGTGTCTCTGCTAGATAATGAACAGTCAAGCTCAAACTAAGTTAATCAACTAAAATTAGCAAAATTCCTCAAATAAGTTACCCAGACCTAATCTACAAATCAAAGGATAAGATCTGCAAACATAGAATTAAATTAGGTCTCCCAGAGGAACTGCATGTTCACAAGAATAAACATGCCTACATACATATATGCCCCTCACGTGTCACCCTAGAATTACTGAGAACCCTACTAGGATCAATGGCCAGAGCGACCTCAGCAAATCTGTTTGGTCAACCTGTCTGCGTCTTGAAAGAAAAGGTGTACCTTTGCAGAATTTATATCCTGTTACTGTGTCACAAGAAGGAGCAGGAAGAATGCTATTCCTGATGCTGTGTAGTGCAACTGAGGATGTCAAGATGAGGCCGCTGGTCCGTCATACTCAGCCTTTGTCCCCTTGGCTTTGTCCTCCTAGACCCTCCCTAGAGAGGGCTTTCCAAAGGAGGCTCAGAAAGACTGGGATGAGACCCCAGATCAAACAGGATCTATGATCCATACGTACCAACCCACTCAATGTCGCCAGAGACACTTGCCCGGCTGACTTCTTGAATGTAAGGGTGTATCTTAAACCCAGCTATCCTATTGAAAGAGGCTCCAAGCGCTAAAAGGGGTAGTCAGAGCAAAACCTGCACGTGGGAAGCAGTCGTGGGCTCCAGTAGTACCCACCGTGTTCCACATAAAGCACCTGAAGCAGGCGGGCCTGGGGCTGACTTTCAATAAGACAGAAAACCCAACAATTGATGAAATGCAGCCGTTCCGCTTCACACGCGCAGTGCTGCTGTCGGGATCCAAAGAGCCACTTTGGATAGTGAGATTTGCAAGTTTAATAAATAAATAAACGGCTATGCAGAAGAGAAAAGCACCAGGCTGCATGCACACACGGGGTTGGGCCCTGCAAACAGCAGCAGCCAAGACAGGATGGGCCGGCTAGCCATTAAGCTGACAGCACCCTCTGGTGGATGGCAGCGGGACTGGAGAGGACGGCAGAGAAAGAGGCAGCCTAGCATGGCGCCGAAGAAGACCCCAGCGGCAGAGTCCTACCTGGAATCCCGCACGTCCCAAGTGATGCGATAATTCCAGTCCCGTAAAAATTCGTTTTCCTTGTCGAATTCGCGTTCGTCTTCCCCAATCGTTACCGTAAACCGTTTTTCTTCAAAATCGGGTTCCTGCTCTTTCCTCATGGAAGCCTTTTTCAGCACCTGGCGGGAGGAGTGGGCGGGAGCATCAGTTTCCCAAAGGGATGACAGAACGGACACAATGTCCTCCCCAGCCTGACGCCTCCAGATGTATTGGGGCACCAACTCCAGAATTACTGAGCGCAACACCCAGAATGCCAGCACATCTGCAAGTCACTGGCTGGGAAAACTGCTTTGTGTTTTAGAATTGGTGTGTGTGTTTCAGATTAGGATGCTGAGCACCTGGCACTTTTTAAAAACCATAAACGCTGAATCTTGCTACTTTATGTTAGAGAGGTGCACAACACACCTGGAAATAAACATGCTTTTTTAAACAGTTGACTTAAACAGCTTTGAGGAAGGATCTTAAGTACTGTTCATTCAGGGGTGTTGCAACTTTAGTCATTTAATGAGTGGCTGGTAAGCGAGGATGACCTGTAGAGTCACTTCTCAGCCCTTTCCCCTGTTCTGCACAAGGACTAAAGGAGAACCAGTTTACCTCCTTCGCATGTCGGAGGCCCCGTTCCCAGGCACCTTCAGTTGGAGGGTCAGGAGGTGGGGGTGGGAAGATTTCATCCACACCGGGCCCTCCCTGTTAAGAAAGAGGGGAGAAAGATTTCAGTTATGCTCATTTTCACGAAGCCCACTTTTACTCCAGAAAAGCTATTAGCTGCTAGGTGGCTGGCCTCACTTTTCTCCTAGGTTGCCTTATTACTTTATAAGCAACTACAGTGTTTTCAACACTTGCACCTTGGCTCAGGTGAACTGGATCCTTAGTCCAGAAGAGAAACACTGGAGGAACAGCACTGAGCATGGCTTCTCCCTGCTCCAATCAGCATTGCTTGTACAAGACTACAAGTATCTCTGCTCTTCTAATATTAGACCTACAACAAGGTCTAATACAAGAGCCCCAAATGCATGCCACATTTATTACGCAACCAGGTGACCTGGCTCTGCATCTCCTTCTCCTCCTCCTGTTATGTCCTGTGCTTGTTATCCATTCAAAACAAGGGGTCGGTAGAGGATACATTTAGCAACCATCCAGTGGGTGCTTGTTTTCCCCAAACTCTCAAGCAACAGGATAGGGTCACAGCATCCTCAAATAGATTCAGGCTATAAATACTGATACAATACTCTACCCAAGTATTGGCTGGCATCAGAGGATGAGGACCAGGGCCAATAGGAGGGGCACCGTTAGAAGAGAACCGATCTGGCTTGGTAATCAGAGAGTAGTTTCCTTTGTCATTCACACCAGGATGAATAAATCGGCAGTTTGTGCCCCAAGTACAGTTTCCTATGGAGAAATAAGCAGGAGGGTTTTTTTAAAAAGGCCCAAGCAAAAGAAACTTCACACCAAACACAGGATGCCAGTTTGAGAAAGTCTGTCAACACACCCTACCCCTCTCTTGCCTTGCCCTGTTCCTCAACTACCGAGTTATGTGAAGGAGATTCTTCTAGAGCATTGTTTGGTTTATTTGAAGAGATTATATTTTACGCTTCAAATGCTTTCCTTGCATTGCTTGCACTATGAAGTAAAAAACCGGAAAAAAGAGTACAATAAAACATATTCAAAAACTGAAACTGCAGCACAAATCGCGTGAGAACCCACACCAAAGGTATTTTAAAAAATGGTTGCCAATCAATCAACCATGGCTGCAATTGTGTTAAATTCATGTTAATCAAAATAATTGTACAATGCTCATAGCTAAACTAAGTTTCCATATGCTGAGACAGTATTACTGGAGGAGGGCTACTATCTTCATGCTCCATGTTTGGGCTTCTTTAAAGCATTGGAACACAGAGAGATTTTTGGTGTAAGGCGACCTCTGACCTCTGACAGCTAGAAACCATCCAAGGAATGGAAGCCACAAGATTCTGAAGGGTGGCTGTCAACGGAGGCTCCTTGGTGTCGCTCAGGAGGAAGGGACACAACTGGCTTTAATGTGTACCTTTCACAAAAAAACGGCAGGTAACACGTGGCCTCACTTTTCTGTCACTGGGATCTTTCACCTCTCCCTCCTCCAGGTCATCATCCTGAAAACACAGAGAGAGACAGGAACTCAGAAGGCAAAAGTTGCAATGACAGAAGGCCTTCACCCATGAGAACTGGAGGTGCTTTTTCAGGAGACAACTGGACTTCCTTGAGAATCTCCATAGCCATGAGAACTGGAGCAACCCAAGAAGAAGAGGAGAAACCAGAGAAGGGAGACAGATTCCCACAGCCCATGTGCTCTTCAACATGGGAATGGTTGTAAGAAGACACTCACACTAGAAGTCCCCAACTTCTTCGGTTGCTCCTTGCTAGCTTTTTCTTCTAACCCTCTAGACTCAGGAGATGCCTTTGAAAGTGGTCGAGCAGAAAGGTCAGATGGCATCTGGGTTTCAAGGCCAACTTGGTCTTCCTTCCTGTCTCCTGCCAGAACTCTCCTCAGCCCAACCACGGAGGGCTTTGCCTTTCTTGCTCTCCTGCAGGCTTAGCTCAGATTAGGCTGGCCCCCCACCCTAACACTCTTCCGGAGGGTGCTGAAGACGTGGTTCTGCCAGCGGGTCCAGGGAACCCAGAGCAGGATGGAGCCCATTAAATGGCTGGTGTGAATGTGTGTTGTCACCGGAGTGAGTGGGTGGGTTATTTTATTATTTTTCTTACTTTCATTTCTTTTATATAGTGTTTTTATATCTGTGTAAGCCACCATGAGTCGCCACGTACGAGTAGGTGGCAATAAAAAATTTCTAAATAAATAAATAAAAATAAACTGTGATAACATCAGCACCATCTATCCTTGGAAAGACTCTGCAGATGACTTCTTAATTCATCTTCAAAAAGGTGAAGCAGACCTTGAAACTTGGGGTAGGATAGTAAGCATGGAACTAAAAGCCAACACTAAGAAAACAGAACATTCTTTGCAACAACCTTCTAAATTAATATTGGAGGTATCAAATAATAAGATGGTAATAGAACTTCTCCAGAATCTGTGCCAATCCAAGAATTTAGCTCAGAATATTCCCTCTATTCCCTCTCACCCGACCCCGGCAACAATCGTCAATGAAAGTCATGCTTTCCTTAAGCACTTTCAGAGAGAATCATACTGGTAGAAGAAACTTTCTGACTTCTGAACAAGCTGATATCTAACACAGATACTATCATCTGGCAGGAAAACCTGTGGTTCATAGCTTCCCAGCTGTTTCAGCTCATCTGCACTTGGCTTCCTTGTCACTTCCTACTTCCAGCATTCATCACAATGCATCTCCCTCTTTTTTCCTGGGAGGAACACAATTGCTGCTTTGCAGGCTCAGATGTTATCTGGGTGTCTACAGGGCTCTTAGAACCACCCCTTTCCAATCCAGACCAAGGGCACTCGCCAAGCTGGATGTCTATGGAACGACAGATGTTCCCACTGCCATCAGGGGCTTGAGCTTGGCCAGTACAGTGACAGAAAATGATGCTGAGATTCAGCAACTGCTCCCAGGATTCTGAGTGCAAATTTTGCTAAATACTGAAGAATCAGAACAGCTTCCCAATTCTTGGCAATGGTCACACTGTAGAAAGTTTGGCAGCTGAAACCTATTCACTGGAGGGTGAGAAAACAGCCCTTTATTGACCTTTCTGCATTACCAAGGGTTGTGGGGACCTGCTTTTTCCCAGGGACACCCTTGGTGGAGGGGGGCAATCCCGAGACTGCAGAAGAGAGATGAACTTACATCAATCTCGCCATCATCAATTTCTCCATCTTCTTCCTTCTTCTTCTCCTTGGGAGGCTCCTGCCCGTCCTTCTCATTGTTGCTTTTGGGGGTAGGCTGTTTTTCATCTTCTGGAGGCTTGTCTCCCTTTTCTTCCTCTTCCTCCTCCTCCTCCTCCTCCTCCCCCACAGCTTTGTCAGCCTCATCGTCTGCAGGAACAGTGCTAGGCTCCTCAGGAACCTCCTCATCATAGTCCAGTTCATGCTCGTCCAGTTCCCGAATGACCGAGGAGGCTTCATCACCCAGGTCATTTGCCCCCTCTTCCTCTTGCTCAACGCGCAGAGAGGACTTGAGTGGTTGGCTTTGATCATTACGATCAGAGTCCAGAGACTTGGTTTCGCTTAAGCGCTCCTCTTCCTCTGAGGGAAGGCCTTCCTCCTCCCCATGGCTCAATGTTCTAGTTACCCTGTCTGCCCCTTTCCCCAAGCAGGCACCCTGTCCTTCCTCCCCATCCTGCTCTGAACTACTCCCTTTCAGGATTTCGTCATCAGAGGGCTGGTGGTCATCTTCCTCTTCATCTTTCTCACTGGGAGAGCGGGGGGTTTGCTCAAGTGTTTCAGAAACATCCATCAGGACCCACTAGTCTGTAACAGAGAAAAGGCTCAGATAAAAAAAAAGACAACAGTGGATTCATAGCTGCTTCTTAGCTACAGATTGTTAAGCTGTCAAGTCAACATTTTTAGCTTGCAATGCCCTTCACCAATCCATATTTAAATGCTGGCCCATAGGAGTTAAAGAGTGTGGAAGATATTCTCAAAGAAGAGCTGCTTTGTAGCATCTAAGCCCAAAGTAAGTCAAAACCATTCATAAAACATTCACTGACAATGGTTTCCTGACAAGATTTTAACTTTTTAACAGAAATTGCCCCTTGGTGAACACAAACGAAGCAATCTGTCTATAAATGAGCCCATCCAAAGTTAAAAGCGAAGAGGGAGGCAGAGACTCCCCTTCTGCAGCCAAGCTAAGAATCCATCCCATCGCCCCGTCAACGCAACCGTCCGCCTTACTACCAGCAGGGGATGATGGGATACAATCCCACAGACGTTGGAAGGGACCACGGTTCCAGCATCGCTCACCCCCTTTCCAGACGGGTCAAAACAGGACCCCCCCACCCCGGCCAAGGCGGACGGGAGCGCGCAGGCCGAGACTGCAGCCTCCGCCAGGACAAGGGTTGTCCCCGGACCTCCCCTTCGGGGGATCTGGCCGAGCCCCGAGCCCATCCGGCCCGGCGGGCTGCACAGGATGGGAGTTGTAGTCCTGCTGCCCGCGAGTGCCCCAGAAGACCGCTCTGGGGGCGCCGGGGCGCGGAGGCCGCAGCCCGCTCGTCGGCCCGGGGCTCAGGCGTCAGGCCGGGCCTCCCCGGAGGACCAGCGAAGCGACAACCAGCGACGCCCCCGGCGCCTTCCCTGCAGGCCCCACGCCGGCCCCCGCGGCCCCGGCCCCCGCGGCCCGCAGGCGGCGCCCGCCGCTCCTCACCTGGCCGAGCGGGAGGGGGCCGGGGGGAGCGGGGAGGCGGCTCCGGGAGGCGGCGGGGCGCGCGACGAGGCCTCTACTGGCGGCAGAGCAGGGCGGCCATGGGGTGACGTCATGGACGCGCGACGCCGCCAGCGGCGGCGACGGCCTCCCACCTGCTCAGCGCGCTTGCGCCGCCCGGGCAGCGCGAGGCCAACGAGGAGCGGGAGGGAGTGGGCGGGGCGGAGCCGCTTCAGGGAAAGTGACAGCCGGGCGCGGCCCGCCCCTTAGAAGCCCGGCTTAGCCAATCGGGAGACGGAAGGAGGGGGAGAGCGCGCGCCTGCGTGTTCCCTCTCGCTGCCCGCCCGCCGGAGGGTCTGGCGTGCTCTGCGCGTTGCCGGTTGGGAGGGATGGGCTTTGTAGTCCGACGGGTGTGGGAGCGCAGGGCTTACCGGTGCGACCGATGTGGCGGCGCGCACCGGAGGGCGGCATGCAGGACGCCGGCTGAGCGTGTGCAGAGCGCCCGCTCCCTTCCCGGGCAGGAGCCGAACGCCCCGAGGCGCCCACCAAGGGGAGAGGTCGGGGGTGATGCGAATGTCCCGGTGTCCCTCGCACGCACACACCCCAGCAGCCCCTCTCTCGGGCTGGGTCAGCAAGCCTGGGCGCCTTCGCGGCCGCAGCGCTGGGACGACCATGCCCATGCTGCACAGCCAGGTCGTCCCCGAAGAGGGCGGAGATCCTGTACCCAGAGTCCGCTGCCCTTGGGATCTGCAACAGGGCCGGAGCTGAGAGCCCGGATCCGCCAGCCCCGAGCCGATCCCTTGAGTGGGCACCGACGGAGCCCCGCGGCGGAATCGGGGCAGCCCGACCCGCGTCTTTGCTCGGGACCCGGCGGGTGCGGACCCCCGGCTCCGTGTAGGGTTTCCACCCGGCTCCCAGCGCCCTCCCCGCTCCCCCCCCCCCCGCGGGCCGAGCGGAGGAGCCCCGTGTCCGCCCCCTAGTCTGGCCGCGGTCAGAAGGAGGCGAGGCTGGCAGGTCGGGCAGCTCCGGCCACCAACGGTCTCCTTCAAAAGACCTTCAAAACGGTGCGGCGTTTTATTCCACCGTTGCTAACGCTACTTGCTAAAACTTCTCTGCTCAGAAAGAAAGTCGGCAATCCGGCCCTATTAAGGTACTTGTGAAACTCGACAGAAGAGGGAGCTCAGATCCAGCTCTGCAGCCCGGTGGCATAGTTGTCTATTCTGGGCAAGCCGGTGGCAGAAATATTTGCTGTGAAAAGCCCCATAAAAGAAAGAACATTTCCTCTGCTGGGAGACAGGAGACCAGTTTGCTACAGAGATTCCTCTGGAAGAACCACCGTACGGTGGTGGGGGTGGGCCTCGGAGAAGGCACAGCCCACTCCCTATTCATTCCTAGTCTGTTAGTTTTAATTCAGTTCTTATTATAAATAACTCAAGGCAGTGAACATACCTAATACTTCTTCCTACTCCTGTCTTCCACACGAGAACCCTGTGAGGTGGGTTGGGTTGAGGGAGAGGGACTGACCCAAAGTCACCTAGCCAGCTTTCATGGCTAAGGCAAGACTAGAACTCACCACTTCCTGGTGTCTAGCCTGGTGCCTTAACCACTAGACCAGGCAACCACTTGCCGTTGTTTGGCCCTCATTTCTTTAAACACCTTGGAGGACCAAAGAAACACTGGAGGCAGGAGAGCAAGAGCCCATATCCTTGAATCTGTCACTTAATGGTGTTTGTAATAAGTTACAAAGCCTGTTTTCTGGAAAACCCATGTCAACATTTCTTTTAGACAAAAGAAAAAGTTGAAGAGAAACATGTTTTGGGGTGAACCTGGGGCTTCTGCTTGTTATCCAAATGTGAATCTAATGATCATCAAACTATGACGTGTCACCTAACTGGTGTTAAATATCTAACTAGCTATAAATGTGAAAATCTATATTAAAATTGTGACCTTATAGAGACATTCCTGGAAGTAAAACACCATAACCCAATGAAATTTATTTCAGAATGAGCTTCCTATAACCTTGACCTTTCCCTTAAGTAACATTTACTTCTGGTTTGCCATTTTTAAAAAGTAGGTTTTCTAATTCTTGCAAATCTTCTAAGGTAAGATCCAGTTTCCCCCCTCATCAGACTAGAATGTACTGCACAATATGGGGGCAGTGATATCTTCAAACCGAACCAACAAATCAAAGATGGCCTGCTGAGAATTATCTGCAGGTCTCCTCACGAAATGAACAGAAGCTGAAATGATCATTTTTTAAAGGAAACAAAATCCATTATACATTAAAGAAATAGATCCAATGCTGCTAGGTTTGAGCTGGAATTCCTAGAATTATGATTAGAGTTTCTTTCATGAAATCCAGATACAGAGAGTGAAATTCTGCACTGGGTGACAGGGAGATACTTTTGAAGGACCATTTTGGAAGACAATACCTTATTGCAAGTTTCACTGGATTATTTGAATTTTAGCCTTCCAGCTGACAATAGTAAGGGCATTAGGTGCAGGATCTGAAAATGCTTCTTAATTTACAGTAGATACTCCATCTTTTTCCCCTCCAGTAGATTTATTTATTAAATTTATTTGTTGCCCACCTTATTTGGAATGTTCAGTTAAGAGATGTGGAATAGGTTGAGTCTGAGGAACATGAAACAGCGAGGGCGGGCTGTCTGCCAGCTCCCCATGGTCTTAGTCGCTTTATTAATAGTGGGACGCTCATTTCCTTGAGCCAAAACCTGTCCACATTTGGCACAAGGAAAGCACAAAGATGAATCATTTTCAAATTAGGCAGGCCATCTCTTTCATATATCATTGATCTTTCTCTATAATCTATCCATCCCTTTTATCAAGTGAGAGGGAAAGAGAGATAATTTCACATGATTCCCTTTAAAACCTTCTCCCTAACTTGCTCAGAACTCCTCAATCATTGTCCATGCTCATTGGGCTAAAAGTCACTCCTGATAGCGAGATGGGCAGCATATAGATTTGATAAAACAAACACACAAATACATACATCCTACCTGGGCTGAACCATTTACTAAGGTGACAGAGATGGAGACAAAAATTTGCTTCCTAAGACAGAGTTCCAGGATCCTACAGGTAGGAAGACTCATGCCTGGGCATCGTGCCCAGCACTAAGAAGAAACACTGCAAATGTCAGAGAGAGGCAGAAGTTTCCAATATGTGTTTGCTGGCCTCTTTCAGCACCCCCTTTCAGGGACAGCACTGCAGTTGGCATTCCCTGCATGCTTTCCTCACTGGAAGATGTCCACCCGTAGCCCCCCCCCACCTCACATGGACATCTAAACAAGGACAAAATTAAAACCCAAGGAACTCCTTCAACTGTTGCTTCAAAAGTGTGACTTGAAAGTACTCCCTTTGAGGAACTAGAAATTCTGGAATACTTGGCTCACTGTTATGAGCAACAAGCCCTGCCCAGCATTACATATAAAGATGGATTTTGAATGCACACAATGAAAGACTGTTGAATCTGCCAATAAAGGAGAATATTTGTAGCTCAGGGTTGAAATGAGGGGTCCTTGGTGTCCTCGCATTTGAAAACAACCAAGCTCGGAGAGCACCAAGGAACCCTCACGGTTGAATTTTCCAAGTGCTTCAAAAAATTTTGACCAAATAATCAGTTATCAGGACACTGGCATACATTGATATCATTAGGAGCAATTTTCTAACAATCCTACCAAGAGATGGACTTTGAGTGGAATGGAACATGACCTAAGATTATTTTCAGAGCCTGTAAAGAACTTTAAAGGTCCTTAAACTTTAGGGACCATTGAAAGAATTTCAATGAGCTTTATCAAGTGAAAGTAAAAATGTCATGATAACTTGTGTTTAATATAAGAATTTTATATAACAACGGTATTACTTTTCATATTAAATGATACACACCATTGACCAAATATTGCCAATAATCATACTGCATCAGTTCCCTTCAAATGACTGAGCTCCATTCATTTAAAACCAAGTTAGTATATGTGATGGTCCTTCTGAAAGTATATTCAGAAGTAATATGTTTTCCATCTATAATTAAATCTCCAGTTCTAGAAAAATCTTCTATCTTCCCATTTCTTGAACTGAATAAATTTATCCTCTTGCTTCAGAAGGGAAACAGTCCAAAAATGGAACAAGACAGGAAGATCAGGAGGCAAAAGTTGCTTCCACATTTTAAAGTAAATATAGATTTGAGATAGTAGATATTAATTTCTTAGTGTCAAGGAGGAATTGCACCACCTGAACTGAGAGACACCTCAGAGCTAACTTGATTTGGTCCATCAACTAAGATTATTGACACTCAGTTGCTTAAGAGGAGCTGCATCAAAATAATTCTTCCTTCACTTTGTTTATACTGTGTGTGTAACAAAAAGTGAATTCACACAAAAAGACTAAATTGACTTCACTTTTGAGGCTCAAAACAAATTCCCAGGCTGATGATCTGGCACTCAATGAAAGCTTATGCCGGGCATCCCTGCTGCTTTAATGCTTGGGTTCACACATGAGGCTAAATCAAGGTCTGTTGACTAAGCCACAATTAGCTGGGATTCTAAAGCAATTTACAAGCCATATGCCATCATTAAAAGGCCAGGATGGCTACAATCAGACACGTCAAAGCACATAAAAACAGGATGCGGAATTAGGGTTACCAAGCCAAACAGATGGCAAACCACATCATGGCTTAATGAAAGGAGCCCCCCCCCCCCGCTGATGTTCTCTCCACTTGGCTCCAGTTTGCAGATTTTTATGTCCTGGGGAGGAGGGTGGGGGTGGGAAGCTCCCTAAGGATGAATCCCACAAATCTCACCATGGAAGGAAACGGGCCGCCTTTTTGTCAGTTTGCAAAATTCATCAGCCTACACAAAATTCTGCATTTAAGGATGGATCAAAATCCAAGCATTTCTCCCTTGTGCCGTCAGTCCCCCGTCAGTCCCTAAAACACCCTCTGTCTAATCTGGCAATGTGGGCACACAAACCCCGCAGCAAAACGCATTGATTTGATCTGCTGCCCACTGTCTGATTGCATTTCTCTGCAAGTTGTGTGTCTTGTGTGTTGATTTTCACAGGCAGTGAGAGGGTCTCTCTGCTTACAGGTTAGTCTGTGGAGGGAGCTGGATCAGCTGATGGGCAGTCCCCCCCCATCCCTGAGCAGAGCCATTCCCCCCCCCCCCAAGCGGCACAGAGGAGCTGGAGGCAGCTGTTGTTAAGAGGCATCTTTCTGGGAGCTGCTGCTTCTCCACCAAAGTGGGCTTGAGGTGGGGGGGAGGAGGGGAGAGGAGGGGAGGGGGAAGACATCTTTGCCTCCTATGCATGGTCCAGAAGGCTCAGAAGGGGATGCATGAAAAAGACGAGTTCTGCAGGAAAAGTTTGCTGGTGGCAGAAGGTAGGTGTCTCTCTGTGGGGTGTGTGTGTGTGTGTGTGTGTGTGATTGCAAAGAAGGATATGAAGGCACCCCTTTGCGGAGAGTGTGCATTTGTCATCTGCCCGCCTCAAAAGACTACAAATTCCATGGCTGCCTTTTCTCAAGATGCAGCAGATTCCTGGGTCAGATCAGGGTCAAAAAGGCAGGGGGGAATTCTTGGTCCTTGTTGAGGAGGGGAAGCAAAGAGAT
This sequence comes from Vipera ursinii, assembly GCF_947247035.1. Lineage (NCBI taxonomy): Eukaryota > Metazoa > Chordata > Lepidosauria > Squamata > Viperidae > Vipera > Vipera ursinii. Next base: position 21,951,943 of record NC_139520.1, on the reverse strand, counting down.
TGGAGGGGATCAACCAGATCCCAAAGCAGGGCATTCAGCTAAGCCATCTTTTGGGCAGAGTAGCTTGGAGAAAATGGTGAGCTTTGGCCACTTGGAATCCTTGTGGGATCCGTCTCTCCCCCCAAAGCCCCCTTTTCAGACACTGGATGATCTGCTGCCTTCTTAGCAAGGCTGGCTGAATAAAGTTTCACTTTTTTATTTTAAACCAAGCCCAGCAATTTTGCAGCCTCTATTTATTATCTGTACTTTCTCCATCAGTCACCTGCTAAACATTGCAGATCACGATTGCCATCCTCCTCAACTGGGAGAAACCTCTGTTGTATGGAGGGTAGGGGATGGGAAGTGAAGTCACGGCTTAAAGGCTTGGGAAAGCTAGGTTGTTCTGCTCTCCCCTCCCTTCAGAAAAAAAGCTGGGAACAGAAAATGAGATTTAGGGAGAGCAGAGCTTTCGGGCAGGTTTGCCAAATAGACTTCACGAGACTAAAATGTTTGGCAGTTGTGTTTCCATCTGCTTCTGCAAGCAGCAGCTGGATTTATGACTGGTGAGGACTTCCAAAACCTTGCCCCAATTAGACACAGGGACAGCTTTTCCCCTGATGCCTTCATTCTGCTGAACCCCTAATTCTCACGGTTCTGCCCAAGGTCTATGCTTACTAACCCACATAGTGTGGCTGTAGCATTACTATTTCTCCTCCTTATCTTCTTTGCTTCCCTTTTTTATTGGGATGATGTTGATGATGATTTGTGGCAAGTCAGCCAGATGTTCAGTCTGGGATTTTGTCTACCTACTGAGTCCTTTCCCAGGACCTGGGATAGGTAGATGTGGTGGTTTGATGGTGTCACAGATCTCATTGGAGGATGGACGCCGTTCCGAGTAAAGCTGCTTTTTGCAATTGAAATGATGGCGAATTTGTCACTGCCGAGGGTGCTCAAGTGGTGCTCCAGTTGTTATTATTACTGTCTCTGTTGCTTTGCACGGACATTGAGTACATCTGTACCGGAGACAAATTCCTTGTGTATCTAGTCCCCCTTGGCCAAATAAAGTATTCAACTCAATTTAATTCAGTTCAGTTCAAAGTATCCCTGGAAGGCACAGTCCTTGACTGTAGGGTAAAATCGAAACCGAGCAAAAATAACCGTGAAGTAGAATAAACTATTCCAATAGGAGCCCCAAAGAAAGAGCTGCTCCCAGGGGTGGAAGCTGCTCTCTCTGCTTCTCCTGAGGAGACCAGCCAGTCAGCGGAAGGCCCCCTCTGCTTCTCCAGCGGCCTGAAGTTTCTGTAGGGTTCTGCGCATTGAGTCGGGAGTGCTGAAAGGTAGCGTTGAAATGAGGTTTAAGATCAAAAGACAGCAGCCCTCCCCCCTTCACATTTCTCTTACACACCCGCTCTTTGACACACACACTCACATACACAAAGAGCAAGGAAGGAGGGTGTCCAATAAGAGCTGTCAGTGACTGAATGCTTCCAAATGGGTCAATTATCTCACTTTAAATGGATTAATCCAATCATTAGCCAATTACTTGAAATGCTTGAATGTACTTCAAAAAAGAAAAAAGGAAAAGGAAAGAAAGAAAGAAAGAAAATCCTTCCCGGCAGAAATACATTCCTGGGAACCTGGAAGGAGACCTGGAAGGAGAAAGGGGGTGGGGAGGGAGCGGGAGCTGTGGCCCCCAGATGTTCTCAGAGCCAAAAGGGAAGCATGTCCGGAATGGAGGATTAGCACCACTGGGAGAACTACATGTTTCACACCTCTGTTTTAGGTGGGTTCCCCCCCCCCGGTTTTTGTGTTATTGTGTGGCTGGTGTTTGAGAGCCTTCTGAAACCAGTTGTGACTGAGGATAGGCAGAGACGAGTAGATGCAAGGGTGCTCCTCTGCCTAACATCTGCTCAACATGCTCTCAGGACTTACCTCTGGTCAAGGGAGACCTCTGACGGTCTTAAGGGGAACCTTCATGAAACCTTGTTTGTTTTTAACCACCCCAGGCAGCATCTTGCTCTAACTTTGGCCATGGAGAACATCAGCAGCAGCAAAGTAGACACCCCCACCAACATCTCCTTGGGGATCGGCGGTCTCCCATTCAGCATCTTTGAATACAAGACCATCTCAGTCTTCCTGGTGCTCACCATATGTGGAATTGGCATTATTGGCAATGCCATGGTGGTCACGGTCGTTCTGACCACCCGTGACATGAGGACTCCGACCAACTGCTACTTGGTTAGTTTGGCTGTGGCTGATCTGATCGTTCTAGTGGCTGCGGGCTTGCCCAACATCTCTGACAGCCTGGCAGGAGCGTGGATCTATGGCTTTGCTGGGTGCCTTGGCATTACCTACTTTCAGTACCTGGGCATCAATGCATCCTCCTGCTCTATTACAGCTTTCACTGTGGAAAGGTAAGGGTAGATTTCAGGATGGGATGGGCTTATGCAACAATTACATTGACCTGTTGATTCTTCTAGATCAATAGTCACTAAATACCTTCTGTTATGGCATTCAATGGACCACAAGACCTTTATTCTCTTAGATCAAACTTCTTCAACTTAGGTTGACTAGAACTCTCAGACTTCCTAGCCAGAACTTTGAAGAAAGCCTCTGTTCTGCTTGGCAATAGTTTACCCGAGTCTCTGGGAGCTTTCCCATCACCTGTGTCTGATCCTTCTAACTGGAAATGCTGCATATTGAACAAAGGACCTTCTGAGGGCCAGGTAGATACTCTCCTCTGCTTTATGAATGATACTCCCCAAATGCGTTTGTGCAAAGGGCTACACAAGAGATGGTATCCTTCATGAGATGCCACTCAGTGGCCCCTTCTGCACAAGGCAGGAAGTAACCCAGACAAAGGAACCAGCCTAAAGGTCCTTGATAGATGGAGGTGACTCTTTCTCCCATGTTGCCTTTCAGATCACATGCTCTCTTACATCCCTCTCTCTCCTTCCTCTCTTTCCCAGATATATTGCCATCTGCTACCCAATGAAGGCGCAGACAATGTGCACCGTGTCTCGGGCCAAGCGTATTATTGCATTTGTTTGGATCCTTACTTCGGTGTATTGCATGCTCTGGTTCTTCCTGGTGGATGTGGCTGCTAACAACAGCCAGCAGCTGGAGTGTGGCTACAAGGTCTCCCGCAACCTTTACCTGCCCATCTACCTGCTGGACTTCACCCTCTTCTTCATCACACCTCTGCTGCTCACCACTGTGCTCTATGGCCTCATTGGAAAAGTCCTTCTCCAGAGTCATGCCCTGCACCACCCCGCTGGCCTCAGTGAATGCTGGCGAGAACGAAGCAACCAGAAGAAAAATGGCACCGAGGTTGGCCCGAGCAGAGCTGGCAGTCCAAGAACCAGAGTGCCGGTCTCTTCCAGGAAACAGGTGGGCAGACCTGGTTGGGTTTCCAGAGTCCATTTGGGGCAGAGGGGGAAAAAAGCAACCACGGCAACCACTCTGGAAGGTTTGTGATTTTTGACGTCATAAGCCAGTGTTTCTCAATCTTGACAATTTTCAGATGTGTGGATTTCAACTCTCAGAATTCCACAGTCACCTGGCTGGCTGGGGAATTCTGGGAATTGAAGTCCACACATCTTAAAGTTGCCGAGTTTGAGAACCACTGTTGCAACTGTAATAAGACGTAGCACTTGAGAGGGTCTCCTCCATGCAGGGGGTCCTTTCACCCTCACCATTTGTAGATGTCCATGAAAACATAAAGCATCCGTCATTCCTCTTGAGTAGAACTGAGCAAGTTGAAGTATTAGCCAATTTCTACTCAGGTCTGCTTAGCACTCTGGGATTAGCCATCGCTGGACAGATGCTACCATGTGCTGTGACCAAAGGCCCCATCGCATTGGTCTTAAATTTCAAAGCTTGACATGCCACCTTCCCCGGCCCTGTGGCTAGCCTTAGAAGGCTGTCTCATCTCCTCTGAAGCCCTCTCAGCTCCTCCTTTCTCCTCCAGGTCACCAAGATGTTGGCTGTGGTGGTGGCCCTCTTCGCCCTACTCTGGATGCCCTACAGGACTCTGGTTTTGGTGAACTCCTTCGTGGAGCAGCCTTACCTGGATCGCTGGTTTGTCCTCTTCTGCAGGATCTGCATCTACGCCAACAGTGCCATCAACCCCATCATCTACAACCTCATGTCCCAGAAGTTCCGTCTGGCCTTCAAGAAGCTTTGCAAGTATAGTGAGGAGGAACTTCAGCGGCAGCGTAGCTTTCACACAGCCTCTGGTGATGACAGCTCCCAGAAGGCTGGCCCCATCAGCCAGGAGGCCAACCACAAAGCAGGGAGGCTGGCTGGGACCACTGGAGCAGAGGCTGAAATCCAGAAAGAGGAGGAGATGCAGTTCAGCCTGCTCTGAAGGCTCCAAGGCCCTGCCTTTTTGTTTTGCCACACCATAAACGTACTTCATCTCGCCCCAACACAAGCGGATGCCTTTGAGGGACTTGCAGGTTTCAGTTTTATGGACTTCTTGAACAGGAAAAGCCCCCACAATTTAAGGGACAATTGGCACAAATCGTCCCCTGGGTTTGGCCAAAAGAGGGAAACAGAGGAAGACCCTTCAGGATCTCTCCTTTTGAGAGCCCACAGCAGGCCAGGTGACTCTCCAAAGTCCACCAGCATGGGTGGGAGGGGCACCTTTTGCTGGAATGAGACTGTGGGTTCCTTCTCCACCTGTATTGGAGCAGACCCTACTGTTTGGGAGGATAGCCCCTTGGATGCCTTTCAAAGCAGGCCAGGCAGAATGAGAGATAAATGACTCCAGATTTACCATCCATGGCAGGGAATGATGGGGGAGGGGAGTCTTTATCTCCATGCCCTGGTCATGCCCTTCACAGAGGTGCTTTGCTGCCCATTGCAAGGGTCAAGAATGCAGCACAAGATGGTCTATTTATCTGATACACCAAGGCTTTTATTACCTTTTACTTAACTTCAACTGTTGCACATTGGTAATGAGCAAATCTAAGTTCCCACGGTGGAGTGTTTCTGTAGTCCAACTTCTGTGCCTCCTCCCCCCCTTCTTTCTTTCCTTCTTTGAAGATCAAAATGTTGGCCAAAGGACGGACTTTGCTGCTTCATCATCCATTTCGTTGGAACAGATGATCTGTGAGGACAAATGGGTATACCAGGATAGTCAGAATAGAATGCTGGAGTTTTCTGTATTGCCTTTCTAAGTGTATTAAAATGTCAGCATGGTTTGAGAGGTCTGAGAAGATCACCTTCCAAATTAATGTAAAACAAAATCTAAAAGATTCCCATCTCTTCATAAAAGTCTAACCTCCAATTCTACAAAATCAAATTAGAATTAAACTACCAGACTGGAGCTCTCATTCCTTCAGAAGCCGTGATGGGTAAAGTCTCTCTCCCAAGCATCATTGGGAAAGGGGAAAAAAGCAACTTATTTTTGCTCCCTCGCCAAAGGGAAAATGCTGTCTTTTCTGGATGAGTGCTGCTTTTCATCTTCAGGCAAATTTGCTTAATTGAAAAGGTAGAAAGCTCTTCCATCTTGCTTATGGTACCAAGCCGCAAAGCTTTATGCCTGCAAAGCATGCAAAGCGATTCCCCTTGTGCGTTTTTCTGCAGAAAAAAAAAAACCTGGGTGCCTTTGGAGGTTTTGTCTGTCTTGTGGTGAAGATAATCCAGTTTTGCACTTGGTTTCAAGCAAAGTCAGGATCACAGTGGCAAGCCATATTGCAGAAAAAATCCACAGAGAGGTGAAGAAAAGGGAGTCCAGAGCAAGAAAGGGAAGATTTTTTTATTATAATTATTTTTTAAAGGGAGCTTTTGCAAAAACCTACTCATCTGAGAAAAAGAATCTTTGCGAGAAAGCTTTGCCGGGAATTCTGACGCAAAATGTACAACTTGAGATATTATTAAAATGAGCTTCCCGTTATATGAATGAGAGAGATAATTAGCATGACACACACATTTCCCCCCCTGCAAATTGCCTTAACAGGCAGCCTCTCATCTTCAAGACGAAATGATCAAATAGAACCATATTTTGTACCCAGCCTGATGCAAGAGCTTCTTCTGAATGCAGGGATGAAAGATTATCTTGCCTTGCCTAGGAAAGTGTCTGGACAGGTTGAGAAGGAGCTCACAACAATCCTTTTTACTTGGGAAAACTCTGCATCATTCATCTTGGGGAAACTTTTTAAAACTGGCACCTATCGGGAGAGAAATAAGCTCTCCAACCTTGCAGGGAACGATGGGCTTTGTATCTGTCTCCATGATCAATAAATCAAAAATAAAGTGGAATATTTTATTTGCTTCCCATTAATGCCCCATTCAATTAGGAAATGTCCATCAATCAATTAAGATATCCGGGCCAATTTTGGTGCTTTTAGATTTAAGGTGTTAGTTTCTAAATTCGCTCCTGGTGACCCAAAGATTCTGATTTGAGGAGAGCAATTTTGACTTTTATTTCTTCTGTTGATTTTGTTGCAGCATCGCCACCTCTTTTTAAAATTTGCACCCATCACAGGAGGTGACTGCTTTCAAATGCTAAACCCCCAAAGGAGTCCATTGGTTCTCCTTTGAACAGGGGTCTCCAAATTTTACAACTTTAAAGAGTCCCAGAATTCCTCGGCCAGCCTTAGAAGAAGGATGGGTCTTCTTGAATCGGACTCTGTTCCACCAGCAGATGTGATGGCCGCTGGCAAAAGGTTTGTCATTGTTAAGTCAAATCCGAATTTCCTTTAAAAAAAATAGTAATAGCTGGACTCAAGCCAGGCCAAGGGTGGGCAATTATGGCCTTTATGACCTGTGGACTTCAACTCCCAGAATTCCTGAGCCAGCTCAGGAATTCTGGGAGTTGAAGTCCACAAGTCCTAAAGTTGCCATACGTACTTGCTGCTCCCCGAACTAGATTCTGCAGCAGTGTGAATCAGCACCCACCCACCCCCGAGTCATTTCTATCATCAGCATTCAACCGATGTTCTCATAGTGGCATTGAACAGGAGACTCCACTTATGGATTCAACCTACCAATAAAACCAAGTGGGGCTGTGAAGATCAGGGAGCTGCCAACAACTCCTAACCTAATCTGGCAGCTCCCATCTGTTGGACTACAATGCCTATCACTCCCTGTAAGCACAGGAGTGAATAACAGGCCTATCTGGAGGATGCCATGCTAAGGGAAGTGAATTGGGGATGCAGTTTAGGTTCCCCCCTGATGTGAAGTCAAAAAAGGTTGCCTCTGTTGTGAGATTTTTTCTCTCTCTTCTTCAGCGCTGGGTCTGCCCTGCAAATCTTGTAACAAATGGTAAAAGTGACAGGATTTGATTAATGTCTGCCTTCTTTGGAAAGAGATAGCTCTGTTGACCTTCAGCAAAACCTCGAGATTCACATGCAGCCTCTCGTTGTGCTCACCCGTCTCCTCACCCAGCTTGTTAGGCTCTTCTAATTGAATTTAGAATAAACTCACTCATGGTTTGCACAAGAAACAAGGGCAAAATCTTCAGGGAAAACTCTGTCATCCCTTTTGCTGGCTTAAATTGGGTCCTGGGAGTATTTGAGAGGCAAAATAAAATCAGCCCCACAACAAGCGAAAGCTTTTCAAGCAGAGAATAAAAGCCGGACGGTGCCCTTTGCCTGGCGGTTTTTCCAGCAGATCAAATTACAGGAATAATAGCCAGGGCTTAAAGCTGTGAGTGGCATTCAGGGCTCCTACCTCTGAGTGGCCAAAGCACTCAAGCTTTGTTCGGCTCCCTTGATGGGGAACCTGTAAAGAAAATCACCGTTTCCATTTTATAGACAGGAAAGCAGAGGACAATAGAAGGGCAGATTTTAGTCTCTCGGAACAGCCTCAGCCTTGATGAGACCAGCTCTTGTCTGTTCCTCAAACTAAGGTAAGGAAAAGCAAGCCAGTCAGCATTTTCAATCTAAAACTCCAAAGGGAGGAAATGCAATTTAGCTATTAGATTAAATTTTGTGGCTGTTCATTCCAGGAAGACCCCCATGTCTCTCGTTCACAGCTGCTTCCTGAAAGCTATTCTTTCAGAGCAATTGTGGAAAAATCTCAGGGAACTCAATGCACCAAATGTATTTACAGATCTATTAATGGGGACACAGAGAAAGAGAGAGAGAAAGGGAGAGAGACGCAATTGAGGTCTAAGAGAGCTATAAACTGATTTTATAGGATGTTGAAAACCACTTCGGGAAATATATTGATACTCACAGCATGCCAGGTTAATATGGGGATGGCGTCCTGCCAGAAAATTCAGATTGGGATGCCAGGAAAACATTCCAGAACAAGACAATCATAAACCTCCTCTAGAAAGTTGCCAAGAAAGCTACAGGGATGGAATTGAGCAGAAAAGAAGCAACAGTGAGCCTCCACTGGCAAAATCTTGCCCAGAAAACTTCAAGGACCCATCCAGGGTCTCACCAGGAGTCAACACTAACTCAAAGGCATAAAAAAAAACCAGGAACACCACGGTGTGAGATGGCAAATAGTCCGGATTAAGAGGGGAAAAAATCAGGGAGCAAAGTCAGGCAGTGCCCATAGAAAGAACAACTAGCATTAGGTTTTTCTGATGGGGATGTAGTGGGAAATCAGTGGAAGACTTTGGCAAAATTTGTGGCTGGTGGAGGCAAAGGCAATCCTGGGTTACTATCCATGGTCCTGAAAAGCAAAATGGAGTGGGGGCGGGGAGAAAGAATTGGCTGGGTAGCAATAAAGAACTTACTTTTCCTCTGCAAGGCCCATTGTTAAAAAAGAAAAGGGGGAAATAAACCCAGATGCTTTCAAAAGAACTGCAGGCGAGCTCCTGGCAAGGTTGCGTTGGAATTCATAAACATTTGGCACAAAGAGCTGAAATTTTCCAAATGCAGGGGGAGCAGGATTGAATAATTGGGGATGGAGGTTTAGAATCCCCATTCCCAGCCTGAGTTAGAGCTGTGGAATTACATGCTTTGGAGCCAGGCACCCTAACTAGTGGGGTGCTTGCAATGCCCTCCTCCCTCCTCAAGCTCAGATTGCCCCATGGAGGGCTGCAAGACCACTGCCTCCGTGCCAGGGAGTGAGTCAGTGCTGCCCACAGATCCCTGTTTTGTTCTCCGTGCTGCTAAATCTGGTGGCAGAGTCATCAGCCGTGAATCATGCAGGTTAATTTAGCACTGTGGGAATTCTGGAGCTCTGGGTCTGCCTCAGAGCTGAGCAGTGCTGGGAGGAGAGCCTCCCCATGTCACAGATCCTGCGACAAGCCCCCAAGAAAATCTTTGGGGAGCTAGGAGGAGGAGTGCAATCCCCAGCCTCTGAGGTGGCTGGCTCATTTCAAGGACGTAGGAGGGAGGAATGCGCCCTCCACATTCAACCACCCCAAGAATAACCAAGGGTGATTCTGCCAGCATTTTCTGACTCTGACCCAGGGGGGCACTAGAAAGGGAGAGGATCCCCAGGAGCGAGAGGCAGGGGCCGTACGGAGACCCATTTCATCCCTTTGCCCTGAATAAACTCTGGCTAGCCATCTCTGCTGAGCTGCCTTCCAGCTCCGTCTCTTCCTAGTCAACACAGGGATGGGGTGAACCATCTCATCAGTGGCGATTCCATAAATAGCTTTTAAAAGAGTTTTTGTGGGGGCCGGACAGAAACCCAGCTGGGCCCAAGGCCATCTCTGGAACACGGCAGAGCAAAGCCACAGCTGGGGAAAATGACAGGGCCAAGTTGGAGAGGCCATTCAAGAGCTGAATTAGCCGCCCCACCTCACCTGCTAGGCTTTCTGTTGCAGAGCAGGAGAGCGGCTGGGGACGCTGAAATGACCACAAGGGGGAGGGAGAAGCTGCCGGTTAAAATCAGAGTGGAGCAAAACATTTCCCACCTCATTTGCTCCACCTTGAAGGAGAAATTCAACCACAGGACACGTGGATGTTTGTGGTTACCTGTTTCAACTGCCTCAGATTTTTTATTTTTCAAAACAGAAGCTTTATTTAATCTGTGGACTTGTCTGGAATGAATAGGTCCAGGTTGGTGAGTGAGTGTGTGTGTGTGTGTGTGTGTGTGTGTGAGAGAGAGAGAGAGAGAGAGAGAGAGAGAGAGAGACAGACAGACAGACAGACAGACAGACTCTGGAGAAAACCCAGAAGAGAAACATAGGAACAGCCAAGCACCTTCTACAAATGTTGGCTGAAAAACAAGCCAACCAGGGCTCTCCTCTCCGACTCCACTGACCGAAACGGAAAAGGTAACGAGCTGAGAGAACCCAGGCAGGCCAAAAACCAAGATCTACAAGCAACGGGCTGAATTACTTCCACCCATAATGGTCTCCTCTAAGCTTGTGCACAATAAATGTCAGTGAGTATTTCGGAGGCTGAAGATCAGAAATGGCCAATAAATAGAAGGAACGAGGACCATTTCAAGCTGCTGCCCAGAGGCTTTTATTAAGAGCTGGCTATTTTGATCTGGTGGAAAAAGAGGGGGGAGCGGGGAGCTGCAGGAGAAATCTTTTTCTGCACGAACCCCACAGGGGGAGAGAGAGAAGGGAAAGAAGGATGTCTGCCATGGAAAGCAGGCTGCGTTTATATTTATTTCTGAACTGCAAGCGTATCTAATCAAGTGATTGAAATTACAGCCTCTCCAGCTTTTAGGCCAAGCCAAGGATCCCAGCCGGGAGTTGGCCTCGGAGGATGCAAAGCACAGGCTGATTCCCCATTGACATTTCTCCTGTCCAAAGCCATTCCCTCGTGGCCAGATTGCCGAGTCCAGAGTAAGGCTCAGGGGAATTGCATGGCCACCACAGGGTCTCCTGGCAGCTGAGGGCCTTCGTAGGGAGGGGGAGTTGAAGAAGAGACCCACCCTGGTTTGGGTAGGGGGACGTCTTCCCTGGCTGTGGACTGGTCGGTCAAATGGACCAAAAAGGAGAGAGGTTCCTGGGGAGGGCTACAGCCTTCTCATGTTCATTTCTCATTTGGGCTCCCCTTTTCTTCAGCTTGCAAATCCATAAATGAAGCAAGAGCGGAAGAGCCGTCAGAGCCCCGAAACTCTACCCTGAATGGTGGAATCAGAGATTGAGTGACAGTCTCCTTTGCTCCGTGCAGCCCAGTTCCGTAGGCCGTGCTAAGCTGCCTTTGGCTGGACCCTGCATTGCATCGGGCGTGCTAAGTCGAGCGGCAGGAGACGTTCATCTACTGGATCAACATAACACAGGTTGTGTGAATCCGGTCAGAATCCTCTTCGTTGAATCCGTGATATTAAAATGCGGTGCAATGCAATAAAAGGTTGTGCTTCCTCACAGACTAGTCTCTGGTCTGCAACCTCCTCAAACCGACTGCTATCTAAACTGGCGCTATTCTTATTTTTCCTTAGCTCTCTTTCAAGGGTGGGGCCACAATACCGAAAACCTTGCTAAAGGAAGAATCCTCCCCATTTCTAACCTGGATTGCTTCAAGCCACAAATGTATGAAAAGAAATCTCTTTTGAGGTGCTTCAATCTTGCAACAGAATGACTTATCCTAGGCAGCCCCCTCCTGCTGCTTCCTTTGGGAGGGGTGTGTGTGTCTCTGTCGTTTGACCAAGGGGCATTTCGTATCTTCCAGGGATGCAGTACAGCTCCCCAAATTTGAAATCTTATTTTCTCCAGGAAGGTCAGACCCTGCGAGGTGATGCCGGCTCACTGCGGAGAGCAGCCAAGCTAAACTGGAGCAAATTGCTCTGTGGATTGCAAAACTAATTTAGGGACAATTTAGCAACGTTGAGGCCCCAGAAGCATTAGATACTAGAGCCAAGCATTGCTTCAGATTTGATCTCCAGGAAGGGGCTTCAGTACGGGTGGGAGCATGAATTTAACATCTGTTTGGGACTTACCCAGAGTTGGTTAGAAGATGGGCAGCTACAGAAATACTATAAGTAATAAGAAGGTAAGTCTTCCTCCAATACCTTAAAGCAGGGGTCTCCAAACTTGGCAATTTAAAGCCTTGTGGACTTCAACTCCCAGAATTCCCTAGCTGGCTGGGGAACTCTGGGAGTTGAACTCCACAAGCCTTAAGTTGCCAAGTTTGGAGGCCCCCTCCCTTAAAGCAGCTGCTCTCACCTGATGTATGTACTTCCCCAAAGCATTGTTCATTTTCAATATTTGACTCAGAAGCGCTTTTTGGAGACAAAATCCAAAATGTTGCCCATCCCCCAAGATATTTATGGTGATGAAACCAGAGCTGGCATTTGGGCACCCTCCCCGCTCCCATATATATTGATATTTTTCTATTCCCTTAGTCCAACTCCAAAGCAAACCATTATACACCCAATAGTGAATGCAACCTGACTGCCAGCCAAGTGTCCGGCCTGCCCCCAATTCCCCCGCCAGCCCCTCCTCCTCAGCGGTTGGACCACGTTCCACAATTCCAGGCACAGCTGGGCCGTTTTCCAGCTGCCTCCTGCTGCTGCCTCCTCCCGTTCCTGCCTTGCCATTCTCTTCTGTGCTGCTGTCAGCCACCTGGCAGACAGGCCCGACTGACCGTGCCAGCCAAGAGACCCGGGGCCAGCCAGCCAACTGGAGAGGCAGGAGGGAGGCTGCGGAGAGCGTATCGCAGCACACCAGGAGGCCTGGCGCACATCAAAACACTGCTGCTCTCCAGGACAGCTAATGAGTAACCATCAGCTCTAATACAGCATTTGAAAGGGATCAAAGGCATCCGCCACAGGGCTCTCCGTCCCCCAGTTTGCAGAGGCAGAAAAACTGAAGAGAAGCATTTGGATCAGTCGAGGGGCCTGATGCAGGAAGAGCGGTCTTTGGCCAATCCCCTTGGCTCTCAACCAGCGAGGGAGGTTGTGAGCACCCCGGGTGCTAGGGAGTTGAAAGGGGATAAAGTAAGTATTTCCAAGACCCAGAATGTGACCCAAGTACCCAGTCCTGCAAAAGACCAGCGTTTTATACCCCTTACCCTAATAGAAAAGAATACGATTTCATTCCTGCCCAGTTGTATCCTGCCTTACCTGCACTCTTCCTACAGGTCAAGCATTCAAAAAGGCAGCTTTAGCAGAGAGAGAGGTTGTGTCAGGAATGAGTTGGCACCAGTTGGCATCTTTAGAAAGGTTTTGATGCCTCCGGATGTTTTTAGAAAGCTCCTCCTTGGGTTGGTATAGATTTAGAAACAGGATTTAAACAACAGCGCTGTTAACTAAAAGAGGAGATTAAGATTCCCTGGCACGATGGGCAAAACTCAGAGAGGATTTTAAAGTGAAGGAGCTGCTGGGTGACGGGTTTAACGCAAGTAGATTTTGCAGTCTTCAGCCCTCTTGGCTGAAGTCCAGGCAGCAGCGTGGCAATTTGATCCCTATCCTTTAGAGAACTAGAATATCACTTGTTAAGTCTCTGCCCTGAACCCAATCCCCAATTACAGAGCTGCCATTCGGACAGGAAAACGCTCTCCACCTGCCCAGGTAACATTCCAGAGACGTGAGGACTTCAGAAAGGCTTCCAGGTTAAATTCCAGCTAAAAGGATGGTTCAGTTCTGACAAACCCCTTCACCAGAACAGCTCCGGGTTCAAGGGGGTCTGCGTGAGCCCTTCCAAGTTCCCAAACAGCTGGGATGAAGAGCAGGGCTCCGGCGATGTCCAGCGGCCAGAATCATGCCATGCAGGCAGTGCGGCTGGCAGTTAGTTTCCTTGCACAAGATCTGAGGCACATTTCTGCTCTGCTTTCCTTCCCCGACTTGCTTGCACCATCGGAGTTCCTGGCCTTTGAGAAAAGGCGTAGCTTGCAGTTATTTCATAACTTGACTTGGCTTCGTCCGGCATCCCTCTGGGTTGCCAAAGATTCTCCCTCGAGGGGAACCTGTTACAAGTTGGACCTTAAAAAAGCAGGAAAACAACCCAACTCGTTTGAGTTCTGATGATAGAGAGCTGTGGTGCTCCTGCGTATTCCTTGGACAGCAAAGGGGACTAACAAGCAAGTCCTGGAGCGCATAAGACCAGGTGCGTCACTAGAAGGCGAAACCACAAAACTCCATTTCACTTAATTTGGCCATGTCACACCGGGGGGGGGGGAATTCACTGGCGAAAGCAATTACGCTTGGAAGAATTAGTGGTAAAAGGCGGCCCTCAAAGAACACGTTGGCTGGACACCATTAAAGCTGACACCAGCCAGAGCAGAGAACCACTCAAAGCAGCAGAGCAAGATCGAGAGACGTGGAGAGACCAGGTCCATAGAACTGCCAAGAGTCGGACTCAGCTGAATGGATTACGTGGTCATCGTCACGCCTCGGGAGAAGATCTGCCCAACCTGGCTGGACCTCTTCCTCCAGCTTCGGGATTCGAATCCACTGACCAAGAGCCCTAAATTTAATCCACCACCCCCACCTCGTGTCCATGCAAAACTCGAGTCCGAGACACAGATTTAATGAACATTTATTTATGTACAGGCTTATACACATAGTTCCCAAGCAGGGGGGAGGTTTCCCCCCTCTGCCCTTCAGTGCTGTCTTGTCTGCATTTCATTTACAGTCCACATTAATTCTACACAATCCACCGGACGACGACGGGGAAAGGGAAGGAAGGCAGGCAGCCGCTTCCAATTTGCCCAATTTTGCCGAGGGGCCCCTAGATCAGGCACGTTTGCCTGCCGGCCTCCCTCGGCAGGGAGGGTCCCCAGCCCTCGGAGGAAAAGCTGCTGGCCACCGCTGGCAGGACGCCCCAAAATTAAGGACCTTCAGGATGGCACTCTTGGGGCAACAGCAAGCGCCAGTATCAAATGCTTGGGAAAGGGGCTGGGCACGGACTCCCAGGGGCTAGGAGGCTACAGCAGCCGCCCCACACCTTAGAGTGCCCCACGTAATCTATCCAGAGAAGTGGAAGGCAAGCTGGGGCATCGTTCACTGCTGGGATCTATCTCATCCCATTTCCTCTGCAAAGAGGAACTCTGAAAAGCCTTTGCCCCTTGCAAGCTTCCCTGGGGGGTGGGGTGGGGGAGAGGAATGCACGACCTTTCACCTCCCTGAAAAGTGGGAGGGGGTCTTGCTTTAGAAAAACAGGACAGCAGTCCTTGCGCTGAAAAATGATTTAGCTCCATACCTTTTTCTAAAATGGGCAGACCTGCCAAGAGTCGAGGTCTCTGAGCATGCACAAGGTGTAAATCTGCTCCCAACTACGAAAGGTCTCCTCTTCTCCTTTTGTTCTGGGGGCCAACGGGGACTTCCTTCCCAGAAAGACAGGGGTTTGTAGCTCCCTCCGTTTCATGCCAGAAGGGAAGGGCCTGGGCAAGTGGCACGGGGCCCAGGGTCAACCGAAGAGGGGATGCCAGGAGCCAAAAAGGAATGTGGGGGGTGGGGGACAGAAAAAGATGGCTCCCGTCTCCCAGAACAAGAGGATTGTGCACCATTAGATGATTTCAGTTTTGTTTCCAGCTGGTGTTTCACAAAAGAATTGAAATTGAAGACATTCTGGACACCCGTACGAAATGCCCAGTGATTCTACAGCTGAATCTTGATGGCTGTCCCTCATCTTCAGCATCGGAACCCCCAATTCTGAGAGCCCCCTTGTTCTCGGGACTTCATCTCTAAGCCATTGGGGGCCCTTGGCTTCACCCTCTGATCTTGGGCCCTGACATCGGGGGGGGGGAGGGCAGGGAGATGGGGGCGCCAGGCATGCCGAGAAAGATCTGCTGCCCCAATGAAGTCGTGGCCCACAGCAAGGGGAAACATGCAAGGGCTTGATCCGAGACTCAGATTCTGCAACCAGAAAGGGCTGTCCGAAATTCCTCTTGGGTCCCTGCGGTAGCAGCTGCTTGGCAGCAAAATCACCACTATGGGGATAAAGGGGGTGGGTGGGAGGGACAAACAAAGTTAAAAAAAGAAGATGGAGCAACGGACTCCTCTGACTCTTTCCTGCAAATCAGCCGTCTTGAGCTTTGGAGGGAATGGGTCCTCCAAGTGGCATTCAGGTCTCGCTGCTCCTTACCTGCAGCTCATCTCTGCTGTTCAGATCCTACCTCAGCCAACCCTGAATGATGCGGCCGTGAGAACAGGGAGAAGGGGCACCCAGGTGTGCCGGGCTGAAGAAAGTAGTCCCTGGGGACGCATACCGGGGCTCTGGGCTTCAGTCTAGGCAGGATCCCTGCAGCACCCTCAAGTTTTCCTCTCCCCCCTTCTCGGCCTCCCCCACAGCTGCTCTTCATGCAAACCCAAACCTTCCCTGGCTCCAGACCAAAGGGCAGAGAGCATTTTGGGTGGCAGTGCCCTAGGCTGCCTCGACTGGCAAGAGGCCTGCACTCCCAAGAAGGCCAACGCTGCTCGGGCACAAGGGACAGACAGGGCTGGTGCGCTACTTGATGTGCTCGGCCGCATGTGATGAGCAGTAATACTTCTTGTGGGCAATGAAGGTGGACAGGCTGCTGAACTTGATGTTGCAAAGGCGGCAATACCGGTGGCTGCCGTTAGCCACGGGGGTGGGCAGCCCTTTGCCGGAAGGGGTCTGCGCACCTTTGTCCGTATACCCAGGAGGGGGGGCACTGGGGAGACCCTCAGGCAGGGGGGAGAGGGGCAAGGGGACAGAGGGGGAAAGGGGCAGGAGGGGCTGTGGAGAAGGCGTGGGTCGAGGGCTCCCATTGGACAGGGGAGGGACGGGCGCCTCTTTGCCATTGAAGCTGTCTTTGGGCAGTCTGGGGGCTGGCTGTGGCGGGGAGGTGGCTGGCAGTGAGGGAAGCGGGCTGCCATCGGCCAGCGTCCGGGTGGCCTCTATCAACGTGGGCCCTGCTGCTGTTTTGGTCACAAACAGTCCGTGAGTATTTCGGAAGTGCTCTACCAAGTCTCCCTTCACGGTGCCATTGATGGGGCAGTAAGGGCACACGGCCAGGGGCACCTTGGCACCTGCGAGGTGCGGGGCTTTGCCCTCCAGGTAGCGTTGCTGCTGCTGCTGGAGTGGCTCTCCAGCAGAGAAGCTGGCTGGTGCAGCCACGGGGCTCAAGGAGGGCACCCCCTTCTCCACCTTGATTGCTACCCCTTCGGGTTCCTCAGCCCGACCCTCTGGGCTTTCTTGGGGCTTCAGAAGTGCTGGGGTGGCCCCCTTGATCTTCTGCAGCTGCTCCATGGTGCTGGGCTGCAAGGGCGTGGCTGGGCAGTAGTACTTCTTATGGGCCAGGTAGCTGTCGAGGCTGTGGAAGCTGATCCGGCAGGCTGTGCACTCGTGGTAGTCCGCCAGGGGGAGGAGGGAGGCTGGGACCACCCGGCTCCCGCTGTGCAGGCGGGGCTTCTTGCTGAGGTCGATGGGGCCCTCGGCGTCTGGGCTCGAGCTGGGAGACGGGGTGGCCTTGACCACCGAAATGAGAGCAGGGACCACAGGGGACACCTCAGGGCGGGGCACTTCCGGGGCAGCCCCCAACTGGCTGCTGGCATTGTGGATTTCGTACAGCTTGCGGCGTTTGCGTGTGCGGATTGGTTGCGGGAGGAAGGGCAGCTTGCCGGCCGCACTGGTCCGGCGCAGGGGGGGGTCGTGGCGGGAGGCGCAGTAGTAGCGCTTGTGCACCATGTAGGTCTCGTGGCGGCTGAAGCGGATGTTGCAGGCTTCGCAGACGGTCCGGCTGGGGTCATCCTCCGGTTCCTCCACGGAGCTGGCGCCTGGGCTTGGGCTCCCCTCGCTGATGCGCCCAGTTCCATCCGTCTCAGGGGAGGGGCTGGCTTTGGCTCCGCCCTCCTCCATTTTGACTTCTTGCTTGATCTCTAGGGCGGGAGGGGTGGCATTTCCCTCCGCTTCCCCCTCCTGGGCTGCGCTGCTCTCTCCGGGCGACAGGCGTGCCCCGGCAGTGCTTGGGCCTTTGGCTGCAGTGGCGGGAGACATCTTGGCCTTGCGCAGGGCAGTGGGGCTGTCCTCGGCCAGGCGGCGGCTGGAGCAATAAAGACGCTTGTGGACATAATAGTTGTTGATGTTGTTGAATGTGATCTCACACTCAAAGCAGGTTGCGCCCTTGGGAACCGGGGTGCCCGGAAAGAGGGCAGGTGGCACCCCACCATGGCCTTGCTTTAGGCGGCTGTGAACCAGCTCGGACATCTTGGCCAAGATCTCCGACGCCTGGGGCATCACGGTGGCTTCGTGGCCAAACATGTACTGGGGCAGAAAGACGGTGCCTCCGGAGGTGCTGGCGCCAAGCTCGCTGGGCACCGGGCTCGACCCTGGCGTGGGGCTGGTGATCTCTGACTTCACCTTCACAGAGGGCAGGCTGTGGGGCGAGGGCACCCTGGAGGATGCATCCAGCTCGGCCTCCGGTTCCGGAGCTGCCTCTTCTTGGGGGGCTCCTGGCGGGTTTTCCCCCTCCTCCAAAGGCTCTTCCTTGATTTGCACGGTTGGCGCCCTCTCCACCCAGTTGGGACTCTTTCCTCGGGAAGGGGACCCGGTCCCCGCTTCCTCTGCAGGGGACCCCCTGGCTTCTTGTAAAGGGGATTTGGCGGGGGCCTCTGGCGGGCTCTGCTGAGCAGCTTTGGGCTCTGAGTTGGGCAGAGCTGTCGCCGCGGCGCTATGCAGAGCCACGTGCTGCTGGAGGCTGGTCAAGCAATTGGCCACGTAGCCACAGAAGCTGCACTTGAATGCGGAGGACGAGCCCGGAGAACTCAAGCCTGCAGACGGGAAGACAAACAGAAGGGTGAGCCTTCACGGGAATGCCATGGCGACCGGGCTCCTTTACTGACTGCATAAATCATTTGACCAGCCTTGTGCAAATCAAGCATAAATTATCTGGCTCAGCATCTTCTGGGAACTCCGTGATCTTCTTGCTCTCCAAGATCCTATCCATCAGGATGAATCCAGAGGAAGCCATCTCTCGTCTGATCCCAACATTAACTTAAGCAGGCAACCTGATCAATTGTTGCCAATACCAATCCACTTACGGACACTTGCTAGAATACACTAGCGGCTTCACTACCTACCTATTATTAATTTTTAAAAAAATGCAACTTTGTGAAACCGGTTCCTCAGAACTCTGTCAGCCCTAGTTGGACCTTCTAACCAGAACAGGACATCTCTGGACCTCCCTCACTTACCCAGGGCCATTGGTTTAGTGGTGGAAGCAGGGATGGTGGGGCCTGGGGAGTAGACCTCTCCTTTCGAGCCAGGCTGGCAGATCATGTGATTGGTAACCAGGTGGCTGTAGAGGATGTCCCGAGTAGTGGAGATGAAGCCACAGCTGTGGCAGACACCTGTAAGCACAGGAAACTGCCTGAATTTTGGTCTGTACAGCATAAAACTACCTCTCCTCTCCACAAACCTGTCGATGGTGGGCAGAGGCAGCGAAGTTGGGGATATCTGCAGGCAAAGCTGGTGATCCACCAACAGACGTGACTCCACTTACACTGGGGGTTACTGACGCTGGCAGAGAGCAAGTGTACAGTGGGTAGGATGAGGCAGCTTATATGGACAAAGCTGACTTAGAAGTAGCAGCAAATGAACTTATAGAGTAGACACGGCTTTCCAGAGTTTCAAGCCAAATTCTTCTATCTACAGATGCTGAATCCAGGACCCCCCACAAGGCAAGCAAAGGCCCAGCCACTGAGCTATGGCATCTCCAAGGGGCATCTAGCAGTGGCCAACATTTTCTCCCTCCTACCACCCTGTTTTTCACAGCTTTCCGCTGCCAACATCTTCTGCCCAATTACAGAAGCCCAGACTTTCTGCAAATCCACCACCTCGAGAAGGAACTCTTGGGAGTAGGACCCCGGGCCGAACAGAAGCTGCCACCGCCAGCAATGGAGCCTTGCTTTGACCTTGCACAAGAGCGAGTGAACCAGGAGGAGTAGCAAGCACACAGAGAATGGGTCTCTGAGAAGGATTCATTCCATGCCGTACTTCCAGCCCTGAGTCCAACTTACCGTTCAGGGTATCTGTGTGTACTTTGAGGTGTCGCTCACAGTTTGCTTTTGTTGTAAAGGCAGACAGGCAGATGAGGCAGACAAACGGCCTCTCTCCTGAAAAAGAAGCCAGATGTGAATTGCAGGACTTGGGGCAAAAACGGTGGTGTCTTCCTGCCCCCAAACCGCAGGGCTGGTGCACGGTTTCCTGCACAGCTCTGCAACATGACGGAGAGGTCAGGACACCTCTTAAGATGGGTGCTGCATCTTAAAGAAATCAGTTGGACTTTGGCAGGGCTGCAGGAGATGCCCACGGCTGAGGTGAAATTCCCTTCCTCACTGCCAGCGATTAGACTTTAAATTAGACAATAACCCCACAACAGTAGCTAACCTCCTATCAGTCCCATACTTCGAACGTGTGCAGGTTGAGAGCATTGAAAGCCGGGTGCCTCTCTGCCTGAACTGGGGCCCTTCTTCCTGAACCTCAGCCCCCGGGGCCCTCCTGCCCCTTCCCAGCCAACCTGGCTCCTCCCCAGCGTGGCGCAGCTCTCACCGCTATGGCTACGCATGTGGATCTCCAAGGAGCTGGCACTGGGGCAGCTCTTCTGGCACTGGGGAAAGGGGCAGATGCGCTCGTTGGGGTAGGCGTCCTTGGGCTTTTCGTCCAGGGCAGGCGAGGTGGCGTTCTGGCGGCTGGCGCAGTAGTACATCAGATGAGCCTGCAGGTTCCGCTCGCTCCGGTACCAGATACCGCAGTCCTTGCAGGGAAAGACGTCCTCTGGAAGGCAGAAGAGAATCAGAGGAGGGGAGGAGAGTCTCCTTTGCAGCCGGAAAACCACGAAGGGTGGAGATTCGGACAATCTAATCCAGCAGAAGAGCAGATGCCAGAGGCGTGGACTTCAACTCCCAGAATTCCCAGGAGTTGGCATCCAGGCCTCTGAGCAGGGATGGCTGCAAGAAGGCCTTAACCGATCACTTACTGTTGACAACTGCCGTGGCTAAGATGGCCGCCATCCCCGCTTGCTGAGGGAGCAGCTGGATGTCGGAAGGCAGAGCGACAGGGGGAGCGGACTCCCCACTCTCGGTCTTCCCAGCGTGGTTGGGGATCCCCACCGGCTCGGCCATGACAAACGCCTTCAGCGCGTCTCCTTCGGAAAGAGGCTTGGTGGTTTTACACCAAATGGAGTCATCTGGAAATCGAGAAGGAGATCAAATAACACAATTATGGGAGCCACAAGTTTTCAGATGCAGTGTCATCCAGCCTCAGTTCTGTTGCTCTGCGAAATGGCCAGTTTTGTCCAGAGATGGTGTCCTTTCGTTGGGACCTAAAGTCTCCCAAGCAGCCTTGAGAAAAATCACCCTCCCTGGGCTCCTCCACTTGTAAAATGAGAGCTGCAGCAGCTGGCTTGTCTCACAGGGCTATCCCAAGGCCAAGACTCCAGGTGGTCTACTTTCCGGTGCATGGAGAAAGAGAAGCTGTGGAATAAATGTTATGCAGTGGAATTTGAATTGAATTCTGAGTTGAATTCTGCAACAACTCTGATGAACGGCAGAATGACCTGAAAAATATATTGAGCACTAGCTGCTCATTGGATTGTCCAACAGAAGAGATAAAGAGGGGAATAAAACGTATATCTAAAATATTATGCGCACATTTTTATACTGTATTTATATCTACCTCTCTCTTTCTCTCTCTCTCACACACACACACACACTCACTCATACACACACACACACACACATTGTGTAGGGGCATCGGAGAGGTCATTATTCATTAAATGCAAAAAGTGGCTTCTGCCTTCTTGGGATGGTGTGCAATTATTAAACATTCTGGTATTACCCTGAGGAACTCTCAAAGAAAATGATTAAATATCATACATCCAAAACATAAGATGAAGTTGCTTAGTCACTGAGAAGCTCGGTGTCTCTGCGGATTCAAATTAAAGAATGACTAATTGAGTCAAGAGCCTTAAAGGAGAGGCCGAAGCATCCCTGTCCTTTTTTAGCAGTGGTTTCAAAATGCCTGTTTGATCTCTCTGAAACTTTGCACTGACTGTTCCGTGCAATGCACACAACCAAAACGAGGTGGCAGTGTTGGACCACACATTCACACAAAAAAATGGCACAATGTTCTTTATGGCTCTCTCCCTGATTGCTTAGCACGCCTGACCTGTCCAAAGCTCCTTGCCCATATCCCTTCCTTGGGCTCTGCCTGGAATGCTACCCCTGAAAACTTCTAGCACTGTAGACCCGCCACCTTCTTCAAATCTGCGTCTTCCCAACAGAGCTACAATTTAATCCCTAAACCAGGGGTCTTCAAACTTGGCCCTTTTATGGCTCGTGGACGCTGGCTGAGGAATCTGGGAGTTGAAGTCCACAAGCCATAAAAGGGGCGAGTTTGAAGACCCCTGCCCTAAACCCTCGTGCCTGTGGGTGCTCATTTGCTACATCTGTGCCCACCAACTCATTCGCTTCCCTGGTTCTGCTGTTTCCTCCATATTTTGCCTCCGAGTAGAAGGATACTTCCTCCTTGCCAGCCCCTCTTTGCTGCTTGAAATATACTCATGGACTAAGTACTTACAGCCATTCCTTTAGTGGCCATTCAACGTTACCACAGCACTGAAAAAGTGACCACTGGGCTCCTGGGTTTATGACCATTGTAGCATCCCCACAGTCACGCGATCAAAATTTGGGTGCTCGGCAATCGGCACCAATTTGCAAGGGTTGAAGTGACCCTGAAGGTCATAAAACTGTCTGTGACTCACTTAATGACTACCTTGTTTAAAAAGGGAACTTCTCATCCCAATTGTAGTTGTAAGACAAGGACTACCTGTACAGTTAACAGCATGATTTTAGTAAATGCAGACACCAGGTGTGTGCCGGCATGAGGTTGGGGAGAATCCGCTCCTGAAAACAAGGAAATAGGCACTTCTCCTTGGAGGGGGGGTCTTTTTAGCATCCTTACCTGTACTGGAATGAACCCCTTTCTCCTCCCCCCCTCCCCAAATCAGGCAGGGCTCACTGCTGAAGCACTGACCTTTCTTGTAGATCACCGAATTGGCGTCCCCTTCGCCAGGAACCAAGGAAAGCTTGGCCAGCCAGCAGGTGTCATCCTGCAGAATCAGCGTCACAGGCGGGTTCAGCTGAGAAGAGAAGAGAAGTGGGTTTGAACGCGCCAGTCACTCTCTCAAAACAGGTTCCACTCTGAACTCCAGCAAACAACAACAACAACAAAAAACCCTGCCACCATTGGAGGATCAAGTTGAGTTGGCAAGTCTCGAAGTTTGGCCCGGACATTTGGAACCAGCCTGGTTGGGAAGGTAATCGCTGTAGACGCTCCAGGAGATGCTCCAATTTCCCCCACAAATGCGCTGCAATGAGGGGTGGGAGCTCCGCCTGGGTTCATCTTCTCAGCTGGTGCCCCTTCCCCTTTCGAGAGCTGGCCTGGCTCCACCGGCACCACCTCAGGGAGCCAGAACGGCGACAGCCTTGGACCAGTGGGTGATAATGGAGCTGCCTGGCACGCCATCCCACCCCACCCGCACAGGCAGAGATACAAATTGACTCAAGCAATCAATGCTGCGGGTGGGGTGGGGTGTCTGGGGTATGTGGACACGTGTCTCTGCCTCTGCCCAGGTCAGTGGGTGGCTTCCTTCCTCGCTCCAGCAGCCCGGTGGCGTGATCCACGTGGCCACGGAGTGAAGCCCAGAGCTCGCTTCCCTTCCGGACGGCTGCCCAGCAGGGCCAGGGCAACCCCGAGGAGTGAGGGGGCCTCCGCCCGAGGACAGACCCCTCCCTTGTGGAAAGTGACCCGGCGGCCACTGCGGTCCCAGCATGAACACAACAAGCTTGTTATTTCCTCTTCTTCGTCACCCGCGGGCCAAGCCGTGCCGCTCGGGGAGGAAGCAGCCACTTCACCCCTAACCTCAGTGGTGTGCAGGGAGGAAGAGAGATTAGAGGTGGGGGGAGGAGGAGGAGGAGGAGGAGGAGGAGGAGAGCCCGGACTGCTGGAGTGGGGGGCACTCAGTCAAGCTGGGCCCCACTTTTGCAAGACAAAAGGAAACGCTGTGGCTCTCCAACCAGGCACGGAGCCCCGGGTGCCGCTGATGCAGCCACAGATGTTCAGCAGTGATGGGAAGGACGGACAGGTATGGACCCCGAAGCCACCTTGCTTGAGCCCCCGGGACCCTCAGAGAAGGACTGGAAAGCTTCTGGAGAACAAGGGGGTCTAAGCATTGCTTCTGAATTTTCTCTCATTGAATTCCCACCTATCTCCCCTCACCCCCGGTCCGGTTTGCAGCACAAGAGACAATTGGAAAGTCCTGCCTAGCGAGGGGCACCCACAGGCTGTTTTTTTGGGGGTGCAGAGAACTGGAGGATGAGCTTATGACCCCAACCTAAGAGGTAGATGGGAATCAAAAGCAGAGACCAAACAGCTGGAAGACCCCCACATCCATCCTGGGTCCTTCTGATGCTGCTTTCGAGACAGAGAAAGAGTCAGAGGGGGTCATGGATGAGCCCCCTACTTACCGCAAGAGACTCCCCTATCCAATGGACCCCCTCACGGGACCCAGCCCCTGGGAATCCTGCAGTTTTTCATCCCCCACTACAAATAACTAGGTGCATCTTGTTCCAGCGACCTGCCCTATCAAAACAAAAAGTACCCCTTTGTCAAATTCCAGCGAAAACCAGCCGTTTCCTCCCTGGGTATTAATGTGGTTTGCAGCTTACGGACCCACCCTAGGCACTCTGGGGCCCAGACCCAAGAGGCAGATTTCGTTTTGCTTCCCCCTCACCTCTGTGGGCTGAGGAGATTCCCCCCCCCAAACACTCCACCCAGGCAGTAGCCAACATTCACCCCTCCAGGGAGGTCTGAAGGGGTCTGCCCCTCTGTTTCAAGGCCCTATTTGAATGAGCGCGGCTAATTATGATCCCAACTAGAGAATGCAATAGACATGGACTCTTCTAGAAAAGGGCCAAAGAAAACGCCTCTTTCCTCCTTGGCGGTCAGGGGAGAGGTGAACTGCTGCTGAATATGGAGGCTCGAATTTGCACTTCCTCCAAATAGCGGCTGATGAAAAAAAACGTTCCAGCACATGAGGCCAAGCAGGACTTTGGAGGAAAAGAGAGTGCGTGGCATAGCGGCATGTGCCCCCTTTGAGAGGCGAAGAGGAGGAGGAGGAGGAGGAAGGTCCTGGGCTGTTCCCCCCCTTGCCGTCTGCCCCACTTCGCTCCTCTCTGCTTCCCTGGCCCGCTAATGAATATTAATGAGAAGGAGGGCGAGGGGGAAAAATTAATCTGCCTGATCCTTCAATGGCTGCAGCAGTAACGATATGAAATCTAATTATCCATCCCAATATTTCTAAACCCTCCACTCAGACTGACAGTCTTGGTCGGTTTAAGGCTTATCGTTCCAAGGAGTAGAGTGCTCAAGGCTTGATAATACACGTGCAAGCTCCTTATTCTTTTTCTTGCACACACACACACACACACACACACACACACACACACACACACACACCCAACCACCACCACCACCACCCCACACACAGAGAAGACACACACTTTTGCTGATGTTACAAAAATAACAGTCGTCCTACGACGTCTGTGGGTGCAATTGCATGTGCCAGAAAACGGGAGCCAGCCCAATGCAGAAGGAAGGAAGGGGCAGCGCTGCCACGTGGGTGGCACGGGGCGGTGGGGCACAACTGGGAGATGGGCTGATTCAGCACTTGGGTTCTCCCCCTGCCCCCAGCCTGGCATCTGTGCCCGGCCCCCTCAGTGCCATAGTTAGCCCTTTGAGTGTGGGACAGATGCCAGTCAAGCCTGATCCAACGGGATGTCGCCTTGCCCACCTCCGCAACTGGAAAGCCCCTCCCCAACAATAACCCATGCAGCCCTTGCCACAACTAAGCGGTTCTCTTCTTCTTCAATGTCTAGTCTGAAAAATAAAAGCCTCCAAATTGCCCCAAACTAAGTTTCCACACCTGGTGCAGGTGGGAGGGTGTTGGGGACTCAGCACAGCAACCGTTTGGTGCCTGCGTGCCTGTCGCTGCCCACATCTGCCACAGCCTGCGCATCCATCCCCTGCACTGCAGGGTGTCCTCTACGGGAGGGCTCTCC
This sequence comes from Vipera ursinii, assembly GCF_947247035.1. Taxonomy (NCBI): domain Eukaryota; kingdom Metazoa; phylum Chordata; class Lepidosauria; order Squamata; family Viperidae; genus Vipera; species Vipera ursinii. The sequence goes on along the minus strand of NC_139520.1, from coordinate 21,926,068 downwards.
TACCTTGGCAACTTTTTGACTTGTGGACTTCAACTCCCAGAATTCCTCAGTCAGCTATGGGAATTCTGGAAGTTGAAGTCTACAGGTTGCAAAGTTGCCAAGGTTGGAGAACCACTCTACTGGGCCTTTCTTAGTATTTTTCTTGCCACTATTTTTTGTATCCCACACTTGGAGACACGAAGGGGATCACAAAGTCGAGGAAAGCACACATTTCAGCAGGCGATATAATTCCTCTGGGCTTCCTTTAGGTTAGATTTCAGCTTGGAAACCGCTTGGAGCAGGACTCTGTTTGTGCACCCACAAAAGGGACACATGTACCAAAGGGCACCAAAACCCAAAGACCCCTGGGCCAAACCTGGCCCAGTTCAGAGGGCCGCAGCCCCTCCAGATCCTCCAATTTTGCAAGGGAGTTCCTCCCCTGCCCTCGCTTAAGACAGGACCCGCCTGCCACGTGTCTTTCAGGCCCATCCCGTGGCCGGTCCAGCTCCAAGCAGTATCCCATTTTGGCCTGCAATCCTGCTGCACGCCCCAAAGTCTACGAGAGACACACACTGACAACACAGCTGTGGCTTCTCTTCCGGCCATTTTCCACTCCAGAGCCTCTGCAGGAAGTGGGCCTGGGGCAGCACCGTGATGCTGAGAGCTCTCCTTGTTTCCCCTCTAACAAAGAGGTCAGTGTCTCGAATCTCCAGTGGCTCTGATCACCATCGGAAACTCTATCTGAGTAACATCCGCCCGGGACACTTTACCCGGACCCCTCGCTAAACAAGGTAGAGGAGCAGAACCTGCCACCCTGTTAGCCGTTAAGCTTCACCCTGATTTGCTCTCCTGGCAGGAAGGGGGCAGGGAGGAAGGAGCCCAGCCATTTTTGTCCTGCAGAGCACGGCTGAATCCCGCCAGAAGCAGGAGGAGATTCCCTCAAGAGGTGGTGGGTTTTCAGTACGGAGTACATTTGCTCCCGTCCAGGAGCAGCTTTGGGATCTATGATCTGATCCAGCGTTCTGAACCCCCCAAATGGCCAACCAGATGTTCGTGGAACCACCACCCGAGTCCAGCGTACTGGACAGCCGGAAGTATTTGGGGCGCAGGGAAGAGGACTTTCACAGAATGACTCTGAAGCATCCCTCTAGATCAGGGTCTCTCAACCTCAGAAACTTCGAGAGGCAAGGCCTTCTTCAGCTAGCTGGGGAACTCTGGAAACTGAAGTCCGTGCTTCTTAAAATTGCTAAAGCTTAGAAATATTGCTTTAGATCATCAAGTATTTGAAAGCCAGGACCTCCAAATCAGAATCCTGCTCTCAGTGTGTGTTTTTATCTTCTGCTTCAATATCTCGAGGGGAGGCAAGCCCACCACTTCCTATGGCGCCTCGGTTTGCAGCTGAGTAACTCGCTTGCTAGGACGTTTTTCCTAATGTTCAGTTCAAACCTGATTCTTCTCAGTTTACGCTCACTAGAAGTCTCTTCTGTTCCTCTGAATGGCAGCCTTGCAACTGTTTGATGATCAGAATCGTATCACTCAGGAATATTTTCTTCTCCAGAGGAAGCACCGTCCAATTTTGCACTGTACTTTGGGGAATCTGGTCTGCTTACCAGCCCAGTTGTTCCAGCTCTGACCCCTAGGTCACATGCCACACTTCCTCCTCCATCTTACCCCAAAATCTTCAGCGTCTGCTTTTGGTACCCAGACGCTACATGTTTTGCTCTGCTCAGTTTCACCGTGCTTATTCGTCTCTGTATGCCAGTCTATTCAAGAACTCTGCTCCACCATCTTACAACCTCTCCCAGCTTCCTTCTTTGGACAACCTTCCTTCTCTACAAGACCCTCATTCAACTGGAATCAATGGAGGACCTCACTGCAGATCTACCTCCCACGAACAAAGGCCCACCAACCACTCATCTTCTGCTTCGATGACATGGATCTCTTTTGCCAAAGTTCTGGATGGGGACACAAGTTGGTTCCTGCACTGCCATACTGGCCCCATCCAGTTTGAGAGATGCTCCTTAAGAGCTGATACCCACCAGGCATCCAAGGAGGGGCCAGTAGTTTTGCCACCCATTCCCCAAGGACCCATGTTCGTTCTGGGCCATTCCATTCCCGGAATATTCCGGGGAGAGAACTGGGAAAGCCCTCCTGGCCAGGACTGATGAAAGTTGAGCTTCCAGAGAGCCAAAAATGGAGAAAGGCTGAGGGGCAGGAGGGTCTTCCCTCCCCCCTGACAACACCAAGGAAAGGAGAGCGGAAACGAGGTGAACGAGAGGACTGGGGATCGTCAAGGAAGCTGCTGAAACAGGAGCAAAAATATTTAGACAATAAATGAAGTATCAGAAGAAAGCTGCAGCCTATCTTTAAGGAATCAATCATCCTGTACCGGTTGTCTGGACAGACGGCGCCACAGAAGAGATAGCTGCCAAACTGGCAAGATAAGGGTTAATCAAGGATTTAATTCAGCACAAAAAAAGATAAATGGGGAGCAGAGGGAGACAGAGAGGGGGAGAAAGTGGGGAGGCCCAGACACTGGGTCCTGATACTCTTCCTCCTCCTCCTCCTCTTCGCAAAAGGACAGGGAGAAGTTGGACCGGCTCCCAAGCCCTCACCCTGCCCAGGCCAAGATTCCCGGGATGGCGCTGGAGAGAGAAAGAGGATGCATTGCAGGCATCCCGGTTGCCTCCAAGAGACAAGCAGGCCCCCAGCCCAGAGTGGAGCCTCCTGCTTCCCTCCAGCACCCAGGCGGAGGCCCCCCCTCGCCTTGTGGTTCCCTTTCCGGATTTGGGCACTTCAGCGCGCTTGGCCTTAGCTTGTAAATCATGCCAGGTGGGGGGACGTTTTGGAGGGACACCCTTGGAGGCATTAGCGCTGGGCGATCTTGCAATATTTTTATTGGAGAAAGACTCCAAGAGAGAAATGATTCCCCCACAGATGTCCCTTTCTCTGCCGCTACTGGACTCCTGCTGGTCCCGCCAGAGACAGGGATCTAGCCAGACTGGGGGAGGGGAGAGGGAATGCACCCTCCCTGGCCAACACCTCCTCGCACCCAAATATGTTGGTACTACAACTCCCCCGCACCCTGTGTATTTGGTTCCCCCTCCATTCCTGAGGCGTTTGCAACCCTACCTGACTGTTCCTCAAGGGAAGGGTCCAGGACGGATTGTTCCCTCTCCACTAAGTTAACTGTCCTATCTGGGGGAAACTTACCGGCTCGGTCAGTCCTGGAGAAGGCGGCTCGCTGTGGATATTTCCCAGGAATGGGCCCCAAAAGACGCCACCGGGGACGCTGTGTTTGGCACACACCTTGCTTTCCGCCTGGGAGGTCAGGAGCTCCAGCTCGTCTGAAACAGAAGAAAGGCAGGTTGGGGAAGTCCGAAGGCTCAAGCAAGAGCCTGCACGGCACCCTGGATGATCCCTCCAGGGGGTGATTTGAGCTGCTCCGCCGAGGGACGCCGGGCCATGGCACCGAGGCGCACTAGGCTCGGTAGGCAGTTCAGCTGGGCAAAAGTCAGACGGTGGGAGCATTTCAACAACACCTTGCTGGAACAGACAGGCTGAAGGGTCTTCTCTGCCAAGGCCAAACATTTAAACTGGGAGATTTGAGGTGGGCATGGTCACCAGTTCAGAAATGCATGGAAAAATCAGGTGGGCCGTAAGAGCCATCACTCAGCCTTCCCTAGAGGAGGAGGAGGAGGAGGAGGAGAAAGGAAAGGAAAAAAATGGCAGGGGCAAAAAGGAAAGGGACCCTTCCCAGAGGACCTGTGTACCAGGCTCCACCACTGTGCCGGTGATCTTCAGGGGTCACGGAAGATTCTAGCATCTTGGATCTGCCCACTTGACTTGGCCTGGCGCCCACCCCAAGCTCACCCATCCCAGGCTTCTGCCTAGAAATTGGCAGGCTGCTCTCTCAACCCAACCGAAGGGCCCCAGGACGCTCGCTGCTCTGCCTGGGGACCACACTCTCCATGGGATCACCCACCCGCTCTGGGCCCCATTCTACAGGATCCTCTCCGATTACGCCATTGAGCAGGAGTGTGCAACCGTGGCGACTTTAAGACCTGTGGACTTCAACTCCCAGAATTCCCCAGCCAGCCATGCCTGGGACTTGATGTCCGCAGGTCTTAAAGTGGCCAAGGTTGGACATCCCTGCCAGAGAGGGGTTTTGGCATCTCTCCCTGGAAAAGGGAGCCTCTCCAAGGCTTCATTAGGACCCTTGGCTGAGGCAGCCTGGAGCTGTAATAGCCTTGATGGTTCGATAAGCCTCTTGGTTTAATGGGGGGAGATAACATGTAAATTGGCTGGGAAGACTGGCCTAAAAATGTTTTAGCTGCACCTCCATCGTGCTGCCTGCTGATAAGATGGCAGTTAAACAATACTTCAAGGCAGGCTAAAGCAAGACCTCCCCCTCCTCATTCCACATCTGGGAGAGGAGGAAGGGGCGAGCATTCTTCCACCCCCTCTTTTCTCTAAACCCTCTGCAGGGGAAGGAGGTGGAGGGAGGCATGGCGGAGGGCCACGTTGACCTGCCTAGGAGACAAATCCTTGAGATCAGGTTTCTCCTCTCCCCACATCAAAGGGGGGAGAAAGAAGGGAGGGAGAAGTCCCCACTGCCAGGGTTGGTCAGAAGGGAGGGGAGGGGGCCCACCTCACGGGCACCGCCAACTTTCATGACCATCTTGGCCAGCGTGTGCCAGTCTCCTCAGGACCATACTGGCTGGAGAACTATGGGAGTTGAAGTCCAGCTGCCTTAAAGTGGCCAAGCTTGAGAAAGACGGTTGTGGGCTCAAGAGGTGCACCAAGCTAGCCAAAGCCTGTAAAGCAAAGATCCTTGTCACCCCCCCCCCCCGAACTCTATGGAAAAATGGAGGCCACCTGTGTCCCTATTTGAAAGAGGACATTCAACAGGGCCCAGGGATCTCCATCTCTGGCACGGGCAGGTCCCCCGGAGACACTTCCCACTTTACCTGGGAGCCCCAACTTCCGGCGGCTACTGGGATACCCAGCAGCCCAACCCCTCTCTCCTTCCCTTCCTCAGCTTCTTGCTGGCTAATCAGCTTCCTTTGGGTCAGGAGACCACGGCTGGACGATAAGAGCCTCTGGCTGACACTTTCCATGTCAGAGCAGAGCATCTTCTGTGTATCAATCCTCACCAGAGAAAACACTCGGCCGCTGATAAAGAAGGCGACCATTCCAGAGAGAAGGGGACAAAAATAGGGCTAGCCCAGGGGAGGGGTCCTTCCCCCCCCATCTCTGCTAGTGTGCAAAGGAGGGAGGTTGGATGGACGGATGGATAAAAGGCAGGAGAGGGAGGGAAAAGGAAGGAAGGAGATGGAAGGAAGGAAGGAAGGGGCACAATGGGGAGTGCTGGTCTCCTAATAATGGGCTGACATGTATGTCAGTGGGCACCAACATGGCTGGCTGAGAAGACCCTCAGCCTGAAAGCAAGGCCTGGATATTCCTGGCTGCTACCCTAGGGCCTCTAGCCCAAGGCCACCTCTGCAGACCCTCCCTGGACTGGACCCCAATTCCAAAGAGCAGGCAGGCTCCCCATCTGAGCTTTCCCCAGGCGCTGCCTCCCGGATCAACTGGCCACGATCAGGACACATCAATTAATAGTCTGGCCAGGCCTAATGGCCAAAACAATGTTGTCGATTATCGCAAGGAACAAAGTCCATTTCTCCCCCTCCGGCTGGCGGGTGTGCGCCTGCGTCTGGCTGCCCCTAATCTCGGGATCGGTGGCGCTGGCGCTCAGTTTCACCACCCGGCAGGTTAATACAATTCTGCCCTTATCTTATCTCCCCATCAGCTTCCTGGCCAAGCAACCCTCCGATTGGTTCCTGAAAGCCAGCTGGCCCAAAGTTATCAGAATAATTCCTATCTCCGGGATCATTAACCAAATTGGGCTGGTATCGGTCTGCGTGCTGGCGATAATGAAGTTACAAGCGGAATGGAGGGGAAGAGGAAAGATGGCCAGGAGATGCTGCTTGAGGTGGCTGGTGTCCCTTGGGGGCCTCCCTAGAAGGACCTTCGCTGGAAAGGGGGTGCATTTGGAGCCCAGAGAGCTCAGCGAGGCAGGGGGAGGATGTGGGCCCAACCCAACCCAGGCTAGCCAGCAGTTCAGAAGTACCGTATCGTGACCGAGGTTGGGTTGCTTGCAAGCTATCCTTCAGAAGTTGTGGGAGCTCCATCACTGGAGGTTTTTAAGAAGAGATTGGACAACCCACTTGTCCCAAATGGTTTAGGGTCCCGTTTGAACAGGGGGTTGGGACCTTCCAACTCTTTTATTCTGTCTGCATCCACCATCCAGATGAACCTACTTAGAGATTCTGGCTTTCCCACAACTCCTCAGTGGCCCGATCTAGCTCCATCCGCTGCAGATGTGACTAATTTGTATCATCTAGACAATGAAACTCTATTGGGGGGGAACAGGGGGATGGTCTACAGCATGAACAATAGCCTGGGAGCAGATAGGGGGGGTTCTCGGCCACCTCAAGAATTGGGAAGATGAAAAGGACAGGAGTTACTTCTCCATCCTGTGGAATGGCACAATCCCTTGGAGCAGTGTTCCTCAACCTAGAACTTGGAAGATGTGCGGCCTTCAACTCTTCCATAGCTGGCTGGGGAATTCTGGGAGTTGAAGTCCACATTTCTACACGTTGCTAAGCTTGAGAAACACTGTCCTAGGAGAAAGGCAGAACCTGAAGGCCAGAATAGTAAACATCCATGTGAAGTCTGCCCTTTTGCCCATTTCCAACTGCTGCTCATCAACTGACCCCAGGCATTTCATAGGAGGAGACTTGGCTCCTTCTGTGGCCTCTCCGTGTGATCTCACCTACTGCCACCTCTGAGCTGGGAAACCAGCCACCCCCTACCCCCCCCCCATGGCCCTGAACTACAACTGCCAGCAGTTCCAGCCCACCTGGCCAAAGGAGAGGGACGCCAGGAACATCAGCAGCCTGCAGGAGGGCCCAGGTTGCCCAACCCATCGGTTTAGCTGTTGTTAATCCAAAAAGGATCAGCTGTGAACCAATTTTGGGAACTGGATGCCACGCCAACTTTATCCAGCCAGAAAGCATACGAGGAAAGGTTTGGCAAGTGTACCTGCCAAACTTTATCATTTGATTGGAGTCAAACAGAAAATCAGGTCCTCTCATGCCTACTAAAGAAACTTTGGCCCTTCTTCCTTTACCATCTCACCCTGTCTTTAAATTTCAGTGCCCCCCCCCAAACAAAGAAGACCAACTTCTCTTAGGTGGCTCCCTGTAAGCTTTATGCAAGCAGAGGTAATTAGCAACCAAAGCCAGCATCCACAGAAACTATCTCCCCTGAGACTCTCAAATCTCATGGCACCCCTTCCCCCACGCCCCCAGTCCTGCATAGGACAATTGCATCCACTCAACCTCACCCAAGTTCATTACAGTCCATGACATGACTTTAAAAGACCGTTATAATCTTATTGTGTTCCTAGAGAAGAACTCAGAAGCTTATGAAGACTAGCCATCATCTGGCGATGGGTCTTCCCACTGCCACTAACACTCTGTGGAGTTCTTGGTACTCTCCGAGCTTGGTTATTTTCTGATAAACATTTCATCAGCGCACTGATGATGTCCCCTAGTTGGGTAATGAAACGTCTGCAAAGAAGCAATCAAGCTTAGAGAGCACCAAGATCCCCACAATTCAATTCTGAGCTACAAAGATTCTCTTCAGTTGACACACCGCTCTGTCTGTCTGAACTGAGGCAGCCCCCCTCTCTTGAAGCCAACTTAGCTTTAAGCAAATGCCCGTAATTTGAACGACGAGAAGTAGTGATGCTTCTGCCTACTGACCAGTTCAATAGGGAGAACTCAACTTCAGGCTAGTACCAGAAAAGACAAAGGGAAACCTCAGAACAAAACCAGAAGAGCTCAGGGGAGCTTCCACGAATAGGGTCATTTGAACCCAGTGCTGGGGAACAGTCAGTAAGAGGGAGGCTGGTCAGGACTGCGCCTTGGAAGATGGCTTGTCCTGCTGGGTGTGAATGAAGGGCAAAACCCAACCTGGCCTCCTAAGATTGAATTTTTAGAAGCTGGCCTTCCTTCAGGGAAACGGCCAACCCAGCGCAGCTGGAACATTAAAGCACACATACACCCTCACACAATCCTGACAACTCAACTAGCAAAATGACGCACAATCGCCTGATAAGATGGAGGGGGTGATTGGGAGAGTTTTAAAGCTGCCGGCAACCACCGTTGCCTTCACTCTTCACCTCCCTTCACAAAAGGAAAATCTCTTCAAGGGGCTCAAGGGATTATCCCAGCTTTGCCCAAATAATCAGGGGCGATACTTGGAATAACTGAAGTCTCCCCCCCCTCCCGAACCCCCAAATCCGCTTGGAAAACTAGAGAACGGAAAGGGGAGGGGATAAAGAGACCCTTCCTCTTCTTCTTCTCCTCGCCCTGGGCAGCTTCTCCGGGGGAGGACCTCAGCCGGTGGCCCACCAGGCAGAAGATGCCGAACAGACCCACAACCAGCCATGAACTGCACCTCATTCCTGAAAGGCAGCTACACTCTGACATCCCAAGTGTCTTTTCTGACCCCAGTTAATCGTGAACGGAGAAGTGCCAAAGGTGTAGGCAAGTTCTCCACCTCCCGACTGCCAGGTGGCCCACGGACAAAAAGAGTCAACTCCAGCCGATCAAGATGGCCCCGCAGCCACGCACGGTGCCAGCCTGGAAGGAAGCGCATTCGCACCCTTGCAGGCTTAAGCGGCAAGGTGGCCCAGCGGGGCAAAGTACGGTCCGTTTCGTGCTCCCCCCCAGTTCCCGCTTCCTCTCCGTGGGCAGAGTTTGTCCCTCACCTGGGCAACTGGGCAGCCGATGGTCCAGACTGCCTTCCGTGGGTACCCGCTTCGCCATGCTCTCCTCTCCGCTTCAAAAGGGCATCTCGGTTGGCAGAGAGCAACTGGTCGAGAGGGCTGGAAAGAGGGCTGCGGAGTGGCGTACCCCAGACCCTCGGCTGCCCTCCCTCTGCTTCTGGGAAAGGGTTGTTTTCGGCAAAAACGTCATCTCCCCCCTCCCCAGCCAACATGCGCCCGAGCCCGTGCAGCAGTTGCTATTGGGGATTTCTCTCCTGCTATCACAACCGAGCATCGCTGGGGATTTATTGATTTTTTGACACAGTTAACAACAGCAAATCTTTATCGCTGCAAACCCTGACCCCATTAATGGAGCAGCTCTTACCAAGCCCGTGTAGCAACCGAGGCCCGTCTCTCCGCCCCCAGCGTGCATCGGCACCAGCTCAAAAGCAGGAATTTTAGGCCAAGGGTCGATCCCAGGGGACAGAAAGCGGCATCAGGGCGCCCTTGCCGAGGCTGGAGCCCAGCCCTGGGTGGTTGTTTGTTTGTTTTTTAATGCAGGATCAAGATGATTTAAGGCTACAACTTTTAAGTCAGATCTGGGGCTCCAGGTCAGGAAAAAACATTCACGTTTCCAACGTCCAGCTTGCAAGGGGCAGCTCTGCACACTGGGCCGGAGGCAGAATTGCCTGTCTGAGGGGTGCTACATCTGCAGTGCAAAGACAGCCAGACGGGGTTCTGTTTTGGAGAATGGAAAAAGCTGGGGGCCGGCAGGCGCGTCTCCAAATTACAACATGTGCAATTTTGGGGTGGGGGCTATAAAGCAAGAAAGCCTCTCAAAGGCTAGTCCAGCTGAGTCTTCTTCCCAGCCCTACTCATGAAAGAAATTGTCATAAATGTGTCTGCACGCTGATGCTCTTACGGCAGCATTTGTCCACCTCGGCAACTTTCAGAGACGTGGATGTCAACTCCCAGAATTCCCCAGCACACCTCTGAAAGTTGCCGAGGTTGGCAAACTCTTAAGGCTTTGCAAAATCTGAGAGGATTTGCTTTGCCAAAGAACTTTCAATTCTATTTTTCCCTAAGAGCGGAAAGTCAAAAGGGAGTGAGGCGTATTTGAGATGGCGTGGGTGTGTTTATCCTCCTTCTCCACAGGCTCTCAGTTGGACACTGGTGATTGCCAGGTGTCTTAGGAAAGGTTTTCCAGTGAAGAGGGAAGTGCACAAGGAAAGTCGCGGGAATATTGCATTGGGGCTGCCAAGAAACGGAGAGGGCAGAGGGCTGTTTGCAGAACCCAGAGCAAAAGGACAGCCATCTGAATGGCTGCATTCAGACCCACCAATCATGGGGTCCTTTGACTAGCAGGGAGGCTCTCCCCGCTTTTGTCCAAGCCAGATTCCCTCTGGTCACTCCAGGTTTGGGCCTGTGTGCCCACCTTCTTCTCCCCTCAACTGGCTTCAAGCCTGACCCACAATTTTCAACCTGCCAAGCCCTCCCAATCTCCTAAAGAAACCCCCACATTCCCCCGATGTTTGGAGTGTCCTTCTTCACTCTCTTTCTCCAAGGCCTGCTGGGCTTCCACCCCCACCCCGTCCAGATCCTTTGGGAGAAATTCTCATCAGCGGAAGCTCTGGACGATAGCATCGCCTGAGGCAGGGAGATGGCCTTGGGAGGGGCCGATGATACCCTGGCAACAGCAATCCTATCTCCCCTGCCAGGGTGGGGCGATTGTGTCTCATCCTCGGCTTTTCCTCCCATTTGATGCCACCGGCTCATCGCCCTTGCTGCTGGCCCTCTGCCTTCTACTCTCCTTGACCTAAGATCCCAAGTGGGCTTGCAGGATTTCCCTGGAGCCTTCAACCTGCACAGAGCATGGTTCCAGCCCAGGAAGCAGAAATACAAAAAGGCTCAACTGTGTGTGTGTGTGTGGGGGGGGCCTCAATTCCTCCCATTTTGGCTTGCCCCATGCCACACTGGTTGGCAGAACATTGCATGCCAGAAAGTGTCATGCAGAAGTTGGGACTCCAGTTGTTCTGATGCTGTGAATGGCCAGGCTAGAAGAATGGGGCCAGTCTGGAGTCTCCATTGACCGCTGGGCCTCCAACTTTCTCTTGCAGATGGCCGGGGGGGGGAGTTCATGCCCCCTCTAGGCACCTTGGCTGATCCATCCACGTTCTTCTGTCCAGCCAGAACCTCATGAGAGATCTAAGCAGAGCATGGGCAGGTGGGTGAGTGGCTACTGGGGTCCATAGTGGGCTGTCCCACCCTGCCTGGTGCCAGCCCTTCAAGGGTATGGGCAGCATGTCTAAGGTGGGTGGCAGTGTGCTAAACATCCCGTGCCTGGCGGATTGAGGCCACGTTATCCCCCAGCATGCACCAGGCTCCCACTGCCTGGCTCTCTTCCCCCTGGTAATCTAAAACAAATATGACTATCTAGCGTAAAACTCTGCTACGAGTGATAAAGAAAAATAGCTGGAATAATTTTTCCCACCCACACATACCAATGAGCAGAGAAAGAAAGTGGTGTGCAGACACACACACACACACACACACAGAGACATATTTATCAAGAGAATCATGGGTAACACAACCCACCCTGTCCAACAGAAGGGGCCGTCCTGCCCCCCTCCCTCTCTCTCCACTGGGCCACCTGATAATCAACCTTGAGGTTTGCATAGAAAACTTCAGGCAGAGAGAGATTACTCAGACAGGAGTCACAACAGAGATAAAGAAAGAAAGAAAGAAAGGAAAGAGAGTTTGTTGGGGGGGAGGGAAAAATGGGGCAAAAATAGAAGTTGGGGAAAGGAAGAGAGAAAAAGACACAGGGCTTAAAGGAGATAGCAACCACGAAGACTTTCTGGCAGTTTCGGGCTTAGCGGGATGCGGCAATTTAGCTGAAAAGGCAAAATGGAGCACGCACACGAGCGCATGCGCACACACACAAGCACTCACACACACAACCAACCCCAGCTTCATCCCCTGGGTATTCTGTGTTGTGTGCGTATCTGCATGTGTGTGTGTGTGTCCCAAATTCCTCTAACTCTAGAGTTGGGGAGCGCCTGTTTGGTCACCCTAGGAAGGCCTAAGGGCTCCAGGGAAGCATAACCCAGGTCCCCCCCTCCCTGCCTCAGTTTCCCACCTGCTGATGGAAGAGAGCCCGCCTCCCAAGAGCTGTGGGGCAGCTGAGCAGATGGCTATCGCCTTGCCCTTTGAGATCGACAGCGGGGCTGGAGGGGAGGGCTCTGACGCTGGGTCCACGGATCAGTTCCATTAACTGATAAACAGGCACTTTTCACCTTTAGAAGGCGCCTCAATTAATCAGCCCAGCACCATTAGGTTTAGTGCAGGTGCTTACAGGAAGGAAGGAAAGAAAGGAAGGAAGGAAGGAAGGAAGGAAGGAAGGAAGGAAGGAAGGAAGGAAGGAAGGAAGGAAAGAAAGAAAGGAAGGAAGGAAGGAAGGAAGGAAGGAAGGAAAGGAAGGAAGGAAGGAAGGAAGGAAGGAAGGAAGGAAAGGAAGGAAAGAAAGAAAGAAAGAAAGAAAGAAAGAAAGAAAGAAAGAAAGAAAGAAAGAAAGAAAGAAAGAAAGAAGAAAGATGGTTCCCGTGCTTTTCTGGGGGCCATCACTTCAAAAATGGCTGCATTCAAAAAAAAAAAAAACAAGTTACAGAAACATTTGTTTTGTTCCCCAAAACAATCATGTAGATTTAACCCAAAGGTGCTTTTTCCAAAAGGCAACTGGACTTTCTTGTTTGTTTCCCCCTTGAAAACATTTTGCTTCTCATCCAAGAAGCTTCTTCCATTCTCAAGGAAAACCCCCCCAGAACGTCCACTTACCTTTTAGAAAAAAATACCTTTGGGACAACCACGACACAAATGATTGAGAATCTCTACAGACACACAGATTTAAATTTAGCATGCGTGCAAAATAACTGTGTCTGTGCCCAGATCCCTTTTCATATGACGGAACCTGGGGGCAAAATGCCCACTGGCATCCTGTAATTTGGGAGACTCTCAAGAGGGGGCAGCACCAGCTGGGTGTTTTCTGAGCTCGGAAGCTAAGTAGGGCCTAACGTGGTTCATACTTGGATGGGACCACCGGGGAATCCCAATCTGGAGACTAGGCCGGGCACCCGAAAACCATCCCAGAAAGCTGAAACTACGCAGATGCATCCATGAGTCATCAGGAGTTGAGCTCCTTGGAAATTTGACTTCACTTGAACTGGCAGCAGGTGAAAGGTGTGCCATGAACGAGCCTTGACAGGAGGAGGAAGAGGAAGGGTGTGGTTGCCTTGGCTGAACGTGCCAACGAGAGAGAAAGGGACCTGGGTCTCTCCATCCCTCTTGCCATTCAACCAACAGGCTGCGATTGAATCAAACGTTCAACGGATTGGAAAGCACGGCTAACTCGGCCCAGGTTACGAACCAGTATTGAGGAGCTCAGAACCGGTACGAACAGGCTGGGCAGGGTCAAATCAGAACAACAGAGTTGGAAGGGAACTTGGAGGTCTTCTAGTCCAACCCCCTGCTCTAGCAGGAAACCCTATACCATTTCAGACAAGCGGTTAACCATCAGTCAACCACTATCGCTGGATGCAGGTCTTCACACAAGCATAAAATCTAGCACCAGCACCTGCTTTCTATTCTTCCCAAAGCCCAGGCAAGCAGCTGGTCCTCAAGAACCCCTTGAAATTTCTACAGCGAGGGGGGAAGTAAAGCGGGGCACTTACTGGAGCCCCAGTTTTCTTTTCAGCCCTGCTGGCTCGCTGGGGCCTCTCTGGGAAGCAGCTCCAAGCAAAGGGAGCCTCTTTCCATGTTAGCTCCACCCGGGGGGGCCGAGATGGAGCAGGCAAGCCCCCCCACCTTAGGGACGGGGAAACCAAGGCAGAGGCTGCTTCATCCGCTGCGACGGTGCCCAAGCTGAGGATTATAAATTGGAGCTATCACAGATTTGCATATCGGAATTTTAAAGCAGTCTGGACCCTTCCAGCGAGCAAGGTCAAACGGAAGATTAAAAAGGGAAGGAAAAAAAATCCCGTCCCTCTCCTTCCCCTCGACTCTCGCATTGTGCTTGGCACAGCGGGCAGTGGCGGCACAGCCCTCGCCCGGCCCTCTCCGCTCCCCCCGGGTCTGTGTTGCAGCTGTTGGGGCTGGAGAGGGACGTCTGCATCGGGGAACAAGGGGATGCGGCCCCCATGAATGGCAGGTGGCTTCAGAGTGAGGCTCTCCTGTCCCGCCTCTGCCAACTCAGGAGAGTGACTCAAAGCCTCACGGTGGTTCCCGAAGTGCTTTTGGGTTGGCCGCCAATGAGCTGCTCTTTAGAGATAGACTGAATGAAGGCTACTGCTAAGCTTGTAAGCCGCCCTGAGTCTTCGGAGAAGGGCGGGATATAAATGGAATTAAAATAAAATAAATAAATAAAATCTGATGACCTGGCTGGTTTATGTGCCGTTTTTGGACTTGCTTTATATCCAGCTGTTTCTCTGCAGACACGAGGCAGTTCTCAGAGAAGATCCTCGTCTTTTCGTCCTAGCAGCTGCAGCAACAGAATATTTGTGATTGGCCAGATAGGAGCATCTGGAGATGGACCTGAACGCAGAGCCCAACCACCATGACAAAGGGGTCTGAATTGCCTAGGGCAGTCCTCAGCCTCAAGCCATCGGTGGCACCTTTCCCGGGACAAAGGGGAGCCACAGCTGGCACCCCAAAGTAGTCTCAAGAACTTGGTGCATAAGATGCTGCCAAGCTGGAGCTGCACCAGCCTGGCACCCTTGGTCCCTCAGGGCTCTCCAGAGGCTGCAGAGGCATCTCCCCACAGCTGCCGACTCTGCCCTGAGGGAGGCTCTGCCAACTTGGGCAAGGACAGTGAGGCTAGGAAGGAAGGAAGGAAGGAAGGAAGGAAGGGGGAGGGAGATTAGAAAAAGGGAGGGAGGGAGGGGGAGGGAAGGAAGGGAGGGAGGGAGGGAGATGAGAAAAAAGAAGGGAGGGAGAGGGAGGGAGGGAAGGAAGGAAAGTACGAAGGAAGGAAGGTTTGGAATGGCCCAAACTTCCTAGTTTCAGGAACAGAAGCCCAACTCCCAGCTGCCCTGCCTGCTCTCCGTGTCTCCAAGCCTTTCCTGCCTGCCAGAGCCGACACACGGCGGATCCTGCCAGATAAAGAAGAAAGTCTACTGACAGTCTCCTCTGTCCCCCTCTTCCTTCCCTCTTTCTGCCATTCTCCTCCCGATAAGTGCGCTGCCTGCACGGGGACTGATAGAAGGCCTATCGTGGCGGTTAGCGCAGAAAGGAAGGGCTCTATCACCCCCGAATCGCCGGACCGAGATCGACTCCCAGCCACACAGAAATTAATATCACTCCAATTACCGCACTGGAGATGGGCTGGACGGAGCGATAATAAAATCTCTTTTACAGGCGGAAGGCAAAGAGCCAAACGGGGTTCGGGGTGCCTTTCCTAGGCCTGCTTTCCGCCTCAGGGAAGGACGGGGCTCTGAACGTAACCGGCGTCCTTGTCTCTTACTAACTCGGGCCTTTTGGGGTCCCAGAGGAGAAATCATCCTCTGGCACATTTCCAGCCGAGGTGGCACCATTTATGCCAGTCTTTCTCCACGGGGGAAACTTTAAGATGTGTGGATTTCAGCTCTGCTTCTACGTGGAAACCACTTTGGATTTTTTTTGCTTGAGACCAAAAGAAGCGCTGCACTAGTTTTGTGACCGTTACAATTGCTTCTGATGACAGAAACACGGCGTATTAGTGAACTTCAGATCAAAAGGTGAAGGTATTTTATATTTGTAACTGTATCAAAGAAAGATGCGAGTTGCTTTTTTTGTTTTCCCCCCTCTTCCTTCACCCCTTGCACTCTGCCCCCCCCCCCGTGTTTTTCCCCAGTTTCCTTCGTCTTCTTTTTTACTTTATTCTTGGTAGAAATTTAATAAAGCATAATTAAAAGACGCGTGGACTTCCAACTCCCAGAATTTGCCAGCCTGCAGCACGTTGAGCCTCCATCTCTGACTTTGCAAGCCCTTTCCACTCATTCTTCCTTGTTTCTCCCAGGTGGCGCTTGGCCCTGGGGGAAAAGCCAGGGATTTCCCCTCTGGCCGGATAGTTTCCACTTGTGTCATTCCCAGTGAAGGCAAGAGTCCTCAACTGAGCATCCAGTCAACGGGGAAGACTCGACAAACTGTTGGTTAAAGAATAAACCCCCCGGGGGCCAGGAGTGCCGACTGCTGCCTTCCAGGACGCTTACAATGGGGTGGGAAGGACGTCCTGCATGTGGGCCAAGGACCATGCCTGCCAGCGACCATCAGGGGCCCAGCAGGCTTGGCTCCCACAGGGCAAAGGTCAGGGATGGGAGAGAGCAGATAACCAAGGAGAAGGGGTGGACCTTCTGCAGATCTATTTCCGGCCAACACATCCAGGAAGAGCCAAGGATATCAGCCTGGCTGCGAACACACGTTTCCCTTCCTGGACTAGGAGCCAGATGTGGGGAGGGGAGTTGGAGAAGAAAGAAAAGGGGAACGCAGAGGAATGCTGGGAGAAAAGCTATTCCAAAACAGCTGGGGAAAGAGTGGAAAAAGGCCTTCAGGCCATGGAAGGAGTCTCCATGCCAACTCCAGGTTGGGTGTGTTTCCAAACTGACCTGGGTGAAGGAGGAGCAAGGGGGGGGGGGTCTCCTTAGTAACTCTCCCTTCCTTTCAAGAAACAAAACCCATGAGAACAACAGATGGAGGCATTCAAGCTCTAAGAGCAGAAACTGGAGCAGACTTGGCTTTTTCAAGGAGAACCTTTTCTCAATGTTGGCTTCATTTTGTATATAAGGCCTGAAAACAATTTTAGGTGAGCATAATTTTTTTAACCAGTCATGAAAGAAGAACTACACATGGATGTGGGTACAAATGCACACATGTTCATCCATGCAAATGATATGATTTGAGAAGTTCAAAGATGTTGTAAGGCTATTCTTTGGTTGCTTGGCCTAGCTCATCTTGCAAAGTTATTGTTAAGGTAAAATAGAACCATTTTCCAAGCATTTTTCTCTCAGCTGCTTGGAAAAAGATGGAGGAATACACAAGGATGTGCCTTTAACTGTGTGGGAAAGTGTTGGTGACTTGGCCCACATGATGTCCTGACATTTTCACAGCCTGGCTCAATATAGGTTGAGCATCCACAAACAAGTCAAAGGGTGTGTCAGGATCCTTTTGTGGACCAAGGACCACATTTGACCTTTGGGTGGTACATTAAGAGATGCTCTCCAACAAGCAGGCCTTGCCAAGGACCTTTTGCCTACAAGTTGGGTGCTGTGTGATGACAGAAGCCAATGGACGACCAGATCCCTGGTCCCTTCCACTCCCTTTGGTCTACTCTGCAGGCAGCCTTAATCGTCAGACTTTGGTTGAGCTTGGGATCTCCTGCCATAGACACGCACACACACTTTCACAAGGCACAGGAGCTGCTCCAAGCTACTTCACTTCCATCCAAGCTCCCGTGCCCATTACCCCAGCTGGAGCTACTGAGTATCTCACATATATCTGAACTTCTGTTTTTACACTTCCTTACTGTTCTGTTAACAGATGGGAGACTGGCACGCCCAACCGTTTCCCTGCGTACCGTGTCAGCTTACAGTTTAAAGTCCAAACCAAACGCCAGAAGCAGGATCCGGCTTCCCTAAACCTCTGAACTAGGATCTTCCACGATAGCCACAGCTCCCAAACTAGCTTGAGCTTGGAAGCTTTTTGTGCCTCCAGTTACAGAAAACAAGTCGTCACGATCAGTGATGTGGGAGAAAGCAATCCGATGGGGAACTTCCTCCCCTAACTCTCCCATTCTGGTCTGTTGATCTTAAAAGGGACCCCTCCCTTCAGAGCTGTCCCAAACAAGTGGACAGAGGTTTTTAAAGATCAGTTTTGGAAGATAATTCATAGGCCAAAGCTTGGTGTTGTATAAGGTTTCACAGCTGGGTAGAACCAAGCTGGATCTGGCACGCAGCTTCCATGCTCCCCGCCATGCTGCATGCCGAGAACCGTGTGCTTTTGAGATAGCGAAGAGAGGAGATTTACCTGGCCCCATCCACAGATCGGTCTCTGGCATTTGTGTCTTATCTGACTCTTCTAGATTCTCCTCTTTGGACTCGGCCCCTGAAATCAGAAGAGGAAACATCACAATCACATTTCAAAACCCACAAAGAAGATACAATCAGTGGTTAGGGCAGGAGATTCCTGCTCAGCTGTTCGCCTTGGCTTCATCTCAACCAGAGTGCCCGTGACGGCTGAGAGGTGGGCCCCAGGAAGCAAAGCCTTAGATATTGTCCAGACGAGACACAGGAACATCTCCCATTAGGGTCCCTCCTTAGTCTTCCCATGGCTCCCTCTACCTTTTTCTTCTTCCTGCAGGCAACGATTTAAGGAAGTAGAACTAAAGGAGCTAAGAAAAATAAGGCTGGTTTTCCCAAACAACAGGTGAGATTTCCAACCTAGATATCACTTCTTAGAAGAGGACTGTACATCAGGCAGGACCGGAACCTTAGAATGGGGGCCACACTTTCGAAAAAAGCTTTATAAAGAAAAGGAAGCTATATGTAACTTTTTTCCCCTCGCTCATCTGCTCTCCGAGTGACTTCTCCATCTAATAAACCCTCATCTATCCACTGTGATTTGATGCAGTCCACCTCCCGGGCTAGGACTCTGGTGTTGAGAAGAACTGGGCCATCTGATGTTTAAGGACCCACAGAAAAAAGATTGATGTGAAACTATTTATGTCTTTCTTCATTTCTTTGGCAGTGATTTTTATCACTGTCCGCTGCCTGGGGTTCTTATGGAATTGGGTGGCCTCATAAACTTAATACATAACGAATATACCCTCAGCAAATATTTGGCTTTGATTCAGGAAAGAACCTGCAGCCAAACAAACATACAAACAAGAGGCCTCGGAAGGGAGACGACCGGCTGCCAAGACAGGAACAGGGTGAGAAAAATCCTTGACGCCCATATTATGATTATTTATTATGCCAATTCAAAGCCCCCACAAGAAGGAGCAGGCTTTTCCCTTTCAGGAAAGATGCCAAAGGAAAGGGGGGTGGGGGGGCTGGGGGGAGGAAAACAAAAGGCACTGAACTTTCATGAAGCCCCTTAAGACAGAAGGCATGAAAGGACATTGGGGTTCTGGGGATCACCCCTAAAATGGTGGGAATCCAAAAGGAACCACAGATTTGAAGCCCCATTTGTTTCATGCTCAGCTACTGCTCTCATTCAGGGCATGAGCCTCACTTAGTAACAGAAACGCTGGGCTCCATTGCTGCTGTTAAGTCAAGGACGACCTGTATTTTGTGGCCTCCTAAGAACATTTTGGGTTGCACCTGATGACCCAAAACCACAATTTCAAAAAAAGAAACCCTTGTTTTGGTTTCTGCATTTACTTGGACAACAAACAAGATGAAGGAGGAGTTGTGTCCTTGTTATGCTTTTCCTCTGGCTTGCAAATAACAAGCTTATCAAGCCTACTTTGAGGGCCACCAAGTCCTACAGCCACAGCAGAGGTCATATCCTTCCCTTTCGTGGATGGCTAATAATACTTCAAAACAGCGATGACCACGATAAGACGAAACAACGGACTGACAAACAAATTTGGGGAGGACTCTTAGAAATCAACCATCATGCAAGCTTCCCTAGCAGTTAAAGGATTATCTCCAAAACAACTGCAGTGCTAAAATAGCAGGAGGATCAACCGAAACTTCCCAAAATAGGATTTGAAGCTGTTAGATATGAAGGAAGGATTTTCTCCAGAGAACAAATTGCCAGAAACGATGGAAGGAGCTGACGAATGGCCACATGGAAGTCCATTCCCACTTGTCTCTCTCTCTCACACATATACACCAGCACAGGATCTGTGATACTACCCGCTCCCCATGCACACATATCTCAGTGGACACAAGCGAAGAACTGGTTGAGCAGAATCAGCTGTGACTTCCAGGTTGTCTAGCTAGAATTCTCAACTCAGCTCCTGGTCTCAAAGCTATTGAGCGGGGGTCTCCAGCCTTCGCAACTTTTAAGACTTGTGGACTTCAACTTCCAGAATTCACCAGGCTGGCTGGGGAATTCTGGAAGTCCAAAGTCTTAAAGCTGCCAAGGCTGGAGACCCCCGCTCAATAGCTTTGAGACCAGGAGCAAGAGAGCGTCAACTGTTAAACCTAGGGAGGACGGGAGCTGGGGTTGCCCCCAACCCAGGCCCACCCTCGGCTGGTTGACCCTAAGGAGAAGCCCCTTCCTGGCCAGTTTTACCTGGGCTGCCCTCAGAACAACCGAGAACCATTATTCTCACCATTACCTGCCATTTGAGAAGCAGGCGATAAATTTGCAGAAGAGGGTATGAAAGATTAGTGGGCACAGGGCATGTTTCCTTTCGAAGGCGTGTTCCAATCCACAGGCCCCATAAACAGCACCCAGCGGGCTGGGTCTGCCTGCGTGCGTGACGTCAACGGGCACGGGCCATTATTATTAATACAGGTGACGAGGGTGGGGAGGCAATGATTAATATCAAATCAATCGGCGGGTATAAAAGTCCCATTATTCGGGGCTATAAATCAAAGTGGCTGGCATATTGATTGTTATCCATCCCGCTGAAAGCTTCTTGCTATGCACCACGGGAGCAACAGTTATTGCAGCCGGCCCGTTATCACGCACTATCGCCTCCTTTTATCACGGCGCTAGTGCCAGGTGCGCCGCTCAGTCGGGAAGGAGATTTCTCTGTGGCTGCCCTCTTTTCTCAGCACCCCCCCCGCCAGAGGCATTTGAAGAGAGCTTCAACATCCGATAACCCCCCCCTTTCCTTCTGCAGACCAGCTTGGTGGATCGAAGTCTGCCACTAAGCAAGACCCTTGGCCTCCCAGCCCCAAAGCCCATGCCCACTTGCCCAAATACCCACCCGCTTCGACCGCTGGGCGAAGGACAATAAGTGATGCATGCTCGCTCATGATTTCTGCGTGCAATGCACACGACTCCCACGGTCCGGCCACATGCATGCGTGGCCCCACACGTAGGAGAGGGAGGACTCTTGGACTAATCAAAAGATCACCATGATTAGGAGCGTGACCGTCTTGCAACGCAAACGTGGGTGGGGGGGAGAGAGTTCCAGAGATTATTGTCCTGCTGCCGAGCAGGACAAGAAATCCATAGTCCTTGAGTTACAGCTACAATTTCTGTTGCTAAGCAAGATGTTGTTAAGTGAGTTTTGCCCCATCTTACGACCTACTTGCCAGAGTTGTTAATTGCGGGCAAGTGGAAATTTTGAGCAGAGGAGCAGGAAAGTCCGAGGTCAGCGCAGGCCATCTTTCCAGGAGGAGCCACAGCAGACACCGGCTCTTTGTTACAGAAGGGCAGGGCCCGATTGCAATTGGAGCCGGAGCTGAGGCCTGGCAAGCGCAGCTGCGGTGCCACCAATCCTGGGCAGCCGTTGGCAGCCGTTGCCCCCTCCTCCCCCTGGCGAGGAGGTCATAGTTCAGGAAACCCAGGATCCCCAGGGCGGCTCCTCTACCAGAAGGAGTGACCGTCCCTCTTTTCGGAACGGAGGCCGCCCATCTGGAGCCTTTCTGGGGAAACACCTTTTGTGCTCAAAATATTTTGGGGGGGGGGAAGGGCAGATGGCAGACGTAGAAGAGCACTTCAGGTGCTTATAACCTGTAGTTTAGCCACCGTTCAAAGCTACAGCGGCACAGAAAACAAGTGATTTATGACCGCTTTTTACACTTAACAACCGTTGCGGCATCCCGATGATCACGTGATCCAAATTCGGACGCTCGGCAACTGACTTGTATTTATGACGGTTGCAGCGTCCCGGGGTCAGGTAATCCCCTTTTGTGACCTTCCAACAAGCAAAGTCAATGGGGAAGCTGGATTCGCTTAACAACCATCTGACTAACTTAACAAGAGCAGTGATTCGCTTAACAACTGAGGCGAAGAAGTTTGTAAAATGGGGCAAAACTCGTTTAAGAATTGTCTCACTTAGTGGAAACTTTGGGGTCAATTGTGGTCGTAAGTCCCATATTCAAGGATGCTCTTGGGCATGAATAAACTGCCACCCCTCCCCTCCCCTGCCCGGCAAGCCAACCGAGGCACTCACTCTCACTGCCCGGGGACCCGGCAGAGTCGCCCTCCAAGGAGCCTTCATGATCCGAAGCGCTTCCTTCCTTCTCGGACAGGCAGTCGTCTTCCAGAGGGCCCCCGGCTCCTTCGTCCATCTCTCCCAAGGCGCCTGCAGGAGCAACGGAAAGGCTGGAGTTAGCTTAGGGGCCGATCCCGCCTCGTTCAAGCCCCAGCAGGGCCGGCTGGGGAATTCTGGGAGTTGGAGTCCACAGGTCGTGAGAGTTGCCAAGGTTGGGCACCCCGGATCTAAAGGCAGCCTTGCGAGACTCCTACACTATCTTGGCATCACGCCCGTTCCAAGGGGGCGTCATCAGCACAACGGTGCCAAAATGTAGGACCCAGAGCCACAGCTTAAACCCACATCAAAAGGGAACGGAGGCACACAAGTTGTGGTCACAGCAGTAGAAGACTTGGTAAAAAAAAGTACTCAAGAGACAGGGAGCATTATGCCGAAACATACATGACGGTGAAGACTACTGACGTGTTCGGTTTCTTTACAGATTCCTTGCTTCTGATATGGCCAATTGGGAAGACTGACACCCCCATCCACCCACACACTCTTTGCAACGGGGGCTGCAAGGGCAAGACAAGGAAGCAACATGGGGCACCACAATGATCCCAAGGGCAGGGTGCTATTGAAGAAGGCCTCCAGATAGACCTCATAATGGACCAGGCTTCATAGTTCAGGAGAAGGCTCAGATGCCCGATCTAGAACCTTAAAGGACTGGAACTCATAATCAGAAGAAAAACATTTTTCAATCCTCCACAGGTCTATAGACAATGCTGGCACTCAGGGGGCCACAATTCCAAGGACAGGGAACATGGATCTTCTCAAGGCCTCCAAGCTTTTCCAGCATCAGGGCGTCCCAACTGAGATTGTCTCTGATCTGAAGAGTCCAAAACCAGCTATGCTAGCAGTTATGGCCAGACTGAGCCAGGTTCGCTGGGGAGATGCCGGTCCAGGGGCCGTGGGGGTCTCTAACCTCTGCCCTCCGGCTACCTCTATCTGTCCCCCCATCCCTGGGGAAGGGGAGTGGGCAAGAGAAAAAATAGGGAAGGACCGAGCGGGTTAACTTTATCAGAACCAGGAGCGTGAAGGCGTGAAAGAAAAAATTAGCCTAACGAATTTACAGTGAGAGAAACGATTTGTTAGCTCGCGATTGTTTCTGAATATTATCAGAGCTTTTTTAATTGTGCTGGAACAGAAATTAGTAGCATTAGAATAAATTGCCTTTTCTTCTCTGGCAGCCTCTTTATTCACGCTCATTGTTGTCTGCTTTGTATAGATTATGGGGCCTTTGTTCTCGTGGAGTAAATATACATGCCTGAAGTCTCAGAGAGTGGCTGAGGTCTGGAAAAAGGCACGGGGGAGGGGGGGTTTCTCTCTGCTTCTGGGGAGGGGATTTCTGTTTTCCTTGTGGGGGGGACGAGGGGCAGGTGGTATCCTTACAGGGTTCAGGACCTTCTCTTTTCAAGAAAGAGGATGGGCTGATTAGAAGTGGAGCAAAACATCTCCACCAGGCATCTTCGCTGCCCAACATAGAACCCCGTTTGGTGTATGTTGCAGTGTTCAACCCTACTTTGATTTTTTAAAACAAGTTTATTGCTCTTTTGGCCATGAAGGAAGCCTAGGAAATACACTACAAACACTCGGGATGCAGAAAGATTCAGCAAAAGGTCCAGAAGTTGGCTAAGGGGTGGCCTGAAAAACTGCCCAAGTCCAAGGGTTGACATCTCCATTTGCTTCTGAAGGGAAAAACTGAGGTCTCACCACTTCTGGGGGGGGGGGCTGGACCTGCCCATCGCCTTCTGCCAGGATACAGTTAGAGATCTGTGATTTATGGCCAAGCCTGATAAGTTAACTCCACCAACTGTGGCTTATCCAGAAAACCACAACTTCACATAACGCCTAACCCCTTTGAGGCTTATGAGCTATAATTTATGACTTAAAAACTGTTGCTACATAATCAGGGAATCTCTTGGGGAGCCTGATACAACTCAACCAAGAACCCTGGCAGGTTGGCAGAACCCACATAAAACATTTGCAACTCTTTTCCTTGGGGAAAAGCACAAAGCTATTATTCCGGAGGTCTCCTCTGCGTTCATCTGCACCCAGAGACTCTGCCACCACCACCACCCCCAGCTTCCCTAGACGAAGCTGGCTCTCTTCCTTTGGAAGAGGGGAAGGCAGGCAAAAGGGAGAGAAGAGGGGAGGAGTGTGGAAGAGGTGCAAGGGAGGAAGGAGGGAGGGAGCCACGTTGGGCATCTTGTCTGCGGGATTGCTCGGAGCCTAGAGGAGTTATCACTTCATGCAGACTCCCTCCGTCAGCCTGATCTGTCTATTCTTCATTAAGCAAATACGCTGAAATGGAAATGAAAACATAATAGCTATTTGATTTTGGGCGAGATATTTTGCATATTGGCTCAGTGCTGATAGTGGAATTTCATCAACTCCCTTTTTTCATGCTTTAAAACTGAATTACTAAAGGCTGGCTTTACGGGGAGGGAAGGGGCGGCGAGACGCACTCACTTCCCAGATTCTCCTGCTCAGACGATGAAACTGGGGTTCCTTCCCTTCCCCCACCTTCTGCTCTTCCCCCCCCAAACGCACGTTTCTTTTTTTAAAATTGCAGCCATTGTAAGGGAGAACTGGGGCAAATCTGAGATGATGGGGCCAAGTTACCCCAGCAGATGCTCACTGGCTTTCTGCCCCTTCCATTAACTCTGTGGGGAGTGGGGAAGAGATGGGAGGAGAGGGAATATGTCTGTATGCAGAGGGAGGAGAAGCCCAGCCTTTGCAAAATCCCCAAATGACTGTGCCGTGGGGTAGAACATCTGTCCTGGATGAAGAATATGTGCCATGTATCTGCAAAGATTCCTGGGCAGGAGAGATGAGTCCCACAAGCTATTAGGATGAATCCGATGGATCTGGGACAAGGCGATTCCCTTTAATTTCTGGTCAGAGCAGCTGGACCCACCACCTGGCCAACTCTGGCTGATTTCAACAGTTAATCAGGGTCAAACCTGGCTAGTTCTTAAAAGATAATTAGAAAGCCACTTTTGCAAAACTTCCCAGAACCTCAAGAAGACTTTGTGTGCTACCTCTTCTGGAGTCCTTGGTGCTCTCTGAGCTTGGTGGTTTTCTTGCGGACATTTTATTACCAAACTAGGAAACAACATCAGTGCCACCTATTCTTTATCACCATCTCCCTTGTTGAAGGAGATGGAAATCAGTGGTGGAGAGCAGAAACTTTAAAACTGTTTTGGGACAGAACAACGAACTCTGCTTGCTTACTGCTATTGGCCTTCCTTGTGCCACATCTGATTCCTCACCTCTGGTGCGCCTGCCCTGTTTTCCAGCCAATTCCCCTATTGAAAGGAAAACACTGTTGCTGGGAATGGGGACCCACTGCCCACGTCCATCCTCTGGTCACCCCGGTCTGTTCTGATCAGTGTTCCCTTCGGTGTGACTCAGCTGAGCAGCTCTAGAGTCTTGGATGAGAAAATAAAACTTTTCAACCCTTTCAGCCAAAACTGAGAATTCAGGTTATTTAGCTTGTACGTATCTTTTTGTTGGTGTGTTTGGCTGAGTGTTTACCTTAAATCCTACATAACGTAAAGAAGGTATCTTAAAATGTAGCAAAAACTTTGGAATTCGGAGGATTCAAGAGTTATGGAAAATCTGGTTTCCCCGGGTAGGAAACAAGCAAGATGGGGCTAATTGCAAATTCAGGAAGTGAGATACACACTCTGTTCATCAAGAGACTCTCCCGAACACACCTCCTCAGGTGAAAACACAAAGAAATACATTTTACCGAGAATCCTATGCGCCTTTTTCTCTATCCTTTCCGACGTCCAGACAGGGCTTCGTTTTACTCTTTGTTCACACATCTGTCCCCCAATAAAGGGAAATGAGGCTCTGCCTCCTTCCTAAGACCTGGCAAGCCAACTCAGCCTTCCTTCCAGCTCCTTTCTAAACCTTCACAAAGGCCAGTTCGAATGACCAATCTCCCCTTTTTGTCCAAAAGGTACCGCCAACCAAGCGTGCGACACACTAAAAAAGGTGTGGTTGTCAACCCAAGACAGCCAAGGTAATTCCCTTGAAAACAGGCATTTTGAGGACTTGCATTTGCATCCCTATTTAGCTCCTCAGCTCCTAATTGCAAAGAAATGGCTGGCTTGTGGGTGGCCCTGCTATGGGACGACAGTGAGAGAAGAAACACGGCCTCGTGGGGGCGAGCTGGCTCTTAAGAATGCCAGCCGAGTGGGGAAGAAAGGGGCTTTATTGGGATTTGGGGGGCACCCTGTGTGTCAAATCTTGGCTTTGTCTTTTTTTTAAAATGAGGGGGTCAAGAGACACCAGGTACTGTCCGGGAGGTACATTTCTGCCGATATTGCCTTTCCTTTCTTTTCAACAATGAAACAATAATTAAAGATTTTCTTCAGCTCAGGGTGCCAACTGAAGTCAAACTATGGGTTTAAGGCAGCTCTTTCTCTCTCCTGTAAACGTAGCCGGGCATTTTGTTTAAAATAAGGTACTGCTCTTGCGCCAAGAACAGCATTCCAGGAAACCTGTTCTGTTCCAGACGTGTCGGACTACACACCTCAACATCCTGTGCCTGTAGCTGGAAAGGATTCCACTCTCCACCCCATTCTTCCTTGCCTGGGCCTTCAGGTGCCCCACCTCCCTCAGGTGCCCCCCCCACCTCAGTGGGTCTCTGGACCTAGCAGGAGCCAGGAGTCAGCTCCAAGTCCTTCCTCTCTGAAAAACCATCAAGGGCTGCCCCACAAAAGGTGGGACAGGGCAGACAGGACCACTGACGGTGTCACCTGGTTAAGTAATGATGAATGAACTGAATGAAAAAACCCCCAAGCTCAGAGGGCACCAAAGACCCCCACAGTTCAACTTTGAGTTCCAAATATTCCCTTCTGTCTCCTCCAGGACGTTGGAGGGGGTAGACGTTCACCCCAATTCTCTATTGGGAGTTTAATTAGTCAGTCATTTCATTCACACCAAACTTCTCTTGTTGCCTGAACAATAAACCTTTCTTGATCTTTGTCAGGATTCTGACAATCTTTCTCATTTATCCAGTAAGTTTTTTTTAAAAAAAATCTATCTGGAGAGAGAGGGAGGGAGGAGGATTTTTTTCCAGGCTGCCCAGAGAAAGACCCTGACAGTCCCAAACCAAGTCTGCAGACAAGAACTCGCTGATAAGACGCGGTGATAAGAACTAGAAAATAGCAACAGATTCAAACTTTCCCACCAGCTTGGAGATCAGGGGAGGCAGCCACTCCATGCCAAAGCTGACAGCTCCCCTTCCCCCTCCCCATCTAGGAGATGGGGGGGGGAAACGGTATGTTTCTGGGACTTCAGAGCACCTGTTTTTTGGGGGGAGCTTTGTTGGGGTGAGAA
The DNA here is from genome assembly GCF_947247035.1 of Vipera ursinii. Lineage (NCBI taxonomy): Eukaryota > Metazoa > Chordata > Lepidosauria > Squamata > Viperidae > Vipera > Vipera ursinii. Next base: position 21,898,709 of record NC_139520.1, on the reverse strand, counting down.
AAGCCTTTGGTTTTGCAAAGTCCTCTGGTGGGAAACATTAGGCTGAAGGATCTACTCCGAACCTGCAAAGGCTTCAACATGAAAATCGGATTCTCTCTGGAAGGGAACATGGAGATCACAAGCAGAGCCGGGCTGTGATAGCCAAGATGTACCCTCCCCTAAGAGATAAAGCCAAGTCTCGGGGAGAAGTCTTGCTCCCAGCAGTTATCCGAGGTCATTCCCACCAGACAAAGATTCTTCAGTTGATGGGATGGCTTAGCAGACTTTAGATCAGTGTTTCTCAGCCTTGGGAATTTTAGGATGAGTGGGCTTCAACTCCTAGGATTCTGCTGGCTGGAGAATTCTGGGAGTTGAAGTCCACACATCTCAAAGTTGCCAAGGCTGAGAAATATTGCTTTAGACGGAGGAGAAAAGAGAGAAAAGGATTTGGGAATCTCTCACCCTCCCTCCAGCAGAGTTGCCTTAAATATCCATTCACATCACCCCAAGCCAGAGCTGCTATTCGTAATTCTCATCCAATTAGCAAACAAAAATAAGGGCAATCTGTAGCATAGAAATACAGGTTTGAAGTTCAGCCTTGCAACTTCGGAGAGGGCACTCCTTCCCAAGGCTATGATGAGGAGAAAACAGGAGAAACTTTGGCCACTACCAATACAAACTTGTAAGATGGCGGGATAGAAACATGACCCACCACCATCACCACGACTTCAGATTGGGTTTTCCCTTCCCCTTTGAAAGACATCAGGCCACTGACCTTCCCTCGATCAGGTGGGCCATCACCTCAACATCTCCTGTATCTGCCCCACTTGGCTTGGACCAGCTTTCAGCAAAGCTCAGAATTCCCCCACATGACCAATATTATCTTACGGTGGCTTAACATGAAATGAAAGACGGAGACAGAATACATGCTCCCTTGTTCTGTAGTAGATAAGTTTTAATCTGCCTCTGTCCTAAGGTGTGGTTGTTGTATAAACAGTACAAGTGGAGCTCTTCCCTGCTAGGATAAGAAGTTTAGCAAACTCTTCAGAGCAGAATTCTTGCTGGGCTGTACAAGCATAGCCTAGAAGTTTTGGGTCAACCAGTCAATCAGGGAAATGGGCTGGCTAATGTGTTCTCTTGTTCTGGAGACATTAATTCATTTTCTTTATCTTTTCAGAAATGAGAAAGAACTTCCAAATGATCCAGTCCCCCCAATCCAAATAAGAAGTATAGTCCTAAATGGCTTAATTTTGCTGGATAGATTACTTGACTTGTAGAGTGTTGAAAGAAATTGCAAGTTTACTGCAACTCTGCTCAACAAGTACCTGGAGCTCCTAGCTTTCTCTGAATAAATTGTGAGTGCTTCAGTTGACAGTGCCTTCACTTATGCTTAGTCTTCATGCAAGTGCCACTACCAAATAATCCAGGAATATTTAAGGAGTATTTCTCAAAACTGATTTAAGGTAGTGTCCCTCAACCTTGCCCACCTTACAATGTGTGGAATTCAACTCCCAGGATTCCCAAGCCAGAATTGTGGGAGTTGAAGTCCACTCATCTTAGAGTGGCCAAGATTGAGATATGTTGGTTTAAGGTACTATCCAAACCAACTGAGAGTTATACAACAATCCCTGGACTGTCCTTCTGAACTGTAAAAGGAAGAACAAGAAGCCACTTCGGAAGAAAACTACACAGTGGGTGGCATTTCTGAGAGCCTGGTATTGGGCAGAGAACTGTTTTTTACACAGAAGATCAATTCTCAGTATATCTAAGCACAGTGGAAAAATCTGGCTCCTTCCAGGAGACTAGATGGACCAACTTCTCGCTCCTGAGAAGGCATATTGAGGGTTTTCTATCTTGAAACTAAATCAATTTATTAAATTAGGGTTAGCAGGGGGGTTGGGAGACAGTGGGTTGCACACACTTGTGTACTACTTGTTGACAGCAAAGAAACAACACACGTTTTTGAATGAGAATGTGACTAGAGATGAGTTGATCAAAGGTAGCCACAAAGTGGAAGATACACCACGAGCAGGACACTGGTGTTCCACGTTTGACCAAAAACTGTTCAGTTCACAAAACATTAAGACACATTGTTGGGTTCTCAGGCTCAAGGCCTCGTTGATCAAGAGGTTGTCCATGATTCCACAGGCTGCTCCTTTGCTGGATGAGGCCTCCTGCCACAGAAGCAGCCCAGGACCCATCAATTTAGTGCTGACAACATGCCTATCTGTGTTAAAGATGGGTAAAAGAACAGACAGCAAGGGAGACCACCAAAGGGATGTTGGGTAGATAATAAAAGCTCTCGGCCAGACACACAGCTCTGATAAGAGGCCACAGGATGCCAACTTTGTTAAGGATCAGAAATCTACTGCCCACAGTGGGTTTTCCTTTCCCTCTGGAGGCAGCGAGACTGTTAAGGCTGGTGGGGGGTGGGTGAGGAGCAAGACCCATTTCTCACCCTTGAAGGCTATTAATATAGCCTTTCTCAAGAGGGGAGGGGGAGGGCATCCTGGCTGGGAATTCCAGGAGTGGCTCAGAAGCGGGATGAGAAATTAGGACTCCCCAGTGAAACGGTTAGCCATAGATCCTGGCAACTCAAAGGATCCTCTTGACCTGATGCACAATGGATTTGTAGAATTGAGACTGGCCGCCATTTCTAACACCAAGACCACCTGGCAAGATGCCAGCAGGAAGAGAGGCATGAAGTTTTAGAAAGGTCAACGCACACGGGGTAAATTTTAGATGATAAGGAGGAGGAGGAGGAGGAGCAGTAAGGCCACACCTAGAATACCTGCAATCCAGTTTTGGGCACATTACAAAAGAGACGTTGAGACCTTGGGAAAAGTGCGAAGAAAAGCAAGAAAGAGGATTAAAGGCCTGGAGACTAAAACATAAGAAGAACGGTTGCAGGATTTGCGTTTGGCTCGTTTAGAGGAAAAGAAGGACTAGCGGGGACATGACAGCAGCCTTCCAATATTTGAGGGGCTGCCACAATGAAGAGGGGGTCAACTTATTTTCCAGAGCACCAGACAAGAAACAATAGATGGAAACTAATCAAGGAGAGAAGCAAGCTGGAATTAAGGAGAAACTTCCTCACAGTGAGAACAATTAACCAGCGGAACAGAAGTTGCCTCCAGAAATTGTGGGTGCTCCATCACTGGAGGCTTTTAAGAGGAGACTGGAGAGCCCCCCACCCCTTCCAATCATGATCACACCAGCATTGGCACCAAGCATTTTGGCTTGTTCCAAGCCCTCCTGTCCCTCTCCAAACCCTTGAAAACGTTTCCCAAGATAAATATGCTCCTATCGGTCTGGTGTGAGCAACTGATAATGCACGGATGACGCCCATCCCAGAAGTGAAGAGATCATTCCTCTGTCTTAACATCTACGCATTTCAATCTGCCAAGCTCGAAGACGACAAATTGGTGCTGCCACTGTGCGGGTCCCTGCAACAAAAGGACGGCCTCCCTTCCGTGCATAGTCAGAAATCAAGCGTGCCACGAACAGAAGGAAGGTGGTCTGCTTTGCAACATCCATGTCTTTCGCTGCTCTCCCCCTTCAGGGGTCTCATGTTTGGTGTCATCTCGAAAGGGGTTCAAGACCCAAACCCTGCTGACCAGCTGTTTTTCCACAACTTACAAATATTCCACCTGGTCTCGCCCTGGGTGCTTCCCTCTGCTCCCTTACAGCACTGTTTCCCCCCCCCCCCAAACAGGAATATTTCCATCCTAGCTTTGACTCCGTTTTTTCCTTAGGACCAGATGGCCTGGTTCCCACAACCCATTTAAGTGGGTCACTTCAGAGGTTAATGCATTTTGGGAACATCAAAAAGAAAAGAAAACAATGCAAATTGAGGCTAACTAATCCTTGTGGGGTGAGGGTGGCCTTCCGCCCCAGGCCGGCCCAGTGTGTTGTGTTGTGGGATTGCCAAAGCAGAGGAGTCAAGAGCGGGAGCAGCTAAAGAAGCAAAGCTCTCCGTTCTCAAACTCACGCTCAGCTGCCCGGAACCCACCTCCTCAACACAGACTGGTGTAGGGACCAAGTCATACCTGCTGCAACCTGCTAGGTAGGCCAATGGCAAAGGGGCTGGTGATGAGGTCATGAAGCCTTGCCAGTAGGCGCAAGGATTCATGGGATGCCAGACCCTTCCAGGGGAAAGGGGGTGGAGACTCAAGGAGGTCCCCAAATGACTGTTACTGATTGGGAGATCTAAACCTGGTTAATTATTGGCTGACCCAGTTCAGTGTACTAGGGATGTTGGCTTATATTTGCAATTAATAAATTGCAACCGAATAAACCACCTGCTCCTTGAAAAAAAGCCATTCCATTCCCAAACATGTGATTGGAGACGGAATTTCTTCCCATGTTATATAAATCTGGCTACAAGTTCTGATGGTTACCCAACTGAAAGCATCTCACAGAGATTAAATCAAATTCAGGGAGGACCCAACCCTCCATGGTTCTCCCAAATAACATCACTTCCTGAGCACAAAAGGATCAACTATCACTAGATTCCAGTCAGTATTTGTCATAGAACCATTATCTTCTTTTCATCAAGTGGCAGACCAAAACACTAATTATTACACTTCCGCACTTCCAAGTCCACCTTCAAACCATGTTTGGACATTGGCAAGAGTCGGCTTGCCTGAAAGTTAAAATTCGTGAATGTATAAAACATTTGCCTTTTTACATGTGTTACTCCAAAGGTGCACCATTTTTTCTTACCTAGTGAAGAACAGCCCAAGGATGTCTGCTGAAAGGCACAATCGTGGCTCAAGCATCATGTCAGCTGATGTGAATTAGGGAACTGGTGTCATCTGAATGAAGATGCTGTCACTTGCTGACCTTTTTCTAGACTCTAAGATAGGGTCACCCAACCACTTTTAAGATGGGTGGACTTCAACTCCCAGAATTCCCCCGCCAGCACAGATTAATTCTTCTCACTATCAGAAATTCCTCCTTAGTTCCTGGTTGCTTCTCTCCTTGATAGGTTTCCATCCGTTGCTTCTTGTCCTGCCTTCAGGCGCTTTGGAGAATAGGTTGACCTCCCTCTTCTCTATGACAGCCCTTCAAATACTGGGAGCTGTCATGTCACCCCTGCTCCTTCTCTTCCTTAGACCAGACATGCTTTCTTCTCTCTCTATGCCAGCAGCCTCCTCCTCCTCCTCCTCCTCCTCCTCTCTTTTCTCACCCTCCCCACAGACACGCTGCGCTGTGTCTGCTCCTTCCACAAAACCATCCCGGCTGAGACCTTCTGGGAAGCTTTGCAAAGTTGGAAAGAAGACACAGGCTTGTTGTGACTGACGACCTTCCGGCTCAAGTCTCCAAGAAAGGAGCCGGGAACCCAGGAAAATTCCCTGGAACCCACCCTCGGCTGCTCGGACAAGATGGTGGCCAAAGGTCAGGAGAAGATCTGAACCTCTGGCTGGTCCCCCTCAGCAGCCTCCCGCCCGCCCCAAAGCTCTGGGGAGAGGAAAGAGACGGGGTGGGGAGCACCGGCTGAGAAAGAGCAGCTCCCCTCCTGCTATCGGGAGATTGGTTTCAGGCAGAGCGTTTCCCTCTGCCAAGTCCACATCCTATCGGGCGACGGGTGCAGTTACTTAACATTCATCACGGATTGAACTCTGTAACGTTATCAGGGCCGAGTGTGGCGCCATCTCAGGGGCCGGCCATTCTCGGCTCTCAGATAGAACCGATAAACCACTGATAGATTACAAAAGATTGTTTCACTTCAGGGGACACGATTACTAATACTAATAGCGAGAGAGAGGGAGAAAGAGAGAGAGGGGGGGCCTTCATGGTGTCAGGCTGCTGCCGAGTGGAGAAGGGCCAGACGCAAAGAGGAGGAATAATAAGAAAGAAAACAGCAGGCCAATAGCAGGGAAGTGATTTTACGTTGCAGATGGGGCCCCGATAAGGCCCTGACAGACTTTAAGGGAGGAAAGGAGTCTAATGGAGCTATCTGCGTCTCTACGGCACATCAGATGGATCGGAAGTGACTTTTAATGCAAAGCCTGGGTGGGGGAGGGTGGGGGAAAGGAGCTTGGGAGGCTGCGATTCAGGGAGGAAGCAGAGAAGCCAGAAAGAGAGAAGAAAGTAGTCCTTTCCCTTTGAGCCCATCCTGCAAACATCAAATTAGGTATATTTTTTTTCGAGGCCAGGTCTCTCTTCCTTGGGAGGACCAACTGAGCAAAATGGATCAATGGATGGAGGAGCAGAGTTTGGATGCTCCTCAGATTATCCAACACCATCAAAGCTGGCACCAGCCCCCAGCCAGAGCATGGAACAACTCAAAGTAGTAGTGCAAGATCGGGAGACGTGGAGACAGACACCTGGCTCACAGAATTGCCAGGAGCTGGACGGGACCAAATGGATAACACCATCACCAACACTGTCCAATCTATTCCACGTGCCCTTCCCCCGCCCCCACCAAAAGCCTCCAATGCTGTGATAAAACCTTTCCGATGGCAATAACCACACACAGATCCTAGAATAACACTAGTGCCCCGGTCTCAAAGGTGCTTTTCCAAAAAGAACTGAAGAAGCTTCTTGGATGAGAAGCAAAATGTTTTCAAGGGAAAAAAAACCAAGGAAATCCAGCTGCCTTTTGAAAAAGCACCTTTGGGACAGCCATGGCCTACCTGGATGACTGAGAATCTTCATAGACACCAGTGCCCAGGGGCTGCACACACAACTCCCCCACTCAAGGGAAGTCGTTGAATTCAACTCAATTCTATATCCATAACTTGGGACATCTTCCAAGATGTTGAGAACTGCAAGCCCCCAAGGTCTGAAAGATGCCTGTTCAGACATGGCATGTGTAATCTTTCTATTTATTAATTTATATGCTGCCCATTCTCTGTTGCAGCGACTCTGGGCGGCAAATTTGCTTCAGTGGAAAAGAATGTGTTGGTGTCAGCTCTCACAGAGATTTCTTTAGGACCTCATAATGAATAGCAATGTCTCTGGTGCTTAAAAAGGTTTCTGTCTGCATCATGTTTTTGCTTTTCTCCCCTTAGTTCCAAAAATAACGGGGCGCCTTTTCTAAATAGAGAGGAGACACCTTTTTCTGGAAATGCCAGCTCCCCAATCCAGCTTTAAGAGCCCCAAACAGGCAGGTCCCATTGTTTCCCGGCTGCCAGCTGGAGGCTTCTGCATACCGCAGTTACAGAATGCAGATATGAAGCAAAGAGAATTAGGAGGAAAAACTCCGACGTTTGAGAATTCCTCAAATAAAATATGAAAAGACACTCCCGGCTACAATGATGTTGTGAGGCTGGAACGCAAGACTTGCTACTCCTAATATATTCATTTGTGGCCCTTTAATCCAGATCTTTTCTCTCCAACCCCCCAAAATACGGATGTTTTGTCCACATTAAGAGAGGTTTCCCCCCCTCCTTCCTTTCCCATGATCTGTGTGTGATGTGCCTTGTTCCCAGAGTTGTTTTGACTTCATTTGCAAAGAGGGGGTAAGAAAAAAAAATGTACAATTTTAATTTAATGGTAACATTTTATCACCAGTTCCATGAATTATCAAGGCACCGGGGTTTGTGTGTTTTCTGTTCTTGGCATTTTGGTGGAGCGAGATAAGGGTAAAAAACAACAGAGCTGCTCAGAGAGTGAAAAAAGAGAGAGAGAGATAGATAACAAAGATATCAACTCCTACACAAAACAGCCCTGGACTTATCTCTGCTTTTTATCTCAGTTCCTTTAAAAAAGAGCAGAGGGGGATTGAAGGAACAGCCGGGCTGGAATGGGGCAGCGGGTTGGAAATGAACTTTATCCTGTTCCTTCTTTAGTTAGAAAATTTAGTTAGAAAATTTGCAGATGGGAGGACCTGCTTGCAAAGGTCAGCGGGCTTAATACCTCCGGGGTTTATTTTGCTGTAGGATGAAATAAAGCCCGCGGCCCCTCAAAGGGATTATTTATGGGTTGCAAAGGCACACAGCCCTCCTGCATTGGGAAGTCAAAGGTGGAATTGCAGGTTGCCTTAAAGCATGGTATGCCAAAGACTGGCTGAAAGGCTAGATCAGGGGTCGGCAACCTTGGCTCTTTTATGACTCGTGGACTTCAACTCCCAGAATTCCTGAGCCAGCTATGCTGGCTCAGGAATTCTGGGAGTTGAAGTCCACGAGTCATAAAAGAGCCAAGGTTGCCGACCCCTGGGCTAGATAGATAGATAGATAGATAGATAGATAGATAGATAGATAGATAGATAGATAGATAGATCTTTTGGGCAGTGCTTTGCCCTCTTGACAGCTGCAAGATGGGTAGACTTCAACTCCCAGAATTCCCCTGGTGGCTGGGAATTCTGGGAGTTGAAGTCTACCCATCTTCCAGCAGTCAAGAGGGCAAAGCACTGCTCTAAAGAAACATTTCTAGATTTATTGCAAAAGGATCATCTCCCACCTCCTTAAGGGGCTCTAGGACCCAAGGAATTGCTTTTTTCCTCCCCAAAATAAGGGGTCTGCTAAGCCACTCTTTCCCACCTGAAAAATCAGGATGCCTGGGAGGTTAAAACCTTCTCCTAGTCTTGGAGGGGAAGCCTGGGGCAGGCTGCACGGAACTGTGGTTTTCTTTATTTACATATTAAGTAAGGTAGGACATGGCAGATGCCTTACTCTTAACCCGGGCTCGGCAATCGATATTCAGAGCTTCAGGACTCTCTAGGCAAGTGCAGAGGTACCCTTGCCTTCACAAGGTGCTGCAAGCATTCAAAATCAAACTCTGGGGATCTCCTCCACGCAGCCAAGATCTCAGTGCCTCTAAAAGGGCAGGGAAGGTGGGGAAAAGAGGGGAAGCTTGGAAGTGGCCGGGATTAGGGGCGTCATACTTGAGAGAAGCTATGTTTTTTTTAAATTCTCTACCTCTGCCTCTAAAGACCGATGCCCAACCTGATAGCCTTCAGAGGTTTGCTACGCTCCAATGCATTTGTAAAGCACCAAGCTGGGAGAGCTTTACTCCGACAGCTTTAGGGCAGCTTGGAAAGATTATTGACCTCTGGCCTGCTGGAGGCCTCATCCTGCACCTGCAAGACGGACCTTCTTGGGATCCAGGTCTCAGCCACAGCTCCAATGTCAGATCACTGACGTCTTTGGTCCAGGGTGCTCATTTTTGGCTTTCAGGCTGAGTTTAGCAGCCTCTAAAGAGTAAGCAACTGGGTGCATCCCAGGTCTGATTGTGGGTTTAAAGACACTTAACCTTCCTTTCTTGGAGGAGGAGGAGGAGGAGGAGGAGGAGGAGGAGGAGGAGGAGGAGGAAAACTCCCAAGCAATAGCCAAAGTATCCCATCCAGAATGCCAAATCTGTGGGTTTATGGGTAGAGGAGTCACCCTGAGTGGCTCTTTGCCCTTTGAGGTTTGATGTTTGGCTATGTCTCCGTCCTCACCAGCCAAGGATATTTCTGGATGGAGGGGAAAGTTGTTCAGTGTTCCCACCATATAGTAGAATAACAGAGTTGGAAGGGACCTTGGACGTCTTCTAGTCCAACTCCTTGCTCAAGCAGAGACCCTATACCATTTCAGACAATGTTTAGAGAAAGGAAGCAAGCCTGGATCCATCTCCTGGACGGGTCCTTTACTAGAAGATCTGGAACTGCCACATGGAAGGAAGTGAGGCTTCCTTTGCCTTCCATGGGTTGACTACTGGTGTCCAATCACAACAGGCGCTGCACTTTGTGCACTTGATGGTGCAAAACTCTGTATCTCTCAGATGCAATCCCTGCATTGCTAAACATCCATCCTTGATACACACCCACAGATCCAGACACACACACACACACACACACACCCTCCCCAGCAGAAGGGTGCCCCAAGTTCTCTCTCTCTTTCTCTTTGTAGGGTTTGCAAAATCTTGCCAGTGTCCGCAGAGCCACAACAGAGCCAAGCCTGATGCTGGTGGGAACGTGGGGCAGAGCACAAGAGGAGGGAGGGGGGCAGGCAGGGAGAGCCGAGGAAGGGACTCAAGGCTCTTCCTCCCTTCCCTTCCCCTCCCACTCCGTCCCTACCTTCTTTTTGAAAAACATAATTTATCTGTGTATTATCAAGAAATCCAGACACTTTAATCAGTGAGCTATGAAGTCAGTATTTCCATTCTTATCTCATGGAGGAGTGGAAATGGAGGAGATCGGCAGCTCCCAGCCGGCCGGTGGTGGGGAATGTTAATGGGGGAAGGGGCTGAGCGATTGGCTACTGAGCGCTGCTAATCTCCCCCATTATCAAAGCCTTATCAATGCACCCATCAGTGGTGCGGTAATGGGCAGTTCAACTTTCCGCATTATCATATCCGCTGAAACCGGCACTGGAGAGCGAGCGAGAAGAGAGGGGCCTCGGCTGGGGAGAGCGCCAGGGGCTCCTTCGAGCTGCCCAAGACAGGCAGACAGACAGACAGACAGAGGGAAGGGAGGAAAAGAGGAGAGAAGGGGACCAGAGCTGCGGGGGGGGGGGGATGTGTGCACCGGAAGGAGAACCCGATGAGTCAAGCCAGACAGAGGGCCAAGCAAAGGAACAGGTTTGCCTGGACGCTCGCTTGTTGTCTCCTGGGCTGGGCCATTTCCTTTTCCTGCATGGCCCCCAAAGCCAGAGGTCGGTTTTCTTTGGCTGGTTTGTAAAGACAAGGGAGACATCTCCAGTCCACTGGCTGGCTGTTTCAGGGGATCCAATGGAGACCAAACTGTTGCTGGCCCTTAGAACTGGGGGCCCTCCAGAGAGCCCCACTCTCGTTTCTCCCTATGATGCCACTATGGAGTAGTCTTCCTTTCTGTAGTCAGCTTGGTGCTATTTAACCCTGGTGGACCTCAAAGGCCACGCTGGCTGAGGACCAGATGAACTCCAACCTCTCCAGTACTTCAGGGCTGGAAAGCAGACTTGGGGTATCCCTTCACCCCAACTCCTGGAGATTCCAAATAAGGGGAGAGACCGATTCACTCCTCCCAACATCTAAACCAGGCTGAGAAAGATCTTGCTCAGACCTTTCAGATCTGGAGAGGGAGGTCAACAAAGTTAAGATGATGGCTGCAACTGTCCACCTGGAGCAGCCCTGCCCCCTTTTTGTGTGCAACTTTGTGCAGCTCTCCTTGCATGTTGTGGCCGCCATCTTGACTTTTTGGACTGGCTGAAAAACACCCCCCCCTTGGGGCTAATTTAAGGGAGGTCGAGTGACGGGATCCCGTCTCGCAACACAACCTTCTAACCAGTGGTGGGATTCAAACAGGTGAACAACCGCTTCTCTGTGTAGATGCCGCTTCCGGAAGTCCCTTTTGGGCCTGGGCAACAAAAAAATTAGCTCCCGGTTCTGCCAAAGTGGTGCGAACTGGCTGAATCCCACCACTGGGATTCTAACACCTTCCCCCTGCTTTGTACATTGGAGAGTTTTCAGGGTGAGAAGGCAGGGAAAGGACGGCTGGTCTCTGGGGCCTACTCCATCTTTGTCTGTTGACGGCAGTGACCCAAGCTGCCAGGGCAGACTTACGCCAGCGACGCCTTCACCAGGCCAGGCTGACTGGCCAGTGCTGGGACACCGCTGGATGCCCATCCCTCTCTCGCTTGGCACAGGAAAGACCCCCCCTTCTCTCCACCCCCCCAAGCTTGCTGAGTAGGTGCTGCCTCTGTTCCTCCCCCCCCCCTTTTCCCCAGAGGGATCTCCAGGAGCCTGCACAACAGAGAAGGCAACCACAGCCACAACAACCAAGGGGCCACACAAAAGAACAGCATTATTAAAAAGGCACAATTGGCAAGCACACTGAGAAATAACCGTGGGTCCTTTTGCCTACCCATCTTTTCCGAGGAGGTCTCCTAGGGCCTTTTCATAGAGAAAGGGTTGTTTTGCAACTCTGATTTGCTGCTGCAGTCTAACCAGGAAGAAAACTAGGGTTTCAAAGGAATCAATGGAGGAGATCCTGGATAAGGTGACACTAACTGAGACGTGGAGCTTGCAGGTGGGGTGAGGTCTGGGGGCCCACAGAACATTTTGTCTAGAGGGAGAAACAGCCTCCCACATCATCCAGTGAAGCTTGGCCTACAGAAACATCGAGAACTTTTGCCAGCTTCACAGCCAACCAATTGGCTTCTTTAGCAGAGAGGCTGAAAGAAGTCTTCAGATGACCAAAGCCAGACCAACATTGGAGGCAGGAAGAAAAGACAGGCAATTCTGCCATGCTTGGGGCCCTTAAGCAGCCCTTCCTCTTGTTCTGAACTTGCCAGATGCTGCTTTAACTGAGTAGTATAAAAAAGGTGGTTTATACCAAGTTAGATTAGCTCCCTCCTTCCAGGTTTTGGCTGGGCTGAAGAGCAGCAACGGGTCCGAATTCTCCCAGGGCGCTTCAGCTGCACCCCTAATCGCAACACCCTCCTTTCCACACCACACTGAGCCCTAAAACCCTGAGGCTGGCTGCTAATCCTAACTGCCTGCGCAGGGCGTTCATTCCAGCCACTTAATTCTGCGGCAGTAACGGGCTTTTGCGTGTCCGGCTGATGATCAGCAATAGCATCCCGACACCAATATTTCTGCACTAGTTCACCACTACTCTGCTCCCCAAGTCAAAAAACACGTCCACATGCTTGGATAAGCCAGAGGTCTCCATCGTTTTTGAGCTCCAGGTTCAGATTTGGCTCTTGAGCTGGCTGCCACCCCGCAAAAAACAACAGGGCGAGAGGAAACTTTTTCTGACCTCTTTCTTATTGCATTCAGATGAAAATAAAAAAGGTAAAGGTAAAGGTTCCCCCGCACATGTGTGCTAGTCGTTTCCAACTCTAGGGGCCGGTGCTCATCTCCGTTTTAAAGCCGAAGAGCCAGCGCTTGTCCGAGGACGTCTCTGTGGTCATGTGGCCAGCATGACTAGATGCCAAAGGCGCATGGAAGGCTGTTACCTTCCCACCGTATAGTGGCCCCTATTTTTCTACTTGCATTTTTACGTGCTTTTGAACTGCTAGGTTGGCAGAGGCTGGGACGAGTAACAGGCGCTCACTCTGCTACGCGGCACCCGGGATTCGACCCGCCAAACTGCCGACCTTCTGATCGACAAGCTCAGCGTCCTAACCCACTGAGCCACCGCATCCCTCAGATGCAAATAAGACAGTATTAACTTTTATCACGCTTGCAAGACTTTGGGGCAGATTGTTGAGGTGCATGCAAACTTTCTCAGCATCCTGGCTTGATTTCTAAATGAAGATTTGATTAACTCTAAATATCCCTTAACTGGCCAGGTTCAGACGAGACGCTAAGCCAGCTGCAAATCCAGCCCTTTGCATGATGCAAGGAACGCAGCTGGAGGCAGCCTCTGCAGCCTGTTCACCCACTGAGGTATCCAGTCTCACAAAAGGGATGCTATGGGTGATGCACACCCACCCACCCACGCCTGACTTTGGCTAATTTCCAGATTTGGGGGGGGGGAGGGATAAAATGTGCTAGCTTTCATAATAAGCAATCATCAGGGCAATAGTCGGAGAGATTATTAACAAATTAGAGAAATGGCATTTCCCTCTCTGCTGGCAAATGAGAGATGTCACCCAAACTCGTTGATGTGAGAAGGGAGGAGATAAGAGATATTTTGGAGAGGAGGGAGAGGGAGGAGAGGGAGGAGGAAGAGGCAGTGGGCTTATCTGGGATGACTCAGAAACATTCATTCCTTAACCCTATTCCAGTCAAGGTCAATAGCTGCATTCCTCTCTCCGTTTCATCCTTTCCACAAAACACGTTGCTACAGAACAATGAAGAGTCATCTTTTTTCTTTCTCTTCCAAGTGCCCCAAAGGTGCTTCTTCAGGAGGCAACTGGACTTTCTTGTTTTCCTTTGAAGACATTTTGCTTCTCATCCCAGAAGCTTCTTCAGCTCTGACTGGATGGTAGGGAACGAGAGGATTTATCTTCCTTGCAGACAGCTGGTCATTTGCATAGAAGAGGCCATCCATGTCAAAACTGAACAGCCCTCCCTCAACAGAGGGGGAGGGATGTGACATCACCTATCTCCAGTCTACGACAGGGGTCTCCAACCTTGGCAACTTTTAAGACTTGTGGACTTCAGCTCCCAGAATTCCTCAGCCAGCAAAGCAGTTCCAAGAAGGCTCCACCTCTTTTTGCACCACTCAGGTGACCCTGAGGACACAGATAAGCCTTCAAGTGGCCTCAACGACCCTCTAGAACAGGGGTAGGCAACCTTGGCTCTTTTATGACTCGTGGACATAAAAGAGCCAAGGTTGCCTATCCATGCTCTAGAAGGCAAATGACCAGCTGTCCACAAGGAGCATAAATCCTTCCATTCCCCACCAACCAGTCAGAGCTGAAGAAGCTTCTTGGATGAGAAGCAAAACGTCTTCAAAGGAAAAACAAAGAAAGTCCAGTGGCCTCCTGAAAAAGCACCTTTGGGACAACCTGGAGGAGTGAGAATCTCCACAGCCATTTTCCTCCAAGTGGCCAGTCTGGATAGCAGCTGGGTTTACTGTTCGGCCTGGGAAGTTTTGCCACACAATCGCAGAAAGGAACATTCCCGTGTCACAGCACGGCTCTCCCCATGTACGGTGGAAAGCCATAGCATGATTGGTCTGGCGCTGGTTCTATGTATTATGTGGGAAGCCAGCCATCGTGGCACTTTCAGCAACTACTGTTACAACAGATTGCGGCTCAGTAGATGTATGAATCAAGAGTCTTATGGGAAGGTCTAGTGAATCCATTTCTAGAGCTGTTGCAAGGGCCCTGACAGTTATTCAGGTCAAGGGCTGATCAGCCCAGCTCTGGCCAACCAGAGGCATCTGGAGGCTCCCCAACGTGGATGGGGAGATCCTGTCCTCTTCCCCTGTGCTCTTCCAAGTCCACTGGCTGGTATTCAGGGAGGAAACACAGCCACCAAGAGTAGAAACACCACGGGGGACCTGATCCTCCATGCATTTCTCCAGCTCCTTAAAAAAAAGTCACCACCATTTCTGAAGTTTGCTCAGTCCTGAATTTCTGCACATCCAACTGGAATGGACAACCCTAGGAATAAGAAAGGTTTCCAGAATTTGCATGCATTCAAGTCTATGGAGTCATGGGACTCCCTGATCTCTTTTTAGCTTCGTTAAAGCTCCTAAACTTTTAGTTGGCATTATCTTCACCTTGCCTTCGTGGCCTCCACTGGGAAGGAACCAAGCTGTAGGAAGGATGCCTGCTAGCATTATGGGGAATGCTATGCCTAGGGACGAAAACCATAAGAAATTGTGCCAGGACCAGCAACCTATGGCTACGCGGGGCTCTTCCATTGCTCAAAGAGGAAACAAGAGATGGGATTCTTCCTTGAGACCCAAATCAAAGCACTGGTCCAGTCATGCCACCATTCCAGAGACAACAGAAGGACCATCTGTCCCTCCAGGTGAGCAGGGTTGCGGCCCCCCTGTTGAGCATCTCCAAAGATAAGATCCAGGGGGCGGAACTGCCTGTCACCGGGACTGCAGCTCTGTTCAGGAGGGGGCTTAAAAACCCATGGACTGGCCTAGGCCGTGAGTGCTCTACCTTATTGTTTCCATAATCACCATTGTAGATGTTTTAATATACTAAAATAAACTACCAGCAGCCTTAAATCTTAATAATAAAGTACAGTTGGCTCATTGTGTCAGCTTTCCCCAAACCCTGAAAATCAAGTTACTCCAGAGCGCTTCTGGTGAATCAAAAGAGGTCCAGTTCAAATTATTTCACATATTCTTCCTCTTACCGTGAATGTCTTATTTAGACTTATTTGTCCTTTCCTGATCTCGTGATAATTTTTTTTTGTTTTTTTAAGCTCTCAGCTGCCCACATTCATTTTGGAAATGGTTAGCCTTAGAAATTTGTTTTATAAATAAACACTCATATTACTTGCAATTCCTGCACTATTGAGACTGTAGTGATAGGAAGAGAGAGAGGGAGGGAGGGGGGAGGGAGGGAGGAAGGAAGGAAGGAGAGGGAGGGAGGGAGGGAGGGAGGAGGATATAAATCAATATAAAATTAAACATAAATTTATAGGGGGTCCCCTCAAGAGGTACTCACCAACCTAAGGGTGACCAGCCCTACCCGTCTCTTTCATTCACTGATAATATACATCACTCACTTTGAATTCAGGAATCTGTTCTTCTTCTGCTTTGCAAGCAGCTAATACAATGCTCTGTATTCGCTCCTCCACACAGAAGATGCATTTTCAGCCAGCCTCTTACCCAACCGCCCGGTCATCAGTCCTCCCTCCCTCAGAGAGACCCCCCCTACCCTGCCACCTTCTTGCCTTAAGTACAGCCCACAAAGCAAATAGTTTACACCTGCAAGCCAGGAATCACATGCATGCATTAATTAATCGGACAATCAGATGTGGCTTGATATCAGGGTTTCTGATAGGGTTGCTGAAATTGGGCTTGTTGGAACTTAGTGACCGGCATCTACTCTTGGAAGACTAGCAGGCAGAATTGTGACAATTCAGGAAAATGTGATTCTGAGCTAAACTTTGCAGCACACTGTGTGAACAAGTTGAAAAATCTGCCAGTTAGGAAATCTGCCAGCTAATCTACGCAGCATTCTTTGCCAACGCTCTCTCAGAAAATGGAGACTCAGATCTGCATTAATGGGCAGGCACATTGCTTCTAATGTGGCAATCACAGACTAGTTCAAATTGTGTGCGTACGTACACACACACACACACACACACACACACACAAACAGAGAGAGAGAGAGAGAGAGAGAGAGAGAGAGAGAGAGAGAGAGAGAGAGAGAGAGAGAGAGAGAGAGATATTCAAATTCAACTTTCCGGCCTGCACTTATTGCTTTGGGACAGGTTTCCGGCACAGGTCAGAAAGGACATGAAAACATGAGGTAAACATCTGGATTTCAAGCCCCAGTTGCAAGTTATGACCATGAATCACTGGAAACTTCCAGTAGACATGCCCAAAATGCCATGTGATTTTATTTTGACACACTCTGAGATTTGCAAAGAGATTCTGACCAGTGCCAGGATGAGACTCCACTGGGAGAAACAAAAATGCAGGCAGCCAACTTTTTTTGCCTCTCACTACAAAAACGTCCTCCTGGATGGCTTACCGTTTTAGGGGTGTGTCGAACGGGGATCCCGGCTGGAAAGAGTCGGCCTGGCCGGGCTTCAGGGCTCCCCAATAACCCAACCAGCTATTGCCCCCATATACCCCCGAGGGGCTTCATCCCTAGAGGAGCGCTGGTTGGCCAAGGTTTCGGTGCCCGGCCAGACCCACCAGAAGAGGCAAGATAACCAACAGGTTTCTGCTTTGCTAAAATCTGTGCTTCTTCCTTAAGCTCTTACACCCTGCCTGGGCAGTTTGCACCACGGCCCAAAGGATTAGGCTGCTCCCCAGGTGGCCGGTGACTCAGAAGCAGGGGAAGGGAGGGTTCTCACCGACCGAAACACGGGCACATCCGAGGCAACCCTCACCAGCTGGGCATCTTGCAAACGTGTGTTATACAATTCCTGTCTGGCACAGAACCGCTGGGAAGGCAGGGCCCCGGCCAGGCACGGTTTATACAGGTATAACTTTGACTTACAGCCATTCATTTAGTGACCATTCAAAGTTACAACATCACTGAAAAAAGCAACTCACAAACGCTGCGGCACCCCGATGGACATGTGATCAAAATTCAGACACTTGGCAACTGGTTCCTATTTATGACGAACGCAGTGTCCCCCCCGGGGGGGAGGTCGTGTGATTGTCTTTTGAGACTTTCTGACCAGCAAAATCAGTGGGGAAGCCAGATTCACATAACTGCAGTGATTCGCTTAACAACGGTGGCCAGAAAGGTTGTAAAATGGAGCAAAATTCAGTTGTCTTGCTTAGCAATGGAAACTTTGGGCTCAGTTGGGGTTGTAAGTCGAGGACCATCTGCATACTGCTGCTGGTAACCGGTGACCCCACCAAAGAGAGTTTCCCACCAAGGTGCTATCACGAGTCAACCTGACGGGGTACTGAGGAAGCCCGCTCCAATCATAGAAGCCGAAGGGGGAGAAGAGGGATCTGGGTTCCCAAGGGACGGGCTTTTCATGGTCAGCCTTGTGTGGGCAGCTGGACCCAGGCACGTGCCAAATAATGAAATGTGCAAGAGTTATTTATTAAGAACAAACAGATCAGTCACGGTAACCTGTGAAATTGGCTTGCTGGCTTTGTCTTCCCACATTTCCTAAGGAGGCTTCTTACACTGCTGAAAATCTCTCTGTGTGAGTCTCTCTCTCTCTCTCTCTTTCTCCCTGCTGCTCCCAACCTCGCAGCCCTATTTGTAAACTTCCATTGCCCAACCTGGAAGCAGCCATATCTGAACTCTCAAGGCACCTCTGGTGCCAGGAAGCTGCCAGCGGGCAGGGCAGGTTCTGCTGCCGGTCAGGCCAGCAGCAGCACAGTGGCTGTGCCAACGGCTCCCACTTCATTCCAGGCTGTTGGCTACAAAGAAAAGCCAGGGACAGGCTGGTCAGAGCACCGCAGGAGAGGCTGAAACCTCCACCCTGAAACACCTTCTCTGCTCTTTGGGTTTTATTGCTTGCTGGCAGAGAAAGAAGGCGCAGAGGAATCCTTCCCAGGGCGGAGGAAGAAAGCTGTAGAATGAAGGGTTACCAATCAATTGGCTGGGAGACCTCCCTTCGTGTAGGCAGCCTACCTCCCAGTTGTTGGAGAGCCACAACAGGGAAAGACTCCTGGTCTCAGGTCTGGATTATTGGGACCAGAAGACTGACAAAGAGCTGGAGCAGCCAACAGAGACTGAAGATAGGAAGATACCTCCAATGATGGCAACGTTCAGCCATCAGCCACTTCTCATCGTCTTTGCTTTGACCACTGCAGGAGACAGGATGGGATGATTCCCTTCCAACTCTACAAGTTTTTGATCCAACCTGCAAGAGTGTTTGTCTTCCTCCCCAGCTTGCATCACTTGTGCCCCCCCCTTCCTGTTGCTACCAACTGAGGTTGTGGCCTCCCAAACAGCAGAAACAGCAGTAAAGTTGTATTAGTCTAAAACCCTCAGAAACCAAGAAGTGACCTCATTCTGACAGATGAAAGCCAGCTCCTCCTACTCATGAAACATAAAGGGCAGGTATTCCAGGGCAGAGGACCTAGAGTGTTCTTCTGCTTCCAGAATAGTTTTCTTCTTGTGATGGGTGTGTACAGCTCACCCAGTTCTCTTGAGTAATTTCTAACGCTGGAGAAGTTAGAAGAGCTGAAGAGGACAGCCAGCAGCAAGGAGGATGACCTCACTTACAAGGGCAATAGGGACGCTGTTGGAAGACCTGATGGCCAAGGTTGGAGACAGATCTTCAAAAGGTCTAGCTATGTGGTTGCTAAGTCAACCACATAGTGATCGATCTATCTATCTATCTATCTATCTATCTATCTATCTATCTATCTATCTATCTATCTATCTATCTATCCATCCATCCATCCATCCACCCATCCACCCACATACACAACTTGTACTTGTGTATGCACATCATGTGCGTAAGAGGATTCAACCTACAACCAAGTGCTACAGCCCAGAAACAGGGTTTTATCGCTTTTATCTGCCTTTTGGGAGAATCAGAACGAAACATTCCTTCCAGTCCACAGGCAGAAAAAATAATGCAAGAATAAGGAGACCAACCACTTTTTAAAAATTCACACACATTTAACAAGCCTCCATCCATTTAGGGAATAAGCCCATAAGGCAGAAAGGCCTGCTGGTTTTCTATTTAAATAGGATTTATAAAACCCAAGAAACCAGAACATCTACAAGTGGCTTTCCATCTGCAGATGCAAATCCATTCTACCGCCTCATTTTGTTCCATGTTAGGAACAAGGTCTTGTCAGATCCAACAGATGATTAGAAAGCCTTCACAACCTCCCAGGTCGGGCAAGGAAATCTGCAGATTCTCAAAGCCTCCAATCCTCATCCTTTCCAAATTCCACTTTGCTGGATGAGGGATTTCCACCAGTTTGGTCCCTCGGCTTAGTCACTTTGGAGACAATTTGCCACTACAAGCCTATTCTTGAGCCTCAGGACCGTAAGATCACCAACAAAAATGCCCCATTTTTAAAGCTGTCATTTGGGCTGCTCAGCTCCAGCCCACCAGCAGCCTCAAAACATTGGGAAGCCGGTTGGTGTCCCCACAGTCTCTGCATTAGTCTTGCAAGATGCTGAGACTGCTGACAAAGCCTCGACTTCCTTGTAGGTCCTTTGCCGAAGGAAGCTGTGAAGTCAGCACTCGGTGCAGGAAAAACAGCTGGCTCCACAAAGCCGGAGCAGCCAGCCAGCCACCCAACTGTGTATTAATTAGCACCTCATTACTGCCATCGATACTATGGGCTAAATTCACACTTTCAGACATAAATGTGAGCTATGCAGGAAAACATTCCTCTCTGTTTATCGCCTGGGTGAAAAAAGAGCCACTTGCTTACCCACCAGTTCCTTTCTCCCTATCCTTGAACCCCACTTGCTTGACACCCCCACCCCCCACCCCAAAAAAAGGATGCTAGCTATTTGCACAAAATTATTTGCTATGCAACACCCCATGCTGTAAAGAATATGCTGCGGTCAACAAAGAGAGTCACAAGGGGACACAAACATTACGACACAAAAACACTCCAACTTCCCACGGCAGGCCAGATACCAAAATAGAAATGAGAGGTT
Organism: Vipera ursinii; assembly: GCF_947247035.1. Lineage (NCBI taxonomy): Eukaryota > Metazoa > Chordata > Lepidosauria > Squamata > Viperidae > Vipera > Vipera ursinii. The sequence goes on along the minus strand of NC_139520.1, from coordinate 21,878,127 downwards.
GTAAGCTAAAAGCAGCTGCTGGATTGGTTGTTTGCAAAAAAAAAAAAAAAAGACACACGCTCCATGCCAAACAAACATATTCCCTTGCAAAGAGGCGGAAGACAAAGCCGTTTCAGGGCAGGGTGGCTGAGAATTACCCAGGGCACAAACAAGGTTCTAGGTTGGGAGCCAGCTCAGCTCCGGGACATACATGTGCTGCCTTAGAATGGGATGTCCTGGGCATGGGCAGAGTGTGTTCCACGATCATAAAACAAGGAACAGGGCGCCACCCTGTAGTAGAAGCAATTCTGATGCCAACTTCTGTAGCCTTGGTAGACTCAGGGCAACTTTTATACACATATATTTGTGTGTGCCTGTGCATAATCTCCTCCTGAGTTCATTTTAGTTATTCTGAGGATTAAAGAAAAGTCAGGGAGCTTGCTTTGGAGGATTGTAAGCTTGCTTGTAATATTGCTTAAAATGGTCATTTTGCAGCGAAGTCTTTGGAATATATTAATGCATAGTATGTGCAACTCAGTGGTTCTAATCCAGGGGTCTGTCTCCAAACTTGGCAACTTTAAGACCTGTGCACTTCAATTCCCAGAATTCCTCAGCCCGCTTTAATTGGAGGACAAACAGTCTAGGTGTTATTTCTGCATTGAACAGAGCAAAGCCAAAAGGATCTGGGAGGGCCTGTAAGTCCAAATCCAGGAGCTTCCCTGGTTTGTGGGTTTTTCCCACTCCCGGGGAGCAGCACTGACATTTTGCTAACCTAAGGAAAGTGCGCAAACAGGAAATATTTTGCATAGCAGACATGGGCAAAAAGCTTCTCAGGCCACAACTGAGGCAGTGCCAGGCTAAGTGGGTGCTTTGCCCCTCTTGTTGGGCACTGGCCTTTTTGCGCAAGTCCAGGAAGAGCTCCCCGCCCACAATGAATATCCGGAGCTGAGTTCAAATCAAGCCAGAGAGAGTTTGAGCTGGTCCAGAAGCAGCCAGGCACAAATCTCTGGTTGCCCATCCTGATGGCTGGAGCGCACTGCCAAGCCTGGACGTTGGGGGGGGAGGGGGAGATATCTCTCTTTTTAATGTTTATTAAAAAGACACATTTGCTACACTTAGCAGAACCACTGATTAGGATCCAAAAGCTTACTTTGAACCAAGTCACATCTGGGGCTGATAAACAGACCCAGGGAGCCTTTAAAAAAGAATGTTTTGTATATCTCTCTATCTATTTCAGAGGGAGCGTAAGGAAAGCCCCCACCTCCATCCAATCATTAAAATGCCTGCATTAATCACATTGGCAATGGAACAAATTGCCATGCCCCCCCATCCCCTTCCCCCCTCCCCCCAGCTCTCCTTCCCAGGTCCTGTTCTCGCAGCCGACCAATCCTTCTGCCATCTGTTTGGCGGCGATAAAGCGCCTTTTATCTGACTCTGCCATCTTTATCAGGGGGAGAGATCAAGAACTCAGCTTATCAGCACCTCCAATCTCTTCGGCAGAAAGCGACAGCGGAAGGGAGGGGGCCGAAAGTGGGGGAGGGGGGGAGACAGAGAAGTTCTACTAAACTTCAAGGCATCCATTTTTTCACCCCACCCGCCTAGCCAAATTGGGGTGCCCACTGTGGTGTGCAAGAAAACACCCTGCAAGCACACACACACGCGCGCACACACACTCAGATATCCCCTCCCCAAGCACAGCCCCCCCAAGTGCAAGCGGATTGCCCTCTAGGCTTTATCAGCCCCCGCCCCCCCAATTGAAGAGCCCAGGACCGACTCTTGCCACACACAGCCTCATTTCCCTCCTCTGCCCACACGCCCATGTTTGAAGTTAATAAATGTAACTGGCTATCTCTGCGGAGAATCAGCTCCTGGCCCTTTTTTTATTTTATTTTTTTCTATTATTATCAGCTGTCCACATCTATCAAGCAGCAGAACAAAAGAGCCTGGAGAGGAAGGGAGAGCGAAGGAAACAAAACAAATATTGCCAGATGCGTCCTGATGCTGTTCTGAAGCTTTTCCTCCGAAGGGAGGAAAAACTTGATCAGGAAGGAGAAGAAAGAGAAGACGGAGGATTCACAGGATCAACGCGGCAGCTCTCCTATTTAAGGGCAGATGGCAGCAATTCCTCTCTTCTTTCTCCCCCCAAAAAGCCAAGGGAGCAAATTGCCAGGGCAAAACTGCAGGGGGGGGGGGGCTTAAAAATCAAAACCAGCAAAAATCCTCCTAAGGGAGGATTGTTTTGGTCCCTCCATCCAAGGTGGCAGCACCATCCTCTTCCAGTTGCCACCAGCCTTTAATGCTACAGCTCAACTCTTTCCAGCCCTGGAGGGAGCAGCGGTCTGAGTCAAGAGTGGCCAAACTGCCAGTGGGCATCCTGCAGCACAGGACAGCCCGTGTGTGTGTGTGTGTGTGTGTGTGTGTGCGCGCGCGTACAGTCACCAAATTGGTCCCACTGACCTCCAAGCAAGTTAACATGGCTAACCACCAGCATACGGGCAACAGCTTCCCATTCTGTCCACACAAAAGTCACGGAAGAAATTAGCCAGGAAGCTTCCATTGGCCACCTCACGAGAGACCCTCTTCCCATATTCAGAAATAAGTGGGGGGATCTTTGTGCCCAGATCGGGATGGAGCCCTATCTTGGCAGAGTTGGGCAGGGACCTCAGGCAGAGGGAAAACCAGGCATGGCTCACGAGGCCCTTCAGCTCTTCCGGGGTGAGGGATGAGCCGTCCCAGTCTCCACCCAGCCTTGAGGAAGGAGGCGGCAGGGCTGGAAAAAAGGCCACAGGAAGATGCTCTTGAGGTCTCAGTACCTTTTTAGCACCCTCTCGACTAATCCACCTGGGACCTGCCAGAGGTTTGGAAGGACACCTTCCATTCTCCCTGGCCGCTGCTCTCACTGAAAGGTCCCACGGGTGATGCTAGGAGAGATCGTGGGGTGTTTGGGAATCCAATCAGGGTGCAGCTTAATCTCAGGGGGCACCCTCAATTCTACTTTCTCTATAACTCTCAACTCCCCAGAAAGAGAGGAGGAGGAATGTAGGAGGTGAGGAGGGGTGCCCCAAACAGAGGGGGGAGGCTTTGGGCTCACGTGGGCAGCTGCTCCAAGAAGACCCAAGGGTCACATGTCCTTCAAGCGCCAGGTTCTTGGACTGGCTCTCCAATGTCTTGAACAATAATTTGCCAGCCAAGCGAGCTTTAGCCAAAGGGAAGGGAGACCACACTCATTTCAGGAACCTGCCCCGAATCCCCACAACCCACAGGAATTGCACTCCCCGCTCCTTGATCCGCCTTGCCGCTGTTAGTCCCAACACACAAAACTCCCAGCCAGGCCGAGCTGATCTTCCTCCTGGTTCCTTTATTTGTTTCCAGGTTTTGGGTTTCCCCCCTTCCAAATTCAGGACTGGGCAGCTAATCCACAATCACTGCATGAGCTCTGCTGCACATCTGGATCCCAAAGTCCATCTACAAGGCCTTGCAAAATTCGGCAGGTTTGGGGCCACTCTGATATTTGGAGGGATGGGGTTCTCAAGGGTGGGTGTCAGAGGAGAAGTGGGGCTCTAGCCCACTCCAAAAGATGGAACCCAGAGCAGGGGGTCTCCTGCCGGATCTGATGGGAGCAGGCAGGCCCCCAAATAACCTGGCCCCGTGCCCTTTTCCCTTGAAAGCACCCCCAAACCAGTGAGTTAGTTCTAGAAGCTGAAGATTTATTATTTGTTCGCTGTTAAGTTTATATGCCATTTTCTGCATGGCTTAAAGCTACTAAACAGCACTATATGAAAACAATTACAAATATAGGAACAATTAAAATCACGCAGGAACTAAATATAAAGACGCTATTTGAAGACCCGTTTCTAGGGAGGATTCTTCTTATTGAACTTCCACGGAGAGAAGACTTGGTGTGTGTGTGTGTGTGTGTGTGTGTGTGTGTGTGTGTGTGTGTTGACTCGGGAGTCTTAGGACAGGGTTGATTCTCCTATGCTCCAATTTTGGAAGGAGGCTCCAGGTCACAGGGCAACATCTGCCTGGCCTTCTGAGACTTGCTCTTCCAGGAAGGACCAAAATCAGGGCTGGCTGGACACTCCCCATGGAGCCCCTGGTCAAGGGCCAAAAGCTCTTTTCAAAGCCTAGGTCCTAGGAGATGGCTGGGAGAAAGGCGGAAGTCTTCTCCATGGGTGATCAGCGAGAGACAAATATTTTTGTCTATATCTCAAGAGGGGGCTGCTGTGAATTGTCCCAGGAGAAGCAGACGTGATCATCTCTAAAGGGAAGGGCCAGGAAGATATTTATCCTGGAATCCGGTGTTTTCGGACAACGAACCAAGGAAGACCGGGCACAATCCCTCCAAGGACAAACAAACAGCTGCCTATCTCGCCCGCCATCCAATATAAAATGGCACCAACTCACGGGTTAAATATAGTCCAGCAGCCGATCCTTATCTAATCAGCTTTGGCCCATCACAGACTTCCTCTCTCTGAAAACGATCTCCCATTCTTTCAACATTATCAGCATCTCACATCCAGCACCGGGCAACGGGGGTGGGGAGCCTCGGCCAAACCGAAGCATAGCCAGGAAGCCGGCAAAGCAACTCGGCAGCTCTGAGCCGAGGAGACCCAGATGACCTCCTCCGGGCCTTTGGCCAAAACAAGGACAGGGCAGCTGATCTTTTGCTCTGATGGACACAGGAAACACAAACAAGCAAAATGAGAACTCCCCTTCCCAAACTCTCTCCTCTGCCTGCATTTTCCTGCTTTGCATTTCCCAGGAAGGGGCAATGGAGCCAGGTGTCCCCCCCTTGCATTTCCCCCCCTGGTTTGGGCTACCCCTCTCTTGCCCCAGTCCTTGGTCTTTCTCCCTTCCGGAAAGCGGCTGCTGGTTGTCATGCCCAGAACTGCCTAGCTCAACCAAGGGCCCGATCCATCTTCGGATCCCCCTCTGCCCCCTCCCTCAGAAGCGGAGGTGGCCAGGCAGGGCTGGCAAGGAAGGGCTGCCAGTTAATGCAGCTGCAAGGAAGCTAACAACTCTTGCTGGGCAAAGCAGATTTGAAAGGAGAAAGAGGAAGAAAGGTGGGTCAAAAGAGAGGAGCAGCACAAGACCTGCTGGGAAGGAAGGACTGAGACCCCAGGAGGAGCCATGCCCCCCCCCCCAAATAGCTCATCTTAATCCACTGAGAACAATCCACTAGATGTACCTGATTGCACAAATCTGGCTCAGGGAAGAGAATCATTTCATTATCAGCCCAGGGAGGGAAGAAGCAAGGAATATTGCAAGAACAGCCAGAGATCCAGAAAAAAACTAATGGGAATCCAAATGGGCTGGGGGTGGAGGACAAGAAGAACTTCCATCCAATTTTTTGAAGAAGAAAAAAAAAGTTTGCCTGGATCTTATCTTTGGAACAAATCACTGAGCAGGCAAACAGGTAGATGCAGCTTAGAACGGCAATTATTTCCCCAGTGAAGATAAAGTGCATTATCACCGGGGTGGGGGTGAGAGGGAACCGCACTATCCAGAGATCTCAATCTGGCCTTATCAATGTGGAGATCTGTTCAGGAAGGAAGGAGAGAGAGAGAAAAAGAGAGAGAGAGGGAGGGACGGTGAAAAGCAGACAAACCTGCCAGTGGAAAAGTTTTTCTGCTTGATACTAAAAGGCACCGACACCCCGTCCTCCCCCCCCCTTTCCTCCGCAGCCCCCTCTACCTCCTTTCCCACAGCAGAAACTCCGGGTCAGCCTGGCATTTTGCAAGAGGGATTTTATCAGGAACTGCCAAGAGAAAAGCCTGACTCCAGGTCTCGTGGGAACGGGGAGGCTACCCCCCACACATTCAGGTGGGCTCTCTCTGGGTCAGGTCGAACAAAGGAGGTGCGCTTAGAAGGGCCCCAGATGGATGTGGCTTCCCGCATCAACTCTCCGGGTTTAAAGTCTGCCGTGTGCCGGCTTCGGAGTTCCACCGCACGCTTCGCTCCACGCGGCTCCTCTCGTCCTTTCCTTCCTTCTTTCCTTCCCTCCCTCCCTCCCTCTCTCATCCGCAAAAGTCCCTCCAGATGAAACTTCCCAGCGCAAGAAACGGGAGTGAGTCAAGCGCGAGATAAGATCGTAATTTCAGCCCGTCCCGACAGGGCGATCTTATCTCGGCGGGGCTCGCAGAAAGGAATATTTTAAGGGCTTATCGCGGCTCTCATCGGGGCGGCGGTCGCGCCGGGGAAGCGGCCAGAGGCGGAGCGGCAGGCCAAGGACGACCCCCGCCCGGAGAAAAGGGGGCGCCTGGGAGCGGGGCGGCAGCTGTCAGTCACCGCGGGCCGCGGGGAGGGGGGGCAGCTGCCAGGAAGCCCCCGCCAAGCCGGGCCCGCGGAGGGGGGGCAGCGCCGGCGGGACCCCCGAACGGAACCAGCGCTTCAAGTTGCGGAGGCAGAGTTGGCGCGGGGCTCGGCGGGGGCCGTCCGGGTGCCGGGCCGCGGGAAGGGGGCGCCGGCAGCCCAGGCGAACCCCGCGGCCGGACGGGGGAGAGGCGGGCTCACGTTTGATCTGCCGGGGCTTGCTCTGCTTCCTCCTGGACATCGCGGGGCGGCGGCTCCGAGTCCCTCCGGCGGCGGCGGCGGCTGCAGAGGCAGGGCGAAGGCGAGGCGGGCGGCGCTCATGCCCACCCGGCGCTCCCAGGACCGGGCGGCGGGCAGAGGCAGAGAGGCGGGCGGGCGGGCGGGCTCCCTCCGCGGCGCCCTGCTGGCCACCCGGCACCGGCCGCCGGCTTCCCTGCTCGGGCTGCTCTCCGCCTCCTCCTCTTCCTCCTCCGCCTCCTCTTCCTCCTCCGCCCCCCCCTCCCGCCGCCGCCGGACCTGCCCTCTGCGCGCGCGCGCTTTTTCTCAATGGAGCCCGGGCGGCAGCTGGCGAGGCGAACGCGGCGGGGGGCGTGGCCACGGCCAGGCAGCTCCCAGTTCATAGGGCGGCCGCGGGCGGGCCGGACACGCCCACCGGATAGGGCGGCCCGGGGAGGAGAGGAGGAGGCGGCGAGGGGCGGGGCGGGCGGTGACTGACACCCGGAGCGAGTCTCCGCCTCGGCGTTGCCTGTTAAACTAGGATTGAGCAAACCGGCTTGCTCGGAGTTTGGATGGAGGGTTTGGGGGCAGGGAGGGTCTTGGGCGGGGGGGGGGGCTTTGCCCATGCTTGCTGATCTTTCGCTTGAGGGGCTGCCACAAAAAGAGGGCATCCAACTATTCTCCAAGGCCCCGGAGGGCAGGAGCAGAAACAACGGTTGGAAGCTGGCGAAGAGAGCAGCAACCTGGAATTAAGGAGAAACTTCCTGACGGTGAGGACAATTGACCAGTGGGACAGAAGTTGCCTCCAGAAATCGTGGGCGCTCCATCACTGGAGGTCTTTAAGAAGAGACTGGACGGTCACTGGAATGGCGTAGGGTCTCCTGCTTGAGCAGGGGGTGGACTAGAAGGCCTCCAAAGTCCCTTCCAGCTCTATTCTAGTCTTCCCCCCCCCCGGAACAATTGCAGGCAAAGACGCAAACTCAGACCCCCACCAAGCCCATAGTTACTTCAGGATTATGGGTTTCTTCGGGCAAATGCATGGCTTGCCTGCCCAGAGATTGACTAATGGATCGTGTGCCATCGAGTCCGTATTGACTCTTAACAACCATCAATATCTGGGAAGATGCTGGAAAAGACAATAACCCAAAACTACATTGCGAACATCTAGAAACAAAGTTATAACTAGAAGCCAGAACGGGTTTTGTTAAAAACAGATCAGGCCAAACCAATCTGATTTCATTCTTTGACAAAGTGACTAAACAGACCAGCAAAATGCAGTGGACACAATATACTTAGATTTCAGTCAGGCATTCGACAAAGCAGACCACAACCTACCACTTATATAAGCTAGAAAAATGTGGGATAGTCAACATCACCACCAGATGGATTTGTAACTGGCTGACAAACTATTTTTAAGAAGAAACTCAACAGCTGCATGTCTCAGATTGGGTAGGCTCTCCTGCTTGAGCTGGGGGCTGGACTAGAAGACCTCCAAGGTCTCTTCCGGCTCGGTTCTGATTGAACCACGTAGGCAGACCTTCTCCGGGAGGATAGATACCCAACCTGGTTTTTCAGGTCTTCCGATGGTGTCCTTGTCACCGTGGCAGCTGAGTCCATCCACCTGGCCGCTGGCCAAACTCTTCCTTTCTAACTTCTCTATAGTTAGAGATTTCTGAAGAAAACCTCATGAGCCAGATCTTCCCATACGCACCACTGCCACAAGAAGAAGACCGTGCCTTGACCAGAAAAATAAGTCCTTTCCCCTAACCACCATCCCGTCGCCACTCACACAACCAAGACGACGAACCCTCACCAGGACATTTAGAGAAGAGCCCCAAGTTAGATGATCTCTGTGGAGGCCTTAAGCAAAAGCCCTGTTGAAATGGGACTGTTTGTTCATTTTAATTTTTGCTTCTGTCCCGTGATGGGCATATTCAGACAGGTGGGAAAACTGATGTTCCCTCCCACTTCTGTATGAATGCAGCCCAGTCAGGTTTAAGAACCTGTGAAAGAGAAAGAGGGAGAGAGAGAGAGAGAGAAGAGAGGGAGGGAGGGAGGGAGAGGGAGGGAGGGAGGGACGGGGGGGGGGGAGAGAGAGAATGCCCATGCATCAGAGTGCGTGGTCCTGCTTGACTGTGTCTGTAGAGAGATTCATATTGCACTCCAATAAACAGAATGTTTTCCTGCAGACGGAATTACATGCCTGCAGAGGAGAGATAATACGCAAGCCATCGCCATCCCCATTGTGTGCGAAATAGCATATTTTTATGGAACTGTGTACATTTGTATTAGTGCCAATTAATCAGGGACGATATTAAGAAGGATGCAGAAAGGGGACTGGGAGGAGCTGAGGGGGGCAAGGAAGGGGAAGAGCAGATTGGCGGACCAGGGGATTATCCTAAGGCAAAGAAAGAAAGAAGTGAGAAAATGGCTGAACTTTGGCCAAACCCAACTGACAGCAATGGTCAGGCCAGGGTTGGAAGTGGTCAGCTGGTAGACACCCCACCTCCATCCCAACTTCCTGGCATGGCTTGCTGTGCTCCAGAACAATGTTTCTCAATCTTGGCACTTGGCACTCAACTCCCAGAATTCCCCAGCCAGCATGAGGTAAGGGAAGAGGGGGCTGGGGGAAGAGCCTTGCTCAAGAACAGGCAGCAGAGGAAGATGCAGCCTTCACATGGTCAGAGACACTCTGTGTGTGCCTAAGGGCAGAGCCCTGGTGGTGCACCCCACAAGGAGGCCAGGGTTACTGCCGACAAAGGCAGGGAAGGATGAGTCGCCCTTTGGCTTCCTGAACAGAGGGCCCTGGAACTGCTTAGGAGGGACATAATAGTTCAGTCCTTGCAAAATCTTGCTCGTCTGTTGGATGGAGGCGGAAAAAGGTGAGAAGGGGACACTGCATGAAGGAACAAAAGTGGGAAAGGACCCTGAAAGGATCAACCAATAAATGGGGTGAAAGGGCACGCTTCATCAATACTACTGTGACATCGGAGGAGTTGCTTCCAAAAAGGGAGAAATGAATGGAAAAGGATGGAGAGCAAGTCTGCCCTCTGCTGGCTGGGTCTCCTCCTGCAAGTGCCGAGAGCCACAGCCTGGGCAAGTGGTTGGCGCCCTCTTCACTAAACCCCACCCCAAAAGGTGTGCCTGCCTCTTTTCCCTGCCCCACCTGTTGGGCAGCCTAAATGGCTCCTTTGGGTCTCTGTCCTGACATGACACCCTGGAGAACGATGACCCCTTTCCCCATGGAAGCGGAAGACTTTAGGATGCGACGGTTGAGAACAATTCAACCTCTTCTGATCACTGCAACATGCACGAGGATGAGGGCTCCATGCGAGGTGGGCCTGGCTCCTCTCTGTGGGCTGGGCAGGCTATTTCCCAGCTGGAGACCTCAGAGAACCCTTCCTGGTTTCTTCCAAGGCCCCTCTCCAGATTTTCTTATAGAATTCTCGGGAATGCCTTCCAACATGACAAATGCATCACTCTCTCCTCTGTATGTACAGAGGATGCACATGTTAGAATATAGCAGGGGTTAAGAAACCGAGCCACAAATGAGACGCCTCCTGTTACAGACGCATTTGGGAAACCATCCATACGAGTTTAGGCAGGTGACTGTTTGAGCCATTGCAAAGAGCCTGACAGATTTGAAAACCAGCATTTTTCCAGTTACTAGGAAAGTTTAGCTGGCGATCCAGGTTATCTCCTGATCGCCTTTACCCATCTCGCCCCCTGTAGCCAATGCTTATGCAGAGAAAAGCTGAAATTAATCTGCATTTGTTTTAGTCTTCCTGCTTTGCTTCCTCCCTGGAATTACAGAGCTGGCATTCTGCTGTTTTCTGAGTGTCAAATCCATCTCAAGCACTCAACTGTAAGTGGAGCTCAGCAAACCTGAGGGAACTGGGTCTGACTGATGGACTGGACTTTTTCTTTCCCCAAGCAAGAGCCGACATCTAAACCGATTACTTGCAATCACAAGAGGTCCTGGAAATCTGCCTATCATGTACCAGATGCAACAAGAGAGACAGACCTTGAGGCAGGGTGGGAGAAGGAGGAACGAACAACCCTGGATAAGAATTGGCCAGTCTGGAAAGGGGATCTCAGCTACCCCAAATCCATGTCAGTGGAATCAAACCTATCCTAGTAATGGAAGGGGAGAATAAATGACGCTGACTTCTGCAGAACGGAACAGCAAGGCCTGGATTCAACAGAGACACGTATTTTATGCATTCAGAAAAGCGTTTCTGTTTTACTTGCAAAGGAACCTCTTAGCAAGAAGTTAAATTGCAGAATAATAATCGGGGCCTCCCTTCACCTTGTCTTAAGTTCACCAGGAGATCAAAAGAGCCTTCAGACTAGAGATGGTAAAGAACTCAACTAGTCCTGTTTTAAGTCAGGGGTTTCTAAATTTGGCAACGTTATGACTTGTGGACTTAACTCCAGAATTCCTCACTGATCCACGAGTCTTAAAGTCGCCAAGTTTGGAGACCCTGCTCTAGGTCTCCAGAACACCAGGGCCATCCGTGAAGTCCTGGTCCATTGGAGGTTCCCGGCTGCTGGCATTCCAGAGAGGTCCATTGTGATTGTGGAGGAAGGAATTATCAAAGGCACTAAGCACGCAGAGTCTCAGAACCCCCTCTGGGTTCAATCTCCTTTCAAAAGCATTTCAGTCCATGGCCAGTCTCCCGGCCCCATCTGGTGGCAACTTCTCCAGATGCTTTTAACTACTCAGTGGACTAACTCAACTGGGACCCAGCGTACTAGGGGAAGGGAAGGGAGTAAAACCCCTCTTACTCTTCTTTCTTCATCCAACACTTGTCGGCAATCACTGTTGTGGACTGATAGTGCTTGGCCCTATCACAAAGAGTGTCCAGCTGGCTCTCTGTCCATTTCTACTCTTTCAGTCCTACTACATGCAGCTGCGGAAAACTCAAAAGGCCACAGAGGAAAAGTTCCTAGAGCATGCCTAACGTGATGGACCTCTCTTTTATTTTTTTTCAGAAAGCACAACCCAACTATTAGGGAGAAAAATTTTAGCTCCCTAAAGATACAGAGTTGTTGGAGTCCTGCTCTATCCTGGATAGTGGCCTGGACCTGTTGTATGAGTTAGGGTGTTCACACCACACAACGAACCTTTCTTTTTGCATGACCCATTATGCATGTTGTGTGAACACTCTAACACAGTCTTGAATCCCCCCTGCTTTTTCCTTGTGGACAAGTAACTACTCAGGGCTCCGTAAGTGGAGACCGTGGAAAAGGGTTTGCAGGCAGGGCAGATCCTTCCTCCTGGCGTTACAAGCACGCAATCAGATAAGAGGAGGAGACCCATCCGCCTTCCCATCTCACTGGCAGCTGAGAAACAGTCTTGCTAACCCTAACCCTTTCCAAACCACTTAGTGCTATTAATCCAAAGGCCAGAGAAAGCTGGAAGAAACGGGCACACACCTTCCTTTGCTTTGCATCTGCGCAGCAATTTAGCAAGGAGGGGCTGTTCTGGGGGGGGGTTCCAACTTGCTCAAGTCCACTGCCAAAAAAAATAGGAGCCCCTTTTCATTTCCTTGCCATCTCTCCAGTTCTTTCTCCCCTCCCTCCCTCCCTCCCTTCCCTAAATTAAGCCATCCTAATTATTTTCGGACTGCTTTATCTCTGCTTTGCAACACTCTGCAGAAAGACGGGGCGGTGAGCACTTTCAGCCGCCATAAACAAAGGGACGGTTTGGAAAACAATTCTATCAATTAATCAAATTAAGCCTGCCGTTTTCGTTACAAGCCCCAAGTGGCCGGATCCGAGCCCAGAGCGAGGAGCTATCTCTCCCTGACAGCGTTTAAACGTTTCGATGGCAGCCGCAGTGAAAGGGATCCTATTGCCGTGAGTTGCCTTTGCCAACTCCCAGTCTTAGGGAATGTGCCTGCAGAGGTCCCTTTGAGGGCATAAAGAGAGGGCCAGGGTGGCCCAGGAAGTCTTGGTCTTTGCCCAGGAGCCAATCGCCAGAGCTTTAAGAAACAGCCTGCATCCCCAGAGGGTGCTCCTGTGTGCCAGCCAGGTGGAGGCCAAAAAAGAGGGTAATGCAGGAGCCAACCAGAGTGGCACTGCGGGCAAGGAAGGCCTCGTGCTCATACAGATAGTCCTCAATGTACGACCACAATGGAGCCTAAAATTTCTGTCATTAAGTGAAGCATTTGTTACATGAGTTTTGCCCCATTTTATGACCTTTCTTGTCACCGTTGTTAAGCAAATCACTGCAGTTGATAAGTTAGCCACCCGGTTGTTAAGTGAAACTGGTTTCCCCATGGACTTTGCTTGCCAGAAGATGACAAAAGGGGATCACGGTCAGAAAGATGAACCAGGCGCCAAGCATCTGAATTCTGGTCACATGATTATGCTGCAAAGGTCGTAACTCTGAAAAACGGTCGTAAGTCCCTTTTTCCAGGGCCGTTATAACTTTGAACGGCCACTCAATGAACTGTTGTAAGCTGAAGACTACCTGCATTTGCAGAGGGTTTTTTTTCCTTCCCAGGCAGGCACCTCATTTTGCAACAGGTTGGGCTCTCAAGGTGAGCCCCATGCTTGAAAAAAGCAAAATAAGGCACAGGGTTGTTGTTATTGCTATTATTATTATTATTATTATTATTATTATTATTATTATTATTATTATTATTATTATTATTACTATTATTATTATTAGCTGGTTCAGCAGCAGCCCTAAAGGGAAAACTGGAACTTCTGGAGCAAGTCCCAACCCATCAGCATCACCCCTTTAGCTCCAGATTGAACACCTTTTACTACCTGGTTGTGCTGCTGCAACATCCTGTAGCAATGAGTTCCACAGGTGGACAAGTCTTTTCCTTAAAACAAGGAAGTCACCACTGAGCACACAGCCTTAACAGCCTCCACTGAAAAACCTTCAGCGAAGAAGCAGCTTGGAGGAGATGACGGTTGTCATCCCCAAAAGAACTGCAAACCAAATGGATTTTTTTGCTGAAAATTAACAAAAATGAACGTGATTTGGGAATGTATTGATTTAAGAGGTTTGTTCATGGGAAGAAGGAAACCGTGCTATGCAATACCGGAAGTGGTAACTGTGAAAAAGATCAGAAGTCACTTTTTAAATATATTTTCATTTACTTGTTTTGTTATCTTTCATTTCTCCTTTTACTCCTTTATATTTTCTTCCCTTTTTTATTCTTTTACTCTCTTTACTCTGTGGTTTTTTTCCACATCTATGTAAAATCTTCTTATAGTAAAAAAAAAAATAAGAAAAAGAAAAACGTCACAGACCGGCAAATTTCTGGGAAAATATTGGACTATATTTGAGAGGATAAATCTCAGCCCCGTTTTACAGTACCGTCTTGTATGCACATCCCTTATTTTATTTGACAATATTAAAAGAAAGGTCCAAAGGGCACCCAACCAACATTATAAAAACAGTCCAAATGATCACTTTCCTCTGCTCTTTCACAAATATCAAAATAAAAACTTTTTTTAACATAATGCATTGCACCCAAATGTATAATCAAACTATTTTTTAAAAAACAGTGAACTGTAAAGGTAGATATTAACAAGATAAAGTCATTTAATTCCTTTTTAAAAAAAGACCTTAAAAGCAAACATTATTTAGTCTGCAAGACATATGCAGAGTATTCTGGGGGGAGAACCCCAAATTGCTTCAGTGCACTGTTCTGCTCTTTCTCCCCCACCGAGGTTCCAAAAACAGCCCAGACTGTTGTTTCTTGACTTTGTCAACTTTATGAGGTATGGACTTCAATTCCCAGAATTCCCTAGCCAGCTGGCTGGGGAATTCTGGGAGTTGAAATCCATACCTCATAAAGTGGTCCAATATCAAGAAACACTGACCCAGGCCCTCCAAATCTATCCCAAGAACTAAACCTCAGGATTTAAACCTTTATAAAACACACTGCAGAGTTGTGAGCACTGCAGGGCAATGTTTGCAACCACACTCCCCCGCGTGTCAGTTTATAAAGGCCGCCGTTCCTTTTTAACTTGTGTGTTTGTGTGCGTGTGTGTATGCTTGTGTGTGTTCCTGTCAGAATTCACATTACGATAAAAAAATAGCACCACTGAACTGAATAGTGTAAAGCCATACCAAATTTAGCAACTACCTTGATACAGAAAGCCTTTAAAAACTATTAGGTTTGAAGGGGGGGGTTGCTTTTCTAAAACAAATCTCTCTTCCCCCCCCCAAAGAAAGCCTTACTATGTGGAGTAGGAGTGGTCTTGGCACAGTTTTCTCATTGGAAAATATTAAAACAATATTTTTTTAAAAAATATTCAACTCTGTCATACATCTTCAAGGTGCAGTTTCGCTAGGTTAAAGGGCCCACACCCCTTACTCTTTTTTTAACAACAACAACAACAACAACATTTCAGCAACATCTACACAGTGGTCTAAGAGAGGCGAGCAATTTCAGAGTCTCTGGAATGAACAAATTCGCCCTCAATACAACGTTCTTGGGAAGGGCTGTCAAAATTGTGGCCTGCTTATTTTATAATGATTTTTCAAAGTATCTTGTCTGAGGCTGGTTCCCAATTAAATGAAATCACTCAGGATTATTTGTGCAAAGCCTCCAAGAGAGGGGGGGAGGGGGGGACCAATGCTTTCTACAGTGTGCTGCACCTCATGAATAAGGCGTCTCTGGTATGAAGTTCACGTCTTCAAATTCTTTATCCAAAGATAAGAGAGACACCGACAGAAAGAGGGCCCAGGATTTGCAAGGCACCCTTACAACCTCAATACTTCTGCCATAAAACATTTCCTCTTGACACTTTGCTCTGCCCAAAGCGATTACCGTTTTTAGTCCGCGAGAACGAACCATCGGCAACATCAAAGTTCTAGCCTTTGCATGATAAATCAGGTGAATTAAAGTAGATTAGTAAGACACAAAGCAAAAACTATTTGAGAGTCTGCAGTGCAAGTTCATTTAAGCAAGACTGAGAAACAGAGCTACACAAATGAATGTAATGCTTTGATAATTTCTCTCCCCCCCTGCCCCCCCACCAGCCCCATGAAAGCAGCGAAGGATCACCATAAGTCACTCATAAATTACTCAGAAGTATCTCTTCTTAAAGGAATTTTGAAGCTAGTTAATTTCTGTCCAAATAGTTGGTTTAGGAGGTGAGTCTGGGACTCAGCTGTCCTGTAACTGTGGGAAGTGGGGACTTTAGCACCTTGGACAGCTCTGCGGCGGTTCAGAGCGCTGGGCAGGGAGGCTGAGGGGTCTTTGGTTGAGAGCGGGTGGAGGGCTTTGTTCCCCAAGATCTCCTTCTTGCGCCTCAACTCTCCATTGGCATGGCCCATCTCCACCTTCTTCTGGAAGCCTTGGTCAAGCCCCAGCTTTCTAAGCTGGCCGTCCGTCACAGACCCCTTGAGTTTAGGGGCCTGTTTGTTGGCATGGGTGTCCCTCCATCGAGGGGAAAACTCAGTAGTGGGCCAGTCAGCCTTTTTGATGCTGTCGCCTTTCACAGAATCTTGGGCCCGGCCTTTCCGTTTTTTGCTGCCATCTCCTTCAATGTTCTCTCGGGAGGCTGGGCTTCCCCTATGGGAGGACTTGTTGTGTTCCTTTGGTTTTTTGGAGTGAGGATTGGCCAGCCGATTCACAGCCGGTCTTTCTGGGAACTTGTTCAGCTCAGAATGGTGGCTCTTTGACTGAGCACTCGCCACTTCGCCTTGCAGATGGCCACTCACCGGCCGGACCAAACTGAGTTCTGTCTCTTTCGTGCCAACACTGGAGCTGGTGTATTTGGGGTGAGCAGTTGTGTCCATTTCTGGGAAAGCTTTGTTTCTCAAGAGTGGGCACATCTGAACCTCTTCTGCACCATCTAGGGAGCAGTGGACACCAGGGCTGTTATCAGCATTGGCCTGGCCACCCATGACCTTCTTGGAAGGAACCTCCTTGGCAGGCCGGTGTAGCGTAGACAATGATGTCTTGTCCTTGAGAGGTAACTGAGGGAAACTGCTTTCTGGCAAAGGTAACTTGCTCACAGCCTCCTGAGGAGCTGTTCCGTTCAGATCAGGATCGCTGTTCCACTGTATTTCAGGAGACCACTTACATTCTGAAGACCCCAGGTTTCCAGGAGAAAATTTGGGCACCTTACTGGAAAGATCTTCTAAATATGGGCTCTCCCAAGTCCCTATATTGTGTTCGACCCTTCTGCTAACTATTGCCTTTTCTGGAATGTTGTGTTCATCGTTGGGCTTCTCAGAGAGATAAGCCAGGGACAGCTTTTCATGGGCAGCAGTTGCCTTCTTAGGTGATACACTGGCAAGATGGCTGCTAAGTGCATTGGGTGAGTTTAAGAGAAGAGTTGGGTTGTCCCCAGGGCTCTCTGCATGTGCCCATGTTTCTGGAGAAAGTGCAGTAATGTGTTCTGGGCTGCCTGGGTCATCTTGGGGCTCAAGAGGAAGGGATGGGAGTAGGTAGAGAAGGGGAGATGTCCCCCTTTCAGCCAGGGGACTGGAGAAATCCCTTTCTGGGCCTTCTGTTTCCTTAGGGGGCTGAGCTGAAGGGGGCATGGCCAGGCTAGTAGCTGTGGACAGAGCCTCAGCAGCAGATAGCAGAGACTGACTACCTTCTTGAGATCCTTGGGCTCCATCCAAGTGCACAGGCAAAGCTAGTTCAGGAGAGTTGTTGTGGTGGGACACCTTCTTCTTTTTGACTGCTGGAGCATCTGTTCTTGCACGGGTCTCCTCTTTGATGTCCTTCTCCCCATATTTTGGAAAGGGCCCCGGTCGCATCACACCTCGAAAACGGAAGGTCTTGCTGCTGCCCACCAGGTGCTTCTCCATGTGTCTATCGTATTGCTCCTTTTTGGAGAAGGTGTAGTTGCAAGTGCTGCATATGAAAGACTTCTTGATGACATGCATGACATCTGCACAAAGCTCACAGGCATACAGGGTGGTGTGCTTGATGTCGGCTTCTTCAGCTATTCCATGCTCTTGGCTAAGGTGGCTCCGGAGCTCCTTGGTCTCCTCATAGAACATGGGACACTTGTGGCACAAGAAGATCTTCTGCAGGCTATGGACCACGAGGTGTCGCTGGAGTTTGAAGGGCTTGGGGAACTGCTTCCCACAGTGGTGGCAATCTCGAGATGGGTCTTTGCACTCGGGATGAATGGGCACCGGCTTCTGGGCCCCTTCGACCTTGGGAGCTGGGTCAGGAGATGGAACAGCTGGGACTTTGAGGGAGGCTGTGGGGGGCCGGATTCTGAGGGGGATCTCCGGCAAGTCTCTCTGGACTGCTGTCTCTTGTCTTGAAAACTCTTTGGGACCTTTGATCTCGCTACCAGCAGGTGCTCCGTTCCCTCCTTCTGCCTGCTTGGAAAACTTGCTGGGTTTTCTGCAAATAATGGAGTTGAGGAAATGAGTGACAGCCGCATCTTCTTCACTGAAAGAAAGGCCCAAGACTGACTTCTGAGCCTGGCCTTTGCGGGCAAACTGAGTGGCGTGTTCTCGCAAGTGTTCATTGTACATCCAGACATCAGAGATTTCCTTCAGGCACATCCCACAGGCCCAGAGGCCAGCCTTGTTCTTGGCGTGTTTCTCCTTTAAGTGGTCCCTCAGCTGTTCCCTTGAGCTGAATTTCCTCTGGACACACATGTAGCATGTTGGCGGAGGGGAGGGATTATGACTGAGCTTGTGAAAGTCCAGTTCCCCTAAAGTCAGGAACCATTGGAAACAGACTTTGCATTTATACTGCTTGTCTTTATTCTTGAGATTTAAATCATTACGGGTTTTCCCCGTCTTCCCTTCTTCAAGCTTAAGTTTTACGGGCTTGGCTTGCAACAGTGAAGTCGGCTTGAAACCTAAGGAACCTTCATCATGCTTTGTGGGACTCAGTTGATCTTCTCCAGTGGTGCAGAAACAGACATCGCTTGTCTCAAATTTCATGTTCAACATCTCCATGTCAATGGTAGGAAATGCAGATAATGTTTTTTCCTTGGTGTTGTGGGACTTTTCTTTCAGTTCTGGGTTGTCTTCCGCTCCTGAATGCCCATACAGAAGCTGCATGGATGAGTTATGCAATGGCCCCTCAGAAGAATTATTTTCTGTTGCTTTCTCGGGGTTATTCCAGCTTTTAAAGCACAGAAGAGACCCAGTTGTACTCTCTTTGCAGAGAAAGACGCTGCTGTTTTTCAAGTCTTTCACTTCTTCTTTTTGCCCCGTATCCAGATGCTGGGCTGTCTCTTTGGTAGGTCTGGAATTAACATCACCGCTCATTGCTTTACTCCCATGACACATGTTGAGCATCAAAGCATCATCAACGGAGATCGTGTCATATTCACAAGGATCTTCCCGGGTAACACAGAAGGAGCTGTTTTCACCAAGATCAGAAGCCATGCGGATCGTAAAAGGATCTGGTGTGCCTTCTGGTTTTGCAATTATCTCTGCAACAGCTTTAGGCTTTTTGGAGCGCTTCCCATAGACACGTGTGCATTTTCTACGGGCAAACTCGTCATTTCTGGGGAAAAGTTGTGAAAATGTGGAGTCATCATCAAACAAGCTCGGCACGGGATCAACAGCAGACTCCCCATCCTGTGGCTGCAGCTCTTCCCTCTTCCAGGGCTCTGGAGTCGCAAAACAAGGAGCGTCTGATGCTTTCTCAGATGTGGGTTTAGGAGAACCTGTTCCAGGAGCACTTCCAGGAGGACAGGACGGTGAAAGCCTATTGGGGCTTGCGAGGTATTGCCATGGGCTATTTGGACTTGTACCGTTCACCTCTTCTGAGAAACCCTCCTTTGATGGCTTCTGGGTCAGCTCATCCTCACCTTCTTTCACAGATCCACTTGGCCATCTCTCCTGGCTATGTTCCTCCTGTCCCAGCGCTTCCCCTTCCTCGCTGTGGCCCCCTGCCTTCTGAGGAAGGGGTGGTCCAGCCGTCCTCTGAGCTGAGGGCATTTCCTCAAGAGTGTTTTCCAATGGGTCGGTCAAGGGCTGCGGAGGAAGCGGTGGCAAAGACGCCTGGATCTGCTCTTCTGGCCCATTCCCAGGTTCTTCTGCGAGAGTGGTCAGACCGTGGTCACGGGTGATGCCAGCAGTGTTACAATGAGCCGGAGGGACCCCAGACTCCTGAAGATAAGAGACGGTGACCTCACTTTTGTCTGACGTCATTTTTGTTTTCCTCGGTTTTTCCTCGGTTTTTCGCTTTGTGCAGTTCCTTGATCTTTTGGTATTGACCAATCTGACCGGTTTTTCTGTACTTGTGTTTTTTCTAGACTGGATTTCGGACCCATCTGATTTCTCTGCCCTTTGGAATTCACGAGTGATGTCTAATGAAATCGCATTTGGGCCATTGGGTCCCTTGCTAATAATACCTTCTTGGCTCTGTGCCTTTGCTTCTTTCTTTTGCCTTCCGCAGGCTTTAGAAAAAGACCGGCCTACGGCTTTGGAAAGCTCTGAGTTACTGGATTTCTCTTGGACGAAGGGCTTCATGTTTTTCTTGGAGAAGACTTTGCTTGTCTTTAATGCTTTTCCCAAGGGAGCTGAATTGTCATCAGGCAACGCAACGCTCTCCTTCTTCTGATGTTTCACAGCTTTGTGTCTCATCAACCCAGTTTTGGATCTAAAAGAAGTGGAGCAAATATCGCAAGTGATCTGCAACCCTTTCTTCTTCCTTGCTTTTGATTGTCCAGCCTTAGGATCATTTCTTAAGATTTGATCTTCAGGAATGGATTCTTCCATGCAGTCAGATGATTTTTTCACATTCTCATTCAATGCAGAGTCTTCATTCCCCAAATTGCTTCTATTTTCTAGATCCTGTGGGTCACTTGGGGATCCCCTTGGTGGAATCTGACTAGTGTCATCAGCTGTTTTCGTCAGAAGGACAACTGGCATCTCTTGAACATCAACATTGTTCTGGAAATATCCCAACTGACATGGATCTTTACTTTCTTCCGGGAGGCCTCTTCTGATGTCCTTTGCCCCGTGCGGTTTTGATGTTGATGACACATTTTCATTACAGACTCCACCTCTGAGCTCAACAGAATCAATTCCTGATGGAAACTGGTTGAGCAAGACATCATGTATGGATATTTTCTGAGGACCGCTGGGTTCGCCCCTTGCAGAAAACATGCCATTGTCTTCATTGGGTTGTTGCTTGGAGAGCTCTTCAGAATGTTTCTTGCTCTTCAGAGGGGGCTTGCTGGGGGATTTGCAGTCACTTGTTTGCAACTTCAAAGGTCTGTTTCTTTTAGCAGTGGAAGATGCTATTTTGCTGGAGCAAAGAGATGGGGAGTAGCCCAGAGGGACCTTCCTCTGAGGTTCCAGCAGGTCATGGCTGAGGTCTTCAACCAGGGCACCAGGCATAGCTGGGGACAGATGAGAAATGGCATCACAGGAGGGGAAGCATGGAAGGGTTTCTGCACATCCCTTCTCTCCGGGTGGGCTCTGCTGAGGAACTGCACTCTGCTCTGCAATGGAGGGGAAGCTGCAGGCAAGAAAGGCAGCTTGCTCACTTGCTGCAGTGATTTGACTGGTGCTCTCTTCAGATGGAATCCCTCCAAAGTCAGAGCCTGTAGCATTGCTTGTTTTTAGCATCTTTCTCTGATCAGCAAAGCCAACATCCAGAGAAAGTCCAGCCTGAGAGGCTTTTGCGTAGTAGCTGACTTGCTTCTCCGATTCATGACCTTCTGTTGAACCCGAGCTCTTTGCTGAAGAGAAGTCATTTCCCGGCAGGAGATGAGCATCCTCAGTTTGACTTTCAGGGGAATAGATGGGAGTCAAGGACATGTTCAGTTGCAGATGTTGCAGCTGATCTTCACTCTCTTCCACCTGGTGGACTTTGGCAGCCCCCAACTCTTCGTCCCCAGAGTTCCAAGAAGTGCAAGAGCCAACGTGTACTTGGAGCACGGCTGATAAAGCACCTTGTGGCGTTTTCTTCTCGGATGACCAAGGGCTTAAGGGGGATTCTCTGCAGTCTCTAAATGCCAAGGTCTTCTCTTCTTGACCTCGCCCTGCCAGCCCTGTAACTTGACTCTGCTGTGTTCTTTCCCCCCTTAGCACCGAGGCTACTTCTAAGTTGCTGAGTGGAGAGAGGTCACCGGACTCCAGGGAGGTACCATCTGCTCGCGTAGCATGGCCGTTCACTTCCAGGCCTTCAACCTTTAAGTGCTGCTGCTGGACAACATTAGTGCATTGTGCTGGGTTCAATGGGGCTGAGTCTTTGGAGACATCTGAGGCCCATTCATCAAAATGTTCCGTCTCTTTCTCTGGCTCGGAAAGCAGTTTGTTTGGAAACTCAGCTAGTTTCTCAGTCTTTTTTAACAGAGTCTCTCTCTTGTTCCCCAACACGGGTCCACTGGCGACGTCTTCATTTTGCTCTTGGTCCATAAGCTCCTCTTCTGGCTCTGGAGGAAGGCTCTGGCATGAGGTCAGGTGAGCCACAGGATGCTGAGCTGGGAGTGATGAGCTCACCAACTCTTCCTCATTGTTTTTAACGGTCCTGGCCACAAACAACTGTAGCTGCTGCAGGGGGTTGCCTGCTTTCTCTTGGGTGGTGGACTTGAACACGACTTCTCCATCCACCTCCTTGGAAAAAGTCAACGTATCAAAATGTGGGTTGTCTCCATTGTCAGCTTTGGCATTCAGCATTAAAGTCTGGCAAGCTGTTTGACTTCCAGTCTCCTCATTATTACCTAGATGCTCATCTTCATTGTTCTGGAAGAGAGTTGTCGTTTCTAGCTTGTCAGGTGGATGAGTTTCTGGATTTTTGCTTTGTGCACTAGAAGACAAGTTTTCATCTGATTCTAGAGTGTCTTGCAAGTCCAAGTCTGGATCTAACTGTGGAACTTCATGGCCGTAGGATTCTAACTCCGTGGGGCTATCACACGTTTTCTCCTCTGAGAGTAGCTTTGGGAACACATCTGGTCCCAGTGGCAAATTCTCGTGTGAATTTAAATCACTGTCCTCCAGAGACTGGGGAAAGATTGAATCAGGACTTTGTATAACCTGCTCAGTATAGTCTGGAGCTCTGGAGCTGTTTGATATCTCTTCAAGGCACGAATCTGGCAGGATTCTAGTAGATGCATTTTTTATTTCCCCAAAGTCAACTTCGGCAGGGATTTCAATATCCTTCAGATTTTCAGCCATTTTGTCTGGGTGCCCTTGGGGGCTACAAGGACCAACTAGAATCAAATCTGGGGCTGACCGTAACAGGCTGAATGACCCTGCACATGGCCAAGGGTTATTGGGACTTCCATACTTGGTGTCCAAAGCTGGAAGGGGTGTTTTCTCATTTGCTATATTTTCACAGCTAAATGGTTCTGTAGAAAGCAGCTTTGCATTCTCATACTCGGCCTCCATTAGAAATAATCCTTTGCCATCTTGTTCCTGGTCCAGCCTTAAAGACAAAAACTCATGAGTTGATTCTTTTGCTTCCATGCTGATGTGATTTACTGAAGCTCGGTCTTCATCAGATGCCTGCAGAGTAAGTTTGTTGGCTTGCAACTGGCTTTCAAGCTCAGTGACCAACCTTTTAATCTCCAGCTCATCCTCTGATAGACCACTCATGAAAGGCACGTTATAGTCAGAAAGCTGGTTGGAGAGAGACAAGGTGCTGATTTCACTGGAGTGCCTCTTTGCTGTTGGTTTTTCAACCGACAACCTAGGAATTTGGGCTGTATCTTCTGTCAAAATGGGAGACACATCCTCCATCAGAGTCCAGTCCTTTTCTGGCAGAAAAGATGAATATTGCTGGTCAAAGGGGATTATCTTGCTAAGCTGATGACTGGCACACTCAAAGGGGATGTAATTATCCTTGCTTGAAGCCACACTGTCATATAAGTTGGCATCAAACTCAGCTATAGGGAATTCTAAAAATACTGACGATGTATCAAAATTAAGTGGTGAGGGGACCTTACTTTGGGCATTACCTGATTCACAGGGCAGGATGCCATCGTGCTTCTCTTTGAACGAGGGCATGTCAAAGTCTCCCTGACACAAGTACGCACTATCGTTAGGGGGAGGCTCCATGGCTGCAGGCCCTGAGAACAGATTCGGCGTCTCGTAGCTGTGGGATAATTCTTTGCAGTCATAAAATGCATTGGCAGCATCCAGAAATGTGTTGACACCTTTCCCAGAGATCTCTTCGCTCCCAGGATTGTCACCGAAGCAGTTGATTGGCATAATGCGTTCCTGCTGGTTCTTCAGATCCTTGAGGTCCACTTGTTCATAGCTGGTGCTCTTCTCACTGGGAATGCTGTGCTTGCCCACGGAAGGAGGACCAGTGAGTTCTTCCACTGGGTTTTTCAAGACCCCTCCTTTATTAGCAGCGTATTGAGGGCAGTGATGGCCCCCTGCCCCATCTGCATCTTTTGGCATCACCCTTGGCTTTTCAATATCACAACAGAAGGCTCCGTGGTACTGGTCAGAACCTTCAGGAGAAAGAAGCACAGTGGGACCTTTTCCAGCTGTGGCCTCAGGGTGATGTGGCTTCTCTCTGCTCTGTAGCACCCCTTCATCTTGATTCAGGGCAGTGTCCTGGGAAACGCTTGGACTGTCTGTCTGAAATTTCTGGTTATCTACTGGCTGAGTTTGAGGTGGGTCGACCGTAGTTGGCGTTCCAGGAAAGTCGGAACCCATACTGTGGCTTCTTCTTACGGTTTTGTTCTCAGGAACATTAAGTGGTCCAACACATCTGGAAATTTGCAGGAACTGTTTCCTCTGTTCAGTTTCTCTTTCAGTGTCTGAATCCCCCCTCTCAGTGCTCTGGGGGCTGTTGCTGGTCTCACTGGACATGCTCAGACTCTGGCAGCTGCTTGTGGAGGACCGACTGCTCCTCCTCCTCACTCTTGCTACAGGACCGTCTGTCCTTTCCAGCTCCTTGTTTGCAAGTCTTTGGGGTTTCTCCTGTCCTCTTCTGGGACCATACCTCCATATTGGCTCCGTCCCCTTCTCCCTCCCTCCTCTTCCTTGGTTCCTTCTGCTCAAACTGCTTCTGAGCCGTCCGCTGAATCTGGAGCCCAGCTTTCTCCTACAGTGTCGCTTGGCGTATTCCACCCTCTCTTCATCTGATTCTGACATGTATTCATACTCACAAAATTTATTGTCTTTCTTTTCTGGAAGTAACCGGTTTGTGAGCAAGGAAAGTGACACCGCTTTGCTATTCTGGCTGTGCAATTTATGTAATTTGTTTTTTTGCTGGACAATTTTATGGATAAGCTCCTTGCTCCAACTGCCGCTCCGCAGCTTCCTCTTCTTGACATCTTTCTTGGACAGTGTGGAGCTTCCTGCCAAGCTGTGGGTACCGTCAGGCTTGAGTTCACTCCTTGGAGAAGCACAGGGAAGGTTCTTGGTCTGCCTCAAATCTGACACAGTTTGGCTCCCCTGCTTCATAGGCAGAAATGGACCATGGCTGTTCTTCTTACCTGCTTTCCGTTGGGCACTTGTGTCATCTTCTGCTGCCCCAAATATTGTTGGCTCCAGGGCTTTATTCAGAGGCAATTCTCTGCTCTTGAATGTTTCATGTCTTTCTTCTCCAAAGTCTGAAAGCCAGTTTGTTCCTCTCTCTTTAAGTTGCTTTGATGTTCTACTGTTGGCCAGCTCCCCACTAGGATGGTTGTCACAGCAGTTGAGCATTTTCATGCTTTCATCCATACCTACATGTTTGGCTTTCTTCCCTAAAGTCAAGTTCTCTTTTGCTTTGAAAGGTGTCCCACCGGCATTAGTGGCCTTCACAGATACCAGGTCTTCATCAGCAAACACATCTATGAAGCTGCTGTCAATCTCAGGGTTATCTGACTGGTATCCTAGTCCATTCAGAGCTTCAGTGATCAAACTGTCTAGCTTAGCATCATCGATCTCCAAGTCAGAAGTATTGAGTGGCAAGAAGTTTCCGGGAAAGCCATTGAGCTGGTTCAGTTTCAGAGGATCATCTTTGGATTCACCTTTACCCTCTATGTCCACCAGGAAGTCCACAGTCTTGTTCAAAGCAAGCAGTTGCAAATGAGGATCTGGAGGAAGGAGCACCCCCAGACTAGTCTGGGTGTGCTTTGCAGACTCAGGAGAGGCATGATGTTGTTTCTTGACTTCTGCTCCTCGGGAAGAGTCCTTGGCCTGACCTTGGAGGACCATGTGAGAGCCACAGAACTGGCGGTGCTCCAAGAAAGAGGAAAGGTTGCTGAAGTTCTGATCACACTGCTTGCAGGTCAGGAGAACATCCAGCTGGTCAAGACTTGTGCTGCTCAGTGAGCTGGCCAGGAAGTGACGGGAGGAAGAATATGGGTAAGGTGGTGGAGGCAGCTCACTCTCAAAACCCTCTGGGGACCTTTTGGAAGCCTCCACGCTGGACTTTGGGAAATGGCTGTCCACAGAGACGCCTTTGTAGAGGAGTTCCTGGTGAAAGGCCTTGATGGGGTTGGCCATCTGGTAGGGGACTGAGCTGGCCCCCAGCAGCTCTGAGGCCTGGAAGGGTTTACTGCCATCCTTTGGGTGGTGACCTTGGTGGTGGAAGAAGGTGGAGGCAGCCAAGGCAGCTTCATCTTCAAAGCTGTGGCCTGGAGGGCTGCTGGGTGTGAGGGAGGGAGAGGAGCAGCTGCTGTTGAGGTTGGGGGTGGGGGACGGGAGAGGAGACCCCTTTGGGGATGGGGTTAAGGTAGAGGGTGGCAGTCCTAAACTGGGACTGGGTGGGTGGTGAGACGGGATGGGAGGCCGTGCTGGGCTTACGCTGGGGAAGAAAGCCTTGCTCTTGGACGTCTCCACTTCCGCTGAGCCTTCGAAAGAGAGGCTGCTGCCGGCTGAGCTACAGCTGGGAGGGGACAGGTCCTCAGCCCCCAGGGCTTTACTGGGGTAGCTGGTGGGGCTTTGGGGCAGCTTCCTGCCTCCCTCCCACTCTGAGGTGCTGAGGGGGAAAAGGGGCTTCTGGCTGGCCAACTTTCTGGACAGCTCGAGTCTGTTCTGGCCAGGCACCCCGCAAGGGAGAGGCAGATGCTGCCAGGCCTTTTTGCCAAGACCCGCATGGTGCCCAAAGGAGATCTGGCTGCCCTCTGGACTGGCACACCCCGCTGAGCTTGGCTCCACAGGGGAGTAAGTCTTTTTGCCTCCCTCCCAGGCCTGCAGGAGCCGGGGGTGGGCCTGGACGCTGCTGGGGAGGCTCTTCTCAAAAGGCACCAAGCTGGCCGCTTCGTGGAAAGCCTTGTTTTGAAAGTGCACTTGTGGGAGGGTAACTGGTAGCCCGTTCCTTCGTAGAGAGCTGCCTACATCCAGTATCCTTTGACTAGCTACGCCGTCTTTCGACAAAGACGAATGCCTCTTACCCGCAGCCTTTGGCGTACTCGAGGCATGTAAACTGGGTGGGAAAACAGCTTGGTTTTCTTGGAAAGTGCTTGGAACTTGGTCAATAGCACCAGGAGGAGAGATAGCACCGTTGTGGTCAGGGGAAGGCCCATTCCTTCCTTTGTAGCACGTCAAGTGTCCCGGCGTCTGCGGCAGGAGGAATGGAGCAGGGGGAGGAGTCAGCCCGTAAGTCCTGCTCTCCACATTGTCATAGGAGCCGTTGCCAAGAACGTCCTCCTTCCAGTCCCGGGAGGAAGAATGGAAGGCAAAAGCACCGTGAGAAGCCTGACTGGTGGCCAACGAGATGTTGTCGACATAGTCTTGGGGGTCAGCCTCACCTTGGAATGGATCTGAGGCTGAGCTAGGCAAGGGGGAGAAGGGGTACTGGAAGGACAGAGGCCCCAGGCAATGCGGGCTCGGCTTGGGGAGTCCATTGCTAGCACCAGGGTAGCCTTTGTCTGGTGAAGGCCACAAGTTACTTCCATTCACTTGGAACTCCAGGTAAGAGAGCTGCCCTTTGGTGCTAGGATTTTCAGGGGGAACACTAACCAGTGGTTGTATCTTTGAACCATGGTTTGGACATGCAGTGGTGGCTTGTGAGGTATAGTTGCTGGAGATGTGGCTGGTGGGAGCCTCTGAAAAACAGCGGGCAAAGCTCAGCTCTTCTTCAGGGAGTTTCAGATCTCTTTCGGGGAGGCCGGGCACGTGGAACCTGTAGCTCCTCAAGACCGGTCCTTGGTCAGCTTCAACCTTCTTGGGTGGTGTGATTTTCTGCTGGGGATAAGCAATGCCAATGGTGGGGTTGGGCCTGGCATTGCTGATGGTGAGCCGGTAGAGTTGCTGATGGCCCCGCTCACTCCTCCCCGCCCGCCTGCTGCTCTTATCTCTCGCCCGGCTCCTTCCGGGGGGAGACAGGGGGTCCCCTTTGGCAGCACCCCACGGGCCAGCTCCAGGAAACCTGGGGCGGTTGTTGAGGGACTTGAAGTCTATTTTGCCTGCTTTCTGGGGGCGGATCACAGCTTCCCGTTGACTGTGAGGCTCCTTCTCCTTGTTGCCGACCAAGTCGGTCCCATTACGGTTCCCACTCTGACCTTCTGACTTGGAGCTGTCGAGCAGGCTGCTTTCAACTTCACCCAGATCTTTCTTGCCGAACGGCTCGAAGCTGAGGACTTTGTCCTGGGCGCCAGTCTCAACATCACGGGTGGCATAAGCATGCTGGGTCTCTCCCATGATGTCATTAAGGTCCAGGTTCAGCAAGAGCCCCTTCCTTCAGCTCCTCAGCCTAAAGAATCCTTTGGATTCTCTTTTCTTCTCCAGGGGCCGAGAGGCATCTCCGCCTCTTGAACAGCTCCTACGTCCATCCTGGCTGCGGGAGAGGCTCTGCGGAGGCTGCGCGGGCAGGACTCATCGCCTCCTTCCACGAGAGACCTGCAAAACAGAAAGTCCACGTGAGACTTGGGTCGTGTGAAATTTTGGATTCACAATACTCAGGCATTGTTCAAAGCTTAAGGTCCATTTTCTTACTGACTTCTGGAGAAAGAAATGAGGCAAAGATTTACAGACTCTTGGACTAAATTCACACCAGATCCAATCTGGATCGGTCACCGGGACCAGAGATTTATTCGTCTGAGCTGCCAGAAGAAAAATTTCCCTGAGCAGGACTAAGACGAAACCTCTGGTCCTGGTGGCCAACCCAAATTGGATCTTGCAACATTATCCTGGGACACGCAGATTTTCCTTCATTCATAAATTCACACAACCTGCTCCGCCCCCCCGCCCCCCGTTGTTCAGATGGCTTCGGACAATATGCAAGCCTTCGTCAGTGAGGACTCACAGCTTCGCTTGTTGTGCAAATCCAAGAAACTGTGGTTTATTCCTTGAACCGTGCCTAGGTTAACTCTGGCTCAGCCTGTCCTAGCTAAGGAGAGTGAATCTGAGCTAAGACAGCCGCCCCAGACCAGGGCTTTGAAAGGGCAGCTAAGGGGCTGAGCTGCAGGCTGGAGAGAGAGAGAGAGAGGCCCCTGGGAAAATCAGGGCAAGCTGGCGGAGTGCTGTGGCAGCCCCCCCCCCCGAGATATTTCTCCTGGCGCAGCGGATGACAGACGGGTTCCGCCTGCAGGCTTATTGTCAGGCGAAATCTCTGCCTCCCAGCTTTGATTTCCTAAGCCCAACTGGGTGTATTTCTATGGCTTCTGCTCCCCCTTCCCATCCCCAAGGCTCCTCCCCTGATTTCTGGAGCTGGCAGGCTTGTCTTTTTGCACTCTGGATCGCTGACAGTCGGATGGCAGCCCTGAGCTGCCATCTAGAGATTAGATATTAGATATTAGATAACCTTTATTGTCATTTTTTCCTGTGGGCACAACGGCACACATTAAAAATGAAATTTAGTTGCCTGCTCTCCAAGTGTACCCATACATAACACACATTTAAGCATACTATATACAACATATGTATAGACCTACACCCTTGCATATAAATACATATAAATAATAATCACTGTCCATCTCGAATACATAACTGGAGGAGGAAGCTTTAGAGTTCACAAGGTTAATACTGTATGGAGCAAAGCTGTGACTGAATCTGGATGTTCTGCTTCGGATACCACGGAGCCGCCCCCCCTCCTCCCAGAAGGGAACAAGGAAAACAGGTCGTGAA
This sequence comes from Vipera ursinii, assembly GCF_947247035.1. Taxonomy (NCBI): domain Eukaryota; kingdom Metazoa; phylum Chordata; class Lepidosauria; order Squamata; family Viperidae; genus Vipera; species Vipera ursinii. The sequence continues at coordinate 21,848,684 of NC_139520.1, read as the reverse complement.
GAGGACGTGTCGTGTCCCAGACAGTCTTGTGGACCCTGCTCAAGCAACGCTTCTGTGCCACGTCCCGGATGGGAGGGAGGGAACGGCCAATGATCTTTTCAGCCGTCCTCACCACTCTCTGCTCCGCCTTCCTGTCCAAAGCAGGGATAATTGAGATTGGGGGGCACGATAGGAGTGGGGAGGCTGGGCTGCCTAGGAGGGGCATGTCGTGTCCCCGGATCTGAACAAATTGGTGCATTCAGGAAAAGGAACCTGGGAGAAAGGAAGAGAAGAATTTTCTCTCCGAGACGCCCCGAGGGGGAAATTGTTTGTGTCTCTCCAGTCTTCTTTCCCAGCAATTAATTTAACTCTTAAAAATAAGCCAGCGATCGTCAGAGAGAAGCTCTTTATTTTCATTTTCCGCTCTCCCTCAAATCATCTTCTGCACCCCTTTGAAACTCATTGCTTCTCATGTACTTTTTAATACAAATTCCAAATTTTCCACGCTCGCTTGCCCAAATGAAATTCCAGATGGCGAGGGTTGGCAGCGAAGAAAGACCCCCGGCTCCTCCTTCCTGTTAGCCAGCGCTGATGCTATCACTGTCAGCGTTCGCCACAATTCATGGTTTATGCCCCAGTGGAAACGGTAAGGGTTGGCCCACTCACGGCTGCTCAAATTAAATTTAAATTTAAATTTGCAAGGGTATTCCTGGCCAAGATTCCCCAGCTGAGGCCACAAGGGCTGCCCTTATGCTAGCTAGGCTTAATCAAGCTGCAAAGAGGAGACATTTTGGAAATAGTTAAAAAAAAGTGTTGGTATCCAAGAAATGTACAATGGTTACATCACAGACTTTGCATTGGAGCAAGAGGAAGCAAAACAAATAACTGCTTGGCTCCTGATTCAGGCACTGGAGTTCAAAAACTGTCCGAAATGGGAACAGAGCCGAAATAAGCACAGACTGTAAACAGGAAAAAGGTCCCAGAAATTTAAAAAAGCAAAAAAACATAAAACCGGAGGGAGCCCAGAAATCTGCTTTGAACTAAGGCAAGCTTCTTGTCGCTCTAAGTCCAGCAGTGTCCACTTTGCCGGCCACAGACGATCTTCCTGACTCCTTCGAGCAATGATTTAATGCAAACCTCCCGCAAACCAAGCAGGAGCTTTGCCTTCAGCTGCATCGCTGCCCTTTCCTAGCCACAAAAGTTGGGTTTTTTTGACAGCACTCAAAACATCCCCAAGCCTGGTCTTGCTTGTCAGAATCCTGCCTCAGGCTAAGCCATGGATTGGTTCACTGTAGTTTCCTGAACCCTCCCAGAAAGGCCAGGTCGGACAGCATCTCGAATGAAATTCATCCCATTTGGGCTTAGGTGCAACGTGTGAACTGGATCACAGACAGACAAGCGTCTCTGGGCCAGGATCTCCTAAGCCCAACTCCGCCAGATGCCTGACTTCGATGGGTTCCTGCACCCGCCGGAGGAGACTTGAGGCGGGCACTGGGGGCTGGCTCAGAGGGGGAAGACCCCCTCCCTCTGCTTCCTTACTCAAGGAAAGCAATCTTAGAAGCCAAAGAAGCTCTTCCCTTCTTCCTTCTTCTAACCGCCCCCCCTGCGGGCTTCCCTCCCATCCCGGCCTTTCTAGAGAAGCAGCCACTGGTTCACCAAGCCATAAATTACATCCAGGCAGGTTAAACAGAAGCTTTTGGACTTCAAAACTTTGGCTTAAGGTTATGAAAAATTGCTTCCTCTCTTGTAAAGTGCCGTTCCCAACCCTTCTGTGGTGTCTAGACAGCTTAAGCATCCAGCTTCTTCTTCTTTAAAAGGCCCAGGAGGGTTGTTGTCATTTTTTAATTTGCAAAAAATAAAAAGGACGGGAGGGGGGAGGAGGAGGAGGAGGAGGGGAGACAGAGAGGATGGGAGAGGAAAAAATGCTTCCAGGCAGCTGGTGAGGTAGATTAAAGCAGCAGAGAGGCAGGACGGTTTGGGATCAAGTCTTTATCTGTACTCCCTGACTTATAGCAGTTCATTTATTTAATGATCGTTCAAAGTTACAACAGCACTGAAAAAAGCGACACGATCACGCTTGCGATTGTTGCGGCGTCCCCAGGGTCAGGTGATCAGAGTTCAGGGGCTTGGCAACTGACTCGTACTTATGACGGTTGCAGCATCCTGGGGTCACGGGATCCCCTCTTGCGATCTTCTGACAAGCAAACTCAGTGGGGGAAGCCGGATTCATTTAAGAACCACGTCACTAACTTAACAAGTGATTCATTTAACAACTGTAGCAAGAAAGGTCGTAAACTGGGCTAAAACTCACTTAACAAATGTCTCGCTTAGCCTCAGAAATTTTGGGCTCAGGTGTGGTCATAAGTCAAGGACTATCTGTACTCAGAGAAGGTGAAAAATATGGGGAGGCGAGAGAGGAGCACAGGGAAGAATAAAAATGGGTCTGGGGGGCAAGGAAGAGACCCCCCCCACACCAATGATTCTCTGGGTCAGCCAGCGGTACCTTGGAAGGCTTCAGTCCCTCGGGTTCTGCAGACTCTCCGCTTCACTTCCCGTGAAAGGCACCGTTCTTGGCTGGAAGGAAGGTGAAAAATATGTCAGGAATTTTCACTGGGCTCGGCCAGGGCTGCAGCCACAGATCGCAGCCTCCTCTGAGCCCCAAGGAGGGTGGGGGTGGGGGGGGTTGGAGTGTCCATTCGCCCACAGCTGCACAGCTGGACGTGCAGAAAAAGGACCTGGGGTGGCTAAAGGCAATCCCAGCCTCAAACGCCCCTCAAACGGGCTGGGGTGTCGGTTGTGAGTTCGAGTGGTGCTGTAGAGGCTGGTTGCAGCCACAGAAAAAGGCATTTCAGGGCAGAGGGAGGGAAGAGGCCTCAGAGTGAGCAACACCGACCTACATTTCATCCATCATTTCCCATCCTCAACGCGTCCGGCAAACCTCTCCGCTTATTTCAACTTTGGTTTCCATATCTGATCAAGCAACACTGACTGGGCAGCAGCGGGACAGGGCAGGCAGGCTGGGAGAAACAGCCCGGTGTGATTGTGAGTTTGTGCAAATTTCCAGCAGATGGAGACAAAGCCGGCTGAATGCTGCCTCTCTTTCCCCGTTTGAAATGAAGAATGAAACCGTCCGCTGGACAAACCTGAAACTGATCTAATCCCAGATTTTGTGAATGGAGCTGTCCATTCAGAGAAAGAATCTTCCGTTGATTGAAACCTTTTGCAGCAGTCCATTAATTTAACCAACTGCGCTGAAATAAAAGGATATTATTCCTCCCGCCTGCTCAAGTCTCCCAGGTGGAATTTCACAGAGGTTTGACCTCCCCCTTCAGTCTGCAGGGGACTTTAAGCCTCGCTTGTCTTCTTAAAAGCAACTCCTAACTGTTGCCTTTAAGCCCACAAGTCTTCAAGTTCCCAAGGGGGACAGCCCACCTCCCACCCTGGTACAGGGGCTGGGCTAGAAGACCTCCAAAGTCCCTTCCCGTTCTGTTACTTTGTTAATTAGAGGATTGCGCTCCTTTTGCAGGAGTAAAAATCGTCAAGACTTTTCAAAATCAAACTTTGGGGATGGATTTGTTTCAGGATTGTCCAGTGGGTCGGGATAGATGTGGCTAGAACCCTCAAACAAACCCCTTAAAAGCCCCTCTGCTTTCCAATAGCTTTTGCAGCATCTTCCCACCGTTTAACAACAACCAACCAGGTTTGCACAGGAATGAATTCCAGCCTGCCTGGCATTTCTGCAACGATGGGATGGAATTTATGCACCAGGAACTACAACCAAGGAGGAAGTGAAATGTTGCAGGCCAAGTTTAGGATGAGAGATCAGGGTGACACCCCCCCCCTGCAGAGCCCCTCAGATTGTGGGCCTGAAATTTCTATCAGGGAATGCTAAAAGGGGATGGAGAACATCCATCACTTGGTGCCCCAAAACCCGGACTGGGCTGTCAAAACACGGAAAGAACATCCACTCTGCAAATTGTTTCTAAAGGTTGCTCAGGCTTATAAAAGGATCCAGTGAAACGTACACGTTAGAATCACCTTTACAATTTTCACAAACATTTTGCAGAAGGGAACCTCTGCTTTATACGATCCATTTCTCTCTCTCTCTCTCTCTCTCTCTCTCTCTCTCTCTCTCTCTCTCACACACACACACACACACACACACACACACACACACACACACCTCTTCAAATTCTCCTCTGCTCCCTACTTAAAGAAGCCCTTTTTGTTTCCCCAAATAATTTGCAGCAAAGCCCACTTTTGATTTTCTTCTATCACCGCTCCCCTTGAAAAACAGTGTTTGAATCTATGGCACCCAGACCAGTCTCTGCGGGGGGGGGGATGCAGGCGCCCCCCCCCTCTCCCACCCGCCCTCTTTGCTCTGCTATTGATCAGTTTCTTCCAAATTAATCCTGCAGGGCCACTCAGCCGGGCAGTGCCTGCTGCTTGGCCCTGAATGCCGACGGCCCCGCCAGCCCCGTCCTGCCAACTCCTCGTGTCCCACGTGTCTGCTAAGCTTGCCAGCCCTGCCACATCTGGCTGGAACTCAACGCCGGGGCCAAACGCAACTTTTAAAGGCTGGCGCGGTGCCAGGCCAGGCTTAAATGCTGATACTTAGCACTTTCGAGAGAACACAGGGAGGCTTCCTGCGCCCACACCCAGGGAGAGAGACTGGATACCAGTCAGAGACGTTTGGGGTGCGGGCAAAGAGGGGCAGAGACAGGGAGGCGCACAGGACGAGGGTGGGGAGGGTGTAGATAAAAGGAGCCACTCTCGTACTTCTGCCGCAGAGGAGCAGAAGGGCCCCCAAACCTTGCCACTGAGGATCCCAGAGAGAGGGAAGGAATTATGAAATACGTAGAAAACTGGAGAGGAATGGGATCAAGTACATTCAGTTTTAATTAAATGTAACTGAACTAAAATTAAATTTAGGGTTTACACCCCCACCCCTCCACACACACACTGGGCCATTATTGTGCTAATATTGTGCAAAAGGATAGAAGAGAAGGGCAGAGAAGGGAAGGAGAAGAAGACAAGAAGGAAAGGGGAAAAGAAAAAGAGAAGAGAAAAAGAAGAACAAAAAATGGAAAGAGAAGAAGAAAGACATGGGAGGGAAGGAAGGGAGGGAGGGAGGAGGGAGAGAGAAGAAAGAGAAAGAAAGAAAGAAAGAAAGAAAGAAAGAAAGAAGAAAGAAAGAAAGAAAGAAAGAAAGAAAGAAAGAAAAGAAAGAAAGAAAGAAAGAAAGAAAGAAAGAAGAAGAGAAGGAAGAAGGAAGGAAGGAAGGAAGGAAGGAAGGAAGGAAGGAAGGAAGGAAGGAAGGACTGGATCCCCCAAGTACAAGGACGTTTAGGTGTTTAGAGAATGTGCCTTCCAGACACGGCGGTCTAGGGTCCCCATTGTTCTGCTGTCAGTGCCCAGTGCCCAGGGCAGGCCAGCCCTTCTGGAGGGTCCAGGGGTGGGATGGGGGCTTCTTTCCAAGGCTCAAGTTACCTTGACTGACCACTTCCCCAGTCTAACTCATGAGACCGAACCTGGGCAAGCGGCAGGAAGGGGCTTCCCAGATGGCACAGAAGCCGCACTGCTCTTTACTGCTCTGCCAGTCATCCCAGGAACGTGTGAAAGGGGAGGCGAAGGAGTGGGAATCCTTCCCAGCCAGGAAAAGCCTGCAGAGGTGAGGAGGGGGCTGTCTGGGGAAGCCCTGGGTCCAGGAGACAGCTCCAACGGCCACCTCTGCCCCCGCCTTGCCCCCTTCCGCTACACAAACCTGGAAAACATGGGCTGAAATGTGGAAGCCGAAGGAAGATCGGAAGGGGAAGGCCACTTGGCAGTTTCCCCCTCCGCGCCTCCCTGGAAGGAAAACCTGAATGGGCGCTCTGTCTGGGGGCATCTCTCGTGCAGCCGAGGGCCAGGACGGGCCGGTCTTCAGAAGCTGCCCAAGGGCCGGCAGCACAGAGCCCGCCTTTCACGCAACCCGCGTCTTCTGACAATGGCACGCCACAGACCGGCCTGGCCCAAAAAAATCTGAGGAAGGGAAATGCTAGGGATGCCTGGGGTTTCTGGAAACAGGCGACCTCCATCCCAGAGGCCGGCGGAATAAGACCGATATTCATCAGCCAGACAAGCCCAGCCACTGTTCGGCTGGGCGGCTCCGTTCCCTCAGGCCGAGTCCCCTCCCTTGAAGCCTGTGTGTTTTTCTTCTTCCATCCCACGAAAAATGAAAATGGAATATTTCAGAGGGCCAAAGAATGGGGACTGTGAAAATATTTTCCTTTTGCTGCCACGAGGCATGCCAAAGAAGTATTTTCAGCAGAGCAGCAGCGGCAGCAGTTGAGGCTTCGGCAGGCTGGGCCTGGTGATCCGGAGGCAGGCGGGGGAGGGTGCCAAGCTTCTGGAAGGGGCAGCTGCTTTTCCAAACATCTGCCTGCCTGCCTGCCTCTCTGCCTACTATCTATCTCTCTATTTTCTATCATCTATCCCTGTTTATCTCTCTTTCTCTCTCTACTATCATCTATCTGTTTATCTATCTTCTATTATCTATCTGTCTGTCTGTCTATCTATCTATCTATCTATCTCTTCTATCATCTATCAATCATCTTTCTCTCTATCCTCTTCTATTATCAATCATCCTCTCCCTCTCTCTCTTCTATCATCTATCACTGTCTGTCTATCATCTATCTATCTATCTATCTATCTACTATCTATCTATCTATCTTCATCTATGTTATCTATCTATCTATCTATCTTCTATCATCTATCATCTATCACTGTCTATCTATCTATCTATCTATCTATCTATCTTCTATCATCTATCACTGTCTATCTATCTATCTATCTATCTATCTATCTATCTATCTATCTATCTATCTATCTATCTATCTATCTATCTCTATCTTCATCATCATCATCCATCCATCCATCCACTTTTTTCCTGAGCAGTGTAAGTGGGGAGGGAGAAAGCATACTCTGCTCCAACCTGGTGCCCTCCAGATGTGTTGGAACAATCTTAACACATCTGGAAGGCTCAGAGTGGGGGAAGACAGTTCAGGAACAAAATAACAACAACAACAGATGCAAATGGCTGGACATGGGCTCCACTTTATGCCACAGTGGGAGGGATCCCTTCCTCAGCTATCAATGTCCAGATCACCCCACCACAGCCTGGTCCCACTAACAGATTCCTGGTGACTAAACTCTGGCAATGCTGAATTTGCAACCCTCCAGCTAAATTAAGTCTATTCTTGGCTTAGCAAGGGCTAAGCTATTTTTACTGCTTTGTTCGGATCCAGCGCTAGTTTACCAAGTTCTTAAGTAACTGGCTTCCATCTGCTTCTTCAGAAATATTGTGTTTCCATCCAGATTGTAGGCTTCTGCTCTGGGCCTATTCTGTTTCTTACCCAGCACCACACCTCTCAAGCAAACAAGGAATCCACCCACACGTTCTCCTTCCTTCAATGTTGGAAGGGCAAGAAAACAGCACATGGCAAGGCTAAATGCAATGGTGCTGGCACAAAAATAATTTGTATGTACTACTTTATGGATTTGCTAAGGCCATCCAGTTCCAAAAAGATGATGGGCATCTTACAGTTTGTCCAATCTAGAAATTCAAAACACGAACACAACCCCGTGACTGGCCAGGCTAAAGCAGCATTTCCAGCATTCAATCACGGTCTGTTCCTTGTCTGCCAATCAAGCAGACGTGCTAAATAAGAACCAAAGAGATTCGCTCTGAGGACACGCCGGGAAGGGCCAGGCACACTCAGGCCAAGTGTGTGTTTGTGGGTTTTGTTTTTTAGTTTGCTCCAGAGAGAAAATGCCAAGGAAATGCTGAAGGAAGTTGCTGCAACGAGAAACAAAACGAGACGGACTCTCTTCTCCACCTCCTGGCCTGACCTCAACATACAAGGGAGGCACCAGCACCCTCTAATCTTCTCCTCCTCCACATGTTGCTAACTCCAGAAAGAAAAGCCAAACACGCTCCTTTTCAAAGACTTGCCTGCTCTCCTCCTCCCAAGTTGGCTTCCTTCTTGCTAGCTTGATCAGGAGTCAGGACTGAATCAAGGTCCCGATGAAAGTGTTAGTACCACTTTATAAGGCCTTGGTAAGACCACACTTGGAATGCTGCATTTTGGTCACCACGAGATAAAAAAGGTGCTGAGACTCTAGAAAGCATAGAGAAGAGAAGATGATCAGGGGGCTGGAGGATAAAACATACAAAGAACGGTTGTAGGAATTGGGTATCTCTAGTTTAATGAAAAGAAGGACTTGGGGTGACATGATAGCAATATTCCAATATTTGAGGGGCTGCCACAAAGAAGAGGCGGTCAACCTATTCTCCAAATCACCTGAAGGCAGGACTAGAAGCAATGGATGGAAACTAATCAAGGAGAAGACCAACCTACAACTAAGGAGAAATTTCCCGACAGTGAGAAAAATTAACCAGTGGAACAGCTTGCCACCAGAGGTTGTGGCTGCTCCATCACTGGAGGCTTTTAAGAAGAGGCTGAACAGCCACTTGTCTGAGATGGTCTAGGGCAGACATGTCAAACACAAGGCCCGGGGCCCGGATCCGGCCCGCGAAGTGGTTTCATGCAGCCCGCGAAGCCATCCTGGAAACAGTGAGGGAACGGCCCCCACTGCCTTGGCCCTGGCCCAGAGACCCTCCTTCTGCCAGAGACCCTCAGATCTGTCCCACTCCTGCCCAGGCCCCCATAGGCACCCTTGATGCGAACGATGTAGAGCTGGCCACGCCCACCCAGTAGGCCATACGCACTCTAGCCACGCCCACCCTGGCCATGCCCACCCGGTAGGCCACGCCCACCCAGCCCCTTGAGGGCAACCGCAATGCTGATGCGGCCCTCAATGAAACGGAGTTTGACAGCCCTGGTCTAGGGCTTCCTGCTTGAGCAGGGGGTTGGACTAGAAGCTTCCAAGGTCCCTCCCAGCTCTCTTATTCTGAAACTTGGCATTTCCTCCCCCTGAGCTGGATGCTCACCTCCCATTGCCCCCAGACAGGATGGTCCTTTCAAAGTACAAAAGCTTTACTCCTTGCAACAGAAGGCCACGCGTGTTTGTTCAGGAGCAGAAGAGCCAAATACGCAACCGATTGCAGCCTAACGCACTGAGAGTTTTGGGATCTCTTCAAGATGTATTTACCCAGCTGGGCAGACCTACTAGACAAGCAGGAGAAGAGCAGGAGCACACTCAACATACCAGCACTTTTTTCCTCCCTTATCCCAAGTGTCAGGCCAGAGAGGGGTCCTTCCTGAGTCAAAACCGTGGCACCCACCGGCTACCCCTGGAGATCCAACTTGAGAAGGCGGAGGATGGGTAGGATGCAGCCTTACGTTGGGATAAGCGAGCCTCGAAATGCCACAGAATGGCTGGCACTGCCCAGCTGGTCAAAGGGTGAACGCATGGTGCCCAGGTGGTCCAAGCAACTACAAGGAGAGTCTCCAGGTAGGTGAGCAGAAGAGAACAATCCCTTCAGCTTTGCTTTTGGGCCAACAATGAATTTTCCTTCCAGATGGCCCAGATTCTTACACAAAAAGCCCCCCTGAGATTTTCTTAATGGCTGAAATGCCTGTCCAGGCTTGAACTTACTGTGTTGAAAATCCCAAAGCAACTCCAGCCTCCCAGAATAACTTTGGGTAGTGAGATGGGCAGTATGTAAAGTTAATAAATAAATGCATGAAAATAATCAAACTCCACCAATGTCTGGCCTTATGCCTTTTCCCTTTAAAAATGGGAAGGTCCAGGAAGGTAAGAACAGGGCCTAAGTTCAACGCAAAGTGATACAGGACATCACAGTCCATCTGCCATCTGCCCAAACTCTCCCGATAAAATCCAGATTACGGTTACCGCAAAAAGCACATTATTCTGTCAGGTCATCATAAAACAAATAACACAACAGACTGCAGAGTTAAATTTGCAACATACTGATGCAATGAAGAAAGCTATAATAAAACTCAGAAATAAAACTCAGATTGACGAGCGAGATTACTTGCAAGCAAAACTTGCATTAGTTTTGGCAAGTGCCCGAAAACTAATGGGGTTAGTATCAGATGAAGATCCTGTTTCTGGGGAGAGGCTGCCATTCTCTGAAATTCTTCCCCAGGCCAGTTTGTAGGAGATGCAACAGCTTCAGCTATCTTGATCAGGCAAAAGGCTGCGCAATTGACCAGAAGGTGCAAATTTTGCACAACTCAGACGAAGCTGGAAGAAAAGGCCTCCCCCTTTGTCCCTTCCTTTCCCTGCCCAGATAACAAAGGGTCATCTCTTCTGAAAATCCTTCTGAATCATGAGGGGTGTCATCTTGATCACCCAATCTATCAGCTAAGTGAGAGGTGTATTTCGGACCTCTTCAAGTACGAGAAAATCTGGGCAAACGAGTGCAAGAGATTTGAACCAGCTCGAAGGCAGCCTTAGTTTGCTGGTGGGCAGCTGGTGTCTTGACACGGGCACAGCATACCTCTGGCAATGGGCAATTGCACAGAAGAAGACCTCCATCTGTCCCACAGCACGCAGAGTTTCTTCCCTGTTGCTGGTAGAAAAATACAAGCTGCACATTTTCAGAGCAGACTCAAGAAGAGAACATTTCGTGTATAAGGTGGTGGAGACCAGGTCATCCAGAGTAGCTCTTGAACCAGAAGACAGCAGAGTGAAAGTTTGCAGAGCTGCATTCCTCCACACTGCAACTTCTTTGGGAAGATTCTGGGATGGGCAGATGGGCAGGTGCCCTCTTCTTGCTCCCTGGCACTCCCTTTGATGTGCCAGACTCTCTTCGTATTGAGGATAGAAGAGGCGTGCAGGTCTTTTGGTGAGCAGATCCTGGCAGCTCCAACTCCCATTGTTTGGCGACTCCTCAGAGGACGCAGCTGTCCAGGTCAAACCCAGCCAGTGTCCCAACAGCTTCCATTCCAGCCAAACAAAGGCATTCAAAGAGCTTTCCTGGGCGGGGGGGGGTGCATGTTGACACAGCTGGGAGGAGGAACCTGAGGACTCATCCTCCTTGCAGGGGGGGGGGGGGGCTGCTGCAGCCCGAGGATCCTGCTCCTTCCCCAAAAGGTCCACTTTGGGGAGGGGGAACCAATAAACAGCAGCTCTTTCCTCCTTCCAAGGAGATTGTTGATTGGGGTTGACGTCTTAAATACTCTGAGCAAAGTCTGCTGCAGTTGCTTTTAGGGTGCACGGGGAACCCTAAACTGGGTTAAGATGGAGGGTCCCAACAGGACAGCAGCTTCTTCTCCAGGGTGAGTCCAGCAGACAACACACAGAAGCTCACATACGGAGGGATATGCAAGGAATAAGAGTTGTAACTGTCCCCTGTAAAAAGTTTTGGAAAACTGGGGGGGGGGTTCCCCCCCTCTTATTTTTTTTCAGAAGAAAGCAAGTAACTAAAATGAAGTTCAACTCCTGAACTTATTTGCATTGTTTCCTCCTTTTTGGGTGGGTGGATTTGCCACTTCCTGTCTCGTTAGCAGACCAGGGATTCTCTGGTGGTATTCACTGATTTATTTAGCAAACATCTCACGGAACGTGACTCTGAGAAGCATCCAAGCCACAATTAAAACAATATCACAACTGTTAAAACTCTTTTGAAAGTAATAAATGAAAGCAAGATTGCAGGAGAACCTCCATCTCAATGCAGCACAACCAATCGCACAGACTCTCCTTGGGACTCCCCAAGGTTGCTTATCCCCAAGGTTGGTATCCCACCCCAGCACTAAAGTCAACCCTGATCACTTCCGGAGCTTAGCCAAGGGACCATCCAAACCGAAGGAGCACATCCTGGTAAATGATGATCCAGGTCTTAAGCCATCGTGTGGTCTGACTATCTGAGCAGAACAAGAAGCTCAATGTGAGTCGAATAAAGAACGCAAACCAGCTACGGTGGCTTATTCAACAAAGGCTGCTTGGGCAAACCCATGGCTTAACAATACGTCTGAGTCCTATAAAAGACCAACAACTGCCAAAGGCAACCCAAGGCCTTCCTTGCTTTTTTCTCCAGACTGGATGCAGACCTGGATCTGCTTAAGAGACGTTTTTCTCTCCCTTGCCAAACTGCAATCCATTCTTGTTCAGGGATACTCATCTCTTTCTAAATCTAGGCTAGCAACTCTCTTCATGCACATTTGTAGACAGCAAGCCATCCTGAATTCTTTTTCTCCGCACCACAATAGGCAGGCAAAACTCTCCAAGACTGGCCAAAACCTGGACGAGAAGAACCCCTCCTAGAGGACAAAGGAGGCCTTCCCACAGTGCGTAAGAGGCCATCCTCCTCTTCAGGAGAGGAGCACAACTGAGTCCCAGCAAGACCGAAAATCCAGGCCACCTGGAAGGTCAGCGATGGGAGACGAACTCTGACAGTCTTGAAATGCTTTGGGCTGTCATGGCAAGGGTCCAAGGTTACGTCAAGGTTCAGTCCTCAGCATCCACGGGAAAGAGCCCTCTATGAAACTGCCAATTCAGGAATGTAAAACCAGGTGAGCCGATAGTCTCATTCAGTGGCTTGGTTTACCTGTGGCACTTAGCCCCGGGTTGTGGAAAATGCAGTTGGCTGACTAAGCGCAAGAGCCAGGCTCACCCATTGTGCTAAGCTATAAAACCAGAGTTACCAACACCCACAGCATGATATTCGACCTAGATCCACGTAAAGCGGTTTCTACAGATCCCGTCTCTAGTCATGGAACCGGCATGCAGATGTGTGGCAGATCCACCCGGTGTGAAGAGAGAGATCCTTGAAAGAGCGCAACAGTACGATGAGCTTGAAAACCCCACATCTGAGCCAGGAGAAAGTAGCCATTGTCCTCGTTCCTGGACTCAGAAGGGCTGGCAAGCTCCCCATCATTGTGTGCTGCGAGGGGCCCACTTAGGTGTCTGTTTGTTTGTTTCTTCACTGACGGGCTTCTGGGCTGCTAAATGAGGAACAAATGCAGAACATTCCTTTATCTCCAGCACAAGCAAGGGAATAAAATGTATTTCTAATGGGAGGAAAATAGAACTGTACATTTAATTTCTCCTAAACCATTTGCTTCCACTTAGGATTCAGAGCAAAGCCAGGGATGCTGGCAGAAACAAAGATCTCCCTTGAACAATGATCAGTTTATAGAGACAGAGGCCTTTGCTTCCCGGAGGCACTTCTATTCACACAAACAGGCGGGAGAGAGGCAGGATGGATGCACCAGTGCATTCCTAGGTGAGTTTCCCCTTATCAGTCTCTGACCAAGCTCATCATTCTCTGGTGGACACCAAGTATGGCAAAATCTCCTGAAGGAATCAGACCAGTAGCAACAAGCAACAACTTGGAGGCTTCCTTGCTGGCTTGAGTAAGCCAGATTTTCTCACGCAGCTTCTGAAGAAGTCGACTCAAGAGGACAGTGTCGTCAGATAGCTAATTCAAGGCCCAGGAAGAAAGGAAGGCTGGTTCTCCCGAAGAGGTGAAAGGAAACCAGGCCATCAAAGAAGACGGTGGCCGGACCTTCAAAGCTGGCACCGGCCAGATCATAGAAAAACTCAATGAAGTAGTGCAAGTTCAGAAGATGTGGAGAGATCTGGCCCACGGGCCCACCACCTTTGCCCTCTAGACAGTTGCTAAGAGCTGGAACAGCAGGGATCTTTCATAGCTGCCAACGCTGGGGAGCACCAAAGGCTCCAGGCACATCCAAATAGCCCCCCAGGGACACCCATTGGCCTCCACACCAACAGCCAGGGAAGTCCTGCAGGGTATCTTAGATTCAACGCTAAGCTGTGCTTCACACGTGGTGCTCAACCAGATGCCCACAACTATTGGATTCATCAAAAGCCAAAAGTCACGGCTTAGGAGCCACAATTGCCTGGATTAAATTCAACAACACACCAAACCAAAAGTAAGCAAATCACATGAGGGCTTAGCACAATATGAACCAGACCCACAAGGAAAGAGGCAGGTAAACTTGACATATCGCAAAACACCTTTTTTTGCAGCTTCAATAACCAAAGCCATTAGGGAACTCTCCTGTTAGCCATTCCATTTGGGGGGGGGGGTTATATCAAGACAATAGGGAGCAGCCTCACTTGGTTCAATGCCCCTTCCATTAGAGCCCCCCAAACCCAGCCATCCACCTCCACCTTCTCTTTGAATGGCAAAACACCCCCAGAGCCTTGGTGCAGCAGTGGGCTAAAGCCTCCTTCAGTAACACCAGCTGCCTGCAATTAGTGCAGGTTCGAGTCCCACCAGGCTCAAGGTTGACTCAGCCTTCCATCCTTCCGAGGTAGGTAAAATGAGGACCCAGATTGTTGGGGGGCAATTAAGCTGACTTTGTAATAATGCCGCTTGGGGTGTGTGTGAAAGCCCTAATAAGCAGGCATATACATAGAATGAAGGCTACTGCTAAGTTTGTAAGCCGCCCTGAGTCTTCGGAGAAGGGCGGGATATAAATGGAATTAAAATAAAAAAAAATTAAAAAAAATTGTCCCCCTTCAGTTATCTCAGTCCCCTTCGTGTCCTTACTTGAGCCTCTTCCCTTTCATCCGATTCCTTCCTGAAATTAATCAAACGTAGATCCAGGAGCCCAAATCCCTCTTCTTATGCTCACCTCTCTCTCTCTCTCTCTCTCTCTCTCTCTCTCTCTCTCTCTCTCTCTCTCTCTCTCTTCCTCAAATAATGCTAGCCAGTCGCTGTGTTTGTCCCATGCTCCAAATACTTCTCTCTCTCTCTCTCTTTCATGCACACAAACAGTGGCTTCATTTATGTGCCTCATTTTCCACGAACAGGTTGCCCTCCAGGCCATCCACGGATGTGAGAATTTAGGAACAGCAGCCACATGGCCCTCACAACTGAAAATGAGGGCCAAGTGCCACTGACACTTCAACAACTGCAATTCTCTTTAAATGAGCGCGAAACATATTCCCAGGCAAGTTAACCATCTCCAGGGCTGGTGGTATCAGCATTCAGCATGAGTAAAGCAATTCATTCTGCAGCTCATCTTAAGAGCCATCACCCACTTTAAAGAAACAGCGAAAGGAAAATGTAGAACATAGAATCACAGGGTTGGAAGAGACCTTGAAGGTCTTCTAGTCCAACCCCCTGCTCAAGCAGCAGGTCTCAGTTCATTCCAGACAAATGTTTGTCCAATGTCTTCTATAAAACCTCCGGTGATGGAGTATCCACAACTTCCAGAGGCAAGCCTTTCTACTGATTAATTGCTCCTTAGTTCTAGACTGGATCTTTTTTTTTGAATGATCTTCCCACCATTGCTTCTTCTCCTGCCCTCAGGGCTTGTAAAGTGTAATGTAAATTCAGGGAGCCAGCCGCCTGCGGAAGAGAACCACCTTATCGCTAGACACTCTGCCTTTGTTCAACGTAAATACTCCATTTGTTATGATTGTAATCTTTTGCTCTGCTTTTCCTTCAATGGAGCTAAGGCAACAAACATGCTTTAACCACTATAGCCTTGTGAGGGAGGAGGGGGAGGAGGAGGAGTGGGGGAAGGAGAAGAAGCAGAAGCAGAAGGAGAAGGAAAAGAGAAAACAGGATCCGTTGAAGACCAGCTGAGAGTTTCATGACCAGATGGAGAATCTGAAGATCCTCAAACTGACCCGATTTGCAGTTCCCCAACTAACATTTTATGTTACTGACAATTTTTATGAATGAAAAGCGATGGAGGAATAAGGCATCACACTGAAACAGACCCACAACAGGTTGCTCTTCCAGTCTCCAAATTCCAACTAGCGATGCTCCAAGTTGGAGCTGTTCTCGCCTCCCTTTGGCAATTGACCCCCGTGGACCTTCCTCTATCAAATTAGACAAGCAGTTACTTTTTCTGCCCCATCAGTTCAGAGTTGAGTAGCTCTGGGCTAGAGCAGCAGTTACAATGAGAAACAGATGCCAGGCACTCAGTTGCAAATCAAAGCTGACAACCGAGCAACAAGACTTAGCCTCGGAGCAAGCGTGGAATCCGTCAGGTAAGGCTACTGTGGAAACCCCTTGGGAGGGGCCTCTGTAATCACATGAGCCCCCTCCGTGTCCCAGGCCTGCCTGGAAGAGCCGAAGGAGAAGGGCTTATAATTGGACACACACATAATTCATGTTTCCTATTAGATGCGGCAAAAGGAGATAACTGCAAATAAAGCGGATACCTCCGCTTGGAGCCATCGCCAGCTGCCTGTTCAAACAGATGTTTCTGATTGCAAGGAGCTACTGCTGGAAGAGTCTGCAAACGCAGAGACCTTTTCGGCAAAAGCCAGCCTCTCTTCCACTCCAGGCATCTTCTCAGCAGCGGCCCCGAAGGGCGAGAAGGGCTGGACCAAGCAGGGAGCCAGCCAAGGGTTGGGGGTTCCACTGGGGAAAAGCAGCCTCTGGTGCTCGGGGACCTGGGCGGGTCGGCCCTTCGCCAGAAGGAAGAATAGCTGGGGGATCCTCCAGAAAGCCTTCTCCTTCCAAAGGAGATGAAACAGTGCTGGAAGACATCAGCTCCCTGAGGAAGTTTGAGGATGTGCGAAGGGAAGAATTCCTTTTTTAAAAAGGACAGAAGGGAGACCGTGGAAGCGGGAATGGATCTCATTTTGGAAGCATGGAGAAGGAGAAGACGTCTGCTTGAAAACTCTTGCTTCTCTCCTCCAGGGAAGCAGCGGGAAGATCTGGCTGATTTTTTTTTAACGCTAGCTTTTTTATTGAAACGTTTAAACAGTAATAAAAGATAATAGAATATGAAATCAGAAGAAAGGAAATGTGGAAAAAGGAGGAATAGAAAATGTGCAAAAAATTAAAGAGAGACAAAGAAAGGAACAGGAACAGAAAAAGATATTTAAAGACTTCTGGTCTTTACAACCAAGCTTAAGTTGAGGTCCTCGCCTTACAACAGTTCATTTAGTGACCATTCAAAGTTACAACGGCACTGGGAAAAGTGAGTCATGACTGTTTTTCACACTTACAACCGTTGCAGCATCCCCAGGGTCACATGATCAAAATTCGGAAGCTCGGCAACCGACTCGTATTTATGACGGTCACAGCCAACCAGGGTCACGTGATCCCCTTTTGCGACCTTCTGACAAGAAAAGTCAATGGGGAAGCCAGATTCACTTAACAACCACGTTACTAACTTATCAACTGCAGTGATTCACTTAACAACAGAGGCAAGAAAGGTTGCAAAATGTGGTAAAACTCACTTAACAACTGCCTCGCTCAGCAACAGAAATTTTGGGCTCCTACAATGATCACTCTTTTCCATTCAGTTGTAACGTCTTGCTGTTGTAGATGCTTCCACACAAGTGCGAAGCCTTAGAGGCCACGACAGGCTCCTCTGCTGGTTTATTTGCTGAATCTGGACTAGCAAGTTCTCGGTTTAAATCCCAGTTTAGCTCATTGGGAGGCGGGGGGGGGGAGAGGAATGGAAATGGACAAGTAAGCTTTGGAAGAGGAGCAGTGAGGGCAGGTTGGTGTTTTGGGTCAATAGAGACCAGTCCTCAAATGCAGCATTTCTCAGCCAGAGAGCCTGTGCTGGCTGGAAGGTCAACATACTGAAAGCCACCCAGAGTCAGTGAAACAAGCAAACAAATTTCATAAACTGGAGCAGCGCTTGAGCACCATCGGCACTGACAAATTCACCATCGGTCAATTGCAAAAAGCAGCTCTACTCAGAGCAGCTGACATCCCGCGACGAGATCTTTAATTCCATCAAACGAGAACATCTGCCTCTCCCAGGTTCTAGGGAAGGACTCGATCGGTGGACAAACATGCCAAATCCAGTCTGAACATCTGGCTGACATCTGGCAATGGACCGTAGTAGTAGTAGTAGTAGTAGTAGCAGCAGCAGCAGCAGCAGTAGTAGTGATGATGATGATGACAACAACAACAACAACAATAATAATAATTTCCCACTTGAGTCTTTTCAGCTAGGAAAAAGGGGCTGACTATCGGGCCTGGAGGGAGGCAGAGTTCGAGCAAGCCACTGATTCCAGTCCCTCAAAATTCAAGGATTTAACCACAGCATAAAAACAACTCTGTGAAAGCAAAAAGCCAATATTTTAATCAGCGTCTTCAGTCTGACACAGGCATTCCTTTGGTCTGATTAATGTCTCAGCCACATGACACGGAGGGAAGGTCAGCAGAAGGAAGTAACCAAATTAAGGTTAAGAAAATGAGCAGGAGTGAGACACTGACCCCCATACGCACTATAAAACAAGCAAAAGATCCCCAGAAAAAAAATTCTTCTTCAGCCAAACCAAAGAAGAAGAGAACAGAAGAGAGCTGCTGGACTGGCCACAAGAGATAAAATTAGAAATGAGACCATCAGAGAAAAAAGTGGCATAGAATCAATCTTAAACTACACACAAAAACAGCAAATAAAGTGTTTTGCTCACCTGGAGAGGATGTTGTGGGATTCCACACCATCCAAGGCACGTACAAAAAGAGGAGAAGCTCAAGGTACAGAGGCAGACCCAGAAGAAGGAGATCATTAAGGAATTGGCAATTAATTAAAACAGCAGGCAGCGATCACAACATGATTCTTCCCTGGGCCTAACGCAGAGATTGCTGTATCTTATGAAAAGTGTAAAATGGCATCGGTTCTTATCATCGGGAAACGGGAAATTTAACTGAACATTAAAAAAGTTGGAAAGCCTTAGTCCTCCCTCCAAGAGGAAGAGAAAACCTTTATTTACCACACCCTCAATGGACTCATTTGGGGGAGCAAGCTTCCAAGTCACACCAAAGTCAAAACGAGAGTTGGGCTACGGTCTGCATCAATTTCGACACGCAGACTTCTGAGTCACACAAAATGCTTCATCATGCGGTAGAGAAAAGAGCAGGGTTTACTATCCTTCCTTCACCTTTCTCTGACTTCTGTTATGGCTGACCTTCTGCACTATACAATCAGCCTCTAAATTATTCCTAGCAAAAATACACAGGGAGAGAAAGTTGATAAAAGTCTTTGTACTGAATCATAACATCTAATCATAAGAGTGGTGCTAAGTAAACCTCTCCTTAGCTTTGCTTACAAATATTTACCGGATTATTTTAAGGAAGCCTTTGAAGAATAACGTGCACCTAAAAGTGGGCTTGGATCACAGTCTCTAGGACTACCTAGAGCTGACACTTGCCAGCCACCTAATCTCCAGGGCTGTCCCAGAGACCAGAACACATCCTCTCCAGCAACCGACACCCAGATAAGCAGTGATTAGCACCAGACAAACAATCAAAGCAGAAAACAATACCATAATTAAGAAGGCACCAAGGAGAAAACCATACCCTCCAACAATAGCAGGGCAAGCTACGGTAGATAAACACGAACAAACCCCACACTCACCAGCACCGAAGGTGCTACCTAGCTAGGTAATGAAATCTCTGAAAGCAAACCAGGTTCAGGGAGCAGCAACGACTTCACATGTTGCAGAGGACTTGGCCCACGGTGAGGCTGCCTAACAGTCACCTTCCACGAGAGTGTTAATTTCTGGGGTACTT
Organism: Vipera ursinii; assembly: GCF_947247035.1. Taxonomy (NCBI): domain Eukaryota; kingdom Metazoa; phylum Chordata; class Lepidosauria; order Squamata; family Viperidae; genus Vipera; species Vipera ursinii. The sequence continues at coordinate 21,829,267 of NC_139520.1, read as the reverse complement.
TCTAAAGAGCAGAAGAAGATCCCTCCTAAGGATGGATCTGGCCAAGACCAAGACAATGCTGCCCCTATCCCTTGTTGTAGCCAGCCAGATGCATCTTAGACAAGAAAGGGATTCCCTTCTTCTGTAGTGGCCACAAATGCTGAAGGGAGACTGCTTGCGACACTCAAGGTAATAGACAGCTCTCAAGAACAGGAAGCAAGGATCACCCAAGGATCCTCCATGGACCTGCCCAGTTCCATCTAAACTGGTAGCCATCATCACCTCTGCGCAAGCTGTGAATTCCACAGGTTGATTACAGGGTCCGCAAGTATTGATTTGGTTGTGTTGGCTTTGATGGCACAGAAAACCAGATCTTGTTGCATAAGGTGACCAAAGAAGAAGGGGTTGGGAGTAGGGAGGAGTGGGTAAAAATCAGAGCCTCTCATGGAGGGCCGGAGAAAAGGGGGGTCCTGGCCAGGATGATGGAAAGCCTGACCTCATTTAGGCTTTTTAGCTAGGAAAAAAAGGTTAAAAAGGGAAGAACACAATACAGATGCATAACATTTACTTGGAAAAATAACTCCTTTGCAGCTCCATAGTTTGGGACATTGAACTCCCTCCAATGAAATTGACCAGAGCAGTACCCAGTAAGGTTCCTCCCCCCAAGATGTAGTTGAGGAACATGACCACCATGAGGAATAAGTACCAATTGGGGTGGGGAAACAATTCACGGAGGAGGAAATTATTGATCGCTGTTACTAATAATGGCTCACTTAGCCCAGGTTCAAGAGGTCACTTCCTTCAAAGGATCAGCTCTTGAAGAATGATAGCAAGAACAGGAGGAACTTTCTGAGCACCATGACCATCACCATAGGCTTGAGATTTTCCAGAAACATCCTGAAAGCAAGCAAGAGGATGACCCAGATAATTTAGGGGTCTTTATATGTTCTTACACTTCGCAAGGAAACCAGAAGCATGGTTCCCTTTGCCAGGTTCTCCTGTTCCCCTGATTTACCTTGGACCCTGATCACTCAGCTCCAGAGCTAAGTCAGAAGATTGTTTTTCCGACACCCAGTGACCTTCTCTCATCATGGCACCCTCTACTGGAAGTACCAGGGTTGCTGTTTCCAGCCTTCAGCTACTGCCTCCTCCTCCTCCTCCTCCTCCTCCTTCTCCTCTCTACCCACAGCCCCCCATCAACACATTGTGTTCATCAGAGGCTGCAGCAGAACAGATGTCTAATTCATCCCATCTGGGCATCTCGCCTACATCTGCGGGTTTGCAAGGAGGACCTTCAGGGAAAGCACAAAGGGAAGTGTGGAATGGCAACAGATGCAGGCAAGGAGAACTTCCTCCTCCCTTCGGTGCGGAATGGGGGGCCTTTTCAATAGGAAGAGGATAAATACATTTTTCTAGGAAGAGGATGCATAAATAAAAAGGGGCCTTGCCCATCGGAAGCTGCAAGTACTCCTTGCCTGAAGCTTCTCGGCCCTGAGGCATTTTTTGTCTTGCACTAGGGATGCTCTGGCAGAGACCAAACCACCTCAGGGCCAGTCAGAATTCACGCAAGAATGGACATCTGGGCTTAAGCGCTCAAGAAGCTACTTAGAAGAAATGTCATCCCCTTCCGATCAAAATGGGAGCCTCTCTGTATCATCCACCAGCTCCAAAGGGTGGTCCCATCATCAAAACTCCAGAACTTAACCCAGAGGAAATTGGCTTCAGCCCCAAACATCCCCGGTACAGGGATAGAAAAGTGTTGAGGTGAACTAGGATGGACTGTCCTTTCTTCCTTAGATAAAATCGATGCTCTAGAAGATCCTTGAATAAGATTTTTCTTCCTTCTCACTCATCTATTTGAAGGAGCCAAAACTGTACAGAATGGAATTCTGACCTTGGCAGTGCTGACGCTAACCATGCCACTAGGAATCCCCCCTCCCCAATTCTTGGAAGGCAAGAAGAAACAGCAGCCCACCCTTTGCAGCAGCTGAGAAGACTTCAAGCAGCAGCCCCCCCCGTCACCACTGACCAGGTCATGGGCTACTTGCTGGTGCATGGAAACCAATCAGTTAACTGGAGAATTGGCTGAGTGGTCAGTTATGCTGTCCAGACCCGGCCAGGGAAGCAGGCAATTTGTCCATTTCACCAATTGACTGCCGAAATCTCACCAGGCTTCCAGGCAAAGGAGGGCACACACACACCCTGGCTCCCTTCACTTTTCCACTGAAGACGCCGAGGGCTGAATCCCAAAGGTGCTTCCCCCCCAAAAAAAGGGCAACTGGACAATCTTTGTTTTTTTTCCTTGAAGACATTTCCCTTCTCATCCCAGAAGCTTCTTCAGTGCCCTGGGTGACCGAGAATCTCCACAGACAGAGGCTGAATGGAAGACTTCCTGCATGCCAGTCATAGGCTCCATAAAGGAGTTAAGTTTCTCTCCCTTCAGAGAAAGCAGAGCTTGCAAAGCCCCCAGCTGCATGCAGCCCCCCTCCAAGCATACTTCCAAAATCAACAGCAAGGTGACTCATAGTCTGGATACCCACAAACTCTGCACGATGACCCTAAAATTATACATTAGCGTTAAGAAAGCAAACTGTCCCTAAAGGACGAAGCCCCGCCTACATGCCTGCTGTGGCCCCACCCACAGCATCCTGAGAAATATCCAGTTCCTCCCCCCACATTTTGAGCAGCTGGTGTCCACCAGGGCAGAGAAATGGGCTCATGGACACTCTTATGCAACTCTGCCTGAAGACTTGACTACATGGTTCCTGCTCTGTTTTTGAAAAACTAACCGTTTTGCTGCTCCTGGATCCAGCTGTGCAGGACCAAGTTCCTCCACCCACCCACCCCCAGCCTGTCAACATCCCCAATGGAAAAGCCACTGGTTGAAAGGACGACGGGATGGTATTATAATTATTACTCAATGTAGTAGCCTACATAAGTAGCAGGTAGCTGTCCAAGAAAAGCAGATGGCAGGCGAGAGCTGTTTTCAGACTTAAATGCAGGCTCCTTTTTCCTGGAGAGCCAAGTTCCAGTGAGGGCAAACAGCAGTTGGCCAGCCTTAGTCTCCCTTCGGCAGGGAACATGCTCCACCCTGGCCAAGAGAAAAGCTAAACAACCATGTGCATTACTACGGGCAAAAGGAGCGTCTCACATATGGACCAGGACAGGGCAAAATGCTCAGGAGAAACTTTTGTGGAGAAGACAGTGGAGCAGTGGGAGAAATGCTGTCTTCACAAAGGCGTCTCCTGAGCATTTTATGCCCTGTCTTTGGTGGTGGAACCTTTGCCTGCAAAGACTGGGCAGACTTCCGGGCCCCGAATCTGTGGGGAAAGTGATGACCTCCCAGGAGCCCTGTTTAGAAGCCTGCAAGAAGATCCCATCTTCTGCACCATCTGCATACAAAGAAAGGTCCCTCTGAAATAGCTAGGGGAGGGTGTCCCCACATGGTCCTTCATGGGCCTCCTTGCCTAGGAAGAGTCAAGCCTACAGAATGGCCTCCAACATTTCAAGAGCCCCAGGCATCCATTTCTTTGTGCCAGTGATAGGCAACCTTGTCTCTTTTATGACTCGTGGACTTCAACTCCCAGAATTCCTGAGCCAGCACAGCTGGGAGTTGAAGTCCACGAGTCATAAAAGAGCCAAGGTTGCCTACCCCTGCTCTGGGCATATCAATTTTCTTGGCCTTCTCTCTCTCTTTGTTGAATCTGCCTCTCCTGAAACCTCCTTTCTCGTAGAAGTCTGAAAGTCTTCAGCTTCATTCAAGGGCACCCTTTCTCCCACTTTGGGATGACTTCCCTGGAATTCATTCTGATGGTCAGATCTCCTGGTCCCTGCAGAACCACCCCGTAGCCTATCTTTCCTAGGAAACTCCCGGCTCAACATTCCAGTATGCCTGAATGAAATAAACAGTCGGGTGCTTCTGTTGTCAGATGATCGATTGTTAAGCCGTGGGAGGCAGAAACCTGCTTTTGCATATTCTCAGCTTCCCTGCACACCGTCACCATTAGTCGAAGCAGCAAATTTATCACAATATATCTCGCCTTTCTATCTCATGGTCACTCAAGGTTGCTAACTGTTTGTCTTAAAAGGCAAGGACAGAGGGAAGATGCTGTACTATCAAGGGAAGCTGGGTCGATACATGGGGGCCATTAGGGACGTCCATGCATTTTGTAGAACTCCATTCAAAGGTGGGACCCTGGAAGTTGAACCTTCTTAACTTTCCAATCTTCGGGGTCCCAGCCAGGCCATGCTGCTCCAGCTGCAGAACGGCTCCATGTGGAGGAACTCATCTCCTGAGGCCCCCTCCTCGCTCCCCTGCAATTCATTTAGCTCTTGGCAAAGCATGGAAGCTATTTTTTAAAAAAGGTATGCCAGACTCTCTCCTTTCTCTCTCTCTCTCTCTCTCTCTCTCTCTCTCTCTCTCTCTCTCTCTCTGCAACTCAACTTTGAAGTGCAGTTCAAGGCGTTGTTGCTCAGAAGGCTGGACAGGGAGAGGAAGAGGAGGGCACTGGGGAGGGGAGGTGGGAACAGGTTGGCCAAAAGAAGGAGGGGAAGAATGGTCCTGAGCCAGCCCATTTGGGGACAGGCGGAGGAGAAGACCTGGGCCGGTTTTCAGGGCAAGAGTCCTGTTGGCCGATAGAAAGGAAACTCCAGTAGAAGAGGATCTTTGTAGTTCAGGTTGAACTGTGCAGTCCTTGGTGATCTCTTGGCTTGGTTGTTTTTTGCAGACGTTTCATGACCCAACTAGGTAATATCTTCACTGCTGGAAAAGAGGGAGGCTTGCTCTCTGTTCATCTACAGTAGCTTGCCCTGTCAGTGTGGGGTGACGGTGTGGTTTTCTCTTAGTAGTTGCTTCATTGAAGTAAACTTCCAACTGTCAAGGAACTACCTGTCCTTGAATTACGGAGTACCAAAAAGAAAACCAAGATAAAAGGGAACAGACTTTATTCCCGCATTCACTCCCATTGATGACGTTCTCTGGTTAGGTCAGGGGTAGGCAGCCTCGGCTCTTTTATGACTCGTGGACTTCAACTCCATGCTGGCTCAGGAATTCTGGGAGTTGAAGTCCACGAGTCATAAAAGAGCCGAGGTTGCCTACCCCTGGTTAGGTAATGGAATGTCTGCAAGGAAACAACCAAGCTCGGAGAGCAACAAAGGCTCCACAGGAAGAAAACTTGACACTTCTGTGTCTTCATTCCATCACCAGAGGAATTTCCTCCAAGCTCAGGCAAGGGACCCGACAGTGGCCGAGGTTTAAACCTGCACCTTGCTAGCCCTGATTAAGTTGGACAAGTCCAGGACTTGTCAAGCAGTGAGGTGACCGAGAAGGAAACGGACTGCTGTGCATGGGTGGAACTAATAAGACACGGATCTGTCATTTAGAACAAAGTGTTCTTCTTTCAAAAGGAATTACTCCTGGAGCACGTTTGAAAACAGAAAACCCCACAAGAGATGATAAAGCTGCAGGAAAGGGACAGACTGCAGCTGGTGTCTGGGTTAGAGAGGTAGAATTCAACCGAGTCTTCCACTGGTCATTCCAACGGCGATCTGTTCTAGCTAAATGGGGTCCCTTCAAACTATTATACCGAAGAGGCTTAGAAAAGTCTTAAAGATTATCCCGCAGAACCATATTGGAAAGTAAATGTCACAAAATTCAGCACAACTCAGAAATTCAGCCGGGTGTTCACTTCTGGGCAGACAAGTAGAGAACCGTGCTGACTTCCTTCCATAGGCAACCTTTATGACTCGTAGACTTCAACTCCCAGAATTCTGGGAGTTGAAGTCCACGAGTCATAAAAGAGCCAAGGCTGCCTACCCCTGACCTAACCAGATGGCTCTATTCGCGCAACACACTAAGTTTAGGTTTGATAGATTTTTCATGGGCTTAGCTTGCTGGGTGAATCCAGCCTTCCAGGTTAACTATGGTTGAGACTATCATGCTAATCCAGAACAAGAATCCATTCAGAGATCATGTTAAGTTTGTTGTTGTGTGAATGCTGCTTGTGTTCATACAAAGACAATTACCGGTTTCAAAGAATTGTATGGGCATAGATGGTATAGTTTTTCCGCACGCTAACAATACAGAACAATAACACAACGCCTCCACTTTTTTAGGTCAAGAGAGGGCAGGTGGGAACTATGAGGTCTTTGTTATGGAAATGGGATGGTGATAGGCAGGTTGGAGGAGGTGGTATAACCTTGCCTGCCCTTCGCCCACAGGATTCAGAAATGTGTAATGTTACAAATCAGCAGACCTTCTCCCCAAAGGCTGCTTCCCACATCGTGGAGTCCAAATACAACTTTGGGTAGGAGGGAAAAATGAAAGGAAGGGAAGAAGCCTCAATGCCCCAAAGCACTGAGCCTGTTTTTGGGTCAAGAGGAAATTAGAGAAATGGGTTTTTTCCCCCTCTTCTTTGCAGTGCGCAATAGAATTTCTCTCCTTCATTCGGAATAAGAAGGATGCAAAATTCGTATCAGCTTTCCCAGGAAGCTGTTGCAAAGAGTAGTGGGCGTAAAACTGCAGGAAGCATTGTTAAAAATGCCAAACCCAGCATACTGTAATGTAATCTGACTCACCAATGGACCTGGGGAAGCAGAGGATGCAAGAGGGACGAGGGATAATGAGGAATTGTTCTGTTCGGTCCTTGGCGCTCAGCAGGAGGGGTCTCCTCCAGGCCCCATCAGCACATCATGCACCTGTGCGCAGCCTCATGCATCATGCATCCTACACAGCCTCATTAAAACGATGAAGCTCGGGAGCCCTGGGAAAATGGCTTGGGAGCAGAGATTAGAGTTGCTCTCTGGCTGGAGAATTCTGGGAGTTGAAATTCACCCATCTCAACGTTGGTGAGTTTGGGAAACACTGGGATAGAGGGAGAGGGCTACGTAGGCTCCATCAGATTCATTTGCTTCCCATTGACTTCTAATGGTCACCACCTTGGCCCATCCCCAACAATCAGCTGACGCTTTTCAAGCCCATTCTAGCAACTTCTTTGACTCCATCAGGCCAACATCCCTGTTGCCTCCTTCTCCTCCTCCTCCTCCTCCTCCTCCTCCTCCTCCTCCTCCTCCTCCTTCCCTCGACCTTACCAAACTAACATTTTTTCTAGTCCATCACCCACCTTCCCCAAACCCATTGAGTTCCTACTTAGAAATCATCCTTTCTGCCCAACTGTCTTTCTATCATCCAGGACTGGGACAGAATTAGGCCCATCAGCCACACAGAAAAAAGGAGGCTTTCTTCAGAGTCCTAAACACACCAGCTTTGAAGGCCAAAGTCCATCTACCTCTCCTCTAGGGCCAGGGTGAGCCGACTTTGGCCACTGTAGAAAGCTGCTCCAATTTTGGACCACAAAGGGCTTTGGGACTACAAATCAGACAAAGCAGAAGCATTCTAGACCAGGGGCCACAACCTGGCTGAGGAATTCTGGGAATTGAAGTCCACAAGTCCTAAAGTTGCCAAGGTTGAGGACCCCTGGTCTAGACTTTGGGCTTCCGTGTATCTACTACCACCATCTTTAGAAGAAGGCTGAATTAGCACCCAAAGTTCTCCCCAACACAGTATCCATATTTGTTCTTGGTGCTTGCTATTTTAACAACCTTTTGGAGCTGTCTGGGGAATTCTGGGAGTTGAAGCCCACAGGTCTTAAAGTTGCCAAGTTTGGACGTCCTTGATCTAAGAGTTTGCATAGTCGTTCTGCATCTTATTTTAAAGGTTTTTTTTTTCATATGCTGCTTTCAGAGGATGACAGGGAGGTGTGAGAATAAACAAGACTGGGAAGAAAAGAGAAATAGGGGCACCCATCGCACCACTAGACCGAATCCCTAGCCCATTAAGCCAGCATCCTTTGCCCAAACCTTCAAAATGGTGCAGAATTTTTCTCTTAAGTGTTGCTACTGTGTGCCAAAACCAGGGCCTGCGAAGAGTTAAGCAGAAGCAAAACAAAACAAAAAATGACTCCCACTCCTTTAACACTCAATTCCCCACTATCCTCCCCCCCTCCCCCCCAACCTTAGCAGGGCTGGCACTTGGAGAAAGTTTTACAAATCCAGAAGCTGAAGGGGCTGTTTTCCATTTGAGGGGGGGGGGAGGGAATGCAATCCAAGTTAATTGAGGAAACAGAAACCTTCCCACTGCCTCTGCTCAGTTTCCAGCAGCAGACATTATGAAAATAAAATGAAAATTAATTTCGGCCAACCCTCCAGGTTATTTATGACGCTTTCCAGCTGCTGGGAACTCTTAGGTTGCTCTCGGCACAGAAACCCAGGGGTTTTTTTGGGGGGGGGCAGCCAGGGCTGAGACCCTGAATTGCAGAAGCACACCTGATCCCACCGAGGCAAAAGTCTTCGTCCTTTTTTTGGTAGAAAGAAACTAGCAGTCCAATGCAGCAGATCTAACAAGGTCCAAACAACAGTTTGTTGCCCGGATCAAACCCTGATCCCTTCTCCAGCTGGTAGAAATGGACGTTTGGAATCTGGTTTTATTCCTTCCCCCCCCCCATTTATCCACACAACCCTCTAGATGGGTTAGGAGATGGCAAAAAGGCCAAGGTCACCCACAGACTGAGGGTCTCTTTCCAGTACTGTGTGCATCCCCCCAGCCCCAGCCCAGAAAGCCTCAAGACTCCAACACAACTCTCTCTGCCTTTTACAAAGATTGAAGCACTGAATCAGTGTTTCTCAACCTTGGCCACGTTAAGTTGCAAAGACATCAATTCCCAGAATTCCCCAGCCAGCATGCTTTAAGATGCATGGATTTGAGCAGCCAGGATTTCCTAGCCAGCGTCTTTTAAACTCCATAGATTTCAACTTCCAGAGCTCCCCAGTAAGCATGCTGGCTAGGGAATTCTGGAAGTTGAAGTCCACACATCGTCAGTAGGTAAGGTTTGAGAAACACGGCTCTAAATATCAGCAAGAAACACCGAAGGCCACTTATGCTTCCTGACTGGGAACACAGCAATTGGGCAAAGATTTGGTTCTTTCTCTTGCTCTGTCCCTTTATATGTAAATTTGCTTCCCTTTGAAAAGAAATCTGGGAAACTGCACTTCTCAGCTCAGCACAAGAAACCAATGGAAAGTCACTTAAGGGGAGTCTCCACCATAGACGGAGGGTGGAGAGAAAGGGAAGCGAAGAGAGCACGCTGGGCCAGGAATGCCTTGCTGAAGCTTCTTTGTGGCACAGGGTCCTGGCACACTTCAAATTGGATCCTCTTGGCAAAGGTAATCCAGTGCCAGGCATCCCTCTTGAGGCCATGTTAAGACCCCTTGACTGCTTCAAGGGCCACCCCTGCCCCAGAGGGGATCCCTCAAATGGGGAGAGGACTTGCAATCCCCACATGTAAATGCAAGCTTTTGGAGTGGGGTCTACAAACCTTAAGGTAACTTTCCTCAATCCGGGGTCATCCATGTATGCACAATATCCCATCATTCCCAATCGGCTGGCCTTAATCCATCGGGCATGTAGAGTGTACAGCCTCCCCTTGGCATGATTATGAACACTGGAGATATAAAAATCCCCATAAATTGTGGTTTCTGTGGCAATGTCCACATTTTCACTCGGGCACCCAGCCATCCAAGATTTCAGCAGCCTTTTGAGGCCTCCAACAATGTAAGTCCAGCTGCGCCCTTCCATGCCAGGAGCCATTCAAAGTCTCCCCGATCTGCTTTGCACCCCTGATCACATCCCATCACCCCCCTTCTAACAGCTGAAGCAAATGGCATCTGCCTGAAGGAGAGGAAGCACCGGAAGGCAGTTCCCAAAGGAAAGACTAGAGTTGTGCAAATCTTGCGGGGGGGGGGGGCACTTCCCAGTGGAAGGGAACTCTCCCCTCACCCATCCTTCCCATCTCCTGAATTTCAGCTGCCCACCTGGTCCTGCAAGAGGCAAGCTGCTTGGATGGCTTTGCAGCTCCCCCAAGAACCAGGTCCACCACTGTGCCCGGCTCTTGTGGACCACAGAGACAATTGTGGGTTGCCTTCAAAGGCCTCCTGAGGGTTTGGAGAACGGAAACAGCCAGCGGTGGTCTGGAGGTGAGCTTAGAAACACCCTCCTGTTGCTGTTGGCCTGCCTCCTTCCCCATCACACCACTCCACAATCTTGCTTTTTTCCATTTCTGGCAGCACAAGCCCACAAGCTCAACCAAGGGGCAATTCACAGAAGTCCCTCTAAGTTCCCTTCCCTTCTGGAGGCCGCCTTGAGACTTTCCTGCCAGAGTCACAATCGTTTCAGAGGCACAGCCACAGTTTCAGGGTATCAGTACTGTCACAACAACTCACAGCCTGTTTGTCCCAATCGTTAAGCGAAAGAGACTTCTCTACATAGCGCATAGGAGAACCCCGCAAGACGGATTTCTGCATGAACACCCACAAAACTGCATTTCTGGAGATTGTAAAAAAAACAAAACACAACTGGCTGAAAAGGGCTAATTGAAAGAATTTGCTGTGTCCCAGCATGATGGAGGCGACTTAGACAGCTCTGGACATATAAGGGATACTTCCAGAGCTGAACTGAACAAGCAAAGGGTTAGGGGCTCTGACTTATACAATGCTCTGCTATATCAAAGGGCCCCCCCCAATAAAAAAAGAACTAAATTTAATACAGCCGTCTCCTTTTTTGACACCAAAAAGAATATTAACTGCATCTAACTGGGAACATTTCTCACCTCTTGGAGGAGTTTTCCAGGGCCAACAACTCCTTCTAGGTGGGGTCTGGGTATCTCCTTGGGGGGGGGAGGAAATTCTCCTTAGGAGCCGGGCAGGGGGAGAGTTTAAAAAAGAGGGTGAGAAAAAGACGGAAATTGAGAGGAGAAACAGCTCACATCAAAGGCAGCTTCTCTGCGCAGCAGATGAACACTTTTATCCTCGGGTTTTTATTTTTTGCAGATGAACCCAGAAGGTTGGAGGGGAAGAAGAGGAGCCGTTAACTCTTTCCCTCCCGGGGTCCCGGTGGGCTCGCTGTCATGGGGAAGAGAGGCGCCTTTGACGCCCGGCTTTCTTGGGGGCGGGGGGGGGCAAGAGGCAGGGCCCAAGCACTTCCACTGCAGGGGTCTCTCTCTCTCTGTGTGTGTGTGTGTGTGTGTGTGTGTGTGTGTGTGTGCGAAGAAGCTGGCTTGGCTTGCTACATTTTAACCCTCGCGCGCTCAGGGTCTCCCCCGGGTTGAGGCGGTGAATGGAAAGAGAGAACGTCAATCCCCCTAGCCCTCTCCCCCCCGGCCCCGGCCCGCACTTTCTGGCCCAGAGAGTGATGCAACTTGTTCTATTTTGCACAAAATGGGGGGGGGGGCGGAGGAGGAGAGGGAGGAATCCATCCCCTTTAGCACGAAAGAGGGGTGGGGAGAAAACGAAGGGTCGCACCTGTACTTGTGCAAAGCGACTTAGGTAACCCCCTCCCCCCCAAAGGAATCTGCCGTTCCACGGCGGGAGGGGGGGCGAGGCAGGCAACGGCGGCTTCTGCCCTCCCCCCCCGCGCCCCGGAGCCGAGGGGCAGCGCTCTTACCTCCTGGCCGGGGAGGGGCGGCGTCCGGCGGGGAAGAGGCGAGGCAGAGCCCCCCGCGCGGCTGCCGGGCTCAGCTCTGCCGCGGCGGCCGAGCCAGCGAGGCTGCCGAGTGACCGCAGGCGGGTGGGGACCGCGCACCCGCCTCCTCCGCGCCGCCTCCCCAGCCAGGAGCGAGCCGCCTCCAGACGCCCCTCGGCCCGCCCGCCCGCCCGCCCGCCCGGGAGGAGAGGCAGCCGGCGGGCGGAGGGCCCGGACCGTCTCGCCCTGCCTCCCTCCCTCGCTCGCTCGCTCGCTCGTCCGAACCGCGGGACGTCGCCCGTGCTCGGAGAGAGGCTTCCGGGAGGCGGCGGGGGCGTAGAGGCGGGGAGGGAGGGAGGGAAGGGACCCGGGCTTTCCTTGCAATGCCGGGGCTCCGCCACTCTCCGCCCCCCCCCCGTTCTCCGAAACGGCCCGGAGCCAAGCTGCGTCCCGTAGGAAGGCAAGAGGCTGGAAGCCGAAATGGGCGAGGGTTCCCTGACCATGTACAGAGGGCCTCGGGTTTGCAAGTCAGCTGGGCTCCTGGGAGGGGGGAGGGGGAGAAAGAGGGCAAAAGCCAGATGTTGGGTACCGAGTGGCTTCTTGGGCGTTTGGATCGCCCAAGAGGGGGGTCCGACCTCCCCAAATGGGGGCCGGAGCGTCTCGGAGGAGTCTTGGATCGGGGGGGGGGAGGCAGGGAGGATGGTCCTGATTGCCCGCTCTGGACCCCGCTCTTCCAGCCGTCGCTCGCAGCTGCCCAAAGGTGGCGGGGAATCCAAACGCCCAAAAAGCCACTCCATCCCCACGATCTGGCTTTTACGTCCTCCTTCCCCGCAGCCCAGCTGATTTGCATACCCGAGGCCCAGGCCCTCTGTACGTGGCCAGGGGCTTTCCTGGAGAGATGAGGCTTGGCGCGCTGGGTATCCCCCGCATCAGCTCCCCTCATTACCGTCGTCACAGCCTGCTTTATAAACCCCCGGAGAGTGGGGGCGCCTTTCTTGCCCCCCTCCCCGTTTCCTCGTCTCTGGGCTTCAGCCAGGCAGAGGCCGCTGCCCTGGATCCAGAGGGCAGAGAGCTGCCTTTCTTGGCCAGTGGGAGCCCCGTGCCAGGAGAGCCCAGCGGTGCGCAGCAGAGCGGTGCGCAGGAGAGCCCTAGCTCAGCCCGGGCCATTGGCCAGCTGGGTCCCAGACAAGTTATGCCGCTGCCTTTCTTTTCAATGAGTTTCTCAGAAGGAAGCCTGCCTTTTTTGTAGTAAAAATATCCAAACACCTCATTTTCATGATCAAGACTGCCCGACTGTGTTTTATTCGCAGAGTGAACGTCGGCCATTGATCAAAGGGGATAAAGGTGACAAGCAGGATAACAAAACAGCAGAGTTGGAAGGGACCTTGGAGGTCATCTAGTCCAGGCTCAGCTAACATCTTAGTCCGCTCTGACCTGGCCCTGCTGGTTGGTGAATCATGGTTTTAGGCACTTCTGCAAACTCCACCAATTCTGATTTATTTAACAAACCACCATTAAGCAAGCTAGCTTAACACTGTGCAGCCCTTAAGACTGTCCCAGCAAAAGGAGCAGATGGAGAGCAAGCTACATTGGAATGATCTACTTTGTAAGGACCAGCCTGGGGCGTGAATTAGGGTGGCAACCAGATCCACCAGACTCTGCTAAACCTTGCTCCAAATTCATTTTAAACCAGACAGGAATCATGAAATTTAACAAGAATGAAACGTTCCTCACCGCATGCAAAAGGGCCACTTAATAAACTGAACTGATTCCTTCTTGCGCTGGAAGATGGTTTTCCAAGTTATGACATCAATGTTTGCTTTTTAGCAGCATGCATTGAAAAAAAATAAAATCCATTTGGGTCTCCTGGTGTGACCAGATTCCTTTACAAATTTTGGTTCTTTACAGAGTACCATAAACATTGAAAACTGTTTGCCGTGTAATCTTGGAAATTCAGTAGAACTTCAGTCCAGGTCTTAGAAAGGCTAGAAAAGGCCAGAAGAGACTTCTCGGTGGCTAGAGGGTCACGTCCAGAGATAACAGATGTCTGGCCTGGGGTTACATCAAGACTTAGCCATGGAGCTTCATTTGCAATGAAATGTCTTTTGCTCCCAGGAAACTTCTCATGTCGTGAGCCTCGGAATCAGGCTGGCGTGGCTGAGCTGTGGCGTCATCTGGACGGGCAATTGAGCCTCTGCTGCCTTGTGCAAAAATGGTCTTGTATAGTCTGGGGAGCCTCCGTTGTGGACCACTCCAGACCTGCTCCTAATCCTCCTATGGATTAACCCTGCCTGCCCTTGATCAAGCCTTGCAGAACAGCAACGAAGAGTCTGGGCAGGCAGGAAGCTGCTCTGGCTGTGGGAAGAGGCCTTGAAAAGACACGAGGAGGAGAGAAGAAGCCAACACCTGGTGGTTTCTGGATGAGACGTTCCTTTCTTTGGGAGGGAGGAACTGTCAAGTCAAGGGTATCCGGAATGGTACAAAAGTGGAACTGGTCCTTTGTGATGTCCAAGCATCATGATGCCACCACACATTATTGGTATCGAGACCTGCACGACAACAGTGTGGCTTCTGATGATGTTACCTAGTTTGGGTAATGAAACGTCTGCAAGAAAACAAGTGACCTCGGAGAGCACCAAGGACGCCTCACGTCAACCCTGAGCTACAAAAATTCTCCCTTATTAGTGTGGCTTCCACTTGATGGTCCTGAAGTCATTAACGCTCTTCACCACACCTTTCTGATCTATCAAGCCGAGGCAAAAATCCTTGGTCACCAGCCGTGATGAATGGGTTCATGTGGATGAGTAGGGTTTGTTTCTAAGCAGTCTGTTGGAAGAAGCATGCTGGCTGGGGAATTCTGGGAGTTGAAGTCCGCAGGTCTTAAATTTGCCATTCTTGCCCTAATGTTGGACATTGTTGCTCTAAACTGTGGTTTCATGAGCAGCCTTTTCTTCAAACCTTTAAAACAATTTTTTTTAAAAAAAAATATCAGTATATACTGGGAGGACGTGTTCTTTCTCCCTCTTCCCTATTCACAGAACAGCTTCCAAAGGGCACGTTCCTTACCGCCAGGGTTGAGGGCATAAGACATAAATTGCCCTGCCTGTTCCTCCTGACAGCCAAGTCACTTGTGAAAAAAATCAGGTGAGCTTCTGGAGATCAATCTCTCCTTCTGGCTTTCTATGGACATTCAGTCTGGCACTCCTGTGGAAGACTGGGCTGCATTCTTTAAGAAGGCTGAGATGAATGGGACCTTTCACTGAATCTGGAGGATGCCAGCAGCAGAGTGTGGTGAAGGTCAGAGGCTGCTGGGAGCCCAAACTGAACAGGAACCCCCTGAAATCAGGAGAAATTTCCTTTCATAAGTAGGTCCACTTTGGGGGTGGAGAAGACAGTTCCTGGGCTACGGAGTCATCACCGCCCGGAAATGAGAGACTGCTCAGCTGGGCTGAGGATCTTGTAAAGGCTGAGAAAGATGTGGACACATTGGAGAAGAGACATCAAACATCAGCAGCAATTCTAGAAAGCTGAAGGTACCGCAAACCATCCCCAATCAGACAGAGTGGACCTCGACCACCACAATTCTCAGCCGGCCTGAGTGTCTGGGCAGTCTAGCTGGAGAAGCATGAGAAGAGGACTAAACATTGAGTTTTGATTTGTTTTAAGAGGAGGACATCTGGAATGGCTGTCTGCCTCTTCTGTTGAAAGCCTCTGATGCAACATATCCCAGCATTGGGTTCACTATTGCCCAATGGTGCCCCCACAGAAGACAAATCGGGCATGATCCTCACCCAGCAATGCGTGGGTGACTGGTATGTTCACATAACATACACAAAGGCAGGGACAGACACTCAGATTGTCAAGGCCCACAATTAAGGTCTATAATTTCCTAAAATCTAGTCACATCTTGCCATGTTTCTGCCTTCAGATGTCTCTGTTTTCAAACCAGATGGAAGATGGTTTTATCTGATTTTAAAAGTCAAATAAGTAGCCTGGCCCCTTCCTAAACATCCCAAACTGGAGGAACAAAACTTACATCCCGAATCTGCCACCCCCTATAATTTGGCCTCCAAGTGATAACTGAGAGTTACTTCTTGGCTGGCCCAGCACTGTTTCTTAATGGCTTGCTTCCCCTTCTCATATGGCTTTTCCACATACTGTATATCCTAGAAGGCATCCATTAAACCAATGAGTTGTAATTTTGCTTTGGGGCAATACTGTGAACAAGTCATTCTTCTTAAGCTATGCGTCCTGCATCTTTTTTATTTTTTAATTCTGTATAAACAGCCTGCATCCACTCATCTGCACACAAACCCTTTTCTTTCTTCTCTCTTCTGCTTTCTATATTTATTTCGCCCACACTCCGTTACTCCCACCAGTAGGGCATGAATAGTGACAGTGTCCAGGGGAGGATTTTGCAGTTGCTTTCAAAATGTTTGCACTTAAGGAGGTATGTGGAGGAAGAAATAAGGATCTCGTCAATGGTTTCTGGAAAAAACGAACAAAATAATGCTAATAACAGCTGTCACTCAGAGTTTGCTCTGACAGAGCCAAGGACATCTCTCGATTTCCTAGAAAATAAGAAGCAATTCATTGTGCCAGCATCTCCGCTCTTTACATACCAAACACACTGTCCAAATAAAACAATTACAGCTGCATTGTTCCATGAGATTAAAAATCCCAAATTCATAGCTAGGTAATAGATGCATCATGCAATCCACATGCAATTAACAAACTTCATCTTGTTTTTGAAGAGCAGATCACATGGTTGAAACTGTTGGTCTAACCTAATGAAGAGTTGCTTGACAGTGAGACAAGCGGCATATAAATTTAGTAAACAATAAGTAATAACAACTAATAATCTTTTGCATTCCCTTTTCTCTTGCCAGATGAAGAGTTCCAGCAGACCTCAACGTCTGCCTGCTCTCATTTACTCTACTTAGGATTGATCCTAAAAAAGGCGTAACACAACTAAGAATTTTGGAGTATTAAAAAATAAATATCTGAAGACTGGTTACAAACAACCCATCCCAAAATTGTAGATCGGCGTTGTGCTAAATAGTGACCAGCTGAACCAATACAACTTGGGGGTCTCTTCTGACCCCTCACTGGTGCTGGGAGACTATTTTTATATATTAAGTCATCACTAGCCCCAAGATTCTACAACAGCGTTTCTCAACCTTAGCATCTATAACGTGTGGATTTCATACTCATATTAGAGGGGTGAATTTTAGACAATAGGACTATTGATAGCTACTATTCTAGTCTGTTTGGTAGGCTGAATCACAGGAGAGATTCCTGAATCATAGGTAGAGATCTTAAATGTCAGCCGCTGAGAAGAAAGCTTTGCTATGTTGGGAGATTCCTGGATGAATCGGATCGGCTACTGTATGGTGAGGTGGACTTTTGCCCAGCCCCAGCCCCACATCTCTCCTGAGGTTCATGACATGTGGGTGGATCGGAGAGACATCAGCGTGTGTTTGAGATGATCAGCGGAGGGCTTGAGAGAAGAAGAGAATTCTGCAGTTGTGTCCGTTTCTCTGTGGAACTTCTAAAAAAAAACTTCGAGTGGCTGAGAAAACCCTTTGGCTCAAAGAAGCAATGAAACAGCATTCTTGGTCCATGACCTAATTTGTCAAACCAATCATTTTCCAGGCAAATTTGTTTGCATTTCACCAACCAGCTCGTTTCATCTGTCAGTGGTAATACTTGCACCGTGGCTATGAAACTACAGAAATGGTTAGGGATTTTTCCATCTCTTGCCCATCCTCCAAAGGATAAATATCTGACTATCTCAAAGGCAAAAAAAGGCCGCAGAAATCAACCAACCAATATGCAGGAATAAAACCTTAAGGATGACATAATGCATAGGCCAGCCTGTGGTCTGATACCCAGGACTTCTTCACTGCCCACAGATATGCCCGGAATGTTAGATTCAAGATCCAGTCTCTTGGCCATTGGTTATCAACTGCAGTCCTTGGCATGAGGGCCGGATTGTGTGAAGTTGCTGAAGCAATAAATTCCTAATTAGGAATCAAGACTCTGTGGGGTGAATCATCAAAATCGGGGGTCTCCATACTTGGCCATTTAAAGACTTGTGGATTTCAACTCCTAGAATTCCTCAACCAGCAGGCAGAATTCTTTCAGCCATGAAGTCCACATGTCTTAAAGTTGCCAAGTTTGGGGACCCCTGATCAGAATCATTGTTGGCTTGAACAGACCTGAGACAACTGAGCGTTCCTTTAGCAGGGCTGTGGGGACAGAGAGGGCATCTATTCCAGCTCTGGGGACTGGATTCAGAATGATGACCTCCGTAACGAAGATGTGGGGAAGCCATCTAGGGATAGAACAAGGACAACCCTGACCTCAGATGCATCTTTCATAATGACAAGGCTGCTTTGAGTGTAAAAGTTAAACTCACATTGCTTTGAAGTTACAGCCATCCGAAAACAATCCGGAGAACAAAACAGAACCCTATAATCTTTTCCCCCCCCTTTGCTCCAAAAATTGCAGCTTTGGGCCCAAAGAACAACTCTACAGGGAGAAAAGACACAGAACAGATTATAAATAAACTGCAAACTCTCTGCTCCCAGAAATCGGAATTCAGATGGAATAAGACTCTTGACACCCAGCTCCAGGGCACGAAATATGGCTATCGTCTGTCCTTGGCAATATTTTATTTTTGTAAGGCTGAGACTCCCTTTTATTTATTGTTTCAGATCAAGCTTATGTTAAATTTCACTCACACAAACATGCAAATATCCTCCTCATTTTACTGTCCAAGTAATTTCATACTGTACTGCTAAAAAAAAATTGATTTGGCACTCATTTGCATCAAGTTGTCATTAGAAATATTAATATATAGGCTTCAAGTCTTAATTAAATTACTGTGTTCCTGCTTATTTCATGTAAGCATGACTGGATAATTTCTTAAATGGAATCATGTTTCCAGAGCTTATCCAACGGCTCCTTAATAGTTATTGTTTGTCTCTAATACTTAAGAGAAACAAGGATCATGATAGGAGACGAAGTTATTTTCTTAAGCAGGTTTATCCACCTTGACTTTTTCCGTCTGTGACGGACTACAACTCCCATAATGTGCATCCTGCTTCTGGCATAAGAAAAAGGCAACTCTCATTTGACAAGGGTTTGATCCCCACCCCATAATTTCCAGTGGCATATTTAGACCCTGAAAATCTGATATGCATGTAAAAGAACCCTGCCACATTTTTAAATACTGTCCTCAGGTTCAAAATTTTAAAACAATTTCCAGCGATGTGTGAATATTCTAGTAACTAGGGAGTCTCAGTATGGATTGATTTTGTGGATAAATCACTTTCCCCCAAGAATCTGGATGTACCACAGATAATCCATTTATCTTCATAACAACACTGTGTTGGGTTGAGAGGTAAGGAGCTGGGTGAGTTCACCCAACTGAACGAGGTGTAAATTTGTCCCCAATTTATTAGAAGCTGTAGAGCAGAGGCGTCCATCCTTGGCAACTTTAAGACTTGTGGACTTCAACTCCCAGAATTCCCCAAGCTGGGTGGGGAATCCTGGGAGGTGACATCCACATGTCTTAAAAGTTCCCAAGGTTGGATACCCCTGCTGTAGAGAATCTGCAGTGCAATTTTGCTACATCTTTAGTAAATTCAGATATATTCAACAGAACGGAAAATGTGCAGGTCAGGATTAAGCTGAGTCGTCCTTTGTACTCTCTGAGCTTGGAGATATATTCCTAAATATTGGGGTACATTTCTTCCTTTTTTGCAGACAATTATTGTATATATACTATTCTACTTTGCGAGCCATTCCCACTAACAGCATTTCTGCACTGCTTTCCTTCAGCTATTTCTTTCTTTCTTTCTGCAACACATTCCCAACTTTGGCTGTGCCTTTTCAACGGAAAAAGAGCATGGCGGAATTCGGAGAAGGACAGACTACGAAGGATTCCTTTGGCCTGTTGCTGGATCAAAAGAGCAAAATTAGATATTCTGCTTGCATTAAAATGTGCCCTGAGGTATTTATTTCTTCCTGGAGGGAAGGCTGGTCCTTGCTTGGAGCTGATCCAGGTCTCCGGTTTAGGCTGCAGATGACTCTCTCTCTCTCAACAGATGGCAGTGTTGCTCTCTGGAAAGCAACCGAAGGTCGATGCTGGGAAGTTTTGTGAAAAATAAAATTGGTTTTTGTTTTTAATGAGCCGCTTATGACTCCTCAGGAATACCGTCCTGAGGGTTTCTCTTTTCTTTTTTCCTGAGCTAATTCAAGCCGGCCTAAAGCTGGTGGAAAGAATCTGATTCTTCGAAATGGTTCAGGGGCAGCTATTTTCCGGCGCAGAAGCCGGAGGGTGGCTTCAGGATTCGGCCCCGAGTCCCGTTTTGTGCTCCTTCCAAGCAATAACAAGCTTGAGGAAATATTTGCCACGAGAAGTAGCTGCAGCAGGTTTGGAAAAGATCTCACCAACCCTTTCCAAAATTGCGGATTTCGCTAGCAACAAATGAGCTGCCTAACTCGCTGGCCATCTTTGAACCAATTTATTATTATTTTTTTTGCATTTTTCATGGGAAACTGATTTAAAAAAATCAGCATACACGAAAATGCCCTGAGTGTTTAAGATGTTTTTAATTCATCATCATATTGCTATAACAGTTTGACAGCTAGACCCACCCTTCCTTCCTTCCTTCCTTCCTTCCTTCCTTCCTTCCTTCCTTCCTTCCTTCCTTCCTTCTTTCCTTCCTTCCTTCCTTCCCTCCTTCCTTCCTTCCTTCCTTCCTTCCTTCCTTTTCTTGCCCTCCATTTTTTCTTCTTGTTCTGCCTTCCCTTCCTTCCTAAATGAGAATTAATTCCATATTTTTGCAAAAATTTTGTATTGAGTAACCGTTTTGTACTAACTGCAAAAAGGAAATAATATAAATGTAATCCCAAAACATCTGGAGCCCCACTTGAACACCACTGGCATTGATATCCCCATCAGTCAATTGCAAAAGGCAACTTCACTTGGCGTAGCTTACATCCTGCGCCGAGACCATCAAACAACATCTGCCTACCCCTCGGGAAGGACTTGATAGATGAATAAAAATGCCAAATCCAATTTAAACATCTGGCTGACTGCGCGACTAACCATAACAATACAAACAACCTATAAAACTATTGCATCAGTTAAGGCAGATTCCAAAAGTAGCCTTGAAGTGAGTATTGATTCGCATAACAAACTAGGAACGGTAAATGATGGCTGTCGCAACGTGCAACATTTGTGAGTTCCCTTTTCACTTAACACACATGTTATATTTTGTATTTCAGAGTATTATCACGTAAGTAAATGTTAGTTCCAAGGGATCCCAAAGGTTTTTCTTCTCCCTGGAAACAGATGGTTGTATCTTCGGAAATTCCATTCGAGTATTTGGGTCCCTCTCTCTGCTCAGTTTTACTTCATAGCCCGGGAGAAACTTCCCCTCCAAAAGTGAATTCCAAATTAATTGCACACTCTTCAAGCATTCCTTCATCCGCAATAATACAGTCATAACAAAATCTGAAAGTGAATAAGCATGAATTAATCTGTCAAACTGACTTCATTTCTCATTTTCCAGTTCATCTCATTCTTCTCCACCTCCATTTGCCATCCATAATAAACAAAAATTAAAAAATGAAATTCCTTCTCATGAATAACTGCAAACTTTTTGTGTCCTGCTCCCATAATAAACACATAATGCAGTCACAACGCATTTGGGGGGCATTATTTTTCTTCCTAGGCCTTTTTTCCTGTGCATTCTGTCAAAGACGGCATCTTTAGCTTCTTTTAATTAGTGTCATCCTTTCAGCCTCTGTGTTTTGCCTCACGCCTGGGCCCGCCTGCCCCTTTCCAACTGCGGCCTAGCCCCCCTCCCCACATATTTCAGGCTTGTACCCGAGCCAGAGTTGTTTGGGCCACAACAACGGAGGCTTGCCAAAAACCTTCAGAAGCACCCCTTTGGCTGCCAAGGTCCCTGGACTGGGTTCGGTGCCAAGATGCCTGGCAGAGAGCCGAGTCGAGCCGAGTTTCCTTGGGTTTCAGTGGCACTGATTAAAAACGAAAGGTGGAAACAGAAGCCGCGGGAATCGCCGGTAGATGAATTCTGAGGAGGGGTTTGCTGGCATCTGGGAGAAGCAGATGGTCCTCAAATGGAGCAGTAGTGATATGGTTGGGACTGCAGCGGCACTAAAGCCAGATTCCGCCAAGACCCGATTCACATGTTGCATTTCAACCTGCAAAAATCTCACAACGGCTGATTTTGCACGGTAGAAAGAGGCGGTTGTGTAGAGCTCCTGTTGCAGACATCCGCGGGGATTCAGCCCTCTAGAGCAGGGGTAGGCAACCTCGGCTCTTTTATGACTCGTGGACTTCAGCTCCCAGAATTCCTGAGCCAGCACACAGTTGCACAAGATGGACATGAAAGCTAATGTAAATTTTTCACAATAGCAAGCAGGCAAATTGTTTTGTATTTGAAGCAGGCACCAGCTTAGCAAAAAGTAGGACAAGGCATTTTAGATATTCTTTAGGCCCAGTCTTTCCTAACCTACAGCTGTCCAGATGTTCTGGACTCTGGTCTCCACACATCTGCAAAGCATCAGATGGGGGGGACACATTGGAACATTCTTTTCATATAGTTGTTGTCTACACAATTTCTTTGATCTTTTTAAATAAACTGTTGCTTTTAATACTGTCTGCTCACTAAGAAAGAGATAATATTTAACCGCAGAACAATGAGATGCTAAAATCTTTCTAGTAAGCTGCTTACCATCAAAGTCTGTGTAAGATCAGGATTAAACAAATGTTGAATGCCGTCCTTCAGCTAAAGGAAAATAACAATGTATTTAGGCAGGCAAGCTTTAGATGTTTTAGCATCCATTTGCATGACTTGTCAAGTCATCCATCACACTGTGTCCCTAACCAAAGTGGCCTTCTTAGAATCCAAAATGCCTTTTTATTTTTAACTTCAGAAAGAAAAAATTGCTAATGAGTTCCCATGTCTCCAGTTCCTTCTCTTTTAACGTGTATAATGGAATCATTGCGGTTGACCGAGAAGTGAATCTCTATCAGTTTTAAGAAACAGCATCTGGAGATAAAATTTTAAAAGTTTTCTTGCATTAAAGCTTAGGGAAATACAAAGCAGTTTCGACCAGACAGTAAAAAAAATTGCATTGCCATTCTATTATTGGTATATTTTAAGAATGCACATCGCTATTTCTCTTTATTTTAATAATTCAAACAACAGTTAAGAAGCAAAATCTCCAAGGCTGTTTAAACGGTGTATAAAGATTGGTTTGCAGAAACACATAATGTAGAATATCTGTGGTCCTAAATGCATCTATAAGAAGTAAGATCTATTGAAATGAGCTGGATTTAATTCCAGGTAAGGGTGTGCAGGATATTGGCTTAGAAATGAAAACAGGTCAATGGGCCTTGGAAGAAAAGAGAGAGAAAGAAAGGGAGAGAGGGAGTGTTTCAGAAAAGCTAACATCATTTCTTTTTTTAAAAAAAGATTCCAATCCTTGCAACAAGCCAGAATGTCAACAAATCCAACCACAGGTTTTTAAATGGCAAATATGAATGAAAGGGAAAAAGAAATATTGCTATCAAATAAAATCAAGCTGAACTCACACTTGCAAATGCCCAGGGAAATCTGAAGAGTCTTGCCGTTGCCAGAAAAATCTTAGGTCCGCTTTTCTTAAGCCTTCTTGTTCACTCACTCCCTAACCTCAAAAGGCAGTTGGAGAAACTTCTTGGATGGAGAATAATGATATAGAGTTAAGAAGATGCTGAGCTGCCAAAGGGACACCGCCGTGCAATTATTCTCCTTGGGCCTCATCTGGAGGCTTCATCCGATCGTTCTCCGATGAGATGCAGAAAGTTAGACAGCCAAAGGCTCACCTGAATACCGTTTCTCTGACTTTCTTTTCCTGCCTAATCTGGATTGGTCAACACAACCATGGTTTCCTCTTTCCAAAAGATGGTTTTGATAGTTGCAGAAAGCCACGCGCTTGTTTTCTCTTAGTTTTTCAGAATGCCTGGCAAAATGAGGGCTTTGAATCCCCCCAGTTTCCAGCAGATGACAATTACATCAAAACTGCCTTGGAATGATGAATGTGTTTATATGGATTTTTTCATCCGTCCATCACAATTGCTACATTGTCTTCAAGAAGTCAACTCCACGTCTTCTGAAGCTCCAGAGAAGGTATAAAGATCTCTTCAGGCCAGGGATCCAAAATGTCCAAGCTCTTCCCAGAAGGAAGGGAGTCAATTTTGTTGATTTGGCAGATGTGCCCAAACTCACATCTTCTCCTGATCTTCCTCCCTTCACTTTGGCTCTTTGGAAGAATCCACAGCTAAAGGTTCCGTTATCCAGAAGAAGGCCCTGGACGCCATCCTAACCTCTGCCAGCCGTCTCCCTTTTTTAGGTAGGCTGCATCTTCTGCCTTTAGGATTCCAGTGAGAAGGAAGAGATGGAGATACTTTCCTCCCTGCTCACAATTCCTACAGTCTACCAATGGGATCAAAACACAGGGACCTCCCCGCCTCTCCACGGCTGTTGACTAGACCAGGAACAGAGCCTGTGTTATGTTTTGCTTGCCGGACTAACCCTGTCCAGAAGGTGGTCTTTGTTTCATCTTGGAGGTTGCTCAGAACCCTCTCCAACAATGGAACTCCTCTATTCCCCTTCGTCTTGCCCCAGGCTCAGGTATTACTTCCTCTTACCCCTTGAATGCCTCTCAGGAGGGCCAAAGACTACAACGCTTGGCTGCGCCTTGCTCTGAAGAATCTGCCAAGATTTATTAGTGCTACACAAGGAGGCTCTGCTCCCCCACCCTTTCTCTCTGCATTTGATGAAAGAGAAGGCTGCTTTTATTTTTTGCCCAAAGTTATGAAGCAATCAAGAGTGTCCTTGAACTGCTTGAGGGACTCTTCCAAGTGGAAATGTAGACTCATCAGTGTGGAACACGAGAGCGCTTCCACCTTCCGTTGCCATGATGAAGATGATGCTGGGCGCGGGTGAATATGTCTCAGAACCTGCCACTCAGAAGTGGCCAGAGGAATGTTTGGGAGAGAGGCATTGGGGGTCGGGGGGAACTCAGAAAGAAAAATGGCAACCGACACAAAGGCTTCTCTGCCACCAGAGATTCCTAAATGCCTTAAGCAGCCTCCAGCTGATGTTTGCAGGGCCATTTCTCCAGCCCAGCCCAAAGACCGGGCTACAGCAGGGATCTCCAACCTTGGCAACTTTACAACTTGTGGACGTCAACCCCCAGAATTCCCCAGTATTAGTACTGCTTTATAAAACCTTGGCAAGACCCACGCTTGGAATACGGCATCCAGTTTTGGTCACCACATTATGAAAAAGATCTTGAGACTTTGGTAAAAGTGCAAAGAAGAGCAACTAAGATGATTTGAAGGCCTGGAGACTAAAACATAAGAAGAACGGTTGCAGGATTTGGGTTTGGCTAGTTTAGAGAAAAGAAGGACTAGGAGTGACATGATAGCGGTGTTCCAATATTTGAGGTGCTGCTACAAGGAGGAGGGGGTCAATTTATCTTCCAAAGCACCAGAGGGCAGGGCAAGAAACAATGGTTGAAAACTGATCAAGGAGAGAAGCAACCTGGAATTAAGCAGAAACTTCCTAACAGTGAGGACGATTAACCAGTGGAACAGCTTGCCTCCAGAAGTTGTGGGTGCTTCAATCACTGGAGGTTTTGAAGAAGAGACTGGGCAGCCATTTGTTTTGAAATGATATAAGGTCTCCTGCTTGAGCAGAGGGTTGGACTAAGGCCCCGTCCAGCTCTATTCGATTGATTGAAGACAAGAAGCAGCGCTGGGTTCAAATTTTTGCCATTCTGCAAGTGTTGCATGGCAAAGACAGGAGGCCCATGGTGGAAAACTCAGCACATATTTTGTTTTGTACATCAGCTGGAACTCAAAGAATTGGAAGACCTTGGAGAAGAATTGTTGTGGTTTGTTGGGAGGGAGAGAAGCCGCTGGGGCAGGTTTTAGCTTTCCTCCAGTTCCTTGGATTGGCCCCCAACTCAAGCAGGACAACAAACCGCAAAGCCTTCACCTTTGGAAGCTGGAAGATTGGCCAAACAATGCAGCCAGCCAGCTCTGCCTGCACGGAGAGGGATTACATGATTCACAGCCCTCAAAGCTGACATGTGGTTGACTTATTGTCAGGGCCGGTTCCCAAATCTCCATGGAAGTGCTAGTGCAAACATTTCTCATTGAGGCACACAGATCACTCAACAGTTCACGCCCAAATCCGTGTCCTACATCCATCCACGCAGAGCAGGAGAGGCTCCTGCTGGTGGAATTCCTCCTGAAAAGGAAGGATTGCGTAAGGCTGAGCACCTTCAGGTTTGGCTCCACAGATGACAGGCTGGATCTTGAGCAGACACTTAAATGGGCCACTCTCGTTTCCTGAGGGTGGAGGTTAGCCCACAAACCAGATGAAGAATCGCTCACATCAGTCAGTCATCAGGGCCCTTCAGAGGCATCCAGTCTGCCAACCACACCATGATGAAACCATCTGGGCTCCAAGATGCCACAAAAATTGTTTGTGCGTTGAAGAAGAAGGCACCTGGAAACGAAGAAGAATCTCAGACCACATTTGGTAGGAGATGAAGAGGAAGCCGTGGGTATGGCAGACGCTCTGCTTGTGGGAATTCTTCTTCAGATCTTTTCCTGTCCTCTGAAGTGAGGAGGCGGTGACAGCTCAGCAGATGGCTTTTTCATTGTGAGCAGAAGGCTGCCTTGCCTTCCACGCCATCTCAAGAGGCTGGCTGCTGGTGCCAACTGACTTTGCATTACTGCATCAGGCAAAAACATTTTTTTTTATTTGCCCAAACATTCCAGCCTGTAATCTGGGCTGGGCGTTATCTCCTCCGCTAAAGTTTTATGGCTTTCCCCATTGCTCTGCAGCGGATTGAATTGTATTTTTTAAATAATCTTTTGTGGAGGCTGCCCTGACAGTTTTATTGAATACAAATCATGAATGCATTAACGTAAAATATATTGAAATAAAAAAATAAAAGCAAAACAAAACACCCACATCATAGATTTCAAGCCCTCAAAAGCTCTGCACGCATCAAAAGGATAACCCTGCTATCATCTCTGATTCGTCCCATGCGGCAGACATGAAAGATGTCGGGATGAGAGCTTTGATTCCCCCTGCCTGGGAACACCATTAATCACGAAACTTTCTGTCTTCTCAACATCTTGCAGAGGCAATATCTGAAGAGCCACAGTATAATTGTCTCGGCTTGTTTGTTTCTAAATGATTTAACCATTATTACCTGGCGCTCTATTTTCTGCCTGTCAGATGATCATCGGGATCAGTGTAAAAGCTACCCTGCAATTACATACATCATTCAAAAGAAAATAAATCCTAACAATGACCCCTGAATTCGTGGTGCACCACACGAGAGCCACAAAACGCTTATTCAGTTCACAGCAGGCTTCCCTCTGTGGCGGGGAGGTGTGTTTGTGTACATGGTGAGATCGCTGAATTTTGTTCTACACAAAGACACATTCCCTGTCAACCTAGCAGGGAAATGTTTAAGGTGTGCACAAAGTTGTTTTTTCACATGATTCGCTGCTTTGGGGTCTTTCCTGGGGTGAGGGTGGGGAGTGGGTGTTAGCAGCTGGGTCTCGCATGGTTCTTAGGTGGGCCTGGGGAAAAAAAATCTGTCAGCTCCTGAGATAAATTCTGCCTTTTTCCCCCCAAAACCTTTTATAACAGGAGGTTTCTGTTTTTCTCTCTCCTTCTCGCTGCGTTTTTTAACTCCTTTGGTGGCATTTTTCAGAGGATTACGGATGCTCTGTTTAATTATTTAATTAATAATTTAATAACTTAATATTGTAATAATTAATCACTATTAAATAATTGTTTAATTCTTACTATTAAATTTCTACATTACTAATCCCCCTTAAGTGACTCTGGGCACTTAAGTGACTCTGTTTAGAACGTCATAATAAAACAAATAAATAAAATAAATAAAATGCACAAATAAAAGCATAAATTACAGAGCTCTTCCCATCCCCTGTGGCCCTCTTGGCAGCCCTTCTTCAAGGAGAACTTTGCTCAAGACAAACCATTCACACACACACAACCTTCAGTCACAAGGAGAAGAAACTCTGCGGCACCAACTTTGGGGAGGTTTTTTATTTCCGGCGGGGGGAAAATGGCTACAAATGCAGAAGAAACGTTGCAGAGGAAATAAACCAGGTAGCCAGTTTTCCTTCAAACATTTGGGACCTCTGAGGTCCTTGCTGATCTCTGAGCTTTGTTCTTTTCTTGCAAATGTTTCATTAGGACCCACTTAGGTCCTCCCCACTGAAAGGGTGTGTAGGACCCGGCATCAGTGAGTTACAATCACGACTACTCTTCCCCCCATGTTGGAATAGGTTTGCCAAATAACAGAACAACAGAGTTGGAAGGGACCTTGGAGGTCTTCTAGTCCAACCTGCAGCTCAAGCAAGAGCCCTGTACCACTTCAAACAAATGGCTGTCTAATCTCTTCTAAAAAACCTCCAGTGTTGGAGCACCCACAACTTTTGGAGGCAAGACATTCCTTTGATTAATTGTTCTCTGTTAGGAAATTTCTCCTTAGTTCTACGTTGCTTCTAGAAATGTCTCCTTAGATCTAGGTTGCTTCCAAGGACATGCAGGTATGGAAGAGGTTAGCCAGACACATTTACGACCTTGATTCAAGATAATTTCCCCTCTCTTTAGAAGCCTGGAAACTTCTGTTTCATCTTCAGGACTTTCAGATTGAAGCATCCAGTCACCCCATTCTGGAGGTGAGAATGTGTGTGGCAACTCCGCTGCCTTGGCTCCAGGTGCATTTTAGCAGGATCTCCCCAAGGCAGAAAGTTTCAGAAACCCTGAGGCTCACTGGCTGTCCGTGAAGGTAAGGATGCTACCCCCAAAGTCAGAATGACGAAGGGCACCCAAGTGAAGCAAAACACTGGTCCCTATAAACTTGCATTCTACCAGAACCCTTCCCCCATGTGTGCTCTTTTAAGGAACGTGACTGTCTAAGCACCGTTGAGCCAAATAGTTGTGGTGCATCTTCTGGATAACAGAACAACTCTAAAAGAGTACGCTGTGCCAATCTAGTTTGAAATAAAATTATGCACAAAATATCTTCAAACTGAACTATTGTTGCAAGGACATTCACAGGAAATATCCTGTCCTAAAGTTTCTTCGCCGTTCATCGTGTTATCATTATTTTGAATATCCATAGGAATAATTTCCTGGACAATATGAGTTTGATTTCAAATGGTTTTATATGGCATCTTAAGTCTGCAAGAACAACAGGAACCAGATAAAGGAGCAGATAGCTAGATAAATGATAAAATAAGATAGATGATAGATAGATAGATAGATAGATAGATAGATAGATAGATAGATAGATAGATAGATAGATGATAGATAGATAGATGATAGAATAAAATAATAAATCCACCTTTGCAGAATGCTCCATTGGGGGAAAAAGATGTTTGAGGAATGAAAGCATATTGGATAAACTGACACGCTGCCATCATGGTTAAGTGGCAGGTTTGGGTTGCCCATTTCTTTCTCAAGAATTTTAGGAAAAGAAGAGAGATGCCTGGAGAAAGGGAAAGGGGACTTGAGCAAGATACAGTCACTGAGGAGTGAATGGTGAGCATCGCTCAGATTTCCTTCAAAGCACCCAGGCGCTGGAAGCGAGCATTTAGGACAAGGGGCGGAATCCAATTAGTCAAGCAAACTTCATGAAAAGAAATTGGAGCATTAATACGCTCCCGTTAAATTTTAAGGCTATTTGCAAAAGAACCTCTCTTGGCAGATCCTGCTGGGAGAGGGAAGGAGGAAGACGAAAATAGATTTTATAGCCGTCCACTTACACATGCAGTACACATGAATAGTAAAAAACCTGAAAGCAACTCAGAATGCAGATGGAAAAGTCCTGCTGTAACCTCCGTGTTCATTGTCAACAGGAAGCTAAGCACCCGGTTTGTTAGCCCACAACTACAGAGAACTGAAACCCGGAGAACAGACCTGAATTACCTTTCTGGGAAGCTTCCTCCAGGTGCTCCATGCCGAAGGGGGGGAGAGGGGATCTCCCTCTTTCACCAGCTAAGCAACCCCCCCCTTTAGAGACCCCACAGAGCATCAGTGCAGGAGAAAACTTTCCCGGCTGGCGTGCCGCTCATCAAGGGCTGACGTCTCCAAGGATGCTCCTCCAGAGAAACAACCGCACAGACCCACAAGCCACGCAGGCAAAGAACTCCAAAGTCCAGGTTGTGTGTGTGTGTGTGTGTGTGTGTGTGCTTTCCAAGACCAGCTCTTCCTCACCTGCTTCCTTTTGCAGAGGCTCTGCTGTTCCTCAGGAGTCCTTTCAACTGGGGGGGGGGAATCAGAGCACAACTCGGTAGAGAATTATGGACAATGGAGTCAAAAAGCAGGAGGGTCCAGGTTTTTGAGAGGGCAGCCCCCACCGCCACCTGTTCAGGCAGAAAGTCCAGGAATCTTCTCTGGCGGGGCTGCAGCCCCCACCTGCAGGCATTGCTTTGCAGAGTTATCCTTGGTGGGAGAAGCCCCGAAAAAGAGCCTCTGGTGGCTGCTGATGACTTCACCTCACTAGCACGCTTCTGAGAGTTGCCTTCCAGTGTCTCTTCCTCCCCTTCTTTCCCTGACTTGAAGGCCCCCTGCTCATCATCACAGTTTGGAGGGATTAACTATTTCCCTGCTAGAGAAGGGGAGGGAGAGGGAGGGAGGGAGGGAGGGACGACAGAGGAAGGAAGGAGAGAGGGAGGGAGAGAGGAAGGAAGGAGGGAGGGAGGGAGAGAGGAAAGGAGCAAAGGAGGGAGAGGGAGGAAGGAGGGAGAGGGTGAGAAGGAGGATAGAGGAGAGGGAGGGAGGGAGGGAGGGAGGGAGGGAGGGAGGGAGGAAGGAAGGAAGGAAGGAAGGAAGGAAGTAAGGAAGGAAGGAAGGAAGGAAGGAAGGAAGGAAGGAAGGAAGGAAGGAAGGAAGGAAGGAAGGACTCCGCCTCTTGAGCCTGGGCCAAGAGGAATTCAAATGCTCAGAGTGCTCTGTAATATTTCCTCTCCTGCCCCCCACAGGAGCCTACGAAGGGGCTGCGGGGGGCAGCCACAGACCTCTCTTCCACCCTTGGAGCGATCCAGGTGGCCAACATTCATGGCCGTCTCTTGTGACCAGGTCTCCGCTGTCGTTCACCGATCTGTGTGCTCACACATTTGCTGTCACTTGTGGCCTCATTCTGACTCAGAAGCTGCTTAGCTCTTGAAGGTTGCCAAAGAGTTGCCGAGATGCGTTGACTCCCCGCCCACACTTTTACAGGCAGGGCAATGGGGCTGGTGTGTGGGGATGGAGGGGACAAAGTCATCCAACTTTGGGGGCAAAGATAAAAGAAGAGTACTCTCTTCCAGATCAGGATGGGGCTTAGAGGAATGCAGTACAGCACAACCAGCAAGTCGGGCCTTCTATTGACCTGGTAAGCGTTTGAAGGGCACTTGGAAAGACCACCCAGGCTGCGTCTCTTTCCTCTCCCGGCCTTTTGATCCCCGGTTTAATGTAACCGGGGTGGGTGGGAGGGGGAGGCACACAACACATGTGCATAAGAGCTTGTGTACAATGGCCGGCTGAAGGAAATGCTTAGTTCCTCTCACATGCACACTGTCGCAAACTCTTTCCTCCCCGGGTTCTCAATCAGTCTCAAGTTTCAACCCTTTGTTTATTGTGGTGTGACTCAAAAAACAAAACAAAACACAAATGGTGTCTTTGTGTGTGTGTGTGTGTGTGTGTCCTCATCCACACAGGCACCGCTGGGCTTCTTGCCCAGAATTTCCACAGCTTTATCATCAACGTGTCCCCCCCCACCCATGACACGCTGGAAGCATTAAAGCCACCTGACTGGAGTCAGAAACCGGCGGAGGAAGGAGAGGCGTCCAGTTGCAGACTCCAGGCACACTCGCCGCCTTCAATCAGCGTCCCCCACGGTCGCCTGATCAGAACTCGGGTGCCTGGCATCTGAACTCATATTTATGACGGTTGCAGCATCCCAAGGTCATATGATCACCATTTGTGACCTCCCCAGCCGGCTTCCGACAAACAAAGGCAATTAGTTTAACAACCATATGATTCACTTAACAACCTGTATTCTGAGATAGATAGATAGATAGATAGATAGATAGATAGATAGATAGATAGATAGATAGATAGATAGATAGATAGATAAGTCCACAATCAGAGAAACACAACATTTGCCGCATAAAAGTTCTACACTGGTCTGGTCCATTTACATAAATAAATAAATAAATAAATAAATAAATAAATAAATAAATAAATGCCCCCACACACTTTCCTCCCGCCTGCCCAGAGCCGCCCTGACAGAAAACAGAGCCAGCTGTGTCAGATGAAGTGCAGAGAAAAACTTTGGAAGAGCCAGTTGCAATTTAACAAGCATTGCAAGATTTCTCTTTTTTTCAGATGCGTAAAAGCTGACAAAATAGGTGAGGTTTTGCCTTATTTCAGGGAGACGAGGAATTTCTTTCCCTCCGGGCAATAGTACGGGAACATGGTTTTAAAAAAAGATGCAACCTGTTTATGATTAAGAAAGTGCAGCTTAGGGAAAGTCTGTCTGGATCTTGGTTCTGAGACTTTGGATCAGAGTTTCTCAAGCTATCTGGCTGGGGAATTCTGGGAGTTGAGGCCCACATGTCTTCAAGTTGCTAAGGCTTAGGGTTAGGAAATCCACGTTCCTCCTCAGGTTGCTAAACAGTGACTTAGAAATCCAAGGACGTTTTGTTTTCCTGGCCTCAGGATGTGCCTTGCGATCAAGTTGCCCCGAGCAGACTAAGGACACAACCTCAATCACATCTTCAAAGATTTTTGCTCTCCCTCCCGAAGAAAAACACCGCAGTCAGAGTCTACTGCTGCCCAGGTCACATATTTTATGGAGTGTGTCAGCAAGACCATCTCTTCCCCCCCCCACCCTGTGGCTTCCCAGCAGGTTTCTGAAAGAGATACATCTGCAACTTTTCCAGCTGCAGATCGTGGCCATGAGCCCAGGTGTCGTGGGGCGCAAAGCTTCCCCCCTTCCCACGGCATCCATCGGTGCTGGAGACCTTCTCCAGTCCACACCTGGAGGAAACGCAGGCTTGGTATGTCAAGATGGGTGGGGGAGAAGGACGTCAGTGTGGAGCCAGATCTTTGGTGGATGTTCGGCATGCCTGTGGGATTATCCACCAGGGTGGAGTCACCCGCCCTCGTGTGCAGTTTGCATAAAGAGACAAGGAGCTGTCAGGGATGCTTTCAATCCTGGCCCACAGAAGGGTTAGGCGTGGACTTCCTTTGAGCTGGGGAACGATGCCCAAGTCTGGTTAGGGGGAAGCCCCACAAGCAGAACCGGCCAGAGGAAGTGGTCAAAAAGTCAAGAGGACAGCCAGGGCAGTGCAATTTATGACTGGCTGCTTAATGCAAGAGCATTTCCAGCACACAGCATTGCAGCTGCATTCACCCTTGTTTGTAGCGTTCCATAGTCACCTGACTGCATTTTAAGACAGTTTTGACAAAAAATAGTAATTAATTCCAATTTTGGGCAAAACTAGTCCCGCAATAAGCCACTGGTTTCGCCTAGCAACTGCTGCATTCACTTAATGAATGCAGCATTCACTTTATAATCACCCTGTTCATTTAATGACCACAATGTAGGATCAGGTCGGTCAAGTGACCGACTCCTTTCACGACCCTTACGAATTTTGACTTCTTGGAAAAGCTTTGCCTGTTTGTCATGCAAGACACATTAAAAAAACAACAACAATAACCCGGGAGAGCTTCAATCACACGGTAGGGAAAAACCGTCTCGATTTCTCCCTTTTTTTGAGAGAAGGAAGAATATGCAGCTTACAAGGTACCCTGAATGGCAGACCCTCCTTCTTTCCTTCCCGAAGACAGCCAAGCAAGACCCTTGTTCCTCTCTCCCCTCTCACACCTGGCTGAGTCTGCAGGCCCTTCAGCTTCTTCATCCAGAGGCCCCTTGAGCAGCCAAGGCAGGGTGAGTAAGAGGGGGTGGTGGTGGCCTAGGATCTCTGAATTAGAAGAGATGCAAATTGAAGGTGGGAAGATGCGGGTGGGCAGTACTCTTGATAAATAAATAAACGATAGAGAGAATCTGCAAGGAAGATTCCCCTGGAGTAGCGCTTCTGCCCTGCTTGCTGTGAGGGGCCAAACCAAAGGAACACTCTTGTGTTCCTTCTTCCTTGGCACGCGAGACGCACGTGTTTCTCTGGGGCTTGGCAGGAGCCGGACCGCTCAGAAGAAGCTGGGCTGTGAGCAATGGGTCTGTTGCCTGGAGGAAGTCGGCAGTGGCGAAGGCTCCGGACAGGCTCCTTGCAGACAGGGCTGTAGGCTTTCCATGCGGCTGAGACGGGGCAGCGACCGGCCCGAAAAGCCCGCCTGGGGCTCTCAAGGGGCGGCCCTTAGTGAGAGGGGGCTGCGTGCGGAGTGAGGCCGTTTGAGACTCTCCTAGCAGATGCCGCATTTCACAGACATATTGTAGTGATTTCCTGGTCTGGCTGGAAAGTTTTTGCAGTTGTTTACCAAGCATTATTTGAAAAATTCACAACGGAGAGGAAGATTCCACCCTGGGTTTGTGTGTTTCCAAATTCCTGTCCAAGAGAAGATTTGCTGCAAGAGGCAGGGGGCAAGCTTCTCTCGGCCCCTCCCAGCCCAGGGATGATCGCTGGCTGGGATGGCCCCAGCCGGCTGCTGCCGCTGCTCCACATGCAGGTCGCATGAGGCTGAGGTGCACCGGAGCCAGCCATGATGCTGTCATGAAACTGCATGCATGCCACGGAGCATGACACCAGCCGGCTGGGCCAGCAAACCCCAGGAACAGGCTTTGGCTATGACGGAGCCATAAAAGAGGAATGGAGAGAGAGAATCGGGACTATTTGGCGGGGGGGGAAATGGGTCCAAAGGATGATATGGAAAAACTAGCGACCAGTAAAAGAATAGAACGATCAGAGAGGTTTTTTTTAAAAAAAAAACACACTTTGGACAAAACGTGGAATGTCTAGATACGTCCACGGACCCATGTTGACCTGTGCTTAAGTCTTGATTAACTGCCCAGTTCCAGGGCCTGAGAAAGTGTCTCTTCCCAATTGATTCTTGCAGACCTCTGTTTATTCCCAGCTTTGCTGAAAAGAGTCTCCTGTCCTTCTTAGACATTTCACTGGAAAGGTCATCTTCCCTGGAAGGGCTTCCCGGCTTCCTCCATCTTGTCAATCAGAGGTTGGCTCAGATTTGGGCTAGAAACCCACCAGTCACGTCCTCTACCATTTCTGCCCATCATCAATTGAAACATAATATTCCAACGTATTTAACTTGACCCTGAGACAATGAAGAGGTTATCATCTGTGGATGTCTCTCAATTTCCTTGGCTGGAGGATTTATACCACCAGCAACATCTCCAGACCTCTCCTCTTCTTGCCTGCTTGCTAAACTCGCCTTTGCTCGATTGCATTGTTCTTCCATAGTACCTTGTGTCATCAGAACAACAGAGGTGGAAGGGAGCTTGGAGGTCTTCTAGTCCAACCCCCTGCTCAGGCAGGAAACCCTACTGTATATCATTTCAGACCAATGGCTGTCCAGTCGCTTCTTGGACAATTCCCGTGTTGGAGCACCCACAATTTTGGGAGGCAAGCCTTTCCACTGCTTAATTGTTCTCACTGTCAGGAAATTTCTCCTGAGTTCTAGGTTGGTTTTCTCCTGGATTAGTTTCCATCCGTTGACTCTTGTCCTGCCTTCAGGTGCTTTGACCCCCCTCTTCCTTGGGGTAGCCCCTCAAGTATTGGAGCTCTTCTGTCATGTCACCCCTAGTCCTTCTTTTTATTAAGCTAGACAAACCCAATTCCTGCAAATGTTCTTCTTATAGCCTCCAGCCCCCTCATCATCGTTGTTGCTCTTCTCTGCACACTTTCTGGAGTTTCAACTTCTTTCTTACGTTGTGGCAACCAAATTGTCTGAATCCATTCAGACAACCTGGCTGCAATAGTAAGAGAGCAGACGGTGTGGCTTCCAAGCCTTTCTCCATTCAATCAAGCCATGTTCTCATCACCGCCGTAAGAGAATACCATGAAAAAGGTTGTGGGGAGAGGGGGTTCGGAGACCCGTGGCGAAGGAACTCAACTGTATCAATCATCAACTCCTTCAGAATCACCCTTAAGACCAGAAGCATCTTTTGCCTCCAGGAACTTATATCTGTCTTTATTAAAACCAAAAGGATTGGGGAACTTAGAGAATCAGCCCAGGTTTTACTCCCTCGTGCCCCACTTCACAGCGTTTTAGCATTTATGCTATTTATTACTCCTTATTTGGTTTCTATATTGTTCTTCCTCCAAAGGGATTCCAGAGCCGTTTGCAAAAGGAACAGTGAAAACAATGTAAAAAGTATCATAGCAAACCCAACGATGCTGAAGAACAATACATGGAAACAATAATGTTGATTTAGAAAAAACAAAACAAAAAAGAAACTAACATGGAATTTAATGAAAGCGAATATACGCAATGTCGGCAAGCAAACAACCAAGCTCAGAGAGCACTGGGGACTCCAACAGAGACTCTAAAAGACAGTCAAGTCCTGGAGGAGCTATCCTACTAATTCCTGGTGCTATTTTCAGTTGTGAGGACCACAACCAAACCTCCTTCGCTTGGCCACTGCACTGTGAGCCATTGCAAAAACCCTACGCAGAATTTCCCGAGCTGATCCCAGTGGATGAGCTACACCAGGGGTAGGCAACCTTGGCTCTTTTATGACTCGTGGACTTCAACTCCCAGAAATCCTGAGCCACCTAGCTCAGGAATTCTGGGAGTTGAAGTCCACGAGTCATAAAAGAACCAAGGTTTCCTACCCCTGAGCTAGACAGTGTAGGGGGAGATGCTCTGTTAAGCACCTGGATCCAAAGTCAAGGGGAACTCTCCTGACAGTGGGAACAATTAACCAGAGGAACAGCTTGCCACCAGAAATTGTGGCTGCTCCATCACTGGAGGCTTTTAAGAAGAGATTGGACAGCCGTTTGTCTGGAATGGTGTAGGGTTTCCTGCTTGAGCAGGGGGTTGGACTAGAAGACCTCCAAGGTCCCTTCCAGATCGGTTATTTTGTGTCTATTTGGAATTTCATTTCAGCCACAAAATGTGCTGATTCTTGGCTAATGTTCCTTGTAGGGCTGCTGCAGAAACAGGAGGAGAAAGGAGCAGAGTTAAGCCTTCGATCTGAGCTTCTTGGATCAAGGCCTGCATCACCTAGATTTGGCTTCTATGACCTAACAGCCTTCCCAGGGCCACAGCAGTATTTCCCGGACAGATCCTGTATGATCTCATGTAATCAATCTGCTTAACACTCTGCCTCAGTTGCAGCTTCTGGGCAGCCAAAGCTTTGCCAGGTGCGTTCAGTCACGTCCTGGAAGTGAGAAGACGACGGAGACTGTCACTCCCAAACCAGTAAAGATTTTCCTAATATTCATCTGCTTTCCTGTAACGTCAAACCGTTTGTCTCTCTGAAGCCAAGAATTGGCTAAGTACACTCGACTGTAAGTGCAGAGTATAACTTGCTCTATGCTGAAAGCAGAGAGGGAGAGGGAGAGAACGTGCTGGATCAAAGATCTACCGAGGTGTAACATTTGAGCCAGTGGCTGATTCTTGGCTAATGTCCGCTGCAGGGGTGCTGTGAAAAGAGCAGAAGAGGAAGGAGCAGATGTAAGCCCCTGGGCCTGTGTTTCTTGGAGGACGGAATAAAAATTGCAATAAACAAAGCAGATCAATAAGATAATAAGAATAATCCATTTCGTCATCAGGCAGAATCCCACTGGAATCTCCCAGGCAGAGAAAGTGCCGTTTTGGCAAAGTGGGCGGGCAGATGGTCCCTGGAGGTCTAACCAGATTGGCCCTGGCTAGGCAACCAGCCGGGCCTCACCAGACATTTGAGCACTCTCCGGTGCTCCTGGCAATGCGCACCCTTCCAGCTGCCAAAAGCCAGGCATTCCTGATGGGTGAAGGAGCAAGTTTTGTGTCTCTCACCCACCCAATTTGGGCTCCAAACTGAACGTCTTGAAAGATGCCTTGGAGAGTTGCCACCTTCGCTTTGAAACTGGCAGTGTTTCAATCTCCATGTCTCCCATGGCTGGCTGGCTTTTGTGTCTTTCTTTCTTTCTTTCTTTCTTTCTTTCTTTCTTTCTTTCTTTCTTTCTTTCTTTCTTTCTTTCTTTCTTTCTTTCTTTCTTTCTTTCCTCCCTTCCCTTCCCTTCCCTTCCCTTCCCTTCTCTCAGTGTATCAAAGCTGTCAAAGCTGGAGGAGCAAGTCCTACCACCTCCTTCATTCCAAATTTTAAAATAGCCTCACGTTCTGACAGCCTAACATCTACATTCACAAAGCTGTTGTTTCAAAGGGTTACCTATCAAAATGGGGCACAAATGTCCTACAATGGTATCTGAGCTCTTTTAAGAGAGAGAGAGAGAGAGAGAGAATATGCATATATTTCATACAAATACAGTATATACATATGTATTTATAATTCTATAATTCTTGTAAAGAATAGTGATTATAAAAGTAAAATCTAATACAAACTAAGAAAAGAGAACAGAAGCAGTAAAAGAGGCAAGAAAGAGGAGAAAGAGGGGAGAAATATATGCAGAAGGGACTTCCAACCTTCCTCGCCACAAGGATGATGTATGCTTGATTGTTTGAATCGCCCCAGCGGTTCATTCATGCCAATCTGAAATCATCCAATCACATGGCCGATTCAATGTCCTCCTACCACCAGATCCATTAGACGAAGTCTCTAAGTTTGCCCAAGAGGGCACCCTCACCTGGGCATAGGCACGCACGGGCTGTTCTGCGTTTGCCCCACTGGCTGGGTTAAATTCAGGCTGCCGGGGTGTCAAGAAGATCAAACTCTGCCCCAGTTTCTGCCTTCAGACACTCCCTCAAGCATCTCCATGTTCATCTGGGTGGGCGTGAAAGGTCCAGAAACCTCTTGGAATTACTCAGAGGCTGAACCAGACCCCGGTGCCAGACACGGCATGTTGCGTGCTACGATCCTGGATATGCGGGTTGAAAAAGAGAGGCTGTCACCCCACGCTCATTGTTGATGTAAACACGGCTAAACATATCCAGTAAAGTTTTTTTTTTTAAAAAAAACAACAACAGCCAGACTCAATATTTTGTTAGCAACCCAGACCAACTCCCATGTTTTTGCTGTCTGGTTATTATATGCCTAATCGACACAGCCATTTCTTCTTGGGAAAAAGAACACCCAAATTTGGGAGCTCCAAATATCTAATGAATCAGCCAGGTTCATAAACGAAAAGGATCTTCTGCACGTGCATCTCCTTCTAAGGAGATGCACGTGCAGAGAAACTTTGGTGCAAAATATTTCAGCCCAGTGAAGATGGAAAACCCAGCAGGGAAGGGCCCTGTTCTCAAGACCCCTCAGCAGCGCCCTGACTCAGGGGTCACCAAGGGAGGCAGCTCCAGAGTGGGGAGAAAGGAAACAGTCAACAAAGAAGAAGGAAAGGGAAATTGTGTGTGCGTTTGTGTGTGAGAGAGACACACACACCAAATAATGCTTTGTGAAGGGCAGAACTGAACATTCCCCAATGAGAGAGGCCCCCCCGCACCTGAATTGGGAGGGGGACAGGAGAAAGAATGGATTCCAACCACCGGGTCGGTTTTTGCTAGCAAAACCTGATCTGACACAGGAAGAAAATTCCTCTAATTTTAGACAGGTATGCTGGAGAAGAAATTGCCTTTAGCCATCGTAAATACATGCTGGTTGCTAAATGCCTGAATTTTGATCACGTGCCACAGTCGTACATGTGAGGACCAGGTGGTAAGTCACATTTTCAGTGCCGTTGTAACCTTGAATGATGGCTAAAGCCATGGTTCGTAAGTCAGGGGCCACCTATCTCCTACGCAGCCATCTCTGGAGCCTCAGAGGAAGGCGAAGGTTTGCTTGGTCTTTGAGAGAGAAAATCTTAGGAAAGAGAAGTCAGAAAGGGGATAAATTTTCCTAAGTGGGGAGCAGGGGCTCTCTGGACCCCCTGCCTCTGAAGCAGTGGGGGATTCCCCCCAAGTGGGGGAGGGAGCTTTCAAACCTGGTTTTTCCAGTCTGCGTAGCAGTGAACTTTGGGAAACCCTGGAGCTACAGATCAGCATCTGAGCTTCTTCCCAATGGCCAAAGCTGCTAGTCACACCTGCTCCTCTGCTTCCTTCTCTCCGGAAGGCTGCTGACACGCTGAGGCCTGTCAGCCTTTCAGGAGCTGAGAGGATGCTGAGCATGAGAACAATCATCTGAAGAACTTTTTCAGAAGAAGCCCAGGGAAGGGAGGGAGGGAGGGAGGCAGGCCGGCCTTGGGGTTACCTGCTCTTGCAAAGAATGGAATGCGCCCCAGAGTTTAAGAAAGAGGCAAAGGCTTGCGGTCTGTGGCCATCTCACGATGAAAGGAAGAAGTATATCGGATGGTTCCACCAAAAAAACCAAAGCAACAATCCTGGGAAATCAGGACAGCCCTCCTTGGCCTGGCCATGTTTTTCTTGGGGGATGAATCTCAAGGCAGATACTGGGAGGGGGAGCAACCCTTCTGGTACCCTGTCTGCTGAAGTTAGTCCAAGCCTGGCTCCCGCAACCCCTGGACACGTGTCCAATGCAGACCAGGTTCTCGGATGCTTTGACAACACAAGCCAAGATCCTGCTGCTGGCTTCTGGGGGAGGTGATTCGCCCTCTCTTATCCCCACGCTTTGATCCTCTCCTCTCCTTCCCTTGAACCACTGCCTTTTGTCTTCTCAAAAGTCCTGCCAAGAATTGTTTGTCTGTAACCTTTGGCATAAAAGCTGAAAAAGCCTCTCCATGCTGCCCTGGTGTCCTCGGGCCTATAAATAGGTGAGGTAAGGCAGGGTGTATTAAAATTAGCCGTGGGATCGGAGCCAGCACTCACAACCATTTGGATCAACAGGGTGTGCAAGGCAGAAGAGACGCAAGAAGGCTGCAGGGCTTCTCCGGTGTGCCAACATGTTTCCAGAGGGAATTGGGGGGGGGGGGAATAAAAGTCCCATCCACAAATCAGGAAGGTTCCCCCTCCCCAAAGGCATTTATGATGCCAAGAGGAACCCCCAGTGGGGTCCGCTTCTCCCTTGATTATAGACACCTTTTTGGCTTCCACATTTTCTTTCTACAGTATATTCCTTGTTTTGAAGCACAGTTTCGCTCAGAAAAGTGCGTTGCAGAAAACCAAGAAAGGGCGCCCCATTCACGCAATAAATTTTGGGAATGAGAATTTGTTAGTTTCCCCTTATCAAAATGTAAACTCATCAAATCCTCCCCAATCCACCTTCAGGGAGAAGCTGAGAGAATTGCTGGATTGACAGGAGAAGGAGAAAAGCAGCTGTTCTTGTTGCTTTTTCCAGTAAAAATGTTTATTTCCAAGTTTGTTACACCCTCCAATGCTCAGGGCTGGGAAGCCAAAGAGCTTAAACCAAGTTAACAATCTGTGTGAGGAGTCTGGGGGTTTCATAAGAGACACCATCCAGGGCAGGACTGAAAAATCGGTAACATACCTGT
The DNA here is from genome assembly GCF_947247035.1 of Vipera ursinii. Taxonomy (NCBI): domain Eukaryota; kingdom Metazoa; phylum Chordata; class Lepidosauria; order Squamata; family Viperidae; genus Vipera; species Vipera ursinii. The sequence continues at coordinate 21,788,129 of NC_139520.1, read as the reverse complement.
TTCCAAGCACACCTACCCATCTTCCTCCTTTTTTCACCCAAAGGGAGGATTTGAAATTCCTGAGAACTTCACCCAAGAAAAGGGGGCTCACCCCAGAGAAAGAAAGCAATCTCGTTTAAGCAAGTGGCTACCTCATTCTCGTTTTTATTTAGAGTTGGAATCCAACTTTTCTCCAGAATGTAAAGAAACAAACTCTGATGGTTTTTTTTTATGAGCCATGGTAGGGGGGGAAAAAACCGTTTTATTCAACCAGACCTTGTCAAACAGTTTTAGATGGCTTTTAAACAACTTTCCCCAGTTATTTGTTTAAAAATAGGATGCATCGCCTTCATACTGCTGTCAAAACTTTAAGAAACAAATTTTTAAAATAAAGGAAAAATGCACTCTTACAGGTATTCTGGTGGTTTTCCAAGGTCTTTTGCTTCGGAGTTGAAGCCTTCTGCCCTGAAAGATTTGTTTCCTAAGTTCCTGATGGGTTGAAGTCCATGTGACTTCAAGTTCCCAAGTTTGAGGAACACTGCTATACAACTCGGCTTTTGACCGGTTCGAAGTTACAACAGACTCTCCTACAGCTACTTACGACCTGATTTCAAAGTTATGATGGCTACACACACACACACACCGCAGTCCTGTGATCACATTGGTGTTCTAGCAACTCAATTTTACTGTGTTTATTTATTAAACAAATCTCGATCCTGCCACAATCACAGGACTCCCCGTGGCTGGTAAAGTAACAAAACAAAACAAGATGTCCACTTTAGGTGCACAAATCCTTTCGTTTAGGGGTTGGATCAGCCTTGCTGGGATATTTGTAATACATCAGGAGAGGAACTTATTCCACCCTTGGCCCTTCTGGAAGGGTTAGGAAGATGGGCCTCTGACCTTCTGTTGATGGTGACAAGTTCAATGGTGGCCCAACCGGCCAAGCGGGACCGATCTTTCGCCCACAATTCCTCCTAGCATAATTTGAGGTGCCAGTTGCAAGTTATGGGCTAAGTGGAGCTGAAGGTCTTTTGAAGACATTCCAACTGCACTAGGAATTTTATAGGCATTTGCATCCAGCTCCATCTGGATAATGAATAATGTCCATGGGAGCCATAAAGAGAAGGAAGGGAGTGGGATGAAGGAGCATTTACCAAGATTAAACTGATACTATTGGGGATTAAAGAGAAGAGGGACGGTTTTCCTCAAGCAGTAGAGCTCTTAAAAGGAGAGACTGGCCGGAACGGAGGGATTCCCGGGGAGTAATGAGCAGGGCTTGGAGAACGGCCTGTGAGCTCAACTCCGCTTCAAGAAAGCATCAACTTTACTGCAGCTTTTCATGCGGCTCCAGGCAAGCAACGATGGAAAGAAGCCTGCCTTGAAGCTCGGAGCCAAGCTTGTTAGATTGTCATCCTGAAGGGATAGCAACGGAACACCTCTGCCGTGCAGGCCGTGGGCCACGGCCATCAAATTAATAAATAATATCTCCCAGAGAGTCCCTCTGACGTAGGGGTGAAGGCGACAGGGTAGAAAGGCAGAGACCAGGAGCTTTCTCAGTCTCGGAAAACCAGCTTGGGCCAGTCACTTCCCCTCAGCTCTAAGAAAGTGACAATGGTAAAAGCCACTTTTGAGGTGCCTGGCCAAGAAAACGGCAAGGGTTTGTCCAGGCAGTCTCCGATACCCAGATGTGATTGAACAGAAGGAAAAAAATAGTTCCCAACCACTTAGAGGAAGATCCTCGCTGGGTAAGCTCCTGCCTGCTCCCTTTGAAGAAGAACGAATGGGGGTGGCCACACAAACGCCGAGAGAGGGATTCGTTTCCTTTGCCGTATTCCTTGGCCAAGTGAGGCGGTCCAAGCAAAAATGGGAACAGTTGTTTTATATCAGGGGTCCGTCACTTCTTTGTGCCACGGACCCTTTTGAGGAAACCTACAAACCCCTTCTCAGAAAACTGAATTTCAATGAATAAGGTACAGATACAGTTTGTGTTACAAAAGAAACTAAGCATACTCCAATATAGTTATCAAAATCTTTAAAAATATGTGTGTTTGTATATATGTGTGTGTATGCATATATTAATTGTATAATATAAATTATATAATCAATACATTAAACCCATAATATGACAATGCTGCTCTCTAATCATTCTAGGCAGCGCGTTTGGTGGAACTTCACAAACCTTTCGCGAGTCTCAGAGTGGTAACTTACTTTGCTGCATTATTCAATCAAAAGCCACACTTCAATTAGAGGCTAGAGAACATGAAGAGAAGGGTTGTCTAAGCACATTTTTTAAGGCCATAAAATTGGTATGCAATTTTCTGGCAAAAAGATGGAAATAGAAAATAATCCTAAAATAGCTGCCGTTGGAGAATTCTTAAACCATCAATGGTTCAGCCGTCGATGATTCAGCGCGGAAACTTTAGAATCCCAGTCTTGCTCTGTTCCTGCCACCGATTTCAGGATGTGAGACAATCCTGCACGGCGGGGCCTCTGTCCATGACCGGAGCCCATGCACAATTCCCAGTGACAGGCCAGCTAATCCTTACGACATTTTGATGGCCTCGCAAATCACCCTCTTTCTGACACGCCCCAGTCTCTTTTGGGTAAGCACCCAGCACCCAGTGCCAATCCGTCCCTGATTATCTCTCGTCCCGTAATTGTTTGAAACCAGGATTCGGTTTTAAAAGGCCCTCCTCTTTCCCTCCTCTGTCTAATCCGGTGGAACATGGCCCAACTGAACCAGATTCAGAAACAGCCTCCTTCATGTGGTTGGCAAATTACACCCTCCGATAAAGGAAGCAACGGCACGCACAGACAGTCGTAAATGTTGGCTTCGGGAAAGGGAAAGTGGACTTTTGTTGAGAACGGCAGGCGCAATGAACTCTGAATCAAGCACAGTAGCTCTTCGTCCTTTTCCTTTCTTTTGACAGGGATCTCCTGCCCTCCCTCTGGAAGGCGGCTGTCTACACTGAGGGTGTGGAGAGGATTGGGGGGCCTTAAGCTCAGGGTGTGGCCTGAAAGCCTATTTTTAAGGTAACGGAATGATTCGGTACAAAGGAAGTAATGACAACTCTGTCCCTAAGTAAAGAAACGTTTCTTTTCTTTTTCATTTCAATCCAGGGCAGTTTTTGTTCTAGTCCTAATTGCTTCGCTATCCTGGCCTCGCTTAACTTTTGAAACACAGCCCCAATTTTCTCTTCAAAGATCCCCAGCCCCCTTCCAGAAAAAAAATGCTTTGCATCTCAAGTTTGGAAATTCCAGACAGGCGATGAGAGTTGTATAATGTTTCAAAACTGTGCAATAAATTGCCTCCCCTTCAAAGCTCAGTCAAAGAATCTGAACACATGTACATGTTTTATTAATGTGGGGAAGGAAGGAAGGAAGGAAGGAAGGAAGGAAGGAAGGAAGGAAGGAAGGAAGGAAGGAAGGAAGGCACCAACAGATGAGCAGGTCCTTCTGACCTTAAACCAACCAACCAACCAACCAACCAACCAACCAACCAACCAACCATCCAAGGCTGAATCTTCATATTTCAGTATCTATAAAACTCCAAGCTCTGGTGTACCGTGGATTCCCTCCCAGCCTTCGGAAGCCAACACTGAGCATTACAAAAGGCCTAGGAGATCAGCCAAGATCAAAGCCAGCCTTAGACAACTCAGATCCGGGGAGCGCTTCCCGGGCACATGGTTGCTAGCCGCCTGTTCCCAGGGCCTCCAGAAGAACAGGGGCTCCTGGTTCCCGACGTGGGGCTCTGCTGCGCAGGATTCAGCCCTTCACCTCAAGGCTGTTGCAATACCTGACTGCAAGCCATGCAATTAAGGCTGGACTCCAGCCTGCTTTTTTCCGGCTTGGGGCGACATTTAAAGAATCACAACGGTCTGTTGTCTAAGTGTTTATAGACCCTTGGCTTCCTTGCTCAAAGAGAAAGTGCCGGAAAGCCATTTGTTGCCAGAAAGGCTGAATGGTGCATAGAGAGGAGGAAGGAGCACATGTGGGGCAGGCCCCATTATGCAACCTTCCCAAAGCCTCTGAGGTCTCGGGGGAGGGGGGGCTTCTGCAAACTAATTAGGGCAGCATCCCAACCCTATTGGCTTAATGGGCTTGTCAAGGGAAGCTGGGACCTTATCAATCATCCTCTTCAAAGATTTCAGTTACAGGATTGAAGTCCAAGGGAAAAGATTTGGAGCGGCTGATCGTTTAAAGGCAGTGAACTCTCCAGAATCAGATGCAAGCAATTTGCCTGGCAGAGTTTCCCATGCAGAGCACAGCGAGACCAGCTTACAGAACGGACCTCGGACAGGTGGCCAAGTCGGTTTGAGCCCCCCAAAGGTTCACCTCCCTGGTGCTCAGGTTTGGAAGATAAAATGCATTTTGAAGCGGATAACCTCCCCCACAACACACACACAGGTTCCAATCAGTGTGTAAAGGGGGGGGAACCCACACTACAGAGAAGCTACACAATTAGATGCTCAACATGATTGTCACAGACGATGTGCCCAAAGACCGTGTCGGTTCCCTTATTTCACTGCGAGAGAGACCCTGAGCAAAACAGAGTGGTGGTCTGAATAATATGCCAGCACACACACAAAGAGTTGGGGGAAAGAATGGAATACATGCTAGCTGCCATCCCTGAGACTAAGAGGAACCCTGAGCACGAGGGCAGAGAGAGCAACCAGCTGAGTCCTTCTGCCCAGCTCTTGCCCAGCTGGACCTTTTACAGGGCTACCTGGAGTCCTCTTGGCCTATTGTTGTTACCTGGCAGGTGCCCACTTAGGGGTACCTGTTCTTGCCAGCACCTAAGCACAGCCAAATGCAAGCCTGCAGCGCCCTCTGGTGGTCAGTGTCAGGTTGGCCCAAGCAACATCCCTTCTCTTTCCAGAAAAGTTCATAGAGCTGCGTGACTCACAAATCAGCACCCAAAATTTCAGGGGCAACCTATGAGAAACGCTTCAGTCTGTTGTGAGCTTTGTAGGTTGATTGAAAAGATCCAGCCTCAGGATCTCAGCTCACCTGGGACTCAGGATCCAGCGGAGGGAGATGGAAAGGAGCTCTTCAGTCAGAAGCCCAAAGCCCAAAAGAAAGAAACTCATAGGTGCATGATTTGAATGGGGGGGGAGGGGGAAACTGGGAGGGAGCACCAAGGGGGTAGGTGACAGGACCCTTGGTCCAGGCTGTTCTCCTCCACTGGCCGGGGGGGCTTTCTGAGGCAGCAAGATGGGCACTTTTCCTGATTTCCTCTTTAAACATATGCAAAGGACTTTACCAGCAAAAGTAAAATAAACAAATGGAAAACACTCATAAAACAGGAACAAGAGCTATTAACATTCAGTTTAAAATGCAGAGAAGGCTAACTAAATGTTACAAGCACACTCACCTAAGGGAGGGAGATTGGATAGAAGTGTAATTGAAGGAGTAAAAGTAAGCCGGGTTGGTTTTGTCCCTTAAGTTGAGATTTCACCAGATGGATTTTTAGATAGAGCAGCTGAGGTTTTTCAGCCCAGTTCAAGGAGCAGCCAGCTAAGGAAAGAAGAGGTGAGCTTCTCAAGGAACTACCCAGTTTATCAACTATAAACTCAACTCATCAACTATAAAACTGATGAGCACTTCCACCAAGGCCCACATGTACAAGTTACATAAGCAGAGAGCAGACCCAGCTTCTTTTCAGCATGGATGATGTTCCCTAGTTAGCTTATGAAATGTCTGCAGCTAAACAACCAAGTTCAGAGAGCACCACAGTTCAACCCTGAGCTAGGAAGATTCTCTTCTAGAGGAGTCACCTGGCTGTCATCCAAGATATAAAGAGCAGTTGACATATTTCTCCCGATTTGTTGGGCGGGACTCTGTCCAACTACTTGTACTTTCGATATGCAACATCAGGGAGGGTGAAAAAAGCAAAAGCCAGGCCCGGTGACTCCAGGAGAAGACAGCCCTGCAGAGACTTGCAGGTAGATGGACACATTCTGTGCTCTTCTTCATTTCTCTCTCGGAAATTTCGGATGGATTCAGGCTTCATCCAGAATGGAGCCGCTCCGTTATAAGGATCTGGGTCATTATTTTTTTTCCCATTCCTCTCCATGTGTGGGCTGGAAAACCAGTAGACATATTTGTATGTTTGGGATGTGTGTTTGTGTGTAAGAGGGAGCGAGAGCGAGAGACCTTCTCACCCACCAAACCTGGGCTGGATCCCAGATCCCAGTGGGTTTCCAATCAGATTTCCAGGAATTGAAAGGTTTGCTATCTCTGAGCTGAATGCCTAATCCGTGGATTCTTCTCTTGCCTCATGATCTGTCGTCTCTTCCAGTTTTTGATATTCTTCCATCCTTCAGGGAAAAGCTGTACAAATCCCAGCATATAATGTTTTCATTTACGGTACATGAATTTATTAAAAAATACAGAATAATATGGAAAGAAAGGAGGGTCAAGGGGTAATTTGATCTCAGCATCTTGTTCAGAGATCAGGCCTGGGGCTTAGAAAGTTAAATGGCCATTAACGCCACCTGTTTCCTCTACACAGCCTGGACCAGCCATTCCGTTACACCCTCCTGGTTCACCGCCAATCCGTTGGGTGAATTTCTCATTTTAGTTCCTCCAGTTCTAAAATATCTGAAATCTCATTTACCCAAATAGTCAGGTTGCCCTGACAACCACCTGGAATCAGGGACTGAAGGCTTCTGTTCTGGGCCGGTCCATCTGGAATGGGTCGGGCGATTGCTAGAATAACAGGGATTTCTGCCCAGGAAGCCAATTCGCACCTGATTTGGGAGGCTTCAGCTCTTCCTGCTTCTTCTGGCCACTCCCTGGGATGAAGAAGGCCTGGGAAGTTGGACCAACACATAGTACAAGGAGCTAGACTGGTAGGAAATTTGGCTGGCAGGAATAAATCTAGTGTTTTGGGGGGGGGGTTTGCAGTCCACTGCTGGTGGCAAATGTTATTTCTCACCATATGATCCGCTGCCTTGATACTGTCTAGTTTGTCTGGATCTAGTTTGTTCCTGCAGAGAATCCTGCTATATATACTGTATCTCACTGAAAGTTTTGTTAGAGTGGAACATGGTTAGAGTGGAACATTATATTGCAGTAAAGCAGATACAGTGTCCAGCTTTGTTTGTGGTCCATGTTTCCTTCAATTAAAGGCTTTCTTCTAATGCCATCTGCTTTCAGCTACCCTTTTTCAAATGCATCTGGGCCATCCTGAGGACCAGGAACTTGCTTTTTTAAAACAAACAAATAAACCCTAAACTAAAGTTGATGAATCTGTTACTTTTTCCCTCTAAAAACAAACAGAAGCTAGCCTCAAGTTGTTCACGCAGTGTTTTTATAATTCTTTTTTAAAAAAAATAAATTTGATCTAAACAAAAAATGACTGGCATTGTTTTCCTTTAATCTGTTTCATTTTAAATCCACTTGACTGAAAATGCAGATGATTTTTCTGGGCTTCAAAAGTGTGAAGGTTGATTTTAAAGAGCAAAAATAATTTCTCCCAATGAAAAGTGGATGCAGAAAGCAAGGAAAAAAATTGGAACAAACTTCCTCCTTCTCACAGACAGGAACAAATTGTGAGAATAGGCTGAGGCAGACACAAACTTCCCCAGATGTAAATGAGGATTTTGCTGTGAAAACAAACAACACACCTGGACCATACCAAGCAGAAGAAAATAAAAGCCAGATCACATAAAATAATGGGAAAAGGAAAAATACGGTAGGCAAAAAGGACGTTGCATCATAAAGCGCACAGCACTATTTGTTGAAGAATCAAAATAAACGATTTGGCAAGATAGAAAATAGATGATTAAAACCATTTTAAAAAGCATTTCAAGATGATGATCCTGCAGGATGAGAGCATCACTGAAATATGTTGTTATTTTTAATATGCAATTAATCAGCTACAGTTGCCAATCCTAAGGCTGCATTGTATCCAGATTTGTTACTAGAAGCACATCATGTATGAAGCTATTAAAAAGCTGTTCTGTTTTTTTAACGGGAATATTTTAATTTATTTTGCACTGGCCTTGGACCATAATCAAGACAGATGAAGATGGGTGGTGGAGATGCCACATTTGCATATCCAGAGGGCTCTGGATGCCTCTGCTTGTGAGGGGTCGAAGGACACACGAAACAAGAGGACTTCCACTTATTTCCAGGTTTCCAATCCAATCTTAGGAGATATCTATTGAGCCCACCAACAAAATGGGGTTGCCACAAAGAAGAGGGGGTCAACCTCTTCTCCAAAGCACCTGAAGTCAGGAGAAGAAGCAATGGAGGGAAACTAATCAAGGAGAGAAGCAGCCTAGAACTAAGGAGGAATCTCCTGACAGTCAGAACAATTCACCAGCTGCTTCCAGAAGTGGGTATTCCATCACTGGAAATTTTTTAAGAAGAGACTGGACAACCATTTGTCTGAAATGATATAGGTTCTCCTGCTTGAGCAGGGGGCAGGACTAGAAGATCTCCTTCCAACTCTATTGTTGTTGTTGTTGTAGTAGTAGTTATTGCTGGTAAAAATATAAATGGTGAGAGCCTCAAGGAGGCAAGCTACAAGACCTCCATTTGTAGGCCATCTAATCCACCCCTTGCTCAGTGCAGGAATCCAAATCAAAACACCTCTCCTAAAGGTCTATTTGGCCTCTGCTTGAAGGCCTCCTGTGTTGCTCAACACCTTCTTTGATCTTTGTTCTTTTGTTTGGGAAGTGTTTCTTAGCACTCATCCAGAATCTGCCTTGATTTTAGCCCCAAAGGTAAGGAGGAACTGCCTCCTCATAACTGAAATCATTGTTCTGACCTCACCCTTAGCAGTGAGATGGAACCCCAACCTTCTTTTAGAACTTTTTCTGCCTGGCATCTGTTGATCTAAGGCAGGAGTAGGCAAACTTGGCTCTTTTATGACTCGTGGACTTCAACTCCCAGAATTCCTGAGCCAGCCTGGCTCAGCTTGAAAACCTCTCCCTTTCCCCTCAGCATGGCTGGCTCAGGAATTCTGGGAGTTGAAGTCCACCAGTCATAAAAGAGCCAAGGTTGCCTACCCGTGATCTAAGGGAAGAGGACTTGAATCTCCCTCAGCCATATTTCTCTAAACCTGCCCAGCTGTTTTCATCTCTGATCTTCTCAGCATCATCTTTGTCGCCCAGCCCTGGGAACCATCCCAAACATCTCTGAATCTTTATTAAAAGCAGGTAGGCTCTTGACCCCTTGATCACTTCTAAAGAGAGGGACTCGCCTCTTCCAACTCCAGTGCGCTGCGTGAATGTAGTAAATTAAATCACAGGTTGCACGGAGTTCAGGCTTGTAATCCATGGATAATTGATCATGAACAAACACTTAAAGTTTCTTTTCTTTGTTCCTCCAAGGATACACATGAAAGACATCCGGATTCCTCAAAACTTGGCAAGGCTTCTTCCAGAACCATCTCAAGCACATTCCACGTTTTCCAGCCACAAGCCAAGAAGGAGGACACCACTGCAACGCAGAGCAGGGAGATCAGATTCACCTACAAGTTGTGGTGTCGCCTGGAGCTGAAGATGACAACTCCCCTTTTAAATTTTCTTTCTTGACATCTTAGCATTCATTTCCAGATCGCTGCATGCTTTTTATAGCTTTGCTAACACGAAAGTAGCTCCAGTCAACCTCAAATGTATTCTTCAATAGGCCCCTGCAAGCCAAACACGAAGGCTTTCAATTAAGAAGAATGCCATAAATCACAGGCTGTGGGGGAGGGAGCAGGGGGGTGGGGAGGTGGGGGGCAGTTCTCCATCTGGAGGAAGAAATGGTCCCATCCTGGCTCCAGATCAGACATTTGGGATTCCTTGAATTCTAAAGTCTGCTAAAGGGGTTCAGCTGCTTCATCAATGGTGCTATTGCTCCTTGTTCAGCATCTCTGCTTTGTTCTTCTGAATCTCCTCTTCTGAGCATGCAGGGTTGAGTTGGGTTGGGCAATGAGAAACAGGATATGTTTCTTTAGAAGAGTTCTATGGGTTGCATCCATCCCACTTGCTGCGGTAACCCATGGCAACCACTGCTGGGACTTGGCTAGATGAAGAAGCCTCTCTTTGGCTCCACCATGAATCTTCTGACCAATGATTTCACAGGATGGCCTCCTAAATAATAATCCTAAATTTTGGTTTTAGGGATGGCAAAATTTAATCCCCTCTCTTTTTCTCTTCTCTCCAGGCTGTGGACATGGCTGTGTGATGACTCACACCCTGGACGGTATCTCTTTACTCTCCTACCATCGGGTAGGAGATATAGGAGTATAGCCAGCCACACCAACAGGCTGATAAACAGCTTCTATCCGTGGGCTGTTAGGCTTTTGAATGAGAAATAACTTTTGTGAACTTTTGTGAATTTTATGCAGAATTGACTTGGGAGGCCGGTGTGTGGTGTAGTTGGTTCACATGGTGTAGTAAGATGGAGGGTTTGTTGTCACTGTGTGTTGGGGTGGGTGGGAGCACAAAGGGAGGCTCAGCTAATCTCAATGTACACATAGTTGTACTTTGACAATAAAGGTTCATTTCATTTCAATATTACTCACTTCTATTTGACTGATGGTGCCCATCTTTCTTCTAAGCTACAAAGGTGCCCCTTTCTTGGCATGTCTGCTTCCTGGACTGAGGAAGACCCTGTAAATCAGCCTCCCCTGCAGTGTCAGGGAAGAAGCCCTGGCAACGTTCTTCCTTTCTTTCTCCTCCCTCCCTCCATCTCCTTCCTTCCTCCCTCCCTCCCTCCCTCTTTCTTTCTTTCTTTCTTTCTTTCTTTCTTTCTTTCTTTCTTTCTTTCTTCTTTCTTTCTTTCTTTCTTTCTTTCTTTCTTTCTTTCTTTCTTTCTTTCTTTCTTTCTTTCTTTCTTTCTTTCTTTCCCATGCTTATGGGCCTGTCAGGATAAGCAGGTGTCTGGCAGATCCCCACCAGACTGATGTTGTGTTCTTAATTCACTGGGGTTTATTGTACATTAATTAATTAGTGCCAAGAAAAGAGTAGATTTGTCTTTCTGTAGACCACAATATTTTAAATAAATCTGAGTTTGCAGCCTGCAGTTGGTTAATTGTTAACTTTGGGCCTGCTTTCTCAAAACACAAGGGTGTGTGTACAGGACAGAATTAAGATCTCTGTAATCATGTTAGTCTCGATGAGCATTATTTAATTGCAGTATCATTACATTTAATCCATAATTATGTAAACAGCCAAACTAGCAAATGTGTGCATGCATGACTCATAAAGCTACACTAACCACAAGTTAATCATTGGCTCTTTGAAAGTGCACACTTTGGTGCCTCAGAAATGTAGTTCTCTTTTGCTGTGTGCCAAGCAGTCAGAGAATCTGTAGACAGCTGCTTTTACTGGCAATAAGTGTGAGGATCAGTCACAAAAAACAACTGATGAAGGTGCATGGGAATTTGGGGGAATTGTGACAAAATTTGTTAAGAGAAAGTTGTGACCCTTCCTTCCTTTCCTCCCTCCCTCCTTTCCTCCCTCCCTCCTTTCCTCCCTCCCTTCTCCCTCCTTTCTCCCTCCCTCCCTCCTTCCTCCCTTCCTTTCTCCCTCCCTCCCTCCTTCCTCCCTTCCTTCCTTCCTTCCTTCCTTCCTCTTTAAATGCAATAACTTTTTTCATATTTTGCCTTGTCATTTTTAATTATTTTTCAGAGACCGGCCCTGGCCTGCCACTTAATGTCAAAGGTTGTCCTTGCCTCTGGAAAGGTGAAGGGTGATTTTTTTGAGAACAAAACAAAAGGAACTGTGGGAGGTTTTCTTTATTTATTTTAAGATGGGATTAAAAGTGAGTCCGCTGAATCACCACATTAAACTTATCTTCCTGATCAAATTGGAAACCTGAGTTGAATCAGAGGCCCTGGCGTGATTTCATATATTTCCTGGCATATTCAGAAATAGTTTCTCCCTACATATCTGTCAATTGGATTGACCTAATTCAACAATTTGAGTCTGGCGTGGTAATAGAATTGCATCAATTTGAAACTTGAATTGAATTGGATTGATGCCTTGGATCGAATCGAGAGTTCGAATCAGATTCTTGCTTAGCAAGGACTTTCTGGATCGGATCAAGAATAAGGGGAAATCTGAATCGTGTGTAATTATGAACAGCCCGAAACGCTGGAATTCTTGCAACTCGGCATCTGCCTTCAAGTGACCCATGTTGTTTGCACAACACAGACATTTTTAGCCAGCTTATAACCCATTAAATAACGAACCATTAGCAGGATCTGAAGAAATGGAAGCCAAGGAAATTCTTCCTTCTGTATCCCATGTCCTTCACAATCTCGCTCTTTGGAAACTGGCTTTCTAAGACATTTTGCAATAGCCATCAGTCAAAAGGCTTGGATACAGGAGCTCCCCTTCCAGGCAGAAGGGAACAGCCTTCCACCCACCACATCACCTCCATCCTGCCAGATGTAGCTAATTTGGGACCTTCCAGTTGGCACAAGGGGAAACTAATGGCGCTAAGGAACATTAGGTCCCCTGAGAGATTGAATTTAATGTTTGAGAGACTGGGAAAGAAAAGAAGAATGGCACCCATCCAATAATTTGGGGCATGTTTGGCAGAACGGGAAATGATGATTTGCAGTGGTTTACGAAACATGAAATAGAGGATTGACAAGTATTCCTGCAATGTGCAGACTCAACCATCTGCTCCGTGGAGCAATGAATCCTTTGCTTTAATTTCTGCTCAGAGAGGGACACATCAGTCACTCTGAAGGATCAGCGTTTCTTTTTGTAAAGCTTGGATATGAATTTAGGGTGAAGATTCAGCTCCCTGCAGCTCCAAGTCAAACCAACTCTGGCAAATCAGGCCGTGTCTAATTTGCACACCTTTCCTAGCTACCTGGCTGCTGGGGGAAGCACTTCAGAGTAACTGAGATGGAAGGGACCTTGGAGGTCTTCTAGTCCAACCCCCTGCTCAGGCAGGAAACCCTATATCATTTCAGGCAAAGGGTTGTCCAATCTCTTCTTAAAAACTTTCGGTGTTGGAGCATTCACAACTTCTGGAGGCAGGTTGTTCCACTGGTTAATTGTTCTGTCAGGAAGTTTCTCCTTAGTTCCAGGTTGCTTCTCTCCTTGGTTAGTTTCCAACCATTGCTTCTTGTCCTGCCTTCGGGCGCTTTGGAGAATAGCTTGACTCCCTCTACTCTGGGGCAGCCCCTGAGATATTGGAAGACTGCTATCATGTCTTCTCAATCCTTCTTTTCATTAAACTAGACATACCCAATTCCTGCAACCATTCTTCATGTATTTTACTTCACACAGACCCTCCACCAAACAAGCAGGCTGCAGATCTCAGTCATGATTCAGCAGGGCCTGATCCCAGGGCGGTTGCCGTAAGAGGAGATTAAATAACCTCTCCAAAAAGTGTCTGAGGGCCAAAGGACTCCTTGACCTCGCAGAAAAGCTGTGGCCAGACAGAAATGCCTCATCTTGACCAAAATTTCCCCAGCAGTTTTGTTCCAGGATGGCATAATCTCTCAAGAGAAGCCACAGGATTCTTGGATGGCCAACAAAAGCTCAGCCCATGGAATACCTATGATTTATTATTATTATTATTATTATTTCATTTTCCTGAGAGTCATTTTCCATCCATCCTTCCTGCCTGTCTCTTGAAAAGAAAGCATTTGTTTATATGTTGAGGGGTCCCTCTGTGCCTTTATGGATCAGGGACCCCAGGCTGAAGAATATCTGGCATTTTAGAAAAACCTATTCTGAAGCAAAGGTATCTACTGTGAGGGGGGTGGGGAATGATTTCTTTTTTAAAAAAGGGAATACTGAACTAGTTCTTAGGTCCAGAATCAAAAATCAAAGACAAATGACCTATGCAAGAAAAAAATACATTCTGGAAAAGATGTTGCCTAGGATTTTAAGAAGACTTGATTGTGTGTGTGTTTCTTTGCTGGATACAAGAGTTATATTTATTAAGCTCCGATCTGTGAAAGAAGAAAAGAGAATATATTTCATGCAAGGTGGGATGTGTACAGCTCAGAATATGCAGAGTTGCTCTACTTCGGCAATCTCATAATCCAGTTGCACGGGGGTTCTGTCTTTTGGGAACCAACTGGCCTTAGGAGACACCCCAGGTGACTTTGGTGCTGCAGGCAGAAGTCCATCTTGGAGGTGAAAGGAGTAACAGGACAGGACAGGGAGCAAGGAGGGTAGCGTTTTCATCTTTCCAGCCTTTTAAAATGGTAAACGACTTGGAAGAGGGGGCAAAGAGAAGATTTATCCAGTTTCCAGATGGTCATCAGAAGAACAGATTCCAAGGATGAGTGGATTTGTATCTCTGCAATCAGTGCAGGGTTAAGGCAACAAAAAAACTAAACAAATGCATCCAGGACGAAGTGGTAGCGTGGCTGGAAGTTTAGGGTTTCTGATGGAGCAAGGAGAGAAGAGAAACAGCAGCTGGGATGGGGAATGTTGATCTCCAAGCTAAGCTACACTTCAAAGGGATTTTCTCAGAGTGGAAAAATCCTCAGTTCAGATTCTAAAACCTCCTTTCACAGTGATGTTTATTTACAGGCAGACAGGTTCTAGACTCAGCGACGAGCTAAAAACCAACAAAAGGCTGATTCTGCAAAGATTTTGGCTTCTGCTAAGTCCCATCAAACTCTTATCTTCCTTACCAAATAATTTCAGTTCTGTTTCCATAGAATCTGGCCATTTGGTTTTTGCTCCTGGCAAGGACAAGCCCCTGCCCTACCTCTTGAAAGCCTACTGTTTCCCTCTGCACCCCTTGCACAAGTGGGGTGCCAAGCGGCCTTTGGATGATCGGCAGGAATGCAACACTCCACGTGGATGCTGCAGGAAAAGCTCTCGGCGTTCCCTCTGGAAGGGCTTCTCAAGAGAAGCTCAATTTAAAACAGTTTGCTAAAGTGTTATTGGGCTCCATCGATCAGTTCCTGACAGGAATTTTTCTTCCCTTCTTCCCCTCCTGGAGAAACTGTCATCTCCACTTCCCATAAAACCTTCCTTGGAAAGGAAAATTAAGTCGTCTCCTTACAAGGATGAAGCATCTTGTTGGATATGGATGAACCGTGTTCCTCAAAACCTGCCTACATCTTGCTTCCCATCCTTTCTGCATCTCTTGGATGACAGAGGTCATTTTTCTTAGAAAGCCTTCCATATTTTATGGCCTGGGCAGCTGGCATGATCAGTAGGGAAGAATGTTGTAAGCTGCTGTAGCAACATCTGGATGCCATAAAGTTTCTGCCTCTACCTTTGAGGGGCAGGCAGACATATAGGGAGTGGCTTTCCCCAATAGGTCCCACTATTCACAAATTTGACCCTGTAGCTTTGAGTTTTGGGATCAATAGTTCACACACAGACACACAGACACACAGACACACACACACACACACACACACAGAGAGAGAGAGAGAGAGAGAGAGAGAGAGAGAGAGAGAGAGAGAGAGAGAGAGAGAGAATGCCATTTTGGCGATCTCTCCTCCAAATTAACATATTTTGCCACAATGCAAAGAATCTCGAAGGACAGACTTCATATTCTAATTTGTATTGGGTTTTAAAATTCCTATTTGACCGCTGTTCAGCTGCATTTCATTTCAGACACACCTGCTTTTTTATTTAGACATTCTTTTCAGAAATTGGATTTATAACATGCATAAACTCATAAATGTGCACGCTTTCCAACGCCGGACACGCAAACCTGGACTCACACATAAAAAAACAGGTGGAGTTTTGATCACACTGTCACAGCCAGCATCTTGTCTTTTTTGACCACTCCTGGACTTCTGTCAAACAAGGCGCATTCTCTCCAATGAATCAAATAATCATCCTTACCCCACAGGCCTGCCATGTCCTTCCTTCACCACCCCCCTTCTCCCTCTCTTTTCTTATTGATATATTTACTGTTTCTGTCCTACTTTCAAAAGCCCAAAACTAATGCAGTGTCGACTGTCGATCAGAAAGAAGGGCTCAGTCTTAGGACAATGCAGAGAAAGCACATTAATCCTTTCAGTTTTGCAGCCCAGAAGAAAACTGCTACAGAGCTTACGCAAGGGGCCAGCGCTGTAATGCTAAAATTATTTTCCCCCTTCAATCCAATTCTTTCCCACGACTCATCAGTTGGAGAAAAGGCTTCAAAATCAGGGGACCTTCAGAAGCACCTTCCCAATTTGCTCAAACCATGTATTTTAACGCAACTTCCTGGGGGAAATTCTTTTGACAGGAGAGATGGCACTTTTTCTACCAAGTTGTTGTTACGTTTTAGTGCACGCAATATTGTTTGCAATCCTCCATACTGGATGTCATGTTTAAATGGCCATTCCCCCACCTAAAATAACTTTGTTTTGAAAAGTTGCAGGAATTTATCTATTTATGGAGATTCCAAATCAGAAGGAATCTAGTGGCACCCTTTCAGACAAACACATTTTATTAAAAGGCAAAAGCTTTCCTAAGCCATGGTGTGGAAGGGTGCTGCCAACTTGCTTTCCTCCGTCAGTCCAGGTGTCTCTGCACTTCCTGTTTGGGATAATCCCTTGGCAACTTCCTGCTTTGTTAAAAACAAACAAACCCACATTTCTCGTTTGCAACACTTCCTTCTTGTCCTAACATCTAATTTTCTCCTCAGCTTCCATCCCTCTTCTCCTCCATGCAAGGAGAACCAGACAAAAGCCACCATAGACCCATTGAACATGGCGAACATGCAAAAGCAACGATCAAGCTATATATAAGCTTGTAATAATTTCCATCAAAGAACCAATTAGGGAAGGGAAAACCGAGAACTCTATAGAAAAATTCAGATTTTGTAGATGTCATTGTGATTGCTTCTACCTTTTTTTTCAAGTGATGTAGCCAAATGTCTTCACTTTGGAATATTTGCTAATAATTTCATTATTTGCATGGCCCCATGTGTTCTCCATTAGCTCCTATTTTCCCGTACTCAAGAGACATCTGAAAGTGGTTAGGGTGTTCATATCAGACCTATTTTGGGTTTCATGGAGTTTCCTAGTTGGCTTCCTAGTTGATGCCATCTTTTCAAGAAACTGGACCAAATCTACCACAATCAGCAATCTCATCTGGAGGGACAAAATTGAGAACATCAGAGGCAGTTTGGGCTGGGTGAAAATACACGTCTCCTTGATTATTTGGCTCAGCGGATCAGCAGAGGCCTTCCAAGAAAAACTCCTGGCAAGTGGCTAGGACATCTGGACAGGCTGCTCTGCTTCTGGCCACAGCAGGGGAGACCAGCCAGGTGAGCCAAAATTCTTATCTGCTTATTGCACCTCCACCCCCGCCCACTCTCCAGACAAGTTTCGGGCACACCACAAAGTTAACGACTAGCACAGGAAGCAGGAAGAATAACCGACTGATATTCCGTAGCCCACTCCCGAGTTTTGCTCCATATTCCTAGACTTTGGGATTGGAGACCCCAAAGCCCATGACTCTCAAGTCTTGATGAATGTCATCAGACAATATGAATATCGTCAGGGGTCAGATATGCTATTCTTATCACTAAACAAGCACTAGTCACCTCAAGATTTAGGATCAAGGACAACTGGAATTCCAAAACTAAAGTCTCACCTGAACAACTAAAACTAATAATAATAATAATAATTTAATTTCTATACCGCCCTTCTCCTGAAGGACTCAGGGCAGTGTACAGGGCAATACAATAAAATACAACATACAAAAATTAAAAAAATATTAAATATTACAGCCCAATTCAATACAATTAATACAATAACATTAAAATACCCCTAAACCCATCAGACCAGGCCGGCTTGTTCAAATAAATATGTTTTTAGGTCACGTCGGAAGGAGTGAAGGTCAGGAGCCATCCGGAGCTCCACCGGTAAACGGTTCCACAGGTCTGGCGCGCCCACAGAGAATGCCCTCCCCTTGGGGGCCGCCAGTCGACACTAAAAATGGTTTGGAATGTCATAGTTTGACCTGGTCTCTGTTATCATCCAAGCATCCAGGAACAAACATGATTTAAATACTACATTCAGTATACACATTTAACTTAAATTCAGTATATGAATTTATATGAAGGTCTTTTCACTGAAAACTATGGACCATAATCTACCAAACCGTCCCAGGAGACAGATATTTTCTAGGGCTGAGACATAGTAATTGGCCCAAATCTACCCAGCCAGCTTCTCTAGTTAATGAAGATCTGGAACTTGGGTCTCCCAACTCCTAGTCCAGCACCTTCATTACCACACTTTACACAAAAGGTCTCCACATTTGGCAACTTTAAGACTGTGGACTTCAGTTCCCAGAATTCCTCAACCAGCCACGCTCAAAGTTGCCACCTTTGCTTTGCACCATATAATTTTATGTAATAAATTCAGTAATTTTACAGATATTATTCATTCCTGAGAGCTGGTCATTCTATCCATGGTTTTGTTCATATATATTCCTCAGTTTTGTTACATATATGAAATAAATCTCACTGCCAGTTTGAAAAGGCTTACACCATACATTGCCGTCTTTCGCTTACCTTTAAAAGGAGTCTGATCTGCAGATCTGATGAAACATCTGGCGAGAAAAAAGAAAGAAAGCAATGAAGAAAATAAATGCATCATGCACCAGAGGTTAAGTGATACTTTGAGAATTAAAAGCGATTTCAAAAAATAGTTATTTGTGAACTGGACAGTCAATTCATGTTCATTTCTTGTAAAGAGAGGGTATCATTTTTGCTTTTATTTTTTTCCCCCAGAAAGGCTGTTTTGACAGCAGTGGAAATGGAACAGGAGAAATAGATGCCCTCTTTGTGAGAAAAAGCGTTACATCAAGTCATCTTTATTTGACCAAGGACCAGCACCAGGTAAAGAAAGAGATAGACAAAAAGACAGCACAAAGCAACAATTCCAGCCCTCTCCCCACAAAAAATCTCAAGTGGGAAGGATGCGTAGCCTAATAACTTGCTGCAACAGTAAAATTGTAAGTCTAAGATCACAGTAATTCTCAGGGTCGTGATATTTTTAGTGTTAAACTATCATCCTTAAGAGCAGAACACAACAGAAGCAGAGCCAATGCAAAACCGTTCCTAAAACCTCGCTATGGAGATTCTCAATCAACCAAGTCTTGGTTGTCCCAAAGGTGCTTTTCTAAAAGGCCACTGGACCTTGTTGGGTTTTTCCCCCCTTGAAAAATGTTTGCTTCTCATCCAAAAAGCTTGTTCACATCTGAAAAGAACTGAAGAAGTTTCTTGGATGAAAAGGAAAATGTTTTCAAGGAAAAAAAACAAACAAGAAATTCCAGTTGTCTTTTGAAAAGCACCTTTGGGGTTCCTAAGTCCTAAGAAAGGTAGTAATTTAACCCTGTACCCATAACCTAATAAACTACACCATGGGGTAGAAGATGTTCTCTGTGCTGGAAAAGAAGAGGAATAGCTATGGGAAGGTCAGCTTGGAAGGTGAAACCTACAGCAGGTCATAAAATCTGCTGGACCCCAGTCTTCTCCGGGGACGTCTTCCAAAGGTGGAAGAACAGCTTCCAAGCCGTGTCCAACTGGTTGTCCTTACATGTCCCTTTCGGGTATTGGTCCTATCTGCTGACACTTTGCAGATTTATTTTTCTCAGAAGACAACATGACTGCAGCTGGGAGGGGCCTTGTGTTCTGCCTCATGCATCATCTGCAAATCTTCCCCTGCCAAATCAGAGTCCAGACGGAGGACCTCACTGCCAGGGCAGCAGGGATAAGCAGCCCTGGGAGGAGAATCCACAGCGCCCCTGGTTGTCTTTTCATCTTAGAAGATGGACGTTAACTGACCAAGGTGAAAGGATCTTGCAAGGCAAACCAGGTTTGGATGATCTGGTCCCCTCTGGGTTCCATCCTAAGCTTTCCAGCTGGGCCAAAGCTTGGACGGAAAGTTGAAGCTCAGGGGAGGGGGTGAAAAACTCTTGGAGCGCCCTCAGGATCTGAGCTCTGAGTCACCCATTTCCATTCTCTTCGAAGAGTTACCGAATAAGAGCCCATTGGTTAGCTTTTGGAAATATTTAGCTTCCAAATATCTTGGAAGGTGGCAGCGCTGATGTGCTGGAATAAATCAAAGCAGCTCCTTGTGGAAACATCTCCCAGTTGGCTCGCAAAGAAGCAGCAGCAAGCAATAAAAACAGAGCAAATCCACTCAGCTGAAGTTTTCTTCTTCATTTCACATCATCACCAATGTTACTACCTCCAAAGAACATGGCCTGAGCGTATTTTTTCCCCATTTTCTTCCAAGCAGCTGCTTTTCGTTTGAAAATAAAACACGTGAGAACCAAAAATGACCCCCCCCCGTTCCCCCTTTTCTCCACATCAGGTATGAGACAGACTTAAAATGCTCCCCAGAGAATCGAAGGAGGAATCCAGAAGGGCTGGAATATAAAGAAAGTAAGTGGCCCACATCTGGAAAGACGGAGGCGGGCCAACAGAGCCAAAGCATGCGTTCTGGTCTCCCACAGAGGCATTTGCTAGGGATTGGATCTCTGCCTGCTCCATACAAAGCCCCAGCCCTTCAGCGACCAGCTTCTACCCCAAATCAAAATCTGATGCTGGCCTTGGTTAATAACTAAGGAGCCTTCTTTCCCAAAACACACGTGTTTGTTTGGAGGGTGTTGTTGGGAAACTCTCAGGCAGGCAGGGAGGAGGGGTCAAACGGGGATATAGCCTAGAGTTCTTGCACAGCCGCAAGAGGCGTATAAGCCTGACTCCCACTAAGTTCCATGAAACCTTATTTATTAACTGTATTAGCCTTACCACAGGGTAAGTTATCTGTTTGTTTCCAATGAAAGGCAAGCAGACTGGGGAGACTTTTGTAATATAAGCAGAACACATTAAAGTTGCTGACCTGGACCTTCAAGAGCGGCTCTGGTTGCTTGTCCCTGATAAGCATCCTATCCGTACAATATTAATTGCCCTTTCCAAAATTGGTTTGTTTTCTCTGCCAGGGTATTCCACTTTGAATCAAAGCAGTCTAGGCTTCCCTCGGCATTCTCCACCAAGCTATTCCTTGCTTGTCTTTACAAAGACATCATTATAAATCAAAACCTGTACAAAAAGGCAATCTGGAATGTTCAAATATTAGTAATATTAATCATTGTGTTGTGCAAAAATGACAGTCGTCCAGATTCATAACAAAGATATGTTCCTTTAAAAATGTTAGTAGAATATTTGAATTTATGCTGTTAAACAGAGAAGTTTTTTTTTTAAAGCACAGAAGGGCATTTGCATCCTAAGCTTCTCTTGAGTGTGCTGGCTGGGGGCAACGAGGACTGCAAATCAGACATCTGGAAAGCACCAGGTTAGGGAAGACAGAGGACGGTGTAAAAATAAAAAGAACCATAAAGATACTGACAAAAGCCTGTAGGAGAAGCTAAAACTGCTCTGAGCAACCGGCAACAACTTTAGAATGAAACATGGGATTAGCATTAAGAACAGCAGTGACTCAAAATAAGTAATTTTGGGCAGAAAAAACAGGAATTTTCATAGTATCAAGCATCAAAAACAAATCAATTCCATAATCCCTTTGCCCCCAAATCCCAAAACTAGTTTTAATATGTCTTTATATGTAGAAAACAGAACTCTCTATATAAAAAAAGATGGAGAAATGTAAAAAAAAGCCCAAACCAAGACAAAATGGTTGCTATAAATGTTTTACTTTAGGTAACACAAAAAAGTCACCAAATCATACCAGACTGGGCTGCTTGGTGGAAAGTATTACACTTTTTAAGTGTGAGCACAGAGAGAAGCAACCTGGAACTGTGGAGAATTTTCCTGACAGTGAGAACGTTTAATCAGTGGAACAACTTGCCTTCAGAAGTTGTAGGTGCTCCATCCCTGGAGGCTTTTAAGAAGAGATTGTTCAGGATGGAATAAGGACTCCTGCCTCAGTGGACTAGAAGACCTCTGGGGTCCCCTTCCAGCCCTAGGATTCTATGTTTCCTTGAGCCACAATCCCTGTGGAAAGGCAACTAAGCCTTTGATTAAGAATATTTACAAAAACCAGAAAAGATGAAAATATTTCCAATGCAATGCAATAATTCCATATGCACTAGTAGTCTTGCCAAGAATGTGAAAACACAAACTGAAGGGCAAGGAAAGGATTTCACAGAGTCAAATCTGCAAGGTAGAATTTGGCTCAAAGGAAGCAGACAGGCTACAGCCGTGAATCAAAATAGGGAGATAATGAAATGGTCAGCAATTCCATTTGCATGTGCTAGAGCTTAGATCCACACCACATACTTCTCTTTGTTTGCTTTGTCTAGGATTTTATAACATGAGTTATCATAATTGGTTTATCAGAACGAGCAGGCTACAAAACTGTAACTTTCATGCAACTTCAGGGCTGGTATGCAGAAACGCCAGCGATTTAGATCATAATGAAATTTATTTGAAACAATAGGAAATGTAAGAACTCTACCAGTTTATGCTGATGACTTTTTGGCTCAAAGTAGTGTTAAAAACACAAGGATTGTGCCAATTAATCAATTAAGCAGGTATCCCCTATTAATTTAGACAGCTCGGCTCAATAACATTACAATCAAAATCAATTATTCTTTCTTATCCAGAGTTGCAGTTGCTAAGTAATATGGGGCACCACAAAAATTGGCTCTGGCATAAATCTCCAGACAGGGCAGCCTTGGGGTGCTGCAGCCAAATATCTATCCAAAATAAACTATCAACAAATTCAAAGTGGGAAATGCTGATATTTTAATTGTCACAAAACTAACAGGAATGTTAATGTGTTTAACTTTGCATACCGCACATGATAATCAAAGAAGGTTTAAAGAGTTTCTGCTTTAAATTACAGCTGCAAACAAAAAACTTTAAACCAACGAAGCACAGTGTAAGAATTTCTTTCTTTTTCTTTTTCTTTAATGAGAATGAAGGATTTAATCAACACACCACTGAAAGAACTCAGCAATTCTGGTTGCCTTTTATTAAAACCAGCTCCTCTGGAAAGGAAAGGGATGGATTTAGATGCTGACACGATGCCTAAATGACAATTAACACAGAGAGCTGCTTTGTTGAAAGTGATCCCTCAAAAATTAACTAAACCAAAATACTTAATTGCCTATTAACCCATAACAAACACACTCCAAGTAGCTAATTCATTTAATGTAAAGATTTTTTTCTTGCCTTTCTGTTCTGAAACTCTAAAAGGTGAATGGCACACTCAAGATTAAAACAAGAGAACACTAACCCTGCTTAACCGTAAAAACATTACAGTAAATTAAACACACATAACTGATTCAATTAATTATTGACTTCAAATTCATCTCAATATCAGTGTCAGGTAGTTCACATATATTCTGTGCAACTGCAGTGAACAAGCCTTGATTAAGCATATTCTATCAGGTCTGAATTAAGCCTATTTGTTTCTTTCCATTAAGCACCAACATCAAAATCTACTAAAGTTCAAGTCCACATTGACTTTTTCTCACCTCAGACAAATCAACCACCCAACTTTCCCAACTGTCTTCCGTAAGGTTCAGTTGGACAAGCAGAAATGTCAGGCGCGCATTTAACAAATACGAATAAAATCCAATGGAAGGGCCGCTCATTATAGAATAGTCTAGCCACACTGATTGGCAGTATATATCTTTCAAATTCCCTTGCAAGGAACCTCACTATTTGCGCACTTCATTTAAACAAGAATCTGACAGACATGATCTATATTGTTCCATTGGCCAGATTGTTCACTGCAAGCACCAGAAAACCTCCAGGATCTTTTCCATAATGCGGATGGAATCAATGTAAGACCTTTAGCCTGCAAACCACGGATTCTCTTTCTGAAATAGAGCTCCACTTTTGGGGAATTACAAAAATCCAAGGGCAGAGTGCATTCCTTCAGCACATATTTAATGGAGGAGAATCTGCATGGAGACCATTTGCAAAATATCTGGGTCATTAGCAGGTTCCTCTAACCAGCCAAAATTAATGAATCATCTAAGAGGCAGCTGCAGTCAGAGAAAGCAAAATGGCCAGGATTATAGAATGCAAACAGGAAGCAACACAATGCCAGACTTCTTGACAGAAGACAACCATGGTGATATACGAAATAGTTTAAAAAAAAACAAAACCAGCCAAAGCCAGCTCCATAAATAAACAAACCAAGATTAGGGATCCCGATTTCCCTTCATTTTGATGAGATAATTACTAGACCAGACACCAAAGGGGAACTCTGCAAGCTCCTTAGAGTCCTCCAAAGATCCAGCCATAAACAGCTATGAGTCAGCCAGATAAGATATTAGAACTTCTGCTCCATACAACATCCAAGGCCATTGTGAGGAACATCCTGACTGGATCGGCTGTTCTGGTGCCAGATTCAGCCTGGGAAAGTTCCATCAACCTCCCCTAAATTTGTAACATTCTTCCTCCAAAAGATGCTACGCTGGGCAGCAAGCTGTTTTTCATAATGCTCAGGAGACAGCAACATGAACCCAAAACTTTCCTCCATGTCTACAGGTCTTGTCTGGGTAAGTAAAACAACTCTCTTTGAGCAGAAGTCATGGTTGCCTTCTCAACGCATGGAGCAATGAAGAGGTAAAGAAGTAGCTGGTCCTGGATGTTACCACCAAGATAGAGACCAGACAATGCCTCTCTGGGGTCCTTCTGAGACACAGCTGCCCTCAGGGTATGGTGAAAAAAAGGAGACGATGATGCACATAAGGAACAGGCAGAGTTTTGATCCTACCATTGCAGCAGCCACCTTGGTTTTTTTAACCCCATCTGTAGACACCTCTTAGGTCCTGAGGAGGACCTTAAGACTCCAAAATACTTTTAGTTTTCATTACAGTTCTCCAAACAAACAAGCACAAAGCTTATTTTCTGTGAATCAAGTCCTCCATTAACTATTCATTTTGCCCTTTAATCTAAACAAAGTTGCAGTGATTTTCTTGCTGTAGAACTTTTTATTCATGCATCTCTAAACAAGTCTAATTTTTCCTTACTCCAGCTTCAAGAGAAAAAAAAAGGCTTGAGACTCGGTGGTTATTGTGTACAGTTTTCAGTGTAAAAGATAAAAAATAACTGCAGAACATCCTCCTATGAATATTACCCAAGAGAGAAAGCCTAGCCAAGAAAGGGAATTTCATTATGGGTGAATACATATTGTCTACTGTTTACATGATATTTGAACATCTTAACTGACTACTGGATAGTGGAACTAATACTTTCAAAAGGTCAAAGACAAATCTCAAA
The DNA here is from genome assembly GCF_947247035.1 of Vipera ursinii. Classification (NCBI taxonomy): domain Eukaryota; kingdom Metazoa; phylum Chordata; class Lepidosauria; order Squamata; family Viperidae; genus Vipera; species Vipera ursinii. The sequence goes on along the minus strand of NC_139520.1, from coordinate 21,763,004 downwards.
GTTGCAGTTCAAAGCTAAGAAGAATCATAGATAATCGGAGAGAAACAACTTCTCATCAGCCTTTTACTTGTGAGATTTTTCCCAAAAGCCTAAAATAGAGCAAATAATACTCAGGATTTGTTCCGGGCTAATAAACAACAAGAGATCTGGGTGAAGGATATACACATCTGGGAACTTTTGGGTCCCCTTCATATTTCATTTCTTGCTGATATCTTAATTTCACCTTCAACTTTTCTATTAACAGTTTTTTATCTCATGCCTCATTAATTAACAATTCTTTTAAGCTTGCACTAAAACAGGGGTGTCAAACTCAATTTCACTGAGGGCCGCATCAGCATTGCGGTTGCCCTCGGGGCCGGGTGGGTATGGCCAGGGTGGGCGTGGCCAGAGTGCATATGGCCTACTGGGTGGGCGTGGCCAGCTCTACATCGTTGGCATCAAGGGTGCCTATGGGGGCCTGGGCAGGAGTGGGAAAGATCTGAGGGTCTCTGGCAGGAGGAGGGTCTCTGGGCCAGGGCCAAGGCAGAAGGGGCCGTTCCCTCACTGTTTCCAGGATGGCTTCACGGGCCGCATGAAACCACTTCACGGGCCGGATCTGGCCCCCGGGCCTTGTGTTTGACATGTCTGCACTAAAAGGTGTGTACATATATATGTGCTAAGTTTTCCAAATTTCTTTTTGGAAAAATATTTTTGTTTGCAGCTTTGTTAAATGTTCAAAGTTTCACAAGCAAATATTCCTGCTGCAATGGAGCTCTGTATGTCCTTTCCTGTATGCAACGTCTCTTGGTCCCCATTTCCTAGTATTAGTATTTTGCAATGCAAAGGACAGTTGTGTTTGGAAATGCAAAATCAGATAAATCCACACTCAGACATGATGTAAAGCAACTCCTTTCCTACCCAAGGAACAGGACATCCTGAGACACGCTAAAACTCTGAGACAGCAGATCTGCTAAAACCTTTACCAAATTGTCCTGTTCAGCTCTAGACACAAAGGGATGGAAAATTAGAGTTCGGCTCAGATTCAGTTTTGAGTGTTTGTCCTTTGGTCCTTTAGCACTGGGATGTGACACACACCCCACCCCCCTCCTGATTTTGCCTCTTGTCCTCATGTTCGGAATCCCTCATCCAGTTCTTTCTTTCCTTCTGTAATGGTCGGACCTTGTAGCTCCCCTCTGTGAAAAGGATCGATTCTGAAACACCAGAAGTTCAACTTTCAAAAACTTCCTCTTGTTTTCTTTCCCTCTTCCTTTCCCCACCCACCTTATTTATTTATTTCTTTTGGCTATATGGTTTTTGACCTCCAGGAACTCTGCTTCTTGGACATCTCCAAACCTCTGGAGATAAGACAGATGGAAAGTGCCCTCAGGACCTGAAAGGTGGATGCACCAGGGAAAAGGAAGATGAGTTCATCGTTGAAAGAGCCAAGGAATGGATATGAGATCACGAGGAAGCTTGTTTGGTCCCAGAAATAGTTGTCCCCAGGGGTGAGCATCCCACAGAGATGGTACGTTGTGGAAGGCTGATAAGTTCTCCTTAAATATGCTCCATCAGCCTTGGAGGCAGGGCGCCAGATGAAGAGCTCCACCTGCAGCCCAACTGAGGTCATGGCTCAACATGGGGCTGCAGGCCAGAAGAAAAGACACTCAGTTCCTCTTGTCCAGGTTTCTCGATGACTCCTTTGGAGAAGCCACGTGTGTTTCTTCTGCGCTGGCCATGAACGCTCATGTGGAGTCCAGTGCTCCTGGAGACATTTCTCTCCTGCAGCGCTCCTGAAGAACAGCGAAACTCACAGCCCCATTTATTTTTTTCTGTCCTTTTGAAAAGCCCGTCACGCTTTTCACTCAAGGAATTATGAGATCAGAGCGTATTTTAAGAGCGCTCGGGACCCCTCTCATTTCTTCCTCTCTCTCTGCTCTCACCCAAACATCCTGTGCAGTTCCAGCTCCAACTTTTCTTTGAGGTTGGCCCGCACTGCCAAGGAGAGAGGGAGCTGGGCCCTGGGTGCCAAGGCTGGGGGAGAAGCCCGAGCTCAAGAAAGAATTGTCTTTTCCAGTCACTTCCCCTTGAAGATATCTTTGGCGGGCCTCTCTGTTGATACAGGGTGATTCATTAAGCCAACAATGTGAGCCTGTTTTAAGGTTAAAATAGGCTGGCTGAATATCAGCTGGCAATTTTGAAGCTCAGCAGAAGTAACGTGAAAGCTGCTGTGGGAGGTCTTGGGAGGAAAAGAGCAGCCACTTCTTAGGTGCTGGGTGAGAAAGCTAACCGTCTTCTGCAGATTTTCCCAGCCTGGCACTCTCCTTCCAAAGAGGCTGGGATCCCACCTACAGATCCTCACCAATGAGGCCCTTGGAGAATGGGGAGGTTTCTGTGCATCTCTTAGGCCAGAGGTAGGCGATGCTTTGACACCCAAAGCTGAACTTAATATTTATGGAGTTGGTGAAGGTCGCATCAGACAAAATTCAGGGTTCAGAGTGGAGGATGGATCTTCTCTGCCTTCCTTGGTCTGATGCTGTTTGTTTTCTTTGAAGCTAGAAATAAAGTCTCCTTTAAGTCAAATTCAGCTTTTGGTGACTTTATGGCCATGTCTATATAGTCTTCTGGGCAACAGTAGAAAAGTATTGTCAGCTACTGTCTTTTTTCTGGGATGTGTTTTGCAGTCTTTCTTGCCTATATTCCTAGGTTCTCTGAAGGTCTCCAGTCCAAGTGCCAGACCGGTCCAAGTCTGCTCAGCTTTTTGCAGTCAGGGTCCTCCAAATGCTACCACCTCCCTGATGTTTTGAAAGGTATATATTACCTTTTGTGGTATTTCTATACTAAAAAAAAAATGGTGCGTGAAAGGAACCTATAGTTGCTTGATCTACAAGAGACGCTTTTTTACTCAGATTAACATTTTTAAGAATGTAATCTAAGCTGTTACTCAAAGTTTATGGAGTTGGTTATACTGGGAAGGTTTATTTGTATTTAATGGACTCTCCAGAGGAAAGGGATGTCTGTTCTTCCAGAATGTCTGTTAAATCTCTGTTGTATCATCCCAGTGATTTATGTGGTCAGCATAATGACCTCCTATGAGATCTTTGCACGAATGATGCAAATCCCCACAATTAAGATAAGTTAAAGTGGTGATAGGGCACTTTAACATGCCAAGTTCAGGCCGCTTGAGATGCAATGGACATCTTTGTTATTTCAAGGGATGTCCAGACCTAGCTACATTTTCTATGGCTTACAGCAAGCCTTATGGAATTTCTCAAGAAAAACACTATTTGGGGATGTACTCTAGCATGTCTGGAAACAGCAGCAAAAGGCCACCACTGATGAGCCTGAGAACCTGGCCCATCCATTGATGAAGCTGGAACATCTTGTGAAGCTGTAGAGAATCTCCACTAGCCTTGGGTTGTCCAGGTGGCTTTTGAGCAATCAGTCTCTGGAGCCTGAGCTGGTCTCTCCTCATCTTCAAGTTGGAGAAGACGGGACCACTTTTCCTGAGCTCTTCCATCTGCAGCTTCCCACGTAAAAGCTTCCAATCTGACAGAATTCAAAGATCCCCCCCAACCCAACACCTCTCTCGCTTGAGTGCAAGAGATAAGCTCTTTGGGAGATTCCTGGCGTTGTATTCACCATTTTCTCCATCCTGGGTCCAAGATGTGTCAAGGCTTCCCTTTCAAACCTTGGCCTCTGAGTTCACTGGCCAAACACACCCATTTGCTGGCAGCTGGGAGATCCCTGAAGATCCATAAACAATTCAGGGGCTTGCTGGAAAAGCTGATCAATCATCTTTATGGTTTAGAGACACACAGCAAGAAAAGGGTAGGAGAGCAAGTGGAACAAAGAAGAAAAAGAAAGTTGGGAACCTTTTGAGCACCAGAACCAAGTCCAGAAAAATCAAAGCAGACATCATAAATACCATGGAAAGCTCCAATGAGACCATCTATAGCAAGCTTGAGTGATAAGGAAGATCTTGTTCCAACACATATGCAAGTGCCCTGTTTCCAGGCCAGGACATTTTCAGAGCCAGACGTGACACTACTAATATGTTTGTACAACATGGAGTAGTCTATAAGAAAACAAACAGAGCAACCTTCCATTTCATGGGTAAATATAGACAGATGTTTAATGAAATCCTCAGGATTTCTGGAAGAAACACAAATGTCAAAAGGGAGAATTCATCTCCCTTTTGTTATCACTGTTTCTTGAAAGTTCTTGGGTCTTGAGGAAAAAGGATTGCAAGCCACCTTCCTTCCCCTGATGCTTTTCTGAAACATTCAATGACAATAATGGATGGTTCCTCCTTGCCAGTGAGGGCATCCTCCAAAAACATCTAGAGAAGATCAAGCTTGTTTTTCCTAATTATTTGCTTGAGTCCTTAGTCTTGCATTTGGATAATGTTAAAAAACAGAGAGCAGGAAATGCAGAGGAGAAGGAAGAGAACTGCCAGAAAAGGTAAACAAAGGTGAAGGCAAATGTATATAGTTAGAAGGAAATAGATCATCACTATTTGAAGAAGGTGTCTTTCTTTGGCAGAAAAGAGGGCAAGAAAGGAGCTCTGGGCCTCTGCTCTACTGCATCTCTGGCAGTGATGGGAGGGAGGAGGCCTCACTTCTGGAGTCCAGGTGAGCTTCTGCAAAGGCAAAAGGACTCCTAAGAGCACAAAACAATGGAGTACGTTGCTCATCTTACTCCAAGGAAGAAGTTCAAATTTTCTTCTTCCCCAGATGCACCCTGCCACATCTCTCAAGCAAGGGAGCCATACCACAGCTTGGGATCCAGCCCAGGCTCCTAACGTTTTCTGTTTGATTTACCCTCTCCCCTTTCCTGACTGCCTTGCTGGATGGATTAGTGAAAAAGACCTCCAAAAGGGATCTAACGTTACACGGGAGAAGGTGCCAAAAATTCCTGATCCCATTAGTCATCAATGTTACAGAAAGGTTTGCTCCGTAAACATGGTAGATCAAGTGGTTGGCTGTGCACTTCTACACATAGCCCTCAACATCCTCTTCCCAACGGAGAAGGAGAGCCAAAGACTAGAACACAAGTCCAAAAACATGGCACATGATGTCAGCTTGTCAGCGTCACACCTTCTTTGCTGCTCTCTTAACATCTCTTGGAGAAACATGGCTTGTTATTAACCCCGTTTTCTGAAAACAAAGGATGCCCTGGGGTGTCTTTTGGAGGAAATTGGACATTTGTTTTCATCTTCCATGCACAAACAAGAGATTAGTGTAGGTCCAAGCCTCTTGGACCCTCACCCTTGAAGAGAATCCAGAACTGCAGTTGGAACAGTTCTGGGGGCCAGACAAGCTGCTTTCCAGACTTCAGTGACTGCACTCATTGCCTCCCCATCTCCAGCTGGAAGTAGTGCCGTGTGATTTTAAAATACACAACCACAGTTCAAGACCACCATGTTCATCTAATAAATTTATACGGGCACCCATCTCAGTTGCATGTTTATGGGCAGCTAACAATTAAAAACACAATGAAAGTAATGAACTAAAACTGTAATTTTGTTCCACGTGAATCTACCCGGTTCCCCAAGTCATCACTGGAGATCTGCGGGGCAGGGGTCTCTCTTTCAGAAACTAAACTCTGAAACATTCACTTCTTCCTGATATTTTTAGTTCAGCTCAGTTTCCTCCAACTGGTACCCTCAAAATGCACACCATTCAAATTCCAGTCAGGACCAGCATGTAGCTCCACCCTGCCCCAAACTGGACACCCATTTCCCCTCTTTGACGGAGTGTTCTTCTCTAAAACTTCCACAACCCCCACTTATTTATTTGTACCTGATGTTTTGCCACCGAAGCTTCTTGAGTCTCAGGCCCTAAGAGAGTCTTCTCAACCCAGCTAGCTCCAAGTCAGATCCCGCTTGCCCCAGGGTCCAGCCAAGGAGCTGAAACTTCCCCAAGAGAAGGCCCATGAAGTCCAGAAAGCTTCCTCCACAACATTGGCAACCGATGACCAGCAGGAGCTGGGAAACCAGTGGCCAATAAGGAGAGAGTTGCTGCTTGGAGGACTGACCATGGAGGACTGACCAGACCCTGGACAGCTCCGAGGGGCAAGCAGCAACTTGGCTCTGTGAGGGGCAACCCAGGGAGACCTCTGGCTTCTCATGCCTGACAGGAGTGTGTGAGCAGCGGAGGAGTAGGAGGAGGAGGAGGAGGAGGAGGAGGAGGAGGAGGAGGAGGAGGAGGAGGAGACATGCCATTTGTTCCACTTGTCTCCTGAACATGCTTGCCTCAAAAGAGCAGACCAACACTCTTTGATCTGGAAGTTGGTTCAGGGGCAGGAAGGACGTTTCAGGGCCGTTAGCTCAGCCTCCCCACCACGGCTGAACTGCAAGCCACATCTGGCTGCATCTCGGCTGGTTTGAACCATGAAAAGTGATTTGAACCCAAGACTTGAAGCATGAAGGAGTGTCTCATCCAAGAAAGACCCCACAACTCTGACCAATGAATACAAGTAGATGTTGACTTATAACCACAGGTGTCCAGACTTAGGACCAATTTCCAGATTAAAGTCAGCAAGGCTGATGCGGAATTTTGGGAGTTGAAGTCCACAAGTCTTAAAGTTGCCAAGGTTGGACACCTCCGGTATAGGGCGTCCTGCTTGAGCAGGGGTTGGACTAGAAGACCCCCAAGGGGCCTTCCAGTCCTGTTCTTCTGCATTCTGATGGCCTTTCAAGTTTAGAACCTGGTCTTCTTCTGCAAAGACCACCATTATTTTCATTTCTTCCACTAGTATGACTACAATTCTTTCTCTCTGCAGGCCCTACTTCTTACCATCTAAGAAGGCTTTCAGGGTACTTCTTATTTTCCACAATTAGAAGCCAAACCAGAAGAAAACAAACAATAAAGTGTCACTGAAAGTGATCATTGAGACGATGGTGGAATTCCTTCTCAAAAATCCCCTTCCATATGGCTGAATTTACTGGTTAATTACCAAATAAGATGAACAGACATTAACATTTCAAGTCATCAAGAGAGAAGGATTCATTAATTGCTTCTATTAAAAAAATACCCAAGCAAGCCGAGCCTTGATTCTTCAAAGAGAAGTCAGGAAATGTAATGAATATTACTCTGATTTTAGTACGGAAAAGCCCACTCTTTGTTGCTTTGGAAAAAAACCAGAATATGACAGGTGGATGATTTACTTCCAACAGAATGTGCTATCCGAAGCTCCTTAATACAGTTTGACTTCTATCTGAAGTTTGCTTAAAAGGAGAAAGCTTCCAGGATTGGGGGGAGGGCGGGGAGAGAGAGAGAGAAAATAAGAGGGAAGGGATTTCCAGTGTGTAAAGACACACCAACTTCTTTTAACCGCGAGAGTTGTACTGGGAGTCTCCCGATACTCCCATGTCACACCTCTGCTCCGCGAGCTGCATTGGTTACCAGTTGTCTTCCGGGTGAGGTTCAAGGTGTTGGTAATGACCTACAAAGTCCTTCATGGCATGGGTCCAGAATACCTTGGGGAGCACCTGCAGCCGGCGTCAACTTCCCTCCGCCCAGTACGCTCCCACAGAGAGGACCTCCTCAGGGTGCCACTGGTCAAAGAATGCCGACTGGTGGCCCCTAGGGGGAGAGCGTTCTCTGTGGGTGCACCGGATTTATGGAACCATCTTCCGGTCGAGCTCCGGATGGCGCCCGATCTCCGCTCCTTCCGGCGCGATCTTAAAACCCATCTCTTTAAACAAGCTGGCCTGGCCTGATGGGACGGGGTGGGATTTTTATAAATGATTTTAATTCTAAATTTGTATGAATTTATGGGCATTGTTTAATCATGTTTTAATAATTTTAACTTTTGTATCTAATTTTTATGTATTGCCCTGTTCACCGCCCTGAGTCCCTAGGGAGAAGGGCGGTATACAAATTAAATAAATAAATAAATAAATAAATAAATAAATAAATAAATAAATAACTTGTTGTATCACGTAGCATGATCACCTCAACATGTTGGTTTTAGAGCCGAGTTCCTCAACTGTAGCAGCTCTTGAGATGTGTGGGCTTCAACTCCCTAAATTCAGGACAATTCTGAGAACTCAAGTCTACGCAGCTCAGGGCTGCCAAAGTTGGGAGACACTGTTTTAGAGAATGGTTTGGATGTTAAAAGCCGATTATGATTTCAGAAGATCCAGCCGTGTGGACATCTTGAAACCTGGCTGGTTTGGCTGGGTGCCCTTTTTCCCCTTGGTGGTGATATTGCAGGAGACTGACGGAGACACCAGCCTGGGGCAGGGGCTAACTTAAAACCTGCTTGAGCTACCAAGAGATGTTCACCAAGAAGGAAGTGACCCACGGTCTGCCACACACAGATAGAAAGTCACAATCAAGATTCTCAATCATTCAGATCAGGGTTGTCCCAAAGGCACATTTCCAAAAGGCAACTGGACTTTCTTGGTTTTTTTCCTTCAGAACATTTCGCTTCACATCCAGGAAGCTTTTCAAAGCGAAACGTTTTCCAGGAAAAATCCAAGGAAGTCCAGTTGCCTTTTGGAAATGCTCCTCTGGGTCGCGATTAAGACGTTTCTTCAGGATCATGAGCAGTTTCCACACTGGCGAGTGGGCCTCTGTCCTTAGCCAACCTGGAAATGTCAGCAGGCTCAAATTACCGTTTGAAGAAAGAGTTGGTGAAATGTTTTCAGATTTGCACTGCAAAAATGACTGGCCTCTTGCATTTTTTCTTTCTCCCCTGAGCTGGAAGTGCTGAAAGCTCTTGTGGAAGAAGACTAATGTCGACAATTAAGTCCTACACCAAATAATTTGGCATGCCAAATCAAGATGTTGCGAAGGAAGGAAGGAAGGAAGGAAGGGAGGGAGGAAGGAAGGAAGGAAGGGAGGAAGGAAGGAAGGAAGGAAGGAAGGGAGGAAGGAAGGAAGGAAGGAAGGAAGGAAGGAAGGAAGGAAGGAAGGAAGGAAGGAAGGAAGGAAGGAAGGCAGGCCATGGGGATGGGGATTGTCCCAATTTTTCCCAAATACCAGGTTTCCATTCTGTAGCAAGCTATCTACCCTCATTAAAACTGAAAACATTACATTCACAACCTTTATATTTTGCTTAAGAAAAATAGGAATGAAAGAAAAAAAATACAAAGAAGTATCTACCAATATTCTTTTTTTTCTTGGCTTTGCCTTTGCCTTTTTCTTTTTTTTTTCTTTTTTTTCCCTTACTTTATATTAGTTTGGATTACTTTTTAACTTCTTTTAAAGTTCCAATAAAAAAATCATTTTTTTAAAAAAAAGAAGCTTGTATTTCTGGAAGGCAGAGCAAAGTCCAAATTATTTTCGTTTACTCCCCTGGTCAATTCCTATCCGAGGGGACCTGAGGACACACACAAAGCTAAAGTGTCTTTATTTTATTTTCTGTTTTGCAACAAAGCCAGTTACCAGCCCTCCCCACGTCTGAGGCCCCCGTGTGACTCAACCCGATCCGTGATCTGTTCTCTTTCACTTTGAGAAGAGTCAAGGCGATCCTGTCATCAGAAAGTTCCCATATACACTTTGTGTGAGGCTGTGTCACCTCTGGTTGCAGCGAAGGGCAGCCAGTGCTGGCATTCCAGCCATTTGCTTTGGAAGAAGATCAAAGAAAAGGTCGGAGAGGAGTTGAGGATAGTCACTGCTTTTGTTATTTCTAACCCGTTTTTCACACACACACACACACACACACACACACACACACACACACACACCATCCTTTTCAGTCTTTCGTGGGAAGGAGCAAATGTGTATCCCAGTCCTTCTGGCAACAAATCTCCATGATCCAATTCACCCAGAATCTCCAGCAACTGCTGATCCAAGGAGACCATCTTCATTCCACCCCCTTGTTGCGCTCTGAGAAGTTGGAAGTCGGTCCTTCAGGATCACTCAGAAGAGATCAACGGGATTTATTTGACCGATGTATCATTTTTACTGCCAAGCTATGGCAACTTAATTGGGTTGTCCATGCGGAATAAATCAATGCCGCTCTCCCAGACTTTAATGGGTAGTGAAACCCACCATCATAGAAGAGAGACAGCCTGGTGGGTTGGGGTGGGGGTGGGGGAAATTCAGCCTAACCTGGACCACCTATCATAAATGTCTTTTCCTGAGAATCTGTGGAAGAAACATCAGCCTGTGTAGTTTGGAAATATTCCCCTTCCCACATTTTAACACTTCAGACTGCAGTTGTGTCCTAAAAAGAATCTAGACCGGCGTTTCTCAACCTTGGGAACTTTATGAATGAAGACTTCAATTTTTCCATAGCTGGCTAAGGAATTCTGGGAGTTGAAGTCCACACCTCTTAAAGTTCCCAAGGTTGAAAAACACCGCTCTAGACAAAGCACACATCACGGCATTAATATAAATGAACAATGGCAATTTTGCAATTCTTGGCCTATTCCTTCTTTTCCAGAACCAGTTTAGCCCGCCCCCCCTTCCTCAGAAGATTTCCCACGATTAATGGGAACTAAGGAGAAAGAAACAACATCAAAAGAACTAGATTTACGGACTTCAACCTTTGGGCAACTTTCTCTTTCGGCTGCCTGTTGACTCACTTCCCAGGGAGAGAAGCTGCTGTGCAAATGGGAACTCCAAGGCAAACATCCCTCAGTCACCCACAGAGAGTCGTCTGAAGGCTCCTGGGGAATTTCTGGATGGGGTTGGTGAACGGTGAAGCTGCATGCGCTGTCCTTTAACCCGGGCAGATGGAATCATGTGTTGTGTCTGCACTCGATGGTGCTTGTTTGGGATGTAACACTGCAGGAGCCTGCACAAGGGGGGGGGCGATGGTGGTTTAACGCCTCTCCAGTCAGAAACTTGACTTGCCTGTTTTCCACTAGTTGGAGAGGACAACGTTAATTTGCTATAAAACTGTCTCTCCGGTCCTAAGATCTGCCTACTCTGACCATTAGGATGAACTTGAATACTGATCATTTCCCAAATGGATTTTGTTTGTCTTCTTACTCCGGGAATTTCCACTCCCTCAAAGAAGTTGCTAATGGTGGCAATCAAACATGGTTAAAACACAGTAAGCATTTACACACGAGAGTCATTTGCAAATAAGACTTGGCAATCAAATAATCAAATGCTTTGTCTAAAAAACAAACATCTGGAAGACTCAAAGAAATAAAAGGGGCATCAGCTCCTGGTGCAAGCTATGAGAAAGTAACAGTGGCTCTTATGATACAGAATGTAAGGGAGTCCTCATTTAGTGACAGCCTCATTTAGCAACCATTCACAGTTACAGTGGTGATAAAGAAGGAACTTTGCAACCGATCTTCACATTTAAGACCTTTGCAGGTCTGTAAATGAAGGAAAGCTGAAAGAAGATCATAAGCTCAGTGGTGGATTCAATTAGTGATTGCTTTGCTTAACAAAGTTTCTGGTTCTGCCATTCCCAATTATGGTCACTAAATGAGGACTCCCTGTGTAGTGAGGAGATGCAAGTCATTTAGAGACTTAAGTACAACTTAGCATCTTGAACCGCATATGGAAGCGGGTTGGCAACCCTTGCAAATTGATCCTTAAATCAAACCTTAGAGCAATCGTTAGTTACCCAGAGTCATGTAGGTCAGATGGTTGGCCATATAAATGTAATCAGTCAATCAGTCAGACTGGGAGGAAGAGAAAAAAGAGCCACACCAACACTGGAAACTCTAACCACAATAAAAGCATTTTGTAAAAGCTAACAAATGTTAGCAGAACACCAGCGAAGGAGGAAATAACCCATTTCATGGGGCAGAGAGTTCCACAGGCTACCTGCTGCCTCCACTAAGGCCTCCTGGCCCATCCCCACCAAGCTCACTTCCAGAGACATATGTGCTCCAAGCCTTCTCCACGGATGCCGAGAAAGGGGCTGTTTCAAACCCTACGCAGGGTCTTCAAGGAGCTTTTATGCTGTGAAACTGGAGGTCCTCAGAAATGGAGGGCAGTTTGAGTCTCGACAAAAACCTTCTGCAAGGAGGGAGGGAGGGGGGAGGGAGGAGTGCAAGAGTAAAAAAAAAGCTGCCCTTATGGATTCCAGATCTCCATATAAATCATTTAAATAAGTAAATACGTAAACAAGATTGTACCTCAATCCACCCATAGGATGCACACCCATTAGGGCAACGTCTCCTTGCCAAAGTAGCTGGACACGACAACAGCACAGCAGTCCAAACCAGGAAAACATCTTAATGGTCTTCCCATCCCCCACCTGTTGTTGCCAAAGGCATTTTCTTTATTTTCTCCTTTGGAGAAAAAAAATAACCCTTTCCATTTCCCAGATCCCCTTCATTTCCAGCTTCCATTTCTAGGTCCCCTTCTCCATCCAGCCCGTGAGCCAGAGACAGCCAGCCTTTGGGTCATCCACAGCCCCCAAATGTGGAAGAGGAATCCTAGGAGCACAGCTGGCAGAGCGGAGGGGGCCAGGGAGGGGCAGGATTCCTTATTTGTCTTCTTTCCTAGAATTTGAGGAGGAATTTATTTTAGCTCCTACGCTATGCATCCAGCCTTCATTAGAGCTTCCAGGTGGACGCCACAGATTGCTAGGAAAGAACCACATCGATTTTCAGGCATTTCGGTCAGGTAAGCCTCCCCTCGGCACAGGTGGCCCTCCCCTTCTGCATCCATGAGTTCTGCATCAATGACGTCGGCTGCATCCCAAATACCATGTGCCTTCTTCTTCCCCATGTCCAAGGGGAAAAAAATAACATTTCTTCAGCTGGGCAACTGACACAGCCAGACAAATGAATGTTGCCTGCAGAGCTGTTCATAGGGTAGGGTCAAAAAAATCAAGATGAGATGATGGTGTTGATGTGGCCCCTGTTTCTTATGTACATTGTGTACCATGCAGGGGCCCTCATATTCATTACAACTTCTTTCTGCTGCCGATTCACCTGAGACCTGAAAGCAAATATGCTTCCCATATTGAACCCAAAACAAAATTCCGTAGTCTCCATTCACCAGTTTGCAGATTAGAAAGCCACAAGCTTTGATGATCAGACCATTGGTGTCCAAGGAAGATTTCAAAGTATTTCCAGAGTGTTTGTGGCCTATTCAAGGCCATTTCTGCCTCATAACCACAAGGCATCCCACGGTTGAACGTGTCTTCTAGATTCTTGGGAACATCGCTATGAAGTCCGATGTTCTCCAGTATTCATATGTATGGTCAGCTGTTTTTGTGACCAGGACACAAACAAATGGTACATTCAACTCTCCCCTCTAAAAAGCAGGTACCCCAGAGACCTTAACAGCTTGGCCTCCAGAATACGTTGCAGCCAGATGGAAATCCATTTATGATCTCACAGGTGAGGGGACCCCATACAATCCTGCCAGTATGACAAGGTGACATCGCCTCTCTCCAATGTGGCCAAAATAAAGAAATAAAAAAAACAAAAATCAGCAGGGGGGGCAGGAGAGGAAGGGATGTTTTATCCAAAACACTCACAGCAGCTTGTAGCAACTATAGCTACAGTTCTTCTCAGGAAGGATATCCAAACAGAGCAGAGAAGAGCTTTTTGTGTGTTTTGTGTTTAAGAAGGCACCGTGTCATAAAATAGCACTTGATTAAAAACATCAGGGTGTTTGGCTCAGCATGGGAGAACTACACACTGTTGAACAACAGCATGAAGAAATCCATTAGCAGCCCACTCCATCTCCCTTCAGGTGGTCTTTTGCTGAATTTGTCTCCCAGCAAATTTCTCCGCCTACGTTCCGGCTGTGGGAAGGAAACCCCTGGAATTAAGTGTGAAGTTCTAGTGAGGGACCAGCAAGGTTGGCATATCATCAAAGGGCAACTTCTGCTGGGGGCTTGGGATCCAAACAGGATCCAAGGATCTGAAAACTCAGAAGTGCAGAATGGCAAAGACTCTTCCATCAGGTCACAACTTAGGAATTGTCTAGGTTGGTCTTCCATTCTTGTCTTGATAGCTCTTCAGTTGCTTTCATAGTTTAAAATCACACCCGGTGCTTTACTCTAGACTGTTGGATGGGCTACTTGGCTTTTATTCCTGAGGCTGATGAATTCTGCTTTTTTTATATCCAGCCCCAGAACTCACTGAGATGAGGAACAGCTTCAAAATATTTTAATAAATACATGAGAATAATTCAGAGGCTCCGAGGTCCAGAGTATGACTGCCTGCCTTGGAGGCTTGAGACCACTTCAAGGTAGAGATGCTTGTGATTTGTTTGTCATCTTGGCACTCTTCGAACCCAAATGATGTTCAACTCCTCCAAACAGTTCACTTTCTACATCAGCAGAAACTGATTGGCTCCTGACACAGGACCCTGCTTTATCTGCCACCGCCTGGTGCCCTAAAAACACTCAGCATCCCAGGATATTTTTGCTTTGCCCACACAAACTATGATGATGAAGTGCCATCACATACTGTATGTTGATGGCAGGGCCTAACTTTCTCCTAATCTGAGGCCCACAGTTGTGGTGGAGTGTAAATCCCATGACCATCTTGAGATGGTGGGAACTGCTGCCTTCCAAAACATCTGGAAGGCAGCAGGGGAAGCTTGCTGTCCTTTATTGACATCACCATCAGTTGCTTCAACACCTTGAAGTCATATCCCATGGATTTTATTATCCCAACTACCTTATAAAAACCAGTGAGTCTCTTTTATACAACACAAGACAGACAATAAACTAACAAAGGCTCAGATGACTCATGTGAGAACCTAGCAGAATGTATTGTCCCAGTTTCAAATGACCGCCTTGCTCAACCCAGTTCGCCCTGCCTTTTAGTCATTCCTGCCCCTCAGGTTCTGAAAGAGTCACGAGGGTGAGTTTTGGGGTGTCTGCGTGTTCTTTGATTTACAACTGATTCATCCAAGGGCAAACTTCTGCTCAAACCTTTCTTCAATTAGGTTGAATTTTTTTCAATAAAATGCCGAACGAACAAGACAAGGCCCAAAAAAAAAGTCTCAAAATACTTATTACTGTGAGAGCTCAAAACAGATCTCTCTGAATCACTTTTCCCAAATTATTTTATGCTGTCTCAGTGCAAAACCAACCTCTGAGCCTTCAAACAATAAGTAAGGAAGATACTCATTGCACTTAAGCAATACCACAAACTCTAAGAAGGGAACGTTCCCACAGACCTCGATGAAACAATCCTGGCCGAGATCTAAGGCAATAAAAGTACAGTATAGTATTTCTGGAGGTCGTCCTCAGAGAAGGCGGCTGTGTGCAGTAAACTCGCAGAGCCTCGAGAAGAGCCAAAGAAAAGGGCTTTTTACAACCCACCATTTGCAGTCGGCTAGGAAACAAAAGCCTGTTGATGCTTGACAGAAGTGTGGGACCAAGGGAGAAGGAAAACATGACCACCAAAAAGGCTGCAGGCAAAGCAGCTAAGATGAGGGAG
Organism: Vipera ursinii; assembly: GCF_947247035.1. NCBI lineage: Eukaryota > Metazoa > Chordata > Lepidosauria > Squamata > Viperidae > Vipera > Vipera ursinii. Next base: position 21,747,691 of record NC_139520.1, on the reverse strand, counting down.
TGGGTGGTGGTGGTGACAGCATCCTAGTGAACCTGCCAAGTGCTCTCCCATTTCCCACTCCTGTTCCTCTCCCTCTGGACCGGGCTTGGAGATTACGTTGGCCAACACAAGGAGGTCCCTGACCCTGACTGAGCTTCCTTCTCCCATGGTTTCAGAGGATGGGTGAGAATACAGATGCAGAGAGAGAAAGGAGGGGAGGGGGCCCAGGGGTCATCTTTGCGTACATTGCTGGCTGAGCACCAGCAAACCCACTGCTGCTTCCTTAACAAGGACTGATCTCTTTTCAGTCTTGGTCATGTTCCCCTGACTCCACCTACACCAGCCCTGGACGCCATCTCCACTTGGCTCTGGCCCAGAAAACTTCACTTCTCTCGTCCTCGTTAGATCCTGCAAAGGCCGAAAGAAGAACAAAATGTGCACAGAAGATAAAAGCAAAGAGTGTGATTTCCAGCAATAGTTGGTGGGCATGGAGGAACGAAAGGTCGATAGTGGCACTGAGATCCTGGAACACAGGACTGGAGTGCCAGGGAGGCTGCCAGGCGCCCCTTCACCCAACCTTCAGAGTGATGGATTCGGCTGTGCCAACACCAGATTTTATAGAAGAGTTTCCGTTGCTAATCCAGCCAGTTTCCGGGCAAGTGGAAGACAACTTATCTTCCAACAGTTGAGTACCTTGGAACAGTTCTTCTCCTTTTGTGGTAGGGAAGACGTCCTTCACATGAGCCCAGTTGGCCTACAGCACTCGATTTGTTAGAAGTCTTTGTACACCACAGGGCAGCAGTGTGGACTCACTACACACAAGTACTGGGCCAAAGAAATGCCAGAGAAACTTGGTCACTGTATGGATTGAAGCGAGGCCCTTGCTGAGACCTCAAAGAGAGGACGCTACTGCTGACTCTCTTCAAAAATAGTTGCTCTCAAGGCGATTCAAGCAAGAATTTATCCCAAACCAAGACATCTATCCAAACTACAATGGCTAAATGAAAATTCAAAACCAGCAGTCCAACTTCTGAAAGTTAGATTCTAAGGAGCAGATCATGAGTGAGGACCTGCTTCTTTGAACCCCCCTTTTTAGGAGTTCCAAAAGATGGGTGAGATGGGGCTTGGACCTGACCCAGCGTAGCAATAATTAGAACATTAACTGAAGTTCCACATTTTTTTTCAACCTGAAAAAACAAGTATTTCCTACACATTTTATTTTATGGCTCGTGTGCCATATAGAGGGCAAACCCTGTCCCTGAAGGGTAGTCCAGCCCAAGCTCCCTTCACGATGAAGACCCAAGTTCTCTTGAAGATGCACATGAATTGGACAAGCCTACCCATCACCTGTTTCTCCTGAAATTACATGGATTAGCCTCAAATTTTTCCCACAAGGTGACACCTTACGTCTATGATACACACCTTTAAACCTTCACCTGTTCTCTTTTTGGCAGATGTGCTCCCTTTCCTACATTTGGGGAGTGAAGGTGTGAAGACCAAAGAACTTCTCCTTCCAGGAATCACAGCTTGAGAGACAAACACGGGGCAGCAGCTGGTGCTGTTTTCAACTGCCCAATTTTCCTCCATCTCTTCCCCCCCCCCAGTCTTCCCCCTTTCACAGGAATGCTCAGTGCCATCCAGCATGAACATCTGGCTGGGCCTTGCTATCGCTTGGATCTTCTGGAAAAGAGGAGAATGCATTAATAGATTTTTCTCTGCAGATCCTTTTGTTTATTCTTCCCAGGCTTCCTCTCTCCCTTATGGTTCCTGCAAATGGAAGACCCCCAACCATCTCCGCTCTTATCAGATGGGAAAGCAGGTTTAATTACAACCACGGGTGGCTTGCAGCATCTTCATCTGTGGATGCACAGCTGGGATAGCTGACTCCCCCCCCAGAAAAAAAAATGTTTAGAAAGGAAAGGAAACTCCCTCCTTTTAAAGTATAAGCAAAATGTTATTTTTTGCTTCAAAAACGCCAGGAACCACAAAATAAAACCACGAACAGACACATTGTACCAGGAGAGTTGCCCTCTGTAAAGAATGATCCCGTTCCCATTTTATGGGTATTACATTTCTCGACTTGGGAACCACCCATGGCTTTCAGGCCATCCTAGCGTTGTTGTCTTTGCTCATGGCTGGTCACTGCAGAAGCCGGACGCTGTGCCAGAGAAGGCTTCTTTCCCTGACCCAATTGCAAGTCATATCTGAGCTTCTCCAGTCCTTCATCCACATGCAGTCGGCAGCTTCTTAAAAGATCTCCCAGAACTGAAGCTTTACGTAGGTCATTGGTGGTGATCTCAGCAAAACTATCATACTTGATCTTTGCCTGCCAATTAATTCCAAGGTGATCTGAACCTTTACATAGATTAATTTGCTATCATGCTAGAAACTATGAGTGGGGGGCAGAGCCACAAGATTTCAAGGTTGACCTCAAAAACCAACACATTACAGATCAAAAAATTGAGGTGACTCCAAAGGTTAAGCTACATTAGACCGCACTGTAACATCTTTTGCTCCATGAAGAACCATCTCGGTCTTCTTATTACACACAATATAACCAGGCCATTTAACCTAACAATCGTTAATTTTGGAAGGAACCCAAGTCTTAAACTTCTCCGAATAAAAGATCTGGAGGTAACTGATGGGAAATTCCATCTTGTTCTGCTATATATGTCCTGTTTTGGCAAAAGTTGTACCACACTCTAAACAAAATCCAAAATTAAATCAAAGTGCAAGAATGGAGAGATCAAAGAAGCAGATAGTGAGCGTAAACCCAGCAAAAGTTATCTTCATAAGGAACTCCCCTATTTCAAAGGGCTGGGCGGTTGCCTGTTCAGTATCAATTTTTTGCATCCTAACTGAGTGGGTCAAAGAAGGTCCTCGCACATTGAAACAGCAGCCCAGTGCAGATATTCCAGGCAGAACTTGCAACTGGTTCTTTAACATTCTAGACTGTTCTCCAATGACACCCTTTGGGAAGGTCATGGCATGGCATTCCTTCCAGGAGACACAGAAGACGGGGGCAAAGGTGCCAAATTGAGTATGGCCAAGGGTTGCACGTGGGGGCCAAGCATATGCCAAGTCTGCTCAACATGTTAAAATTTCCTGGAATAATTGAATAACAAGGTCATAGCAATAGCCTCCGCCTCATGTCTAACAGAGCAATTATCTTAATCAAATGAGTATTCATTAATTCTAGCAGTTCTTTGGAGGAGGATATAAGTAAAAAAGAAATTTTCTGATCCATCTACCACACACCCACACAGGAATGAATCATAGGATTCCAAGAGGTGGTTGTAGAAATGAAACAATGGTTTATCATTCCGATTCTTATACAATTAAATACTGTACCTCATTAGCAGAGGGACTTAAGGTCAGATCCTAGGAGTTTCGTTAAAGAGTGGAGAATTCTTCAGCTTTTTTTCTCAGGCCTAATATTAGTCATGGGAATTTTTCAAATGAGTTCTGCATTAGATTAGGAGGGAGCTATGACATCTCACAATTTTAGGGAAGAATATATGTGTTCATTTGTCCGTTTGTTCATTCAGAAGGTCAAGAAGACAAACACAGTACTTCCTCCATCTAGATTCCCCAAAAACTAGATTGGGGTTGGTTGGGCTGAGAGAGAACGAGTAGTCCAAGGTCAGCCACAGAGGTCTCATGGCCAAGGATGGGCTAGAACCTGACCAAGCCTTCCCTAGACATCAAACTGGTTCTCCTTATGAAATGCTCCTTGTATGTTACTCCCTCTTGTCCCACTGATGCTCTCTGATTGGAGATGAAACCAAGGGTAGGTTTCTGCAACTGCTTGGGACATCCAGAACCAGCCCTACACGTACACTTCGGAATGCATTTCACAAACACACAGTTTGGAAGTAATTTACAGCACGTAATCTTGATTTGTTCCAAGATGCATGTCTTCTTTATTACAGGGAATTAGAACTTGATGGGGACGTCACTCCTTGAGATAAGTCAGACATCCAGGAGAGGCAGAACTGCCCCCTCCCCTATATTTTACCGCCAATATTTCTCCTAGGGGGTGGGAGAAATGTGGTTGGACAATTCCAGTTGTTATGGGAATCGGTGGCACCTCACTCAGACTGGATGAATCTAAGGAGACTTTCTGAAGTCAAGCATTCAAGGCAGCTCAGGCCAGTGAGACACTTCTCCATCCAAGGCAGGAAAGGGGTGATAAAACACATCAAGAGCCTGTGGCTCCTTGCCTCTTTCCTTCCGATTAGAGAACAAGGCAATTCCATATGTTGCTGCCTCAAAGCCATTGAGAATCTGGCAACCGAAGAGGCCCAAAAGAGTTCGTGACAAATAAAGAAATAAAGAAATAATGAATTCCAAAATTTCAGCAGGAGATCCACCCTGACGGCTTGGATGGAACAGAATCATCCCGGAGCCAAAATACTTTAAATTTATAGCCCCAAATTTCAGCAATAAGCCCAGAAAACACAATTTATGAGCCAGCCCATCTACCTAAATGTACAGCATAGTCCTCCCATCTCCTACCCCGTGGATGGAGGGTTTCAGCTGGTCTCCTTCCCATCTGGGTTCGACTCAACCACTATGCCCATTCCTCGTAGTCAAGTTACCCTCAGTTTATGCCTTGTATTCCCACTTCTCCCCCAGACCGAGACCCCAAAACAATGCCCACGTTTGGCACAGGAGATTTCCCTTTCTCAAATTCCATCTTTTCTCAACCTTGGCAGCTTGAAGATGGGTGGACCTCAACTCCCAGAATCCCCCAGCCAGCTCTTATAAAGCAAGACGCATTTAGAGGTTTGGAGACAGGAGCCCGTTTGGCAGCCCCTCCTCATTTGAGGGCTCAAAGGGGAGGTTTGGCTTCAGCTGAATCCAGGAACCTTTTACAAGCTTCCTCTGTGTATATATTCTTGGGGTGAGGAGCAGTAAAAAGCCACACGGAGGTTGGAAGTACTCAAGAGGTGGGTCACTTTCCCCAGTGCCATAAATGTCATATCATCATCATGTGATGTGTGTGTTGTGGAGAAGTGTGTTATTAATTTAGGCACCTTACAAGAAAAGCCATGCCAGGGGTTGTGCACAGGCACGGGTGTCAAAGAGCATCTGTTTATGATCGGTGGAAAGTAACGGAGAGGAATTAGAGAGTCACCCGGAGCTTCTCCAACATTACTGTGATGAATTCCAGTCACGTTTCCCAGGTCATGAGAGAGAAGGAGAGAGGGAGGGAGGGAGGGAGGGAGGGAGGGAGGGAGGGAGGGAGGAAGGAAGGAAGGAAGGAAGGAAGGAAGGAAGGAAGGAAGGAAGGAAGGAAGGAAGGAAGGAAAGAAAAAAACAGGGGAGGGGGGAAAAGAAGGAAGGGGAAAGAAAGAAAGAAAGAAAGAAAGAAAGAAAGAAAGAAAGAAAGAAAGAAAGAAAGAAAGAAAGAAAGAAAGAAAGGTGAGAATTCTGCTCACTGAGGAAAAGCCAGCAGATGAAGCTCCTTCTATCACTCAGGGAAAAGTGATTCCCACTCTTGTAACCACATGGTGCCCTTATTTTCATCTCCATTCAGCTGACACATCATTTCTGTCTGCATCTGGAATCCAAAGAAATGGAAACCAAACCACAGCTAGATCAGGAAATGAAGGAAGAAGAAGAATACAAATTAAGAAAATTTTAATGCTGTGCTGAAGATTCTCTGTGTCCTAGGCAAAAGCTGTTTAGCAGGCAAGCAAAACACAGGAACTCAACAGAAGTGCAGCGGAGGCTTTCAACCAGAGTCAAGCCCTGATTGCCTTTCCAAAAGCTGGACTGGCAAACCAGCTTAATCTGGTGCCCACAACAGAGACAGGGAAAGCAAGCAAGCAAGGAAGCTTTCAGCATCCTGCCCCATAGAAGAGGACAAATTTGCCAGGCTAAGCCGGACTTCCACCATGCAGTTGTTATGACTGCCCTCTTGCCATTTTTGGACCCTCCCGATGGATCCTTCCCCCAGTGCGGGTAGACAGCTCAATCCAAGGGAGGCTTCATTCTGCAAGGGCAGCTGCTGCTGTGCTGTTTCGCTAATCCTGTGGCAGGGCCCGTCCTGCAATTTCTGAGCCTCCCTTTCTCATTTTTCCATCTCACTCGAGCTGTGTTTGCGAAATCAATCGATGAAAATTTATTTACGGTCCAACACCAAACACTGGCCATTTCAGGTCTTTGAGGGTGGGTGGGCTTTCTTGTTAGAGGTTGAAAAAGAGGGGACTGTAGGTTTTATGGAGGGGGTTGGGGGCCTCTTCTGCCATCCTTCCACTGCCTGACTTCCCACCCTCCCCTCTTTGGACACCCCACCCACCCAAGGAATGTCCTCCTTGTATTTCCTTTCGGCGTTCAAGGGAACCAAAGGAAGCCAAGGAGGATGGGAGCTGCCTTGGGTTCTCCAATGCAAGGCTGCCCATTCAGATACCCCCTTGGCCCCCTCGTCACTAATTCCATCCAAGCACACCCCACTAAACCCAACATTTTTCCCTCTGATCCTTTGAAAGAGATCTCAGTCTTTTGTTCACATGAAGTGGCAGCCATCTATTGATGAAGCCCTAAGCCAATTCCACTGCCAAACTGCAATGCAAGACCATGTGGGAAATTCGGCTGGCTGGCCCCACTGGTGGTGGGGCTGATGCGCGGCCAAGCCAGAGAAATATCTGTCTTTGGTGGCATCGCCGGAGGTTTTCTCAGCGAGGTTTCTGGAATTATTTATCTGCTGTGCTCAGAGGCCGAGCAGGATCCAAACCAGCAAATGTTGAGGTTGATTTGATCAGATCTGGAACACCGACTGCTTTTCTTGGATATGGGCAAGGCAAGGACACCTGCCACCTGCTTTCTCCTTGGTTTAGCCTCCCCCTGCCCCACAATTTATATTCCTAGGCAAGCATCAGCCTTACCAAGATTTCTTCACTCCCAATACTTAAATTACAGTTGAGTTGCTGGTTGAAATAAAACTAAGAGGATCTGCCAACAAAATGAACATTTTCTTTGGACGGGACCTCACAAACACAATGTTGTCTGCTGTTTAATAGGAATTTAAATAGGAATCAAAAGGGAGAGACACAAGTGAAGATGTTACAGTTTGAGGGTCAAACTGTCTTGGTGGTCTGGAGTGAAATCCCAGATAGGTTTTACTTAAGAATGAAAGAAGGATAAATACATTTGGTCTGAATTTTAATGCAGCTTACTCCCCAGATCAAGTTCCCTTTTCCACAACTAGCAGTCCATAATTTTCATAATAATTTTAAAAGGGTAGGCATTTGTCTATAGTACCGAGCGTGTACTATAGACAGGACCCCGACGTCCTGTCCTTGCCAGCCATGATCTGCTCTGAACTGCTGGAAAGCCATTCCTCTGCCTCGCAAACAATTTTCATGAAATACGGCAAGCGGAGCGGAGGGTGCAGAGAGGGTCATCTTCACCAGCCTCAGCTTCTCTTTTCACAAGTCAGAGCCATAAACCAGATTCTCCCTCTTGGGTGTGATCCTAAACAAGCAGCAACTGTGTTAGCACCTGCCAGCTTTTTTGCTCTCTTCTAAGAAGCCCACACGGCAAGGATTCTGGTCACACCACCGCGGGGAATCCTTCTCTTCCTCTGGGATGCTTGTTCAGAAAACCACCTTCACGTGCATCTCCAACTGTCCCCTCCCTGGGGTGTTGAACGAGCTCCTAATGTTGCTGGAATTATTTGAATCCCTTCTGGCTCTTTAAACTTGCGCTTAGCTCGGAAAAGTCACGGGAGTCCATCCCTGTGCAAAGGGGACTCTAGCAGCCTCAACGAGGCAGAGAAGAGGCAGGCAAGGGATGGGAAGGATGAAAGCCAGACAAAACCTGACTCAAATGCAGTCCATCCATTGCTGAAGCCAGCTCCAGGGACATCTGGGGATGAGGAGGGGGGGTTGCTAAGTTCCCCTTCTCAGGCTAGCCAAAGGGCCACGTTCTCCAAGAGCTTCCAGCTGAAACCCTTGTTGCTTTTCCTTTGCTCGGAGGAGAATTCACGTCTGTGGAAAACGGAAATGATCCCATCTTCTCTGCTCCAGCTAGCGGGCAATCTCCCTTATCTGCATTTTACATCACCCGAAAAACAGTCCAAATTTTAATTTCCCAACTTATCATGTAGCCTCTCTCTCTCTCTCTCTGACTCCCTCCGGTTCTTCCAGCGTGCGCACACAAAAGGACATTTTTTGGCGGGGGATGGAATGCAGCTCCAAGGATGATCAACAACATCCCGTAGGAAGACTGCCAAGGGGAGAGAAGGCAGCGTCTCCCAAGGGTTTCAGAGAGGCAGTTCACTGGGTGGATTCCAGCTATCAAGGAAGTCAACAGATTTGCAAAATCACAGAACTCCTGAAAGCTTCAAGGAGCAGCTACAGGAAGCACCTATCGGCAAAGGTGTCTCTTATGCTGATCTATGACTGTAATAAAGATTTGGTTTGTTGGTTAGTTGAGGTGTCTCTGGGAGGGGGGAGGCAGCAATAAAATGAATGGTGGCCCCAACCCTGGCACATGCAACAGATCTAAAAAGGTCTGAGATTCAGGTACCCTAATCTATCCAACAGCTGCTATATTATTTCCCTGAATATTACCAGCGACTCATATATCTATCAATCTCGAATGGTGTTGTATCTTACCAAGTTCCCTATTCAGATGTTGTCTTGTCCCAGCTGACCGCTCTTGGGCAGCCCACAGTGGGACCAGTTTGCCCAGCTTCCAAAGGGTTAGGGTGGGATTTGTAGCAGCTGAAAGAAGGGCAGGTCTACCCAGCCTCTGGAGGGCTAATCTACTGAACCTCCAAGCCGAGGGGTGTTCTGTTCCAGCCTACGACCGGCCCTGTTTGAATGTCAGGGACAATCCCTTTTTATAGTCAACAGGCTGGAAAAAACCCAACCAAATTTATTTACAAAGAAATCAAAAGTTCAAACAAGAGTTAAACCAAAAGTTCAAACAAGAGTTAAACAGGAATAACAGACCAGGACTCTAGTAGAAGATCTTCAAACGGTTGCCTTCAGCAACCAGCACCTTCCACACCTTCCCCTTTTATCAGCAGTCCCAAGGCGTGGCTTCTCATTGCCTTCTCCTCCTCTCACCGAGTTGCCTCATTGCCTTTCTCTGTTCTGCTCTGCTGGATTGCCTCCTGCTCCTAGCGTCCCTGAATAGATCCAGCTGTGAATCATCTATGTCCAATACCTCGTGCTCACACAGCTGAGTCTGATGAGGAACATGACGGGAGGGGCCAGGCTGAAAGTCCTGCAGTGCATCAGAGCCTCCCTCCAACACCAAAGTCTCTCCATACCCCTTCTCCTCCTCCTTTTCAGAATCATCAGACTCAGCTGCCGGTACCACAGGCTGACGCTGAATCACAACAAGGGGAAGCAGAATGGCAGCACTGAAGTGACCACAAATTCCTCAAATTTCAATCCTAGAGGAGTCACGGGTCCTGGATTTTGGGTGTATTCAATTAGTTAGCCCATCTGAGGTATCTTGCTTCAAAAGGTGTTGCCCTGTGATGCACCATTTTGCCCATTTACAGGTTACAGACATGAAAGTTTTATTAATACTGTATATAGATAAACCGAGGAAGGCAGAATCAGGAGTCAATCAAAGAAACTGAGTCAGAATTTTTCTCCACTATGGTTTGAGGTTAGATATCCGAATATTATTTTCTTGAAAATTAGAAGGTCTTTTGATTATTTTTTAAATTTTAAGCCAGGAAGTTTCCAGTAAGTTTCAACATGTAATTTGGGCACAGAAGAGACATTCTCCTTATTTACGTAAAAACCTACTACTTCACTTAAGCCCCTGAAAAACAATCTATTTCTTAAGCTCAGCTCCCAGCTCAGTGATGTCCTTTGCAAGGGCCCAAATGATGTGCACTTGAGCCGTAAGAACTGGCTCTCCGGATGAGTTCTTTGGAAAAGGAGGACAACTTTCTCTCCAGGACCTAAGATTCCCAGAGTCGGACCTGCCAGCCCTGAAAGTGGAAACGCTGTTCCTGAAATCAGCAAAAATCTTTCACCCTGTGCCTAGAAATCCCCCTTTGCTCCTGGCCAATGTCCTTCCATTGAAAATGGATTCAGTTTTCTACGAAGCAAATGCAGAAGTGGCCTTGTCTTGGAGCTATTCATCAGGTCTACAGAGTAGGCTGTTCTACGGGCCAAGAAAGAATTTCCAGGAAAATCAGTTCTGCCGCTTGATCTCTGAAGACCCAGTGCAGGCTCACCTCACCTAGGCAACATCACTGGTGTACTTTAGCAACAGCAACAGCATTTAGACTTATATACCGCTTCACAGTGCTTTACAGCCCTCTCTAAGTGGTTTACAGAGTCAGCCTCTTGCCCCCAACAATCTGGGTCCTCATTTTACCCACCTCGGAAGGGTGGACGGCTGAGACAACCTTGAGCAAGGAAATAAAAGTTCTGCAAGCCAGCCTTCAAGCTCAGAGAGCATCAAGGACCCCACAGGAAACCATCCTCTATAGATTAGCCGTCCTTCAGGCCAGTTTGGGCACACGAGTGAGCAAACAACTCTCCAGAACTCTACTGGTTTCTTCCATTGCTGGGATCAACGAAGCAGCGATGGGCTTTCAGGCTGTCCAGCCGTGGTCGGATACAGACCAAATTAAAACTAGACCACGACCGTTCGGCTGAAAGCTCATTGCTGCTTCATTGGTTCTCCAGGAGCCTTTGCAGAGACAGGTCTCCCCATCACCTGTTTGTTGGCCCTTTTTAGGAAGCAGGAAGTCAACCTGCCGCTTTCTGCTTCTACAGGTTTGGGTGGTCGCTGAGGCACAGCCATCCCTTCTCTCTCCTCCTGCCCCCCCCCCCCCCGCTATCTTTGGCTGCGTCCGATTCTGTCCCCCAGTTACGGGAAGTTTGCATTGCTTCCTGGAGCGGCTGTCACGAGGGTCGCCTCTTTCTACATCAGGCCGTTCGAAACGGAGCCAGGTTTGCTCCATGCAAGCTGAAACCTGAAACAGCTCTGCTTTCGCTCACCAAAGGAAGCCTTGCCGATAATTTAGCGCCCTGTCACATAAATTGCGATTCTTAGTTACTGATTCGGAGCATTTCATTTCACGCCCTGCGCACAGCTTCCTCTTGTAAATAATAAATTGTAAAAGGTGCCCAAATCCCAGCCAGTTCCCTCCTGCCAATTCTGTCCCCGTCAAGTCTCGCTTGCATGTTGAGGCTGACAAATGGCGAAGTTTCAAAAGGAACAGAAGAGGAGACGGGGTGCCAACCATAACAAGAGGAAAGGAAGGAAATTCAGAAGGTTGCGTGTGGAGCTATCAAACCTTCATTCTTACCCGTAAAGGTGGGTACAGCGGGTTTTCCACTCTATCACTCCACAGTTCGTGTGTGTGTGTGTGTGTGTTGCTTACATAAAGCCAATGCTCCTCCATCTAGTGCAAAATTCCCTGCAGGGAGAAAATGAAAACTCTAGGAGGAAAGAAAATTGCTCCATTTCTACATGCAGGGCCCAGCTTCCCCTTCTAAGAAAATATTGTGGATTGAGCCCAACGTGGACTCTACATCATTACTGAAAATGCTGGTTATGCTTGAACCTGGTACTTTTTTGCTTGCTGGGTTTCTATATTGGCATTGCAGCCCCTCCTGCCTATTTCCTTTGCGATGAGTGAAGTTCCAAGTAAGCCTTTGGATTGCTTCATCCACAACTTGAACTCAAACAGCCGCACACTGCAGTGAAGAAGGACATGCCTACAATTTGCAGTTACCACAATTGTTGGCTGAGCAGGTACAAAAATGCCTCCTTAAGTAACACCAGCTGCCTGCAATTAGTGCAGGTTTGAGTCCCACCAGGCTCCAGGTTGACTCAGCCTTCTGTCCTTCCCAGGTAGGTAAAATGAGGACCCAGATTGTTGGGGGGCAATTAAGCTGACTTTGTAATAATGCCGCTTGGGGTGTGTGTGTGTGAAAGCCCTAATAAGCAGGCATATACATAGAATGAAGGCTACTGCTAAGCTTGTAAGCCGCCCTGAGTCTTCGGAGAAGGGCGGGATATAAATGGAATTTAAAAAAAAAATAGCCAGAAAAATGATTGAAGCCTGAGAAACGGGCCCCTTGTCAACAGGACCCCAGGGTGCAGCAGCACTAGGAAATAACAATTAATACTCAGCCATCGACATCCTAATTAACAACTTAAAGCTACACACAACCAGGAACCATATAAATACAATGCACAGAGCATCCCACTGCACACATTCTGGAGAGAAAGAGACGGGGGGGGGGGGCGAAGGAGGGAGGGAGAGGGAGATTCAGAGAGGCTTATGACCAGGGCATCCTCTCATGAACTGAAAGAAAATTTCAGTCCTGTCTCTAAATTAGTTGAGTGTTTTACTGCCACAGCAGTTAAAATGTTTTAATAATAAACTGTTTCTTCCTCCCTCCAAATATCTTGGATCCTTCCATTATTTCAAAGATCATCATCTGAAAGTTGAACTCAATATCTGGGAATTTGATCTGGTAGTTTTCTTGGCAAGCGGTTTCTTCCATGAAGGCATTTTCCTGAATTTCCCTTATGCATCCTTTGTCCCTGTGAGTTTCCTAGTGCTGATTTCTTCCTCCTCCTCCTCCTCCTAATACTTTTGCCTTCTATTTTTTCCCATAACAACAACCCTGTGAGGTGGGATGGGCTAAGAGTGAGACACTGGTCATCCCTGATAGTTTCCTGAGGCCAACTATCTCTTAAGAAGAGACTGGAGAAGCATTTGTCTAAAATGGTATAACATTTCCTGCTTGAGCAGGGGGTTGGACTAGAAGACCTCCAAGGTCCCTTCCGACTCTGGTATTCCGTTAACCAAACTTGCCTGTGCCACTGAGTTGCGCTAGCTAGGAAAAAAACTGGATTAACACGAGCGGTAGAAAACCCACAGTCGGAACTTGATTTTAAATTGTTCCAGTTGTGCTTTTGAAGTGAAATAAACATTTTTAAGGTAGTAACGTTAATATTTCATATGATTATTTTTAAAGTCAAGCAATAAGGCAGCCTTTAATACCCTCGGGGGAAGATGAATATAGAACAGCCCTGTAAACTCACGCCAGCATTTGAAAATGAAAGCATATTTTATATTAACAAATCACGCACAAATGTAAACTTAAGGGACATAAAGCCAGAATGAATAGAATAAAGGAAATTAAGCCAACATTATATGTAGTTAAAATATCTTAAATGGAGAAGAAATTGCACAATCGTTGATTACAAAAGTAGAGATGAATGCCAGTGATTTTATTTCAAGTTTTTGAGTCTCCAGAATTTAGTCCTTGACCGCAGACCTTCCTTAAGGGCACTTGGCTTCAATCCCAAAACAAGTTCAGGCTACTCAATTTGCATAGCCCCACAGAAGGTTTTTTAAAAAGTCAGGATGGTGGCTATCAACAACTGAAGTCTCACTCTTTTTACCTGCAGCACAGGTACAACACGGGTAAAAAAGGAAAGCAGAGTGATGGCATGTCCACCTTGAAGTTTTTGAACCTTCTCTGAACGCCACTGGCGCTGCATACATTAGCCAGAGAAACAAGGACTTGACACCTAACGGCTGACCCCGTCTCGCCATCTGAGCATCTTCAGCCAGGGTGAAGCCTTCACAAGGCTGCACTTCTCCCTCGCACAGCCGTCCTAAGTTTTCCCAAAAGCGAGCGGGCTCGTCTCCCTTTCCTTTCAGAAAAAGTTGGCTGCCTTTTGTCTAAACAAAGATATTCTCACAGATCTCTTCCAAGTCCTCTTTGTTGAATTATTGCTTTCTGTTCCGATTGCACAAACGGAGCCCACCCGGCGGGTAGCCTAGCCAACTTCATGACGGAGCAATCCGTACATTGTGCCGAGGTGTCACAACAGAGAGACCCGGCAATGTGGTGGCCCCCAAGTCCTTCTGGCTCAAACCCCGTAAAACGAAGGGAAGGTTCACATCTAAACCAGCCAAAATCCACCAGGGTCTTACCCTCCCACGCACACCCTGGCAAAAAATAAAAAATAAAAAATACAGAATTCTGTGTTTCTAGGGGTCCTGAAAAGTTCACGTCTTCTGAACTTCATCCCTCATCATAAAGCAGAATTCCACAGCCAGACTCTGCTGGCATTTAGGAAAAGTTTTCTACCTCTGTCTAGCTTTAAACCCAAAATGCCCCCCTCCAGGAGCTGCTCGTGGACCAGGATACCAAAGACATTGGCCAGGCATGCCAAGTTTTTTTTTAAAAAAAAACTCACCTCTATTCTGCCTTCTTTTTGCTCAGTTCAACCTGATCCCTGGAGAAAGAACTCTCTAATTCCAGCCTAGAGTCCTTGGTAGACGCACGGAGCTTACAACATCTATCCTCCCTTTGCCTGAGCTGGGTAGGATGATGGGAGTTGTAGTCTGACCCCTCTAGAAGGCACCAGGCACATGGATTAAAGGGCTCATTCCTGGCATTTCCACCAGAGGGCAGCCTGCTTTAGCTCAATGGGAAGATGCCGCTGCCCGTCATGCTCTCCACCAGCTGCAGCTGTTCCATCCGAAGAGTCTCCTGCGCAAAGCAGGTGGCCAATCTCACGTCCCTGTGCCTCAGATGATGCTCTCTCCTCCGGATAACCAGCCTTCCCAGCTGCCAAGCCAAAGAATATTATCACTAAACACTCACGCCTGGGGTTTCAGCAGATGTTCTGGTGTAACCAGCGCCGCACCAGGGAATTGCAACCAGCTCAGCACTTTTTTTTTCTTTTCCCTGTTGCGATGGACCTCAGTTTTTAGCTTTGCATATTCCTGGATCTCAGGGCACTTTGGAACCTGAGCCGGAAGGGTCACTGCTGGCTTCAGTGGTAGCCCAAAGGTCTTAGGATAGACTCAAGCTTGACCCAGGCAGTTGAATGCAAGAGGCCACAACATGGCAAAAGGGAGGGGCAGCCAGGATGGTTTTGTCCAGGAAATGCATCTAAAAACATTTCAAATAAACTAAACTAAACTAAAATAAAATAATAAAATAATCAAATAAAATAAAATAATAATAAAATAATAAAATAAAATAAAATAAAATAAAATAATAAAATAAAATAAAATAAAATAAAATAAATAAAATAAAAAAATAAAATAAAATAAAATAAAATAAAATAAAATAAAATAAAATAATAAAAAATAATAAAAAATAACCTTCCATTTTCTGCAGCCTTCTATTCCTCCCTGGCAGCCCAATTCTAGAACGTCAAATAACAACAGCTGCCTGTCCCAGGACCTTGAGAAGGACTTGACAGGAGGGTATAATGGCTGAGTATGCGACCAAGAATAATAAATGCTCCAAACACAGCACTTTTAGATAAAATTAGACTTGTAGACTTGACCAGTTTACACGATTGCAATATTTGAGGGTTGTGAATTTGAGAGAGAGAGAGCGCGAGGCCACCTGGAGGATACAACAGAACAGCAAAGCAAAGGGAGAAGGAGAATCAGGGTTTGTGTTGGAACTGAAGATTACCCATGGAATACGCTGCAATTCAAGTTTACGGATGTTGATCCCAGCCAAAGTGAGCGTCTGGAGTAGAAGCGGGAGCCCACCATGTCTTTGCTGTCCTTATTCTGCCATCCGTAAAGTGGACTTCTGGATAAGCTGGGAGACAACCTTCATCAGCCAGGAACCAGACCAGATCACCTATGAAGGTTGATCACCGCTGTCTTGGGTGCCTTACAGGCAGGAAAATAGTGTAAAATCATCCCCACGAGGAAAAATCCCTTCCTGTGTTGTAGGGCTAGAATCAGGCCCATTCCACCACAGCGAACCTGGGAGAGTTTAGGATCAGGAAAAGAAAGGTAGGGTTGGAGTAGGGAGTTTATTGGCACCAGATGTGGTGGTGATGGGCACCATCTTAGAAGGTCTCAAAAGGGGACTACACATGTTCGTGGAGTTCTGAACTATCCTTGGTCACTAACATGAAAAATCCTGGACCATCCTGGAATTATGGTCACTGCCCCATGAATATCACCCACGGGGGCCAAACGTGGGCTGAGGCTACCACGGCCTTCCTCTCAATCCCGGTGAGCACCTTGGGTTGAATATGTAGCTGCAACCCAAAACGGTTCCAAGAAGATTAGTCTGAACTCAGGTTTCACCGTGGAGACGATGGTGTGTCAGGAGCTGCCCGAAAACTCCCCTGTCCTTAAGCGGCCCGCGAAGGCTGCGTTCTTGTCCAGGCTGAGGAAGACGGAGCTCTCTGCCACTTCGGCCTCCACCAGAAGATTCATCTCTCCCCAGCCGCTGCTGGAGAGTCATTACCACAGAGCTGTTATTCTACCATGTGTATACATCATAAGGATGTCTCAAACATCTGTTTACATTTAATAGTCGAGAGGTAGGGTGGGGGAAAGGCCCCCCCCTAATTACAGTTTTCGCATGTGTCTCCTTCTTCCAGCACCAAATGGAAGAACAGATGGCTTGCCACAATCTCCAACTGAGGATGGGAGTCGCAGGACAATATTAGTGGATGGCCGAGATGCCGTGTCCACATCCCAGGTGGCTGAATGCCCAGGAGGCTTCCCGGATTCAAATTCCATCCCTGGATTTTGCTCTTCTGGCAGCTACTCTCAAAATATCTCAGGGGCTGCCACAGAGAGGAGGAGGTTCAACCTATTTTCCAAAGCATCTGGAGGCCGGACAAGGAGCAACGGAGGGAAACTCATCAAGGAGAGAAGCAACCTGGAACTAAGGAGAAATTTCCTGACAGTTAGAACAATTAACCAGTGGAACAACCTGCCTCCAGAAGTTGTGGGTGCTCCAACACTGCACGTTTTTAAGAAGAGACTGGACAGCCATTTGTCTGAAATGGAATAGGGTTTCCTGCCTGAGCAGGGGGTTGGACTAGATGACCTCTGAGGTCACTTCCATCATCATCATCATCATCATCGTTGTTGTTGCTGTTATATGAAACAGGGTTTGCAAAGAAAGTTGTTCAGACAACCTGGCCAGACCAGCTTTCCTTCAGGTGTGATTGGACGGACTGCTCACACCAGACAGCTGGAGGAGAAGAGGTCTAGGGTCTCCCCTGGGCTCCTGCACCCTCTTCTTCCTGGGTTGGGGGGGTCCCTCCCACCGCAGTTCAAAAAGGAACCTTCAATGGACAGGCTTATCTGGCTCCGTGTTGTCTTCTTCGTTTGAAGTTTGCAGATGAGCTTTGGCTTAAACTAGAAAGAAGTCTTCTCCACAACTCAGAAACCAGCTTCCAGTACACCCAGTTTGAATTATCCAGTTAGAAGGTAATGCCTCCTTCCTCCATCTCCCTTTCCCATCTGGCAGAGCCAGAGAAGAATGCGACCGCCTCCTAGTAGGATGCAAGGACTTTTACTGCCAGCCATTCCATCCTTAAACAAACGGCACAATTGCCGCAGTCTCTTTCAAGGCCAACCCCAAACTTTAGTGAAAGGCAGTCAAATCTTGGATGTCCTTTATGCAATTATTTAAAAAGCAGAAATTTACTTCTTGGTCTCCCGAAGGGTAAATCCAAAGCATTCTGGCACTTGCCAGTAAGACATTCTCTGATCAATCGATTTAACGGATGAGGGTTTAAATTCTGCAGCCCCAATTATCCTTTCTGCCTGGAAGGCTTACATACCTGTTGTCTAACCTTGCAATATCCATTAATATCTGCGTTCGCTCTCGCCGAGCAGGGTTGTCGGAGCACCCCCCCCAGCAACGAACCAGACAAGGAGTGTTTCTTGGAAAGGAATCTTCGCCTCTCCTCCGGGCCAAGATGGGGCCTCCGCATCATCTCAGGCGCAGCCAAGGACATTGTTGGTGACAAACAAGCCATCCAGGGGCTGCTCTCTCTCCAGAGAGGTGGTTTCGCCCAAGATAGTTTTAAACTTTGGCTCCCGTCTGAAACCAGAACTGGGCCTCTCCAGGCAAACAGAGCTGTAAATAACATTGAAAGCCGTAAACAGTCCAAAAGGAGGGAGATTTCTCTGCCGTGCTGGGGGAACTCAGCCTCCCTTCCGTTCCCTTCTGCCGGCAAGCACTTGGGGACGAGACCCAGCTGGACCATTCGGGAATCGGGAAACAGGTTGCGGCACCCTGCCGGAGAAAGTGTGGCAGGCATCTGCAGAAATCGGGTCCCCTTGTGGCGCGTGAGTAGGCATGCCCACATGCACACCTCTTCAGCGTGTTTGGTGCGAAAGGACAAGGAACAGCTGCTCAATGAGTGGAGCCCTGAGAGGTCCCCAAAGATGGAATTTCAGTGGCCAATGGCTTCTTCTATGTGGCTTGAAAATTGTCCCTCAGAGTTAGTTAACTCATAAAGGCCTGGAGACTAAAACGTAGGAAGAACGGTTGCAGGAATTGGGTATGGCCAGTTTAGAGAAAAAAAGGACCGGGGGTGACATGATTGCAGTCTTCCAGTATTTGAGGGGGTCAATTTATTTTCCAAAGCACCAGAAGGCAGGACAAGAAACAACCGATGGGAACTCATCAAGGAGAGAAGCAACCTGGAATTAAGGAGAAACTTCCTAACGGTGAGGACAATCAACCAGTGGAAGGACCGGCCCTTCAGAAGTTGTGGGCGCTCCATCACTGGAGGTATTTAAGACAGCCACCTGTCTGAAACGGTAGAGGGTCCCCCGCTTGAGCAGGGGGTCGGACTAGAAGACCTCCGAGGTCCCTTCCAGCTCTATTCTGATTGGCCTAGTGTCCCCAGAAATTCCATGTCCTTTGGTATTTTCCCCAGTGAGAGAAAGACATTCCCAGAAATGGATCTCTGGATCCATTGGATTTTTTTGCTGATGCAAAAAAAAAAGAGCTGAAACATTTTTTTAAGCCTAGAACTATGAGATAACTACTGGGTCAGACAGACACCCTCCTAATTCACCAAAGTATAAGGAGGAGGAAAACATTCGGCACAATCTAACTTGCAAGATTCTGATACTAGGGCAGCCAATCTGAATGAAAGCAGTTTTAACTTTCCTGGCCAGTTGATTTCCTAGTCTGATCTTCTGCTGGGGCTGGCAAGATTACTGCCAGGAGGGAGATGTCTGAGCTATTGCAACGGTACATCTTCCAAGATCTTTCTCTGCTTCTGGAAGGCCAAACCCGCCCTCTGGAAACCCCACCGGTCCGATGAGGCCAATGAAGACTTGGAGAAGTAACCCAAACTTTGGGGGAATTTCATTTTCAACTGCAGCTTCTTACGGACTGTTTGCGGAGTGGCACATAGTGGCCGAAGGAAGCCAAAAGTGCTTGCAGATATTTCATTAGCCCCACTAGGTAACATCTGGGAGAATTTTGCTCATTTTTTCAACAGCTGTTTGGATTCCTCCACAAGGTTCTCAAAGCTAAAGTAAATCCATCCGCAGATGTGTTCAAAGGGAAGTTGAAATTAGTTACCACTTTGCATTTCTTTCCCTGCTTCAATTCCCAGGAAAGTATTCTCTGGCTCATCTTGAATGAAGACCATCATCATCTCAACTGCCCAAGCCCTCCTGACCAAAGGCCTTTTTTTTTTTTGCAGGAACGCCCATGATTTCCAAGAACTGAATAACTTCATCAATAAACAGCAATATGGTTTGTTTTTTTTATCAAGGCTTTTTCCAATTGCATTCCTCCAAATAAATAACCTCAAATCAGCTGGGCTCTGGCAGAAGAGGGACTTTTTTCAGCAACTCCGCAGAGCAATCTTTCAGAAAGAAGGATGCAAAACACTAGCCAAAATCAGAGAAGGGAAGACAACTGGAGCTTTGCCTGGATGCAATAAACACCTCCAGTTTAAGCAGCTTTTTTGTTCCCCATTGCCTTTAGCTCTGAGATCTCATCACTTAGCTAAGCCTGATTGGCTACCACATGCCATGACATTATCGCATTAACCATTATAATCCCCGGCAGATGACGCCGATCCCAAAGGCGCCAGGAAGAGACAAAGAGCAGAATGACAAAGAACTTTCAAAATGGGGCCTGTTTAGAAGCTGGGAAAACATTCTGAAAATATTCCCAAGGCTTCAAGCTTCCAAAACTAAACCTATGGATGTTTGGCAGAGCCTGCTTGAAAACAAAGCTAACTACGATTCCTCTAGACGACCAGGGGTCTCCAGCCTTGGCAACTTTGAGACTTGCGGACTTCAACTCCCAGAATGCTGGCTGGGGAATTCTGGGAGTTGCCAGCCCACAAGTCTTAAAGTTGCCAAGGTTGGAGACCCCCTGCTCATCTAGAGGCTTGGGCAAGTCTCAAAGTAATCAGGCTCTCACTGCTGAACAAAGTTGAAAGTATGAGCGTTCCTAAACATCCGTCCTCCACCCGTATCTGTTTTCTGACCCTCAGATACCTCCTTCCAAAGCCTGCCTCAAGTGAAAAGGCAGACCAGAAGAACAGTCCTGCCGCACCTACCACATGGAGCGGCTGCGGAAAAAAACCCCACGGCGAGATCACGTGTGTGGAAGACTGGGGAGCACCAATCGCTCCCTTCTTCGTTTCCCCCCCCTTCGCAGCCATCTTCCCTAGCCACAAATTGACCCCCGAAACGATAGGGATGAAGCGCAAGCCAAATAGCATGCAGTTGTGTGTTTCTTCGGAGCCACAGGTGCCCATTCTCACCTATCAAGCACGGCTTCTTTTGCCAGGGCTGCTGATGGCGTTCCAGAATACGACTTGCCCCCCACAACTGAGCCCCAAAGTTTTGCTGCTAAGCAAGGCAGTTAAGAGGGTTTGGCCCCACTTTAGGTCCTTCCTCGCCACAGTCGTTAAGGGGATCACGGCAGTTGTTAAGTTACTCACAGGGTTGTTAAGTGAACATGGCTTCCTTTTTGAAGCGAGGAGGTCGCCAAAGGGGATCACGTGACCCTGTGACCGTCATAAATATGAACCAGCTGCCAAGGGTCTGAATTTTGATCACGTGACCACGGGGATGGTGCAGTGGTCTTGAGTGCGAAAAACGGTCATAAGTCACTTTTTCTGGTGTCGTCGTAACTTTGAACAGTCACTAAACGATGATTGTAAGTGGAGGACGACCTAGATCGATTCTAATTTTGGAGGATGTACAGGAGCGGAGAGGACAGCCGAGACTCAGCTTCCTCAGCCTGGTCGGTGAAGGGCTGCAGGGAGGCTCTTGGACGAAAAGAAAAGTGGAAACTGAACAGGGCTAATTCCAGGATCCACACAGCAAATGCTTTGTTTTCTGAGGCAAAAGCCCAATTTCGTTTTGCCGTAAATCAAGGGCCATAAAAATTAAGGTTGAGCAGAGAGCTGTCACCAGATAGGAAATTAATTCTTATTTCCAGGTTGCCAATTTTCACTTTTCTAACCGTTTGGAACAACTCTTCACTCAACATGATTGATTTGGTTTGTGTTCTACCCACATACACACACGCATGCACGCGCACACACACCCACATCCAAGGAATTCTGAGGGGTGTCCCTTTTTTTGGACCGTTTCTCCTTCTTAAGAACACTATAAGCATCAGGGCTGGAAAAGTTTGAATTTCTGTTAGATTGTTGGCTTTTGTTATTCCAATAAGTAGCCTGACTTCTTTCTAAAGATGAAAAAAATAATAATAATTGGGATGAACCTTTATGTCAAGGGTGTCCAATCTTGGCAATCTGTGGACTTCAACTTCAAGCGTGGCTGGCTGGGGAATTCTGGGAGTCCACAAGCCTTAAAGTTGCCCAGTTTGGAGACCCCCCCTGGTTCAGGTGGATTGTTAATGACGGGACCAAATATTTAAACGTCTGACCTTTGGCTCCCCCAGAGCGCTCCAAAGATATTTTCGGCATTAAATCCAAAGTACTATCAAGCATATGACTGGGAAATAATCATATGGCTTACATTACATTTTAATTAAGCAGAAATAGAAATGAAATTTAGTTTAGCCCTGGCCCCATCCACTGCTTGTGAGTGGACAACCGCCAAGATGTCAGCCAAAGACCCAGTGCACCCCCATCTGGAAACAGTTGTGCACCTCCAAAATAGTAAAAGAAGAGGGCAAAGCAGTGGAGGGAACCAGCGAGAAAAGAGGAATCTCAAGAGGCTGTAAGGAAAGCCTGGTGTGTTTGACAGATACAATTCAGAAAATGTGTGGTGTTTTTTAAGGACCCCATGAAAAACATTAAGTCTGTTTAGAAGTATAAACTGAGTATGAATTGATGCGCAAATCGGGGGGGGGAGGAGGAGGGGAACCTGTCAAGCAGGAGAAAATAATGACCTGCAATATCCTTATAAAAAAAAACACTGTTATCTAAAATGGACGATTCTTGTTGCATGTGCTCAAAATAATTCAGGAAAAGTGTAGATCTGAAAAACACAGAGACATAGAACCGTTCGTTCTGCGTCTCTGTGTCTTTGCAGATTGAGACTTTTCCTGAATTACTTTGAGCACACGCAAGAAGAATTACCCGTTTCTGCTCATGTATACGGCATTTGGTAAGTGATTCTTCCCAAGACCAGATTTTGAGCCAAGGGCCCCAATTTGTGTCTAATTAAACTTTGGAAGGCAAGAATATCTTCCCGTCTATTTATGGCCCTCTGACACATTACCAGTGATGCAATGGCTCTAGTAAAGTCTAATGTGATTATTATTTATTAACACCCCTTGCCTGTTTTTGCTTAGGTGGATGGATGAATCAGACTCTCTCCTGCTTGCTTTTCCCCCCTCAAATATGCTCACATCAGGAAATTAAGTTCTTTGCAGTTCCAACTGCTTGTCCGCATTATGAGAGTCTGTCCTGCAAGTGATAAACGGTTCCAGAATGTACAAGTCCTCTATCATTTTTAGTGTAAGTCTCACGCCAAGAGTGTAATGGCACAGCTAGGCCATGACATGTCTACGAAACTGAACCTTTGGCAAATCCCAAAAACATTTGCAGCCAAGAAGTCCGGCTAATTTGTCCAACGGGAAATCAGTGGACATTCTTGTGAAGCCAAATGTTTGCTGCAGTGCTGCAACTTGCAGAGGCGGTTTCAGCTGCGGAAATGTCCGGGGGATGCTGATATGTGCTTTGGCGTGGGGCAATGCGCTCTCATTTGAGAAAGGAAGCGGAGATTGGCAAGCTGGTAAGAACAACGGTTGGGCTTCTCCTGCCAAGCAGATAAGAAGAAAGTTCAAAGTAGAATTTTCCTTCTGAGGAGACAGACAACCAGCATGCTGTAGCTTTCCACTCTGGAAGAAGAACGATCTTCCACAGGCAAGATAGCCCAGCTCACCAGACCCTTGGAAGAGGGGTGGTATGAAGTAGGATTGCGAAAGTCTTTGGGTCAGTTCTGCTCACTACAATACGGAAAACATGTCGAGGTCTTGGAAAGTGTGCCAAGGAGAGCAACAAAGATGCTAAGGACTCTGGAGGCTAAACCGTATGATGAACGGTTGAGAGAACTAGGTATGTCTAGTATAAGGAAGAGAAGGACTGGGCTGATATGAGAGCTGTCTTCCAGTATTTGAGGGGCTGTCCCAGAGGGCAGGACAAGAAGTAATGGGTGGAAGCTTGTCAAAGAGAGATCTAACCTAGACGTAAGGTGAAATTTCTTGACAATGTGAATAATTAATCAATGGAATAGTTTGCCTACCAGAGTTGTGGGCGCTCCATCACTGGACATTCAAAAATAGACTGGCCAACCATATGGTTTATATAAGATTAGACTAGAAGACCTCCAAGCTCCCTTCCATTCCTAGGATTCTGATGTTCCCATGAATCACGTTGAAGTGGCAGGTTGGAGGTGGGTGGCTTGGCAAGGAACAAACTCTGTATCAGCTGCCTCCTGAGGCTCCTAGCAAATTGTAGAAGAACCTCTGAAAGATGATTTGAAATCTACCCTCTCTTTTTTTTCCCTCTCCCTCTTTTTAGACCTAACTCACAGACAACCCCTTAGCAATCTTTTCTAAAATACCTTGGAGAATTCCTTCTGAGAGATGTGTCACTTAAACTCAGGACAGTCTAGACAATTGTTCTATCACAATCTTGATTATATCCATGCATCACATCAATCACACATGCCGATGTAAAAAAATCACCCTTGAGAGTAAATCCAAAATTACCCACTGTGTCCTGTTTCTGTCCTGAGCACCAGCTGATCAAACACAGCATTCTGGAGGGTTGGGTGATGGTAGTGAAGAAAAAGTGGACCAGTGGACCACATATGATGCTTTGTGGCAACAGTAGCATTGGGCAATCCACAGGGATGAACCCTAATTTCCCTACCAAATGCAGCCTCCCATCCCAAATACCTGGGGAAGTGCACTTCTTTTATTTGTTCTTGGGCTACACAACTGATGTGTGGATGAGTACGTGCTGCACCCACCTGGGAATCTCGCCTACCATCTTCCTGACTTCAGAAAATAGCAAGAGGTCTAGCTGAAGCTCACCTAATGTTGGACTCATTTGTCTCTCATCTTTTAGTTTTTAAGATGCGCGTGGAGAGCAGATCATGTGTTGGGTCATATTTATAAAGAAATCTGAGCGATCCAATGGGCCCCGTACATTTTAAGCACCACTATATATGTGTTCATAAAAAAAAGACAGAGCTTTGATGACACCATTGTGACCATTGCCTTGACTATTTTTTGACTCCACTGTGTGGAGAGTTTTGCTATAAACAGAGAATAGCACCTGAGGTGCTACCAGCTTGCTGTCTCCTTGGCAGACATTCTCACGGCCCAGGACTGGTCCCAGAGCAGATGAGATGGTGCCAGGGCCGTTGGCTGAGTTGATGCCCAAAGTGGGGGCCCCTGAGGGACCCACTAAGGAGGCACGGTGAGGCCAGGGATTAAAGGTCAGCCACCAGGAAGGAGAAGTGATCAGGCAGCGCCATCCTTCGTGCTGCAAGCCTGTGGGAAAACAAATGCCAGTGTCATCTAAGGCAGCTGTTCTCATGTCATCGCTGGAAGAGGCGAGGTGGTCCCGTGGCCAAGTTTCTGTCAGGTGCAAATCATAGAGTAATATGGCTTTTAACTGGCAGAGATGCTCTGAGAAGAGGCATCTTTCGGGGAACACAGCATAGCGATGCGTAATTTAGGGTTATTAAATCAAGAAATGTCATGAAAAATAACACAAATGACTTATTGTTAACTTACTCCTTTTAAAAAACAACTATCTTCTTGATTAGCCAGACGTTTGTCTGCAGAACATTCATGCGTGGAGATGAAAATGGAAGAGGTTGGCTGAAAGCTTGACATTTTTGGGACTCGTATCTTCAGGGGGGTCCAAAGGGGGAGGTCAAAGAAGTGAAGCTGGCTGGGCTTCCACTTGAAACAGCTGTTTGAGGCTGTTTGGGGATGGGGGCAGTGGGACTGCAGAGACCCCCTGCTCCCATCCCACCTGGACTTCCTCAACTATTAAGAATTGCCCCCCCCCCTTTTGATGACATCATCAGGTTGGGCCTCTTGAAACCTGCCAAATGGGAGAAGGCTGAGTTATCCTTCCAAACTGATCCCAGCGTCCCCCAGTATCTCCCATTCATGCAGAGACACAGGAGCAGCAGGAAAGGTCCCGGCTTCACGGCTGATGCAAACCGCAGGGCCAAATGAAGAGTTTGTTTGGAAAGAAAGTGACTTATGAAAAACTCCAAAAAAGCACCATCTTCTCAGAGCGAATCCTACAAGCCAGGCCGAGCTGGGGACCATGGGAATTAAAGTCTCACAGAGTGGGAAGACGCCGGTTTGGAAAAAGCTACTTTTAGGGATTAGCCTGCAACAAAGTGATTTTGCAATGAGCGATGCTGATTCCCGGATTTTTCAAAGTTTCTTGTCCAAAACTTTCCATCTTACTGAGGACAACAAAGGAAACGTGCCTTGCTGTTTTCTAAAACGCAAGAAACAGAGACGCAAAAACACACCCTCCGTGCCCCCCATCCATCCCCACCCCAAAGAATCTTTCCGATCAAAGGATAAAATTAAGTTGGAAAAGATTTCCAATTTTGGCACGCTTCTCCTCATCTTTTCCATCTGTCCTTGAGGACTACAAGATAGCAAAACACTAGTTGGAATAAGAACAATATTTAAAACCCAATATAAATACAGTTGACATTCCCTGCGATATCTCACTCACCGGGGCGAATGTGTTTCATTAATCATCTCGTGCTCTTATCTTGGATCACTCCCCCTGCTCCCCAGGGGACCTGTCCCGGCTGCAGTTGCCCCAATAAAATATGAATTAAGCTGATAAATATTTAACTGATGGACACAAAGCCTGTGCCCCAAAGGGCCTGCACACTGTAGCCTGCCTTTCCTTGACCTCTCCCCTCCACTCTGCCTAGGAAATTCCAGCAGGCAGAAAATTTGGTCAGAGGGTCCATCTCGACAGCCCAGCCTTTGCCCCCCAGATGTCTCCAAAGTATTTCTGAGATGGTCCAGAGGAAGACAATCCAATAGACCTCCAATTTCAGAAAGCCCAAGATCCTGAAAAGGCTCATTAATCCATCTGCCTCTAACTCTCCTCTCAACACCTCCATGTTCTACACAGCAGAATCAGGTTGCTTCCTAGATTTCAGGGGACTTCCCTGAGATTTGGGTGTTCACTGGGATCTTGGCAAGAACCGCTCCGAAAGGAGAGCCTTGCTTTCCACGCTAAGCACGGCCTCAAGTTTTTCTATCGCGTTTCTACACTCCAAGGGGAGAGTGTGCCATTCAAACTGTCAAAACAGTGCAATAATTATTATAAACTATTATGCCACAGACCATCAGCCATCCCTCGTTAAAACAAACACAGGAAATGATCTTACAAGCAAGCCGAAACCTGTTTTTAATATTCACCTCGTTTTAGGGGAGGGGATCTTCCTTCTTTCTTGGGTTTGCAAAATATGGTCCTCGGCGTGCCTCTCTCCAAGCTCCCTCAGTGGGCTGAGTTTGGAGGGGCAACACAGAATACAGGCAGTCCTCGACTTACGATCACAGTTGAGCCCAAAATTTCTGTGGCTAAGTGAGACAGTTGTTTGGCGAATTTTGCTCCATTTTAAGACCTTTCTGGGCACAGTTGTTAAGCGGATCACTGCAATTGTGAAGTTAGTAACACAATTGTCCCAAAGGTGTTTTTTTCAGGAGGCCACTGGACCTTCTTGTTTTTTTTCTTTGAAGCCGTTTTGCTTCTCATCCTAGAAGCTTCTTCAGCTCAGAAGCTTCTTGGAGGAGAAGAGAAACGTCTTCAAAGAAAAACAAGAAAGTCCAGTGGCCTCCTGAAAAAAACACCTTTGGGACGACCATGACCTGGATGGAGGATGGAGAATCTCCAGAGACATTTAGTAACACGGTTGTCAAGTGAATCTGGCTTCAGTCAGGTATGGAGGGCAAGCATAGGAAGGGAGGTCTGGCAGAGGGGGAGGGACGGTCAAGGGCAGTCAGAGGGAAGCGGGAGCCAGCACTGCAAGGACGAAGAACCACCTGGCTTCAGGGACTGAAAGGTCTTGTGCAAGAAATTATCAGAAGCTTCTTTATCTCAGCTTTGAACTTGATGACCATCTTCTTCGAAAAAATCCACCACGTTGGCTAGGAGCAACGTTGATTCTACAGCTGCAGACCATTTTTTAAATAGGAATTGTTGAGACCAGAATGTTGGATACAAAACTGTAGTGTGCACTTCCTTCACAGATTTGGAGCCTGCAGAGTTTCTCGGGAGGAGAGCAAAGAGGTATTTCTAAGAAGAGATGTTATGAATATTTTGGACACATGGAGAACGAACGGCGCAGCAGTCCCGTCTGACCTCTGTAAGGAAAGTAGAACAACGGCTCAACATTCCAGAACATTTATGGGACTAGCAGATGTTCTGCAGGTCTGCCACTGACGGGCTGAAGCAGTTTCTTCTGGACTTTCTAGGTTCACACAACAGTGTGGATGCTACCTGATCTTCCAAAATGTCTAAGCACGGTGGAGAAAGGTTGGAAACTGGCCAGACTGAGCCACAAACCCATCATCCACCTACTTCTGCTGTTGTCAGCTCCTAAGATTTCTACAAGTCCTCCTAAGGTTTAATCAATATTTGGTTGTCTATTCCGCTAAAAGCCAATCAGAATCGTTACTAATTCTGTTGGGTAACAGATTCCCAAGCATTATTCAGTAGAGAAAAATCAGATTCCCATCTATCTGAGAGCCCTTGACTTATCTGCAAGTTTTGGAGCATGCCTCTTGAAGATGAAATGGAAATGATCCTTTGGTCACTTAAGAAGCTGCAAATGAAATACATAACAAATTAAGTCCATCTGTCACTGTCAGCTGAAGTTCATCCTCAGAGGGCATGCATTCCAATTTCAGCAGTCCATCAAAAGAAGCAGAGAGATTTATTTCCAAGCATGCTCCAATTTTTTTTTAAAAAAAATAAAAATAAAATAGAGAGACCTTCGTGTGTACAATGGAGAAACAGAAACAGCATTGTCAGTGAGGTGGAAGGCTGCGGAGGAGGCACACTGGCTGCCCTCAGCATCCTCCGATGGAAGAGATCCAACCTTCCAAAAGGTGGGAAGTATCCAAAGGCAGGAGAATAAAGAATAGGCTCCATCTTTACCAGCCTCAGTTGATAAGCAGGAATTAAAATGGGAAGCTATTTTTAATAAACGTTAGGTCCTTTATCATGGTTCTGGAGAGGAAGACACAATGACTTCCATTTTCCTTTGCTACTTATTTTATTTTTGGATATATCATTGGGAATGAAGCTACTAGGGTCAAAACGTGCTGCCCAAGAAGGACTGATTTATTTTGGGGAAAGAATATGTTGTTGTCTCCTAGCAGATTACCGTCTGGTATTCGTGACTTTGGTTGGATACTGTGATTCAGACAGCCGGATGTCATTCTACAACAGGGAAAAATTCCTAACAACATTTTGTCAGTAGTGCAGGAGACTGGTGCCATTAAACCTGAAATTCATGCCTATGTACGTGAGTCTTTGTGATAATCAATAGAAGAGAATGAGCTTGGTGGTTTTCTTGCAGATGTTTCATGACTCAACCAAGGAAAATCACCTGTGCTAGAAGGAAGTGGGGTTCAGGAGTGGAAGAAGAGGAGGAGGGGGATGATTGTGGGGTCCTTGGTGCTCCTAGAGCTTGGCTGTTTGCTTGCAGACCTTTCATGACCCAACAGGGAACATCACCAGTGCTAGAAGGAGGAGAGGTTTGCAGAACTGAGAAGGAAGAGGAGGACTACGGGATCCTTGGTGCTGTC
Organism: Vipera ursinii; assembly: GCF_947247035.1. Taxonomy (NCBI): domain Eukaryota; kingdom Metazoa; phylum Chordata; class Lepidosauria; order Squamata; family Viperidae; genus Vipera; species Vipera ursinii. The sequence continues at coordinate 21,718,628 of NC_139520.1, read as the reverse complement.
CGGGCATGATCATTTACTTGCAGACGTTTTATGACCCAGCTACTTATAACATCTGTACTAAGATATTTAAGATAACCATTTAGCCTTGTATCAACAGGGTTCCAGCCAGCCAGCCAGCCAACTGCATTTGAAGTAGATATTTCAGCTTCCAGGCTTAAGGTCCTTTGACTGCCTGCTTGCAGGAAACCTGAACGTAGCCCTTGTGTCAACTTTTGAACTGCACTGGGAAGGGAATCCAAAGTACAGAGTCTCATTAGTACCAGGTTCAACTTCAAAAGAAATATTTCATCCTAAATCACGCCAACTGAGCAGAATAACAAAATGATGGAAACGGAAATTCACCTAAGCTTTTTTTTTTTTAAGCGTAAGAGGTTGTTAATCAGAAACCGCCACATTTGACTTCAGCAATGAAAACGTTTCCAAGACAAGCCATCTGGCTAATCAATAATACATGCATAAAAATGTCTTTCTTTCCCACACAGGAACAAGGAGGAGGACAGACCAGGTTGAGCAGAACTGATCTTTGTCTGTCTTTGCTTTGTGGAAGTTGGGTAATGCCGGTCATCAAGAAGAGAGGAAGCATCGCATCTGTCCACACTGGGCTTTCCGGTGTCTGTCTCAGCCTTGACCTCTTTGCCTGCCCAACAACAGAGTTCACCTCTCTTGTGTCAGAAAGCCTTGACTAGGTGCCAATAGCATCATGGCGAGAGCTGGGGGATTAATACTGCAAGGTCCTTTGGGAAGGGAGATCTCCAACTTCTTCTTCTGCCTTCCATCAAGTGGGGATGTCAAGAGAGGAGAAGATGGGCTTGGTTCGGTTATGTGAGTGATTATTTGGACGCGGCTGCTTATGGGGGCTGCAGCGTTTGGAGAGGGGGGGGGACCAGCAGATTCCAATAAAATTGCACAAGAAAGTGAAGCAGCAGCCAAGCGAGAAGAATCAATTTCATCTGCTCGGTATTTTCAATGCTGTGAAAGGGTTCAAGCCTTCCCCTTTCCTTCTGAAGACCCCACCCTGCGCCCCGTCCTTGTGCCAAGGTCTAAAGCAGCTTCACAAACACGGGGAACAGAGCCCAGCAGAGGCACCCAGGCCTGCCGTATTTCTCAATGGGGTAAAGCAAGGAATCGCATCCAAGAGTCTTCTGCTTGTAGGACCCTGCAGCTGAGCCCTCTTTAACTCTACTTTCTCATCTTAAAGGAGAGAAGAGCGGGCTTGCATGATGTTCCTTTGCAACATTATCCTGGGGATTTTTCATTTTAAGAAGGCTGCCTTGAACTTAAAGCCATGGACCAAAGCCAGTCCTTGGGCAGAGCGTCTCACCTATTTTACAAGCCAATCAGGCTCAGAGTTGAATTAATGGTGGCTACTGTTTATCACCACCAAAAGAGAGAACACAAAATAAAGGAGTGAAATCTGAGAGATCACCAGGATGAGAGATGCGTTACGGTCCCTGACAAAGAAGAACAGACATTATTTCCAGACAGAGATTTCAATGGAGACAAGAAGATAAGAATTGGAAGCTGTAATGCCTGTGGTCAGGGAAGCTGCCGAGAGGGGAACTTGTGAGGGCAAGGAAAGAGTCGGGTGCCAAACACGTGGTCACCTGCTGTGACAGAAACTGGTGGAAATCGAGCCACTCATTAATGCAAGGATGGGCTGAGTTGAGAGCCAATGCTAAGATGATTCAGGAACACTCAGCATCACGGCAAGGATTCTAAACAACAGCCAAGGGATCCTGATCCATCCTTGAAAACAATGATGGAAATCTAGTTATCTTTGCTTTCAGCTGGGCTTGGCTTCCATCGGTTAGGCCAATGTTTTTAGACCTTGACAATGCTAAAGGAAGTGGCCTTCAATCACAGAATGTCCAGCCTGGGCTTGGAATGAAGCCAGAAACCCCTCTAGATTTAGGTTCTCCAACTCAACTTTTCTCATTCTGGGTGGGACATAGGCCCTTAATCAAGCGGTCTCGGACTCTAAGGGCATTTGCCGGTAGTGGCTGGCATGTACTTTCGTAAAATATAAGGTAGATCTCCAGACAATCCATGGTAGGTACATTAGTACCAGTAACAAAAACAGAGGCAACATTTCCAAACTGCGTTGCTGAAAAACAAGTAAGTCACTGAAGTCACGCATCGAACCATCCATTTTTATGTAGGGTAATGTATAACTCGAACATTAGACAGCAGGCTACTACGGCTAGTTCAACAAATCTTGGATAAATGAACATGCCTTAGCCTTTTCCATCTCTGCAACTCATGGCCAATATTTAAGGGGGCAGCACAGACATCGGCACGTATCCACTTATTTCTAGAAAGCAAGAAATTTTTAAAAAATATATCAAAGAGCACCAGGTCCTCCAACACCCAACTACGCAGAAGGAGTCTGAGAGTTTTGCCACTTTCAGTCTCCTCCACATTTTGTGTCCAAGCTGATCAAGTGTTTGGCATTGTAGAGAGGGAAAAGGTAAATATCCTGACAAGCCCACATCATTAAGTCCTCCTCAGCAATGTTTACACTGACCCTTTTATAAGCCTTTCGCTCTGAGCCAAAGAACGGAGCCAGCCCAAGAGGATGTGGAAACACAACCCAGCTCACTCCAAGAGTTTGATGAGCCTCAATAAAAACGATATCTAATCAAAAACACCTCAAGTGTGACTGCAGCTGGATTAGCTGGGATGGAGAACACAACCTGGAAGACAGTTTTCTACGCTGCAATGTCCAGAGACTAGCCCGGGGCTTCAATCGAAGGAAATCAATTAAGCAATGAGGGTGCCAAAGAGAAAGCCACAGAGCATGACCAGTGAATCCGGGCAGTCACACAAACAAAGACACAACTTCAGCAGAATTCCTAGGACCAACAAAATTACCGTGCAACTCTATTGCATGGCCCAGTTGCCAGCACGTCTTGTATAAAAGCCAGAAATGTGGCTTGCATCTATGGAGGCAGCCAGAATTGTGTGAGTAAATGTGCAAGGCATAGTTGTGACTTGGAAAGGTTGTGCATCCAAGTTCAGATATGTTAGAGAACCAAAGGATTGCACTAAGCCCAGCCACCATCCCTCAAGGCGTCCCAGAGTCTGCAGGCTTGATGCCCTACTCAAGACGATCTTCACCATGGCTGCCTTCAGCATCTCTGTTGCAATGCGGAAAAGTGGTTACACACCCGGCCATCCTCGGCGCACAACTTTGTAGGACAGTAATATGTGGATGTCATTGTTGCCTTTCGCGTGGCTTCTCCCTCATTCCAATTTTTGCAAATCAAAGCCAACAGTTCTAGTTCAAGACATTCTCCGCTTATTTTCTGTAGTTGCACCCAGGCAATAATGGTGTGCGGAGTCCTAACACAAAACCCAGTCCATCTGCTGGTAGCTCAGCTACTATGAGAAACATGTACTAACCATGAGTTATTCTTGGCCAGAGACAAAGCCAAGAAGGTGGCTTCACTTTGGCAGTCTAGAGTTTGATCTGGACACAAGAAGAAGTCCTAATTTATATGGCTGCTCATTGGTGACCTGGGTATGAGTTGGGTGGCCACCTAAACTCAATAAATACAGTTCATTGAGTGACCGTTTGAAGTTACAATGGCACTAAAAAAGGCGAGTTATGACCGTTTTTCACATTTATGACCGTTGCAGCATCCCCACGATCATGTGATCAAAATTCAGATGCTTGGCAACTGACTCATATTTATGACATTTGGAGTATCCCAGGGTCATGTGATCCCCTTTTGCAACCTTCTGACAAGCAAAGTCAATGGGGGATTCACTTAACAGCTGTGTGACTAACCTAACAACTGCAGTGACTCACTTAACAGCTGTGGCAAGGAAGGTCGTAAAATGGAGCAAAATTCACTTAACGACCATCTTGCTTAGCAACTGAAATTTGGGGCTCGATTGTGGTCGTAATTCGAGGACTATGTGTAATGCCAACAAGCCTCTTCGGACCCCTTTTTGATGCAACCTCGATTGTGGGACATTGAGATCAACGATCTTAAAAACTTTATTCCCCGTTCATACCTTTATGGTGGAAAAACATGTCGCTTTTAGGGAAGGGCGCATCACAGGGCTGCCAAGGTAGGGCAAGGACTGCATTGAGAAGTAAGATCTGCTTCTCCCATGCCTCATGTCCTCGTTCTCATTTATTGACCTATATCATCATTTTAGCCCTTGTCTATCCACTGCAGGAGGAAGGCCTCTTCCGCATCTTTCCAACCTGATCTTTCTTTTGCCAAGTGGGCCCACCATACGTGCTGATATCGTCGCTCCATCTTGTTTTAGGTCCCTTTCGTGGATGCTTTGGATCAAGTGGGATCCATTCTGTGACTGCCTTGGTCCACCTGCCCTCAGTCCTTCTTGCTATGGGACCAGCCTGTTTCCATTTCAATTCTTTTACTCGCTTGAGGATACCATATACTTTTGTTTGTTCTCTAATCCAGAGGACTCCAGGGACCGGTTCCGTGGAGAGAGGTTTTTCCACGGACCAGAGGGTGTGTGGTTTTGTGTGCTGCCTGCATCCCAGGGATGGGGCTTTGCTTGTTTGTGCGGCCCAGTTGCTGGCATGCCACGGCCCGGTACCGGTCCACGGACCAGGGTTTAGAAATATATATATTTCTAAACCACTCTTCTTCCTCATCTATCCTTATCCACATCAGGGTGTGTGTGGCATTTTATTAACTGCTAATACCCAATACAGAAGCTCATTTGCATGGCACATAATCATTAGATATGCTCTTTAATATGATCTCTACCCCATGACATCGATAAAAAGCCATTTGATCTGAGAAGCTTCCCACCATGACTAACCCATGAAACGGATTCATTGCGCCTTCTCCATACGTACAGGGGGGAGGGAGGGAGGGAGGGAGAGAGAATGCGTGCCAAAAATGCATAACTAAATAAATATTTGGGAAGAGGACCAGGATAATTGGGAAAGCCTCATTTCTTACAGACCTGTCTGTAAACGCTCGATCGCGGAAAGTCTGTCTAGCGCCACACGCACGAGAGTAAGCGCCACAAAAGACGTCGGTGTTGCCGCTTTGCAAATGAAGGACAAAAGCATGGAAAAGTTGGCTGTGAAAGGATTTTTCCTCTAGAGTTCCTGCAGGAAGTTTTGGGCTGAGACATGCTTTGATTTTGACTTAGATGATGGATCAATCCAGCAACTGAAGTTCACAAATCATAGGTTACAACATTGTTTCTCAACCTTGGCCTCTTGAAGATGCGTGGACTTCAACTCCCAGAATTCCCCAGCCAGCATTGAAGTCCACGCATCTTTAAGAGGCCAAGGTTGAGAAAAATTGGTTTACAACAAGTGGATTTAAGAAGCAATGTTTTGGTGACTACAAATGACATCGGACATTTTTTTAGGATGCCAAGAATCAGACGAAAGACCTCAAATAAGTAGAAAACACCCCAAGCAGAAATTTCTTACTTTTTCCTGAGGACGGTGAGGAGATGATGTATACGCTTATGCTCATTTTTGTTCTTATCCCATTTCAACATGGTAGGCCATTGTGTTATTGACTTTCATCATTTACAGCAGAGGAGGCTCCTCCCAAAATTTAAGGGGCTCCTATGTGTCCGGGGTGGGGGCGGGCGAGGGGGAATGGCTCAGAGAGACCTCAACCCTACCCTCTGTGCCTTGGGTGTTTTGATTGACTATTGCAGAGTGTCCTACAAGCTGCAGCTTGTGCAATGTGGAAGCTCAACTGTAGAAATCAACTGGGTTAAACTGGCTTTTGCATTCTGGCTTGTTGACTTAAGAATTAACAGTCAATTTGTATCATCGCTGCAGATGGCAGAGCTTTTAAGTTTGGGGAAGGCATTTGTTGCTTTTCGGAGCTCCGTTTCATTTCCATCTGGATGGAGAGTAACACAAACATCGCATTGTAAATAAAAGTAAGAGCTTCTAAAATCATTTGGAAACATCTCACATCCCCATGACGGAAACAGATGCCCCTCCTGAGTCTTTTCCTGGCCACCCGCCCCCCAAGAGAGACCACACCGAAGGAAACCACCCCAACCATCAATTTACCTGCTTCAGCGCTGGCTCCCCGTCCCCCCCAAAAAAAAACATCTTGCCGAAGTGGATGGTCTCAAGGGAAGGGTGGGAGAGAGGGATTTAGGCTCGGAAAATGTGACTGTCCTTTTGGTCTGTCTACCAAAGCTTCGTAATGGAAAACAGGCGCTTAACGCAAGCAACATGGAGCATGGAGGAGGGAAATCAAAACCAGGAGAGAGAGAGAGAGAGAGAGAGAGAGAAAGAGGGAGGGAGAGAAAGAGGGAGGGAGAGAGAGAGAGAGAGAGAGATATGGAAGAGAGCAATGATGGGAAATGGGCAGAACTTGGTACAATCAGCTATCAGGAGAGGCGCAAGTGACAACTCAAATTTTTTTGGGGGGAGGGGCTTTAAAAGCAGGGTGGGGGAGGGGCAGGCGGGGAGAATCCTCCCATGGAAACCTGTGTTTCCCTCTGGAAAAATATTGTGGGAGGGATAAAAAGCGATAAAAATGTGGTTTTGGGGGGGGGGGTTTGGCCTTATCAAGCAAAAGCAGCATCTAATTACACACCTTGGCTCCATACCAGGAAAACAAACGTCTTTAAAAAACACAAATGCAGGAGAATTTCGGGAACCAGCACAGACGGCGTCTGCCCCTTCTCTTATTCCCAATACGAGATCCTGCAAGATCTTGACCCTTAAATGACCAAAATGGTCAAAAACCCCCGCAGCATCCTAGACACATTAGCACAAGCCTATTCATTTTTTGTGAAGGACTGTTACTTCCTCCAATCCGAAGGAGGGGGTTAAAACACCCCACCCCCCTTTCCTGCTTAGTCTGCCTGGTTCCTGACACTTCAGCGGGCTTTACCTGCCCACTTTCCGGTCTCCCTTTGCAGTTTTAAGGACTGTCCAAACAATCCTTTGCTCTGGCTGAATGTGGAAGAGAGCGAATGGGTTTTTTGGGGGGTGGGGGGAAGCACCCTGCGATTAAACTCCATCAAATGAGACAAAACAGGACAGCTTGCAGAATGAATTGGCTTTACATGATGCCAAAACTGAACCACAGATAGCTCCGAAAGTGGCCCCTGGAAATGTACTGTTCAGAAACGAAAGCATCCATGCACTCGAGAGACATTTGGGCAACTCAGCCTTGGTGCGCGTGTCTGCAGGTGTGTGCATTGAGGGGAGATGCTTCAGCCCCTTTCCTTCCATAGGATGATGAGAGCGAGATTTCCCTCCCTCTCTGGCACGTCTTTTGACAGCACATCTCCATCACGTTCCCCCGCCCCAAGTCTGAAAGAAATGCCTTGCCGCCATCTCCCCTTCCGAGGAGATGCCGGATCTTAAGCGGGAGACTTCACCCCACAGAGCTGCAGCTGCAGCTGTAAACCCCCAAACCCAAATACAGCCAAAACCATGTGGAGAGATGGCCTGGATACTCACAGATTAGGGGCCTCTGATTTCCACTTTCTTTCTCTTTAAATTCTCGGCAGGTGTCAAGGGACGGGGGTACCGGATGGTGAGAGTGTTTGCACAGAGGGCGAGGGTACCAAAGTTTTGTTCTGCAGCCACATGCCACAGTCTCCACGTGGAAAGCTGCTTCTCCGTTGCTGGAGAGGCCCGCAAGCTGCGAAAGGGAGCCTCGCGTTTTCTTTTGCAAAGCTACTTCGGAGACTGACACGTTTCCTACTCACCGGAGTCGGAAGTGATGGCATCACATATCTCTATCCTCAACGGTGCTGCAGCCCTCGCTGCTCCTTCGGCAGACTTCCTTTGACATGGGAGCCCAGTGCGGCAAGGAGGGTTGTGACGTCCACCCACATCTCTCTGCTCTCAGCTGGAAGGTCTCAAGTTCCAGAATAGGGATTCCCTTCCTCTTTGCACATGTTTAACCCTCTTTGGGCTGGAAACAAACAGGAAACAGCCTCTGTCGATTTCGGAGGAGGAGGAGGAACCGCTTGGTGAGAAAGGACCAAGACATTTCTGCTTTGCAAATTCCAAATTCCGCACTCCAAGATAAACTATTGGTTTCTCCTCAGTTGGATTAACACAACACGTTTAATTGGGTTACTGAATTAATCCGTCTTCTGCATTCATATATTAAATCGAACCTTAACGGGGCTAAATCAGCTTTGTTCTCAAATTACATCATAAGTCACCAAAACCCAAGGTTAGCTTTTTATACAAATTCAGCTTTGAGTCAATGCTGTAAACATAGTCAAGCATCTCAAGAACTGCCTTGAAGTCACAGCAATTCTCTCCCCCCCCCATTTTTTGCAAGAATCAAAGGAACAAAACCACCTCCTGTCTTTGGGGATCGTGATTTCTGCATTCTTGTTTATTTTGCAGCATGTTTTGCTGCAGCCTTTGTAAAACTGCAAGCTGGTATAAGGGAACTCAAGAAATGCGGTTGTAGGAACAGGTCCCAGAGAAGAAAAAATGGGAGTTGGGTAAACTCCAATCCAGCGACAGGGTTGCAAACCCCACCAAGGTGGGGAAAACATATATATCTTTCCTCACAGATGTGTTTCTGTAATTCAGGGGTCTCCAAACTTGGCAACTTTAAGACTTGTGGACTTCAACTCCCAGAATTCCCCACCCAGCCCTACTAGTAACTTGGTTACTTGGTTTACACAATACGGGTGGGACAGTAGCAGATTTCCCACAGCTGGATCACAAACCCTCCAAAGTCCATCTCAGCCTGGTCTGTTCTAGATCGGTTTCAGGAAAGAGAGAAAGGTTTAATTTTGAAACAAAGAAATTTATTTCCTTCCCTTTCCAAAAAATGGAATGATTAATCACAGAATTAAGGGGAAAGTGCTGTGGAAAGAGAGAAGAAATGCCAGATGACCATATTCTGCTGTAACTTTCTGAATCTTGCAGGGAATTTAAAGATGGTCATCCCATTTTTAACCGTTTTCAAGATTCTGGGATAGCTTTTAAAAAGTTTTCTCCAGGTGATGTCTTAGGGAACCTGTATTGTGCCTTGAGCCTTGAGCCTTGGTGGAGCAGTGGGCTAATGCCTCCTTAAGTAACACCAGCTGCCTGAAATTAGTGCAGGTCCGAGTCCCACCAGGCTCAAGGTTGACTCAGCCTTCCATCCTTCCGAGGTAGGTAAAATGAGGACCCAGATTGTTGGGGGCAATAAGCTGACTTTGTAATAATGCCGCTTGGGGTCTGTGTGAAAGCCCTAATAAGCAGGCATATACATAGAATGAAGGCTACTGCTAAGCTTGTAAGCCGCCCTGAGTCTTCGGAGAAGGGCAGGATATAAATGGAATTTAAAAAAAAATAATAATAAAAAAAAGATATAAGTTGAGCCTGGTGTTCTTGGTGCAACACTGGTTTTCCCACAATCACATCAGGTAGTCAACATTTCATTTAGTGACCGTTCAAAGTTGCAACATCGCTGAAAAAAAGTGACTTATGACATTTTCCACACTTACGACCGTCGCAGCAGGCTCCTGGTGACACGATCACAGTTCAGACCGTCAGCAACTGACTCACATTTACGACGGTCGCAGTGTCCCGGGGGTCACGTGATCCCCTTTTGCGACCTTCTGACGAGCAAAGTCAATGAGGAAGGCGGATTCATTTAACAACCGTGTGACTAATTTAATAACTAGTGATTCGCTTAACAACTTTGGTAAGAAAGGTTGTAAAATGGGGCAGAAGTCACTTAACGAATCTCTTGCTTAGCAACAGGAGTTTTGGAGCTCAGTTGTGGTTGTAAGTTGAGCAGTACAGTGAAAACAACCTCTTGCTTCCATTTTAAAGAAGAGGATTTTGAGTCGCTGGGGAAAACGGCAACGTCCAAGATCAAACAGGAGACTGGAAACCTGGCAGATGGAGGCTCTTTATCTTCTCCTCCTAGATTAGAGTCTCTATCAATCTTTCAGATTTGCTCAGTCTGGTTTCTCCATTTGAAAACAGAGTGATAATTTATGACTGAGCACGGTAGGGGGGAAAAATGTATCCCCTGCCAAGCCCAGGACTTATTTTCCTTCGATCAAATAAATTTTCTGCTTGATTGCAATTTCCTGCATTTATCTGCAGTTAAAAACTTAAGCGTTTGCACAAAAAGAAGAAAAACCATCTTCTAGCCAAACTGCAGAAGACAACACTAAACATTCCTGAGATGTCTCTACAAAGGGGCTAAACTCTGGCCTTCCGGTGCCCAATGGGGCTTCGCCAAGCAGGGATGTCTTCTTTGCAAGTTGCCACCTTTACACCGTGGCTTCCTGTGTGAGAGTTGCTGCCAATTAACCGTACTACTAAAACAGCCTTGCTAAAGAGTTGGGTTGCCCCAACCGAGCCTACTGGCTCACTCTTGTCCATTACGAACGCTCTCACCTTCCAAAGCCTCATTTCCCAAGATGCCTTTGCACGCGTGCCTACTTCTTGTTTAGAGAAAAAAACAAAGCCAAAGCTCCTATTTAACAAATTGCCTGGGGAACTACAGAAACAAGAATTGATTTGGAGCCCAAGTTGGGGATCCAAGCTTTTCTGTATTTTCTGACTTTGCATTAGGGCATCTCTTGCCATTTTCTTGTCTTCTGGAAAAAAGGGTGTTGGAAGCGCAATGCCCTAAATTAGGGTTACCCTTATCTAAAAACTCCCTTTTCACGACCCTATAAATCTGGAAGGACAAATAAACCAGGATAACCCTTAGAACTGTTTCTCTCCTCAGTCTATTCTCCCCCACATGACTGGTTCTTCAGAGAGGAACACGCGCAAAGAGAAGGAAAGACCCTCAAATCCTCCTTGAAGGAGCACAGAAACGATCTAATGTGAGGCAGAAAAATAAGTCACGTAAGTTATACCTCTGTGAGACCAGGCTGAAGCTGCCATACCTAAAGATAAAGCAGGTACATAGGTAGGGTGGACAAAGTCAGGAATTTTGTCTAAAAGAGCCCTTCGGGGTGGTACTTACGGAAACACAGACAAGGAGGTCATCTGAACCAATAAAGATAAGCTGCAGCTGGCACCGTGGGTAACAACAGCTCAAGGAGGGATTTTCAAAATGATCTTCATAAATACACATTTATTTTGTTAGAAATGCATAATTACAGTGGAGGATAGTAGTTTTTCCCCTTTTAAAAAAAGTAGTTGCAAGAATACCCACCCCCCAAAAGAGGCAAAGTTTCTGTTTGTATGCTTTTTCTCTCTCCTTTTTTTATGATTACACTGAAACAAGAAAACCAGCAGCAAAAGAAGCTAACATTTATGATCATGGGCCTGCCTCCATCCCACTTTCTTTTTCCCCCCAATATCATCTCTCTCTGTTATTATAAACATAGCAAATTAAAAAAAAACTCCTTTCAACAGCAAAATATATTTGCACTCTTGATTCTTTCTGAGTAACAAGGTAGGCATTTGAAGAAAACCCCATCTCCCAGAAGATGTCTAGGGATAGTGGCAGAGATGAGTCACAGAGAAGTGGTGGTTCATTACATCACTCGAAATAGTTGGGTTAATGAAAGTTAGCTAGATCTCGCCTCCTGCAGGGCTGGTTTGTTTTTTTCCTCGGTTAAGCCACGTATCCTAGGAGCTTTGCAAAGGAGTGGAAGGATGGCAGTTCCACGGCGCCACGTTTTGGTCCAAGCAATCAGCGTGTGGCTCCATACAAACCAGGTCAGAGGAGACAGATCACGCTCGTATGTACAGGAGGTGTCCAGGAAACATCCTGCGGCTGAGCAGAAGCAACGAACTTGCTCTGCGACCGGAATCCTTAGCTGTCGTCCATGAGCTGACCTAGTGGCGGACGTGTCCCCTTGTCCTACTGAATCTGAATGGCTCCGTGGTCTATTTGCATGTCTGGCTGGATGGCTGAGTGAAGGGAGTCCGTGTTCTGAGAGAGACAAACAAACAAACACACTAGAGTTTACCATCGGATGGCTTGGCTGCCCCTTCGGGGGTGATGGCTTTTGGCTGACACCCTGAATAAGCAACAGCACCCTAAATACGGTTCAATTGCCATTAAAGAAAGTATTTCCATGCTGGGTCCGAACCAAAATCTCCATGGTCCAGCTCTCTACCACCCAACTTCGGCTAGCCAGACACCAAAAAATGTACTAATGATAGAAGTCTGAAGCAGCTTCCTTTATTTATGATCTGCGTTGTGTCTCTGCTGAAGAACACATCTCCCTCTGAGTTACTGCCGAGAGAGAGAACCAAGAGAGCAATTGGTAAGAGTGATTGGCTACTCTTTGTGACACTGTGTTTGGACCTGCTCTGTTCCTCAGGAACTTTGCTTTAGATCAGAGGTCTCCAAACTTGGCAACTTTAAGACTTCGGGACTTCAATTCCCAGAATTCCTCAGCCAGCCACGCTTGCGGAACAGCTCGGAGAGTGAAGAGGTGATGGACAGGACAAGCACTGGATCCTAAACAAGCGGATGCCTTCTTCTCTCGTACACTTTCCTAGAGGAGCCCACTAATTCCTAGTTAGCGGTCCCACAGCTGAGATTAGCAGCCACCCTCCCTGCATCCCGCCAAGCAGTCGCCTTCTACTCGGAGGGCAAAGAAAGAAAGGGGCCACATCACATTTTATTAACATCACTTTGAAATATAATCGCCTGCTTGTTGTATCATCTAAGGCAAGTTGGCGAAGTTGTAGGTGGCGCCAGTTTGCTTCTGCTTTTCCTCACTGGCTGCTCCGTGTAGAAGAAGGCTAATAAATGGGCACATTCTGACCACGTGGAAGGGGAATAATAAGATTACTTCATCTCCTGCTTGTGTACGGTTCCCTGGGCAAAGAGGTGAAATGGCCTACACTTCCGGTCTGGGGGACAAATGCCAGGAAGGTGTCTTGGTGAAGTTAATCACAAGTAGTCCTCAACTTGCAACAGTTCATTGAGGGACTGTTCAAAGTTACAGCGGCACTAAAACACGGGACTTATGACCGTTTTCCTTACAGCCACTGCAGCATCTCTGTGGTCACCTGATCAAAATTCAGCCGCCTGGCATCTGACTCACACTTATGACGGTTGCGGCGTCCCAGGATCATGTGATCCCCTTGTGCGAACCTCTGACCGGCAAATTCGATGGGGAAAGCCAGATGCCCTTAACAACTGTGTTACTAATTTAACAACCGCCGCGATTCCATTAACCACGGCAGCCTAAGAGGTCATAAAACGGGGCAAAATTCACTTTACAAACATCTCCTTGAGCTACGGAAATTTTGGGTTCAATCGTGGTCATTAATTTGAGGACTACCTGTAAATAAGACATCATTTTTCAGGCTCGGAAATTCAAGATGAAACCGCAACTGTGGCTGTTATGAGGTTCAGGAGAGGCCCTCATCCCACAAAGAAACCGTCCCATGGCAACTTTTCCCTCCCAGGCACTCCGTTCCCTAAGACAGAGGTCCCCAACCTTTTGGGCGCCAGGGACCAGTTCCGTGGAGAGAGGTTTTTCCGCAGACCGGAGGGCGTGGTTTGTGTGCTGCCTGCATCTATCTCATGGATGGGGCTTTGCTTGTTTGTGTGGGCCGGTTGCTGGCATGCCACGGCCCGGTACCGGTCCACGGACGGAGGGTAAGAGGCTCCCTCCTGGGCTTCAGTGCCTTGGAAGCCCCATGTCCTCCCCCTGCCCAGCAAAGCCACAAAGGCTTCCGGTCTGAAGAATTCATGCTGGCACTTTGGTGTTATGTCCTCGGCTCGAGTGGCTTCCCCACCCTCTCCCTTCTTTGTACCTGGAAAGGGGCTGAAGAGAACAAAGGATAAAGGCTGCTCTAATAGCCTTACTTCCTCCGGTTTTATTGCCTGAGGAATTGGTGTGATTTATAAAGAAGAGCTGGCTGCGAATTCAGAAGGCGAGTCTTTCTGCAAACGCTTTGAAATGAATTACTGTCTAATACTCTTGACTCTCCTGCCCCTAATAATGTGTTATTACAGATTTGCAGGTCGTCTCCATTGCTCTTTTTTCTCCCCCCAATACACAACTGACTAATCAGAACATTTACAAACGCCGTTTGTGTGCAGCTAAAATATAACGCAACACCTGGGGGGAGGGGGGAAGGAATCGCTAAAATAAATAGCTCCTTCTCAAGGGCTGGGTTAATCATCCCACGTCTAACCAGATGTGGAAGGTTTTCCGAAGGGCCGGCTTTAAGAGGAAAACATTTCCGCTCGCACCAATTTCAGCAGAAGGAAGGAAAAACAAATCTTGGGTGGCACGCCAGTGTTATTACTGTAATTTAACATGTCAGGGAGCATTAGAGGGTCTGGAGGGGAAGAATGCAATCAGTGCACGAAAATAAACTTCAGCTGAGGTGCAGCCTGGCACCCTTTGTGCCCGAGGCACTCTGCACTGGCACTGCCTCCCAAGCGGGGTACTTGCTAGCCATCCAAGGACCTAATCTGGGTCCAGCCTCTGCTGCTCAGTAGGCTGGGCATCAATGTGCCGAACACCCGAGGCCTGGAGGATCACACCACCATCACTGGGACCACGGTGGGATGTCCTTAGAGCTGACTCCACCCAATCGGTATTGAGGCGTGACGAGTACTGACTTTACTCCGTACTTACGATCACAACTGAGACATTTCCGCTGCTAAGCAAGGCGGTTTTTAAGTGGGTTGGGTCCAATTTTATGACTATTTGTCACATGGTTAAGTGAATCATTGCAGTTGTTAAGTGAATCACGGAGTCATTAAGTGAATCTGGCTCCCCCGATTGACATAAGCCAGCGGGGAAGGTCACAGATGGCAGAGCCCCGAGACGCTGCAACCGTCGTGAATATAGGCTGGTTGTCAAGCACCTACATTTTGATCACACGACCGTGGGGATGCCGCGACTGTCGTAAGCATGAGGACCACTTGCTAAGTCGCTTATTTCAGTGCTGTCGTATCTTTGAACAGTCACTAAACAAATGGTTTAAGTTGAGGACTCCCTTCATCATCCAGCGGAATGAAAGCATGCCAGCGTCTGAGCTGTGCAGTCTTTTCTGACTAGTACGGAGCTGTGAGCTGCCCACAGAGTTTCGTGTAACTCACAGGCCTAGCCCTAGCCCTTACAGCGACTGGACCTGGTCTGGCCAGGGATAACTGGATGCTTCCAGCTGTTTGCCACCTGGACATGAAGCACAGGAAAAAACAAAAGATGCCGCGATGTTTCTCCCGTGCCCTTCCCCCTCGCGCCATCCTTAGACAGCCGTCCTTTTCATAGTTCTGGGTTCCTTGTCACGCCTCTTGCCTTGCCTGCTCAGCAATCCGCCCGGTCAGCTCCAGCCCGCTTGTCTCTAGCCTAATCAGCAGTTTGACATGCTCTCATCCATCTTTAAGGGCCAGCATTCCTTTAGCTTTATCTGCAGCATGGTATAAATCTCTGTGGTTAACCACAATATTAAAAGCTAACAGGGTGCAAAGTGTCCGAAAGAGAGCAATTCCATCCTGGCTGCCAACAGATGTAAAGATTTATCGCCGGGCTTGAAACAGCAGCTCCGGTTCAACATAAGGGAGAAGAGGAAAGATGAGATGGTGGGCAATTTGCCTCCCGACTGAATTCAATGGGAGGAAATGTGCGGGGAGACCCAGAGGGCTTTAACCAGGAGGGCAGACGCACTAAGTCCAAGGACAAACAAGATGGCAGCATTCAGGCCTCTCAGTCTCCTGTCCTTGCAGAGTTCCTAGCCAGCCGTTCAAAGTGAGGGGAACTCGGGGGGAGGAGAAGGGAGATTAAAAACATGATAGATTCACCCTATCATTTCATACGGAGCCACAGATCGTGGGATGGAGAAAAGGGAGGGAGGGAGGGAGGGTTAAAGGGGGAAATGCATATTTATAGGGGAGAGGGAACGGGGGGGGAGTGTGTGTGTCTCCGTGTGCGGACAAGAGGGAGGGAAGGACCGCCAGTGCCAGGACACTTGGGGCCCACCGAGCTCCTGCTCCTAACAGGTCCCCCAACCTCTAAGGTAGAGCAAGGCCACCTAGGAAGTTGCACCTTGTTAATGTTGCAGGCAGGAGAGCTTGGAAAACAGAACGTATAAAGGGTGGGACTAATTTCTCAGTTCTGCCAGGAGGTCTTAATGCTGACAATGCTGTGAGAACACACATGCCAGGGTTAGAAATGATGGTTGTGAAGAAAGGAAGACGAGGAGGAAACAAAATAAGAACGCTATGTAATTGTGAGCTTCCTTCACATGCCCTGCCTGAATATTGCACAATTCGATTTTTTGGGGAGCGCCATGTACAGTTTGGTATTTCAGTCTGACTTCCAACAGCCTTTCTCAGCTCTGTTGAGTCAGCTTCAACTACAGATTCCAAAATTCCAAGGCTAGGAATTATGGAGAGCACCACGTTGGGGAGTGCTAGCTTCACGGAAACATTTGAGAGCAGGTATAGTTGCATTGGGCTGTGATGACGCAGGGGTTAGAGTGCAATATTGCAGGCTAACTCTGCCCACTGCCAGGAGTTCGATCCTGACGGGCTCGAGGCTGACTCAGCCTTGTATCCTTCTGAGGTCGGTAAAAGTGAGACCCAGATTATTGGGGGCAATGTGCTGACTCTGTAAACCGCTTAAGGAGGGCTGTAAAGGTTTTAACAAAAGGAGCTGACGCATTTAGAAGAACAAAAGAGAGTGCTAGGTCTTGTGTCATGGAAGCTGTGAGATCCCTCTGCACATTCCCCTTTCATGAACAGGAATGGTCTACGCACTGGATTAGCAGCGGAGTGATCTGTCACTGGGGCCAGCTGGACGTACTGGACCTGGATATCGCTACCCTGAAGCGGGGATCCATCGACACCAGCGGCTGCAGGATCAGAAGAAGCAACTGCAATCAGCTGGGCACCTTGAAGCACCTGTAGGAAGGAGAGAGATTGAGAGAGGGGGAGAGAGAGAGACAGAGAGAGAACGCATCATCAGTGGGTATCCTTGCAAAGTCGTGCCACACAGATCCGTGCACGAAATTTCTCTTTACCCAATCGTCAGTAAAACTACTGAATTAAACAAGATTGTCCAGAAAGTATCAAAGAAATCACAATATGTTTATTTGTCATAACGTTCACCTTGGAAGGAAAAAAAGATGCATTCTTCCCACCTCAGTGGGCACCACCTATTCCCCTTACTTTTGTTAATGTTTTATGCTGTTTTGTTCTTAAAGCTGGTATATTATACCTGCCCACATTAGGTTTTTTAACCAGGTAGACTGCTGGCTGGGGAATTCTGGGAGTTGAAGCCCTCTCACCTTAAAGTTCTAAGGTCGAGAAACACCGCCTTAGATTTTTAAAAGCCAGTCTACCAATCAGGTTAGTAGAATTTGTGTAAATCAGCAGGAAATATATATAAAATATAATTTTTCCTTCTCTTCTGTCACTTACAATTGCACAAGTTTTTAACAAAAATCCGTCACCTAAATTTACCCCTTTCCCAAGTATTTTAAAACTTGGTCCAAGCTCTGAACTAAGCGAATATTCTTAGACATCTGCGTAAACAATGGCTAATGGCCACCACTGCAGAAAATAACCCAGCTTCACACTTTTTCCATTGACTGTATCTCTGTGAGTAGGTGTTGATTGTATCAGCCAACTTTTATTTAAATTCCAATAGGCCAGGAAGATTATTAAACTAGAAAATGGAAATCCAATTTCCTTTTATGGTTTTTTTAAATAAAAAAGAACATGAACAGACTGTCATGGTTCCGACAGATGAAACTCTTCAAAAGAACTTCAAGGCGTTGTTTACCTTAAAGAATCTTTTATTCGAGAAACAAAGTATCGACATTACATAGTCCAAACCAGAAACTAAAGTCCCCTCCCCTGGATACAAACTAACAAAGCACAATTCCCTCCTCCAATAACAGTCATAAATCACATTCCCCAATTAGCTTGAAGCCCGGGCTTTCTACCCAGCTCTCCAGCCCACCAAAACTCTATCAACTCTGGGCCCAATGACCTTGGGTTCCCACTGCTGAGTTATTATTGTTATGACTAGCTGGACTCTCATCCACATCCCCCCTCCCAGCATCAACTAACTCTAAAAGCAATAGTGAAAAATGGCTGCATTTCCATCTGTTCTCAAAACAAGAACATCCGATGTTAGCAGCGTTGACACAGACTCTCTTTTGTGTATAGGCCAGCAAAAGAAGCAGTGTAATTGTGACCCTTAGTTGCACACTCTCTTGCCTATGGAGAGGAAAGGTATATATTCTATAAACCAGGGATGTCCAACTTTGGCAACTTTAAGCCCAGCCTGAACTGAGTGCACCACTGAAGGATCGGGATGAACCGCCTGGAGAACATTTATCTAGGTGCTCACCGACTTGACTGCACATAACCCATCAATTGTATTACTCCCATGGAGGATCTATTTTTCCCCTTTGAATGGCCAGGCGCCTAAAGAACTGAGTGTGTGGCAGAGGTCCCTATGGTCTGGAGCACAGTCTTTGGAGATCTGCAGGGACTGTTTAAATATTTTGTTGAAATACAACATTCCAGAGCTGTTTGTAAGCACACAGAAGACATAACAAGAAAAATGCTGAGAATGGCTTATAGATGTCACCCAGCCCCTTCCCTCCATAAAACGAATTTGCTTGCTGGATGAAGATTTTTACTTTTTTTTTTAATGGTTCAAGAATTAGGGAGCATGAAAAGCAAACCCATCGGAGAGCAAAATGGATGGAGTAGGGAAGCCTTCTGGCTGAACCGTGGGATTGAAATGAGGTTAGAGGAGCAGGGATCATAATTAAAATAAATTTAACCCAATCTGGGTCGGTCACCGGGACCAGAGGTTTCAGATTCATGCTGGAGCCCATCCTCAAGGAACTTCTCTGTGTGCTCTGGGCTGTTTTCTGTGTGGTATTTATATGGTGCCTGTTTGTAGCTTTCTAGACGTAGATTCAGTCATTAACTTAATAGCCAGCCATCGACACCCCAATCTAAAAAGCAACACACAACAGATTGGATCCTGCAGCATTATCCTGGGACATGCTTATTTGCCTCCATTCGTAAAACAAATCTAATTTATTTAATAGCTTCCATTCCAAACTACCATCTTGCCTGCAGAGTTATTGAACTAGATAAACACATTGGTTAAAAAGAGAGTTCCTTCCCCCCCCCAAACTTGTTCTTTAAAAAGAATCTGGGGAAAAAGCCAATATAGTACTATCCTGCGTTGTTTTCAAATGTTCTTAGTCAAAGCACGGGCCAGTCCAGTCCAGACCACAACTCAGTATATTTGCTTTCTCTCCAGCTGGCTCAACATCACCTTTTTATCAACCAACAAACAGGATCCAAAAGCATCGCTAACCAGCCAGGCAACACAAATAATCTCTGGATTCAGCAAAGAAACTTATCACAATTGCTCTTTCCTTTGCTCTTCATTACAAAGACCAGGGGTCTCCAAACTGGGCCACTTCAAGGCTTGTGGACTTCAACTCCCAGAATTCCTCAGCCAGCTGAGGAATTCTGGGAGTTGAAGTCCATAAGCCTTAAAGTGGCCCAGTTTGGAGACCCCCTGATTTAGACTATCTAAATGTATTTTCTACCATCCATAAAACCTTGCCATAGGTCTGAATTTTTAAACTTCTATTGGCAGGTCATCTCCGAGCCGCCACATTTGCAGAGTGACCTCAGGCTTTGCAAATGTGGAAAGGCAGCTACTGAATTCCCTATCAATTTTTCTGAGCAACATTGGATCAAAAATGGGGAGAACGGTAGCTAAACCTGCCAAGATGTAGCAGCTGACTGTTATTGCCATTTTGCATATTTGGGGGGGGGAGACAAATGAGTGAAGATATCCATGACCCATTCCTCCCCCTTCTTTCCCCCCCCCCCAGTCCATTTACACACAAAAATGCAATTTGCATCCCTTTCCCCAGCTTTCTTCCATTTGGGACAGAAGCAGGCAAGCTTTGAGCCTGCACACTGGAGCCATTGCTGGCAGTGCTCACCTAAATTACTTAACTGTTGTTAATTTTAGGGCTTGTAATTTTTTTATGCTATTGTAAGCCGCCCAGAGATGCTAGAGAGAGATGGGTGGCGTATACATGTAAACAAACAAACAAACACATAGGTTCTCCTGCTTGAGCAGGGGGCTGAACTAGAAGACCTCCAAGGTCCCTTCCATCTCCATTCTATTATAGGGTTTATCCCAGCCAGTCTGGGAGGCGAATCCCACCGTCTTTCCTTGTCTTGCAAAAGGTAAAGTAAGTGTAAGGTTAAGAAACTACAGCAGAGGCGCTTCATTCAGCTGTGGAGCACATGCATCTTTGCACACTCTGCTCTTGTTGTGAGAAGACGACACACCTGTTTTGTGAACTTTGCAGCCGCGCACAAAAAGGGACGTTAGTGATACTGGGAATAGCAACCCAGAGAGACTCTCACTTGGCCGCCAGGACTCATCCTGCTTTAACAACTTCCATCTGCAACGTCTATCTCCCACTTCATTATCATTCCAGGGGGAAAAACTATTAAAAGATAGTAAATTTTCTTCCCTTTCTTGTGTCCACCCATTTTTTTCTCTCCAAAGGCATACAGCTTCCAACCTCAGTAAATTCTCAGGTCACATTCTTGCTTCCTCAACATTTATTGCTCGGGGTTATTTTTCCGGAATCCCCCTTCTATATGGCTTACTCTTAACACTAAATATTTTCCATTCCGGAAAGTCTTTTAAAAAGCAAAAACATCTTCTCTTGAAATGGACAGATTCTCCCAAGGATACCGTGAAATAGGCTTTATTTATTGCTATTTGGGGTATTGGTGTGTTTAAGCAATTAGGGCTGGACAAATCCTAGGAGGGAGAAATATTATTTTCAAACTGGCTCTGAGTGCAGAATGGCTGTTACCCAATCAGTTGCTGCTAAAATTCCGCATCCTCTCACCCAGATAATGAATGCAGAGCATTTGAATGAAGAAGCTATAATAAAAGAAACAGGAAAATACAAACTGCCAGTTAGATTGGGGAACCTAAATGTTTGATAGCAGAAATGTTCTTCAATGAAAAACAGCTCTCGCTGTTAGTAAGATTCATGTGCTGAATCCACAAAATCCCCAAATTTAAGTTAAATGACCGCAACCCAATTTCTTTCTCTCCCCTCCCCCAAAAGAGCTGCCCTGAAATAACTGATAGGTAAGTGTCCAAATCCAGGAGTTGGGTGGGAAACATCTGTGACACAATGAAGCCAAAGGACTGAAGGATGACATCATATTCCAAGGTCAAGAAAAGGGGATTCACTTTGTATATATTTATATGCGAATGCCTCCTGAACCAATAAAAGCAAATGACAGGCTAGGCCTTCGTGCTGTCTTGCTAATCGGCCTCTTGAGAGAAATTCTTGATTAAATTAACTTCATCGGAGTGCAAGAAAGGGGAATGCCTGCCAAGGACTGTGCAAAGTTGGGAAGGGAACATCTCATCGTCAGAAACCAATTACATATTTGATGGGAAGAGAGAAGGGGGGGCTCGGAGCCAGGTCTCTGTGGGTTGAGGCCAGTTATTAGGGAAGGGCCTGGTTGGACTTCTGTTCATCGAAGGAACAAGAAAATAGAAAGCAGAGTTACCACGCCAGGGTTAAAGCTCGGCTGAGACCCAGCGAAAGGTAGCTGACAAGAATCCCAAATTAAGATCCAGGAAATGTGAGGATTGAATGTTTGCCAACCAAGGGAACTCACTGGACTTTTGGCAAATTTAGTTTTCTCTAGATAGTTGTAGCAAGGTTAAAGAGTTCATTGCATAGTTCCAAAGTAATTTCAGGAAAAGAACTCAAAGTGAGTAATCTATTTAAATATATCATCTATCTATCTATCTATCTATCTATCTATCTATCTATCTATCTATCTATCTATCCATCCATCCATCCATCCATCCATCCATCCTTTTATCTTTCCTCATTCTATTTTTTAGGAGGACCCAGGTTCTAGTATTAAGAGAAGAGAGAAAACCATCTCTCTCTGCTTCTCTTTCCTGTGTATTTTGATATACCTGTGCCATGTCACTTCTTGCTCTCCCATGGTCAAGGAAGAACGTGCTTCAGCTAGTTCCACATTTCTTATTTATTTATTTATTTTTTTGCTTTGGAAAACATCCACTTTGTGTTTATCTTTTCCTGCTGGGCCTTCCATAAAGAAATAAAAGCGCCTGTCATTTGTTGAATCTACTTAGAATCCAGTAAAATTTTTACAATCTTATTTTATTGACCTTCAAAGGGCCACTAGAATCGCTTGGGTACAATGTCCTATTTTGCAGTCCCTGAGTTTACATTCAAAACATCCCTTCTTTGCCAAATTCCATCACTGGGGGCTGGGGGACACAGAAACAAATAGTAAAACTAAGTGAACTTTACAAATGTTTTAATTTATGATATCACTCGCAGTAGGAATTTTTCCAAAAAAGACTTGCAAGCAAAATGTGATTTTTGTTGCCAAGGTAACAAAACATTGTTGTAACGCCAAGCTGCAAAACTTGGAAACGAGTAGTACTATGAATGGAGAAAAGGACTCAGGCCACTGGAGATCTTGCAGGATAATAATAACAACAGATTAGTAGACGGTCCTGATACCCTTCCTCTTTCATGATCAAGATAGATGGGATCGCACTGACTCCTGTCCTTTCTACTTCAGCAATTTCATCATCGTCCCAATTTGGATTTTAAGAAACAAGCCAGCCTGACTGACCAGCCACAATGTAGAGTCAAAGGACTATCATATTCCACAAGACAGATTTGGCTAAATATGAGCTGTTAGAAAAAGCATCAACGCAGCAACACACCCATGTTTCTTAAATCAAGACACTATTTGTTTTTCATTAACAAACATTTTACAACTCTCTCTACCAAGCTGAAGGAACGAGCCAGCCAAAGTCCACTTTCCTCTTCTTATCCTTACAGTGTCCTGCATCAGTGTTAACTTTCTCTACCGGCAGATGAAGGCTTTCTTGAATGCTGCCCAGATTCTTTATGGGAAGCCAAAAGCTATGGCGTGTAAATCTCAATTTATGTTGAAGTTCTGGACCTAAAACTTTTCATTTAGAATACACATCTGGTGTACCCGGTAGACTGCCAGTTCTATAACTCCATTGAATACCCTCCTGAGAAATCTGTAGCACCAGAACCCAAAATAAAGGCAAATCGTGTCTATTTAAATTTGAACAATGCTTCTCAGCATTTAAGCTCAAACTAGGTTTATCTTTTCTCAGGGAGGCTGTATCAATGAAAATAAACCTGAGCCGCATCATCCATAAAAATCAGAAACGGAATCCAGAAAATGTGTTAGCAAAAGACAGCAAAAATAATAATGTTTGTCCCATGGTGCTTTTTCAAAAGGCAACTGGACGTTGTTTTTGTTTTTCCTCAAAGACATTTCGCTTCTCATCCAAGAAGCTTCTTCAGTTCTGACTGAATGGTGAGAACTGAAGAAGCTTCCTGGATGAGAAGCAAAACGTCTTCAAGGAAATGCAAAGACCAGTTGCCTTTTGAAAAAAACACCTTTGGGACAATCTTGACCTGGATGGCTGAGAAACTCCATAGACATCATTACTGAAAATGAAAGAGGGGAATAAATGCAATGCAAAATAAAGCATTTCCAAACCAAAATTGACAATTGCTAAGGATCCCATTAACTGAAAATAAGTCATCCTCTGCCGGCCTCAGTTTCCCATATGTGTCAGACAATATTATGGTGCTTAAAACAATTATAGCTCAACGAAAATTAAATGCTATTCATTTGCGGTTCTGAAGTTTAAGGATACACTTCTTTTTTAAAAAAAAATAGGTGATGTTAAGAATTAAGAATGAAGGCCAATCTACGTGTCCCAGGATCGAATCTGGGTTGGTCCCTGAGTTGGTCACTGGGTTGCTCCAGGCCATCCTCAGGAAACTTCTCTCCTGCCAGAATGTGTGAGGTGACGTTCTTACGTTCTCCGTGCGCTGTTTCCAAAGGGTTCTGCTTTTCAAGAACGGAAGGGATCATTTCTGCTTGTTCCCTTGTTGAACATTCATGTTTTCCTTGGTCTGTCGAAGGCTGCCTGCACGAAGGGTCTGGCTTCTGGTGACTGCCGTCTCTGACATCTGGAAGGCGTAATCATGTTCCACCTCACAGAGTGGCAAGAACAAGTACAACACTTCATAAAAGGGCCTCAAAATTATACTGCTACTAATTGAGCATATGGCTCCTGAGGAAATTCCCCATGCATGAAACTCTCCTTTGTAGTCCACGGTTTTAGTACTAAGGCCTCTCGCAATTTTGTGAATATTTGACACCTGGGACCTCCTAGGCAACTGTGATTATTTTAACACTGCATTTCATCTGCTTCCATTCCAGCATCTGCTTTCAATGTGCAGCATGGATTCAGGGATGATTTCTTTTCCCTATTCGCTCCACCAGATATTGCAGTAACTTCTTTCCTTGTAATTGGAAGAAAACGACATAAATGTGTCTGCCCAGGTCAGTGAAGATTCCCAGTCATCCAGGTAGTCTGTAAGTTGAGTCATGGATTTCTTTTCTTGTTGGTTCGAAATGTTTCGCTGCTTATCCAAGGAGCTTCTTCAGTCTGAGCAAGATGGTTAGGGGGACCCCATAGGATGGTGTTATCCATTCAGTCGTGTCCGACTCTTGGTGAGTCTGTGGACCTGGTCTTTCCACATCTTCTGATCTTGAGCTACTTCTTTGACTTGTCCAATGCTCTGGCTGGTGTCAGCTTTGATGGTGCCCGGCCACCATGTTCTTTGATGGCCTGGTTTCCTTTTACAGCTAACTCTTCCCAACATAATTGCTTTCTCCAGTGAATTCCCCGCATGACATGGCCAAAATAAGTGAGACCCCATATATGTCCATCTTGATGCCCAGAGGACAACATAAACAGAGCCAAAGTAGGGCAGAAGAGAGTAGGATGACTTTGGTCAATCAGTTGGCTAAATACAGCCAAAGGGTTTGAGGCAGAAATGCAAGACCTTCACTAGTTGAGTATGTAATCCTTTCCAAACACTGAATGAAAGTTTTTTTTTAATGTACAACATGGCTGACACGTACATATAGTATATGCAATGCAAACTATCTGCCTTTCAAACATCTTTGCTAGAAGCAACATTAGCAGCCACATAATGTAGAATTAGAGTGACCATTTTCTTCCATTAAGAACTAGAGGATGCACAGAGATGTGTGTCTTGCCTTGGAAAAACCTAGCTGTAACTAAGGCTTACAAAGAACACATTACAGAATGAACCTTTGATGACCCCTGATATTTCTGCCCTGAGTTCCAAACTTGCCCAAGTGTTAATTCCCACTCATATACAAACTTTCTCTCTTTCTGTGCAGATAATTGTGCTTTGCTCCCAGTGACATTTACTGTGTTCTCACAAGGGCCTGCTCCACACTCATTAAATGCTTTCTTTACAAAGAATGCCTTTGATAGCAAAGCCAAGTTGCACGAATTTGAAATGCTTTTAAAGTAAGGTTTCAACATGGAAAAATAAGACCCTCGCCTTTGACATTCAAGAATTACTAGTTGATCAAAATATGCATAAAATACAGACGGGATGCAATGGAGGGTGACAAAAACAGACACAATTGGTTGGCAGAAAAAAGGGCATTCTGGATGAGTTTCTCTGTATTTTGTCCAGCAAAGTAGTCCCAGCCAGTTTTATTTCTAGACCTGGAATTAGGAATACAAATATACCACAGATATATCTTCACGTTTATGAATATGATTGTGGATTATTGGGTTTTTTTTAAGTCATTGTCCTGTTGATGAATTTTTGCAAGATTATTTCAGGTTATCAAACAGAAGAGTAATAGATCCTACACTGAGATTCCCAAAGAAACTTTCACTAGCTGTGGATCTAGGAAGCATAATTACACAGACTATGGTTTATAGGAAAACTATGATGGCTATTAAGAATCCACTAAACCAGATATGTTAAACTTGCGATGTCGCACGACATATCGGAGCTTTTTCACCATTGCCGGCAATGGGGTGGGCGCGGTTTCTTCATGACGCATCCGGGCATACAGGCCGGCAGTTTGACACCCCTGCTCTAAACTCACCGTGACCAAGGTTTCCTGATCTTATGCCAGATACTTGTTACACTTAGCTGACTTCCTTATCTCCATATCTCCATATCTCCCTATCTATCTATCTATCATCTATCTATCTATCTATCTATCTATCTATCTATCTATCTATCTATCATCCATCCACAGTAGTTCTTTTTGTAAAGTTTAGAGCAGAGTGCAACTCACTATTCCTGTTGTTAATGCCCCCATTTTAGGTTACTCTAGTGTATAATCTTCATAGTGCAACTCACTTCGTTGCAAAAGTTCTCTGGTTTATAAGATTCATTTTGTGTGTGTGTGAAAGAGAATGGACAATTAGCAATGGACCACTAAATAGAGATTATTGTATTTTTGATGGATGATTAAAGAGACTGGGCTGAATTTTAATTTGGTGTTGTTCAGCTGAAATCATGTTAAATGATTTGTTTTTGCAGAATTATTGAGCTGGACAATGGTAAATACTTAAATTATTAAGTTGAAATGCTGGAAATCTTACACTGTAGCATATTTTAATGAAATTGATTCTTTGTCGCTAGAAAGTGCTTTTGCTTTGAAAGGTTGTATAGAAATGCTGAAATAAATAATGGGATTTCATTTCAGTTGAGCAATTTCCCATAGGTGATTAGAGAATCAGCGTCTCTGTTGTTCACAGGCCTGCGGGCAGCTGTTGTAAGTCTGTTTGTTTGTTTTTTCTGGCATGTTTGTTTTTATCTCAATATATTTGATTGCATTTAGGATTCTGTAGGGAAAAATGAAACATTTTTCTTTGGATCCTGCAACTGCTAATTTTGCCAAAGGGAGGGAGGAAGGAAGGAAGGAAGGAAGAAAGGAAGGAAAGAAGGAAATGAAACAAATGCTTGACAGAAAATTAACCTTTAAGAGAAAGCGAGAAAAGTGCATTTTAGATTTTGGAGAAAATGGATAGCTGTGGTAAAAGAACCTTCAATTTCTTTTAAGTGGGCTGCAATATAGTTTTCTAATTTGGTGGGCGGGTCCAGATAGGAAGCTGCATTCAGAATTGATCCAAAGAGCCATGGGTGTCCTGCCTAGGTCTGATTTCACGCATCATGCTAAGCCAGAAAAAGTCTTATTTATTTATGGCTCAAAATAAAACGTAAACCATTCATTATGGCTTAGGCGAATTTCACGGATCCTCTCCTAACGTAGCCCACAGATCGAGGCCTTTGTAACTGGCAAACGAAGTTGATCATCCAAGAAAGAGACCAACCTTCTGACGCTCATTTTAAAAGGGTTATTCTAGAGGGGGATCCTCAGCCTGGGATCCCAGGACAACAAGTGACCCATTAAACCAGGGGTGTCCAACCTTGGCCCCTTTATAACCCGTGGACTTCAACTCCCAGAGTCCCCACGGCTGCCCACCCCTGCATTAAACCAAGGTTCCTGATAGGGCTCTAAAATTTCTCAGAAACTCTGATTGGACGTAGCTGAGACGTAAACAGCCTATGGGAAGGGGGAAAAAGGAGGAAGTATTCAAAGTTGCAGGATCCAATCTGGGTTGGTCACGGGGACCAGAGGTTTAGTCTGCTGAGCTTTCGGACTTGGTGCCGGAGCCCATCCTCAGAGTATTCAAAGTGTGGATTATTTATTTATTTATTTATTTATTTATTTATTTATTTATTTATTTATTTATTTAATTATTTAATTGATTTTATATACCACCCTATTCCCAAAGGACTCAGGGCGGTTTACAGGGCGAGTTAAAACAATACAAATAAGTACACTTTAAAATAGAATTAAATAAGACTAGCCCACAATTAAACAAATTAAAATTAAAATAATTAAAATTAAAATAATTAATTAAAATTAAAATTAAAATTAAAATTAAATTAAAACCCCCTCAGTCCAGACCAGCAAGATCAAACAACCAAGTTTTAAGGTCCCAGCAAAACGAGCAAAGGTCTGTTTTGTTAAACAAAACTTAAATAAATCATGGTTTTTCATGGTTTTTGGATAATACTCTGTAGTTTCTGTCCATTAACCCCAAAGGTAGGTGGCAATTTTTCAGGTTCTTAGGGAACATTAAAAATTGAGGCAGATGCAATTGTTTGCAGACTTAAAGCCTATTTGTGCACTCTGGCTTTGCAATCAAGGACCGCTGAACTCAGGTGAACCTGAGAACTAAAGCTGTTGGTATGGTACTGCTTTTATTAGATCTCAGGGCTGATTCACAATTCTTCTAAAATAGATCCAGGACATTTTGCAGAGCAAGCTGACTGTTGCAATATGAGTTCTGGACTCAGTGCCTTTTGCGGAAATGCTGGCAGCATTAGTGTGCTGGCTCAAAAGAGAGCCCCGTGCATCCCAAAAAATACCCATAAATTTCAGAAAAGGCTGGCCAGAGAAAAACTGAGCCTCCCCTTCCCCATGCAGTAATGCTGATTGATTTCATATGTAAGCTAGATCATCATACCTTAAAGGCTTGTGGTCAACAGCACACGCAGGAGAGTGGTCTGATGCTGTTGGGTTTGTTTTAAAAAGCATTTGGAAATGGGAAAGGAAGATTTCTCTCATACTGAGAGAGCAAACTTTTCTTTATAAAATAAGTGATGCTTGTGTGTAATCCCTAATACTATTTCTTTCCTTCCTTCCTTCCTTCCTTCCTTCCTTCCTTCCTTCCTTCCTTCCTTCCTTCCTTCCTTCCTTCCTTCCTTCCTTCCTTCCTTCCTTGTAAAAATATCCTTAAAAGTCTATTGAGATTCTCATTCATCCAGGTCATGGTTGTCCCAAAGGTGCTACTGGATTTTGTTTTTCCTTGAAGATGTTTTACTTCTCATCCAAGAAGTTTCTGAATGAAGCTTCTTGGATAAGAAGCAAAACCTCTTTAAGGAAAAACAAAGAAAGCGAAATGTCTTCAAGGAAAAACAAAGAATGTCCAGTTGCCTTTTGAAAAAACACCTTTGGAACCTAATGGCCTATAAACTTCACTTTCCAGATTCCTTTCCATTTCTTTACCTCTTCCAAGCTATTACATCCAAGTGAGGTGGGAAGAGGTACCGAAGGCAAGA
Source organism: Vipera ursinii (assembly GCF_947247035.1). Lineage (NCBI taxonomy): Eukaryota > Metazoa > Chordata > Lepidosauria > Squamata > Viperidae > Vipera > Vipera ursinii. Next base: position 21,689,614 of record NC_139520.1, on the reverse strand, counting down.
AGTACAGAAAAAGGGAAGGGGGGGAGGGGGGTCTGTCTGGAATCCGAAAGGGATATTATTTCCATTACTGAATGACTGAATTTTATGAAAAACGTAATATTCTTTCACACGCACTCCTTCATCTTGGTGAGCAAAATGGGACAGGATATAATAAAAGCCATTGGAAAGGCCTCTTGCGCAAGATCCTTCTCCAACACAATAGCCTTTCCTTTCCGTGGGTCCTCCCCTTCTTTCTTATTTTTATGGGCTCCAACTGGCTTCCAAAACACACTGTCTCCCCTTCCTCCTCCCGTCTCTGCCTCCTGATAGGACAGCGGTCCCAAGTCGCCTTTCCATGTCTCTCCGATTTGGCCTCACTCTGCTTGCCTTGCAGACCACGTCCATCCCTCTACATTTTTTCTCACACATTTTTCCTGATACACCCTCAGGCCTGCCAGAGAGGAAAACACTATGGCTGAAAGGGAGCCACTAGGAGGGATCAGACAAACTCTTGGCAGGGTGTGAGAAATAACAGGAACTTGCCGTGACTGCAGGATTAACCTTACACTCTACTGGGCTTCATCAACTCCCATCAGATCCTGTGAATATCACAGTAATTCCAAGAAAGCCGAGGAAAGCAGACATCTGATTGGAAATGCTTTCTCCCTCTTCGTCTACACTGTCCCTCTAGGAATATTTCCATAGCCTTTTTGCTGGCTGTGTCTGACACAATATGGTCTCCCCAGATCCTTCCTTTCAAACATGCTCTTACTTGGACAAGCCACTGTTCCTCCAGAGACCACGATGTACGGGAACACTGGAGTAGGGAAGTCAGGGGCCGCATCGCTGTTTTCTCAGCCAGGAGTGGGAAGCATTTTTATTCTGAATTAATGAGAGTGGGACGGGATTTTCTAGGGCCTGCGTCATGCCCACATCTGTGGCACAATTTCTGTCTGTGTGGCTGGGATCTCCTGCCAAGATGGCACCATTTGAAATGGCCTTTTTCTCTTTTCTGCTGCTCTTTTGTGAAAATAGGCCACGCCACCCACTTGGCTGCCTGACCCCACCAATTGCTGGCATTATTCGGGTGACATGGAAACCCAGCCTCCTAGGACTGGCAGCCACCCTAGAGAAGCACTCGGGAAGCAAAATGGCATCTGAGAACACGGAAGGAAGCCTGGTGAGCTGGAAGGAAGCGCTTCAACCACCAAAGCGACATCCAAGAAAGAAGCTCTCAGACTGGAAGAAGGGGCCAAATCTGAGAGATACGTGTGCAGATTGAGCAGCTTTTTACCCTGGGCTTCTATGGTTCCTCTGGATCAGCTCTACTCCTGCTTCTGAGTTCCAGGCACTGCATAACATATGACCCGCGGGTTGAATCTAGGCTTTCAGAAGACAACAAAGGGATGATGAAACATATTTCAGCCACGCTGTATTAAATCCTTATCTAAAGGGCAAGATAAGGATTTGAAGAATAGCAAGGGTACGTAAGCTGTGCATGGCCATTCAAGAAAGCACACTGCGAACTCTGCTCACACTCAGTGAAGTTGCCAAATCAAACATGAAGAACCTTTCGTGCTATTTAAGCAGCAAGGACTTTATAACCCAACTGACAAGGTGTGTCCACACATTCTGAGAAGCTACAGCAGAGAGTGGGGCAGGACGGAGACACGTCCATGTAATCCACTCCGTGGAGAGGGATGAGAAGTTCACAGGCAAAAGTATTTCTGCTTTTTTTTTTTAATTATCACAGTAAACCTTTGTCTTGAAGAGAAGTAGAGAAACTGAATACCTCATATAAATACAATGCGGCGGGCAGGACATGGAATGTGAAGAATAACAGTATTAAATTTTTACGATATACCAACCCATAGTTCTGTTCAGCCTTTTGAGCAAGTCAGTCCCGCTCTCCATCCCTGTTTTGTTGTCCTTTGGGGCTACATAAAAACGAGGGCCAAAAACATGAGACAGAATTAAGACAGGACTCTTTGGGCCAATCTTCCATTTCACGCTCATCTTTAACATGATTTTTCTGGGATGTTTTTTGAAGCTGATCTATCCCCAAACCCTTCATTTATACCTTTCTCATCTCCCATTAGTACTTTCCATTTCTTTGAGTAGGGAAACGGTTTGGGGTTTTTTCTTGCAGGACTGATGCCTAGATATACTCCAAGGCCCCTATTTTGTTGTGCCTCCAACAAAAGAAATGTTTTACAACGATAAAAATATGTACAATGGAGCAGATTTTCCCTGGAGTTGTTGACCTAATAAAGATCAAAAACACTACATCCACCCCACCCCCCAAGAGGGTCAAGAGAGAAAAAAAAGCTATGAGAAAAAAGAAAAAAAACTTTTGATTAGGCAAATCGTATAATCATCTCCGTTCTTATTTGTTCCAGTGTGTATGTTTTATTTCCAGTATACACTTCCAAGGATGGTTTTAAAAGCCAGTGGAAATGTTTTAACCTTGTTGTAAATATTGCAAAGAAACTAGGTTATGTAAGGAAGAATCTTAGATTTCCTCAGTCACCATTTTTTTCTGGTTTGGAGGATTCTCTCTTAGATTTATTGCCCAAAGGAAGGAGTGGGCCAAGGATACTGGGCATATCTCCATGTATCAGACAGAGATTTTAATCATCAAGAACAGTTTTTCTAAGCTGAGAGAGATGAACTTCGATCGCAAATGTTTGTGGGATCTGGCAAAACTATCAACCCTGTTTCCAGGTTTTAGATTAGTGATAGTTATCTCAACACAACACAAACTGGTTTCAAATTATGAGACAGATCCTACTCTGCAGGACACGCAGAGGCTGTGTCCAAGCTGATGCGGTCCCGTCCCAGTCTAATCAGCTGGACAGAGGTTAGTAATGAGAGATGACAGGAAACAACATGAAAAGAGCTTGACAACATGGTTGAACTAGACTGTATCCAAGAATGACACAGCTCCTTACCACAACACACTGACTGAACGAGGAAAAACAGTCAGACCAGCAAGGAAGCTTCATAATAATGGAGCCCCCCCCAGCCCCCCAAAAATCACCTTCTACACTAGCGGATCTCCAAAGGGGTCTTTGGAATTTGTCCTTCTCAATGTGGTCACAGCCAGTTCTAGCAAAGTCTTGTGCTGATAAACAAGGTCATGTTTTATGATACAGGAACATTAAATGGGCCCCTCCGATATCAAACCCAGCATTGACTTACAATGCGAATAATTGACAGGCACGACCCAAATGAATTGGCTAACCAGAGGCAAATAAAATTAAGAATTATTAATAAAAGATTAGTAAAAGAAGGTTCCTGCTGAGCTATTTTGCCCCCTTAATTGATCCATGCAGTTGATAAGGTGGCAGCTGGAGTTGTTTCTGAAGTTCAGTCCCAAACCAGGCAGGCTATTTGCTTTAGGAACTCTTAAAAATGGCTTCGCGGGTGAACACCCAGGGACTGCTAATAAAATACAATGTAGAAACGGCTTACTTGCAAAGTACAAATATTAGCACAACTTTAGTGCTGCAATCCTGACTTGAAAAAATATTGTTTTAGAGAAAATGTTTGAATTTCCATGGGCCCAATTGCTACCACAGCCTGAGATGCTAGGCTTACGGCAGGCTTCCAAGACAGATAACTTGCCAGTTTCTGCAGCCCCAGCCGTGTGGAGGGGGACAAGAGGGGGGACGAAGAGAACCCCCACTTTTTCTGCCCAAAAGTTCCCTTTCCCCCATACACTGAGCAAACATGCAAGCGTGCATTTGAGTCGTGATCCATTTCTTGGAGGAAGTGGGCAGAAGTAGCCTTTGTCTCCATTCTGACCGTGGTAAGAAAATAGAAGTAAATAAAGGTAAAGGTTCTTGTCTAGTCATGGACAACTCTAGTGGACGGTGCTCACCTCTGTTTTTTAGCCGAGGGAGCTAGCATTGTCTGAGGATGCTTCTGTGGTCATGTGGCCAGCATGACTATGCACCAAGGTCCATAGAAAGCTCTTACCTGCCCACCCAAGTGGTATCTATTTATCTACTCGCATTTGCATGCTTTGGAACTGCTAGGTGGCAGAAGCTGGGGCATGGAACAGGAGCTCACCCCATCGTATGGCGCTTGGTTCTTGAACCCGGGCTTCCAACTGACGAGCTCAGTGTCTTTAACCGCTGAGCCACCATGCCCCCATAGTCTTAAATAGAATATTAAATGGGAGAAAAAAATCAATACCTCACCCAGTGCCATTGCACTGGAGAAGCCAAGTGCATTCCTCATATCTAAACAGGTTCCATGATGGACCTTTGGCTTCCCTTGATTGCCTGTGCAGCTCCATCCATTGAGATTCCTTCTTTGCTGGGATGCTTTAGAGATAAGGGCAGATCTTGAGCATGTGGCCTTTTTGCAACCGCAGAACACCCCAAATGGACGTGATCAAAGGAGTTCGAAAAGGGAAAAGCAAATCGCAGAGAAACACAAGCTACATGGGAATGACCTCATCTATGTTTGACTCTGCTCCTGACCACTGCTGACATTTATCCCTCGGAGAATGCAGCCCTTGAATGTAAACATTTTTCTCACTACTTCCCTACGGTTGTTGCAGCTAACCCTGCTTAACTACAAGCAGGTGGGTTTTGCGGGCCTAGGAATGAAAGGATGTGTGGCTGTGGTGACACTCTGCTGGATCTTCTTGACTCTAGGAACGGACCTTGCTCTAACCTTATGTGCACTCCAGTGATAAATCACAAGCAACTTGATAGTCATAAGAGTATTCAACCTGGGCATTTTTCTTTAAAATCCAGCCTGTGATTTTCAAAAAGCCAATTTTTGCAATATCAAATAAAATATGGAGCTGCCCCTTTCATCTTTGCTTATTCCAGGAGGATAGCAAACCCAGCTGGATCTCAGACTGTCATTAAAAAAAAAAGTTTTACAGCCAGGCAGCCAAATGTCTAAAAATAAAGGAAGAGTTTGCCGCTGGAGGATAATTTTTAGGATCCTGCAATGGGTAGCAGCTTTAGAAAAACAATCTGTGAAGAAAAATAATGCTTGGACTGAGGACCACACAGTTATTGTAAAGCAGCAGTTTGCTTTTTCCCAAATGTAATGCAAACTGGCTCCCATGAATATCTGTTGTGTAAGAGTCCCACGCTGTCAAATGCTGTTTGTTTCGATAACTCAAGTCCACATTCCAATGGCTACCAACAGTATATATTTGCTGCTGTCATACAAGTAAATATATTAATAAAGAAAGCTAACTTTAAAATACAGTTCACAGGTTCCAGAATTACCTTGATTCAGAGCCCAAAACTTTCTCCAGTATACATATGGAACTGCTGTACAGGGGGTCCACCCAAAAGATGCTTCCACTAAAAACAACATTCAAAGAATTGGGGGCCGTTACTGAGGTGACATGATTGGGCTGGACAGTGAGGTGCTTTCAGATATTTTAACTGTAAGTCACAGTGTGTGTGTAATGTCACTGATCTGTAAATTAGTATCTCTCTCTCTCTCTCTTGAAAGCTCAGATTAATTACACAGAACTGCCTGATTCACGTGGATTCAGGCTCTAGGCTTCTGTAGGGAGTGGAAGAGCAGATTTATGCTGCAAACCTGTATTCTCTATCAAACTGATAATAGATGCTCCCTCCGGCTGCTGGAGCATTCATATTTCCTAATTTGGAAAACTTTATGATAAAGATATCCTTAAGGCATGGTTTCCAGGGTATCTGAGGAGTCATTTCTCCCCATTGGAACTAGCTCACCCCATTCATTCCAGGGGAATAAGCCTACTTTTGATCCTGTCTGCCAAAGAATCTCGGCAGGCAGGATCCAGGAGACGAGGCTGTTCTGCTGTGGCCCCGGCCCTCGGGAATATTCTCCCGCTGGAGGCGAGGTCTGCCCTGACATTCCTGCCCTTCCAGAAAAGCCTGAAAACTTGGCTCTGCCCCCTGGCCTGGGTCTGCTATGATGGGGGTGGCTGATGGGGTTGACAAGATCCTTGTCCCAAGGCCTCCCATCGTCTTGGTTTTTAGTTTTTCTATTTTCCTGTTTTTTTAAAAAAAATTGTTGAATTGCCTTGAATTGCCTTTTCTACTTTTGATTATATTGTCCCAAAGTCACTATGTCAAGTGAGATGGGGCGGCATAAAATAAACAAACTGTCTGGAGCAATGGATGGTCATCATGGAAGACATCTGATGGCGAGTTTATAGCGTTGTAATAGTCTACTTTCCAGCTGGAGGATGGTAACTGTTGAACCCAGGTCAATAGGCAACAGCTGTGAGAGGGACAAAGGAATACAAATGACAGTGCTCTTCCACTCCAATTTTTGTAAAAAGAGGCTTCATGTAATCATTTCCTACAGTGGCCAAGCTGCTCCATCCCAAAAGTAATCTTGGCCCCCACAGGTGCTCGATTTTTGTTGGTCAAACTTTTGTAGTTTATGACAGGAAGTCTCAAGAAAACTTCCTTCCTAAGTTTACTGAAATGCATCCAAGACAAATTTGTTTTATTTCAAGGCAACCATCTAAACAGCACTACAAAAGAGGGCTCTGTCTCAATATGTAGAGAGTCGCGTTGCATCAACACGTAAACTTTCGCAGCACTCCAGACAAAATATTCAAAACTACGAATGTGAAAGCACGGTGCAGTTTTTTTGCTTCACTTTTTTCACGGGTAAAGCGATGGAAAATCTGGCAGAATAGGGAAAATGCTCTCAAGCAGCCAAGCACACACTTGGTGTGCAGAGGCTCCGGGTTCAGTCCAAGGGTATGCAGGGAAAAGGATCAGGCAAGAGAGATGGAAAATCTGTGCTGGAGCTGCAAAAGCCATCGCCAGTCAAAAAAATACAACTTTCAGGGCGGAACCCTGAGCTAAATGGAGAAATAATCTGAAGAGCCCATTTGTCTTCATCAAAGCATCCTAAGCATCACTCAACTATTCCTGCCCACCGTCTATTTCTGATAATTTTGTCTACCCCAGTGTTTCTCAACCTTGGCAACTTTAAGATGGGTGGACTTCAACTCCCAGAATTCCCCAGCCAGTGCACAAGCTCCCTTCTACTGATCTGATCCAGACAATACATTCAGTGATGGGTGAACCATGAGAAGAGATTATGGTTGGCTTCATGCAGGCCATACGCTACGCCATCCTGGAGAAAGAGCTACGATGCCTACAAATTTTGGAAACCTTTAGACAGAACAATGCAGAGGAGAAGCTGGCTGTTGCTGAAATTCTTCAAAACTAGTGTAGCATCTTCATGCCATTCCAAGTAGACCCAAAGGTGCTTTTTTTCCAAAAGGCAACTGGACTTCCCTGGTTTTTCCCTTTGAAAACATTTCACTTCTCATCCAAGAAGCTTCTTCAGTTCTCGTGGGGAATGGAAGGGTTTATGTCCTTTGCAGTCATCTCCTCTGAAGGTGGGTGTTAGCTCTCTGAGAGTCTTTGAGGCCACTTGGGGGTTTACCTGTATCCTCAGAGTCACCTGAATCGATGGGTGTGGAAAAGTTCTTCAGTCAGAACTGAAGAAGCTTCTTGGATGAGAAGCGAAACCTTTTCAAGGAAACCCCCGCAAAAAACTCCTGTTGCCTTTTGGAAAAAAGCACCTTTGGGACAATCATGAAACTGGATGATTGAGAATCTCCATAAACATTTTAATTAAACTGTCATCAAACAGTCAACTAAAACATGACAGGAGTTTAAAAAATAAAATGGGGCTGGAGGTTTTTGGTTTCCTTTTATACAGAAATATTTTCAAAATGTTATAGAAGCACTAGGAGGAGAAGAGAGGAAGAGACATTGAAATGATTTATAAAATGTTCATTATTAAGTACGCTACGTAGGAATGAAATAAGCACTGTTCTGCAAGAAAAAGAATGTTGTCGCTTTGCCCTCTTTTGGCAGAGAAATAATTTTAATACACAGAAATATTTTTTTTAAAAAAATGAACAAATAAACAACAGTACATCAATTAATATAATCCTAGTATGTCTAGCTTGGCAAACAGCTGAAAACTGATGCCCATCTTTCCTCTCAAGACAAATGTGTTCCTCATTTGCAGAATGTTCTATTATATTTTAATTAACAAGAAAACATTTCCCATGTCTCAAACAACCTCCCCTGCTTTAAAAAAAATCCCAATTATTTCATGAGAAGTATTATCCCTCGAGTTTCTTGGATGTTCCAATCAGTTTCAGGGTTTGTCGACTTTGGAAATTAAAAAGGTGAAAGAAATTAATTGGAATATGTATGCTTTTATTGGCTTTGAAGAAAGCCGCACAGTCTTTTAGCCAACGAGGTCAGTTGCTAGTCCCATGACCACTTGAGACTGTAACCACCATAACCTTGCATTTGCTGCACGTCAATACGGATCAACAAATCAGAGACTAATCCTAGATAAATTTAAAAAAAGCCTGCCTTCCTTCTTCCATAGCTTTCCTTTTCTCTTTCCCTCTTTCTTTAATGCCTTCCTTCCTCAGACTTGTCTCTCCCCTCCCTCCCTTCCTGTGCACTTGTCATGTGCATCTGTTCTGCCATTCCTCACTGAAATTTTTCCACTGTATCACACAGAATCACAGAATAACATGCTATATAATAACACAGGCAATGCTGCATGACGCACCCAAAATATCATAAAGTCGTAAGTTGTGTGGGATTTTCTATACGAATGGTTGGGAAGTAGCAAAATTAGCCCAATTATCTTAGCACTGAAGCCTATCTTAAATCGTCACCATGAGCATCCTCAAAATCCAGACGCCCTGGCACAACAGCAACAAAAATGTGGCAATTGGGATTTGGGCCCCTGTAGAAGCCACATCAAACATTAAAGGAGCACAAGACAATGGCAAAAGCAGAGAATCCGAAAGCCAACCGAAAAGCCTCGTTCAGGCCAGGGGTTCTTCACTGGTTACCTGCTAAGCCATTTCCAGGATCTAAAACGTAAATCAAGAAAAACTCATAGAAGGAGAGATTCAGGTGCTCACTCCGCCTTCCTGCTATATCAGTAAAGCAGCAGCCAATGGATGGGTCCACCTGCACAGGTCAGATACGGGCAAAGCATCGGTGCTGTTAGACGAGTGCTAAGCAACCCCACGGTGGTACAATTCATAACAGTTTAGGGAAATAATTGGATGTGCCTCTGCCTCTTGGAAGCAATCCCAGCCTGAAAAGATTAGAGTGCAACGTGTGCTCGGGTGCTTTCTCATGTGAAGAAAGTAGGGAAAGAGGACAGCCAGGCCAGAATCGCTAAAAAGCATGGGAAAGTACGGGGTCAGCTGCAAAGGGAGTTAAAAAAGGGAGGGGGAGATCCAGAAGTTGAGGGGTTTCAGTCTTTGGGCAAAAAGGAGAGGAGCTGCACCTCATTACTTAAAAGTGTGGAGGGTAATGATCATCTGATCCTCGCAAATGATTAACGTTTAAGAATGAGAAAATCCTGCCAGCACACACAAAAGATTGCTTAGAGATTTCCCAAGAAAAATACAAACGGACAGTTTTTATTACAAGAGGGGAGCTTTTATTACACGCACACATTTGATGGAACCTGGGCCGAGAAAAGCACTTTGGAAAGCAAAGAAAATGATTTTCCATTCATTTAAAAGATTATTGTGCCTTATCACATCTTGCCTTATTAAGTCCACGGCGATATTAAAACAAGGTTTGAGCGAACAAAGAACAGAACAGACTTCATAGGAAGAAGAGAGCTTCAAAGTACTGTTAATATTCCTGGTTGTGTGAACGGGATTTCTACGGACCGATACGCCCGCTCAGTACAATGCCCCTAAAATGACAAACAAATTAGCAAGCGATTATCCCTCTCCAAAAAGTTACTTATTCTGCCACTCCGGAATATTCCGTGCGCTTTGGCACTCAGGAAGCTCACCCAATTAAGCCATCTGAAAGATAGCAAAAGCGCTTAGACTTATATGCCACTTCACGCTACTTTACAGCCCTCTCTAAGCAGTTTACAGAGCCAGCAAATGCCCCCCAACAATCTGGGCCCTCATTTTACCGACTTCAGAAGGATGGAGTCAACCTTGAGCCGGAGAGACTCAAACTGCCGAACTGCTGACAGTTGGCAGTCGGCAGAATTAACCTGCAATGCTGCATTCTAACCACTGCGCCACCACAGCTCCTTAGATAGAGAGCAGTGAACGCTTTCTGTGGAACTAGCTATGTGCATCTAGGAGAGTTTCTGCAGGGCACGTGGAAGAATGCAGGAAGTTTTCTTGTTCATTAAAAACAAAATCTGTCCCATACGTACATATCTCAAAAGAAATGTGGAAGATTAGACATCTTTGCCTTGGGGTAAAAGATACTTTAGTAAAAAATATTTGAGGTGACACCACAATGAATTATGGCTTGGTTCTGCCTTCCTAGAAGGCTGGGGCTGGGTAACCTTTGAAGCACAGACTTCGCCAGTTAGAAAATGTAGTGACTGTATTTTAACATCTTTCTGGCATCAAAAAGTTACCAAGAAATGAAAGTAGGAAGGTTATATAGGGAGAAAGAATGAAAACAAAAATCATAGTTTCTCAAAACATGGTTCCATCGTGTTTATTTGGAAGTATTAAGATGTAATTAAGACTGGGGATGGGCTTAAAGGTTAATAAGATTACAGTAGTGACTGCGATTTTTCACTTTGTGAAAAAGTGTTACGAACATTTAAATGAGAACCTCTTGGTGATTTTTAAGCCATCAAGGGGACTGATGGGATTACACTGCCAATCAGGTCTCAAAGAGCAATAGAAAGACTCTGTCATACAAATCCTTAATCCTCATTGCAAAGGTTTCAGTAGAAGAAAAACCAAGCAGTAAGGACAATAGGGTGGTTATCATAAAAACAGAAGGCAACTGTTGATCTCTGGAACCAGAAGTATCTATTCCATCTAAAAAAAAAAGTCCCCTCTTTAATACGTGTCAGCCTATTTACCGCTTAACACCCTCGCCATCTTAGACCAACGACCACGTTAGCTGAGGCTGATGGGTGAAGATCAACCGTATCCACCAAGACCTGCTTGTAGTACTACTGATACTAATTTCTATGCTTTGGCACTTAAAAAAAAGAACAACTTTTGGATTTCCAGTGTATAATATTTAGTGGCTCACTTTGTTGTTCTTCTAACCATCTTGTTTGTTTCTGAGTCTCGATTATTTAAAGCAGATGTTCTGAAACAGTGCACGGCGTAGCTGCTGCAGAAGTGTAACACAAAAGAGAGACACCATCTCTGTGTCTGTTGTGGTGGGAAAAATCCCCTTCTAAAGGCCTCTGTCCTTTTAATATGAGTTAGCGTACCCCAAAAGATCAGAAGAGGTCCAGGATTTGTCTTCCTAATTACCTCTGCCTTTTCCCCAAATCTCAAACAGTGTCCCCACCAAAGATTTTTTCCCCCAGCAGTGTCCTCAGTTGGACCGAGAGACCTCATGTCTATCTCATACCCAAATATTGGGTCCAGAGGCCCGAGATGAAGCATAAGAAATATTATCATTTGATTACACTGCAGAGGGTCAAGATATTATTATTACCCCTCTATCTGGATAGGAAACCAAACATACGCGGTGCGAAAAGAGAATGAAAGCCACTATTATTTGCATATTGAGCAACATCACTATTTTCTTAAAAACACTGTTAGCTGAAGAGGTATGCTATTCTTTTTCTTAACTGCCCCATTAAGAAGGCATTTGGACAGATATATTTAATATATTGGTTCTTGGCTGAATTTTCTTCTGGTGACTGTTGGCATGAGTGCATTCCACCAACACTGCCATATTAAAAGATGTTTAAGTTTTCCAGTTTGGGGAAATGGTTGCCTACACGCTACCGAAATGTGGGATCTGTAAGAGGACACCCATTTTTAGGACATAAAAACAGAATGACGTATTCTTATAATTCTTGGACGCTTATCCTCCTGAACACTCACTGCTAGAACCTTCCATATACATGTTCCTCCAACTTCATTATTTATAAGTGATTTTTAAACTGCAAAGTTTGAACTGTTTAAGCCCTGTAACCTAACACTTTTCTGAAAGCCCATGGATGTTTTTGAGTGTCTCACAGGACTGGAGGTCAAGATTACCTCACTGGACAGAGGAAAAAAAGCAGAACGCTGTAGCTGAATAGAGCCGTCTAATCAGATACTCTCTGGTTGAAGAAGTTTGGGGTGGAGTGTGCTGATCTTGAATTAAATAAGGATAAACACAGAGTGTCCTTGCGCCAAGGATCTCCACAAGGAGGCTGCTACGTTCATATATCACTGGGGCTTTTTGTAAAAAAATTCCTGTAGGATGTTCGATTTAAATCTGATAGCCGTACACTATTGCACAAGCAGAAGAATAAAACAGATATTTGTGTCCAGAAAGCAATTTCAATCACAAGAAAGAAGTCTGGTTGCTTTTTTCTTTCTTTCTGAACCCAAAAACTATTCCGAGTCCATGCACTATTTAAACTTTTATCAGTCCTTTGCATCAGCCAAATCAGATTTCAAAAACGCTGAAGCTGGAGTGGGGTTCCCTCCCCCCAGCACTGCCACAAGCCCTTGACTCAGGGTCACGCCAGATCTCAACTGGACTCCAATCAATTTGATGGATTCTGACAATACTAATAAAAGGCAACATACAAGTTGGAAGGAAGAACACGGATCCATGTCATGGAAAACTCAGACTGAAGTCGGGCTGGAAGGAGATTTCCCATGAAAAATTGGACCTCTGCGTAAACAGGCACGTCTGCCTCTTGGCATGAGCTAATTAGAAATAAACACAGATTAAAATGAGTTGTGCGGTGATGGGGATATCAGCAACCTTTGGTGGGGGGAGGCCTTGGGGTGGTTAGTTTGGTTGTTATTTTTTCGTTTGCCTTTCCCTAAAATGCAGATTGTCCTGTAACCAGAAGTGAACAGGGATGTTCCCGACTGAGTGGTGAGGTCACTAGAACACACTGCAAGCAGTCATTGACTTACGACCACGATTGAGCCCAAAGCCTCTGTTGCTAAGCAAGACAGTTGTTAAGTGAGTTTTCCTCCATTTTATGACTTCTCTCACCATGGTTGTTAACTGAATCACTGTAGTTGTTAAGTTGGTAACACGGTCATTGAGTGAATCTGGTTTCCCCATTGACTTTGCTTGTCAGAAGGTCGCAAAAGGAGATCACATGACCTCCCCCCCCCCGGGACATGACAGCTGTCATAAATAGCCAAGGTTCCAACAGAGGATACGGCTGTTAGGCTTGGTGCCACTTATTTCATTTATTCAAGGGTGGCCACCCATCTCGAACAAAATCAATGAAAACCAATTAGAAACCCAGTATAGATAAGTGCTCGACGTACCACCATAATGAAGCCTGTCCATTACGGTCGTATGTCATCAGTTGGGTCACTCATGTGACCAATATGATTTTACAGCCTTAAACTAAAGCTGGCGGTTGCTTCTTACATTGAGGTTTTGCCGAAAACCAGAAGTAGGTAATGAGTAAAATGCAGACATTTCTGAAAATCCCTCCATATTTCTCAACCTCGGCAACTTGAAGAGGGATTTAGACTCCCAGAATTCCCCAGCCAGTACGCTGCTTGGGGAATTCTGGGGGTTGAAGTCCGCCCTTCCTCAAGTTGCCGAGGTTGACAAACACGGCTTTAGAGGAAAAGAGCTGGAGGAGGAAAAAGAGCGGGAAATCAGAAGAGAGAAGAAAGCAGGCAGTGAGAACAAAATCTCTGAGGATCTACCGCTATTGCCAAAATCAAGCCCCTCCCGTCATTCCGTGGACTCTCGTCATCTCTATTAGTTCAAACAGAAAGTTTAATTATTTCTACATTTCGGTCTTCCTATTAAACATGGACCGAAACACGGAACGTCAAGCTAATAGAACCCATGTGGAGAGTTCCTCTGTCACCGCCCTGGTCTAGCATGCCAGAAAAACAAGACATCAGTCCAACAGAGTCACCCAGACACAACATTCAAGGAGGCAAAGGCAAGGCTGAAGAAAGAGCCACAGGTGATAGACTACGACAGACTGCGGCATTTGGAGACTCTTGGGAAGGCTGACGCTGGGGGCAGATGCATGAAGAAAGCCAGATTGGTCCCGGCTAGGAACCGGGAGACTGGGAATTCTAGTCCCCCCCCCTTAGGCATAAAAGCCAGCTGGGTGACTTTGGGTCAGTCACTCTCTCTCCCAGCCCAACTCACCTCACAGCGTTGTGACTGTGGGGAAAATAAGAGGAAGGTATGTTGGATGTGTCCTCTGCCTTATTTGTAAAAATCATACAGGTAGAATATAAATAAACAAATTTAAGATACTTTAACAAACCTAAAGTACATCATAACTGATGTACAATCTTAAGACAAGAAGGCAGAAAAGAGACATCCCCAGATAGTCTTTGGAGAAAAAGTGGACTCCTCACCACCAGATGCTGTTGGCCATCAGGATTGGGGTAGATGTTGGAATGAAACCTAGAGGTCAACTGCTTTTAAAGCAAAGGGGCCTGCCCACCCTGGAAGAGTGGGGTCCGAGCATAAGCAAAGGGTCTTCCGATCCACAATCCGAACCATATCCCCATATGTCTAAGAGAGAAAGTGTCTATAGTTCCTGGGAGGTGGTGGAAAATGTCTCTTTCTCACAGTGCTTAAGTCGAATGCCTGCTATCCACCAACGTCTCCATGTCTGCACATCTCTGTCCACGCCGACAGTGTCAGATAAGAAAAGAGCAATGTAACACAATGACAAAGAAGCCAAAACTCCATGAAATTTAAGGTAAACACACACAAGGATATTATATAAGCATGTTTGCCAGAAAATCAGCTTCTCATAACCCTTCCCAAAATTAAAAAAAGGTTCTATTCTGCCCAGTTTTAGGAAATTGCAAGAATCAGATGGTTTGCATTAACCAATGGCAGCAGAGCTGAAACTTTAAGAGCAGCGCAAGAGCCCTACCTGGCCGTCTTGCCCAACGTGAACCTGGTGGATCTGCAAGTTACCCTGTGAAAGAAAGAAACGTATTTATTTAGTTGATGTAACTGAAGAAGCTTCTTGGATGAGAAGTAAAATGTCTTCCAAAAAAAAAAAAGCAAGAAAGTCCAGTTGCCTTTTGGAAAAGTACCTTCCGTAGACACTCATTTAATGCAAGTGATTTTTTTTACCCAAAACAAGAGTTCTGCTCCTATGAAGAAAATTATGCTTTTGCAACGTTAATTAGAGCTGTGTTGGGGTATTCAAGACAACTCTCCAATTCTCTCTTTCTTTCTCTTTCTATGCCAAGACTTTTAGCAAGGAGAAAAAGGACAGGGCTTCTACTGCCTCTGAATATGAAGGGGCTGCTGTAGATAACATTTAAAACTTGCTAAACAATAAACAGGACAAGCTTTTCACATGCTAGCCATGTATCCTATCTGCAGATGTGGAGACATTCCTGAATTTAAAATCTCTCTCAGCCTAAAATTAGCAGAGCAACAGGGTATCCTTTTGGCCATTCCAGAGTCCAACTTTCTGAATGGGTAAAACGTCTGCAAACTTTAAAGTTGGTATGTCCATTGTGGATCTTTTCCTTTAACTTGCAGGCAAACAAAAACTGCATTAAGGAACAACAAAGGTGTCAGTTCTTGGAGAACTTTCTGAATCTAGAAGTATGAAGAACGCAGGGGAAAAAATCCATTTCATTGTAATATCTCTCCAAAACCTGAGTAACAGAAAAATTAATTTCACCTAAAGAATATTCACACAGAAGATAAAATTTGCTATAAACATGAGGCTGTCAACAACTACTTTGGCTCCATCCAAGAGACTATAAATTGGAATTAGCTCCTATCCAGATGTTATCTATCTAAGCTGGATAAAAGATGGACCTGATCCTGCTTCCCTTCACATCCAAGGTTACTCCCTCTGAAGTCATAGGGGTGTGCAAACACAGTCGTTTCTTCCTGCAGTTTGCATTCCTTGTGTTTGTCTTTCCTTAACACCAGGAGATCCTCAGTCACTCTGGTTAGTTTGTCCACCACCTCAGGCAGAGTTTGAAATTGTGTGGCATGAGGGCTTGTTCCGACATTTCTTATTCTCCTGCTTTATCTTTATAAACAAAACACACACACTAGCTTCCAGACAGAAACTCAGGTAGTCCTCAAGTTACTGATTCAATTTTACGACCGTTTTACCGTGGTCGTTAATTGGGTTGTAGTAGTTGTTCAGCAAGCCACACGGTTGCAAGTGCAAACCTATTTTATCCACAAGGCATCTTTTGACTTTTTTTGCGGCGAAAGGGCAAAAACAATTGCAAAATGTGATCGCGTGAATGTGGGACACTGCAACCGGTTGTAAATGAGAGCTTATTGCCAAATGCCCAAAACGCAATCACATAACCACGGAGGGTGATGTGAAAATTGTAACTTCAAGGGCAGGTTGTAACTTTTTTTTGAGTCTGTCGTAACTTCAAACGGTCATTAAGCTAGGTCAAGGACTGCCTGTAATATAGTTCAGCAGAAATAATACATTTAAGCAACAAAGCATGCCCGCTACTCATTATAAAATGTGCATAGCTCAATAGATCAGCATGGATCTGACACATAGTCCAACATCCTACTTCAATTTAAAATCAGTGAGGAACTACAGGTGCATTTGAACAGGAGGGCACTGCTCTTCCTCACAGCGTTACACATTCCGCTTAATGCTTCTTGTCCTTTCCAGCCACATGGAAGAGAAAGGACTCTAGATCACGTTTTCTCCTTCCAGATAGTCTGTTGAAGGCTCACCTCGCTGTCTTGCGTGATCTGGACCTGCTCTCCTTGTGGCACCTGGGCTATGTGGAGATGACCCTGTGGGATCCATGAATTTAAAAAAGAAAGAAAGAAAGAAGAAACATGAGAAGCATTAGTCAAAACCTTAGGAATACTGCCAGCTTAAAACAATAATGCTCAGTGGTGGAAGAAGCAGGCACAAAGAAATCAGCATTTCTTGCTAAAAGAGAAGGAAAGCTCACTTCAGGGAGGTACACAACTAACTTTGTTTACTTTTTATTCTTTTTTTTATTTTATTTTTTACTGTTCTCAGTATCCAGGGATTTTCTAACTCTGGTGGTAACAGGAAAAGTATAATTAACATGTTTGTTGAAAGCTATAGTTGTCCTCCTGCTCTACTGCTGGGAAAATATCCACTTGGATATAGCTTGAACCTTCCTTATTCTCCTGAAAAGAAGGATGAAAAGAAGGACTAGGGGTGACATGACGGCCGTTTTCTAGTATCTCAGGGGCTGCCGCAAAGAAGAGAAGGACAAGCACCAGAGGGCAGGACAAGAAGCAACAGATGGAAACTGATCAAGGAGAGAACCAGTGTAGAAATAAGGAGAAATTTCCTGACAGCGAGAACAATTAATCAGTGGAACAGGTTGCCTTCAGAAGTTGTGGGTGCTCCAGCACTGGAGGTTTTCAAGAAGAGAGAAGGCATCCATTTGTCGAAAATGGCATAGGGTCTTCTCCTGCTTGAGGGGGGGGGTTGGACTAGAAGATCTCCAAGGTCCCTTCCAACTCTTGTTATTCTCTTATCCCTACCCAAAGCGTTATGTTCTTCAGGGCAGCCTATCTGCAGAAGCACCAATTGCATTCATGTTCAGGGTTTCCATCGGGCGCTTTAGACAAGTTCTGCTACAGGTGGATTTAACCTAAAGTCGACTTTGCTTTTTTTGCGGCAGGGGCTGTTTTGAAAAACAAGACGCCCCTGAAATTCGGACACACTACCCTCTTCTCTCAGATTTTAGTCTAGTGCTGAGCTCAAAACAGCCCCAGTCCTCAGATCTTTCAGTCAATCAGCTAGAAGGGATCTTGGAGGTCTTCTAGTCTAACCCCCTGCTCAAGTAGGAGACCCTCTACCATTGTAAAAACCTCCAGTTGATGAAGCCCCCACAACTTCTGGAGGCAAGCCGTTCCACTGGTTAATTGTCCTGACTGTCGGGTAGTTTCTCCTTAATTCCAGCTTGCTTCTCTCCTTGATGACTTTCCATCCATTGTTTCTTGTCTTGCCTTCTGGTGCTCTGGAGAATAAGTTGACCCCCCTCTTCTTTGGGGCAGCCCCTCAAATACCGGAATAGTGCTATCGTGCCAGATCTTTTTCTCTGCTGGCTGTGTCCAGTTGAGGTTTCTATGCTATATTGTGGAGAGGCGCGCAAAGCCATTCAGGAGAGCAACATTCTTCCACTTGGGTGGAGAAGACAGTTCCCTGAGAAAAGATAAGCTTTTCTCTGCCGGTGAATCATCCTCGCTTTGCAGCTGATCCTGAGGGAAGTTGTGCCAACTGATGAAAGCAGAGAATTGCGCCTGGATGGCTTAATAAGAAGGATGTGATAAGATCGCTGAGTGGCACAACTGCTGCCTGATTGAAAAAGGGGGGGGGAAATGGTCAAGGGAAGTGGGGGGAAAAATTACACCAATTTGACTAAGAAGAATTCTTTTGGGCTCATTTTGTGCTGCTGGGTAGGAGCCCAAGATTAAATGTATCCATGCGGAAGTCTGTCAAAGGCCTTCTTTTTCTTATAAAGCACTAAAAATTTCACATGAATTTCAAAGACATACTGATCCTCCTATTTTAAATAGTTTCATTTCCTTTGGAAGGAAACTGTCTATTTATAGCGGCGAAACAGCAGGACCAAATATCCAAATGACAATAAGACCACAGAGCCAATCCTGGCTGCAATTATAAGCAAGTTGCCTTCCCTTCCAAATACCAAATCTTCATCGGCTTTTAGAGAAAAGTTGGCGAAATGACCTGCTTTGGTTAAAAAAAGGGATTGTGCTGTTTGCAAATTAAGGGGACTCTTTGAGAACAGCCAGAAAAGGCAAGTTCTTCTATCTATGTGTCCCTTTGCATCCCATAAACACATAAGTTCCACATACAGAAGCTGAACCACCTGCAATTTAAAACATGAAATATTAAATGGGAAAACATAACCCCAAAACCCGTACTAAATAGGAATTGCTGTGCAACAGCAGTGGGAAAGAGTCTGCCCAGATTGTTGGATGCAAGGTAGGAAGCAAATAAATTTCATAAATAAATGATAAATAACAAGAGTCATTGTTGTATCTTTATTATGCCGGACTTTCCAGATGTGTCTAGTTGGTTACTGGTTGTCTTGCCAGCTGCTGCATTGCTATGGGACACAGAAAGCCAAAATAGGTGAGTCTTTTCCCTTGGTTTCACCTGATATATCATTAATGTTCTTAGATTTTTTTTCCCTTTTATCTCTCCACCCAAGAAAGCTCTGGAAAGCTTCTCTGTCTGCTTGGCATAGATATGGAACAGAAGCACGATTGAAGTAATCAAGAAGTGATCTTACCCAGACTTTGAAGGGGAATGGATTAAAAATAGGTCCTGGGCTGTGACAAAAAGCCTAGTTTGAGTTTTGTCGGTTGTCTTGGGCAGATAGAAAAGGTCTAAATCAAGTAATTTTCAAAAGGAATCCTTCATATGCACAAGTGGAGATGTGGATGAATGATACTGCCTTGAATTTTAAGACAAGCTAATCTTGTTTGCAACCGATCAAGAACTTTTGGGTTACGGACCCCAATTCCAGCATTTCCATGCCCTACCGGGAGGATCCTTTAAAAAAAGCCTGAGTAACAGCTGAAGTGCCACACTTCATGTTTAAACTTCCTGTCTTCTGTATCTTTTTGGGTCAAAGTGTTAACTTTACTTAAACTTTTTAAAGAAAAGAATTTAATGCCAATGTTTATAAACTGGGCTTATATACACAAATTTAACCAAATACACATGGAAGAAATTCAGCCAACAGATGTCAAAAAATTCTTCAGAAAGCACTTTGGGGAAAATGAAGGCAAATGGATTGCCAGTATCACTAGGGAGAGACTTATGTATAATCCATCAAGACTGCATCCTGCACGGGATGGGACAATGGAAAGCAATGATCGGCATGCAAATTCATGCGTGCATATACGATGACTGCAGAGACTAACTTCAATGATATATTTTTACATGCACACACACAGATCAAGGACCACACCAGAAAACTGATTTTTTCCAAAACACATGTGGACATGCCTTAATTACATAAACCTTAGGAAATCATATTTTGGGAACAAAGGAAAAACTAAGTCTAAACTGCGTGAGCCTAAAGCAGCAGTAGAGCACAGAAGAGACAGTCAAGAATGAATACTTACTACTTGAACTTGGCCGTCCTCTCCTATCTGGTGAATCTGGACTTGCTGGGCGTTGGCCAAAGCATAATGAAGCGCCTGTGGTTGGTTGGCCTGAATTTCATTTGGGGCCGACACTGTGCTTTGCGTGCTCTCTAGAAAACAAAGAGAAGTTCACGGGGTTTATCACAAAGCTCCCCACCTCGGGTAACACCCAACGTCCAGATTAGATTTCTGCAACTTGAAGCATTCTGAGAAGAGAAGTCTGCCCAGGACTGGAGAACAGTAGGCTGGAGAGACGTAGAAAGTCATGTCATAACCACTGCTGTGAAACAGAAGTGATCCATCCTTTATTATAAAAAATTAAGTGTGAACCTTACTTAGGTTACTTATTAAGTGATAACCTGCATTATTATTGAAATCCAGTAATAACATTGGCAACGTCTTTTTTAGGTGTGTCTGTATCTGTGTGAGAGAAAGAGATGCACACGTACCTTGTAACTCCCTGGCAGGAGTTGAATTTTTTTTCCCCCAGCTTTGTTTTATTAACCTAAAAATGGTTCCAGATTAATTAGCAAAGTTTCCAACTGGGAAAGCGGGACTTTTCCCCTCGGCCCTAACCTTCCTTTTCAGTTCACTGATTACCTTGAATCCATCCAATTGTGACTTCACTTTTCCAATGTGCTGTTCAAATGTTTTCTAGAAATTAACAGTTAATCTGGAGGTCCAAATCTATAGTTCTGAATATTATTTCTCTCCCCTCGCTCTGCAACCGAGGGCCAAACTCACAAACACAGCTGAATGAAGGGCATCAAGAAAGTGACTAATTCTTCAAAGAACTATCATTTTTGAAAAATCCATTTATTTGAATAGCTAGATAAGGAAAAGAGGGAAAAGAAGGCAAGGCTTGGTAAGACCTCATTTGCCAAGCATGAGCTACTTAAAGTGGTCTATTGTAACATTTAATTCTCTCATTTTGTTTCAAATATGTCTCTGGTCGTCTTAGATTTTCAAAACCTTGATATTCCATATAGGTAAGAATAAGCTTTGCGATTTCATCCACACATCTCTGGGTCTGATTCTTACTTTTTCTTTTTATTTCGATGCTTGCGGACAAGACAAGGTGGTTATGAATCAAAGCAATAAAAAAAGGAATTGCTTTAAGTATCCAGCAAACATCTCCTTCCTCAGGTTCACACTACATAAGCTCACAAGCTTAGGATCCATCTTCAATTAGAAAAATGGTCCCCCGGGTGCCTACTGACCAAAGCAGTCCCAGGATGGATGGATGGACGGATGCTTTTGAGTAATAACATCGGAGCAACCTTGCATGATGTTTGTAACAGAACAATACAAACCCGTATTTGTCACTGACCAGCTGTTTCCTTACAGATGTTAAAAAGCTATTTTTACATCTGCAAAGTTAACCAAGAGATGCTGAATACCACAAGCATAACACTCACACAAATGTCACACATCCAACAACGACATCTCTTGGGAAGCAAGTTTGCTTATAAACAGAATTTTTCAGCATCTGGCTGCAGTGTCATGACCTCAGATAGGAAAGGGAAGAAAAGGATTTAGTAGGATCTAAATCCCCAAATCATCATTATCATTCAGAGATAACCGCCAGATGCAATACCACTTTTTTTTTAAAAAAAAGAGCTGTTCATGCATTATTTTAGTATAAACAGAAGAGAGAGAAGAATACACCCAGAGATGTAGACTGCCAACAATCTAACCTTCTCTTTTTAAATAATAATAATAATAATGTTCAGGTGTTAAGAGAATTCATAACTCATATGAGGACCGTGAGTTGATCATGGGTTATTCTGTAGGAAACCTAGGTTTAATCATATCCCAAAAATTCAACCTCATGCCCTAATGGCGGTGCATGTAATAATTTTGATAATTTGTAGCATCATTCCTTCATTCCTTCTGGGTAGGTGCTGGATATTTAGAATAATCGAACAATTGCTCAGTAAACTCTGGTTCGAAAATGAGGGAATAACTAAATGGAGAAGGAAATCTCTCCTTAATTCTAGGTTGGAGCTCCCTCTGACAAGCTTCCACCCATTACTTCTTGCCTGACCCTCTGGCGCTTTGGAAATTAGGTCGACCCCCGCTTCTCTGTGACAGCCCCTCAAGTACTGGAAGGCTGTCACCACGTTTCCCCTAGTTCTTCTCTGTGATAGACACCTCTCGCCCCCTCAGTCGCTCATCGTATGGTTTAGTCTCCGGTGCCCTAATCATCCTTTGTTGCCCTTCTCTGCACTCCTCCTAGGGTGCCAACATCGGGCAAACCTGAGGCCACTCTATCGCATTCTCCTCGTCTCTCCATGTGTTCAGTTTTTATTGGAGACAGAGGGGTTGGCGGGCGGAAGAACTGAACTTCAGCTGCTAGAATAGCTACAGGGAGGGGAGCAGGCTTTCAGAGAAATTCTGGAATGTTTAAAATAACACAGGGAAAAGATAGAAAAGATAGCAGACCCGGTTCCGACTGCTCGAAAGGGGATCTGGGAAACCAGCGCCAGTCTCCCCCCCCCCATGCCAGCTCCTTGCCACCCTCATCTGGAAAACCATGAAGCCAAGGCGCACGGAGAGGCCGAAGCGTTCCTTCAAGCACAAAGCGCAGCCTTTTTTAGAACTGGCCAGGGAGCCAAAAGAAATGTGGGGAAATTTCATTAGCGACCACAAGAAACTAGTACATATTGTGACAGTTGTAAAGCTGCTCAGCCAATTAAACACAGAGCAGCCTTAATTGGTGTCTTGGCGTTGTGGGAGGAAGAAGAGAGACCGAAGCTGCTGCCAGGCAGGCAAAATTGCGCTCTTCTCTTCAATCTCTGCTTTCTGCCCGGAGCTTGAAACTTTTTACAGTTCAAAGCCACAACAGCATTGGAAAAAAGTGGCCTGTGACCATTTTCACACTTACGACCATTGCAGCACCCTGGGGTCACGCGATCAACTGCAGTGATCCACTTAACAACTGAGGCAAGGTCATAAAATGGGCCAAAACTCACTTAACGAATGTCTCGCTTAATGACAGAAATGTTGGGCTCCATTGTGGTCATAAGATGAGGGCTACCCGTAGAATTTTTTCTTCTATGTCGTCCTGGAGGCAAGGAGTGACCCAAACTTCTTCCCCTGGAAAATGTTATCCGCGTAACCTGATAGTTGCCATTTATCCGAACAGTAGTAATTCACACTGCTCTTAAAGCAGCCACCCGTGTGGCTGGGAGTTTTCTTCTGAAACCTTTTTGATATCGTCCTTTCTGAACCGAAGTGAATTAATTTAAACAACAGCTCAGTTGTACTGATCTGTATCTGTGATTTTCACTTTTCTAAACAGCAGTGGTCTCAACCCCCCCTCTTTCTTTTCTTGCTAATTAGGTTTCTCAATGAAAGGTGTAGGGCGGTTTTCTTAAAGAGGGCCTGAAGCTGGAGAATCTCATATCTGTCCCTACTTGGAACCAGGTTAGAGTTCAAAAGAACTACAAGTTTATTTCCTGCTACTTACTCACAAGAATCTGAACTACTAATGGTCAAGGCAAATTGGCGCCAGATAGGGGCCAATGGACTTCAAGGGGGGGGCTGGGCTCCTACGGGGTGTAGAGACTCCAAACCAATAATGCATTTGACCCCACACCGAGACTCGGCCTGGTCCTCTCTTACAATGCTTAGATGATAACTTGGAGAGACCCGATGGTCAGCGTAGGGGGTCCTGGACCAAACACGCCAGCGACCCCACTCCCGGGAGGGCTGGTCTGTGGGACGCAGGGCTTGATTTCTGATGGAGTACGCCCCGGGTCCCAATTTGCCTATCTTTAGCGAGCTGGTAAGGTTGCCCTCGTTCCTTCAGTTCCTTATCTTCCAGCATTTCTCTTCCAGCCAGTTAGCCTGAACTTCTTGTGACCAGTTTGGACAGGGAGGAAGAATGGTTTAATCTGAAATATTTTGGAAATCTCATTCAGCCTTGGAAATGAGCTTGCAGGAGAACAAAAGAACTGGTTGAGGTCCAGTCCACAGAGCAAATAAAAGGCATGCATATGAGCAATAAATGAAAAATAGTTATCCCGGCGCACGTCTTTGATGTGGACTGGGACCCAGCCAAACGGGTCTCTCGCCAGGGGAGCCAGGATCTTTCATCCTCCTGTCGTCTAAAGGGAACTTCACTCGTTTGCTAGCGGAATGCTGCATTTGGAGCCATCCGACCCTGTTAACTAGCTGTGAGGAGACAGGAGAGAAAGCGCTTGCGCCCACGTCGGAACGTCAGCCGGGTTTTGTTCCAAAGGGACCCGTGTCCCAGTTTGCCTTAACTGACTGAATGAAGATGGCCCACGTCAAGAGTTCTTTCTCAGAACCCTTAAAGCCGTCGCGGTCTTTACCCCAGCTGAAGGAAGGTTTAGGGAAGGGGTGCCCGGTGTTAACTTGCAAGCGTTGGCATTTCTTTCCCAACCTCCCCTGAGAGCTAGGGTGAGAACCGCCCTCTGCCGAACTGAACGGGGCGAGAGGGCAGCGCCCGTAAAAGTGGGCAGAGCTTTGACTGAACTGTTATGGCTGCCATCTTGGCCCTTTTCACCTCACCCTGTGGACATTCCAGGGCAAGGGTGCCGAGACAGGTGGTCCTCAACTTACGGCCTTAAACGAGCCTCAAATTTCTGTTGTTAAGTGAGTTTCACCCATTTTACGACCTTTCTTGCCTCCGCTGTTGTGTGAATCACTGCAGTTGAGCAGTTAGTCATCCGGCTGTTAAGTGAATCTGGCTTCCCCTTTGACCTCGCTTGCCGGAAGGTGGCAAAAGGGGGATCACGGGGACCCAGCAACGGTCGTAAGCACGAACCGGTTGCCAAGGGTCTGCATTCTGATCACATAATTTGGGGTTGCTGCAAAGGTCATAACTGTGAAAAACGGTCATAAGTCCCTTTTTTCAGTGCTGGCCACTAAATGAAGTGTGTAAGTCAAGGACCACCTGTGTTTAAAAATGCGCCCTAGGACAAGGAGGCTTCACCTGGATGGGAAGGGGGGGAGGCATTACCTGAGCCACTGTACGAGGAAGAGGAGGGTGTCCGTCGCGAGAAGCTCTTTACGGCCAGACTTTGGCCCCGCTGCTTCCGCCGCCAGGCCGTCCGGCACTTGGAGTCTATGCTCTGCTTGATCCGGTACCAGTCAGACTCGGTGATGCCAAACTTGTAGAAAAGGTGACCTGTGGGGCAAAAGGAAATCCACATTGGATAGAAGACTCCGGCAGCTGGCAAGGTTTGAATCACACAGGCAGTCCTCGACTTATAACGGTCCATTTGGTGACTGTTCAAAGTTACAACGGCGCTGGAAAAAAGGGACTTCTGGCCGTTCTTCCACACTGACATCGGTCACGTGATCGAAATTCAGACCCTTAGCAAATGACCCACATTTATGTCGGTCACCGTGTCCCAAGGTCACGTGATCCCCTTTTGGGACCTTCTGACGAGCAAAGTCAATGGGGAAAAGCGATTCACTTAACAACCGTCTGACTAACTTAACAACCACAGTGATTCCCTTAACAGCCGGGGCAAGAAAGGTCACAAAATGAGGCAAAACTGCTTAATAAACATCTCACTTAACAACAGAAATTTTGGGCTCAGTTTTTGGTCGTACGTCGAGGACTACCTGTACAGTCTTCATCAAGCAATGTCTGGGCCATCTAATCAAGCTTCATTGTGCTTTATACCACTCTCTGGGCGGTCTACAGAGCCAGCGTTTTGCCCCCAACAATCTGGGTCATTTACTGACCTCGGAAGGATGGAAGGGTAAGTCAACCTGGAGCCGGTCAGGATCGAACTCCTGGCAGTGGTTATTAGAAAATCTTCTTTAAAGCCAACTGAGGTGAAAGGTTGAAAACTACGTGTTATAGAAGAGGCAGCACATTCTCCGTTTTGTACTCTTTGCCTTCCTTGTGCACTATGTCTTGCAATCTTATTAACAGACTGCCAGGGACTTTGGAGGTCTTCTAGTCCAGCCCCCAGCTCAAGCAGGAGACTATATTCTATCCAATTCAGCAGAACAGCATTTCGTCTAACTGGCAATCCACTTGGAAGCACTAAACAGGAAGCTTTGGCATTTCAAAGTCACAGAGATCCTGCCAAGGTGACACTCTGGGAAGGTACCAGGCCTTCGTCCCCGGAACCTGCTTCCTTGATTTCAGGTTTATTGAATTGTGACCATAAGCAAAGAGGAAAACCAGAGTTGTGGTGAGGAGCCAGACAACGCTTAACTATGCAATGCCACCCCCAAGCCTGTTTACCCCCAAGCAAAACACTCTGGCTTCAGTAGAGCTCTTACGTGCAAAGTCACCCAACTCTCCTCCTCCTTAAAATGGGCAGTTGGTTGTCTGCACGTGGCAAGACTGAACAGATTAACAGAGAGCCCTTTGAAAACCAAAGGCAAAAGGTAGCAGCTCCAGTAAAGAAGAGAAAGCGTTTGCAGGGGAGACCAGCAGTATCACAGCAAGGCTGTGGTTCTCCTCTTTCGGGGCAACTGGCCAGCGAAAAAGCTGTTTTTCTCTTCAGGGCGCAAGGTAGGCGCAACTCTCAAAACACTTCAGCTGCTTTACGCTTTCTTCTGAGAGTCTGTCAGTCCCCAATTTCAAAGGACAGGGGCCCGCTGTCTTAATGACCAAATAAAACCTCTTGGTGATTCAGATATCAAGGGCTTTCAAATGCAGCATGAAGGCAGTGCAAATCTTGTTACTATACTTAATCTAACACGTCAGAACAGAGTTTGACTGTTGGAGCTGTACTATAAGAAAATGCACGTGAGATGAAGTTCTGTTTTTCAATCCGTTCTGCAGCGCCAAGTATATTGGCAGTTTAGTACCTAGTGCAAACTATAATTTTCTTTTCAGCACCGGCAATGAAAAAAAAGCTCCAGGCTGTTCCCACAATTGTGCTTGGTGCCTCCACAGTCCGATTCAACAACTGGGAAAATCATTACTCCCTCTCTAATTCTGAGTCACAGTGGATGTCTGGGATATTCTTAAAATGATGATGGAACATTCACTGCTGTACAGTAGTGAATAAAAATTGTGGACCTCTGAAAATATGCACAGAAAATTGGAGAGAAGAAGAATTAAACCTCCAACGTTAGAAATGGATGGTTCTGCACGACCCCCAAGCAGCCCTGAAGCTTGCAAGCCCACTGGAGACGAAATGGTTATTCTGCACGTATTAAACAAGGCGCTTTCAACATTTGCAATCGGGAGTATCCAGACCTAACTTGCAATGTTCTTGTTCTCATTTAATGTAACTGAATCGCTGATTTATGGCAGCAAGTTGAAGCTCAACATTTGGAAAGGACGCTGAAAAAGCATTTCATTAAAAGAAGAAAGCTGGATAATGGGAGGACCACGTTGGTTTGGAACAGTGATAAAATCCCAGTGTTTCACGCTTTGTGAGTGTTATAGCTTGCATTATATCGAAATGGCAAGCCGGCAGCTTCGTTAGCTTAGCTCAATTTCTCATTAGAGCTCATCAGGCAGGGACTGTTTTGAAGAAGCTCAACAGTTTTCAGATTTAACACTCGATTCAGATCCACGCTTAACATTAGCAATACGGGCCTTGCAATGTGCAGCCCACGCATCGATAGCTTTTATTAGCAATTCTCGGCTTGAGGGGAACAAATATTTTGCAGCCGATACCAAATTAAAACGCAAGGCAGACTAGCCAGAAAATACAACCTTGTCTTTAGAATTTACCTTTACCCCCGAATTCCCCTCCTAATTTGAGCTTTCAATATGACAAACGCCCCGAGGTAGCAGTTCACACAGGAGGTCCCTAAGCCTTCGATGTGCTGAGCAAAACAATGAAACCTGAGTGGTCGGATTAAGAGAAATCTTTTAAAGAATTCCGCCTTTTCAGGATGCGTGATCTCAGCTACTTGAAAATAAATGCCGCTGCTCCATCGCCGTCCAGAGCCGGAGTGGACGAGCATCCCTCTCTTTCACGCATGGGGACCTTCCTTTGGCGGAATAACTCAGCTGGGTGAATCCCACAGCTCCAGCTGACACCCACGCTTGCTCAAAAATTAACACAGGTAGTCCTCGGTTTACGACCGCATCCGAGCCCAACGTTTCCCTCGTCCCCACTTGACGACCTGCAGTTGATCAGCTAGTCACACGGTTGTTAAGGGAATCCGGCTTCCCCCGCTGACTTTGCTTGTCGGTGGGTCACAAAAGGGGGGGTCCCCTGACCTTGGGACGCTGCAACAGTCGTTAAGTATGAGTCAAGGTGCCAGGGGGCTCAGTTTTGATCACCTGACCCACGGGGAGGCCACAAGAGGTCGCAAGTGTGAAAAATGGTCCTAAGTTGCTTTTTTCAGTGCCGTTGTAACTTTGAACAGTCGCTAAATGAACTGTTGTAAGGGAGCAAATCAAGGGAAAGAAACTGCTGGCAAAGCTCAAGCTGTCCAATTCCAAGATGTTCCCCATTAAGTCCATCAAGGTCAGGGGTGGGCAACTATGGCCCCTTTTACGACCTGTGGACTTCAACTCCCAGAATTCCTGAGCCAGCTATGCTATGAATTCTGGGAGTTGAAGTCCACAGGTCGTAAAGGGGCCACAGTTGCCCACCCCCGATCCCGATGCTCTGCTTCCCCATCCTAAAGTCAGCAAGCAAGGGCAGTGGCAGGTCAGACCAAGGCTACCGGTGCTACCTTACAGGGTGTGTGTATTTCTGGGAAAATTGCTTTGCCAAGAAAAGCGTATTTTTTGTGTTACAGGCTTTGCACTCTGCAGTTCAGTCCACCAACGTTTTCGCTGTCCTGTTCTCCTCTCCTGAGAAGATATGGTTTCCCAACCTCTGCAGATCGCAAGCCTTCGGATGAAGTTCATCTTGCGCTAACGAGAAACAGAAATCTTCTTATTTTCCTTGTTATACTGTGATAGGTTTGTATAATTTGCTTTAGGTTGCAGCCCTCTGTCTGGGCTATTTTAAACCCTGATGGGTTCCAGATGAAACAGGCCCTATTGCTGATGGATTAAGCTGATAGTAGGTTTGCAGATGACAGAGCCAGACTACCATATTTTCTATCCTTGTAGGGATTAATAATCACATTAAAGGAGGGTTTTAATATTATGGCTGCTTCTGTGCCCTTCTGAGAAAGGTTCTCTCTGTATTTTTGCCCAATTTTAGTCCCAAACAATTCCACCCTAATTCTGCTTGCTCTCCCCTTGCCTCCCAACGCAGCTCTTCTCTGCAGGACAACGCTTCCATTTCTGTACAGAAACAAACAAGCTCTACTCTATTGCTTTTTCTCCAAAGCATTTACCATTTATTTCTTTGGACTGGGGGGGGAGAGAGAGAGAAAGAAAGAGGGAGACAGACAGACAAGACACTGGGTCTGGTTTTTTTTTACTTGTTTGCTTAAGGAAAGGAGCTTTTTGTCCTCCCTGCAGTGTGTCAGCCCAAGGATGAGTGACTGATATCACAGCCCCTCCAGTTCATAATAACTGGACACCAATTCTCTGCCACTGAGAGACCCTTGGGTAAATTGCCCAAGGAAAAAAGGCAGCATTAAGTCCCAGGGGAAAGATTTGCTGGAATTCCATATTCTCTGGCAGCACAGTGGGAAATGTCCTATCCTCCCTTGCTGGCCGTACTTTTATCTGGCTCTAAGCCAACGCTGGACCTTGTCCTACTTATTCCAGATAAGAAGCATTACCCTTGCTCAAAGTCATTAGAAATTATTCGGTTGGAGAAGGGTACATTATTCACAGAACTTGGCAGATGAAGGAACTGTTAGTCCTGGAGTCAACCCCTTTCCTGTGTCTTCCTTTCAGTTAAATAAAAATAAATCAGTTCCGAGGAATATATTTGTTTGCCATACTCCCCCTCAACCTTCCTTCTGGACTTTTGATAGAACTCAACCGACATCGACAAAGTCTGTCTTGTTAATACACTAACTTCAGTTGATATTAAGAATATTGGGCAGAAATGTCTAAGGAACATATTTGTAGTCTTTGTGAGAGAGTAAAACTATATTTTCAGCAACAAAAAAACCCTGCTAACCGTTGCCTATTGGATTTCACTACTCTACTCTAAAAAATGTTTCTTTAGTAGCCTTAATGGAAAGAGTCCTTAACCATCCAGTTTGCCTGAATCCTGCCTTCATTGATCAACTGCCCATTATGGAAAGCAACCGAATGAAAATATACATACACCTCAAAAGATTAATAGCTTGTGGGAAAGCTTGTGCACAATATCAAGAATTCTTAATAAGCATATTTCCCCTCATTTGGAAAGTGCGGCTGCAGAATATTGTATGCTTTTCAAAATATTTTCTATTAAATACAGATTTGGTTGGGGCTTTTTTCCCAGAAAGAGAAAAGGATCAACAAGGATCTTTCCACTGACGGGTTGAAAGACGAGACTTAACCAAAAGGCAACTTGGCAATCCTGCAGTGTGGCACTGGGGAGGCGGCCTCAGCATCCAGGATGAAAATTATGCTCTTCCACAGGTTATCGGAGAAAAGGTAAGTGGGTGGTATATTATTCAATGGGTGGATTCATCAGCGCTTCAGTTCAGACATCAGCGTAACCTGTGGCTTCCCCAAAACATGACTTCTAATCCATACTGTGACTTAAGCTTCCAGAGAGAGATGTATGGTTTAGATCAACTGACTTGCTTTTCCATCCTTTCAGTATTAATCTTCATAAATTCATAACCTCTGGAAGAACACCAGTCTGAAAGCCTTTATCTCTGATCGTGAAATGTGGTTTGCCATTCCAAGCATCACAATGGAATAGACTAAACTTGATTAACAATACTTTAGAGCGATACTTATACAGAATCGTTGCTGTTCCTTTCTCACATAACACAACTCTGCTGGGTCACATTTAAGTGTACCCATACGTAAACGTGCAGAAGGAGACTCTCTTTAACCTTCAAGGAGACCTTTGACATTTCCTTTGAAAACCAACTGTTCTCAACCTTCTCTTACGATCAGTAGATTTCCATCCCAACCGACAACCGTCAACATGGGGTGAGCTGCCTTATCATCACCACTGGACAATGGGGGGAAAGCCGGGTCATCCCTGAATTTATTTATTTATTTCTTAGCATGCAGCAGCATGGAATAAGGAAATTGTATAAGACCAGGCATATCCAGACAGCCCACCTGAAGGCGAGTGGCATCGGAGACTTTTAAGCTTTTTCTAGCTTAATTCCATAACTGCTTCCTCAAGAAAGGGCCTTTCTTCCCAAGGCAGATCCCTCCGCTTCCATGACCTGCTGGAGCAGTTCAGCCACCCGGGTAAACCCAAGCCCCAAATCCAATTTTTCACATTCACTAGAGGAAAGTTAAGCATCTCCTACCTACCGTATTTATCCCTAGAGGAATACAACCGGAAACCTCGACTCTTAATGGTGATGAGGCAGGCTCAATTCCTTATTTTCAATAAAATTATACTTTTCCCAGCAGCAGCAGCAAAAATTGCCCTACTCCTAGGTGTTTCGATAGGATCAAGAGCCAACCTGTGAAATGTTGCACGTGCAAAACAAAAATAAAATGAGCTGGTCCTGCTTTGGAAAAAGCATCCAACACAGCCAGAAGGAAAATATTCTCTCTCTTTAAGAGTTGATCGAAACCCAGATCTGATCTGTGTCCATCCTGAGTACTTTTGTACAACATCTCTATTGTAAATGCGCCCGTTATTACTATAAACATTATTATTTCAATTACTTTCTCCATCAGAAATGTCAAGAACACCTGGGAATGTTCACTCACAGCAAGCTGAATTCAGAGTAACATCCTGAACGGAGAACAGGGATGGGAGGGCTTTCAACAGGGGTTTCCAAGGGTCTGATCACCCTAATTTAGCCACAACTTATAAAGAAGGTAAGAGAATTTCTGCCTGGAGATAAGGAAGAAAACAACAGTAAAGCCTTCAACCCCTTTCCGAAATATGCAGCTCAGCAAAACTGGAATGGGTCAACTGAACATTGCTTTGGAGTACTTTCCCCTGATTTAAGGATTTGCAAAGCAAAACCATCAATTTCGGATGCTTCCCATTACAGCAAAGGGGAAATTGTTGGGTAATTTTCCTAGACTGACAAAACGTTTGTGTTAGAATACAGCTGTATAAATGCTAAGGTTGAATCTTCCACCCAGTCAAGCCAAGTACATCTGTGGGAACGGATTCGGACTGCGAGATGCCAGAGCAGTTCCAGAAGACAGTAGCTACACCTCACCATCGAAACAAGACTGCCGGCCACCCCTCTTGGCCACCCTCTCCCAAATTAGTCGCCCCATGTTTGCCTCTCCGCTATCTAGGTTTGAAAGAAGTGCTTACGGGGAGAGATCTCAAGGCCCAAGGAGAGCCAGTACTCACAGCGGATGCCGTAAATCATGAGAGGATCGAGTTGCTTCTTCCCGTGCTTCCCTTGCCCAGAAAGGTTAGAGATCGCCTGGATTTCTCGATGGAAAAGGTAATCAAGCAACGTCAACGCCATCTTCTCAGCCGTCCGGCAATTGGTGCTGATGTGAAGCATGTCCGCCGGGGTGATGGGGCAACGCACACGCATCTCGGGATTGTTTTCGTCCCCCAGCCAGGTCCCGCTGGGATAATCCTCTAAAAAGAAACACAGGTGAATAGGGTGCTTTGCTCCTCACCGAGATAGTAAAATTGCCCTTGGCCAAAGTCTATGTCGCACAGACTGGGCTTATTTTAAGCAGGCGAATAACAAAAAGCCAGAAAGGAAAAACCACTCATTAAGTACAGGAAGTCCTTGACTTACAGCAGTTCATTTAGTGGCCATTCAAAGTTACAACATCACTGAAAAAAGTGACTGATGACCATTTTTCATACTTCCGACCATCGTAGCATCCCCGTGGCCACGTGATCAAAATACAGATGTTTGGCAACTGGCTCGTATGACGGTTGCAGAGTCCCAAGGTCATCTGATCCCCTTTTGCCACCTTCTGACAAGCTAAGTCAAAGGGGGGAAGCCGGGTTCATTCAACAACAGGGTTACTAACTTATCAACTGCAGCGATTCCCTTAACAACTGTGGCAGGAAAGGTTGTAAAATGGGGCAAAACTCAACTAATGTCTCACTTAGCACAAGTTGGGCTCCTTCTAGCCCTGCAAAGGCCCAATTTGGACCGAAGAGGAAATCAGGGTCACCTGCTACACGCAAGAATCATAGGAGGGTGAAACTCACATATTCTTTTTTCTCTTTCCTGGTTTTCTTTGCAACCTCAAGAACCCCGGAGAATTTTGTTTCTGCATCTAAAACAAGCCACTGTTCCTTGTGACATCCAAAATTGGGGGGGGGGGAAAACAGATCATCTCAATTACAATTAACGAAAAAAAGAAAAGCGAGACAGGGATAAAAACATTTTATTTTCCTCTCCGTGAATTCAGAGGATCTGGCCAACCCGGAAGAGGAGAGCCGAAGCCAAGGTTCTGATCTAAGAGACCCACAAAATTGCCGACTCACCCAAACCCAGAATATAATTACTTCTAACTGCCTAATTAAGGAGTCTTCAAAGCAGTAAAGATGACCCAATCATTTGCTGATAGCCAAGGAGAATCAACTTGTCATCTCTCTGGATTGAGGCCACAGCAGTTATAACAGATTTAAATCCTGTATACGTTTAGGGTGTAGATGTAACCACAATGCAGAACCATCAGTGTCACCACCTTCCTGTTGCCTTGTCCAGAAACACTCAACTGTCTGTTATTGACTGAGTCAAAATAACATTAGCATGAACTTGCCACACTATTTAGTTTCTTCATGTCAAAAACACTGCCTTTGATATGAGGTCTTTCCTAATGGCTGACAGAGATCTGGGAAGAATTACCAAAGGATCAAACTTTTTTTCAAAAGTGAAAAAAGCCCCTCTCAAACTACAGCATGATAGAAGGCCATTTTTTTGTACTCAACAGGGAACCATCCCTTCAGTATTTCTCTTCTCCAAGGATAAGAAAGAAATTCTAATCTTCCTGGGTAAGATTAATACTTTCCTTGGGCTTAGCTTGGAATAAACAATTCTGAGTATTCATCAAAGACACACGGGACATCAGAAGAAGAATGCCTCCAGTTCTGCTTTCAATGAAGCATCATTCATCACATCATCATCACACAGAAAGAGCAAAGTACCTAAATACCAGCCATTCAATATAACCACCTTTATGGCATTCTTGATGGTCTTGTGGGCCTGCGGCATCAGCGCCCTGATGATGTTACCTATTTGGGTCATGAAACGTGTGCAAGTCAACAACCAAGCTCAGGGTGCACCAAGGACTCTGCAGTTCAACCCTGAGCTACGAATATTCCCTTCTGTTGGAAGATTCACATTTCCCAAACACAAGAATATGGAGCGCATACAAGTTCCTCTCCATCGGAAATCTGGATCGGACATTTTCTGTTCTCATCTCTGTTCCTTTGTACAAAGAAAACAATTTGTTCTACCGAAAATCCTTTGCAGATACATCACTTTTAATATTCTTTAGCATGCAAGGCCAGTGTCCATCTGCCGATTTAACACCCAGGCTGCTACTTCTGCAGGAATATAATATCACTGCTTGATTCTTTGCCAGTACTATATTTTTTCATTCCATTCAACATCCTTTGAACCTACCTGGTAGACAAGAAGCAGGAACAAGAACTCTAAAAACAAAATCCCTCCCAGGGTGCCATCAATCAACTCTGTTAAACCAATTGAAAGTACACTGAACACCTTCTCATGTTAATATTTAGAGAATTAGCCAGTTGTGTTTATCAAACACCTGCACGATGAACAGAAATGGTAGAGCCAGATAGCTGCATCAAAGGCATATTGAAATAATAAATTGCTAAAAATATAAGCCCTTCTCTCTGGAGCAATCAAGCAAGGAGGGTTTTCTTAACATGTGTGTTGTGTACATCCATCAGTTGACTTGGCTTTCAGCATGTGAGGATGGGAGAAGAGACTCCAGGGACTGCTGAAAATTAGCTGCCAGAATTGTTTAAGAAACCCCATCAAGGCTTCTGGGCTTGACCAAATCAATCTCCATTTGGTTCTTTGGTTCAATTATTCCAAGTAGATACTGAAATCTTTTTTTAAAAAAACTCTACTCAAAACTGTGTGTGCCTCTGTATAAACTAGACATATAGACACACACACATGTAAACTTTATACCTGCATTTGATATGTTTCCTAGGATACCCACTAAGCTCATGGAGTTGCCAACTGAATTTAAAATACATTTCCTTCGTTTGCGAACCACATCAAATAATGCTGATTTCAAACAATTGAAACATGTAAATTCCTTTCAGCTGCTTCCTTCAAAAACGGTTCTGATTCCTCTTCCTTTTAAAAACTGCTTTTATTTAGGCACGACACTAGTAATAGAGAGCTGCACTCTTTGGGGACACGTGTGGTAGGCGCAGGAGAAGCCGTGCTTGCTTTTCTCCATTCTGTGCATGGAAGAAAAGCTTTATTGGCAGTGAAACAGATTCTGAATCAGACAAAAAACCCTCCAGATTTTCTGAGAAAGTCAAATTCAGCTTTACTGTTTCATGAAACTCTGCTATATGGCTAGAATCTGGAAAAGCTATGTCAGTCGAGCCACTCACTCACGAAAGGGGATATCAAAATTGTTTCCACAACATGTAGGAACCAAGGGAGGGAGGGAGGGAGGGAGGGAGGGAGGGAGGGAGGAAGGAAGGAAGGAAGGAAGGAAGGAAGGAAGGAAGGAAGGAAGGAAGGAAGGAAGGAAGGAAGGAAGGCCAAAAGCCAGTTTACTAGAGAAATCTAAAATCCTAAATTCTCCTTCTTCAAACTTGGGATAAGCATCTGTTTTGTAACAACCTCCAGCGTCGCCGCAGGGATGGCAAAAGAGCTGCTCCAAACCATTTCAGATTTTAGGCAGCAATTTTGAGAAGCAGACAGAAAATTGCTATGCCTGCCTTATGTAAGTTGTACTTATCTAATAAAAGCTGTATTTACTTGCAAGCAGAAGACCTAATTTAATTGCATTTTCTGCTTTGAAAGAGAGCGGGAGGGGGGTACACACCAATGTGCCCTAAATAAATGGAGCGTCACTGTTTGTTTACTCAGGATATCTTCCCAGTGGAAGGCAGAATTGGAGAAAAAGGCCCCTTTCCTCCAGGGGAAGCTGGGAATTCCCAACTCTGGGAATTCCAGAGAAG
Organism: Vipera ursinii; assembly: GCF_947247035.1. Classification (NCBI taxonomy): domain Eukaryota; kingdom Metazoa; phylum Chordata; class Lepidosauria; order Squamata; family Viperidae; genus Vipera; species Vipera ursinii. Next base: position 21,653,385 of record NC_139520.1, on the reverse strand, counting down.
CACAGCCAATACAGGTTGACTGAGAATTTGGGAGGGGGGAGTGGACAATACTGGTTCGTTCATCTGGAGGGTCCCGCATGGGGATGCTGCATATCAGCCATTCTGTCTTGCCATCGCTAGGACTGCTTCATTGATCAAATTATGATTTATCAAATTATAACAATCTAATTATGATTTACAATCAATGCAAACCAGAAATTTGGTCCATCTCCAAACTCAATATTAAAATGTGTAAGATTGGGGTCCCATTTGCTTGGGGTGCTTCACAGGGCTATTTCATGGTTACCTATGTTGTGTGTTCATACTAAATATCCTTTCACAGTTAAATAGCCCTGTGAAGTTCTACAAGCAAATTAGACCCAATACTAGGAAGAATTGAGCACACTTAAGGAATAGCTAAATTCACGCTGTCTTCTTTAAGCATTTCTTTTCTTTTACATTTCCCAGTCTAGCCTGCAAACCCACAATTTTCCGATGATCCAAATGCTAACCAGACCCTACCCTGCTTGTTTCAAGACTGGCCCCAGCCAGCTAGGTATTGCCATCATTGTAAGAACATTTTATTGTGGAAAAAATACTGGAAAGTGACCTATGAAGAGCTGTTGGAAAATTCTCTAACCAATTTACAAAGGGAGGAATGAGATCCATTCCCTGCTAATCCATGACCAAATTAAAGTGACACTTTGAAAAAGTGAAACAATGCAATGCCGAAGTTAATTCCTTCTATTTCAGGAAAATGGTGACAGAATGAAGAATGCTCGTTAAAGAATGCTCATTAAAAATTAGAAAAGACTGAATATTGCAACTCTCCTGGAGCAGAGGCGTCCAAGAACCGCAGAGAAAGGAGTTCTATTACCCTAGATGGGTTGCAAAAAAAATTTAAGCATGAAAGTGGCAACTGAAGAAACGATAATTACAGAAAGATGTATCCAATTAGAACTAAACAGAATGGAAAAACTAAGAAGTAAAAAATTTAAGAGAGAGAGGAATGAACCAAGCAAATCCTGTAACACAGAAATTAGCAAGCAATTAGTTTTCTTCATTGTAACTATGAAGTTGGGTCTGCAATCACAGGAACACATGGTGGGGTCACCAAGATAGATGCCCTGGGTGCAGAGCGCCCCCTGTGGAGAAGATTCTGATTGTCTGAGGGTGGCTTGACCACTGAAAGGGATACCACCTCTTTAAGGATCTGCAGGTCAACTGAGAGCTGCAGGTTTGAGCACATTCTAGCAACATGGTCCAAAGATCTTCTCCATCTATTTTCATCCTTTCACATGGAAAGTGAGAAGAAGAGACCTCTCTGGATGCTGTCTCCATCCCAGGAGACAGGACAACCTAAATACCTGTGATAGGAGATTCATGCAGGTGTAAACAGCTCTGACCAAGACAAACATCTTCTTGTACCTGTGTGTACACTTTGCACCTGTGTGCGTGTCTGGGTATATACAGTATATCAATCACGCTATACCCCTCAAGGTAAGCCATGTTCTAGAAAACATAGAAGAGGAGATGGAAATCAAACACAATAACCTACATTCTTTATACTTCTCGTGTTAATTTTTCCCCCTTGTCCCCCCCCCAGACAATATAAATGCTTATCAGAAGATCTTGGAAGAAAAACGCAGCGGGAGAAAGCAGCTTTATTTCTATTTGAGGTTCCTTAGGCTCTATGCTCGGGGCTTACTCATTCAAATCTCTGCAGGTCAGCTGAATTTTATCACTTCGTTTAGTCTAAGAGCTTTATTTATGCAGCATGAGCTCGATAAAAATATCAATTTTTATATGTGAGGCATTGAAACCCAGCGTTGGGCTTGTCACCATGACCGGCAAGAAGCTTTGAGACAAGAGATTATGACAGCCATGACTCCTTTCTGTGCCTCCCTTTTTGAAGCTGGACCTTTGGACAGCTTATATGAAGAGAGGGGTTTCCACGTCCATAATTTATGTAAGCAACAGTTGCATATTTGCTAGAGCCCAAATTCAGAGATGACAAACTATGAACGTGCGTAATAGGAGCATCTGGACTTCCTTCCATATTTGATCTGACAGGTCCTGAGCCAATCTGTGACATGTATGGTTAGATTCTTTCCTTCACTGTCTAGATGTAAACATATATGGGACTATTTGCATAACTGAATGTGTTTTTGTTGTTAGCTGCGAAGTCGTGTCCGACCCATCGCGACCCTATGGACAACATTCCTCCAGGCCTTCCTGTCCTCTACCATCTTCTGGAGTCCATTTAAGCTCACGCCTACTGCTTCAGTGACTCCATCCAGCCACCTCATTCTCTGTCGTCCCCTTCTTCTATTGCCCTCGATCTTTCCCAGCATTAGGCTCTTCTCCAGTGAGTCCTTCCTTCTCATTAGGTGGCCAAAGTATTTGAGTTTTAGCTTCAGGATCTGGCCTTCTAAAGAGCAGTCAGGATTGATCTCCTCTAGGACTGACCGGTTTGATCGCCTTGCAGTCCAAGGGACTCACAGGAGTCTTCTCCAGCACCATAGTTCAAAGGCTTCAATTCTTTGGCGCTCAGGCTTTCTTATGGTCCAACTTTCACTGCCATACATTGCAACTGGGAAGACCGTAGCCTTGACTATACGCACTTTTGTTGACAGGACTGAATGTGTTATACAGGAGCAATTTTTAAGTGACTCCATTCCCACACAACAATCCCTTCTCCACAGTTAAATTCTTGGTCCCAGCAAAAGTAGAACTTCTACCTCAAACTCTCATTCCTGGTTAAACGCCTGAACATTCGTGTTCAGCAGATTAGGAGACCTTCCCTTGATTTCCCCAATGCAGCTGATCCAATTTCTACCATAATACTGGCTGCTGGTTCACTCAGTGTGTTATCTTTGGCCAAGACAAATTGATTGCTGGGGACTTGGTTGTTTTGGATGGTTAGTTTGTTTGTTTTTACATTATGGAGATGATTTATGATGATGACAGATCTTCAAATATGATCAAGAAAACAAATCCAAGAAAAATGATCTCAATCTTTGGAAGCTGGGAACCATAAATTATTTTGGCAGAACAGTGTCACTCAAGGGTTTCTAAGCACATGTAAAAAGTTACCACCAAATGTTTGGGAGAAGGAGAACCATGGCATTCCTGGGACAATGGAAATCATTTGCAGGAAAATGGCTTAAGGACACGTAAGGAAAGTCACACAAGAAGGGGAAAAGTTAAAAAAAAAAGGCAAGGAAAAACCAGGGAAAACTTTGCTTGAAGGAGTCCCCAAAACCAATCTGTTTGGTGTTCAGGGAACTACTCCTTTTTCATTCACCTGGTGATCTCCACAGATTATCTAGATAAACATTTATAAAAGAAATGCAAAGTAGGTGAGCTGCTTCCTTAAGTGCTTAGCTTAAATCTAGGCTTCTGCTGATTGAGGAGGTACCTTGCTGCTCTAGTGTGTCAACAGCTGGTCTCTTTCTCATTTTATCAGCAAAATGTGAATACCACCACGAGTCCGAGAAGAGCACTTCCCCTGCTGAAATGAGCGATTATTTCAAGCATTGTGAATTCTCCACAGATGGGTGTCTAAATTGCACAACTTTCAAGCATAGATGCTTATATAATTGCCAGGTTTGTCATCCATAGGCCTGGAATCAATCTGAAAGTACAAACTGCAGCATTTGATTAACTGTCACAGGCTGGCCAAGTTTGTTTCTGAGAACACTAATAACTTTTCCTATTTTCTTAACGGTTTTTTGTTGATCACTTCTTGTGAAAATTATTCTTACTAAACCAATCACCATTCACTCATTTGCATAAATGCAGCCAAGACGTGAACCAAAACTGGAGAAGCCACACAAGCTCCGTGTCACACAGAAAATGCTACACTCTTTAAAATCCCGAAAGAAAACTTTTGGAATTTGAGGAATAAGTGACTGCTGGGAGTTCCAAAGCCCTGACATCATGACCTAAAACGGAAGGCAAGATGATCTTAGGCATAAATGGACAGTATTGCCTTGCTTTGGCCCAACAAGAAGATAATCTGAAGCTCTTTGATTGCCCCATGCTTGAGGAAAGCCAAAAAGGTTGCAGAAAATTAGGTGATTTAGTACAAATAGACATTGCCTAACATCTCTCAAAAAGGTGAAGAAAGAGCTCTAACCATCAGCAAAACTCAGAAGAAGACATTTAAATTCAAGTGAACCAGACTGCTTTCTAAACTTATACCATGACTTTATTAAAAATTTTCCTGCTTAAAAGGCACCGCTTCGGACTGATCAATCAGGAAACTATATATTCTCAAGTCTTTTCCTTTGGTTAAGCCTAGCATTTATATATACAATAATCCTATTAAAAAGCCAACATCTGTCAGCCTGTAAATGTGCCAACAAATTATGCTGAAAAGGTCAGGCTGCAACGATGTCTTTTTTACTACATCAAAAACCACTTCCCTTAAATAAACAGCTGAGAAAATTACTCAAAATTATTGGCTATTCTATTATATATACTGGAGCGAGGAGTTTTCAACTGTTGTCCAGCACATACACAATTAAACTACTATTAGGTAATGATTTTAGTTTCCATTGGGAGACAGATAATCCCATTTACATCTGAATTTTTGCAAACAGAACACACTCTCCCACAAATTCTATCAAGTTTTATTTATTGCTTTAAGACTCTTAAAGAATGAAGAATTTGAGTTGTAAATCTACTGTTGTGCTTGCATTCTTTAAGAGGGAAATAAAAGTGAGCTAAGCTGAAGGGAAGCCCTCCAATTTTAATAAATGGCATCTCTTCACCCACATCTCCCTGCTTTCTGTCAAAAAAATTAGTCTCCCCTGCTTTTTTTTACCTAATTGCTTGACGGTTCTTACTCAGAATTATGATATCTTCTTCCCTCTAACAAATTCAATCAACAATGTCATCTTAACTCTGTATTTTTTCCACAGCTGTCTCTGCGCTGATCTTTTACTAATGTTTAATTCTGAAGTATATGTGAATTTAATACGCATCATAAAATGAGAGGATCATGAGACATATTCCAAATGGTTGCATTCCAGCAATGGTGATTTTCAGAGACTGGGAGGGGGGAACAGAGGTTGAAAGGGGGGAACATTGGAAACTGATAAATTGCTGACAAGGCTATGGTGTATACAATACATTTTTGATGGGAATTTCCTGTTTTCAAAAATATTGTTTAGAATTGCCAAAGTAACTGTTTACTTTCAAAAAAGTTCAAGCTCACCAGAAGGGCATAATAAGTTTCAGCAGGCAGTCTGCTGGCATCTTCCGTTGCTTCCTAAAGAAATGCGCTTCTTTCCACGGAGCTGGGGTTTCCAGCACGGAGACGTGATTGCAGAATCAGAGCAGTTTTGGAAGGCTTCGTGTCTTTTTTTTTATTTTTTAACTGCAAATGAGCACTCTTAATTTGAGGCTCACAAACTGCCCTGGAAATGAATTCTGTTCTAAACACACGACTCAAAGATCTATTTAAATCAATGTTTCCCAACCTCGACAACTTTAAGATGTATGGACTTCAACTCCCAGAACTCCCCAGCCAGCGTGGGGAATTCTGGGAGTTGAAGGCTATACACCTTAAAGTTGCCAAGGTTGTAAAACACTGATTTAGATCAATAACGGCAAAGAAAGCTGAAGCCTAGATTTGTCCCCCACCCCATGTATATTAAAATATTCAACTGGAGTTCAACTCCAGTTACCCTTGGACACAACTTTGCAGTACTCTGGGCAGCAGGATAGAAGTGATTTTTCACTCTCTCCTTGTGGGAGGCCTCTACTGCCTCCCTCTCCTCTCTACACAGCCCAGGAGGCTCCTGATGGTCCATCACCCAAAGCTGAGCTTCCAAGCCCAGACAAAGCTGATGTTAAGACAACATGCTGCTTACAAAATCTCCTGCTTCATACCCAACAAAAAACAGTATCTGAATGAAATCAAGACTGGGGGGGGGTCTTAGCTGTTCAATTTCAGAAGGGGTTCTGGAAGCCACACCTAAATGTTTGACCTCTCCATGTAACCCTAAGGTTGTGAGTTTGATTTAAGGACAAATCGGAGTCCTCTGCCTTAATGCTCTTCCATGACCTCCAAAACCTTTACTGATAATTTGGAAAATGATAGGACAAAATTTTAGACGCCAGTGAAAGACTTTTTGCAACACAGAAACAAATCAAGCTACGTGTGAGACACCAAAGAACTGCTTCCTCTTCTGAGGCAAACAAAACATGGCATTTAAAAAAAGACCTAAGATTAAAACAGCTCCAATACTGGGACTAGCCCAAAGATTTCAAAGATGATTTGCTTACCTTCAGAATTCAAGGTAATAAGGGTGACGTTGTTCCCGATATTCTGATTTCCTAGCTGGCCGCTGTTTGAAACCGAATCACTGGCTTCAGAACCACTCTCTCCGTCTTCGTTGTGGCTATCATCATGCCCTGGGACTTTAACCACAATGGTGTTCTGCCGCCGCCCGGGAACAGCACTGAGGAGGAGGAGGAGGAGGAGGAAGAGGAAGTCACAGATTTGTGCCTCTTTCTCTCCAGCTCAGATTGGCTGACTTACAAGAGCCTTGGTGGCACAGTGATTAGAATGCAGTATGGCAGACTAACTCTGCCCAAAGCCAGGAGTTTGATCTTGACCGGCTCAAGGTTGACTCAGCCTTCCATCCTTCTGAGGTAAAATAAGGACCCAGATTGTTGGGGGCAATGTACTGACTCTGCAAACTGCTTAGAGAGGGCTGTAAAGTATACATCAACTGATCCTGGGGGCCAAGCCAAATTCAAGCCAGTTTCCCACATGGCTCCAAACACACGTGGCCTTAACTGATTCTTAACTGAAACTCAGGAAAGCCACTGCATGATTTAGCTACCTGGAGCAAGGGTTTCCTGTGCATGCAGACAGAAAGAGGGAAGAGACTCATTACTAACTTGCTAAGGATATTTTCCAGTGAATCAGCTGCTCGGCTTAACGGCTCTTCCTGGCCCACCATCTTGGCTACAATCGAGTTCTGACGGTCGTTGTTGAGAATTACCGTGGTCTGAGGGACAACGCTGCAAAGAGAGTAAACCGGGAGGGGGGGAAACGGAATAAACGAGATTCAAAAAAGCTCTTTTGCCATGCATTAACTCACACCTGGCAGTTTAGCAAGTTGCTCCATGGAAAGTGTTACAAGCATGAATTTGTGGAGAGGTTTCCCTCTTTTCGGTTTCAAGGCTGTTTGTTATGTATTAAATGCAAAAGCTCATAATCCATTATACCCTGAACTCTGTTCCATTTGTAGAACTCATAACTCTTTCAAGAAGCTGACTACTTCAGTAGAATTATGTAACGTCCTCTGACCCCTGGCAGAATTATTCCCTTTTTTTTGAGCCAGTTCAAACTGTACAGGGGGAGAGGGGAAAACTTAGTCTACTAATTCTTGAAATCTAAGAGTGATTCAACTTCCTCTGTTGAAAATAGACGGCCTCTTTTTCCATTCACTAAAGGAGCTCCACTGTGGGAATAAATGAAAATGCTTTTACTATGGCCTGTGAGGCAATCCTTGGTGACCTACTTCATAGATTGCTCTAAAGCCAGGCATCTTGGTTTATGGCTGGGTTCATTTGTCACTCTAAGCCAAAGTCAAAGAGAGCCTGTTATGGTCTAGGATAATCCAACATGGTGAAGCCAAAACACGTGTGGTTTTAGTTTTAGCAAATACTAGTTCAAGGATGCTTAGGCAAGCAAACCCTACTGCAAATGCAAGAATAAGCTTCTGCATTCCTTCAAAAAAGGGTCAGATTTCACTGTGCATCCTGTAAAGTGGATAGAAAAACCCCTCATTTTATTTTTTATGCCAAAAGGCTATTTAAGGACACATTTACCAGCCTTATCTGCTTCATCAACCTCTCCAGTTCCAACGGTAGGGTTTTATGTGGCATTTGTAACCCTCATATTGCCATTTCTTTATCAACCCCATCCCTCCATCATGCAGAATGCCTGGCTCACTTTCCCAGGCTGTCACTTTAAAGAGCCCCCTGAATAATTCATTGCAATGAGGGGTTCCACAACATAATTAATGGAGAACTCAGGCTTTACTTCATTCTGTAGTTTCCTTTGAGTAGAAAAAAAATCTCCTCCTCCTCCTTCCTTTTTTCTGGACCATATTTAATCAACTTAATGAAGAAGGTCCTTGATAGCCTCCATGAACAATTACTTAAGAAATACAAGAGGGTCTGGATTCTCAACCCTGCTGAGAATGCGGGCTGGCTTTCCCTGCGTTGTTTCTTTCCCCAACCATTGGCTAAACTGCTGCTTTCTAAAGGGACACCGTTGTGTGCCCCAATTTCCTTCTTCCACTCAGCCTGGCAAGAAGCACGCCAAGGGACTGGAACTACGTGCAGGATGCATCCCCTTAGAGCTCCATTTGTACGAGCAGAAGTGCCAAGATTCAAGCAACTATGGAAGCTCTGTGGACAGATGAGCTTCTAAATGCAGCCATTGATAGACACGGCACGTGCTGGATTCATTAACGGCTCCAAGGGGAAATGATTTTACCCGAAATGGCTCCAGATATTAATACCTGAAGCTCAAGGGGGAGTTGCAGGAGAAGACATTAAGCAGCAGCTAGGAAGAAAAAGCGTCTGTGTGCGTGCGTATTAAAGGTGTGTCTGCGTGCAACTGGCATGGAGTTTCGCTGGGCAAGTGTGGATAAGAAGAAGAGCAGGTTAGGATAAAGGATCCAAATTATTTCATCTGCAAAATAGCAGCGGTGACTCTTGTTGGAGATATGTCTATAACAGACGGAGTTGAGCTGCTTCTCAGGAAGATGCAGCATTAACATGATTATTTTTTGTTTCCTCACAGCTAGAATTCAAAGAGGTTCCTCCTAAACAAGCCATGCATAAAATCTTGAGGGGAATAACAAAATCCCAGGGTTAGTGTTGTATGTACAAGCATGATCAGAGTTGGCTAAGCAGCAACATCCGGAAACTAAGAGAGGGAGGAGCCGCAACCTTCTAAAGCAAAATTTATCATGCCATCCATGAAGTTTCAGGCAGCAGATCCTTCCTGAATGATTTTATCTAGCGTCCTTAACAAAAAGTCCTGCTGCCTGAATGGCATCAAGCAACAATCAATGTTGCCTTACGTGCACAAGTAGCCTTTAGCTGTGGACTTTCCTATTTTCTTTTTGTCCTTCTTCAATGCCAGGCAGGGCAAGACCTCAGATTAGCTAAACACCAAAAGTCCAATTCGTCAAAGCAGAAACCCGAAAGGCAGGAGAATAAGAGAGTGCAGGGCTCCGTCACAGCTCTTCAATTCAAAAGAGCTTAAATCTAGAGTTTGCAGCATGTCTGAATCCAGCAGGAGTCAAACTGCACGAGGTTTCTCTTGGGAAGGGTGAAACGCCTCTGTTTGTCGGCTCTACAGGATTCCAACTTGCTCAGATTGGGTCACAACCGGGTATATACATTTTTTTCTTCCACCAAGTTCAACTGTGGCCAAGTTCCCCCTTCCTGAGCAAGTCATTGCAATACAGGATGGCTGAGGAGGATGCAACCCACGTTCATAGGTCTCTTTGCAAACTGTACTGTGAAGAATGTACCCCAGCCTCTGTCCAATATAAAAAAGAACATTTGAACGTTTTCAAATATTCAAAGGATAGTTGCACATTGTCTACATACAGCAGAATGTTAACATTTGTTTGCTAAACGGAAAGATGCAAATAGTTAAGCGGGTTAAAGAGAATTAGTATTTGTCCTGCCTCTCATCAGAAGGGAAAATCTTAATCTGATGGATGAGGATGTAGTAACCTTGATGCTTTGTTTGCAGGGTCAACAGACTGCAGAAAGTGTGGAATCTTCTTACCACCGTGTTTCCATTTTTAAAAATCCACCAAGTATTGGAAAATCAGTTTGAACTACTGAGGCTCAGCCAACCCACACTATCTGTGACCCAGGATAAAAAAGGTGATCACGCTCGAGACAAGAGACATTTTTCATTCTCCCACTGAAAAATACAAAAACTTCTGTTGACTCTGAGATACTAATCGCACATACTTTTAGAATTAGTTATATTCCTATGTTTAAACATGGGGAAGAATTCAAAATAAATCATCGTTTTTTAAAATGATTATTTTAATAAAATGATTATTTAAACCCTGAGCAAAGTTATTAATTTCTTAGGGCTTTGGGGATTCCAGTATATTTTTTTAGGTATTCATATCTTGGCCTCTCGTTTATTTTTCACCAATAGATTCCTTCCAGAGGTGATTTTAACCAGGAAAGTGTGTCTATGACTCATCTCCACCACCACTAGCTTCCCGTTTTTCTTAGCCAATGACCTGGGGGGGAATAAAGAGGGGAGGATTTCTGCCCCCTTCTCAAATGAACTGCTCTCCTCTTCCTTGAAATCATATTAAAAGCTCCGAGGAAGGAGAAGGGCAGGAACAACCAAACAGACATACGTTCAGGGGAAATCAGCTGACATCTCACCTGCTCCAAGGTAAATGTTCAAAAACACCGGGCAGATGAGCGTTATGGAAAAGCACAGCATGGAAAAACTGAGACCGGCACGCTGGCTCTACCAGGGTCTCAGATCAATGGATTATTTATAGAAATACTCCACCGGGTGAAAGAGGCAAAGGAGGGGCAGCATCTGGTTTCCAATGAACCTTTGTTCCCAGTCGTGTAAATATAATCTTATGTGACTTCGCATGAAGAATGTTAACAGATGCCTTTTGCTGAAGATGATGGACAATTCTAGTTATGTCTTAACTGGAGGTTGTGTTTTGCATTTTCTTATTTTATTAATTGTCCTTCACCGTTCGGTCACCCCACCTCTATGTTGTACTTCCCCACCCACCAATCACTGCACTCCGCAACTATTCCAGCCACACACACACACACAAATATATACAGCTTACAAATCTTCCTTTGCGCTCTGTCATTTTGAGGAGAGCTTTGGGGACTCCAAAGTGGGCCGGGGTTCAAATCCTTCACAACATACAAGAGTTGGCTAGCAAGTAATCTCACCTCCCCTTCGCCATTCTGAAATTTAGCCAGCTTCTCTCATGTCACTGGCTCATACTGGACAGATGAGGATAAGAGGAGTCTGGAGAGATTTTTTGCAATTAGCAAACTTGAAGCCCTTCAATTAACATTGGTCTGAAGCCAGAGATCAGCAGCAAACCACATGGACATTTGGCTGATTGGCCTGTTCCAAAACAATTCTTTGTTGGGAATGACGCCCGACCACCTTTGGCATGTTGAGTTCAACTTAATGCCTTAATCTCTCCCAAATGAACTCAGTGGAATCCAGGACTCAGTCGACTTTTTAATGCTGAATTTCTTTAAAACACACATGCCTTTATACTACAGACAGGGATCTTCTTCAGCCAAATATTTTGAATAAAGGACAGATGTTGTGTATTCAAGATCATCTGGAAAGCCTCATTAGCAATCATATTTATGTAGCATTGGCAATGCCTCATTAACAACTACATATACATGCACCTCAATTCTTTCCAGGTACAAACTCTCTATACTGTAGCTTTTGTTTCTTTAAAGCACCACGGTCTGTGTCAGTTAACCTTACTTATGAGTACATTACAAAAGTTAGCACCCCAAAGTTGGGATTGTCAACCTGATTTCCCTAACTTGTGCAACCCTTTCAGTTCTCAGCATCAAAGAGTCAGCTTTATATATAATACTTTTCTGCCCTCTTCTGTCTACTATAAACCAAACATGGGAAATGAAGTCTAATTGCCTTTTGAAAAAAGCACCTTTGGGATGCTCATAAGAACGTTTTAAACTTTAAAAAGGAAAACTAAATGACTATAGGTCTGCTGGGGTGCATTGCACAGAACTGACAATGAGAAAGGATTGAATAAATGAACTCCACGGGGGGGGGGGAGAGAGAGAGGAGAGAGAAGAGAGAAAGAGAGGGAGGGAGGGAGGGAGGGAGAGAGGGGGGGAGGGAGGGAGAGAGGGGGGGAGGGAGGGAGAGAGAGAGGAGGGGGGTAGGTTTATGTTTAAGGTTACGGCATCACAATCTTTTTGATTCATGGAAAGTAGATTCTGAATGACTGGAATGGAATGGAATCCATTCTAACTACCAAAATATTGTCTTGTTTCTTGCTTCTGGGCCCCAAAAGCATTCCAGCTGGCATGTCAGAGACCGACAGCAGAATATCTCCCATTAATCAAAATCCAACACACCCAATCTACAAATCATCAGAACAAGTTACACTTCGTATCACCCAGCTACACTTAGGAAACTCACACAGACCGCGCTTTGGAGGGCCGCAGATTGTCACTACACATCTTTGATGGGTGACTGCCTAAGTAAGCACTGACTAGATAAAGTCTGTAAGTGACTCTCAGGGACACTTGGCTGAACACACATAAGTTATTAACGTCTTTTCATGGCAACGGATGGAACAAGTTTGCCTTATGGGCAGATAAAATCTGAGCAGGAAAGGATGTGCAACTTCCAAACAATTCTCTTAGTCAAACAGTCAAGTCTACAGCTCTGATGGGCACACAGAGATATTTTTAGACTCAATGTCACATTTCAAAATAGAGAAAGCTCCATGTGGCAGGAGAACCCAATGCAAGCTCAAGCTTCAAAAATTGGTATTGCGGGAAGTGTATTTTAATACCTAGGAAACTGCAGGCAAGTGCAAATGCTCTTTCAGGTTGACTAATGAAACTTAAGACTCCCTGATAGCTCTGCTGGTCTTGTTAAATGCAATTCTGGAGCTCTGCTCTCACCTAGATCAGGAAACTTTGAAACTTAGCAACTTTAAGAACTGTGGATTTCAACCCCCAGAATTCTAAAAAAACTAGCACACTCGAGTTGAAGTCCACAAGTCTTAAAGTTGCCACGTTTGGAGGCCTCTGATCTAGATGGTAGTAGGTAGGAAAGGAAGACTTCTGGAGATACAGGATGGTATTCTAAACTTCCGTACTAGGAAAAAATTCCTCTCAAAACTCCAATGTGATGTTCTAAATTTGTCAGTGAATGAGGACCTTTTATTAGGCAAAATCCAGCTGATAAGCAAGCAATTAACTCATCTTTCTAATATATTCCTCCTTTCGTGCCCTCTCGTTTATAAAGGTCAGGGGTGATATTAAAAATCAGATTGGATGCCAACTTCAGCACAGAAATCTGGACTTCTGGTTTTGTTGCCAAAATAGTGTAGAATCCCAATGGTTAGTCCTCTTCTAAATATGAAAGATGTAAAACTGAAACAATTCCAATTAGGATAAATGTGGCGTGAATTAAACATTTGTAGAGGCAATTATCTCACGGCTCTAGACTCACCCAAGGAAGCAATATTTTTTCTTGTTTGTCATCCGTTTACAGATTACCAGCAAACTGATAAAATCAGTCAGAAGAGATGATGGAGGGCAAGAAGTGATGTGTCTAACGAACATCTGCCTAGGGACTGCGTTGGTGGGCCATTTTGGTGAAAGGTTGCTTAGGAAAGTCAAATCTATCAAGCAGAGAAGCCTGACTTCACCATTCTTGCACCGTGGCCCAAAAACCTGGACCAGAATTCCCAGATCATTAGTCTGGATGCCACAATGCATTTTCTAACCCACTGTGATGGCTACGTCTGATGTCATGCTGAAGTGAAAAGTCCACATTCTTGCCAGTTTCCATGCTGGAAGAAACTTTCAGCATATTTTCTTGAAGAGTAAGATAACTTTAGAGCCAGACTCCTAAGAAATTAAAGACAACCACGGCCAGAAAAATTTATGGGGAGAACAGGCAGACTCAAGGAGGAGGAACAAAACCGAAATAAACGAGGCAGAGCTGAAAATTTAATGCGTATTTTTGAAAAAATAACCCTAAGCAGATATACTGTATATTGTTTAAGAGCAGCATTAACCCTTGCAAAGGCTGCCACAAGGGTTCGTCTTTAAGACGCTATAAAATTCTCGGCTGATTTTGCTGCAAAGTAACAAGGTTATTTTTGTTTTCATCTCACTGTATCAATTTAGCAGTACAAATAAATCCATCACATCTGTGCCTTTGAACTCACAAGGATGCAGACTTGACTAGCGAGACAGAGAGAATACTCGGGAGTGCAGGTTATTTTTAATCGTCTCTGCTTTTTACTTCAGCCTCACACTGTTTGCATTTTGTTTTTTTGGAGATAAGTTTCTTCCAGCTGTACACTTGTGACCTTATACCGGGGGTCTCCAAACGTGGCAACTTTAAGACTTGTGGACTTCAACTCCCAGAATTCTTCAGCTGGGGAATCCCCTACCAGCTGGGGAATTCTGGGAGTTGAAGTCCACAAGTCCAAAAGACCCCAGCCTTACAACATGCTTCTTCGTCCTCTTTTCCCCCCACAAATGGTGATGGGATCAGGCCACCCTCACTCCCTGTGCAAATGAACTAAGCGAGATGAATGAAAGGCAGACGTTTCTCTATCAAGGCTCTCCAAATGCTGTTTATAGTTACCATTGCAAACCTTTGACCTTAATGCACTGGTGTCTTTATATCCTACGAGATGAAAAATTCAGACATGTTGGAAAAGGGTTGGAAGCAGCTTTCACAGACCGGCCTAGTGACTTTGTGGCATGCCACATGGAAGAGAGCATGTCATATATTGACAAAAACAAATATCCAGGAATTTTTCAGCAGTCCAGCCACTTCCAGCTATTTCTCTGCTTTTATAAATGGCGATGATCAAGAAGTAATACCAAAAATAAAAAATGTATTGCCGTCATACTACAGACTGGGAAACCAAGCTGAAAAATTGGATGATGCTTTTGAGATGTGACTTCTGTCTATTTCTCTGCAGCAAAGTTGAGTTGCTATCTAAAAAGAATAACATCTTAGAAGATAAAATCCCTAATCAGTTTATTCACCACAAGGCAAAGCAATTTAGGACTGAATATAAATCTAAGGAAAGGTTTTTGAAAATATTTTTCTTCTTCTTCACCCCATCTTAGCATTGTTTTGATTTTACAGAGAATGTATTTCTATTTTCTCCTTTGGAAACTTTTATTTATAATAAACTCTTTGTTATTACACTAATGATAAATGATGAACCCATGAAATCACACAGCTGTTATTGGCAGTACAAAACCAGAGCAAGACTACACATCATTATTTATAATATATAGCTCATCACACAAAACTGTTCTATGCACCTAGGGGGAAAGCACTTTTCGCAAAAATATTTCCCTTGGTGAGACATAAACAGCTTCAGAATAACCATCAACACTTCATTAGGCAAAATTCAGCCCTGGGGCACAGACTAAATCCATCAAAGATGCAATCAACTCTAATTACTAAAATCTGTGATAACACTCACTGGACATATTTTGTTCAGTTTCTAATGAAGGTCTATATATCAAAACACATTTTCAGCAAACCTATCAAAGACAAAAGCAAGGTAGAGATTTAAACACACTCCCATAGAAGAGTTGGCATAAAAATAACCACTTTTAAAAAGTGTATCATTATGCTGATGTTGACATACCCTGCCATCTGCTTTCTATGAAGTTAAAGAGAAGGATTTTAGCTGGGTTTGGCTGTTTGGCTTTGGTTTCATATGTGTGCACCCAGCCACCTTTTCTACAAATCCATGGTTAAAACAAACCAAGATTTAGCACTCGAAGTGAACCTGCCTTAAAGGTTATCTAAAATAAGGAAACTGAAATTCCAAATATTTTGCTTTAAGAGAAACAAATCTCTCTCTATAGGAAACTGTCATGATTCCAGTTTAAAAAAAATCAGTGATTTCCAAAAGAGAGGGTAAGTCATATTCGACTATGAATATATTCACTTTTTCCAAGTTGTTGTTGTTATTGTCCATAAGCAACTCTTCATAAAAAAGAGGTACAGTGCTGACATGGGAAACCACTCCTGCACTGCTGCCAAGAAAACAAGGTGGAGGTATCCCTATAAAAGTGCCTCTTAGCCTGGGCGCTAAAGTTGTGCGGACTTCAACTCCTAGAATTCCTCAGCCATCCCCTTGGAGCAGCCAAGGTTGAGAAATGCTGTGCTATAATCATGGAGGTTGAGTTTGACCCAAGGGAGCCTTTACCAACATTTACAGAGCATCAGTAGTTAGAGCAGGGCTCTTCAAACTTGGCAACTTTAAGACTTGTGGACTTCCAACTTGCTTGACTGGGACAGATTGATCAGGAAACAGCAGGCGCACGCAATGACACCCGGAGACTTACCATCTCACTTTGTTGCATGTCTGGGTTGCCCCAAGCGGGGATCCTGCCACCATGGGCACCTGAATGGGGCTATGTTGCTTGTTCATGACAAGGTCCAGTTTCTCCTCCAGAGACTTGCAAGTTGCATCCAGGGCTAGCAGCTTGGCTTCGATGCTATCCAGTCGTAGGCATATCGTCTGGTTAATGGAGTACAGGAAGGACTGGGGAAGAAAAGCAGCAGAATGAGCTGGATGGGATGAGGAGGCCGTGCTTTGTGCATAGGCATCTGCCAAGGGCACCAAGCAACAGCAAAAGCACACGTATCCCCAGAGCCTGTCTGGGGTCAAAACAGTCCTTTGATGGACTAGCCAAGGGTTAAAGGGCTCTCCTGCATTCTGGGAAGAGAGTCTTTGAATCTGTGGTGGCCCCAAATCAAGAATCTGGTGGCATCCTTTCCAACAAACACATTCGATTCAAGGGAACGAAGCCCACATTGTTCCAGTTTGACTATTATTTCAGCTGTCATCCTGGAGCTATCTTCAATTCAAAGGATCATTACCTGCTCAAGGGTTTTGCCTTGGGTATTTCTGGAAACAAAGCTGAAAAGGAGGGATGTAAACTCGCTTTAAGTTCTAAAGCGTACCTAGGTGATTATGGGTCTATTTTTTTTATAAGCATTCCACTCAAAAAAACCATGAGATAATTATATACAACAAAATATAGATTTTGCTTTGATTTGAACCTGGATGGGACTGGGCTTCTTTTAAAATACTTCTTGCGCACACCCTGGTGGACATGATTAAAATAAACTGAGTTCAAATTACCTACAAACTCTGAAGATGAAACACACAACTCTAGAAAACATCTAACTGTATTTTAGACTGTTTTTCATTATAAGTCAGCAATCTCTGAACTTAAACCGAAAGTTTTTCTAATCTTCTCAGTGGAAATTCTGCAGAATAGTGAAGATTCGTGTTAAGCATATTGCTCAGTTACATAAATGTGCAATAAATACATTTTATTTATCCTTTTTTAATTAAAAAGCTGTCAACGCAGCCATAAGCTTCATTGTTTGATACAATCAAAATTTATTTAGAGTATATATATGGAAGATCTTAGTAATTCTCACAGAGAGTAAGGGACAATACAGTTATTAACTGTGAATCTTCTCTGATTCGTGGAAAAATATTTTCCACTATTCAGTCAGGGGTTTTCCCTAATTATGCTAACATGATTTCCGCCCCCACCCCCCCACCTATATATTCTTGCATCTGATATACACTGGTAACTTGAAGATGGATTCCTGTGTCTTACAGTGATAATATGTGCCAAACGTATTCCTTAACTTATAGGAACTATAATAGTAAGTTGTGCCGGTCACTAAGCAGGTTATCAGGTGACAGAATTTTATGACTTTTTTGCAGTGGTCATTAAGCAAAACACCCATTGTTAAGCAAACCTGCAGTCACTAAGAACACACTGGTCGTTAAGCGAACCCCCTGTCCACAATGGCCATTTTTTGCCAGAAATCAGCAAAATGCTGGTTTGCAGCAAAAAAAAGTCATAAATCACCGTCACATGATCAGGGGAGACAGCAAATGCTGGTTGGTTGCTAAGGGCCCCAAATAGGAGCGTACGACCACAGGGGGGACTCGGCCATCGGAACTTTGAATCTGGGTTGTGAGTACCTTTTCTGAGGTTCGTCGTAACTTCAAACTGGTCGTACGTCGAGGACTCCCTGTACTAGGGAAGAAGCCTCAGACCTTTCCATGATAAAGGCTATCTCAGATCTTCAGGACCTTTGGCCAACTCCAAACGTGGCCTCCAAATGTGTTGGCCTCAAGGACACGCAGTGGCCCCTGTGGTTCAAATCACCTTAAACGGCCATAAAACATGCCTATATCTATCCATCATTAGCTGCATTGTGTGAGCAAGCATGTATTTTATTTATTTTTTATTTTATTTTATTAATATTTATATACCGCCCTTCTCCCGAAGGACTCAGGGCGGTGTACATGGCTACAACCTTAATTGACGGGTCCTGACAATTGATTTCTATCCGCTGCCGTTTCACAGGGGGGTCTACGTCTTCGTCGGTCACTTCATGGTTTTCCAAGACAACTGCAAGCCCAAAAAACAGAAACAAGCAAACCATTTTCAGTAGCTCCATCAAAGGCCCTTGGTTATGGAATTAAAAGGAAAAGCAACACACTGGATGGGAAGAAGCGTCCCAGAAGCTCTGGGAAGTGCTGGAAAATTCTCCCAAAATTTGTTTTCACAGCCAGCTTTACCTGTTAGTTACAGCAGTTTTTCCCAACTTGGCCACTTAAAGAGATGTGGACTTCAACTCCTAGAATTCCCCAGCTAGCCCTGCTGGCTGGGGAATTCTGGGGGTTGAAGTCCACATCTCTTAAAGCGGCCAAAGTTGAGAAATACTGACTAGATTTCAGCAGTGGATCAGCAGCCAGATGTTTGAGACTTTAATTTCCTTGACAGCCCATCCACCATAGACAAAGAAGAGCTGGGATTATGAGAATTGGCCCAAAACATCTGGGGGGAATTTAGTTTGGAGAGCGCTTCCTTAAATAGGTTTGATCGATGGGGCCGTCCTCTTTGTTTACAGTAACTCATCCGCGTGCTCCCCTCTACTCCTAGTATAAAGGCCATTGCTATAGGGTCCATTGCCTTGTTTACTGTCTTAAAACAAAGTTAGAACAAAATACCAGATTTTCAGGACAGGTGGAAAATTAGAGACAGTGAAGAAACCTAATTGTGAGGTTGCCACACTGTTGTTTTACTCAGCCTCAGGAAGAAAGAACTTTTGCTACATCTTTAATGTTCTATGCAACACATACCATGAAATACACAAATTGGGCGGCTGGGTTATTTAACATACCTGGATGATCTGGGTTCAAGTCCTCCACAGCTATTTGAACTACATCCGCTAAATCCTGTTCTGTCATCATTCAGAAACAGGGCGTAGGGCTGAACTGAAGGAGATCCGTCAGTTCATACAAATCTGATTCTGCAAAACATCAAAAATGGTGGTCTCATGAGGACTACCCTATTCACGACCTGTCAACCAGCACATAGGAGCTTTTTGACAAAAGGAGCATACAAACGAGCATTTTTTACAAAAAGAAATGCCCATTTGATCTTCAAAGCATAGGGGGATTTTGTTTTCCTGATTGCTTTGCACACAATAACAGGGACGGGCAGACAACAGCCCTTAGCAATTGCAGTCTGCAGCTCAGACTGACTAGATCAGGGGTCTTCAAACTTGGCCCTTTTATGACTTGTGGACTTCAACTCCCAGAATTCCCCAGCCAGGCACGCATGCCTAGCTGAGGAATTCTGGGAGTTGAAGTCCACAAGTCATAAAAGGGCCACGTTTGAAGACCCCTGGGCTAGATGCTAACCTGAAAATGCCCCAGTTCCACGCATACATATGCAATGCAGGAAGAGATAATGTTTCTCCGTCAATTTGTTGTGAGTGCTGACTCCAAAGCACATCATCGTGACACTAAATACCACTGTACAACTGCAGTCACCTTCGAAGACAGTCCTAAGAGATGAACAAACAAGAGCTGATTTCCTCCAATGCCTGCTCTTTAAATGATCAGCGCATTAAAGAAATCTCAATCGTCGTTTTAGTATAAAAGTGTAAATCTATGTATGCCCAGGCAGCAGTTAATTTTGACAAAATCCAATAGTTCCAGGACTGAAATCAGTTTAAGTTACAGTTTCAAAAAAGCAAACTTGTTCTTCTGTTTTAGAAGTATTTATTACTGGTGCAACATAGCATATCTAAATCAATGTATCCAATATTTGGTTTGTTATTGTTAGGATTGTTTTAGTCCAGATTCTCCTGATGGTTCTGTGGTTTTAACTGTTTGTGTGTGTGGAATCTGCCAGAGTCTGTATACTGCAGCACTGGGGGCATTTCTAGAGGGTTTAGATATTGTTTTTTCTCTCCTGAGCACTGCTATCTCCTGGGCTATATTGTATGACTTACTCCAGATTCTGACACTTAGCAGAAAGCAAATTTAGGTGAGGATGATGGGATTCAACCTATCTAGAAGACGGAGCGCTGGAGAAAGCTGTTCAAGATGAACCAGAATGGAGAAGAGATGGCAGCGACTGCACCCATATTACACAATTACCCAATGCCCTGGACTTTCCTCTGTTTTTCTTTGAAGACGTTTCCCTTCTCATCCAAGGAGCTTCTTCAGTTCTGACTGGAGAAGCTTCCAGGATGGGAAGGGAAAGGTCTTCAAGGAAAAACAAAGAAAGCCCAGTTGTCTCTTGGGACAACCATGATCTGGATGACAGAGAAGCTCCATTCTCAGCTGGAGACCACTGTCATCACGTCTTTGGGAGAAAGCTTCTCAGGATTAAAATCAACGTGAGCATCCAGCTTGGGGTAATGTTGAGACTTTTCCTCATTGGATTAAGATCAATGCCGTCATGCTGAAGTGGTTTTAGCCGCCACTGATTTCATGAAAGTTAAGCACCCTAAAACAGACGGGGCTCAGCAGCGCTCACGCTGGATTGGATTATGTCTCCTCTCTTTAGCGCTTTAATTCATGCTTAAACCGCTTGTTTACTGTACTAACGAAAAAGTATTCATAGCAGAACAGATGAAGAAATCTATACGGACACGTTTATGAACTTATGCAGAACTACAGGATCTCTTTCTCAGCCCAAAATAAGACTCAAAGTGCATTCAGTTCGAACAAAACAAGTACAATTCAGCTCCTGCAATACTGAATTCCACTTTACACCCAAGTATTTTTAACAGTGTTCTTCTGGGATTCCTGTAAAGGACTGCTGCGAGTTTTATCAAGAGAAATTCCCAGATTCCCCAACTGATTTTAAAATACTGAAGCAAGTCACATCTAAATTTGTCCCAGATATGGGAAAGTGGAATGAGACAGAATCGGTGGGGAACACAACACAACAGACTGATTGGGGTTATTTTTTTCTTTTTTTTTCCTTTTCTTTTGTTAATACCTGGAGCAAAATACCATTGACGAGAAAAATCTGATTTGTCTCTGAAAGGCCAATGCCTAATGAAGCCAGCTGAAGCCAGCCATTTCTCCCTTCTTGTGGTCCAGTCGTGGGGTGCAGTTAGAACATGCAAGTGAAGAGTAACTGACAGGAACATCTATGGCAGGGGTCTCCAACTGTGGCAACTTTAAGACTTGTGGACTTCAACACCCAGAATCCCCCAGCCAGCATGGCAACTTTAAGACATGTGGACTCCCAGCATGTGCTGGGTAGAGAATTCTGGGAGTTGAAGTTCAGAAGTCTTAAAATTTGTCAAGGTTGGAGACCCCTGATTGCTTCGAGCTTCCCAGCCAGCCACGGCAACAGCTGTTCATGGGGGGGGGGGAGAGAGAAAAAACCCTTTCTAAATTCTTCCCAGTGAGGACACCGCAAGATATTGAATTATTTATTCAAGAAAATCTGCTGCCAAGAAAGATTCATTTGAAATTCGGATCACCGTGAAAGGATTAGGGCCGGGTTCGCGCTGGGGCCCGACTGATCTGGCAAAGGACTGAGGGCATGTGGTTGCCATTTCTCTCCTTTTGGCAAATTCACTTTGCCGTTTCTCAGAAGTCTTGGGCGAGGGCCAGCCCTCTCATAATAAAGCAGCTGTGCGCGGATTATGGTTTCATCATGTCACGAGCTGCAAATGCTGTTGGAAGCTCGGCTGAGCCTGAAGGAAAAGAATCTTTCGGTCCATAAATTAGGGAGGGGGACCGGCCAAATCAGTTGGGCCCCCCACACACACTTTTCATCTTGCTTTGCTCAAAAGGAAACCAGACTTGTGCACAGACTTTATTAACACAGGTAGCCTCGACCTTGCTTGCCACAATCGTTCAGTGAATCGCTGCAATTAAGTCAACAGCCCTGTCGGGAAGTGAATCTGCTTTCCCCACTGACTTTGCTTCTCAGAAGATCGCAGAAGGGACACGGCAACCTTCGTAAGAATGAGTCAGTTGCCAAGCGGCTGAATTTTGATCATGTGACCCGGGGGGGGTGGTGCTGCAATGGTTGCGTGAAAAACTCTCCTAAGTCACTTTTTTCAGCGCCATTGTAACTTTGAATGGTCCCTAAATGAACCGTCGAAAGTCAAGGATTGCCTGTACTACTTGATCTGTTTTCAAATTCAGGTACTATGTGGAGCTGGGTTTTTACCATGCCATTCTACAGATTAAAGAAGTGAGCATAAGGACAGATTTTTGCCCCACAATGACCAGTTTTTAGCATTAAATGTGACACACACACCCAAAAAATAAAACGATGGCCTTCCTAGGTGGATCAGGCCAAGAAATCAACTCCACAGGAAGGCTGGAACTATTTTATTGAGATTGGCTACAAGAATAAAATCCTGCAGACCTCATCGTGCTGCACCTCCTCCCCTTTCTTATAGTCTTGTGAATTAGGGAAGAGTCTGCCTGAACTGCTTCCAAATATTATCTATTTGTTGTGGACTTAAAATATGTTCCCTCCCCCCCTTCTCCCCCCTCCCCCCGCTGTCCTGGCAATGCATCCTGCATCTCTCCATCCAGGTCATTTTCCTTATTCTCTGCATAAAGTTTATTGCTGTTCACAATGTTCTGATTAATTCTGTACATCATGCTAAGCCATACTTTAATCACAGTAGGCTAAATAAATCAAACTGGGGAGATTCACAAACCCTGCTAAGTCATAAAACCATTGTTTAGAAATCACAGTCACGAGTTTATGCAACACACAAACGTAAATCCCATCTGGGCATGGTGCAATGGATGAATCCAGCTACCATGTCTATTCAACTAGGATCTGCTTCCAAAGAACTCACATTCCTATCTCTTTGCTGTAACACAGCCACGTTCAAGTATTTTTGAGTAGGAAAAAATACATCTCAAAAGCCTCATGGCTCTGGAAACTAAGTCGAGTTGGATCCAGTTGACGCTTGGATGGCTAACCTCTACGGAATCCCAGAACGCTACATTCAGAAACCCCAAACTCCCAGAATTAGGCAATGGCAAAATGTCACAGATGTGTCCATGAAATAAAAATCAACTCAAACGAACTTCGTATCATGAGAACCTTATTGTAGAATTTTTACTGGAATCCAGGAAAATCTGCTTAGTTCAATCTTTCCCATCTGGCAGGTGCCTTTTGAACCTTTTTGTAGAAACTTCAGAAGAACATTATTGTTTCTTGGTCCTTTATATGGGTTTCCTTATACCTAGAATGCAAGAACCAGACCCAAATAAAGGACCCACCTGGAACCTAGGTGCTAGAGCAGGTCTATCAGGAGTCTCTTTCAGGAAGCTCATAAACAGACCATCGATGCAATTGCTCCTCTTGTAAAGAAGCCTTCAGAAACTGCTAGCCTGCTGGGATCTAACCCAGGGGCCTCCAACCTTGGCAACTTTAAGACCACGCTGGCTGAGGAATTCTGGGAATTGAAGTTCACAAGTCTTAAGGTTGCCACGGTTGGAGACCCCTGATCTAAGCCATCGACTACTTCCCTTGTTGGATAACTGAAACTTCTCAAGAACTTGCTGGATGTGTTCAGGTTTTTCCCTGCCAACCTTCTTGCTCAATTATATCCTAATTCTAGTTGGCAAAAAGTTACTGGGTGATTATTAACATAAACTTTCTTCTGTTGTCTGCAGAAATTGATATGTGGGGATAGATTGATTATGGGGTTGATTCCACATAGTTTAGGACAGGCAAGAATCTTCTTAACTTTCCAATGCATGGATGGTTATCTGGACAACTTTTCCAATATGCCCACCCTGATCTGGGGCAACAAGCAAGGTAACTTTGGTGTATTGTGCAAAACAGAATGAAAACCAGATCTTCCTTTGCTAGTCAAGCATGCTTGGTCTGTTTATTAAATTACTAAAACTATTTAGGAAAAGCATTTCCTCCTTTTTCATGATAGGATTATTATGCCTTGCACATTTCGCTTCAGTTTGATAAGTATGTGGATTGTAAACAACTAGGTTTTTCTTCCTGAAAATGACAGCTTTGTTACAGATATTCGTATTCCCTCCATATGTTGCTTCAAAGTGACAAAAATGGCTGATGAAGATGATGATGAAGACGATAAACTATCAAGCTCTTTGGCTTTTATTTCAACAAAACCGTAAATTATTTCAGTTCCTTTTAGGTGTGTCCAAAAATGAACAACAAATGGACCAGAGCTTATTTGCAAGCCATCAATTATCCATTCCTTCCAGGTTTGTCAGTTCCCAAAACATAACCGAGTAACATAAATTAGAATAAACTGGAAAAAAACACCCACTGGCTTCAATGGAACCAAGTCTTAGGTCAAAGTTCTGAACCTAGTTTTAAAGCAATGGTCCAATCCTATGAAAACTGACACAAATTCTGCCACTGCTTTATGTCACCTCTTTGGCAGAACTGAAAGGATTGCTTACATTTTAACTTCAGGGAAGTTGTGGCAAAAGGACATCTTAATCTGTGTTAAAAAAAAAAAGGATTGGGGTAGAATTGTAAGTAAAAAAATTAGGTGGTTTCTAATGCACCTTCCGCAGAGCAGAGCCCTGGACGTGTTAAGTCCACAGTTCCCAGAATTTCCAGCCAGCGCAGGCTATTTAGGAGAAAAAGCCAGAAACGAAATCCGTTAAACAGAGGGCATAATAAATATGCTCATCTGTTGCTTTTGCAGGAAATACAGGAACGTTTAAAAGCCGTGTCTTCTCCCAAGTTCTTTTACGAGAAGGAGTAAAACCACAACTGGCAGGAAATCCAAAGTATCAGTTTATTGAGGATAAAGAACATTAATGTTTCTTCTATTTCTTCACAGCATAGATTCCTAAATCTTTGGTGGTGATAGCCTGGATTCCGAAATTATTTTCCATTCCCACATCGCTCTAATTTTTGTCTGAAAAGCCATCTCCTTTGAAGAACAGAACGGCCAAAAACTTCAGAAGATAATAAAATGGAACAACCTTCATTATCTTCATTCCAGAATTTTAGCATCATAATCCAGAGATCAGCCACCAAGACAGGAAAGCTGCTTTGGCTGCTCTAAAGTAAAAACGCAATGAAGTCGGACTAATTAGAAAGAGGCACCTGTCAGGATGCACAGCCTTTCCTGGTATTGAAAAAGAACATTTATTTAAGTGCATTAAATTATAGCTCTTTTGTTCACTGAAGTGTCTTCAGAAACGCATCTTGCATGTTTCTGACACCGCAGATATTTACTGCATTAAATAAATCTATAAATCCTTTTCCAGTAACAAACCCAGTGCAAACAGGAATTAGATAAATCTTAAGAATATAGTATCTTCCCGCCTCATTTGTATTATTTTGGGCAGCAAATGTTTAACCAACTCTTCCATCTGGGGTCTCAAATGTTTCTCTCGATTCCAGCAGCTCCCAAGGTTCATTTACAAACTCTGCGAGGCCAGTTCTAACTTTACCAACCTAAGCTTGGCTCCCCACTGGAGCTTTTAACCCTCCGATCTAAGTTGATTGATCCCATACTAATCCCCTTACATGTAATACTGATTAATAAGAGCTGCTTAATTAAAAAAAAAAACAGGGGCTCAAGGGGAGAATGTAAAGCTTGCTCTTCAATTCCCCCCTCAAATTCCCCCTCCAATCAGCAAATCAGAGTAAAGATGCTGACACGTCACAAAAGTCCTGCTCAGAATCTGCACAGCTACTTTGAGCAGTTCAGATCGGAGGGAGGGGGGGGGGAGAACGCTGGTGCCCAACTTGCCTGTAATTGTTTGCAACCCATTTCAAAAAATCCACTCATCAATTACAGTATACCTTTGTCCAACTGATTTTACATACATCCTTAAAACCAATTACGCAGCACAGCTCTGAGTTTAAATATTTATTGTGACCAACAGTTGCTTTCCAGCAATTCTCCTAAGAGAACAGAAAAAAAAATCCCCACAACCAAAGGGGATTTGGAAGCAGTTGCTCTTGTAATTAGTCAACTGGGATGCTGGTTTTGCAGTGCTATCAAGTCGAGGCACACACCAGCTGAAATTGCTGAAGGAGGGGCACCGCCTCCTGTTTCTCACTCTCCCCCCCCCCAGCATGTAATGATCCATTCTGGTGGCTGCTGCAGCCACTGCAAACTGCAAGCGCTTCATTTTTCCTGCATAAGTGAATGGATGCAGCAAGAAAGAAAAAGAGGGGGGAAAACAGACTGGAAAGACCAGCAAGAAGGAAATATCCTGACCTGCAGGAAAGGAATTCTACTTTGGCCTCTTTTCCAAAGGATCAGAGAAAGCTGCCTTGTAACTTTACAAGAATGGGTAGAGCACCACGTGTGCCCCCTTGAAGATATGTGTTTAATGAAAAAAATAGCAACAGAGGTAGTTTCTCAATCTGTTCCATATTTAGAGAGATTAGTGGATGATCCCATTTATGCCCAGAATTTCCAATGTTTTACCAGCTGACTTCCATTCAGTACGACTGCTCTGTGCAGCTGGTCCTTCTGAAAGACAGGCAGGTCATTTAGAGATCAGAGCCCCCCCCCCCAATAATTCAATTATCATCCCTGAATGTGCCATTTCCACTTTCCTCTGCTGCTTCTCTTCGCCTGCCTGAAGTTACCGTGAAAGTCCTTTTCATTTATGCAAACCTATGTATCATTCATATAATTATGCAGTGTTCCGTATAGCACAGCCACCTACAAAAACTTCCTGCCATTTTTTGCAAATGCAGCTTATGGAAAATGCCATTTAAAATGCTCAAATTTCATTCAGGCAATCCAAGCAATATAAGTAGTTACGCATTTAATTAAAAACAGCCACTCCTGTTTTGAAAAGATGTGTAGTTATATGGTATAGACTTCGGTGTGGCCAGAAATTAAATAAAACTAAAATAAATCGCTTGGATTAACAATCACACACTTAATTCAGAAAGCCAAGCCTAACTCCCAAAGAAGTAGGTATCTATTTAAATTCTTCTGACTTGATGGAAATTGATATTGTTCTGGATATGCAATGTATTTTTCATTGCAATTTTCTCTGAATTGTGTCGTATCGTTCCATGTGCTAGTAGTTCCAACGCACTCGCACATTTCTTGCACGCAATACATATGCAGTTGCTCAAGTTCAATCCTTTGATAAGATCTCATTTTGCTTCCACTAAAGCAGGTTGTACAACTTGTTTTCATTAGTTGTGTGCACTACTTCAAAGCATTCTGCTGTCCAGAGGGCTAAACTGATGGCCAAAGTACTTCTAAATGTTACTGATTTCACAGTGATATGAAAACATCAACGTATGTTATGTAAACACTCATATGAAGTGAAAGAACCATCACGTACACTCAAATGTAATGCCTGCTGCTTATTACAATCTTTGTTATAATAGTTCCTTTTACCTTAAACTAACTGCATACAATGTAAGTTTTCGAGGACTCCAGCCTATTATATATATGGTAATAAACGGTACACCGTGCTTTTAAACCACCCAAAGCTTCTTTGTTCAGTCTATACTGTTATGACGTGTTTTAAATCTCCAGCACTGCAACGGGACAGGAGCTCGTCCATATTTTCTTTAATTCCCTTTACAGTACTATTTTATTGTCCTGAATGCCCCTGCTCAGAGAATTGTCATACATGCACACAGTTCATTCACCCAAAGAACGTTTATTATTAAAGCAGGCTCCTATTTCACCAATTCGATTCACGTTTAAGATGCTGGAAGAATTCGGGTCCTTCAAGAAACAGTCAACTGAAAGGAAACTGGATCCTGCTTTGACCTCTGCAGGCACGCAGCCCTGTGCCAACCCTTCTCCACTGCCTTTCCCTCCTTTGCTCTTCCCGTTTTCTGTCCCGGTCTTTGCTAGACCAGCGTTTCCCAACCTTAGGAACTTGAAGATGCGTGGACTTCAACTCCCAGAATTCCCCAGCCAGCTATGCTGGCTGGGGAATTCTGGGAGTTGAAGTCCACGCATCTTCAAGTTCCTAAGGTTGGGAAACGCTGTGCTAGACAAACCACTGAGAGCGGCTGAGAGAGGGTGCGGCTACATGACCTCGAACGCCCCTTCGACCCTTAATTTCGGGCTCCAGTTCTAGCCCTTGCTAAGAAGACATATTTGGGGAGGGGGGCTCCGTAATCTCTCATCTACCCACCCGAGCACCAATCCCCGTGGGGGGGACTGCAACTCCCATCATGCCCAGCCAGGAAGCCGGAGCTTCTCCCCCACCCACCCACCCCGGCCGGCCGGGCGGGCTGGAATCCGAGCCCGGGTGCCGCCTTTGCGGCCGGAGGCCAGGGCTGCGCTTGCTGCGGACGATGGGAGTTGTAGTCCCCCGCCGGGCCTCCCGTCGAACGGCTCCGCGTCCGCGCAGGGCGGGGCGAAGGGGTGGCGCGGGGGGGGGAGAGGCAAAGTCTCAAGCCCCGCCCCTGCGCGCCCCGCCCCCGCCCCCTCCCGCGCGGCCCGGCGGGCTGGGCGCCGTGAGGCGGCCCGCGCGAGCTCTCCATGGTCGTGAGGGGCTGAGCCGGGGCCGTCCGGGCGCCGCGGCCGAGCAGCCGCAGCCGCAGCCGGGAACCCGCGAGAGAAGCGAGGTTACCGTTTGCCTTGCCGAATTCTCGTGGTGTTTGGCCGGGCGGCTGCGATAATGGCGTCCTTCCTCGCGAGAGATCCTCCGGAGTCGCCGCTGCGCAGGCGCGCTCGGCTAGCGCGTCCCCAGCCTTAAGACTCGAGATGGCGCGCAGGCGCGCTGCGCACGCTTCCCGCCCGGGAGCCGCCGGCGCGTCGAGAACCCACCCGGCAAGCAGGGCGGCCGGAACGGCCTCGAGACGAGCAGGAGGACTCGGAGTCCCAGAGGGCCTTGCGCGCGCGCGATCCCTCGCTCGCCCCGTGCATGCTGGGAGTTGTAGTACACCATTTGGGGGAGAAAAACCGGCGGGCTGCACGGAAGCGAAGGTTTCCGCTGCAGATCTTAATTTTGGTCGGGGTATCCTGTACCAAACCAATAACATGTGCACCTTCTCAGATAAACCAATATTTTTCAAACTTGGCATCTTGAAAAAGGGTGGACGCCAACTTCCAGAATTCCCCAGCCAGAATGCCCCCCCCTTCCAATTCAGCAAAGTTGGGACTAAAAGTGTTTCTGCTGTTTTGTACAATCGTACATGAGCGCATCTAATAATGCAGGCAGTCTGATGAACAATGTATTTTACAATGTATATAATTACCAGGAAGCAACAGAACAGAATTTGGAGCAGCTTAATTGGCAAAGATGGCACTTTGTTCTTTTAATATACATGCAGAGCACATCATGAGAAGAAATCGAAACGGTATTTAAACAGCTGGGAGAAATAACCAGCTCAGATTAGGTGATGATGCCCATGGATGGCTGTAAAGGAGGATAAGCCAAAGAAATAGAAATTAAAGTGGAAGAAGAGTTTGCAGAAGTCAAGCCTGTTGCACAATGTTTAAAGAATCAAGTTTTGGTCAACAAGCAACACAAACCCGATACAAATAATTGCAGGGCTATATCTTCCAGGCTCCAAAGTTCTCGGTTTCTAGCCAGGAAACAAAGATATCTGAATGTGACAATAAATGTCCTTATTGTTGGGACTATAATCTTGCCAGTTTTAATATGTAGCTCTAAGTGGTGGACCCTCAGAAAAATTGAAGGAAGAAAAACTGGAGGCTTGGAATTACACCTTGGAGCAGTAGAAAAACAAACCACCCAGTGCATGATCAAGATTGCTCATTGAAAGCACTAATGATGAAGCCGACATTTGATATTTTCAACCCTTCGTGCAAAGTCATCAATCACTGGAGAAGACTTGGATGCTTTGAAAATTCAAAGGCCAACAGAGAATATGGCTAGTCACCATATCTACCGTCTATCTACGTCACCATCACTGATGATACAAGGAGCGGTTTACATGGGCTCAAAGAAGTCATGACGGATAGTCCTACCAAAATTTTATCTTTCAGGCCACCGAAACTTCAATAAAAATGAACAGCCGTTCTATTCCTTGATCTCTCTTGGGCTCCCCTTAAATATCAGGGCAGGGCCTGCTAGTTCCTGCCTACCAGATTGACAGAGCCGATGTTTTGAAGCTTACGTTGTCCAGACTTGGTGTAATCAGTTTAGGGCCTTTTTTAGGCACATTCTAGCAAACTAGTCTATAGTTTATGGTAAAAATTAACTCTCTGTACATACACAGTTTCCAATAGTAGAACAAAGGTTGCCTCTCACAGTTTATAGAAGAGAGATGCAAGATCCCTAATGGGCTCTGGGGGTCGGTTCCTTATTCCTGGAGGTGGTGAGGATGACTTTCTTGTCCTTGAAGGTTAAGATCCTGCTAAAACCAGAGGAAGTAGCTACCTCTTGCCCCTTGGCGTCCCAGGGCGGCTTTGCTGAATGAGACCTATTTGCAAGTCAGCAGATCAGATATCACTAATCTCACAATTGTTTCCCCCATCATGGGTGATCTCTCCCCTTCCCCTCTTTATAGACTCAGTGTCCTTCATCTGTAAAATGCTTCTGTGAACAGGACACCAGAACAAATATTGCGGTGTTTTAAAAGAAGATTGTGCAAAAGAGGAAAAAAGAATTGCCCGTTCAGAGTATTCTTCGCAATCCCAAAATTCTTAGGAAGGAGGAAGGATGACTTGAAGGTGGGTACTTTCTCAGGGACAAAAAACAGCTCAGAGCATAAGGAGTGTCATCCTGCACCAGAACCTAAAATCAAAAGAGAATAGAGGGACAGGTTGAAATTTAACCTTTTTCGTTTTGGCAATCCCTTTGCCCCTGACAGGACATTGCCACTGTATCTGTCAATTTGAACGGGGAAAACATTTTTTATTTTCTTTTAAAAAAATGAATATATTTCTTACCAGTCTAAAAATAAGGAACTTGACCCATTGGAGCAAAAAGTTGAAAATTGCCTGGGGACAGTATCTGACACCCCGAAGATCCTGCAGTTTGATCAGCTGCACCCATAAAAACAGGTATGCTTCCTGTAAGTATCCAATTTTCTTATCCTTTTCAGGAAGATTGTAATTTAAACCGTTGGTGTTTGTGTGAATGGTATCAATAGATGTATGTTTCTGGTAGGAGAGAGCATTTTTATGAAATCAGGGCAGAAGCAATTGTTTTCATTTGCTTGTTTCCTTTTGCTATAATGAGACGTTTTATATTGTGACCAACATTTACAGTGAGCAATCGTTTTCGAAAGCAATTGGAGAATATTTTTTTGTGGGGGGGAGAAAGAAACAAAGGATTAAAAAATATTTCCCTTTTTGCCTGTTGCACTAGATTAAAATATTCTGCTTTCCGGTTTGGTGGATGGATTTAAGCCAGCCAATATTTTGCACATTCTAAACCAGGTGAAAAATCTCAGGTCAAGTGGTGACAAAATATCAAGGGGTGATTGAAAATATTATTTGTCTCTAAACCTGGGCAAAATCATATGGGATCTACCCCAAACTCAGCCTTTTCTCTTTTCAATGTATGCTTTCCTGCTACAAACCAGCATTACCTAACAAGCATCGCAGGGAACAGAGTTAAAAGACAGCAGCTAAGCAGTGCTATAACCAACCATGCCTTCGGGCAAAACGATGGTCTTTTATTTATTCTGGCTACTTTGGTACACCTGTGGTCACGCTGGCATATCAGTTTTGCTTTTCCACTCAATGGAAAATCCTTTGGACCTCTTAACGTATTAACCAAGTTTGTACAACAATTGCAAGGGGCCCCCTCAGCTTTAGAAACCGGAATTTCCAGTTAGATCAACAAACATTTTCAACAGAGGAAGATCAACTTGTCTGGGTTTCGAAATAAATACTGGTAGATCAGCTATGGATCATTGGAACAAACAGGATTTCATGAATAACACAGAATAACAGAGATGGAAGGGACCTTGGGGGTCTTTCTTCTAGTCCAACCCCCCCCCCCTGCTCAGGCAGGAGACCCAATAGCATTTCAGACAGGTGGCTGCCCTGTCTCTTCTCAAAAGCCCCCAAGATGACATAATTTTCAGATATAATTTATAAGACATAATTTTTCAGGTAAAAGCAGTTGTTCTGAACATTTTTTAAAAAATCCCATAAACTGCATTTAGCCAGTGCTATTGTTTAAAACCCCTTCATGGATTACTGCCTTGTCGTGGCGAAGGGGCTTGCGTAATTCAATGAAGGACTCACTGGAGAAGAGCCTAATGCTGGGAAAGATTGAGGGCAATAGAAGAAGGGGACGACAGAGAATGAGGTGGCTGGATGGAGTCACTGAAGCAGTAGGCGTGAGCTTAGATGGACTCCAGAAGATGGTAGAGGACAGGAAGGCCTGGAGGAACATTGTCCATAGGGTCGCAATGGGTCGGACACGACTTCGCAACTAACAACAACAACAATTGTTTAAAAGCTTCCTTTCAACCAAGCTCAACTTCTTGTAACTTTGTGAATTTGACGTAGTTTTCTTACTTAGCAAGAAAAGGGACGTTAACTTCTTTAAGGACATTTTTTCTGAGTAACTGATAGCTTTGTGTCCCATCAAGAGCCAAGAAGACCAGTTTCTATTTATCTTTGAGGCTGTTAGGAGTGTTCAAAATGTCACAGAAAAAGGACACAAACTTTGGAAAACTCAGTTTTTCATCTGATGCAAAAAAGGATGATCAGAAAGGCAGGAAAAATTGAAGCCAACTGCAAATAATCACATCCTGTGGTTTCTCAGCTTCTTGCTTAGCCCGTTGCAGTGACAGCCAGTTCTGGATTATTCAAATAACCATCATGAAGCTAAGCAGGCTTGGCACAAAGAGATCCAAGTTTCATAAACCCATTCCTGTATTCAAAATGCAGTATATAGCCAGAGGTACATGAGGGTGAAACATACTAGCATTTCATATTTTACTATCCCTGGGTTTTTTCCACCAGGACCGCAATCACTGCCAAACTTTTTTTAACATGAATGCAAATCCACAGGAAATTTTCAGTCAGTTTTTCTCATCTAGAACAACAGTATGACTCACACAAGTAACTGTGGACATGTTTTTCTCCCCTTTCTTGGCCTTCTCAAAGGATTCCTAAAACAGATTCCAAGAGTCATTTAAAAATATAAATGAATCCTTTGATTCCTTGCCCTACTGCAATTTCAACCAGGTTATTAGCAAAAAAAAGATGGGCTACTCCACTCCATTTCATAAATAATTCCAAGAGATCATCTCCTGATAGTATGGAATCATCTTGGCTGGGGAATTCTGGGAGTTGAAATCCATATATCTTAAGGTATGCTGGCTGGGGAATTCTGGAAATTGTGATCCAAGGTCAGAAAGGCTGTGCAAAGAGATTCCAGCTGAGTGTTTCTCGGCTTTGGCAACTTAAAGATGGGTGTACTTCAGCTAGGAATTCTGGGAGCTGAAGTCCACCCATCTTCAAATTGCCAACTTTGAGAACCATTGCCCTGGGCAATGGGATGCTCATGCAAAAATACGAAAGGAGTTAAGCCAGGGGTCCCCAAACCTGGCAAGTTTAAGACTTGTAGACTTCCAACATCCAGAATTCTCAGCCAGCCATGCTGGCTAGGGAATTCTGAGAGTTGAAGTGCACAAATCTTAAAAGTTATCAAGTTTGGAAACCCCTGAGTTAAGCGGTCAAACTTCTTCCTGCAGGAATCCTCATTTATTCATTATTTGGAGATTATACATTCCATTCAGATTCTCGAGGCTTAAACCTCCATGGAGAGTTTTCATAACAGGCTAAAATTTGAGAAGCAACCTCACCCAGATACCCTCTCTATAAAGCGGGCAGATCCAGCAGTGCCAAAGGACTGGAACGGGGTGGGGTGGATGTGTGCCCCTCTCTAAAGTCTGAAAAGGCACACGTTTGCGTGGTTACAGGATGCAGAAACCAAGAGCCATCCAGAATTGCCTTATTTGCCTTCTGTTTGGGGCAAATTGCCATGGAGGTTTTGCCAGCTCAGCCATGGAGAAAAAGCCCTTTTGCCAGTAGGGAGTGGTTTCAATTAACCTTTGCTGTGCCCATAACCTATTCTCTCTAGCCTTTGCTGTGCCCATAACCTATTCTCTCTAGCCTTATCTGTGCCCATAACCTATTCTCTCTAGCCTTTGCTGTGCCCATAACCTATTCTCTCTAGCCTTTGCTGTGCCCATAACCTATTCTCTCTAGCCTTTGCTGTGCCCATAACCTATTCTCTCTAGCCTTTGCTGTGCCCATAACCTATTCTCTCTAGCCTTACCGGGTGTTCCAAAGCCTTTGCACTTTAAAAAAACTGCCTTAAATTCTTCTCTTTTTTCCTCCTGTATTTCCACCTTCCAATCTAAGCATTTACTTGTCTTCACGTTACCCTGGAGCCTCAGCTGATTAGCAGTGGGAACCAGCTGAGCTTGTCCATCACACTAAGCTAAAAGCCATGGCTAGCAAACCACGATGGATGTGCTCACACAATAAACTACATGAGAGTCTGGTTCAGATAAGGCCTCCTATAATAACTTGGCTTCTATTTTGTCATTGTAGTTTGGCTGTGTACAGGTTGACATTATTGTGCAAGCACTGTTTATTTGCTAAGGATAAAATACGCGCCACGGGTGTCAGACTGCAGTTGTGTGCTGCATGCAGAGTTCTTTTAAAAGCCCCAAGGACAAACTGCCTTTTAGAAGTGAATTTTATATTTTTCAAGGGTATCCATGAAGTAAAACAAAGAAGCATTATTTTACTAGACTCTAGAGCAATTCTCTCAACCACTTGGAAGTTGTGTGGATCGCATCTCCCAGAACTCCCCACTGAGCTTGCTTCTGATTTCTGAGAGTTGAAGTCCAGGCATCTTTTAAGTTGCCAAGGCTGAGAAAATTGTACCAGATTAAAATAAAGCAGCTCCAGTTTGGCTCTATCTGTACAAGACATTATGTTCCTATGGCAATCTGAACCACATCCAGTAAAAGGGGGGGGGGCTAAGAAGTGGCCTTTTTGCACATGAAATGAGTGTGGAAGCTGCCCTCTTTATTGTCCAAGATGGGCACAGAGCCCGGGCAAGACTTCCTGTCCATGGACAGTATTGTCCAGCTTATTCACAATCACAAGTGAGATGCCCTTGGAATATAAAATTCCCTGAAGCTCAAGCAAGTCAGCCCTTCACGTAATGGCAGAGTAAAATGATTTATTTAGAGGAAAGAGTCAGAAATGCTGATGCAGGTTCTGCTTTTAAGAGACAGGCGTTTTTCAAAGTTTATTTCAATAAAATCAGGCTTGAGTGGTGGCTGTTTTTAAAGGCTCCGCGAATCATCGCCCAACCGCACAATCCCCCCCCGTTGTCGCAAAAAGGGGGGCAAGAGAGAGCAGCAAAGAGAAGACACCCCCCCCCCAAAAGGAGGAATTCTATCTCTTAATTCACCCAAACCAATCTAGCCTCTTGTGGGAATGGGTTCTCTGCGGATTTGTAAGGAAAAGTCCCGGCCAGAGAAAGCGCCGCGGAAGGCAAAGTCTTGTGCATCAGCGCTTGAAAAAAAAAATAATAAACTTGTTTTTCCAGTCCAAAGGTGGCCCCGTTGTCTCGGGCAGGGGTCTCCAAACTTGGCCACTGGAAGACTTGGGGATTTCAACTCCCAGAATCCCCCAGCCAGCCTTCGCCGTTGAAGCCCGCACATCCTGCAGCAGGTTCGGCTTCGAGGAAGCCCCTTCCAGCCGGGGTCCCGCGTCCAGCCGGGGAGGGCTCCCACGACCGCCCGACCGGACGGCTGCGTGGCGGGGGCGGGCTGCCTGCCCACCGCCAAGAGGGGCTGGCTTGCGTGCGGGGGGCTTCCGAGAGCTCCGCCCGGGGAGCCTCCCTGGGGCCGGCAGGAGGAGGAGGAGCCCGCGGAGGCTGCCCGCCCAGCCAGCCAGCCGGAGGCTCCGCGCCGGGCTCGGGGTGGTCCAGGCGGGCGGAGCGAGCCGGCGCAGCGCCTCCCGGAACCGGCCGCTCGCCCCCATGGCCCGGCTGCTCCTGCCGCTGCTCCGCCGGGCGCCCGCAGCCTTGGCCGGCCGGGACGGGACGCGGCGCTGCAGCCTGGGCGCCTGCGCTTCTTATCGCCTCCGGGACGGCGGTGAGTGGCCCCCGGGGGCTCCTCTCCCCCCCTTTTACTTGCTTCCCTCCCTCCCTCTAAGCCAGCGTTTCCCAACCTTAGGAACTTGAAGATGCGTGGACTTCAACTCCCAGAATTCCCCAGCCAGCATAGCTGGCTGGGGAATTCTGGGAGTTGAAGTCCACGCATCTTCAAGTTCCTAAGGTTGGGAAACGCTGCTCTAAGCAACTCCAGTTTGGGGCATCCGGCAGGCTCCCCCACCCCAAAGTTTCCCTCTCCTTCACCCTCTTTAATAACGCCCCCCCCCAGCGGCTTAGAAACGCCAGAGGGCAGAAGGGACGGGGGTGGGGTGGGTGGGAGAGGTGATGATGGTTTCCGTTTTTTTTCTTTGGGCCAGTTGATGTTGCCAAAAGATCAGGAGTTTGACAGCACCTCCCCTGCCTCGCCCAGTTTGTCCCAAGGCAGAAGGCCATTTCATCGGAAAACCTTTTTCCCCACCAGGTCCTCTTACCCTGCCCCCCTTGAAGCCCCCCCCCGCTTTTTTCCAGCCTCCTGTGTTTCCCCTTTGCTTCTGCTGGGGGTGGGGGGTCTTTTGAAAACCCAAGGCAAACCCCTTCCTGCCTTTCTCCGTCTCCAGGCAGCGCTCCTCCTCCTCCTGCCTACTCCGTATCCCAGATTCAGGCTATTTGCGCAGACTTGCCTCCAACGGAATAGGGTGTTCCCCTGGCAGCTGGCTGTGCCACAATTCAGCCTCTGGAGATGTTTTAATGGGAAGGATCTGGATGCCCGGTGCTGCCCCCACTCTTTGTTCACCAGGGCACTGACTCATTTCAAAAGAAGAAAAAGAAACTCGTCAAACTCATCACCCAGAGATAAGTGGGAAGTCAAGGAAGAGAATGGCCCGTAACAGGATTTTATCCTGCTTGGGATGGGCGCCGGTGAGTCAATGCCCTGGTTAGCAAAACAAAGAAGGCAGCGTGGAAAAATTGCATGGGCGTCGGTGGAGCATTCCACCCTGTCTCCCTGAGTTACAAATGCAAGACCACTTGAAAACTTAATTGAAATTATGCTGAGTTTCTCCTCACCCTACGGAGCTGTTATTCTTGGAGAATGAGAACTTGGAGGCTTCAGCTAAGGCTGCTCTTCTTCAATTCCTAGCTGCTAAGACTTTGAATGTTTCTTCAGTAGCCATGTTTCCGCCCATCTTAAAAGTATGCTGGCTGGGGAATTCTGGGAGTAGAAGTCCATCTCAGACGTCACGTGACGTCGCGCAACATATCGGGGGCTTTTCACCATTGCCAGCAATGGGGTTGGCGCGGCTTCTGGATGATGCATCCGGCCCGCGGGCCGGCACTTTGACACCCCTGATCTATCTTATAGCATGCTAGTTGGGGAATTCTGGGATATGAAGTCCACGCATCTTAAAATTGCCAAGGTTGCTAAACCCTGGTCTATACCTTCTCCTCCCAGTACACCCTCTCTGGCAGAGCCCAATCACCATCCCAGGAGGCAGCCGCCAATCTCCGATTAATATCCAGTGGAGAGACAGCGTTTATGACCCTCACCTGAAACCGCTGGAGATAAGCTATGATCCAGACTCTTGTCTCCACATGTGGAACAACGGATACTCCTTCCTGGTTGAGTTTGAGGACTCTGTGGATAAATCAAGTAAGAGCAACTGAAGTTAAGGTGTGCTGTGCAGAGGTGGAACATAAAAGCAGTGACTGGAAAAGGAATTTGTGGAAGTTAGGAAAAGATTTCAAAATCCAAATAAATCTGAAAAGTGTAGTAGACACGGTCACGCTTAGGGGTGTGTAGATGTACACTTCACCATCATATATTTTGGGGGTGGAGTTGCTTGTGCCCCAATTAACAGGGAGCCGTGTAATAAAGCAGATGGGTCTTTCTTTGTATGATTCCCCAGATTTGTTCTGCCTGCTAAAATCCACTTCCAGATGCAACCTAGCCAACGTTTAAAAAAATATTTATTATTAGGGCACGCTTCCAAAACCTCTGATGCCCTTTGTTCAGTTTTTAACCTTGCCTTCTGCAAAGTACAAGATGCCATCTGAGTGGTTGCATAATATGTGTTCTCTGTTGAAAGCTGTTTGGGCCAGCAACCTATGTTAAGGGAAGGTAAAAGCCGCTTATCACCTTGACTCAGCTGACAGATAAGCTTTCTGAATAAAGCACCTGAAAGGATCTAAAAAGATATGGCCTCCCTTTTTAACAATGCCTCTTCTGGTCTCGGGAAATATTTTATCTGCAAGGAAACCAGTACCTGGCTAAGCTTTTCATGAATCTTTCTTTCTTTCTTTTTCTTTCTTTTCTTTCTTTCTCTTTTAAAGAAAGAAAAAAGGTCAACTTTATGAGCTGACTTAAACAATGGCTTCTGTGCTTCTACAGCTATGCTCTTTCCATTAAATAGGAACAGTTCTACACCAGGCAGAAATTAAAAGAACCCCTTAACGGCTTAGCACAATTGTAAGCCTATCTAGTCTGTGAATCAGCGTCAGGCCTCTCAGGTATTAAATCCTGCTCTGAGGAGTGTACCAACATAAGTGCTGCTCTGGATCTGAAAGCAAAACGTTGAACTGACAGGGTGCAAACAGAGCATCGGTCTGCAAACCCTTTCAGCAGCCGTGCCTGTTTCAGGGCTTGCTGTTTTTCGCAGCTCTGTGCTCCAGATAGCTTGATTCTTTTGTCTTTGAATCCAGTGTGTGGCACATCCCAGATTTTTAGTGGCCTGATGTTGCTGAACTACAAGTCCCAGCATCCCTCATGCCGGCTGGGGCTATTGGGAGTTACAGTACAGCAGCACCTCTTCCCACGCTGCGCTTCAGTTCCTGCAAAGAGAAATGCCACAGCGTGACAGACTTGGAAGAGCTTTCCAGTGCCGTTTGTCCCCAAATGGGATAACTTTGCTTGTCTGCTTTTGGGGCTCTCTCAATCCCCACTTCTACCCCTCTCATTCCCTCAGTCCAGCACGAATTGCATTATGTAGATCAGAAGTTCCGGACAAAAGCTGAACCAATTTCTTCCTTTGCAAACTTCCAAGAATGCTTTACTGCAGTGCTTCTCAAACTTTGGCAACTTTAAGATAGTAGACTTCAACAGCCAGAATTCCATGCTGGCCAGGGAATTCTGGGAGTTGTAGTCCACACCTCTTAAAGTTGCCAAGTTTGAGAAACACTGCTTCACAGTACCCTTTTTCTTTCTTTTGCGTTTTTTGTTGTTTTTCGGAAACATAAATGATTATATTCACTCTTTTTTTCTTCTTTTAGTGCTGTCTCCTTTTAGTTTTGGGGGTCTCTCTCTCTCCTTTCCTTTCTTTCTCCTCGCTTCTGCTCTTCAAGGAAAATAAAATTAGAGAAGAGGAAAAGTGGATTAAAGCTAAAGTTGAAAAGGAAAGACAGTGCAGGAAGGTAAGTCAGTGGGCACAGAAACAGGACACTGGGCAAGATGCCCCCATATTTGTAGCCAGGATGAAAGTAGATTGGTGGTGGGCACAGGGTGGCAGCAAAGCAAAGGGACGAATATCAAAGTACGTGACGGTGGTGTGCTGGCGTTCTTGCCATCTGGTGACTGGTGGGAAGTGTAGAATAGAACGACATTGTGGCTCATGTATAGCAGAGTTACCAAAATGAGAAGTTTCATCCCCAAACGATAGAAACCTTGCAGATTGCCAAGGGCTTAAGCCAGCAAAAACCACACACCCTCTTGTGACTTCCCCCACCTTAATTAGAAGCTCAGAATCCACGTCTGGTATTTGACCCATCAGGAATGTTGCTCGAGTCTGTATTTCAAGTTTTTTCCTGGTTCTGGGTCAGATCTGAAGGTAAACAACCGCATTTTGCAGTGCGCATCCTTCAGTCTCCACCAGAAGGCAGTCGCGCCCAGCCCTTTCTGTCAGTCTCCGGTCAAAATGGGAGGAAAAAACAGGAAACGGAAAAAGGCTGTTTTGATTCTGCCAAGCTGCTGAGAAATTGTATTAGACTTTACAGGACTCGGATATTCTTTTCTGTTCCCCGAGATTTTAACTATCTGACAGAGGCAACTACTGTTGGAATGATAAAAATGGATTTGTAAGACTGTAAAAATTTAACCCTTCCAGATTTGCCTTCTCGTTGGAGAAAATGTTAGGTCAGAGAGTCTTAATTTGGCCTTTTTGCTTAAAACATCACTTTTTCACAACTGAAGCTCAGTCAGCTGCCAATTTCCCAGCCAAAGCCAGGACTGTATTATAAAACTGTTGCTGCAAAACTCACTTAACAAATTTCTCACTTGGCAACCTAAATTTTGGGCTCAATTGTGGTGGTAACCCGAGGACCACCTGCACTCACCCTGCACTGATTCTGTGCTTAGAATCGTGGCGCCCAGGATCCTGCTCACCCGAACTGGACACTGCAGCTGGCCTGGCTTTCCTAGAGGCCGATCTGGTACTGGGCTCCGAGAACCTTTCTGGTGACCAATGTTGGTCAGGAGGCCAGAAATATCCCTGCAAAGATCATGGATCAATGCAGGCTCTATCTTTAGTTCCCGGGGACGTGAGCGTCCTTGTGCTGCTTCTGTGAGCCACTCCAGACATGCTCATTCACCAAAGCAGAGGAGATCCACGGCATGTCAAGTACATTTTCTCCTAAGACGCCGGAGTTTGTTTGAGTGAGAAT
Source organism: Vipera ursinii (assembly GCF_947247035.1). NCBI lineage: Eukaryota > Metazoa > Chordata > Lepidosauria > Squamata > Viperidae > Vipera > Vipera ursinii. Next base: position 21,612,541 of record NC_139520.1, on the reverse strand, counting down.
TGGGTGGTCTCGGCCTCACTGAGCTAGAGCAGACCGGGGGTTGATTTCCTCAGAAAAAGCTACTTTACTGAGATGGGCTCTAATACAAGGGAAAATGTATTTTAAAACTTTTCAATAAAAAAAAAAGAATTTTGCAAGTCAAATTGTGCTGGAGGTCCTTCCCCCCACCCACCCCCTTATACTCCAGTGAATTGGGGGGGGGTGTCTGCCTGAACTCTTCCCAATGTTATTTCACTGCTTGGGCTTCAAACACGTCTCAGCCCCTTTTCCCTAGGCAACTGTGCCTGCCCGTTGCCATTGAGGTCCCCTTCCTGATTCCATGCAGGTGGGCACCCAGTCGGCCTGTTTCACGTCCCCCACGCCAGTTATCAAAATTAGGCAAGTGCAGCATCTGTTCCAACTATTTTTCAGTGCAAAATGATCGTGTGAGCCCCAAACGGCCTTTTAACGGTTTGAAACCAACGCAAACCAGCAGTGCAGAATCCAGGTCCCAATTGTGAATGACGTGGACCACTCCTCTACAGCCCCCCCCATCCCCCTGAACACGTGCCTTTTCTTCCCGGCAGTCATAACTGGGGGTCCCTTGGAGAACAACTACCGGTTGAAGCAGTTCCATTTTCACTGGGGAGCTGTCAACGAATGGGGCTCCGAGCACACCGTGGACTGCAAGGTGTTCCCAGCGGAGGTAAGAGGAAGAGCTGGTGAAGACCAGCAGGGATGCTTGCAAGGCGAAGGAGGCGATGGGGGTCTTCCCCCAGCCCTGCAGGGGTGGTCCGCAGAGATATTTTAATTTCTGAGGAAGCAGCCTCTCATTCTGCACTCAGGAACCACGCAGTTCTTAACATGCCCAGCGGTTTCAGAGCTTTGCAATTGTGGCTCTCTGGAGCGGCCCGTGGACAGCCAGCCGCCCACAGCATTATGCTTCTCCTTGCTCCTTCCAGCTGCATTTAGTTCACTGGAATTGCTGCAAATTTGGAAGTTTCGAAGAAGCTCTAATGGACGAAAATGGTCTGGCTGTCATTGGAGTATTTTTGAAGGTATGGCGATGGTGGAAAAATTGAAATGTTCCTGTTATTCCTCCCAATCTGTTGCTGTTTTTCTTACACAATAAGCATCATTTAAGTAACTGTGTTTATTTTTGTTCCTTTGTGAATTTGCATGCAATATGCTGCAATAATAGCATCAGAATATAATTTGGCCCATTTTACAGACAAACACAGGAAGGAAGGTGTAAATAGAGACAAAACAGACCTGTGGGAAGGAAATGGGAGGAGAAGACCAACTCCTTCAAGCAACGGATAAGAAGTTTCTCTACAGAGAGCCAGTGAATTTATTTAGGGTTTTTTTTTCTTGGGTGGTCTTTCAGAGAAGCCGTTCGTGGGGAAATGGGTGGGATCAGGAGATCAGACACCCGTTGCCCTAAAGTTTATCAAGGAGCAAAGACGTTATTGGTGCAAAACCTTTAGATCTGAATCCAAACCTTATCTTTGCTTTGACAGCTTGGAGCCACTCATAACGGTCTGCAGAAATTAGTAGATGCCTTGCCCTCCATTAAGTACAAGGTACGATGAAGGCTGGGCTCTTTCCTACTTGCCTGGAATGCCCTGTCTACTCAAAGGAAGCAGAGGGCCGTCTTTAAGTCCTTGCTTCCCAAAAATGGAAGAAGGAAGATTCAAGTACAAAACTGGGTGGGCACACAAGGGTTTTTTTTAATCTATGTTTCCAAAATCCACAAAGGTATTTCCAAACGGCTGTTCCAAACTAACCATTTGCTGTTGATGGGATTTCTTAGGATTCTCTGGTTGAACTTGAGGAGTTTGATCCTTCCTGCTTGTTGCCTTCATGCCCAGATTATTGGACTTATTCAGGATCTCTGACCACTCCCCCACTTTCAGAGTCGGTCACCTGGATCATCAAGAAGAAAGCAATTGAAGTCGATGAAGACCAGGTCTGTCAAATGGGAACCAGACTTGTGTTATCAGATTTGAGAAGGTGGGAGGAGTAACACCATCCAAAATCTTGCTTAGGCAGTAATATATAGATAGGCTTCACATTTTTCACCCAGCTGTGGTTTATTTCAACCACAGTTTATGGAGTAAACACAAGTGGTTTGATCTGTGTATAAGGGCGAGTCATAAACAACAGTTGGTTTTGTACATCATGCCAAGCCCTGGCCAAACAAGCGATATCACGGCTTTATCCAGGAGTCTCTTGTGGAAGAGATGGCAAAGTAGCCAGGCTGAAATAGAAGATGAGCTGAAAATTTATCCATAGGTGTGGTTCCTGCTGAGTCAGTTTTCCCACTTTTAACTACGGTTCTTTTTGCAAAAGTACCACAAGGTACTTTTGTGTGGATAAATGGAGGATAGAGGATTGAGCTGGTTTGGGATCCGCAGGATGAAGAGAAAAGAACACAGCTGGATGTCCACCGTCCTGGCTGGTGGTGACCGGCACTCTACTCTGGCATATCTAGATTGGGGTCGGCTAGCTTAAATATTGCAGTTGCCTGGATCTTGAGTGGGGAGTAGTTGAATCTAGAGTAGAACTCCTGGGCAGGGTAAGAACGCAGAAAGATTAGAAGTCCCATTACGTCCCACAGACTTGTCCCCCATGCCACAAAAGCTTTTGTTGAATTTGAAGGTACCTGTTGGCCAGTCTTTCCAGGAGCTCTTCAGAGCTGCAGACTCCAGAGAAAGGGAACCCAAGAGAAGCTCACCTTCTCGCTCTCCCTTCCTCCCCCCTAGCTCGAGGTCTTTCGGATGCTGCTCTTTACTCCGGATGGAGAAGACGAGAAGAGGATGGTGGACAACTTCCGTCCGTTGCAGCCCATCATGGATCGAACAGTCCGCTCATCCTTTCCAAAGCACTTCTGGCAGGACGTGGAAAAGCCCTCGGAGGACCAGATTTTCCATGCCCCCCAGCAAGCGCCCCTTCGTGACAGTCTGCAACTTTAAGCAGCTAAATGTTACCTGTGCCTGAAAAGTAGTTTAGCATAAAGCTGGGGCCGAGAGATTTCTGGTCCCTTGCTCTTCCAGAAGACTGCTCTTTTAGCGTGAGAACCACTTGGCCTCCAGTCTTCTCCCAGTAACAGTTCAAAGCACCAGTTAGGACTCCAAGCCTCACCTCTACTGCCCAGGTGTTTCTCCATCAGCAGATGCTCCATTGCAGGAGCTGCACGGTTGGGCAAGGCCTCTCGGAGGACCCCTAAGGAACCAGGCAATCTGCAAAGCAGGACTGTTCACCGAGAGAGGTAAATTTGTACAATTTGGCAAGGGCAGGCATTGGTTTTGGGTTTCAAGCTACTTTGACCCAGATGCCAGGATTATAACAACCTGAATTGCCAATTGTTCTGGGAATTATAGTACTAGCACACCTGAAGGCCATTCTGTTGCAGAAACCTTTTGCAGATGACCTAGTCCTTATTTACCTCTAAAGGGTGGTCTAACTTTATAGCAGCTCCTCTACTCCCCCAGCAATTTTCCTGTCTCAGTACATACAAGAGGCTGGGATAATTTGGGATCTAGGAAACAAGAGGAAAGCTTTTTCTGCATAAAGCAGCAGATATGAACAGATTTCGGGCTATGGAACAACCAGGCTCGCTTAGAAGGAAATACCTAACATAGGCACCAAATACGTTACAAGGAAACATGACAGGATCCATTTCCTGTCCTAAATATGTGTACTTACTGATGCATAAAGGCTGCCAGACGTAAATATGGATATTTCTTTCATTCTGTAGCACTTCAGTAGCTTAAAACAAAAAAAAACTAGAGCCTGCACAGTGCCTGATCATGTGGAAGACAATCAATCCACTATCGCAGCCTGCTAAATCTTCCGTTGGGATTATCAGTGCCATAACTGATCAGGGGCCTTCAAAACAGGAGGTCAGCTGCATCAGAGGACTTGTATGTGAAGAAGCTTAACTTGTGTGCATCGGAGCAGAAGCAAATCAACAGCACTTTAAAAAGTAGACTTACGGCAGCGTGGACTTTCCTGGCCTTTCTGTTTTTCATATCAGAGTTTTATATCTCCTAAGTCCTTTTTCCTCTACATGTAAAAGAATCATTATAGGGAGGCCGAGAGATTGATGGATCTATTCAGTGTTTATGAAAACGGTGCAGAAAGGAAGTTTAAGCTGTTATGCATCTTTATAATAAATATGAAGTCCTCTCTCTCTTTCACTCTTGTCCAGAAGTTATTTCAGCTGTATTTGCCCTGGGAAAGAGGAAGGAGGGAAAATGAATTGTTTCATTGTGTGGGAAGTGGCAACAACTAGATAAAATTTTTCTCCTAAAATGCATTGAAATGGAAAAACAATACCCTACTGTTTTGACTGCAACATTTGTTAAGGAATAATGTGACGGCTCATTATGGTCTCTCGGAGTGCCGGAAATGTGTCCTCTAAACACACACGTGCTGTGTTTTGAAGGCTGTTGTGCTTGCCTGTTCTTTCCAGACAACCTGTAAAGAGACCCCTGCAAAATCATCTGCAGAGTAACTAAATTCTGCAAATTGACAGATTTCAAAAACGAGAGAGGTCTAAGGGGAGATCGGGGGGGGGGGGATGGGGGTCTGTTGAACACAGCTGGCATCTCACACTTCATTTGCAGCAAAATATCTTGACTTCAGGAAGCTAAAGGGTGATAACGGCCCAGAGCAACATTATGAACTTCTCCTGTTCACTAAAGAGGCAGAAAAATGAACACAACCAGCATCGTCTAGCTTTTTTGCCCTCATAAGGCAGCTCTTGGATTTCCAAATTCTATTGAACGCCTCTGGTTTCCTTAAGTAGGTTTGGCAGAGATGTGCAGGAGAAAAAGAGGCTCGCATCTATACTGTCCTGCAAAAATTGTGCCTTGAAAGATGTCTGAACCAAAATCTGTCCAGATGAGCCGAGGACCAAAGAGACAGCTAAGCTACGGTAGAGGAGCCCTTCGTGGTTGACCCGCTCAAATGCTGTGGGGCTAGCGACTAGCTTGCTTCTAGAAGAAGCATGTGTTGTTTTCCGAAGGCTGTGTGGGAAGTGACTTGTGCCCTATCTCTTGACCTTGGAACTAAATCCCTTTGATGTGGCAATCCTGCCCTCGCCTGGGCTTTAGCACAAGGAGCTGGTCTTCATAATCAAATCCCCTTAAAAGGTTTTGAGGCCGAATGCAGAGTAATAACGGGGAAAGGACTCAGAACATATTTTTTACACACTCCAAAGACCGGTATGCCCCGGGCCCTTGGCATAGCGGGCATGAAGGATCCAGGTGGGAAGGAGGAACAGAAGGCTGGCTTGGCCACCAACTTGCAATGAGAATCCGCGAAAAGCCTTGGCAAGCAGGTATCATGTTCCAGTTGAAGACAACAATCAAGCAATCCATCCATTAAGCAGAAAACAAATCCTTCATCAAGGAACTGCTCAGCAGGAAACCACAACCCACCAAGATGGACAGGGCAAGCCACGATAGTTCAACAGGGAACAATGCTAATCTCCATTTCCGGGATTAATGTTGCTGGCTTTGTGGGCAAAGAAAGGTGAGTGCAGTCGGTGTGCGCAGAGGGGTATCCTATTGCCAAGGAACATGTTTTGTTTACAGATATTTTGCAAACACGGACATTTGGGGCAAGGGCCGCTAGAGGGCAGAATCCGACAAGGACAAAAATAAAAAACAGCCAATATATCCCAAAGTTTATTTCAGGCAACCAACATCTCCTTTTATTTTCAGGTTACGTGATCTCTGTCTGCTAGGTTGTTGTTGTTGTTTTCCCACCTGCGCATCAAGGACAGTTTGGGCCATGTCAGCTCCACGGTTAAAATTATGCACTTGCATGTTTGTTTACGTTGTAGGAGGAGAGATGGAGCAGTCTGTGTTGGTTAAAAAAAAAGATAGGGCTGGGCTGGCACCTTTTTCCAGCTAAAACAATTTTGTTACAAAGGCAGAAGCTTTGTGGGGCTCATTTCATCAAAAGGGTGGATTGCTGGAAGGTCTCAGAGTCTCTGGATGGTGAGATGGGCGGCATATAAATTTAATAAATAAATTAGGGTGAGCTGGATAGGTTGGTAATGCAGATGCCTTATCAATTACACGGTAAAATGATCAATTAACTATTGCAGGATATTCAAGATGTTATTTGCGGAGAGCTTTTAACATTGTAATTTGCATGAAGCCATTAGCTGGTAAATGCAAGATCTGTAGATCAGCTGCTAGGCTAACATCTGGTTCTTAAAGCAAATATATTTTCTCTGTAGCTGATGAGCCCGCAGCGCTGGGAACAAGCAGGTGAGACCGCGGCGAAAACCAAACAGCCCAGTTGGTCATTAAGATATTAATCACTTTTGCTAATTCATGGAGGAAAAAGCACGGATAGCCTACAATTCTATTTGCAGCACACCGGGAAGGAAATATTTATTATAGACTGAATGACAGCATTAGTGAAAACTATTACCACGGATGCCACTTTCAATAAAGGCAAGCCAATCAAATGGACTGCAATTATCTCTCTTTTCAAACACAAAGCTTTTCTCTTTTCTAGACCTGTCACCTGCCAGACCCCTTTTCAAACAAAAGGTGCCCTTGGCGTAACAAGCTGAATGTATCCATATTTTTGATTCTCACTCGATTATTTATTTGGATGTATGAACGTGCAACAATATAATTTGCCTACAATAGATTGGGCCTGGTCTAAAAAGGCATTTGGGGAGACGAGACAAAATTTGATTTCTGGGTTTTTAAGTTCTAGGTTTTGTCGGCTGCCAAATTGGGAAATTTTGCACCGCTCTAAACTAGATGCAAGAACTAATTTTATTCATCAAGTAGAATAACAGAGTTATTGAAGGTCTTCTAGTCCAACCCCCTGCTCGGGCAGGAAACCCTATCCCATGTCAGACAAGTGGCTGTTCAGTCTCTTCTTGAAAAGCTCCAGTGATGGAGCACCCACAACTTCTGGAGGCAGGCTGTTCCACTGGTTAGTTGTTCTGTCAGGAGATTTCTCCTTAGTTCTAGAATCTAGGGGGTTGCTTCTCTCCTTAATTAGTTTGGAGAACAGTTTGACCCCCACTCGTATTTGTAGGAGCCCCTCAAATATTGGAAGACTGCTGTGCTGTTGGTCTTCGTCCTTCTCTTCAGTAGACCCGACACCCGGGGGGAGCCACTGATGGGAACTGCTTTCAAATCTCCCTTCCCACTTTGGCAGGGACAAAAATGGGCGTCCTTCCGATAGGCAGGAAGAGGCGCAGCAAGCTCCAGCTATCCCAATTCCATCTGCTTTTTGACTTTTGAGGGGCTTAAGCACTTTGGCCGTTCTGGGCCCTCCCTAAGAATAACATCTTTGAAAATTATGAATCAATGAATTTTAAAACGATTCTTAAACATATTCCAGAGAGTCCTAAAAACTATGTTTCACGTCTATCAATACGTTTGTGTTTGGGCAGAGAAGGACCCCTCCCCTCTTCCAGACTTTCAGAAATAAAAAGCCTGGCGGCGATTTACGGACTTGACTTAGCGCCTCGCTCGGAGGTTCCAACGCGGCGGGTTGATCCGCTTCTGAACGGCCAGGTCCAAACCCCCGGATCTACGCCGATCGGACTGGTTACGAAAACGACCCCCTCCCCTAATGTCGCCGGGTCCCCGGCAGCGTCGATTCGGGGAGGGGGGGCTCCGGGCCAGCGCTTCGGCCTGGGGCTTCGAGGGTCCCCGGGGAAGGCAAGCCGAGGCCGGGGGGGTTGCCGGTCCTGGCGCGCGGGGGCGCTGGCGGGGGCTGGGCGCGCTCTGGCCTTCCTCCTCCTCCTCCTCCTCCTCCTCCTCCTCGCGGCCAGCCGGGGCGCGCTTCTGCTCTTGCTGCTGCGGCGGCGGCTGGGCGGGCGGGCGCGCCTTCCTCACGTGCTGGGGCGGGTCCGGCCGGCGGCGGCGGCTAAAAGGCGAGGGCGCGGGGCCCGGGCGAGCGCGTGGCGCGTCCTGCGGCCGGGTCATGTCGGGCGGCTCGGCCAAGAAGCGCGGCTCGGCGGCGGCGGAGGAGGCGGCGGAGGCGGCGCGGGGGATGCTGGCGGGCCCGCCGGGCAAGGGCTGCGCGGCGGCGGGCGACGGCGGCGGGGTGGCGCTGAAGCGCAACATCACCCTGCTGAACGGCGTGGCCATCATCGTGGGCACCATCATCGGCTCGGGCATCTTCGTGACGCCCACCGGGGTGCTGAAGGAGGCCGGCTCGCCCGGGCTGGCGCTGGTCATCTGGGCGGCCTGCGGCGCCTTCTCCATCGCCGGCGCGCTCTGCTACGCCGAGCTGGGCACCACCATCTCCAAGTCGGGCGGCGACTACGCCTACATGCTGGAGGTCTACGGCTCGCTGCCCGCCTTCCTGAAGCTCTGGATCGAGCTGCTCATCATCCGGCCCTCCTCGCAGTACATCGTGGCCTTCGTCTTCGCCACCTACCTGCTCAAGCCGCTCTTCCCCACCTGCCCGGTGCCGCTCGGCTCCGCCAAGCTGGTCGCCTGCCTCTGCGTGCGTGAGTAGCCCCGAGCGCGGGCGGAGGGCCGACTTAGACCCCGGCCGGGCCGCCAGCCCTCCGGCTCCCCTCCGGCGTGGGAGGCGGCGCTGCGGTCGGGCGCCGTCCCGCCCTGCCCGGGAAGGGGAGCCGCGGCGCGCCGGACTCGCGGGAGTCCGGAAGAGTTTCTCCGAGGCTCCTCCTGCCCTGCCGCCGCCCCCCCCCCCGCTCCGTTCCTGGTCCGGGCCAGGCGGGGCTCCGGCGCTAGCCGAGCGGCGAGTCTGCAAACGCCGATGTTCAGCGGCTTCGGAGCAGCTCCGGATCCAGGCAGGGAAGGCTCTTTGCTCGCCTCTCGCTGCCCAGGCTGCAGCGGAGCCTCGCTTGGGGAATCAGGCCCCCCCTCGCCCCCAGTTCGCCTTGCTATATTCCAACACCCCCTCCCTCCCTCCCTCCCCCCCGTGTGAAGGGTTTCCAGCAGTCGCCCCCCCAAACCCCAGCCGTCTGCTTGAGGCCCCCGCAGCCCCCACCAAACCCTCTTCTGCCTTTCTGGAAAGCCCCCCCCCCCAGTCCCTCGTTCCACAACGTAGTTCTGTCCCTTTTGCCGTCCTGGGTCCGGCTCTTCTGCGCTGCATGCGGCAGAAACTCGGAGTCAGCCAGATGGTGCTTCGTTGCAGATGGAGGGACCCCGGGCCCTCCTTGGCCAAAGCCTGGCTGGGCATTGCAACTGGAGGGGCCTTTTTGATTTTTCTCTTCCCAACCCCGAGGGCCATGTTGTCTCCGAGGGGTGGGGCTTTGGGATGGAAACCCCTCCCTCTGCAAAGCCCCACCCGCTGCTTGTCTTTCCTCCCCCGTACAAGGAGGGGCTGGAAGTTAGCTCGGCTGACTTTCTCCACGTGGGAGGGAAACCCTCCTTAGCCTGTCTTCAGGAAAGAAAGGATCCTGGGCTCCTCGTTGACTCCCTGCCCTCCTTAGTCTGCAGCTGCCACAGACACTGGGTGGGGGGACTTCCCTGGTGCAGGTCCTAGTGGAAAACTAGAATCTCTCTTTCCTTCCTTCTAAACTTCTCTGAATGCTTTGCATTTACTTGCGGAAACGGCAGTCACCAAGTTTGTTTGCAAATTCTGACAAGCTCCTTTGTGTCCATCTGGGCCTTGTTGCATTGTTTATTTTTGTTTGGTAGCAATTTCTCAGGGTTCCAGGCAGAAAAACCAGGCTGGGGGTGCTGGTCAGGAGATCCTTCCTTCCTTCCTTCCTTCCTTCCTTCCTTCCTTCCTTCCTTCCTTCCTTCCTTCCTTCCTTCCTTCCTTCCTTCCCTAAGTTTATATGCCAGCCATTCTTAGGACAGAAAGGGGCTAGCAAAAATCCACAGCTGTTTTGAAGAAGGATAGAAAACAAAATCTTAAGCATCCAAGAAGAACTGAATAGTTAAGTGCCAAAGCAGCATTTGGAAAACCTTTCTGTTTTCCCACAATTTTTACCAAATTATTGATAAACCCAAATTTGCATGTCTGGACACTCCTTTTCTATCTATGCCTGAAACCTGGTGCAGACGTGGCTGTGCGATTAAGTCACTTTTCCACCTCTGTCTCTCCCCCCCCCCCACTGTCTTGCCGGCAGGAGAGCTCTTAGAAGCACGGCACACTTGCACAATTCTCCTTGACGTAATAAAAGGGCAACTCCGGGGTGGGTGACAGTTCCAGAGAAGAAGTGAAAGCTTGGAAGGTCCTTTGAGTGGCAGCTTAGAGGAGAAGGCCTTCCCTTGATGCACAAACACATCTGGAGGGCACCGGGTTCAAGACGGACCGGTTTTCTTCCTTTGCTCACTCAACCGGCTGGTGGATTTCCGTCAGTTGGTCTCCGGGTGCTTCAGTCAGTGGAGGAGTGCCATAGTCTGTGATTGGGGCAGGGGAGGGTGGCCCAAGGCTCATCGGAAGACAGAGGGCTTGGCCTCAGAGTGGCATTGCCACCGTGCGTAGAAAGCTGGTTTCTTGGTTTGGTTTTAAAAGGATGGCAACCTCTCAGCTCTGGAAGAAAGTCTTGGTGGCGTCAAGGAAGGCTGTGTGTTATCAGAGTTGATGGTTCATCTTTTGCAAATGCCTCCCTGTGAAGAGGGAAAGAAACTTATCTGCTTGCCACAGGCCGGCTTCTCAAAGGATCGTCTTGTCTTCTTGGTTTGCCCTGCATGTTAACAGCCAGCCCTGTGAGGTAGTCCAGATGAGGAGAATATACCGTGATTACCATTATGGTAAGCTGGTAGCGCAATCCTGCAAATCCTGGTAGCGCAATCCTGCAAATTGAATGACTGAACTGCCTTTATTGTTAAAGTACAAAGTGCTGCCTTTATGTTCACCGTGCAGCAAATTAGGGAGGGTCCCTTCTGAAGTGCTTCCCACGCCCCTTTTCCTTCTGCCAGCTGAGGTGCCTTTTGCAGGATGCTCAACCGGCTTGGTGCTTTTCCTTCCCTCTCCCACTACTTCCCACTAACCGGCATTGTGGTTTAGGTTGGAAAAAAAGGTCAGAAAGAAGACCCCTTGTTGAATGAAGCCCTGCCTGATTCAGCAGGGCGTCCCCAGGGGGCTCCTTGGCGGGCTACCCGAAGGGGTCCCTTGGCTAGAGAGAGCTCCAAGGGGCAGACCGCCTTCTCTTATGCCTGCCCACTGTCTGCAAAACAGGCTGGCCGCGTGACCGTAGTGGAGAAGTTGTGCGGGTTTCATTGCAAGAATTGAAGGCTCTTGTGTGATCAGAGCTGGGCTTAGTCCTGCAGTGGCACCACGTGCTGCTAAGTGCCCACGTGGGGACTCTGCTGTGCTCATTTATTTCAGGAATGCATAGCTGCGGCACCTCAGAGATTAAAACCAAGTGGAAACAATAGTGCACAAAGGGTGGCGATATGCCACGTGGCGCCAGGTTGGTGCAGCTGCTGCTGCTTCCTTGTGGCGGCAACTGTTTTGGTTTCAGGGGCTGCCGTCGTTTTCCACCTGGCTGCTTGGGAAGGGAGGTGGGCAGGAGGAAGGCCTCTCTGCATGCGAGACTGGGGAGGGGGGGCATCATGTGCCGTTGCTCAGCAACCACATGGGCTCCCACCTTGCTGCTAGGTTATGACAGAATCCGTGGCAGCCGCGCTGGCGTTGCCCAGCAACTGCACACATGACGTCTGGGTTGTTGGTGTTCCTTTATTTTTGCTGATCGGTTTAGCCGCAGATTTGCAAGGATGGCCCTGGAGATTATTGGCTGGCCTCTGCCCGGCATGGCTGGGCTGGTTTCTTGCCTGTTGGGCCCACCAGGCTTTATTTCCGGGACGAGTTGGGCTCCTGGGCAGCTAGTTGCTGAACCAGCCGCAGTGGGAGGGAATTTTGAAGCAGACTTTTAGCAGTGTGCACTTAAAATTGTTTGTTTACCTGGTGTCTCAGTAAAGAGTCTTTTTAATTATCTTTAAAAAATGCAGTTATCTGTGTTGGAATTGGACCCACTGAGTTGTGCAAGGCCTTGTTGCTTGCTCTCCCGGTGCAAAATGGAAAACATGACAAGTTGTGTAAGCAAAAGTGCCACCTTCTATGGTCCTCACTAACCCCCCCCTTTCTTTCCTGCTCAATGCTTCTGCTGGCCAGGTTTGGTTCCCTGTTACTCAGCTGATGGGAAAAGTAACCCTGATCCCTCCTGGTTGGCTTGCTGAGAACATGTTCTTGGGTGCCTCGGTTGTCCTGGAGGTTTTCTTCTTCCACCCTGATTGGGCAACGGTAAAAGATGGGCAGCTTCTGAAACCTGGGAAACCCTTTTGAAGTTCCCGGCACTGGAGGGGAATCCGTGGACCGCAACGTGGCCTCTACCACCCTCTGTCCCGCGGGCGAGTGTGAATCACAAGTGTGTGGGCAAGACCTGCAAGATCAGGCAGATTTTCTGGAGAAAGAGAGGCACCCAGCCAAGAGTGCCAGGGACTGCAGGGATTGTAGAAGGAACCTTACAGAGAGAGATGGTGTTTTAATCTCCTGGCATCTCCGTCTTTGGGGTGGGTTGGCTCATCCCCATCTTTCTTTGTTTTTACAGCCGTGCAATCTGTGGTGCGGTTGTTTTTTCCTGACTGTGCGAGAACTCAACTCACAGCTTGTCTGGCCATTCCTTGGCCAGGAGCAGGACAAAAATACATCAGATCCAAAAACCTGAAGGGTGGGGGGAGCTGCAAGTCTGTCTGAAGAGCCTCCACTCGCCGCATTTCATCTGTGACTAGATGCTTCTTGATGACGGATCTTTAGACTTCCCAGAAATAATTGTGCCCATATTGTACCTCCCACAATTGACAGCCAGGACAACTTGGATGGATGGATGGTTGTTTCACCCCAAAAGCAGGAGTCGTCATCGTTCTTCACAACTTCTGTGCCTGTTATTTCTCCAGGCACTGGTTGGGCTTATGTGAATTGAAGATCATTCGATCACAATGGACCAACTTTGTACAACTGCTAAATCACAGCCTGAAAACCCAGCGGTTGGCACTGACCCAGCAGGTCAAACCAAACCAAAAATATGTACTTTGTAAAGCAGGCCAGAATTGCAATGGTGCACCTGATGCACTGTTAAGATTACACAACCTGCAAGGTTTGACTGTCAACCTTGGTTACACTTCCCTGTGGAAATATATTCCCTCTGGTCAGGCTACGGTTCTGTCGTAATGGAGGATCAATTGAGTGAATAGGCAAATGCCGTCGGAGGAAGGCAACTTGTTCTATACGTTGAACAAATCCAAGAGTATTGAAGGACGGTTTAGCCATTCCTGCAAAGGAACTTTAAAACACAACTCTACAAAAAGCGGGTTAAAGTTGCCAAAGTTGGACACGCCCTGGCGTAAGGGGATAGATCAGGGGTAGGCAACCTTGGCTCTTTTATGACTCGTGGACTTCAACTCCTAGAATTCCTGAGCCGGCACAGCTGGCTCAGGAATTCTGGGAGTTGAAGTCCACGAGTCATAAAAGAGCCAAGATGCCTACCGCTGGGATAGATGAATTCAGAACTGGAAATAATTCAGTTGCAGGTAATGAGAAGATTTTGCACTTCCCTCCAGCACCTGTTTTTCTCTGCTTGGCATCTCTGATGCGTTTTAATCCAGTTAATATCCTGGGTGTGTTTCCAGCCTGGCAAGTATTTTCTTTCATTTCTTTGAAGCAAAAACCTGGGATTTGGGTTAAGGCCTGGGGATGATCTTGGACAAGGCTTGGATTTAAATAGGCCACCTGCAACAAGATGCCGGCCGCTTGCCAGCCAAATGGCGGGGTCGATCCTTGATCGGTTCTTTGCGAGCAGGATAGTTTGTGTCGTCCAAGCCAAAAAACACGGTTCAGTTCAGTTTCTTCCTCCCGTTCCAATTTACTTTTTGTTTTATAACCCACCCCCCCCCCCTCATTCTGGAGTGACTGGCCGTCTTGGATTATGATGATTTAGAAATTGGGTCACCAGCCCATCGAGACAAAAGGCCTATTTACAGGGATGAAACAGGCAAACTGGTTTGGGGGCAGCTGAAGGGGAGGACTCTCACCAGCTTGGGGCTGTCCTTGCCAACCCTTTGATCTCTGTTGGGGTACATTCTTGACCCATCCGCGATGGCGAGATCCTTTGGTAAGCTCAGCCCAGGCAACGTCTTGAAAGAGGAGGAAGGGTGCCTGGTTCAACCCTGTCCAAGAAATGCCTTTTTCCTTCTGCTTCTGAAGTTTGCCTGAAAACGTTAAATTCAAATGTTGAAATGACTTTCCATGATTTATGGATTTTTGAAGAAGAAAAAGCATTTGAGGCTGGCAAGAGACGCTTGTGGGTTGTTTCCCTCTTTTTGCTGCTGGGGGGTTTGAAGAGATGACTGGAGCTTTGTTGTTGACATTCATTCTAAATCCCCCCTCCCCTTTAACACATGGTCTAAGCACCATATTTGTTCTCCTCTTGATAGTGGTTATCTTTCCCTTCCAGAGGCCAGTCTACTGATTGTGTAGACCTTCTTCCCCATACAGTCAGAAGGTAAAACGCAAAGAATGGCCAGCCGCTGGGTGGGGAGGGGTGGTAAATAAAGAGAAATCCCCTCTCCTTGCCAATGTGGCCCCTCCACCCCAGCAGAGTGGGTGCTCCAATTCTCTTTGATTCTCTCAGCGATCATCCCTTGCTTACTCCACCAAGGAGGCTCTTGTTGAGTGTGTCAGTGACAACTGGGAGCTGAAGGCCGTTGTCCTTCATGTATTCCATCACTTGAGAGCAAGAATTATTTGGCTTTCCAGATGTTGAGAGCCACAGCTCCCAACAGCCCCAGCCTGGAGAATGACACACTTTGCACATGTTCTTTTATGGGTGTTGGAATCTGTACTTTGGGGCATTCATAGTTCCAGTTGTCTCGTCGTGGTGCTCCCTTGAACCCTCTTGAGATAATGCAGGATGATCTCCATGTTTGCAGAGCCAAAGGGCTGAGACAGGCTTTAATCCGGGGGGGGGGGGGGTTGGCGGTGTCCTGGAAAGACTAAGCCCCTTGGCTGAACATCCAGTGGACAGTCAGCCCTGTTGAAACCAAGAGTTTCTCGGGTGCAGTCGTGCTGTTACTCAAACCGGTTTGGGCTCTTGTGGACTCAAAGGATTAGGTCTCCTTCTTGCAAATCTGAGTCTGTACATACCTTAGGAAGAGCGCGCTAGAGAAATGGCTGCGCTCTCCCAGCTAAGAAAGTAGAGAGCTACAGGAACTAGCAGTGGGCCTCTCTGCTCATTGCAGAAGCAGAGTGACCCCTGCCTGGGATTATATTTAGCGCCACAACAGCCCTGGTCCTTGTGACGTTTCCTGTTTCCTCCTTAGGAGAGGACCTTCTCGGCTTCTGCCACTTTTGGCCGGCAGCCCAAAGACTGTAAACACAGGGTGGGGAGGGGGAAACCGCCAAGGTGCCTCAGTGGAGCAGGCGCGGGTGATGCAACGGCTGCCCCTGTTGCTTGACCCGGGAGGAGAAGGGGGCGGAAGCTGAGTCATCTATTCAGAAGAAGAGGAAGTATCACTCCCATTTTCTCCATCCACCTTAGTGATCAGTGCGAATTGCATCAGAAAAGTCTTTTCAAGAATGTACGCGAGCTGACAAAAGGGCTTGTTGGAGTTTATCCTTGTCTGTGGTTCATCCCGGGTGCTTAGCGTGGAGAGTGCTCAGTGTCGAGCACAGAACACTGGCGCACAACTGTTTTGGAACAGCAGGAGAGAAAGTCCAGTTTATTTAAAAAGCAAATAAATCAATAGGGGTGATCGGGTCCCTTGGCCCAAGCCTTAAAAGGCTGCGTTAGAGATATAATCAAGGGTGGTAGATCACCCTTGAGGACACAGAGGGCAGACTAGGACATCTGGGGCAGAAGTGTGGAATTAGGCTGTCCGCTCAAAGGCAGAAGCTCGCAAAAGTTAATCTTGGGCAGAGAAGATGCTACTGGACTCTGACTGATTTTCTTCCACGTGCATGCACACAATACACAAAAGGATGCAATCTGTCAAGTTGTAGTTGTGCAGTGCTCTCTGAGCTTGGCGTCTGGCTTGCAGACGTTTCACTTCCCTGCTAGGTAACATCACCGGTGCTGTTGAATGTGGGGTTTGTTCCCCTTTTATCCACAGTGTCTTGCCCCCTGCCTGCATTGGTGGGCTGCAGGTTTCTTTGATTATTGTTTTCTGCCTGCGTGTTTGTTTAGTGTTTAACCTGGGGCGTGCCTGGCTGAGGAATTCTGGGAGTTGAAGTCCACAAGTCATAAAAAGGCCAACTTTGAAGACCCCTGACTTAGGGTGTTTTCAGAGGGTTTGGTTGCTTTGTATACTACCACGATCCCACGTAGCTCCTTCCTGTATTTATGAATTATGAGAAGCTGCTAAATACATGGAAAATAATCCTATTAAACTGGTGGATTTACTTTGCATGAACTTTTGGCCCTCCACTCCTGGGCTACGCTGTTTTTGAAAAGAAAAATGCCTGCAGATTTACTTACGGCTCTTTCTGGCGTGTTTCTCTCCAGTCCTGCTGACAGCGGTCAACTGCTACAGCGTGAAGGCTGCTACTCGTGTGCAAGACGCCTTTGCGGCCGCCAAGCTCCTGGCCCTCACCTTGATCATCATCCTTGGCTTCGTGCAGCTGGGGAAGGGTACGTGTCTCCTCCTCTCCTGCTTTGCAAAGGGTGGGAGGGCGGGCAGGAGCCAGTCCAGGGCTGGGAGTCAGATAAATGCTGCCCACACCCTGGCCGAACTGAAAAAAATAAAAAAAATGCTTCATGAAAATCAAAGCATCGTGCCTTTGAGCAGAAACATACAGGTAAGTCCTCAACTTCCAACTGTTGGTTTAGTGGCCGTATGAAAAAAGGGATTTATGATCATTTTTCACATTGCCGCATCCCCACGGTCATGTGATCAGAATTCAGACACTGGGCAACTGGCATGTACAGTACTTGGGACGGTTGCAGTGTCCCTTTTGTGACCGTCGGGGAAGCCAGATTCACTTAACAACCGTGTCACTCACCTAACAGCAGTGACTCGCTTAACCACCGTGGCAAGAAAGGTTGTAAAATGGGGCAAAACACACAACCGTCTCGTTTAACAACAGAAACTTTGGGATCCGTTGTGATCGTAAATCCAGGCCTGCCTCTAGTTCTATTTTCTGCTTATTTATTTGTCAGATTCAGAGACTGCCCATCTCACGAGAGCAACTTGTATAAAAATACACACATATGCCTAGAAAAACCTTCTGGGAGGAGCACCGGCTCAGGGTTGTAGTTGTGACTCAACAAATGCCTCGGCCCTGGGACCGGCTCGGTGCTTGTGTCGAGAAGCAGCAGCCGCTCATGCTGGAAGGAATAGCTAGCATTCTTGGTTTGTAGCCCGGCTGCTTCCCCTGTCCACTTCTATAAACACGTGGGACATCGGCCGCTCTGTCAAATAAAGCCTCCCTTGGGCAGTTCTGACTGAGGGCTATTGGGATGGGGGGCTCGTCCCAGTTTTGTGACGCTCCTTGTGTCAGACTTCCCTCCTAAAAGACCAGGTCAGGTCAAATACCTGGGAATTCTGTCTGGCCACTTTGGTGATGAAGGAGCTCAAAAATAATCCCCTTTGGCGACCTTCTGAGCATCAAAGTCAGTGAGGGGGAGGCAGTTTCACTTGACAAACGTGTTACTAACTTAACAACTGCAGTGATTCACTTAATAACTGTGGCAAGAACGGTCCCCAAACAGGGCAAAGCAGCAGTTTCGTAATCTTCCCTTAGGACATGCTTGAGAACATTTAAGACTTGTGGACGTCAACTCCCAGAATTCGCTGGCGGGCTGGGGAATTCTGGGAGTTGAAGTCCACAAGTCTTAAATTCCCAGGCTCGGACACCCCTGCTTTGGGATATCTGTAACTCCCTTTTTATCCGTGGCCCAGTTGCCTCCTTAACTCGATTCCTAATTCTGAGCAAGGACGATTTCAATTCTTGGCTTTACAATAGTGCCAGGGAAATGTTCTTCAGGACCTCGTTTTGCAATCCTATTTGTTAATCCCTCCTTTTTTCACCCCGGCCTAAGGCTATATTCTTTTTTATTCTCCTCTTTATTTAGACAAGACTTCTATCTTTCGGAGGAAATCTCCATTTTACAAATAACCTTCCATTAGATCCTGTTTTCTCCTGACCTGCGATACACATTCTGGCTGAGTTTCTGTCATTGTGCAACTGAATGAAGTCCTGACATGGAGGGGCAGTCTGCCCCCCACCCCGCCCCCCAACATTCCTGCTCAGTTTCCTTATCACCAAACCTCTTGTTTTGGACAGGTTTCCTTGTTTGAAGTCTAAAGTGACTCTACGTGTTTTGGGAGCCATTTTTTTAATAAATCCAACACAAGGTGTCATTTGAAAAACATTTCAGCGACTCTGGCTTTTCCCACTGCGTTGAAAGCCCAGTTCAATATTACATCCAGAGACACCGTTCCTCCGAAAGTTCAACTCTTCTAAGGGAAATCCCTTAGAATTATGGTTTCTCCATATGTCCGTTAAGGTCATCTCCTTTGCTCTCTACGTATAAGCTACCGGTGGGTCACAAAAATCAGCAGGAGTAGGCTAGTGCCTTTTCCAGTTAAGACATTTTAATGTTTTTAGGCATAAGCTTTCACGAGCTGCAGTTCACTTCATCCGATGCATTTAGACTTCCTTTTACTGTAGCTCTGGATGGATGGATGGATGAATAGATGGATGGGCAGAGGGGTGGCTGGGCGGGTGGATGGATATGGGACTATGTAAAAAAATGGAGCCGAGGTCTCTCAGGCTGGCACAGAGAGACATGGGAGAGCCAGATGGAGGTGGAGGAATTAAGATTTCTAGAGGAAGTCCGGAGGCCTTAGTCATTATTCTTTCTTTATATTTATTCTTTAAAGAATAAAGCTAACTTTGTTAATTGTGCTTCATGGGGAAGACCTCATGACACAAAACTCTTTGGAATGTCTTGCCATTGGCATAAATGACTCCTCGACCTATTTTTTTCGGGGGGCTTAGAGACAAGCAGATAAGGGGGATAGGAAATTTTGGGAAGAAAGAAAAGTTCCTTTTGTGGAGCAGAATTAAGGTGGAGCGAAACCCTTTAGAGCAATCTAAGGCAGGATTGTTTAACAAGAGAGGAATGCAGATCTCCTTGTCCTTGTAGAGAGTTGTTCCTTTCTCTCTTCCTCCCTCTCTCCCTTCCTTCCCTCCCTCCCTTTTTCTCCTCTTTCTACCTTGACTGCTGTTTTGCATGGCCTCCGGAAGACCCTGCATGCAGTTTCCTTTCTCACAACCCAACTCAGCCCTGGAGAATTTAGGACAAGGTCTCCTTGGGTCAAGCTCAGCCTTAGGAGTTAGTCCACCTGGAGTTTTTCGAGTAAGACAGAAGTGCTTTACCACAAGGTTCTCCAAACGTAGCAACTTTAAGACTTCAACTCCCAGAATTCTCCAGCCAGCATGTGGACTTCAACTCCCAGAATTGGCTGGCTGGCTGGGAATCCTGGGCGTTGAAGTCCACAAGTCTCAAAATGGCCAGGTTTAGAGATTATTATTATTATTTTATTAAACTATATGCCGCCCTTCTCCCTAAGGACTCAGGGTGGCGCACAGTAAAAATTAAAAACATAAAATAGAAAATTTAAAAAAGAATTAAACAATAAATACAATAATTATATGACAATTTAAAAACCAGTAAAAAGCTAATTAAAACTGTAGTCAGTCCAGGCCCGCTTGTTGGAACAACCACGTCTTCAGGTCACGGCGGAAGGACCGAAGGTCAGGAGTCATCCGCAGCTCTGGGGGCAATTCATTCCAGAGGGTCGGCACACCCACAGAGAAGGCTCTCCCCCTGGGGGTCGCCAGCCGGCATTGCCTGGCCGACGGCACCCTGAGGAGGCCGACTGTGGGAGCGAACCGGGCGATGGGAGGTTGACAATGGCAGCAGGTGGTCTCGCAAGTACCCCGGGCCTAAGCCATGTAGGGCTTTCAAGGTTATAACCAGCACCTTGAATCGCACCCAGAGGGCAACTGGAAGCCAATGCAGCTCATGCAGGAGTGGTGTAACATGGGAGTACCGAGATACTCCCATAAGCACCCGCGCAGCTGCATTCTGCACCAGTTGAAGCCTCCGGGTGCTCTTCAAGGGCAGCCCCATGTAAAGAGCATTGCAGTAATCCAAATGAGAAGTGATGAGGGCGTGGGTAACCGTTCATAGGGCATCTCGGTCCAAAAAGGGGCGCAACTGGCGCACTAGGTGAACCTGTGCGAAGGCCCCCCTGGTCACGGCCGTTAGATGATCATCCAAGTTAAGCCGTGAATCCAGGAGGACACCCAAGTTGCGAGCCCTTTCTGAGGGGGGCAATACCTCCCCCCCATCAAAAGAGAAGGAACTTGTTGGACAGTACGAGATGCCGATATCCACAG
This sequence comes from Vipera ursinii, assembly GCF_947247035.1. Taxonomy (NCBI): domain Eukaryota; kingdom Metazoa; phylum Chordata; class Lepidosauria; order Squamata; family Viperidae; genus Vipera; species Vipera ursinii. Next base: position 21,592,180 of record NC_139520.1, on the reverse strand, counting down.
CCACTCGGTCTTGGAGGGGTTGAGCCTGTTCCTTCCCATCCAGACCTGCACCGCCTCCAGGCACCAGGACATCACGTCAAGGGCATCACTGGGTTGGCTCGGGGTGGAGATGAACAACTGGGTATCATCCGCATATTGGTGATACCTCACCCCGAAGCCATGGATGATCTCACCCAGCGGCTTCATGTAGATGTTACAGGAGTGGGGAGAGAACCGACCCCTGAAGCACCCCACAAGTGAGGGGCTTTGGGGTAGATCTCTGTCCCCCTGCCAATACAAACTGTGAACGGCCCGAGAGGTAAAACCGTGCCTCCCACTCCCAACCCCTTGAGCCGTCGCAGCAGGATACCATGGTCGATGGTATCAAAAGCCGATGAGAGGTCAAGTAGGACCAGGACAGAGGAACAGCCCTGTCCCGGGCCCGCCAGAGATCATCCACCAGTGCGACCAATGCCGTTTCCGTGCTGTAGCCGGGTCTGAAACCGGACTGGTATGGGTCCAGATAGTCCGCTTCATCCAGGAATTGCGGGAGCTGACGCACCACCACACTCGACAACCTTCGCTACAAAGCGAAGGTTGGAGACAGGACGGTAGTTATTCAATGAGGCCGGGTCCAGGGCAGGCTTCTTGAGGAGGGGCCTCACCACCGCATCTTTCAAGGCGGAGGGGAAGACACCCTCTGTCAAAGAAGCGTTGATCACTGCCTGGAGCCAGCCCCGTCACCTCCCGGGCGGCTGAAACCAGCCAGGAGGGACATGGGTCCAATAAACAAGTGGTAGCACTCAGTTTACGCATGATCCTGTCCACATCATCCAGAGTCACAGGGTGAAACTCACCCCAAATGGTATAATCAAGGCCTGCCCTCTCCACTCTGCCGGACTCTGCCCAGTCGGAGTCCAAGCAAGTCCGGATCTGAGTGATTTTGTCCTGCACATACTGCACAAATTCCTCAGCCCTACCCTGCAAGGGGTCATCCCTCGGACCCTGGTTAAACAGGGAGTGGGTCACTCTAAAGAGGGCGGCTGGGCGGTTATCTACAGACGCAATGAGAGCGGAAAAGTAAACACGCTTTGCCGCTTCCATCGCCACTAGGTAATACTTAAGATAAGTTCTTAGCTGTGTTCGGTCAGATTTGGATCTGCTGGACCTCCAACAGCTCTCTGGGTGTCCTTTCCGGCGCTTCATCTCTTGGAGCCCCTCGGTAAACCAGGGGGCCACCCGGGGTCTGTGCGGGGTCAGAGGCCGCAAAGGCACAACTCGATCCAAGGCTCCGGCAGCCGCCCTCTCCCAGGCTTCGACTAGGGCCTTGGCAGAGTCGGCAAGGGAAGCAGGAAGTGTCCCAAGCTCCATCTGGAACCTCTTGGGGTCCGTCAGGCGCCTGGGGCGGAACCACCCGCTTTATAGTTTCTTCTGGGAATTTGTTCCCCAATTATCAGTCTGGTCTACGGCCTTGAGGGCTCCTTGAGTCTCTCATCCAAACTCTGTAATTTGCGTAAATTTGAGGGAACGGCAGTTGAAGTCCACACATATTAAGAGTTGCCAAATTTGGAAAAAAAAGAACCCACTGTGATTTCCATAATCCCCAGGCTGCAGCCTTAGGATGCCGGCTCTGGGGGACAAAGCCGCTTGTTTAAATGCTTCTTGATCTGCCAGGGGCTGTTTTGGGGCGGTTTTCTTTTGTATACCAGATTGAAGCAACTTTGTAAAGCCAAAAGACGATATGCAAATGGATAAATGACTCAGAATGGAGCTTTGTGGGAAAGCAGGAAGACAGGCATTTGCATCCAGGATTTGACTCGGACAAAGACACCCCCAAGCCCCCCCCCCCAATCCAGCCCTGCTTTTAGTTTGCTCACTGCTTCTGTGTGGCTGTCGCAACCCCCCTGTTGCACCCCCTCAGCCCTCAGCCGCACATTGCAGGGTGAAATCCCCCCTCTCTCTTCCTGAACAGATGCAAAGGTCACGTGAGGATACTGCAGAGTTGCTGAACTGTTTTTCCTTCCCAGAAAGAGAATTATTATTATTATTTTTTCCTGTCTGCCTTCATGCCAGAACTTACGCTCCAGTAGACAGTTTGTCTTCCGCTGGAGACGAATTCTCTGTTGCACATGCAAATCCAATTTAGAGGAGGGACGCTGTGCAGTTTAGCTCCTCGTCTCCCTCCTCCCCCCTTAAAATGGTCTGCTTGGAGAAGCCACCGTAGAACAGCGCAAGCGGTTTAAACCGTTGGAAGTGGTTTTCAAGGAGATCCCAGAAGACTCGTGTAGAGTCTGTTGGCAGGAATAACGGATCTGCGCGAAACCATCTGCGGGCGACTCTTTAGGCTCCAAGTTGCAGGAAAAGAATTGTCTAATTCACTTGGCGTCTTGAGCGGAAGGTAAAGGTAATTGAAATGCTAAAGGCTTGCTTACTCGGTTACATGTATTTGGCTACAGGGCCAGGCCTGCCCTCCCATCACCCCGTTCGCTTCTCCTCTCTGGGAAAAGGCGCAGCCAGAGGGGAGGGAGTTCCTAGCCAAAAAGGGGACTGCAGGGGCCCGAAGCACTGCATGGAGCGCCGGAGGGCGATTTAGCTGGCGCCAATCTTGCAAATGAGGAAGAGCCTTGGCAGTTTGTCTACGGAGCTTCCTTCTCAGTCATGCAGGTCGTGGTTGTCCAAAGGCGCTTTTTTCCCCCCAAAGGCCACTGGACTTTCTTGGGGTTTTTTTCCCTTGAAAACGTTTCGCTTCTCATCCAAGAAGCTTCTTCAGTTCTATCTTCCATTCCTCTGCAATTGGAACTGAAGAAGTTTCTTGGATGAGAAGCGAAACGTTTTCACGAAAAAAACCCTAAGAAAGTCCAGTTACCTTTTGGGGGGGGGGAAACCACCTTTGGGACCTTTGCCTCATCGTCCCCCGCCCAAATCTTGGAGCTTTCTCAGGGATGTTTTTCATGGCTGCCGGGTAGAAAAAAACCAGGCTCTTGACAGCCTCAAAGCCTGGCTGATTTTATGCTCCACAAGGTCACAGTGGGATTGTTTTCCCTCTGCACCTCTCCCCTTCCCAGTCCCCCCCCCCACTTCCTTCTCTGCCTCCAAGGCCAAGCCTGCATTTCTTCCCAGCTGAGTCTCAAAAGTCGTCTTGGCAGGCCAGGACCACGAGACAAGCCGGGCCGTCGCCTGCATTGATTTAACAAACCCAGCCGAGGTGGTGTAAACTGCTGGCACTGGTTGCCCTGGGCAGTGGCAAAAGGGGACTGGGGCAGCCGTGGGGAAGGCGAGCCTCCCTCCCTCCCTCCCTCCCTCCCTCCCTCTCGGGCAAAGACCAAGAGCTCCTGTGCTGGGTGGGGCAGCCCCACCTTATCCGTGGGAATCCAGGCAGCAGCGGCCACAGTGCCCGGGAGCCTTTCCCAAACTTGTGCAAGTCCTGCAAGCTTTCAAGCTGGCTGAAGGATTTGTGGTTAGCCCAGCAGAGAGGGAGGCACTTTGTACTTGTGGTCCTGGCCTCGGCAACGGGAATAAGAAGGCCCCATGGTGTCTGTCAGCCGACTTTGCCTGCCACACCTTTTCTGTAGGGAAGTGCGTGGGGAAATTAGTTTATTGCCCCACAAACAGAGAGAGCCCCGTCTTGCATTCCCTGCCGTTACATGAATAGGGTGTGCCGGGCCATCTGGACAGCAGGGAGAAATTCTGGGGAAAAGGCAAGAGGTGCAACCTGGGCAGCGTCTGCCGATGGGACCAGGAAAGGATCATCTTGACTCCTTGAGTGGTGGTGATGGACCAGCCCAGATGTTCTCGGTCACTATGGGTTCATCTCCCACCAGCCTCCAACTTGTGGAGTTGTAATCCCCAATGTCTAAGGGGGGGGGGGCTAGGTTGCTTATCCTGCTGTGTTCCCTTTCACACCAACAGCCTCTTTGCCTTCTGGGAGGGCAGCTCCTCCCTCCTGGGAATCCAGACTACATTCCACCCCAGGTTCAGACCAAGCCTTTGGACCTTCCCTGGTTGTCTTTCATCTGGCAGGTTCCCTCAACTGCTCTTGTGGCTCCCTCCATGCCGACGTCAGTCATCTCCCTTAATAGCCTCTTTCTGATGACTTATACAGATGCAATCTAAAAATGAGTCTCCCAGGCATGAAATGGGGCAGCAGCGCTATTTCTGATCTCTTCCTCCTCTCCCTAAATGCCTCCATATTCTCATTAAAAGGGCCTGTTGCCACTGGCTGCAGTTTTGCCCACTTAAGGGTTGCAAGCAGGACGGAGCTTGTCAAATCTGGTTTGGTTAATTTTAGAGAAGAGTAGAGTCAACGAGGCAGTTACCCTCCTGGCCTGTTTGGGTACGAGTTGTGGAGTTCCCAGAGTGCTTCTGGATGTCTGGTTGAGTCTATTAGTGGAAGGCTGGGGAGACCAAGCAGGCACATAAACAAAGAAGGCCATTTTGGACAAGAGGTATTGTCCGCTAAGACCATGTCTTCTTAGCAACTTCTAGCCTCTTCTGGGCTCAGCAACTATGACGGGGCCAAAATAACCGTAACGAGGACAGGATTTCTAAATTTCAACAAGGGCTGGGAGATGTGATGGATGACTTCATGGCGCCTTGGATTGGGATCGTCATCTGGGATCTACAGATGATTTGGTGGAGATGGCCCTGTGCTGCTGCTCTCGGGGACTAACCTGTCCAAAGTTCCCACAATCACTTGATCTCGGAGACTGACAGCATCTTCTGTCTGGGAGACATGACGCCCTCCCACAACTCTCCTTGGCTTCTACTGGCACGTGGGCGCAAGGAGGGATGGGGCCCAGGACGGCTTTCCGGTCTCGGATAATGAAGTGGAGATGTTGGTTGGTTCTGCAGTTGTCCTCTTTTTCTTCTGCTCTTCAGCTGGCTGGCCAGCCTGGATCAGAGAGTGCCAGCCTGGTGGTGAATGGGAGAAAGCTCCCTTGATGGGGGGAGGGTCCCCCTTCATTTCTTTCATCTTTCTGCCCTTCCGTGAATTAATGGAATGCAGAGTTTTGAAAAGGACAAAGAGTTGAGCTCCCTCCCCACCTGAGGGCTCCTTCCTTGGAGGAGGAGGGCCAGGCAATAAACCCCTCCCCCAACTAGGACAAGTGCACGGCCTTAAGATCAAAAGACATAAAATCCTGCTTCTGCCAAAGGCTCCTTGCAAGTAAAATAAACGCTGCAAGAATCTTGAAAGAGCCTTCAAAAAACACCGGGCCTTTGTAAGCCCAGCTTCCCCTTCCCGAGTTTTCCTGGGCTGCTTCCGCTGTTTTTGATCTCAGATATTGGGTGAGGGGCTGCTGCTGATGCACAGGCAGGCAAGAGGACTCCAAGGAAAACATATCCCGGGTTTGCTTTGAGTCCCCTAGGGTGCGATGCTAAGAACCGGTTGGTGTCTCTTTCTGCAACCAACCAGCGAGCAATTAGATGCTCCTCATTTCTGCATGGTTTCGTTCCCCATTGTGTCTTATGGAATTCCAAAGGTCCAGTTACCTATTTTAAATCTTACTCTTAGCTGTGCATATGAAAATGGCCGTTCTAGGGCTTATGAGCAGGTAGTCTGTTGGAGAGAACGTTTTCTCCCATTCCAGTTAAGCAGAACCTGAGCGTCCTGTCCCCAGGGCAACTGTAACACCTTTTGGCTCCCTTTGTTTGACACCCTCCGCCTTCTCACCCCGCTTGCAGCAGGGGAAAGGACCTACCACTGACTCACCTTCCTTCACTCCCACAGGTGATGTCCACAACCTCAGCCCTGAGTATTCCTTTGATGGCACCAACACAAAGGTCGGCAACATTGTTCTGGCCTTGTACAGCGGCCTCTTTGCCTACGGAGGATGGTGAGTTGTGGGCCAGGTGACGTTGTCCTTGTGTTTGCACCTCTGTGTTCATCAAGGACAAGGAGTCCCAGGGCGAGGAGAGCTTGTGATCTTCAGATCTTCTGATCTGGGGAGCCCTGTTGTTTTGTGTGTGTGAGAGAGAAAGAGTTTTCCTAGGTTACCACATTGTTCTCATTATTCTACAAAGTCAGGAGGACCTTTCCCCCCCCATCCCAACTCTGTATTGTAAACTTAAGAACCATTTTTCTTTCCTCCCTGTCTTTCAAACTGCAGGAATTACTTGAATTTTGTCACAGAAGAGATGATTAACCCTTATAGGTAAGAGTTTCCAAAACCCGATTTTGCATTGCTTTCTCTCTACTGTTGGCGGGAAGATGGCCTCTGCCGACTTTCTGGCTATTGTGACTGCAGAAGCAACAGGAAGAGCTGCAAACGTTCAGAGACGTTCCTAGCCCTGCTTGTGAAACGGCCTTTTCCCCCCGTCTCCTTCCAGAAATCTCCCCCTGGCCATCATCATTTCGTTGCCCATTGTCACCTTGGTCTACGTGCTGACCAACCTGGCTTACTTCACCACCTTGACCGTCAACGAGATGCTGGCGTCAGAAGCCGTTGCCGTGGTAAAATGCAATAGCCGACATTTAGAGTTCCGTTTTTCCCTGTTGGGTGGCAGATCAAGTTTCGTTCGTGTGCCCCCCCCGCCCCCGCCCCCCCCCCCCCGGCCGTTCGCTTAGGCTTCCAGGCGTTTTCTAGGTGAAACGTTTGACCTCCTGTCTTCCTATTTGCCGATAGGATTTTGGAAATTACCACCTGGGCGTCATGTCTTGGATCATCCCCGTGTTTGTGGGCTTGTCCTGCTTTGGCTCCGTCAACGGCTCCCTTTTCACTTCGTCCCGGTAAGTTTCTGCTGTAAAATGAGAATAAAACCCTCTCTCCAGAAATGGAAGCTGATCTTAATGCCTATTTTGCCCTGCAGTATAAAATTCTGGAAAACTTGCGGTTGGATGGATGGAGAGATAGACAGGCAGATATCTAATCCCCTCCTCACACCAAAGTATGGGAGGTGGATTGCAATACATGCTTACATTTTACAAATAAACCTATTTTGCGGCCCCTGATCTGCTGCTCTTTAAAAGAAGCGTGAAGACCAAGCTCTTCTCCAGGCCTTTGACGAGGGGTTGTGAGACCTTCCCCCCTCCCCCTCCAGCCTCTGCTCTTTGCCGTCTTTGATTTCTCTTCCTTTTGATGGGTCTTATTGTAATGTCCTTACTTTGACTGTTGAGAGCTGCCCAGAGTTGTCGGGAGCCAGGCAGCGTGCAGTAAGTAAATGAACAATAACCTTTCATTGGTGGCTCCTTCTGCGTGCAGGACTGGCCTGACTAGCTCAGCTGCTCAGTCCAAGAAATTTGCCTCTTGCTCAGAAGAAGTAGAGCCCCCCCCCACATCCCCACCCCCTTATTGACAGTCTTCCTAAACAAACCACATCAAGTAGGATTGGCCTGACTCCCCACCCACCCACTCCCGACAAGCCTTGTAAGCAACACAAGGCAACTTCCAACATCCCCCGAGAGCCTCAAAATTCATCTAAATTAAAATTTTAATTTAATCTCTTTTAGGCTTTTCTTCGTAGGTGCTCGGGAAGGCCACCTGCCTTCTGTTCTGTCCATGATCCACCCCCGGCTACTCACCCCCGTGCCCTCCCTTGTCTTCACGGTAAGGATGCTTACACGAGGGTAGAGATTCCTTTGGCGGGGGGGGAGTGTGTGTGTGTTTGTATTTGTGTCTGTGTGTATAGGGGAAAATCCCATCTCAGTGCTTTTGCGTTAAAACTAGTTGCCCGATTCAGTAACTTTGGTAAGCATCTTGTCCTGAACAATAACTGCACACCTGCTGAGTTGTGTGGAGTTCTGTGAGTTTTGGAAGCCTGCAAACTGGTGCTGTTTTGAGGGTGCGAAAGCTGCTCCATAATTTCTGGGCCCTTCTCCTTCCCTTGATGGGTGCAAGCAAACCAACCACACATCATATTTTGAATGCAACCATCTCATGTTCTCCTTGGTGCACATCAGTTCTCTGGGGGTCCACCTGTTCTCCAAAGCGCCCGAAGGTAGGGCAAGAAGCAACGGATGGAAACTAATCAAAGGATTAGAAGCAACCTAGAACTAAGGAGAAACTTCCTGACAGTGAGAACAATTAACCAGTGGAACGACTTGCCTCCAGACGTTGTGGGTGCTCCATCACTGGAGGCTTTTAAGAAGAGGCTGGACAGCCACTTGTCTGGAATGGAACAGGGTTTCCTGCTTGAACATTGGACTAGAAGACCTCCAAGGTCCCTTCCAACTCTTGTTATTCCTGCCCCTGTATGGGGCTCTGGTGTTCGTCTTTCTGTTTTTGTGCTCCATTCCGAGGTCAGAACCACAGACCTCACTCCGATGGCCAATATCCACTGTTTGCAACAGTCCCATCCCCACATTTGCTGAGTCTCTGAACTTTGGACAAGGCGAGTGTTGGTTGAAGTGCAGGTTCTCTGAAGCAGTTTTCTCCCAGCTCCCATGTGGCACTGATTTTTCTCCTCGCCCCTTCCCCTCCCCTGACCACCTCTAGTGCATCATGACTTTGTTCTACGCCTTCTCCAATGACATCTTCTCCGTGATCAACTTCTTCAGCTTCTTCAACTGGCTCTGTGTGGCCCTGGCCATCATCGGCATGATGTGGCTCCGTTACAAGAAACCGGAGCTGGAGAGGCCCATCAAGGTGAGCTTAGCTGACGTTGAAAAGGGAGATTCTGCGACTGATTCTACAAGTGACCGGGTTAAAGGGCTGTGGCGGGATCCAGATTTTCAGTCCCGGAGCTGGTTCAGGTCTGAGGATCCGTGGGACCGGTTGCGTCTCTAGACACAAGTCTGGTGGGTTTTTGGATTGAAGGGCTCTTGAGTTGTTCCCTTCCTGCTTCCAACGTTCTTGGCCTTCCTTGTGTTCTCACCTGCAGGTTAATATCTTGTTGCCCATTTTCTTCATCCTTGCGTGCAACTTCCTTATTGTCGTCTCCTTCTGGATGACCCCGAAAGAGTGTGCCATCGGCTTCGCCATCATCTTCAGCGGAGTCCCAGTTTACCTGGTTGGGGTCTGGTGGAAACAGAAACCTAAGTGGCTTCTGCAAAGCATCTGTGAGTACGAGTTGCGTCGGTTTGCAGGAGCTGTTTTGAGTGGAAGAACCGCACGCGGGACCCTCATCCACGCAGCAGAGACGGGGTAGCCTTTCCACTGAGTTTGAATCTCTCTTTTGGTGCCACCAGAAGATGAAGAATGGCTGGAGAAGGCTATGTTGGATCTTCAGCCATCACGCCTGGACAGCGCTGCCCGACTTTTAGATACCTGGAAGCAGGGAGGGGCAGGGCAGGATGGGACATGACTGGGAGGGGCACCAGCCACTTCCCCCGGCCAAGCTGTGTGGGCGTCCACACCCTGGTGTCTCTGGAGAGGAGCAGCCAGGCGTGCTTGGACTCGGCAGAGCTGATGCCAAACTCAGTCTGCAGGTTTTAGGGTCACCTTGATGGTAACAGTGGGAACGGAAGCTGGGATGGAGAATAGAGCGGTGGAGGGCCTAGATGGAAATTTTGCCAGGATTTTAATTGGAATCTTCTGGTCCTGCTGCCTGGAGTAATTTCCCAAACCCTCCCCCCCCCGTTTTTTTTTTTTTGCTCTACCCACAAGGGACCAGTCAGTGTAACCAAAACTAGTTTTCTAGGCATTTACAAAGAATCCCCACCCCACCCCAGGATTCCTGGGTGCAGAAGTCCTCCTCAAGTTGTTGTTTGGCACATGACAAAAGGAAATGCTTAAATCCAAACAGGGACACTACTTGCACAATTCATTTGTTTAGAACAACTTTTAAATTCTGTTTTATAAACTGTCGTGCTTCCATCCTCTTTGGGGGGGGGAGAACAACCGATAGAGGTGGTGCAATTTTTCTAGTGGCATAAACGTCTTTCTTTGTGTTATGGATGACCAATTTAGGCATGGCGGTGACCTCAAAAGCTCCTTCTGGTCATGTAAGCTTCCTCCGTTTCGTTTCTCACCAACAGATTCCACCACAGTCCTGTTCCAGAAGGTGATGGAAGTGGTTCCTCAAGAGTCTTAAGAAGGAGGCGAAACCATCCATCTTTAGTTTAAGCCAACGCACAACATTTTTTTTGAAACTTACGTAAGTCTGATTCTTCCCTGGAAAAAATGGAAACTGCAGAGACAGCCCGGAGACCTCTGCCCACCTCTGGTCCTCCTGAGGCCTTCTCCAACTCAGATCCTGGCAGTTGAGAAGGTGCTGGAGGCGAAGACGATCCCAGGTGCAAATTTCAAAATTGGGAAGAGGAGGTCACTTAGAACAGAAGAGAGGCCTCCAGCCAAATCGAGAAAATGGGGAAGCCCACAAGGATGTTTTGTTTACATGCTCAACTAGGGACTTTATTTAGTTTCTCCACCAGCTGTCTCAATATTGGCAGAAAAAAGAGGAAAAAAATGCAGGCAGCGGATGAGGTCCAGCAATGTAGTGTTCTTCAAAAGACGCCTGCCAACACTGAACACTCCTTGCCAATAAAGGGGGCCCTGCTGAAGAAGGCAACCCCACAAACTGACAGCGCCCCCCACCTCAGCTCTTCTCATTCTCACTGGACTAAGTGGTTCTGACATGAGTATTTTTAAAAATTGTTTATTTTTTTTTAGTGACATCGTTTTTTTTAAGCTTTCTTCTCCTTAGGACTCCGATTTCCCGTAAGGGGTTTTGTACAGCTTTAATTGGCATCCTGACGAATTCCCCCGTTTGGGGCAGGTTGAAATTTCTAGACACTCCTCAAAGTATGATAGAGCAGAACTTCTCTATTTGGGCCACTTTAAGCCGTACGGACTTCAACTCCCAGAATTCCTGGCTGGGGAATCCTGGCAATTGAAGTCCATGCAGCTTAAAGTGCCCCACGTTGAGAAAAACTGCTCTAAAGCAACTGAATTTGCCAGTTGGGGGAAAGACCTTGACGCTGGAAAGTTTACTTACTTGGCGTCCCCGTTTGAACCCTCATTTCTTACCAGCATTCAGTGGTTCTACAAAACAGGTTCCATTTTTGTTTTCTCGCTGTGCAGAATGCCATTCATTGCAGCACCATAAATGTATTCTTAAGAATGGGACTAGAAGTGACTATTCTGTGCAGTGGACGACATGGGAAGCTTAAGATAGAGGAGGCTACCAAGTGGGAACAAGCAGAACACCAGTGTTCTGTGCGTGTCTGTGTGTCAGTTTGTTTATGCACGTGTGTCTAGTTTGTGGCACTTTCCTTGATGCGTAGCTGTACTCTGAAACATGCAGCTAGACTTTGGCCTAGCAAGCGAGAGGATGGGCTTCTGAGTTTTAGGGCAAAGAATTGAAACCAGCACTCGTGTGATTTATTGTCCGTTACTGCTCTCTCATGGGTGGGATGCTTTGACTCCTGGGATCTGTTTTTCTTTCTCTTCCATTCTTGGGGAATGTCTGGTCTGGAAAGTTTGGTTTCTCTGGAGCAGGGGTGGTCAACCTTGGCAACTTTAAAACCTGTGGAATTCAGCTCTCAGAATGCCTAGATCCCAGATGTGTGGACTTCAATTCCCAGAATTCCCTAGCCAGCCATTGAAGTTGAAGTCCACACATCTGGGAGGCCAGAAGAGTTGAAGTCCACACATCTGGGAGGCCAGATATCTTGGCAGCTGAAGTCCACAAGTCTTAAAAGTAGCCAAGATTGGACACCCCTGATTTGGACTTGAGCCATGAAAACTTTCGGCCAGCATGAGAGCAGAAACCCGAGTGGACAGCACCTCCGTGGAATAAAACATATGCATTCAAAGTTTCCGTTGTAAAACAGGATGCAAGGAGTGGGTTTTCCTTTGTTTTGCTTGCAAGATGCTAACCTGTGCACTTCTGCATTGTTTTCTTCACGGAGTTGTGTACATTGTGGTTATCGAAACACGGAAACAGGCAAAATAATTTGGCTGAAGTCAAGTGGGGGAGAATAGTTGAGAGTAGCCCATCTGTCAGTTGCGATGCCAACAGATGCAGAGTCTAAAAACCCAGACGCCACAATGTCGAACATCAGGGCGGGGGCCTCTTTAACTTTGTCTGCCAGGGTTTCTAGAGTCCTCTGTGCAGCTGTTCCAAATACACGTCCCCTCTGTTGTCTGTTGCAAAATGATTTTTCTGCCTTTATTTCTTAACGTTAAGGAAATGGGCCGCCACCGTATTTACAATTTCCAGATAGCATGGCGGTTCAGAAATGCTGAACTCATCGTGGGGGTTATATTTTACGAAGAGGGACAATTCTACCGTTCTGCAGCACATCTGGTGAGGCTGGGTCCCCTTACTGTTAACTGCTCTTTTGACCTGTGGACAGTATGGCACCCAGATCTCCTGTCCTCCAGATGTGTTGCATTGCAACATCCATTGTCTCCTGCCCACCCAACTCACACATTTTACAGTGAGCCACGTAGCCGTTTCTCATCCAAATTGTGCACCTGCTATGGGAAACACCCCACCCCCACCCCTGGCTTTGAACATTATTCCACCCACCAATTTAGTATGCTAGGCGTTTTTTTAGAAGGAAAAAAAATGTCCAGAAGGGCAGAAATGGGAAGCAGAGCCCCACAGGTGAGAACTACAAAGAACAGTTGCAGTTCAGAGATTTCCCATTCATCTTCTTCCCCCAGGACCTGCCATTCTGCTTCATCCCACTCATTTCCACTGCTTTCCTCTTGAGAATATTTGGCATTCTCTAGGTATTTACAAAGCACACTCAGGTTTTGTGGAGCCTTGTAGAATTGCTTTTGTGTTTCCCTCACCCCGTTCCTTTTGTTCTTAGTTGCGCCTTATTGTTTTTGGACTTCTGCAAAGTTTTGGCTTCAGTTGCGCTCACCGTTGCCGGTTGAGCAGAGAGGTCAAACCTGGCCGGGGGCGGTTTGGTAAAAGAAACCAGCCGGCCAAACTGAGAATGGCTTCGCCATGCTTTTCCTTTGAGCCACGTGGTCCAGTTCTGCACCCCCTTTATCCGCTTGGTGCGTCTGCCCGGTTGACTTTCTAGTTGCTTGATGTGAAGCGCACCTTAAGAAAAGGCTAAGGATCCAACTCAATGGGAGCCCAGCTAAGTTCATTAGCGTTGGGCCCAAAATCCATCACTGGTCTTCTGAAACCGCAGGACCCCAATGACCGAGGAGAAAGCTCTCCAGCTGTTTCCTGAAGAAAGGTGATGTTTCTTCAACTAGAGCAGAAGTGCCCAAGCTTGGCAACTCTTAACACCTGTGGGCATTGGCTGGCTGGGGAATTCTGGGAGTTGAAGTCCACAAGTCTTAAAAGTTGCCAAGCTTGGACACCCCTGAACTATAGAGTGGGATGGCCATCTAGGTAACCTGGCAAAGTCCTTTGGGACCTCTTAAGAGTTGTCTTCTTGATGGACCCAGAATGACTACAAGCCTGGGAGCCCCTTTCAAGCTCAAAGACTTACGTGCTCGTGCAGATGGCTGGTCATGCTCCAAATAATTCTGTGGAGCAGTCAGCAGGCAGTGGTGCTTTTTGGAAGAATGCAAAAATCCAGGATTTGTGGCGTTCCAGACCCAGGTTTTCTAAGCCATTTGCTTGAAAAGTTCATGCAGGTGTCCCTCTTCTTAGCTTGTGCCTCTGTCCTTAATCACTTTTCTTTTTAATCCCTTGGAAGCAGATTAATTGCACAACGTTTGTACAGGCAACAGGGTTGTTACCTTTATAACTACTGAGTGAAATCTGACTCCTTAGAAATCTATATTTTCTTTTAATATAGTTTTTTTATAAAATAAAAAGAAATAACAAAGTCTTTAAGCTAAGGAAAAGAACATAATTTTAAAAAAACTTTTTGTTACATTTGGAAAATAAATATTTTTACTAATTTAATTATTGTGCTATATTTTAAATGAGTATCAGTATAGAAAGTGCAGCTCTATTATCTAATAATATTTGCATTTGTCCATATAGAGTTGGTCCAAGAGTTCTGTTGCTTTTTTATGAGTTCTGTAGTAAAAAGAGTCAATTCTGCCTTGTAAAAAGATGTGTGATACAGTCCAGCCTGTCTTTTTTACTGTGTTTCCCCCCCCCACTCCCCCCGCCCAGCCTTTTGGATTTGTTTACTGTTCATTATAAACCATGGCTATTCCATTTTAAATATTCTGGTTTTTATTTGAACGAGGTTTTCTGAATTTGAGTATTTCTTACTTTGCTTGTTAAACGAGGATCTGTGGGAATTCTGGGAGTTGAAGTCCACAGGTCTTAAAATTTAGACACCCCTGAAATAAGCCGTATTTCGCCAGGGGTGCATAGTGCCACAGCACAGGTTTGCAAACCAGTATCTCCAGCTCTTTACAATTTTTGAATTTGCAAAATAGTTGAAAGATGCATTAATCAGCTCTGCAATGCCAGGAAAACAACAACAAAGTGGTCTCAGCATGTGTGAATGCAGCCACTGGTGCTTTGCTTACACAGGTACTGCAGAAACAGAAGGTAAGTTTCCCCAGGATAATTGCAGTGTTGGGAAAGAATTTTTACCTGCAAATTGAAAAAGGCAGATGTACAGATTTCAAAGCGGGAAGCGCTTAGTGTGTTTCGGAAATTGTGCAATGGTTTCTAGCAAGCTCAGCTTTTTTTTTTTTTTTACGGCCCTGGAAATCCAAAAGGCATTTTCCAAACCGTAATCCAAACATCGGAGCGGCTGGGAAGAATCTGCTGATAGGGTACAATTCCTGGCGGACAAATGGCCGAGGGAGGTTTTGTTTACTAGAACTGTATCAGGGCACATCTGACTTCAAAATGCCCAGCCTCAAAAATAGATGGCTGTGAAGACCTTGCTCTGTCTAGGTCTTTTTCAACAATCTCCAGCGCAAAAAGGACAGACACATGGAGAAAAGGACAAGAAAACAGGAACTTGGTGTAACGTTGCCACGCGCAGCTTTGGAAAATCCCCGCAGGTGGCATTTTGTGGGCAAACTCCTCCTTTAATTGTAACAGAGTCAGTCCTTGATAGTGCCGCCTGCTTTATTTTTTACTAAAATAATACTCCTGCATCCATCCATTAAACAGAGGAAGGAAAAGATAAGACTGGGATCCTCCAGGTGAGCTTTCTAAATCAAATTAACTTTGCTGTGGATATACCTAGCAATTTGCAAAATCCAGGATTCAGCTCATAATCACCTTTCTTAAGCACCACCTGCCTGAGACAAATTGCTATCCGTTTTTTCCCAGCTTCCCAGGTAAGTTGCGATGGGAAGATAAACTCAACAGGAGGAGGAGGAGGATTGGAGAAGAACCAAGGATGGTCCTTACAGCTCCTGCTACGTGTGCAGCTCACTCACTTCTCTCATTCCACCCCACCCCCCACCAGAGACGATTATCTTAACCCTTGTTTTAGCCTACCTGTTCTTGGCTAAGACGCATCCGTGCTTTGAAGACATTGTTTGGGTTTGTTTAGCTTGGCCCTGCTGGGTGTTGTGCTTTCCACAAAGCACTTAACTGAGTCCAGCGCAGTCACAAATGGGTCCTTTCTCCGGGAGCCAAGGAAAATACAAATGTCAAAGATAAGAGCTGCTGGGCATGTTATAAATATTCCATCTACAGGAAAGCAGATCAAGATATGAGGCTAAGCAGAGCTTGGTCTTGAAAGCACTTCCCAATTCTGGTTACACAGAGTTGTTCGCACATTATTCCCACCCACCCACCTTACGTAAGTAATATCGCAAATTCGTATGACTGCTCCTGTTGAAAATAGGCACCTTGGGCTGCCTGTGCATCATTGCACTTCTTTTCTTAGGAATCGTATTTGTTATTTCTGGGAATTGCACCCCACTAGATTCTTATCCTTATTCCAGGAACCTTTTTAGTTGTTTAATAATTGGGTGCGCTGTGTTTTGCTGAAGCATCTTCTCCAAAATCTGCAATTCCCATCTCCCTTGATGTAAAAATTTAGCCCTCAACCCACACACACCTGACGGCTGATCCATTACAAGTTCAGGCTGAGAAGCGCATGAGGCAAGACTGTGCCCGGGCCGGCTGCCAAAAGCACGGCTTGGGCCACTGAGAGGTGCCCAGACATGGCTTTGGCTGCAACGTTGCACCATAAATCCCGCTCTAGCAGCTTTTCTCTTGCTAGTCTCTATCAACCCAGAAATCTGTTTGATGGCCACATCCTGCACTCAGTTCCCAGGTAAGCTGCAGGCAGAGTGAGCAAACCTAGGTGGGGAGGTGCACTTGAATGGCCAATTCCTCCTCCCAAATGTAGTGGGCAATATTTCTGCAGCTTCTTTTGTGTCCTATGGCACAGCTGCGCCACCAGTTTAATTCCAATGGACACGTGGAAGAAAATGGACAGAGACTAAGAGGCCTCTGTGTGAATGCAAAAATCGGACAACACCTCCGTTTTCCATCAGTCCACAAAGGGATTACAGGCTAAAGGCAGCCCGTGTCCAAAGGTTGCAGCAGTAGAGGAGTGGACTTTTCTGTGGATGAGACAAGAGGCTGTAGACCAGGGGTCCCCAACTCCAGATCTGTGGACCGGCACCGGGCTGCAGCCTGCCAGAAACCAGGCCAGGCAAACAAGCAAAGTCCCATCCGTGGGAAGCAGGCAGCGTGCGAAACCAGGCTCCCTCCAATTGGTGGAAAAAAACCTTTCTCCACGGAACCGGTCCCTGGGGTCCAAAAGGTTGGGGGCCACTGCTGTAGAGGTTCCTCACGAGGGTCTCCTGGTGTTCTCCGACCACTGTTGTGCCAAAAGAACATCAAAGAGGCTTTATTTCACTTCAGCAGCAACTGACGATGCTGTGTCACTCAAGGGGACATCCAGAACTTTCAACACACACTGTTGGGTGTTGAGGGGCTTTCAAAGTGGTTAATTTGTTGTTAGAAACAAAAGTGATCTCTGAAAACAAACCCATGTAGTAACCACCCGAAGACTCCTTTCAACCTTCCACAATCAGCACGTTCCCCACAGATACTAACTCTCATAATCCCTGGCTACAAACCAGGAGTTGGAATCCCAGGCTCCATCAGGCTTCCGATGGCTGGTCTTCTGTCTTTTCCTGTGCTTTGATTTTTCTGCCTTGTGGACAAATGAGAATGTGATGACTTTCAAAGCACCCCAAATTCCTACCATAGGAGCAATCTTTACATGATGCTGCTTTTTTTACTAATGCAACCTTGCTGTTTTTTTATTAAAATAATTTTGGGAGGTTAAAAAAGCAGTACACAATAATGAATGTGTGCACGGGAGCACAAGGAAGCTACAAAGCAATGCAATTTCACAGCCTGATGAGCTCATTTGGACTGGCTGATGATGGCTGGTAGGACAATTAAGCCCCTTTTGCAGATATTTCACTAGCACAGCTGTTTCTCTCCTGCTTTTTAAAACGGGAAAGATGACTGCAGAGACAGGGAATCCAACACAGATTTTGCTTGAGAAAATAATCGAGCAAAGAATATTCAGGTAATGATCCTCCAAATTACAAGTGTGAACATTGACAGAAGGACATTCCTTATGGATGACTTATTACATAAGTATTAATATATTGGAGATTTTTAAATAGAGACTAGACTGCTATTTGCCCAGAACAATTTTGGGTCCCCTGCCTGAGCAGAGAGTTGGACTAGAAGACCTCCAAGGTCCCTTCCGAGTCTTGTTATTCTGTATTCTGTACTTGTTAGATCTATTCTTTTTTTCCCCTCCAAGACTTTTAAGAAAGATAGTTCCCTTCATCTTATCCGCACAGCAACCCCCTTTGTGAGGTAAGAGAAACTAAGAAAGAGACGGGGAGACCCATTTCTGTAGCGGAGATGGATCTGAATCTGGCTCACCCCAATCCGGGCCCTCAATTGCTACATCCCAGTGACTTTCCATTGAGACATGGATGGGCAACAGGGGACTCTGCCTTAATGCCCAGTTCTCGGGGCAAGGCTAGGGTTGTGGGTCTTGCGTTGTGCAGTTTGGGACTCTGTGGTCTTTCCCTGTCCTCAAAATTCACTTAGATTCCCCCAAAGCATCCGAAAGGGGTTCATCCTGTCCCTGGCTGCCTTTCTGATTTGAACCTGGGAGGACAGAGAAGCAGCCCTTCCTACCACCTGCCACGACAAAGCAAATGGAAACAACTCCTAGAGTTCCCCCAGAATACGTTAGAAAACCAGAATCCTTGTATCCAGGGGAAGGAAAATACACAAGGAATCTAATTATATCACAGTGGAATTTTGGGAGACCTTTTGAGAGGAGTGAACCCAGGAAGAAGCAGTGAACTTTTGCTACGTAGAGATGAAGGTGTCGGTGGCGGGCAGAAAGGGCTCAGGAACAGCTCTTGGCCAGCTCCCCAGCGGGCTGAGGCCCATTCTTCATCCCCTAGAAATGCAAGCCAGCTGCCCTGGCACGATGCAACATTTCGGCTGCCCTGGCACCTTCCTCTCAGGGATGGGATGGGCAACCAGAGCTTCTGGACCAGGCTGCCAGGTTGCACAGGATGAAGCTGCCCATCCTCTGCATAAGACTGACACCTGGCGGCCAATGGCAGCCCCTGCAGCTGCAGCATCTCACCACATCGCAGCCAAAGTTGCATCAGCTGCATGCTTGCAAAAGGAGGGACTCCTGCAGCTATGGGGGGGGGGGGGTTTGTCCCTTTTATTCGGCCCACAGCCACTGTTGGGAGATATTTGTTTTTTCTTTCTTTCCTGGCATCTGCATTTGGATTTCAACCCAAACCCCCAAAAACCTTCCTGCAGTTTTGTTTTTTTTTACTAAAGGTTAGAATTTATTTAATTAGCGGATCTTGTATCGGAGGCTTCCAACCAGCATGAAGGAGGTTTCTGAATGGGTGGGTGGGTGGCTTTTTCCAAAGGAGGGGTCCTTGGTGCTCTCTGAACCTGGTTGTTTTCTTGCAGATGTTTCATTAAACAAACCAGGTGCCATCATCAGCCGCGCCAGTGAGGATGACTTCTGGCACTGACTTTTGAGTCACGAAACATCTGCAAGAAAACCACCAAGCTGAGAGAGCACCAAGGACCCCTCATTTCAGCCCTGAGCTACACAGATTCTCCTTTATTGGCACCTCCTCCTCCTCCTTTCTGCCAATTCCACTCCCTACTACAGCGTTTTCCAACCTTAGGAACTTGAAGATGCGTGGACTTCAACTCCCAGAATTCCCCAGCCAGCTGGCTGGGGAATTCTGGGAGTTGAAGTCCACGCATCTTCAAGTTCCTAAGGTTGGAAAACGCTGGAGTAGAGAGTTAGTGCAACTGCAGATTAGCGCAGGGGTCCTCAACCTTGGCAACCTGAAGACTTGTGGAAAACGCTGCCCTACTAGCACCGATGACGCTCCCTACTTGGGTAGTGAAACGTCTGCAAGAGAAGCGCCCAGCTCAGAGAGCGCCTAGGACCCCTCGTTTCAACCCCGAGCTCCCCGTACCGGTAACGCTCCCTTTATGCTGCTTTTTCCAAATGCTTTTTTTTTTCCTTTTTCTGCAAGGCTTCCATCCGCCCTTGCAAAGCGGCCCTCCCTCCCGCAGAGGGCAGCCCTTTTGCAGGCCGGGCTTCTCCTCCTCCCGGTCCTTTTCGCTGGCAGGAAACGCCCCGGGAAGAAGAGGCGAGGCCGGGAGACGGCCAGGCCGGGCCGGAGCGGTCCGTGTGAGCGACGCTTGCAACTTTGCAAAGCCTGGCAGAGATGGGCAAGAAAAACAAGAAGGAGCGGAAGGCCAAGGGGGCCGAGAAGACGGCCGCCAAGATGGAGAAGAAGGTCTGCAAGCGGACCAAGAAAGAGGAGGTGATCACAGGGCTGCAGGAGCTTTTGCAGCTGCAGGGCAGGCAGGCATCCAACAGGTCCAGACCCCACACACACACACTTTCTGAGTCTCTCTCTCTCCCTGCCCACCCTTCCCCCTTCCTCTGTGCAATCCAAGGTGGAGGAATGGGCTTAGTGCAAGAGAAGGGGAGGAGTAGAGCAGCGTTTCCCAACCTTAGGAACTTGAAGATGCGTGGACTTCAACTCCCAGAATTCCCCAGCCAGCATAGCTGGCTGGGGAATTCTGGGAGTTGAAGTCCACGCATCTTCAAGTTCCTAAGGTTGGAAAACGCTGGAGTAGAGAGTTAGTGCAACTGCAGATTAGCGCAGGGGTCCTCAACCTTGGCAACCTAAAGACTTGTGGACTTCAATTCCCCAAGCTGGCTGAGGAATTCTGGGAGTTGAAGTCCACAAGTCTTAAAAGTTGCCAAAGTTGAGGACCCCTTTAGTGCAAGACAAAGCGCAACAACAGGGACGGGAAAAACAGCCCCCTCCCCATTTTTTGGCTGGGGAAAAAAAGAGAGAGAGAAATGAACTTGCGATGTATGGGTTTGACTGTTAGAAAGGGCAGCTAATGGAAGGAAATTAAGATCTGACTTTAGAGAGAAAGAGTAAAATATCACATTTATAACCGCCTTCAAGAAGATTGGACAGGTTTTCTTTATAATATTTTCTCTCCCCCCCCCCCGCAATTTCTTCTCCCAGTAGGCACTGCTTTTCTTTATCTGCGCAGTTTCTTTTCCAATATGTTTTGATCTTGTTACAAAATCTCTTCAACAAAAATTTATACACACACACGCGCACACAGACATACCTTTTCGTGCATGCATGAAAGAGTGTGCAACAGTGATCCCCGTGGAGGGGACGTCTCCCTTTTTGGTCGCAAAACGGAGCCCTTTCTTGACTTGCAGGAGGATCTGGAGGCGCTGATTGCCCAATTCCAGTCTCTGGACGCCGCCAAGACGCAGGTGCTGGAGACCCCCTGCGCCCCTCCCTCCCCAAGGTGAGAGTGGAAACGTGATGGATATTTGGGCAGCTGGGAAATTTTGGCCTCAAAATGTTTGGTGCACCCCTTTAATCTCCAGCGAAAAGCTGCTAGTCCTCAAGAACTCTGTTCCTCCAAATCCTGTGCTTGATTTGCTTAGCTTTTTTCCTCTTGGTCCCCAGGCTCAACGCCTCTCTGTCCGCTCACCCAGAGAAAGATGAGCTCATCCTGTTTGGAGGTGAATATTTCAATGGCCAAAAAGTAAAGTATTCCCTTTTCTCTCTCTCTCTCTCTCTCTCTCTCTCTCCTCCCTTCTCTTGCCAGCTTCGCTTTGAAATCTTCCAGAAATTCCATGTTGAAGTTTTGATTGTTTTAAGGAATTGTAGAGCCCCAAACGGATCTATGCCTTATTCCCAGCGCTGGTCAATACAGGTGGTTCTCGAGGTATAACCACAGTCGGTCCCAAAATTTCTGTGAAATAGTGGTTAAGTGAGTTTTCTCATATTTTAAGACTTTTCTTGCCACCGCTGTTAAGTGAATCACTGCAGTTGGTAAGTTAGTAACACGGTTGTTAAGTGAAACTGGCTTCTCCAATGGCTTTGCTGTCACAAAAGGGGATCAGGTGATCCCAGAACATTGCAACCGTCATAAATGTGAGTCAGTTGCTAAGCTCCCGATTATGTAACTGTGGGGGATGCTGCAACGGTTGTGTGAAAAACTGTCATTTTTTCTAGTGCCTTTGTAACTTTGGTCAGTAAATGAACTGTTGTTAAGTCAAGGACTGCCTGTATTCTGCCTTTCGCCAGCAGTAATAAGAGTTGGGTGTCTTTAGATGTGCCGGATCCCGTTAAAAAGGTCAAGAATTATTCACATTAGTCACAGATAGACAAAGTCTCAAAGCTGGATGGTGTGAACTGGATTTCCCCATCCTTTTTCTCTTGTCTTTCTGCATTTAACCCAGGGAAAATTGATCAGGATTCCAAGTTAAAAACGTCTCCTACCGTACAGCTTTGCTTGCAGAACAAAGTCCTTTTGAGCCCTCCTAGACCTAGAAAGGCTCCAGAAGAAGGTGGAGGAGGAGGGGAGCAAAATTGAGGGTGGGTTGCTTGGTTGAGGAAGCTCTGGGCTTTATCCAGCGGGGAACAGAACAATGCAGAAAGCGGCTTTACTAAAATCTGTTGACTGAATGGATTTCTCATTAGTAGCCCTTGCATTTTTATCTTCTAATTTTATGGGCTTTGATTCTGTCGACCGCCTTGAGGAGCTTCTCTGAGCAGGAAAAAAAGAGATATAAATAATTTAATAATAATAATAAGTAGTAGTAGTAGTAGTAGGAAGGGACCTTGGAGGTCGTCTAGTCCAGCCCCCTGCTCAGGCAGGAAACGCTATACTATTTCAGACAAATTCAAAGCAATAAATGTAAACCACACATGTAGGGAAGCAAATATTCTTTCCCTCTGCTTCTCCTGACAATTGACTTCATGGTGAAGTCATCAAAGTTCATTTGGCAGGAAATTTAAGGCCTATCTGGGAGAACTTCATCCCACAGCATGGAACTAATTTATAGAACCGGTCGCTCTAAACCAGGGCTCTCCAAACCTGGCCACTTTAAGACTTGTGGACGTCAATTCCTGGCTGGCTGAGGAATTCTGGGAGTTGAAGTCCATCGTTCTTAAAGTGGCCAAGTTTGGAGACCCATGAATCTGAATGGCCTCAAGAGGGAGCTTCAGCCTTTCTTCTCTCCTTCTGCTCCAGACACCCGATATTCTTGCGGAAGGAATAGTCGGAAGGGCGGATGGTCCCATCTTGCTCTGACCTTCAGCGGGAGTGGAGGTCTATCTGGAGGACCTCAATTGCTTTCCTTCTGAATTCTTGGCCTTGAAATGGCCACCTTTCTCCTCTGAAGTAGGGGAGGATCATGGTCCGAATCAGCAGCTTGCAGAGTCTGCAGTTGCTTTACTAACACGAGGGTCTGCTTAGGGCCGACTTGGTACCGGGTGCCGATTCGGGTGCTGAAGCAGCCAGGGAGGCCCAAGGACTTTAATGGATTTCCAGGGTTGCCAAAAGCAGCAAATGCTTTGAGATCTCAAGATGTGGACTAAAATGGGCCTTTCCTGGAAGACCTCTTTTTCTAGCAAAGCCCTCCTCCTCCTCCTCCTCCTCTGATCTCTCCCTTAGAGCATCCTCTACAACGAGCTCTTCGTTTACAACCTCCGGAAGAACAGCTGGGCGAAAATTGACGTTCCAAGTCCTCCGCCTCGGCGCTGCGCTCACCAGGTACGGGGCATGTGACGGCCTGCGATTCGGATCGCCCACCATGCTAAGCCAGGACGGGCCTTGCTTCGTAGTGGCACTGATTTATGCCGGAGCATGCCTAACCGGGCTTCTTCTTCAGAGAAGAGGGCTCTGTAAATACATGTAGAGGCCACCAGTATGGGATGCGGCCTGCCTTCCTTTCCTCCCTCCCTCTCTCTTTTCCTTCCTTCCCTTTTCCTTCCTTCCCTCCCTCCCTCCCTTTCCCTGTCTCCCTTTCCTTCCTTCCCTTCCCTCCCCACTCCTTACCTAGCTACTTATCATGAGCACAGTGGTTCAAGACATCGTGGTGAGAACGATGCAGGGAAGATCTCGGGCTTTGCATCTCGAAAAGGACCCTAATGTGCCCCCCCTCTCTTTCTCTCTCTTCCTGCCAGGCGGTGGTGGTCGCTCAGGGTGGCGGGCAACTTTGGCTGTTTGGTGGGGAATTTGCTTCTCCGGATGGGGAGCAGTTCTACCACTACAAAGACCTCTGGGTCTTGCATTTGGCCAGCAGGACCTGGGAGCAAGTCAAGTAAGTCTGTGTGCGCCCCCCCCCAGGGATGGCCGGGGGCCCGGTGCAGAATGGGGAACCCGGGGATCGGGTGGGACGGCGACCCTGAGACACGCGCGGGTCTCTGGGTGCCATGTTGCTTTCTGGACGTTGGTTCCTTTGTTGCTTCTCTCAGAAGAAAGAGAAAGTAGGCAAAGAGCTGCCAGTGGGGTTTTTCCACACGAGGCCCTTGCTTAAAATATGCAGGTAATCCTCGACTTACAGCCATTCATTTAGTGACTGTTCAAAATTACAATTGCACTGAAAAAAGTGACAACCATTTTTCCCACTTACGACCATTGCAGCAGCGTCCCCCAGGGTCGCCTGAACAAAATTTGGACGCTTGGCCACTGGCTCGTATCTATGGCAGTTGCCGAGTCCTGTGTTTGTCTGTGTGTGTGTGTGTGTGTGTGTGTGTGTGTGTGTGTTTCTGTGATCCCCTTTTGAGACCTTCTGACAGGCAAAGTCCATGGGGAACCCAGATTCACTTAACCACCATGTTACTAATTTAGCAACTGCAGTGATTTGCTGAACAATGGTGGCAAAGAGAGGTCGTAAAGTGGGGCAAAACTCACAGCTGATTCGCTTTGCAATGGAAATTTTGGGTTCAATTGGGATCATAACTTGAGGGCTACCTGCACTCCAAAACAGGCCAAGAACAGGAAAAGGGGGAGAAAAATATCAGAGACTCTTAGTTTGCTGGGCTTGAAGGTGGAAGGAAAAAAGCTGCTTGTGAGCTCTTGATCCTGAAATTCCGGGTTGCTGAAGAAGAGGGCTCCTCCACGCACACAGACACAGACACACACAACACACCCCTTGTATGGGAGGTGCTTCATCTCAAGGCCTCCTTTTTCCTTCCCAAATGCTGGAAGGAAGGTGGGTGGGTTGCCTTTTGTCCCCCTCTGTCAGAGGAGCCAAGACAAAGGCAGGGAGCCCCCCTCCCCCCGCAGCCCATTCCTGGGCACGGGCCTTGGGGTGCATCTGCAGAAGGGGTGGGGGGGTTGCCTGGGCTTTCTGCCTCCACCCTCCCCTGCCCTGGACCGGAAGGGGAGGGTGAAGGGGAGCAGTGCCTGTGACAAGGGGGTAGCCTGCAAGAAGGGGACTGAAGCTGGGGGTTGAAGGAGCAGCCGTGACCCATTGAAAAAACCAGAGGGGCGGCTGAATCCCCTCCTTTGATTGCAGAGCTTCGGGAGGACCCTCCGGGCGGAGTGGGCACCGGATGGCCGTCAGCAAGAGGCAGCTCATCATCTTTGGAGGCTTTCACGAGAGTAGCCGGTGAGTCTGCTCTCCCGTCCTTCCCTGGAGGTGTTCCATCAAGGCTGCTAACATTGGAGTTTCACCTGTCGGAACCGTGGCACCCAGGGCAGGTGGTGGCGGTTCAGATTTTGACTCCTTCGCCCTGCTATCGTCACCGGGCTTTCCCTGGAGGAGCATAGCACAACGTTAGGAGGACGGCCTTTCCCCAAAACTGCTCAGACCCCACCTCTCCCACATTCAAGGAAGGAGCCGAGCTTCACTCGTTTAAGGGCCATCTTTGTCGGTCCTTTTTCAAATGCTAAGTGCTTATGCTTTCTTTATCGTGGTTACTTAACTTCTCTAGGCAGAAAGTTCAGGTAGAAGTGGTAGAAGTCAACTTAGGGCAGGTCGTGGAATCTGGAATGTGGGGCTGCCCAGGACAAGGGTGGGCCACCAAGAGAAATCAGAAGGTCTGCAACAGATGAAAGGCTGGAGGGCCAGAGCTGAGCCCGTGTTGCTCATGCTGTCGTGGTAGTCCCTTCATTCATTCTGCTGGAGATCTGTTGCCAACTCAACTGTGCCTTCCATGACTTGTGTGTAATGTTCTTGATCAACTAGAGACTACATCTATTACAACGATGTCCATGCTTTCAACCTGGACACCTTTGCTTGGTCCAAGCTGGCTCCTTCTGGGATCGGCCCAGCCCCAAGGTCAGGTTGCCATCTGGCTTCAACACCTGAGGGCCACCTCGTGGTCTATGGAGGCTACTCCAAGCAGGTGAGGGTCACCTTTTGCCATTAGGGTTGATATGAGTCATCAGTCTTTAAGAATAGAAACTCTTCGAGTGGTTTGGAGCACATTTGAAAGGGACCAGTAGGAGGGCCTTTTCTGCAACGTGTCTAGATTCAGGGGCTTCACAAAAGCTGCCCTCAGGTGCTATGGATCAGGCTGTGGTCCTCCACTGTTGCTAGATTGCCCTTCCCTCACCCTGGCAGGCACTTCTGAATGATCATAGTTCCGTAACTTCTGGAGGACCTCTTTCCCACCTCTTTCTCAGTTAGGAATGGCTGAAGCATTTGCAGGATGTCTAAGTTCCCTTAGGAAAATATTTGGGGAAAGTCGCTGGGAATCTCACTGGTTTAAAAATCCTGACACTTTGCTCTTATAGGTGAAGTAATAAAACAAGGGCTAGAAGGATTGCACATTTATTTATAAAAGAAAGATTTGTGGAAATAGTTCCTTGATGATAGCTTGGTTCTGAGTCTATGATTCCATAATGCAACCGCTTTTGTTGTGCAGCGAATTAAGAAGGACGTCGACAAAGGGACCCTCCATACGGATATGTTTCTCTTGAGTGCTGAAGGCTTGGGTAAGTGTCCTTGCTGAATTTTTTGCTGTGCTGAAGGTTGAATGGTGTGTGTGTGTTTGTGTGTGTGTGTGTGTGTGTGTGTCTTCCAAGCAGCAAAGGATTCTCATGCTGGGTATAGACCCCCCTGATGTCCCTTAAAGCCTGAATTTTAAGAGGTTTCCCTATTATTATACTTTCCATCCATCTCTCACTTTTCTTGTTCTGCTTTTCTATCTTTGACAGAAAAATGGACTTGGAGCAGGGTCAGCCCTTCTGGAGTGAAGCCAACACCCAGATCCGGCTTCTCGGTGGCCATGGCACCTGGCAACCGCTCTCTTCTCTTTGGGGGCGTCCACGATGAGGAAGAAGAGGAGCGTCTGGAAGGCGACTTCTTCAGTGACATTTATTTCTATGATCTGGCAAAGAATCGGTGGTTTCTTGGACAGTTAAAGGTTTGTGGAGAAATCTCACACAGTGAGGTCTTTTCAGAAGCTCTTTAGAACATCTCTGGTGCTTGGGTTGGATTTTCACGTTGTCTCCATCCTAGGGGTCAAAGTCCGAGAGAAAGAGAAGACGACGAGGAGCAGCGAAAGGGGAGGCCCGTCAGGCTGCTGGTGGAGGGGATGAGGTGGAAGGGCAGCCTCCCCCGGGCCCCGTGGAGGTGGTCAAGGAGGTGGTGGCAGAGGACGGGACGGTGATGATCGTCAAGCAGCTCATCTCAGCTCCTCAGGGGAAGTCCGCAGAGTCACCAGAGTCTGAAGACGACGATGACAGGGGAAATGAAGCCTCCAGCCCTCCTCCAGTGGAGCCCTGCCCGCGATCAAATGCCATGCTGGCAGTGAAGCACGGGGTGCTCTACCTCTACGGGGGGATGTTTGAGGTGGGGGACCGCCAGTTCACTCTCAACGACCTCTATGCCCTCGACCTCCACAAGATGGAAGAGTGGAAGGTGCTTGTGGAGATGGACCCAAGTGAGTTAAGACCTTCCCGCTCTCCCGTCTGCTTTCAGGTTTCACCTCCATCTTATTCTCTGTACCTGCAGAGCCTGCAGGCGCCCCTGGGCAAGTGACACGTGAAGCCCGGTTTAGAGTTCCCGAATTCTTCTCTTGGAGACGTTCCTCAGGAGCTGAAAGGCAGCTGGGTTTAATTCTGTCCCAGCTTATTTGGGCCGATTCAGAGACGGGGTGGGCCTGTGGCTGAAGTACCTTCATGCTGAGGGTTCTGGATATACGTCACCAACCGGCCAGCACAGAGCAGCTAATTTTGGCCGGGCTTAATCCCAGGAAGAACGACTTCACCGTGCCTTGGCCTTGCTTGATCCTGGCCCTGAACTTTTTCATTAATCCTAGCAAGGGCTGCTTAGTGCTTACTGTTCCCTTAATATGGGCTGCAAATACTTTGAACCTTCCTATCAGTTGCTGGAATTACTGGGGAAGGGAAGATCCTTAATGAAATCCTTCCACAAGTGATTGTTTTACCTAAATCTGAACTTTTTTTCGCCCAGGAACAGTCCAGCCACCATAGCCTAGTCCAGACAGATTTCAGTAGGAGATGCCCCAAGGATTCAGAGTCCTCTCTGGACCTCCAGACTTTGAGGAAGTTATTATTACTGTACAATCTGGGTCCTTTTAACAATTCAAGCATTGTTCACCCTCTTTGGAATCAGTCACAGCTCAGCCTCAGGTTGACTTCAGCATCTTTCCTACTAACTTGGAGGGCACCGCCAGACATTTAGAAGCCAACATGGAGGACTGGTGGTAATTTCAGGAACCGTTCTTAACAACTAGTGTTAATTTTGAATGTTCTTCTGCATGCGAGGGTCATATATTAGCATGTGTGCATTCCCGTGTATTTGTTTATGTGTGTGTGTGTGTGTGTGTATACATATATACACACACACATACACATGTTCTACTGTGGCAGAAACTCAGGAATGGCTTGAAGAATCTGAGTCCGATGAAGACGTGGAAGGTGCTGTGGGAGGAGAGGAAGAGGAGGAGGAGGAAGAGGACTCTGATGAGGAGGAGAGCGGAGAGGATGGTAAGGCCATCAAAAAACCCTGGACAAGGACCACTGTGTCCAGCGTGTGTTGAGAAGGAAGAGGTCCAGTTCCTCACCTTTGGGTTTTGATTCCCATGGGTGGCTCTCAGGGGCCATAGCTGTGTGGGGATTCCCTACCTACAGTTTTGCATCTTGCCCACCCACCTGTTCTTCAACATAAATTAGGTAAATGGATGGATAACTGGAGAAAAGCCTATGAATATTCATGCAGGTGAGGGCTGCCCTTGATTCTAGTAGATCCAAAGGACAATATGACACCCCCGGTGGGAGAACTCCTTTCTCGCCTCAGTTCTACACTGACCCTTTGCTTTTTCTTCTTTCAGACAAGGAAGAACATCCAGCTGTGCAACAGGATGAAACATTTGCAGACTACCTTTCCAAGACAGAGCACTACTGGGTGGATCTGGCCCGCCAGAACTTGGGCCCTGATGCCAAAGAGAAGAAGGCGGTGAAAGTGGGACAGGCCATGGCGAAGGCATTCTACGAAGGTGCCACCTAGGCAAGGCTTACCAGCGATGGGCCGAATGGTTGTGCTTGGCCAATCCTGTCTTCCACAAGGCAGGATCTGACTTGACAGTTGATTGTTTAGAAGGCCTGTGGTGAATAAGTTACTTCTGTCAAGGATTTGCGAGCAAAGTAACTGATGTATATGCTGAGAAAATCTGACATTGTTCTTGATCGATGGAAGTCAAGCCAATGCTTTTGAGGGACAGGCTTTCTATGGGGTTTAATCCTTTACAGGCAGAGAGGGTTTTACAAGATTCAGGATCCTCAGGAAAATCCATCTCACAATGTTCTTGTGAAGCTAGTTCTGTCAGAGAGTCCCAGTTATTACTGCTTCTCCTGGGCACTTCTGAGTTGCGGCGTGAGGATGCGGAATGGCCGGAGTAGTTTCCGATGGCCCTGTGCATGTACGGTTATGCTGGAAGAGAAAGAGGGATGAACGTAGAAAACGGAAAGCATTTCAGGAGCGAGCGGCTGGAATAACGCCTTGGAACGTTTAACAGAAGCCACATCTCACACGGAGGCAGGCAGGAGGCTGGAAGCTGGAATTTGCCATTTTAAGAGAGTTTACCAATAAAAATGCTTTTGCTGGTGAGGGCGGTATTTTTATTTAATGAGTTATTTATTTGAGCAGGAAGTATCAGGTCCTTGTGCTGGCAGGGCGCTTCTCTCTGCACCATCATTAGTGCTGCTTAAAAAATCAGCTTGTGTGGGGAAAATGCGTGGTGGACTGAGTTTTCCACCAAATTACTCATGTTTTTGTTTAGGAGAACATCAATGAGCAGAATGTGGGGGCCTTTAGGAGAGGGATGGGAAAGGGACTTGGTTCCAAACCCCTTGTAGCCTGGAGCTCTTTCCGTGGGTAACTCTAACCCTCTTACAATCTGTTTGAAAAGAAATTGGAGTTGAAACAGGTGGCCTTCCACAGGCTGGCCTCCAAATCCTGTCTGTCCCATGGCTAATGGTAAATGATGGGAAGGATAACATCGTCAAGGTCAAAAGCTCACACTTTCTGTTCCCAAGAGAGAATAAAGGAAAACGGATCAATAGCAACCTTTCTCATCTGCTTCTCTGCATGTACCTTGGGATCCAAGACCCATAATTCACAGCCAACAGATCTGAAAGACTGCCCTCTTGACTATTTTGCTGGGTAGCTAAGCCACGATCTTCCAGATGTTGCCCAAGTGGCAACGCCTGCCAATGTACATCATGGGAAAAGATGGAGATGATTTGAACAATATCAGGAGGGTCTCGTTGGCCCACCGTGGCTCTTGAGAATTGCACTGTGTCTCGAGTAAGGATAAAGTTGCGTTTCCCTCACTGGAGACTCAATGCAGGGGCACAGGGCCATTTCTGGATTGGTGGGAAAGGCATGGGAATCCAGTTGTGTGTTTTCCAGACCACCCCCAGCTGTTGACCAGGCCTCTTGGATCCAGCTTTACAAAGTCAGCTTGGGCTGCAAAGCTACTCGGACGCATCCTTCTCCTTCGCCAAAACTTAGTGATGAAGCTGTGGGATTGTTTTTGTCTGGTATCTGTGAATGATTTTTTTAAAGTGATGTATTAAAGCGCCTGTTACTCGTCCCAGCTTCTGCCAACCTAGCAGTTCGAAAGCACGTAAAAATGCAAGTAGAAAAATAGGGACCACTCCGGTGGGAAGGTAACAGCGTTCCGTGCGCCTTTGGCGTCTAGTCATGCCGGCCACATGACCACAGAGACGTCCTCGGACAAGCGCTGGCTCTTCGGCTTTGAAACGGAGATGAGCACCGGCCCCTAGAGTCGGAAACGACTAGCACGCATCTGCGGGGGAACCTTTACCTTTACCTTTTATTAAATCAGGGGTGTCCCACCTTGGCATTTTTAAAACTCGTGAACGTCAACTCCCAGAATTCCCCAGCTAGCATACCACGGAAGTTAACCTTCCCAGCTGCACAAAAACCCGATAGGGGAGAGAACATCCTCTCAAGTTTATAAAATAGAACTGGGACACTCACAAGGTATGGTCAAAAAAGTCAACATGGCAGCCAAGAGTGCAAACAAAGCTCCATCTGGGCATCGCACACAAATGAAGATCCGTTAGTTATCAAGGAAGACTTGGGCTTTAGACGACATGAAAGGCAGCTAGAGCTTTTGATTGCGTGTCCTAGCCGTCTTCTGAACTCTTGATCCATCCGAAGAGAACAACTGTTGTGCCTTTTTTCCAGGCTAGAAATTCAAAGGGCACCACTGCATCCTTGGTAAGAAAGATGTACTTTCAGTGAAAGACCCAAGGCAGAGAAGCCCACCTTGCCCCTCCCCCAAATAAGAAGAAAAAGAAGAAAGAACAACGCAGGCATCTTATAAAGATGTTTTGGACCATACCAAAATTAAGTGATACATAGAGGAGAGAAAACAAATTATAAAAAGAGCATTACATACTCAGAGGCTGTTGTTGACAATGTTTTCGTTGTTGTTTTTGTGGTTGTTCTCTATTTTGGTTTTGGTTTTTCTTTCCTTCTTTTTGTACAGGGATTATGTTGGAAGCTGGAATATACATCCTGCAGACAAAATGCGAAACTATTACATGCTCCGAGGCCAAGCAAGGCATCTGGAAATGGCTCATGGCAAGATGGAAGAAGGGATGCCCGTCACGCCTCGTTCCTCGGGGTGCCACGGGGGCTCTTGGGGGGGGACATTCAAGCATCTTTCCCCACAGAGAGGGGCCGACTCCTAGGCCATCTGGGGGATGCGTTTCCTGGAAAACCTTGGTCATCTTTCAAAAGAAAACAAAAACTTTCTGGGTCTATTTTAAACACCTGCTGGAAAGGATTAAAAACATGTCTTGAACAAGATTATAAAAAAAAAAGATTGTGCAGTTTATAAATACAGGATTTTTACCTGAGCCTCAGCATCCTGCAGGTGACTTTATGCAAAACTTTGGTAGGATGGGCCGTCAATAAATTTTACAAATGAGTAAAATAAATAATTTTCTATTGTCGCCTGGGACAATGAATGATTTCAACACATTGGGTGGGAAAAAATATTTGGGACTTCAAGAAGAGGCGAGGAGGGGCTTAAGACCTGTCTGCTAGATATGGCGGTTTAAATTATTCAAGAAATGGTCATCAACCATCAACGTCGTCCCTTGAGTGGCATCTGCTCGGACCGTTCTCCGTTTTGGCCTTTCCCAGCTCAAGGCAAACACCGGGATTGCCCTGGGATTTTCTCGAGGGACCCCCACCTTGTATCTCTAAGGCCAACCGCTGCATATCACCAAGCAATGCCAGGACAGCCGCATCTCTCCGAAAGTTGCCTTGAATTAAACGTCTGAAGAGGGAGGCAATTCAGGTGAAACCGCTTTCCTAGGTCTGGCTAAATCCACCCGGAGGAACGCTTTCTGTCCTGTCTGGTGCTGGGAGGCGGGAATGCTGCTGCTACCATTCGGCCATGCCACACAGCAAAAGGATTGTGCAAGCAAAGGATTTTGGGGCTAAAATCCAAAACATTACCTAGGAAGGGGGCGGGGTGGGGGTGGGGGAAAAAAGGCAAACTGTGAGTGAGACTCAATCGGTGGTGGGTCTTCTGTGAAAAGACTTGAAAGTTGTCGCGGGACAGTTCAAAACGACGACATCCTTCTCCCGTTGGGTCTCTCGCAGCATTATCCCCATTTTCAGACCGCTTGGGGGTGGGTTTTTTTGTTTTTTTTTTAATTAATTATTAACTGGTTGGAGTTTTGCAAACAAGACAGTCTCGGTTTAGATGAAAAAGTTAATAAACAAAATGGCGACTCCAATGTTTAACAAGATCACCATGACGACTAGGATGGGAGCTGAACCCTGAAACAGAGGAAAGAAAAAGAGGGAGAGGATTATAGGGGGACCCCCAGATCAATTGGGGGGAGGACAGCTGATCAATGGCTGCTGGAATTTCCACATCTCGGGCACCCCCGGAACCAATGATTCCCAAGTCCCTGGGTTTCTCAACCTTGACTACTTGGCTGCAGACTTCAACTGTGGGCTGGCTGGGGGATTGTGGGAGTTGAAGTCCACATCTTCAGGTTGCCAAGGTTGAAAACCCTGCCAAATCCAATGCAAGGGTCTGTTGGGTTCCCACTGTGTTTCTTCACCTCCCCTTCTCAACTGACCCTTAAAAAGATCCTTAAAGACTGCGCTTGAGTCATCCCCCTCAACTTTTCCAGTTGTGATTCTCCATCCTGTTTCCTGTTTCCACCATAGAAGATGGCACAGACAAGCTTCAGGCATTACATTAAGCCATTATTGGTTGAAGAAGCCCCACTGACCCAGAACTTACATATACAGCTAAGCTACGAGCCACAGAGTTCTTATATCACGCTAACCAAAGTCAAGTAGTCCACGTTCAGGGTTTGGGTCGCAGAAGCAGCTAAGAGGCAGGATGGAATGTCTTGCACTTGGCTTTTGTTCAGGAGTTATTTTGCGCCATTTTGTGAGAATGCCCACAAGATACTCTCAGAGGGCCAAATCCTCCACCAGAGAGATTCTCTTCCCGAGTTTGGGTGAGCGAAAAGGGGGGTCTGGGAAATCTGTTGGCTCTCCACGTGGAAGGATTTGTTTTACAGTATTACTCTTTCCCCATCCAGGAGAAGCAGCCACTTTGGGTGGCAAAGTGTGTAGAACTAAATAGCTGCAGCCTCTTGCAGATGCCTTGAAGGAGCTCTTGGGGAGTTTCCTAGCTTAAACCTATCTGCAGGACTGGCATTTCAAGAGGAAGGGATCTGGCAAAGCCTCTCTCTCTCTCTCTCTCTCTCTCTCTCTCTCTGTGTGTGTGTGTGTGTGTGACAGAGAGAGAGAGAGAGAGAGAGAGAGATTGAGAGAGAAAAAGCACTCCCCTTTTCCAGCGTAGGAAAAAACATCCTTGTTGCTGCATAGCAACACACTGCACGGATCCTGGCCAACCAGATCAACAGCTCACATGCCTCTCCGCAATACCTGGCTGCCCAAGCTTGGCTTTATCCAGGTAGATGGACCTCCCTTTAGCTATCTGTCTACCAGCCTTCAAGAACCCACCAGTCCCTTAAATCTGTGTCTGTAGCCTTTCGGTTTAGCATGAATAGTCCCCATTTCCTGATCTCCGAGGCTGGCAAATGGAGAACCCGTTACACAAACTATAATGGACTGTTGGGGTTTTCCTTCGCCAACGCCAGAACTGCTCTAAATATTCAGATTCCACCTGGGAATTTGGTGCTGAAACATCTCTCTGCTGCAACACACAGACTCACAAAGACTCCAGGTGCAGTGCCAGACTTATTGTGAACAGGACAAAGCCAGGTTGCACAACAAACTCAGCCGCTGCAAAAACGCTCCCGCAGAATGGAAGCAAGAACAGCAACGTGTAAAAGAAGGAGGTGGAGAGTGATGTTTTAGTACGAGAACAGGTGGATCCCAAGGATGTCCCTGTCCTTTTAGAGGGAATGATGATACAAAACGCAGTTCTGCAATAGGGGTGAAGCCCTACAAGTAGGCCAGCCATCACACTGCCTACTGTTTCTTGTTCTTCTCTTTTTCTTCTAGGTTCTACATTTTGAGATTAGGGAACTTAGAGCAAGCCAAGGCCAGATTTGACATTCCCCACGGCCATCACCTGAGGGCTAAAAGCCCAACTCACATAAAAGGATATGCTGGCTAGTTGATTTGGCTGTGTACAAACTGAATAAATAAATAAGCCACCAGGCAAGCTTTAAAGTAAACACAAGGGGCAGTTTACGCTTGGCACAAACTCAAAGAGAAGTTCAGCAGTCATTCCAAAAGGTTTTCCCTGCAAAGGGGCTGGGGGCCCATGACTGGCTAATACTCATTGGATAAAAAAGGCTGTGACATTGTTCCATCATTCCCCGCCCCTTTGGTTCAGCAACTCCAGGAAGAATATCTATCACTAACCTTCTATAAGCTTCTTACCTCTTTGTCCCCTACGTTCCAGCACTTTCCCATGTTCCACAGCCATGGAAAAGGAAAGCCACCCCATAGGGTCTGATCCTGACCAGAGTCTGACAAATTCCCTGGACAGATGTCATATTCACACCCGACTGGTCTTGCACAGTATGGGAACTCCATCAGATAAAGCAAATCAGGTTTAGCATTATTTGACATTCATATATAGACATAACCTGGGTTTCCAACACATCCCAACGGTCTTGGAGTACCCAGCAAAACTTTGCTTAGCCATCAATCCATTGTAGCTGAAAGAACCTCAGGCCACACAGAGATCCATGATTTGATCATTGGCAGAGGAACAAGGGCTGCTGGGAGATCTCCTTGCTCAGTAAACCAAGGCAATCCATTCAATTATATCAAAGCCTTTCTCAGATCACAAGAATATTGTGCTAAGAATATTGTATAGTACTACCTGTTCTAAGAAAACCGCTTCATTTATTTATTTTTCTTAATCAAATCAAAAAAGGAGGGGGAAGAGGAGGATTCTCGGTTTGCATAGTAGACAAGAATTTGTAAAAAAATCATGTTCAACAGTCTTTGTTTTTAAATTAATTAGACTTTCCGAATTGGTGGATGATTGAAAACGTAGACAAATAAACTAGCACTGAACAAGGACACCTCTGAGCGGAGGGCAAACCTGCTTGCTTCCAATATTTCTTTTACGAGAACGATCATGGGGGATGATTTGAAAGTTATTCATTCCATCCCAGACTGTCAACAAACCACATTCTATCTTGGTTCCTGGTGGGATGCAAATACAAGCAACCTCACCTGTCCAAGAGCTGCCCATTCAGTTGCTAAGCAGAGATGTGGAGGGTTTTAAGCTGGAATCGATGGTTTCAAGGGAGCTGATTATTGTCCCCTAGACACCTGAATGGATGACGCTGCTTTCGGCTTGCCTGTCCCTACCTCTGTTCCCTTGTCACGCTTCTAAAATTCCACACAACAACTCTCATGGTGAACCACGGCAGAGGCCCCACTGTAATAAAGACTGCCAAAACCTCTTGTTGGATGGTCCTTATTTTAGTTAGGTGACACTATTTGATTTGAGTAGAAAGTCAGAAGGTAAATTCAACTAAGAGTTCAAAATATAAACGTAGTGAGAAAAGGCATCAGTAATTGCACGCATAGCATGCAAGTGAGCGCTCACAGATCCCAGGCATACTTTGCATACGTGCAGAGCCCACCGTCCCTCGAGTGGCCTGCTCATCACAGCCAGGGCCAACATCCACCTGGGGCTTCATCGTCACTATTTATGACGTCTCACAGACCAGCCCATCCAGAGTGCTCCACTTACCGCGCTGGATTTGAGCTCCTCTCCATTTTCCGCCTCTGATTCTAGGGCAACAGGTAAGGATTTCTGTGGTGGAGAGCAAGTTAAGTCCCACCTCAACAGCCGGGGTTCACCTTTATCCCCGAACCTCAGGCTCTCTAGTTTCTGCACTGCTGGCTCACCAGAAGATGCCGGCCTGACGTTCTCCTTGCTCTGGGAGGTTGACCTCAGCCTCTGGACACCAAAGGCCCGCTCTTCCCCAGGATGTTCTTCAGCCAGGTTCTTGCTGAGACCCATTTTGCCGTGATGCCTTTTTTGGGACTGCATCTCTTGCATGTAAGCGTCCATCCTCATGAGGGGCTTCATCTCCATCTCGTAATTGCTCAGCTTCTCCTCATCCAGCTCTGTGAGCTTGTGGCTCCCCGAGCCATGGTGGTGTGGGCGGTGATAAGTCCAGGAAACCACGGTTGGAGGGTCTGCCCACCTCTCCCGTGGTTTGTGATTGGCGGTACCATGCTTGTGCCCGCCACTCCGGCCTCGGTGGTCTTGCAACTGGCCACTGCGCATGACCCCACCTCTCGTCCCATGAGGCCCGCCCTCCTTGTCTTCGCCCCAGCTGTTAGGCCTCATGAACTCCCTACTGCGTCCCTCCAACATCTGGATTTCCCCACTCCTCTCCTCGTCCACGGAGAGCTGCCTGGAGAAGTGGGCGTTCTTGTTCCGACAGGAAGGACCCAGAGGTGGGGATGAGGAGGGGCTGGCAGGGAAGCTCTGCAGAGGGCTGTCATCGGGCGTGAGGTCTGAAGGTGTCGTTCCTTTCCGGTAGAGTTCCGGGCTTTCCTGCTGCAGGGGAGTCCCTGTAGAAAGGACCTCGATCTCATCGCTTGAATGCTGGTGCTTTGGCCTCTGACACTCAAGCCCTAGAAGGCGAACAAGAAGCAGAGGATGAGCAAAACAAGGTGGCCGTTCCACAAGGACTTCCCTCCCATTATCGGTACCAGAGGGGGCAGGAGAAGACCTACCCATGCTCTATGTCAAGCAGAGATCTTGGGAACGGACGCAAAGAGAGCGCTAGCCTGTTGTACATATACAACTGAGTGTCCTGAGACAGCTTCAAGACGACCAGTTTAATGGCCTCACTCATTTTCATGAAACACCTCTCACCCATAGATTCCCTGAATATAATACACAACCATCACTGCATTTCTCCAGGGGAGGGAGGGAATCCAATCTTAGTTGTTGAATCGTTATAAAAAGTGTAGACTCCCGAGTTTAGCTTAGCCCTTGGGTAGCTTCACACACACTTTCAAATGAGTTTTTTAAAGACCAGCAAGAAAATAGTTTGCCGCTGCTGTTTCCCAGGATTCGAATATTTACTTTTTGGCCTGCAGTCCCTTCTGGAGATCCTCCTGGCCTTCTTTCCAAATATTAAACAGGTCCAAATCTGCCTATTTTTTCCAAAATTACTTAAGGTCCTGCAGGGGCTACCGCCTTCTGCACAGCAGTGTGCTTTCTCCAGAACTTCTAGAAAATAAATTAATAACTAATTAAAGTGACATTTCCACCACGTTCTTCAAATTGTCTTGGGAAATAAACGGGGGGGGGGGAGGAAAGATGTCTACTAAAAGGCAAAAGCAAAATAAGTGGGGGGGGGAAACACTGAAACTGTTAAGCATACATGGTACTTGAAAACGTGACGAAGACAAGACTAAAAGAAGACGCTTGTATCCACCGGTTTTACTCGTTCGTAGCACTTGGCACACATTTCCAGTGAAGATCAAAAGAGTTGGGTAACACCTTTTCCAAATAACAAATTGCATTCAAAGGCATTGCAAGCCACGCTCACTTCACCAGACGCCTCAGACACCCATCCAAAGCAGGCAGAGTTTCAGTCTCGTCCTCACAACCACGATCTTGGCTTTTTTGATCTTCACTCTGTGGCCCCTCCCCAACACATCCTTCAAAAATTCAAATTCCAGTACATTCTGGTATTGGCAGTTTAAGGAATAAATCCCCTCCGTCGGAGCACCAGCCCTCTTTCAAGTAAAGTCCCAAGAGTGAAGCATTTTCTAGATGTTGCTTGTCTGGGCAGATTATGTACGTATCTACAATACACACCCACAGCTAACCACAATGCGAAATGTCTTGCCCAAAGAACCCTGGATTAAAGCTACTTAAAGCTTCCATTTTTCACTAAGTGAGCAAAAGCCTTCAACTCGGTGCAAAGACTAGCATTGTTTGTTGCGGCAGACGTGTATTAATGAGTGGGTTGCTTAAAGAAGGCAGCTTACATCTTTTCTTCCATCCTATCTTTGGCCCTGCCCAAGAAGACAGATACAGGCGCACAGAGCTAAGGCAGACCTTTATTGCAAAGCCTCCACAGATCCTTGTTAGTGACTCTCTGCAGGCCCGTTGTTTGGATTATGTCTCCAAACGCGGTTTGTTAGAGCTTGTGCTGACTTGGGCTGCGGTTTTTTATGTGGGCTGCTCCATTCCGAAGGAATGAATTTTGGCACCGTTATTTCAGATTCTCCTTTCGTTGGCTTACGTTTTAATGCTCACAACTCTCAATCTCCCCGAGTGCAGAAAATTAGGTTGTACATAAATGGGCAACTACTAATGAATCGTATCAGATCCACAAGATTCCCTTTTGCTCTCAGCATTGGCTGGCTACAGCCTCATCCACCTTGCTGCTCCAGTGATTATCATGGGGGAGATGTACCCTGTTCCTGTTTAAAAAAAGAAGAAAAAAAAGAAGAGGACAGCCAACAGGGAATCAAGATGGTGAGCACTCTACATGCCAAACGGAGAAACAGGGAGGAATCCACCAAACGCAGATGGCCCTGCCTCCCTAGCCTAGAGGTGGGGACAAGAGGAAAGAAGCTAAGTCCCAGGTTCTGCAGAGGCTCTCCAGATTGTACTGACCGTTTTCTCGGTGCTGGAAGGAAGGTGAAAAGTCTTTGGCAGTGATCCTAGCAACCCGCGCTTCCTCCTGAGATTTCTGTGCTGCTGTCACGGCGGCATCGGCCTTGGCCCGCGAATGGGAGGTCCTGTGGGAGACGGAAAGACAAAGGTACGAATGGTTATGGCGTTTGGCTTGGGTAAGTGAGCAGATATCTGAGCAGGGGAAGGAGGACATCAACAACTGAAAATGAAGACAATGGGCAGAAAGGAGAACACACAAACGGTCGGACTTTTGTGGCAAAAATCACAGTGAACAAGAAATGAACTTGGGCCTGCCTATCGGTGAAGTTACTTTTTCCAGCACAAATTTAATCGCAACACTTTTCCAGCAAATTCGATTGTCAAGAACATGATAACGTAGAGTCAACAAGAAGAGACTTTCCACATTTCACCCAAAGAACAGAAGAGGAGTGGTGGGCTCTGCAGACTAACAGATTTGAAGGAATTGGATCAAAGCCAATGGCTGGAATCAGGAAGTAAGTGAAACAACGTAAAGTGAGGCTTTTGAGTCCATCAGCGGATGAGGGAAAAGAAAGAAACAGACAGGTCACAAGATCACAATGGAGATGATTGGATCACTACTGCTATGAAAACAGTTCACAATTGAACGAACAAGACACTCAAAAAGCTGGACAATACTTGATTTTAAGGCTTAGGGCTGCTGGATGGAGGATAGGAGGACAAGGATCCGGTTTGCCAGATTGACTCCGTGAGCCCGCAACTTGTCCGGCTGGTTCAGTCTCCAGCCCCTATCTTGACCTTCCAATCAAGTCCCACGGGTCACGGTTGAAGCTCATTTGCAGGAAGGTCCTGAC
The DNA here is from genome assembly GCF_947247035.1 of Vipera ursinii. Classification (NCBI taxonomy): domain Eukaryota; kingdom Metazoa; phylum Chordata; class Lepidosauria; order Squamata; family Viperidae; genus Vipera; species Vipera ursinii. The sequence goes on along the minus strand of NC_139520.1, from coordinate 21,552,555 downwards.
GGGCAAGGCATCTAGAACAGAGGCCCCCAACCTTTTTGGCACCAGGGACTGGTTCCGTGGAAAGAGTTTTACCACGGACCGGAGGGTGGGTGGTTTTGTGTACTGCCTGCATCCTGCAGACGGGGCTTTCCTTGTTTGTGTGGACCGGTTGCTGGCATGCTGCAGCCTGGATCAGGATTGGGGACCCCTGATCTAGAAGATTGGCCCAACAGGTGAAAAATAAGGTTTCAGTCCTTCAACCTGACACACACCTGGTTTTCTACAGGCAGCAGTTTCTGTAGCCATGAGAGAATATCCAGGGCTACAGTCTCCCCTTATGCTCCAAAATGCAACTGGCCCAGTCGCTAATCAAATGTTGGACATGTGGGATTTTTTTTCCTAGATATATTAATCAGCCTCATGGATAAAAATGAGCGTCGCGTACTATCCATACCGGTTCCATCTTTACTACAGCTGGATGAATCCTTCCCAGGGCAAATTATATGATGTATGCCTGCAGGCTAAAATTAATTTGTTTTCACTTGTAATGCATCAGGAGCAACACGATTATTTCTCCTCAAGGTAAAGACACATTGGCACTGGAGCCAAATGATTGGATGTCATTAGCAAGCATCTGCTAGATCCTACAGGAAGTCCTCGTTCAGCGATGGTCCCACTGAGCGACTGTTCGCAGAGATGATGTTGATGAAAAAGCAAGCTGCCAAATATTTGTGGTGGGAAAGGGATGGAGCTGATGAGGGGTGGACCACCCTCATCGAATAACCTTGACAACTTTAAGATGGGTGGACTTCAACTCCCAGAATTCCCCAGCCAGCGAATACTTAAAAGTTGTCAAGGTTGAGAAACACTGCATTGGTTGATCTTCCTCCTTACTGGGGAACTCAAATAGTCACCCATATGACACCCCTCTCCAAAGTGGGTCCCTGGAATTAATCTTTGCTTTCAGTGTCCCAAAGGTGCTTTCCCAAAAGGAGAACTGGACGTTTTTTGTATTTTTCTTTGAAAACGTTTCCCTTCTCATCCAAGGAGCTTCTTCCAGTTCTGGATGAGAAGCTTCTTGGGCTTCAGAGAAAAAAAAGCCATCAAGCAGAAGAGGCTTCCACCCACCAGCTGCGCTAGGTATCTTTGTGGTCCAACCTCTGGTGGACCAATCTGGGCAACCCTTCCCCCTTTGAAGGGACTCTGTGTGACGCCAGGCAGTCACTGCGGAGATGGGAGGGAAGAGGCCACAGGGGCGGGAATTCCTGCTAGAACCCAAGGCACAGAATCCTCTCTTTTCCTAGAGAGCTCTCTTGGAAACAAAGCCACGGAAGGCAAGGGGGAAGGGAGAGGAGGGGAGAAGCCCACAGTGGGGGAGGAGCCACCTCCACATTTAGATGGAGCCGGGCTTGACTGCTTAGAGGCAGAGAACCTGGATGCTTGGGAGGAGGGATGTGGAGGCAAAGCAGGCTCGGGATGAGAGAGACCCACGAGCAGGGTTGCTCCCCCAAAGGAAAGCCCTCCCATAGACGATCGGATCACCTTTAGGAGTGCTGCTGGTGGGCGCTTCTCTGCACAACCAGAAGAGCCAGTTTATGATCAGGATCCCCAGCCAGGAGCTCTTCTCCAGCTTCAGGGGCACCGTCTCTGGAAGCAATCCACGGAGAAAGGTAGCCTGATCACCCTGGCCTTTGGTGCAAGAAGACTGGCGGGAGGTAAATTATTTATTGACACTGCAGATGTTGGCTTCCGTCTGCAGACTTAAGGAGCCATCCATGCAGGAGGAGGAAGAATGCAGGAAGGGTGCCCTGTTTGTTGCGGGGGGCAGGGGGGGGAGGCAGGGCAAAGGAAGGAGACAGCAGCTGTTGGTTTCTATGGCCTTGCTTGGGAAACAACAGAGACCCTATTTCGCATCAGTATTCTGCGATTCAGAATTGTTGGTCCCTCTAGCCTTGCCTCTTGGACCATTGTACACTACGGTCTGGTTCAGGAAGCATTTCAAACCAGGGTTCCTTTCACAGTGGATTGTTGAATATGCCGCAGCTATCTGGATTTACACAATACTAAGCTAGAAAGCAATGCACCACCCTTACAAAGAAGGCCACTATGTCCTGTATTAATCTCATTTCCTCAGCCAAGAATAGTTTACCTGGAAGCACATCGTATGTTCCCGACCAACAATAGTTGGCTGGTTCATCTATAAGATGATGACATAGACCATGAAATACAAACATGGTTGGCTAGGTTTTAAATATCACATGGAGTCAAAAGTCAACAAATCATGATCCAGATCAGTATGATATGGAACCCCAACCAAGAGTTGAGTTCAGCCGTAATTTGTTGATCTGTTGACTTTTTGACTATTGTAACATCAATCAATGCCAAAAGGAAGCAACATCAGAAGATATGGCATTACTGATGAACCAGACGAGTGACTCTCACTGGTCACTGCCAATACATGGGCCCCTGTCAGGAAAGGTGAAAAAAGAATTGAAATAATATTCTAAAATTGTAGGCATTGGGACCAGCATCCTTCTCGCCCTGAGGATGCTCCAGCTTCATCATTAGGAGGGAGGGGCTTTGAGATCTCCATCCATGCAGTTTAGTTTCCACCTTCTCAAAAACTGCCACTGTCTGGTAAGTCCCCCCTATCTCTGAAATTCCGCCTTTAACTACATTTATGACTTCATCCGATTTTCAGCAGATTGCCATCCGCATCTAATCAATAATTGATTAAACCAGTAAACAAATACCAGGTTGTGGAAGTAAACCATTAGCCAGTGCCATTAACTTGCTGTAGACAATTTCCAACTCTCGTACATCATTACCTCCGTGCTATTCCCTGCTCGCTCCCTGGAACGTGGACCTTAGCTGGATCTCTAATTGGGAAAGGAAAAGCAGCTAATGCAACCTCTGGCATGACACAAACATCTGCTCTGGCACTCTGAAACCAGACAGGGAAGCAAGTGCCCTGAATTACAAGCAGCAAAGGCCTGGCTTCTTGGTTGACAACTGACTTGTCTTAATTGATGCCACAGAGGCAGGCTGGAGCGCACGCAAAGCAGCTCAGCTGCCAGATGGCTCTTTCAGAAGAAGATGCTCCCAAATATCCAGAGTTTTCTCCCCCATCTTTACCAGAATCTACCTCCTAGCACTTCTAACATCAGCTATACTGGTCCACTTATGGGATTCCCTGGTACGAGATGGAGGGATTCTCCTGCAACCTACGTTAGACAAATCGACGGAGGGTAAAGATAGGAACAGGTAACATCTGAGACAGCCTCTTTCTCAGTTGTTGGGGACCTGCCGTGCACCACTGTCTCTCCTGGGCATCTATGGTTGCCAATGGCAGGAGCCGAGGAACTTTGTGGGCTATGTTGCCACAGGGCAGTTTGGATCTGGGGTGAGACTCTTCTGGTTCCTCAGAGCGTCCATGCCATTCATAGTGGACTTTCACTTAGGACATACTGGGTCCTTCTCAAGACCCCCACCAATGGGATAGCAGCTCCTTTCTTTCCACCCAGCGTGCATTTCCTGCTCCTTCACGGAAGAAGAATAGATCAAATACATATTTCATCTTCCATTTTTGAATTTTAACATCAAGCCTGCATTGTTAGTCACAGTGGAAGAAGGAAATAAAGTCTATGCTTGTTTGATTAGGTTAGATCAGTCTTTCTCAACCTGAGCAAATTTAAGACGTGTGAACTTCAACTCCCAGAATTTTGGGAGTTGAAGTTCACACTCCTTAAAATTGCCACGGTTGGGAAGCATTGGTTTAGACGGTTGTATCTTTTCTTGAAGGTGAAATTAAATATGAATTAAAGAAGATGACGTATGTAACTCAGAGAAGAAGGTGTGCGGGGCTGTGCAGCAAATTCTTTTGACTTTCAGCTCAGGATGAGTCACCTGTATGTGCTCAGCATAAGACAAAGCAACATTTAGGAGACGTGGAATGATGGGGGACATCACTCCACCTCCATCTAAAAGGTAACACAGAATCTGTCTGAGTTTCTTCCGTCAGAGTATATGAAAAATATGTGCCCATGTGTGTTTCATTTGGGCGCGAACATTTTTAAACCCAGCGTGAGAGCCTTAACAGGGGCATCAAGTTAAGCATAGCTACCTGTCTGCATAGGTAGCTTTTTCCCAAGGTGCACAGTGGGTGGTCTCTAGTGACATCTGTTAAGCAAAAATGTATGTTCATATCACAGTGACGTTCCTCTGAAGCACATGTTCACCAGGAGATGTAAGTGGGTTTCAGAATACAAGGAGCTGGTTTTGGGTTATTTCACGATGACAGCTCTGCCATGCAAAACCTGTGTACCGAATATGTCTATATTGGTTATTTACAGATTGCAACTTGATTAACATCTGGAGAGGGACTTGCAATTCCCACCATCTGTCACTTCTAATGGAACACTATCAAGGGCATCAGAGAAGTGACTGATTAAGACAAGGCAGGCAGGAAAAATTATACACAGGAAATGTCTGGAGGGACAGGAAATCAAGCCATTGAGGGTTCATATGCAAGGACTCTCTTTTTTCATCTGCACACACTGTTTACACATTATCAGATGCTAACAAGGAGAGGCTCATGAATTAACTCAAGCTGGGTAGATCTTTCTCTGGATCTACTGCTTTCTTTTCCATTGTTATTTCCCAAAGTGGACTAGAGCCATATGTTTTATAGAGCTATTGTAGAATCAGACCTGCAGGGCCGATTCACTGACATGTGAATCCTTAGAAAAATACAGGAATTGCATATACCATCCCACACTGTGCCAACTTTTATGCAAAACCCATCCTACTTAGGTTGTATGGTCCAAATTACTGCACAGACTTCAAATACACAGGAAACTTCTTTCAGTACCAGATCTTTAGCTCTCTAACCCAAGACCACCAACATGCTAAGCTTGAGAACTTCACTTTGGTTCTCTATATGTGGTTGACAAATAATGACTTATAGATTAGTAAGTCAACTACACCCAGCCAACTGCAGTTTCATTAATAAACTATAGCTAAATAAGGATAGTCTTGCAGGAGTGTAGGTGGTCATTATCTATGAAGCCCTTCATGGCATAGGTCTGGATATCTGTGGGACCATCTGTCTCAAGCGTATTTGCTCATCCAACAATTTTTGACATGGTTGGTGAGCTCCATGTCCCCCCAAAATTACTTCTGCCACCAGGAGAAGAAACTGAAATAGGAGGACAGAAACATGTCTACAAAATCATTGCCCAAGTCACGTAGAGGTTCGGGCCATCATCTTCATCATGGGGAAAAAGGTCTTCAGTGTAAAGAACAGCCAGGATGGGTGCTTTTCAAGAGAGGGAGCAATGATTTTGTAGACATGTTACTGTCCTCCTACTCCAGGTTTCTTCTCCTGGTGGCAGAAATAATTTTTGGGACATGGAGCACACCAATCCTGTCAGATATTGCTGGATGAGCAGACACTTGGAGTCAGACGGTCCCACAGATATCCAGACCTTTGCCATGAAGGGATTTATAGATAATGGCCACCAGCCTCTTATAACATTTTAGGAGTCTAGAATCCATTATCTTATTTTTCCAACAGGAAAAAAATGATGAATTGTTGACATCTGCACCTTCTGCTCCTCAGCAACTAGTGAATGGCCACAACCTAGCATGAAGTGCTAATTGGGTCATGATCTACTAGCCTGTATCATTCATTTCCTACGTTACCTTCTATGTTCTAACCGGCAAGGCTCTGGTGCCTGTAAAGGCACAATGTTTTCCCTACCATGAGCAATTCTGTATTACTGTTTGTTGCATCTGGAGGCCTGCAATTTGGAGCGTTGGATGAATCTGACATGGGCAGATTCTGAAATAATTTGATCAGAATTTAGTCATCTCCTGGCTTTTATACTTTCCAAATGTTCAAATACAGCTTTGGAGTTGCAAAACAGATCAAAATACCCTTAAAAAATGTTTGAGAGAACAGAGAGTGAAAATATGTTTCTAAATCTGTTCTTAAATCCATTTTTGTACACCGTTCCCCCCAGCCCCCAAGACAACAGATAGCAGTAGAAGCAAACTGGGCCGGACCCTCTAAGCCAGCGTTTCTCAACCTCCGCAGCTTTAAGATGTGTGGACTTCAAGTCCCAGAATTCCCCAGGCAGCTGAGACTGAGAAATATTGTTCTAGATCAGACACGTCAAACTCGTGACGTCACATGACGTCGCGCAACGTATCAGAGCTTTTTCACCATTGCCGGCAATGGGGTGGGCTTCCCGATGATGCGTCCGGCCCGGGGGCTGACAGTTTGACACCCCTGTTCTAGATCAACACACACAAGAGCTCACAAACAAGCTGATTTGCCCATCCATCCAAATGGTGAAAAAACTTCAAACTTGACCAATTGAGTGGAAACTGATTGAGTAGGTTGGTTCACTGTGATTGGAACACACAAAGGGCCACCACAATTGGAACACACAAAAGGGGCATTGTATGCTCTGCATTGTCAAACACATTTCTTGTTGAACCCAGTAGGCTCTGAAGCATTGTGTGATGCCACCTTGACAAGCCACAACATTACAAGGGTAACCAAAGGGATTGGCATTCATTATCTAGCTAAGCTGGGCATGAGGGCAAAGCCTTTAATTATCTGGATTACCTAAGAATCCATGGCCAGCTATCTTTTCGTCCCGCTGCAGAGCACGATCGGCATAATCTAAAATAGAATCAGACACCACCTTCTTCTTGAAGGCAGGCCTCCTTAGGAAGGAGCAAAGCTTGTGCAGAGTCTCCGTTTCCAGTGATGGCGTCACTCACTAAGGCACTGATGAGAACAAACTCATCCTGGCTTTAGGCCCAAAGAGTCAACAGCCCAACAGATCTTGGTGGAAAGCAACTCTTCAATCTGCTGAATGAAGATCCTGGAATTGTCTTTCAGCAACATCTGAAAAGTCTCCACTCCCCAATTTTGCCCTAAAGCAACTTTCCTCAAAGGAGAGTGCCTGAGCTTGACCCATCCCAGAATTCCTGATTTGGAAGGTGCCACATTTGTAATCCTTCCAGAGGGAGAGAGGGAGGGAGGGAGGGAGGGAGGAAGTACAATAGAGAAATGCAGAAATACACATGCTTCTGCCATGCTGCCTGAAAACAAGCAGCTTGAGGGAGTGAACATAGCTCTTCAAATTGCAGGAAAAGTAGCTTATGTCTCCAGCAAGACAAGAAGGAAGGAGGCAAGAAGAAGGGTGAGAAGAAATGATTTATGCAGTCCAAAAGCAGTTCTGGAATCAAAATGCATTTGCACCGGACGGACCTTCACCTGCTTTCACTTGAGCCATCCGTCTTGAGCATTATATCCGGTCTGGATTACCTCTTCCATCTTTCCAATTTTGCCCCCCCAAAATAATCTCTTTCGGAATAGATCACAGTGTTATGAAGAAGTTTGTTAATTGCAGGGTGCATTACGGACAGCATGATTTAGTTCAACTTTCTGGATTGACATGAAATAGGGAACCATCAATCAAGCATTTGGATGACTTCACAGAACAGCCTGAACTAATTTGCGTAAAGCTCATTAATAGTTCCTATTTTCATATTGTCATCGTATTTATTTTACCATTCGCATGGACATACACAGGATGCTCAATCTTTCAGAATATGATGATGATGGTGGTGGTGATAATGACGACGATGATGATGAAATAGTCAGTGCATGTCTACCTATGTCATAGATGTTTGACTACAACTTTCTGAAAATTTCCCGAGGGAGGGGCAACCTGCCCTGTGTGGCAAAGGATTCCAGGTGTTTGCAGTTAAAACCTCTGCAGAATGCCAGCCCGGGGGAGATTCCTAGAGCCCTGGAGGCTCCCACTAGCAAAACAGAGGAAGGGCCTTCTTGACTGAAACCAGCCAAAGTATCTGAGCCTCTCCTCTTCCTCCTCTTCCTCCTCCTCAGGGAGGGAGTCTCTTTCTCCTCCCCCCCCAGGGACCACCAGTCCTTCCTCTCTGCAACCAAACTGGCAGGATTAGTAGCCGAGGGCCTGCCATAAGGGGGAGGCGGTCTAAGCGGCCTTGTCTGTGCCAAGCTGGGCATAGGGTGGAGGGAGGCTGAGACAGCAGGAAAGACTGGGGGTGGGGAGGAGGAGGAGGAGGAGGTTTGTCCCAGATGTAGGGTGTGGGGGGGGAGGGGGGAAGAATGACAATTCCCCTCTCTTGCACACGGCTGGCCCTTTCCCTTTCCCCGCCTTGACCTCCTTCTCCGAAAAAGGATGAATCACCGGAGCCTCTGCCTGCCTCCTTGCTGTCTCGCTACCGGCTGCCGCTCCGCTTCTGCCGGCTTCCATCTGGCCTTGTTGTTGAACAACACCCAGAGAGCGCAGGGACAGAACGTTCTGCGCCACACGCTCCCTCCTTCGCCCCGCTCCCAGCCTCTTCGGCTGCCTTTGGGGGAACCCCCCTGCAGGGCGGACCCCGGACCCCACAGCACCCCACACCTCATTCTAGGGACCAGGAGAGCGAACCCAGTTCTGCAAAGCCTGGCCAGCCGTCCCCACCCACCCGGTTTTTCTCCCCGGCCTGGCGCTGAGGATGGGCAAACCCTGCAGCGCTATTTTGGTATTCTGTAGCAGCGACGGAGGGGGAGGGGGAGGAGGAAGAGGAGGAGCTCTGCACAGGAGCCTCAGCAAGCAGAGCAGCTGAGGCTCCTGTGGGGTGTGAGGTGGGAGATGGACCCTTTTCCAACCCCCTCCTCTGCTGGGCTTGTATGCACTGAGAAGAGACACCCCCCCGCGCGCCCTCCCCCAGCGGAGCATCATCTGTCAGGGGACATCTGCCGTTTGGGAAGCTGTCCTTCCGCAGGTGCCCATCTCCAACCTTTCAAATTGTGGCAGCTTTGAAAACAACGTTTCTGAGGGTCTGCCCAAAAACCAAAGCTGGCCTGAGCCTCTTCTTCGCCCACAACTTCAGACCTTCATCTCGCCCTCTTTAAGGTGCCACAAGACCCCACCCGCCAGCCCAACTGACATTGGCTGTGGCCAACTAAACTTCGAGGTTTACTTCTTTGGTTTAAACCAGGGTTCTCCAAACGTGGCATCATTAAGACTTGTGGGCTTCAGCTCCCAGAATTCCCCAGCCAGCATGGCGGTTGAAGTCCACAAGTCTTAAAGACAGCAAAGACAGACAGGCAGGCAGACAGACTGACAGAGCCTCTTCTGAGGCCTTTCTGATGTAACCCAGCCAGAGAGGCCAGCTTTTCTACAGTGTGTGCCATTCGTACAATTCATTCTCCATTGTATTTGTATCTCAATTCAATCCACTTGGGGTCTTCTGAATGTCCAAACCGGCTGTTGTGACTCAGGGCCAGCCTGTGGGTCCGACAGCCGGGTCCGATGTATCGGAGGACTCAGATGTGGGGGAGGAGGGAAACGAACCGGCTGATGATGATTTGGAGACTTTGCAGAGTCCTCAGCCGGGAACCTCTTCTCAGCTGTGTGAGCCCGAGAGTGCGGAGGATGATGACCCACAGCTGGCCCTGTTCAAGGACGCCCGACGCAGGAGGCAGACGAGCAGGGACAAACAAAGAAAGGCTATGGGACTCCTCGGGAGGAGGCACAGGGAGACCACGCCCTGAGCTCTCTATAAAAGAAGTGTTTGGGGAGGGGCTGGTTGCTGAAAGCAACTTTTCCGTTTGAGAAGTCAAGCTCTTGTATTCTTGTAACAGTGTAATTAAAACTTGGCAGAAGCCTTTTGGTCTTGGACGCTTTCCAGACTCTTCTTTTGATTAGGGGTGCGAGAAGAGGGCTGGTTCAGAACACCGGCCCAGGAAAATGTCAGAGTCCTTGTTATGAAGCTGCAAGATGAGCATTGTGTTTTTGAAGCACAATTCATTTGCAGTGCTGGGAGATTTATTATGGTGTCTCGGGGTTGGCAAACAACACTTTATACACGCTCGTCTCTGGAAGTATTGGAAGATGGCTACCAAGTTCTCCATCCCATTACAGTGCCTGCGTCCCTGGACTCTCCTTCTCCCCTCCAAAATAGATCAAGGTGGGATGGCTATCCTACTATTTTCCCTGAAACTCTGACTCCCTCTCTAATCATCTCAACTGAGTCTTGGGCTTCTTCCTTGCATGCAGCCTCGGATGGATTCTGACCAAACCAGGGCAACGACTTTAGCCTTAATCTTAGTCTTGCTCCAGGAAGGAGGTGTGTCTACATTTCATTCTCTGGTTGAGAGAACTTTTCTTTATTACTGGTAGCTGTAAATGGGCACCTTCTCTCTCAGTCATTCAGCCCAGATGTCTAGAACGAGAAGAACTTTACATATACATCCCATTCATCCAAGCCCTGTGGTGGCCAGATAAGATTAGGTAAAGGTAAAGGTTCCCCTGCACATGCGTGCTAGTCGTTTACGTGCTTGTAAGTGGAATCTCTTTGGTGCACAGAATGATACAGAAATGTGAATAAATTACACACAAAGAGAGAGGCCCCACTTCTTTTCTTACTTATTCACACATCCAAAGGCTTTGACAACCGTCATGCATGATAATATTGCTATTAACACCACCGCCTGTTAAGTGCTAACAGAAAGTCTTCTCTCCGAACTGGGAATATTCAGTCGTCCATCTGTAAGCCAGGCATGGCCATTCTTCTGCCTCCCTAAATTAACATCCGTGATGGCATTGCTGAAATGTTGTCAATGGCACAATTTCCCACTGACTTGGGACAAGAAATTAAGTTGGTGGTGCTAAATCCGCCATGGAATCTGCACTCTAAAGCACCTACGTGCTTTTTCAAAAAAGCTGAAGATGAAGCCCGGCCTCCTTTATATCGCTTATCTGCCCCTGGGGTCTTCAGACCTGAGCCGAGAAGGAGAGCCCCGACTTCTCCAGGCAGGGCAAATGCAAGAGACGGAGCGTGGGTGATCTCAGTGCAAGATACTCTCCTGCATTTTTACAAAACCCCAAGTTTAGGCTAAGCAATCTATTCCCGATCAGAATGCTGAGCAAAATAATTGCCCAAGAAGTAGCCAGCCCGCATACTTCTTGCTCTGTAGAATTTGGTCCATGGCGCCATTGAAAAACACCAAAGATGAAACCTTGGTTTTTAGTTGATTGGAGTGGCAAGCAAAGGATACGCCTAGAAGGAAGTTTTAACACAGGCAGTGATTGTATCGAAGGAAAAAGAAGCCTGCCCAGCAAATTGTTCCTGGACTGTGATGGATTCTGAGCTCTGATTTAGAAGATGCCACTCAAGGAACTGCTGCTGTTCCCATGCTAACTTTCCATCTCCTGGCTGAGGAGAAGAGATGCTATTACGATACGGCTGCTGAATCCCATAACTGAGTTCAGTTTGCAATAGACGGCCACAGAGGACTAAGGAGGCTACTGGCTGCACACTGACCAACTCAGCAGAAAATCTACAGCCTTCTCCAACGTACTGGAAGCACCACTCCACCCGTTCTCCATCAGCACTTTTCACCAGGTGTTGCAGGCTCAGATCCTACGGAGGACCTAAAGAGTGGATCCCAAACTCAGGCCTTCAAAAACACTCACCACAACAATGCAAATCCCTTCCTCCTCCTCCTCCTCCTCACTGGTCAACCCGCAAGGTCACTGCCAAAGACCTACCTGGAAGCTGCAATCTCCGCTTTCTGCTTGGCGATGGTGGCTGCACGCTCAGCCGCCTCAATGGCCCGGTCCACCTTCTCGCGGATCTTGCTGGCCCTCAAGGGGATGAGGTTCTTGCGTTTGCCGCTCACGAGAACGTTCTGCTTATACTTCCCCTCCTCCTTCGTGCCGTCGGGGAAGGTCATGCAGCCATAGCCGTGACGCTTGTTGGTGGCCCACTCCCCTTCGTACTTGAGACCATCGGAGCGCTGGCTGATGCCGAAGCCAGACCGCTTGTCGTTCTTCCACTCACCCACGTAAATCTCCGTGGTGGTGGCGTCAATGTCGTCCTCCATGATGGAGATCTCGGTCTCAGCTTCTCCCAGGCTGATGGTGGAGTTGATATCGCTGGCGGTGGAGCTCACGGTGCTCATGCCTGCCTCGCTTCGGAAGGAACTCTGCTTGCTCCGCTGGCTGGCCAATGAGCTCTTGGATTCGGATTTACGCAACTTGAGGCCACTCAACAGGGAACGTCGGAAGATGCCCTTTTTCTTGCTCTTCAGGATCTCTGCGTCGCTGTGGGCCATCAGGACAAATCCCCCCCTTGAGACAGCGGGGCTCCCGGCCATAGCAGGGGACACATCGGGGTGCAATGCCGTGCCATTGGTGTGTTCACTACGCAAAGAGTTGATCGATGTTCTTAGTGGCGACCGGATAACCGCAGCCATGCCGTATGGGACACTCTGCCGAACACCGTAGCCCTGACGCATCCCTCCGGCCCACTGGCCTTGGTAAGTGCCTGCGAGCAAGAGGGGGGAAAGGAAAGAAAACAGAGTTAGCAGGCTGGTCACAACAAAGCCTTCTCAGCCACCGTCGTGCGTGGTGGCGTGGGTGATGTGGGGCCATGCATATACTCGCCCCACAAACTTCAGGACGGTCCATTACATTTGAGTTCACAATATGTTTTAAAAGCAGCTGCTTTTTAAAACTAGCACTGATAATGTTACCTAGTTTGGGTAATGAAACGCAAGAAAAGCAACCAAGCTCAGAGAGCACCAAGGACCCCTCAGCTGCCTTTTCTCCAGTTGGGGAGAAGAATTTTGTCCAAACTTCCATTTCTGGAAGAGACTGAGATTCCTTGTGCAGGTTGGGAGTGGGGGAGGGCAACTCAGCTCAGCAAGCGAAGCCAAAATAATTTGCCACCAGAACGTGGGATGAAGCTCTTGACAGGTGGCTGTGGGTGGGCGAGAGGGGGGTTGTGCCAGGGCTCTGTTGCTGAAAACCTACTGCAGAGCAGTTCCAGGAGGGGTCAGTACTCTGCACCTCCTAGCATCTGCTTACCAACAAACATCTTGGAAGTTCTTCATCATGTTTACATCCTGTTCGTCTCCAAGGAGCACCTCAGCCCAGCTTACACATATATTTTTGACAGTCAGTCTTCCAGCAAATTCTGGATCAAGCCATGACTTTTTTTAATGTGATTTGTCTCATCAACTGTGATTGCAGCATAGGAGGCTGGTTTTCACCATGACCTCTCCCTGGGCTGAAGCGTCATGTGAGGACAGTGCTGCAAAAGCAGTCATCCAACATCCCAGGAAGGATGAATCCAAATGAACATGTGCACAGTTCCGGAAGGAGACCGATCTCATCATTCAATCTCTTTGCTCATTGGCCCCTGCTGCTTGATACCTCAACCCATCAACACGGTTATCCTGGCTACTGCGTTCTCTTCTGTTCCTGATACCTGAGCTAAAAGTCACCAAATCCAAATAGTTCTGATCCAGCTTTTGCTCATCTCACTTTTCCTTCCTTCCTTCCTTCCTTCCTTCCTTCCTTCCTTCCTTCCTTCCTTCCTTCCTTCCTTCCTTCCTTCCTTCCTCCCCTCCCCTCCCCTCCCCTCCCCTTTCCTTATTTATGACAGGGAATCCTTAGACTTTTTTCCCCCTTAATTGTTGTATTCCAGCATTTCCTATGCTATTCCTTATTGTGCTGTTTTTGAAATCTGGAATGTGACTATTTTGTGAACTTGCAAAACATTAATTCCAGCAATGAACAAGCAGTCAGGTCTGGATAGGTAAATTTCTACTATGACTTGCAGTTACATTTATTTATCAGGGATGGGACAATGCAGTTTGCTGGCAACGGCTCCCTGGGCGCTTCTGTTTATCTTCAACCAATCAAGCTTCCCAAAGGCAGGAAATCCTACATTGTCTCTTCCTATTCCCTAGCAAATAACAAGAGATGAAATAACAACATCTGTTGCACTTTCATGGATCCCAAAACCTGCGACCTTACTTGGCAATCTATTTTTCTGGAAGATTAAGGCCCCGGGACTTGTAGCTCACTTTCCCTAGTAAAAACAATCACAAAGCAGACTTTGGTTTCTTCAGCTTGAAAGCCTGGGCAATGTAGATAATATATAATTTCACTGTAAGAGAAAGAAGATCTAGGTGCATCCAGTTGAAAAATGTTAATGACACAGTGTTCCTCTTCGCTCCGTGTGGATGATGAAGAGATAAAAGCTGATTAATGAAAGGGTAATTTAGGGATAATCCCCAAATGCTGGTCAGGGAAAGGACAAACCAAGCCGAGTCTTTAAACAGGAAACTATCAATAGAAGAGAAGGATCAAGAAGCACCAAGGACTCAGCAGGAAACTATCAATTAGCCTCAGGAAAGGCCCTTCTTAGATGGAAATATTGTAAGGAAGTCTCAGAAATTGGTTCACTCATCATGGTTGCCTCACCAAGGTTTGGATGAATAAGCCACAGCTTATTCCGTATTCTTGTGGTACATTTGTTTTAGAAAGGGCCCACAATGGTTGGGTTTACAAGCATGTTAAGCCCAAAACAAGCATTTCTCATAAGGCTTTCTGTGTTGGGCAAATTCATTTGTCAGAAGCACTTGGCTCCCAGGTGTACTTAAGCAGCTGGGGAGGAATATGTAGCTTTTCTCAAAATTATTGACTCAAGCTCCCAGCAATTCTCCAGGAAGTGGGGAAAATGTTGGGCCTCCACACTGACCAACATAAGGAGCACCAACATGCCATCGCTGATCCAGAGAAAGCGGATCATATATGAAATAACTGTATTGTCTTTCTTTGTTTCTGTTTTGATGGGTGGCATGTAAATTTAATAAATAAATAAGAGCCACGGATGGGTAATTCAAATGGAGCAAGGAAGAGAAGCAACAGATAGGTAACTAATGCACCAAGAAGAGGTACTGAATGCTGAGGCACTGAAGACTAATCAAGAACTGTGATCATAAACAGAGCTGAGTCCCCAGTTGTTGTCCATGATCGCACAACACCCTTAGCCAAAATGTGGCTTGATAGTGGGTGGGGTTGGATGAGGCCAGTCAGAATGGAATCTCTATGGCAGGCATGTCAAACTGCCAGTCCATGGGCCGGATGCATCACGATGAAACTGCATCCTCCCCATTGCTGGCAATGGGGAAAAAAATCACGATATGTCACGTGATGTCACGTGTTTGACATGCCTGCTCTATGGCCTGAGATCCAGGCTCTTCTCCTGTGACTCAGTGGCCCAATACACTATCCCCTTCTTGGGTCGCCATGTATGAGAAGAGCACAATTATGAGTGTCTCGTTTATCTTCTCTTCCTACCCTTCCTTTTAGCTGCTTCACTTCCATTCCAGGTGACTCGCTACCTGGCCTGGCACGGAAAGGGAGTGGGTGGGGATATCCTTGGCACCTAGTCCTTTGAACGAGGCCAGCCCACTGAATTCTCTTCCTCCAGAGGCTGGCGGGCAGCAGGCGCCAGGGAGACTCCCGCCGAAGGCAGAGGTGTTGGCACAGCTCCTCTCTGCCTGGAATAAGTGGGAGAGGATTAAAGAGAGAACCTGGAGCGAAGAAGGAGGACACTGTGGTAGTAAAGGAAGACAGTATCTGAAGAACTATGGAGAATGTTTCTCGGGGAGCTGAGGAAGAACTTCAGATGCCCTCATGAACACGAAAAAGAAATCACAGGCACTGGGTTGCTGAGCAAGCCAGGATCCCGAAGCAGGGCGAGCCCAGGGGGAAAAGAATGCCAGGAAAAAAATGGCAGGAGAGACTGGCTTGAAATGTTGTTGAGTGCAGCACAAACCAATCTAGCAGAACTTCGATCTTCCCCAATGGTGGATGGGGAAGTCAGCCTTCTTTATGTGAAAAGCGGCAGTTGAGAAGCATTGCAGATGTAGGAGACCTTGGCTGGAAAAGGACTGGGTGGGCACTTGCTGTGCGCTTGCTAGTTGTTGAAAATTAGATGAGGTTAAAATATGCACATGCATGCTCTCCCTCTCTCTCTCTCTCTGCATAGCAAGCAGATATGGCAAGAGCCAGGCTTGCCATCTACCATAACACCCATAGGTCCTGCGTGTGTGCGTGTGTGCGCGCGCATGCATGCGGGGGTATATTCTCCTTAATTATTTTTAAACTTTTTAGTCCTGCAAATCTTATTGTTCTTATTTGTTCTTCCCACGCTTAGCTAATATTGTGTGTGAGTGTGAATGTTTGTGTGGTGCCATTTAATTACTACTCAAGGACTGACATTCACTTTCAAGCACTGCTAAGGGAGGGAGGGAGGGAGGGAGGGAGGGAGGGAGGGAGGGAGGGAAGGAAGGAAGGAAGGAAGGAAGGAAGGAAGGAAGGAAGGAAGGAAGGAAGGAAGGAAGGAGTAGCTATCAGGGAGGGCTTTTCTGCACCCTTCTTTAATGGTCTTGGAAGCTGGATCAGGAAAAAATCCCACTTCATGTAGTCTCCTGCAATATACTGTACTTAAAAAGACAATATTCTTCCAGCATTTTCTTTGTTTCCTGAAACACGTGTAGCTCACTGCTTTGTACCCTCCAGAGAGAAAGAAAAGGCTTGTTTTCATCCATTTCTATGAGGACGAGTTGGGTAGAATCCCACTAAGTACAGTCCAAGTTTCAGAACGTGGCATGTGATTTTAAGGCCTGTTTGGAGGTGCTTCTGAACTCAGTAATCACAGATTCTATTTTCGTAGCACTAGAAGAGTCACCTGTTCTTTTTTTTTTGCCACAGCCCGTGAGGACACAGCCGGATTCATTCACCAGGCAAGGATTTTGAGGCTGAAGACACCTTCCTGCTCATGATTAGCCAGGAAGTTTCTCCTCTGATGGGAGATGGGATTTGATCATGGAACTGAAGTGCCCAGTGTTGTCCATGGTGAAGTTAAGTTGGCCTTTGACTATGGATTATCCCCCCTCTTTTTCCTGTGTCTGTCGGTCTAGAATCTTCCCTTTAGACAAGGTCATTTATTTTTCATTTGATTTCCTGCACGAGACTTGATCTGAAAGATCTGCTTTGAGAAATAGTCTCAAGGTTAAGGTGGAAGCTAAGGCTAGGACATTATGAGAGTTGAAACCCCTTTGGACATCACTGTACCCATCATGGCTGGGGATTCTGGGAGTTGAAGTCCACACACCTTAAAAGTTGCTGTGGTTGAGAAACTGTGTTGTAAATAAAGCTGGGCAAATACTACCCAAACTACAAGGAACTCCCTTCAGTTCCAAACCAGGAATTGATTTTCTTGAGTGGCCATTTATGAAAGGAAGTGAAGGACAGCTGACCAGGCCCTCCTCATCCCTCTCCTGTGCACACTGATGGAGCCCCCAGGCAAATATTGTGGCATCTTTTGCAGATCATGACCTCATTGTACAATCACAAAAGATATGCCATCACTTGCCCCCATCCACACACAGATGGCCATGCCTCAAAAGCAGTCACTAGTTCTTCTTGTTCAATCGAAGCCGAGACCTCCTGTGACTTAACAGACAAGCTTCCACATGGTAGCCAAGTTTGTGCAACAAGCCCTTGTTGGGCACTGGGTGGTCTAGTGAAAAGATGGGAGTCTCAGCTGGGTTGGAGAACCTTCCAGACCCAAGCGATCATCCTTTGGGTACTTCCTCACTGCTTGCTATGAACTGGAATGGTTCTTCCACCAGTACAGGTAGTCCTCGACTTACAACCACAGTGGAGCCCAAAGTTTCTGCTGCTGAGACAGTTAAGTGAGTTTTGCCCCGTCTTATGACCTTTCTTGCCACAGTTGTTAAGTGAATCCCTGCAGCTGTTAAGTTAGTACAATAATACAGTTGTTAACAGAATCTGGCTTCCCCATTGACTTTGTCGGAAGGTCGCAAAAGGGGATCACACACACACACTCACTCACTCACACACACAGGGACTCTGTGCCTGTCATAAATATGAGTCGGTTGCCGAGCATCTGAATTCTGGTCACATGACCCTGGGGATGCTGCAACAGTTGTAGGTGTGAAAAATGGTCCTAACTCACTTTTTCCAGTGCCGTTACTTCCAACGGTCGCTAAATGAATTGTTACAAGTGGAGGACTCCCTGTACCCTCCCCCCCCCGGCAGGAGAGGGAGAGTAGCAAGCGGATCTTCTCTCTGCCACGGCAGCCGTGTGGGCGATCCAGGCAGGCGTCGCCAGAATGATTCAGGAGCAGCTGAGCCCGAGCGAGTTGTATCTATGGCAATACTACGGAAGCGGGTTGCTTAGAGGGCAGAAGGCCCGGAGTCCCAGGAGCCCCGGGTGCCCGAGGGGAAAGCCACGGCCACGTGGGCCAGCCGAGCACCAGAACCTCACAGCAGCTCTTGGTGGAAGAGAGGAAGTTGGGCTCCAGCCTGCTGAAACCCAGCGTTGATTCTCAAATTATGTCTGCGGTTCTTTCTGGCAATAGTAATAAGCCTACATGGCAGGTGAGTACAGATAGTCCTCCACTTACGATAACAATTATGACCCAAATTTTCTGTTGCTAAGTGAGATAACCCAGTGAGTTTTGACCCATTTTATGACCTTTCTTGCCCCAGCGGTTAAGTGAAGCCGTGCCATCGTTAAGTTAGTAACAGGGTTGCTAAGGGAATCTGGCTTCCCCATGGCCTTTGCTTGTCAGAAGGTTGCAAAAGGGATCACACACCTTGAATTGTGATCAGGTGACCTGGGGGATGCTACGACGATTGTTAAGTGTGAAAAAGGTTCATTAGCCGCTGTTTTCACTGCCGTTGTAACCTCAAAAAGTCTCTAAACAACTGTTGTACGTCAAGCACTGCCTGTACTGACTCTGCTCTGTCTGCTGGTCCTCTTCCAGTTGTGAAGTGAGCAAGGCTTCCCGTTCTACGCTGGATCTCAAGCAGGCAGAGTGCTGAAAGCTTCTCAATCCATTGAGCTAATCAATTCTAATATGCTTCCTGTACAAAGTACAGGAGAATCTGCCTAATTTTTTTCTCTCTCCCTCTTTCTCTTTCTCATCAAATTCAGTAATCCTCATCATAAACTCTGTAATCTTGCCCCATTTCTCAGTTAAACTAAGCTCTTAATCTCTGCAGAAGCCTCGAAATACAGAGAGGGATGGTGAGAGAGACAAGTGCTTCTCGCAGACCATCCTTTCCCAAACACTCCTCGAACTTCCAATTGTCTGGGGATTCTGGGAGTTGAAGTTCACACATCTTACAGTTGCCAAAGTTGGAAAACACCGATTTACATTAAAAACTTGCATCGCTTTTACTGTACTGCTGCCCTCCTGAAAAACAAAGCCGAGAGACAAGAAGAAGAAAACTGGATGTCACTGGCAAGAATCTTCCCCAGTGTAGCACTGGGGATTCCTAGCAGGAATCCTGGACTGCAATATTTGAGTGTGACTGGGAGTGGGAGGAATTAAATCCAAGGGCAGTCTTCTTAGCATTTTAAACTGACTTTCGCCTTAATCAAATTTAATTTTTTGCCCGGCTTCAGCCATTGGGACACCACATCCCATGCCGTATCTTCCCCTGAAAGGTTTGTGTATGGTCTGCAGAGCGTGGACTCTGCTCCCAAGCTTTCACGCACCAAATCTTCTGACACAAAGGAGGGACCCTTGCAACTTTCAGTGCAGTCATTTATGCTGGCCCACCAACAATCGCACAAACTGCCTGTTCTACCACCTACAAAGAAGCACTGGAGGAACCCCTGTAGCTCCCCCACCTCACTGCAGCTGTTAAGTTAGTAACTGGGTTGTTAAGTGAATCTGGCTTCCCCGTTGACTTCAGATTTGTCCCATGCTTGCTCTTCTCCGGACCTCCAGGGCCCAAGGAAGGACGGCAAGGGATTAAAGGACACCCCGTAGACCTCTCGACATAGAGTTGCAACTGTCTCCACAGCTGGATGTGCCAGAGCTTCACACAGGGTTGAAAAGAGAGCAGCTCCCACATCTTGATGCTGTGAGTTGGGACTGCAACTCCTGGGGTCAGCAGCCAAAGAGGAGAAAGGCCAGGCTGGCTAGGATGCTGGAGAATCACAGTCCCAGCACGCCAAACATCCTGGCCTTCACCCGCCATCCATTTCAGAAAGGGAGGTTTAAAAAAGTGGAGAAAGTACAGGCAGGCCTCAACTTACAACAAACAGCTCATTTAGTGACCATTCAAACTTACAACGGCACTGAAGAAAGGTGAGCAGTTTTCATACTTACGACCGTTGCAGCATCCTCTTAGTCACGTGAACAAAATTTGGATGCTTGGCAACTGGCTTGTATTTATGATGATTGCAAAGTCCTGAAGACACGTGACCTCCTTTTAGGATGGTCTGACAAGCAGTCAACGGGGAAGCCGGACTCACTTAACAACCAAGTTACTAACTTAACAGCTGCAGTGATTCATTTAACAACTGGGGCAAGAAAGGTCATAAAGTGGGACAAACTCACTTAACAACTGTCATGCTTAGCCACAGAAATTTTGGGCTCAGCTGTGGTTGTAAGTGTACTGTTGCTGTCCTGACAAAAATGCTTACTTAAGGCACATCCTTTCAGTGAGACTGCGAGTTAGGTGCTCTCCAAGGTCCTGAGACATCAAAAGGATTTCAAGGAGAAAGAAGCAAATACTGTGACAAGCCTGTTGTTAAAAGCTCACATTGATGGACATTCAGCTGAAGTTGCTTTAAATATTCTGGGGATCCGGCTCATCTGAATCACTTGCATCTGCCTGACTCAATTACTACAGCCTTGTTTTATCATTTCCAGGAGTGGGGCTCTCTGGGTATTGTTCTGCCAGCTACGCTGGAACTTCCTAATATAAAGCAGCTAAAATAGAGATTGTGAGGACACACAAACTGCTTGAAGGCTTTTTAAAAAATAAAAAATAAAATAAAATAAAAGAGACTGTAATTCTGAGGCCTATAAATGGAGACCGGCTCTCCTTCACTTCCTCTCTTATTGTTTGGGCTTCTCCAAAGATGTGTGTCCTGGAAATACGAAAATTGACTTTGGGTTGATGTAGGCCCACTTTTAAAGATAGAAATGGCACTTCCAGAAATGCCTAGAAACAAGGAAGAGGGAGGGAGGGAGAGGGAGGGAGGGAGGGAGGGAGCGGGGTCACAAAGTCAACCTTTTATCTACACACAAGGAAGTGGGCCTACAAAACCATCCTGTTTTCTGCTGAAGAGTCAGTGGGAGGATGGGATATTATGTACAAGCTTCACACAGAACGAGCTTGAGTGAAAGTAAATACTATGAGATCCAGAAATTGGATGGGTTGTCCCTGGAAAAGAGGGGGGCAGTGGGTGGGGGGAGGAGAGGCCTGAGCTGTGTTAGACGGATGCCCCAGAAAGAACCTACAGCTGGGACTTCTCCTATGCATTTCCAGGAGAGTAATCCAAATCAAACACCGCATCCCTGAAAAAGCTGGGTACTGGGGCATATGGTAACACTGAAACGAATGCCCAAACATTGGGGATTGCTGTGTGGGAATTCCAAGATACAAACCACCTGACCGTAAGGTTTTTCCACATCCACTGGGGAACACAGAGCTGTTTGGAGACTTTATTCCAACAGCAAGTTAAGGGACATGGTGGGGCTTCAGTCCCTCCTGGTTTGATAATAAAGTGAAGGCCTCTGGATGGGGTTTGCTGGTAGGTCTATCTCCTAGTCCAGGGGTCGTCAAACCTGGCCCGTGCCTGGCTGAGGAATTCTGGGAGTTGAAGTCCACAAGTCATAAAAGGGCCAGGTTTGAAGACCCCTGTCCTAGACTTTTGGGTTAAGACATGACAGCTTTTATTTTAATATTACTAAATCCTCAGCAAGGTGGACCTGCTTATTAGACTGATGTCTCTGTGGTTTTTTTTAAAAAAATGGCATATGGTAGATTATTTCTGACATCCCAGGAAGCAACAGGGCTCCCAGCAGATGGGTTGAGGAGCTACAGGAATCTTAATTTCCAACAGTGCCTCCGTTCTTAATGGCAGCTGGGGAGCCATTCTTTCCCAGTATAATGCAATTACCACTCCTACATCTGGAATGCTTTTGTCCAGAGGTAGAAGATTTGCTAAGTCACTCTCAGGAGGCATAGAGAAAAGGCTCTGAGCAAGAGAGATGTCAATGCTCAGTGGGAACTCTCTGGCACTTTCCACCAATTCAGATGGGTTGTTTTTCCTTGTTACCGTCATGAAAATAAACAAAACAAATGAGGAAAGATGACAAGTCGAGTGGGACATAAATTTGAGGGCTCTGTGCAGCCCCCTTTCCAGGCTGACCACCAGTGGGATCAGAACCACTGCGTACCCTAAATGTTCTCCACAAACTAGCTCTCTGTGGGGTTGGGTAGAATTTTTCCAAATCCCCAGAGTCAATTTTCACCATCAGTCTGAGGTTTGTTTCTTCGATTCTTTCCGAGTCTAAAGCAGGCCGCCCCGTCGAGGTTAGGGAAGCTCTGCACACTTATCTCTTCTTTGGTTGAATATATGCATTTTTTTTCTCAGGTTTCATTGGGGATTGCAGCACTGCAGTACTGTACCATCTTGCCTGCATGGCTTCTGCGTAAAGGCATGGGTAGGCCAAGAACACTTTCCACCCATCTGCCTTCTTCTACACAGGAACTAAGATTCCTAAGCCTGGCAACCCACGGGGCGGAAAGAAATCCCAGACATTGCACTCCAAACGTTCCTTCAGGGCACCAGATCAGGAA
This sequence comes from Vipera ursinii, assembly GCF_947247035.1. Taxonomy (NCBI): domain Eukaryota; kingdom Metazoa; phylum Chordata; class Lepidosauria; order Squamata; family Viperidae; genus Vipera; species Vipera ursinii. The sequence continues at coordinate 21,530,029 of NC_139520.1, read as the reverse complement.
GGGCAGTTTTAGAGGATTCACCCTGAGATATTAAATGCAGATTGAACTTCAGCCCTGAGTTCAGAGAAACCTGGGCACCGAGAATGAAGGTTTCTGGAGGGAGAAGGGGATAACATAAGCCAGGTAATTACAGCAAAAGACAGAGAGTGTGTATCCCGTTCGGCTTCCCTCCCTTGCTTCCTTGCAAGTGGTTCACAAAACAGATTCCCAGACTGAGCCACCTGCCTTGTAAAAATCAAATAAAGTTTGCTCAGTTCCTGCCCTCCCCTCTTTGCTTCCAATCAGCAAATTCTATTTCACAGAAATAAATTTTCCCTTTGGCCTTTCCTTTCCTGATCTCTTCCCTCAGGGCCTTTGAGAAGCAGAGAATGTATTGGGTGGAACAGAGCTCTAAAGCAGGCATGCCAGAGAGAGGGGGGGGGGGCAGAGAGGAAAAGGAAGAATGGTGTTTTAGAGGCAGATACAGGACATTAAGACCAAAGCCCCCCCCCCCCCCCGCTGCTTTCCTCCAGGGATGGGGTAAGTAGGCCTGGCGCCTGCACACCGAAAGGTTAGCAGAGGAAACAGCCACTTAACCAGAGATGGAGTGATTCAGACCGTTCCAAAGGAAAGCTACTCTGTGTGAGACCTTAATCTTACACTAGTCCTCATGGTTTTCTCTCTTCCATTGGCCTTTGCTAATTTTGCTTCCACTTAGTCCACATCTCCACCTTCCTCTTGCAATAACCCCTGAAGCTTCTTCCCGAAGCCAAGAAACAGATGTTCCTATCGGCCTCTCGGTGCTCCACAGACATCCAGCCACACATTCGCATCAAGAAGAATCTTCTGTGAATTGCAACCAGTTATCAAATTAACTGCAGACCCACGGTGTAGAGCGCCAGGCTTGGAGGGAAATTAAAAAATGAAAAGAGTTTGCAATAGAGTTTGACCCTGGAGAGAAATCTCTGGCCATGGCAGGGGTTTTCTAGGGCAAGATTTCACCCCTCCTCATCGTATCCTGTAAGGTTAGTGATGCGGTGAATGGAGGCCCAGCCTGTCTTTCATAAATGGTTGTTTCATGAGGTAGATGCTGAACAGGAGGAACAAAACACGGCAGACCCCCAGGTCTGGTCCAGAAGACCTAATCCACAGAGAGGCTTTTCCTGAGCAAATCTCATAATATTAAACAGACGCCACCTATCCCTTGGGCGGATTTTGTGCCAGCCCTTTCCAAAATGCCCCAGACTCACAGTAGCAAGGGAAGCCTGCCATTTTTCTGACTGCAATTCCTCTCCAGGCGACCTCCTTTCCCCTCTCCCACCCAGGATCCTGGAGCCTTTTTAGAACCTGGAAGGGGAACCCTTTGCACACACACACACAACAAAAGCCCTTTACCTGCCCGACTTGTTTATGCCTAATCAGTCCTGGGCTAGGTGGAGAGACAGAGATTCTCTTAGCTGAACGAGGAGGGCTCCGAGCCAGTCTCCAGCCCGCAAACCCGGCTTGGAAAAAGGCCTTCCTTGCAGCCAGCAAGATTTAATTCAGGCGCCGGCTGAACTTCAAGGACCGGACCCGGGCAGCAACGCAGGGCAGGGCCGGAGACCGCATTTCACATCCCCACCGAGCAGGTGCATCTAAAAGGGCGACGTGGTGCGCTTCGAGCCGGGAGGAGAAGGCGGGGAAGCCGCCGCCGCCGCTTACCTCCATCCGAGTAGGTCTCCGTCCCGTAGCCGTCCTGCAGTCCGTTGCTCCAGGTGCCTTCGTACTTGGCCCCGTTGCCGGTGCACTCGCGCACTCCGTAGCGTCCCTTAAACCCGTGAGTCCATTCGCCTCGGTACACCCACTTCCCTTTGCTCTCCACGCCGATGCCGTGGCGCTTCCCTTGCGCCCAGGTGCCCTGATAGGTGTTCCCGCTGGGCCAGGTGTAGATGCCCAGCACTTCGAAGCCGTGGCTCCAGGAGCCCGCGTACTCGCCTTGCCCCTTCGGGCCGGTGCAGATGCCGTGGCCGTGAGCCTTGCCGTCCTCCCAACCTCCACAGTAGGACCCTCCATCGTCAAAATTAAACCTTCCCCCACTGGACATGCATGTAACGCAGTTCGCAAATTCTCAAAAAGGTGGGGCGGGGGGGGGGGAGGCGAAAGCCGGAGCGACAAAAAAACAAAAAAAACCCGCCCCCTTAAACGCTGCACCAAACGCCGAGAGCCGCCGAGGGAGCCGGGCTTGGCCGCTGGCACATCCCCTCCAAAGGCGGGAGGGGGGCGAGCGGTTCCGGATCCGTCTCCTCCTGCCTCACCGCCGGGGGGAAGAGAGCCCTCCTGGGCCCGCGGAGCAGCAAGGGGGCCGGGCGGGGCGCCGCTGGGGGTCCTCCCGAGCGGCCCCGGGCAGCAGCCGGAGAGGGGAGGGGGCGCGGGCCAAGGCCAGCGGCCAACATAGGAGGAGGAGGAGGACTCCTGGACTTGCAGGAGGAGGGGGGGGCGAGAGAGGGAGAAAGCAATGGCACCGACCAGACAAAGGGTCTCACAGCCCCCCCGGCGCCTTCCACCTGCTGCTGCCGCTGCTGCTGCTGGGCTGGCACGATGGCTCCGCGGGTCCTGGGCAAAGCAGCATCTTGCCCGCGGCGTGTTCGCGAGAGAGCCGCCGGGTCAGCGGCAATGCAGTGGCTGCGACCGCCTCGATCTCACGCACTCTCTCACTCACAGACACAGACACACACACACACACACACACACACCCGCGCTCGCTCTCTCGGCCCCCCAAAGGGCCGTTTTCATCCTCTCCCCACGCCTCCCCCGCCCGCCCCGCCCCGCTGCGACTCGACGCTCACTGGCTTCGGCTCGGGCGGGCTGGCAGGCAGAGCTCCCCCATGCCGGCGCTCAGGGCTGCCCTTCGGGGAGGGGGCCCTGGCTCCAGCCGGGCGGCAGAAGGAAGAGAGGCGGGAGGCGGAAGACCGGCGGGGGAGGGGGCAAGGGGGGGCTCCTTTCCTGGAGCTCCGAGTGGGGAGGGGCGAGGAGCGCCTCGCCTCGCTCCAGCCCGCGCCCGCGACCCCCGACTCACTTGGGTCCCCTCGCCCTCTTCTTCTCCCCACTAGATGGGCGGTGGCTTATTAAGGGGAAGGGAGCCCAGCATCCCTGTCTCTCGCCCCCCCCCCCGTCTCGGCTCCAGCTTCTTGCATTTAAAGGTACAGCAACTGCAGAAGGTAGAGTCCTCCCCCCTTCTCCCCTCCCCCCCCCGACACAGATCTCGGCCGCTCTTCCCTTCCCTTCCTTGGAGGCCGAGGGCTCAGGCCAAAGGGGTACGGTGCCCAGGGAGATTTTTTTTAAAAAATAAATCGTTATTTTTAAGTTTAAAGAACTAGAAAGGATGGGATCTGTCAGCTTGCAGCAGGCTGGCATTCCTAAGAGGGAAGTACTGCATGTGGCAGGAGATGAAGGCTGGCATCTATAGCTCATCCTGCTTCCTAAGTGACTTTGATTTTAGAGAATGAGAAGGGAGCCTGCTTAGGACTGCAGTCTTCACGTAAGTGCTGAGGAGGGCTTTTTCTTTCTTATTCCTTGTTTGGTCTCCCACCAACTCTGGAAGATGTTTACTATTACAGCTCCACATTAAAAAAGAGAGAGAGAGAGCAGCAACATCGATTTAGTATCAATTAAAACTATAGCCCGGCTATTGCTCCAGCGATTTGCTCCAGCTTTCCACACTGGGGGGGGGGGGGAGAGTGTTAAGGTTATAAAAACAACCCACCCTGCAAAATCTGAAGATTGGTCTGCAGCTGAGAAGTCAAAATTGGTTCTCTTCAAGCATGTTGGCACTACAACTCTCATCTGGCAATTTTGGGAGAGGCAGTCCCAACCCAACCCATCCACTCGGTGAGGAAATAGATTTTAAGAGATTTGTGCCCACCCATTAGTCTTCTTAGCAATGACAATGCTGTCATTCAAACAAAGTAAAAAAGGACTTGGGTGGGCATTTCTAGATGACCCCCATGAAAGTGGCCATTTTAAACACTGATATTATAGCAAAAAGGGGATGGTTTGTCTCCTGCTTCTGCCTCACCAGCAGTTGGTTAGGGTAAAATTAAGCCTTTTTTTCATTCTTAAAATAATGTTCTGGAGCATAGGGGTTTAAATCTCCTCTGTAAATAAAAATATTTGCTGAATCAAGGCTGCTAAGCAAAATGCTTGGCGGAAGAGTAATTTTGAAGGGATCAAGACACGGGACAGCTTTTATGAAATGTTTCTGACTGTGGAACAACTTTCTAGGGTTTGAACTTCTTTCTCGAGTAAACCCTTCTATACTCTGCCTGCTATTTATGAAAGGTTTGGTTTCTAGCAAACACAAGAATTGTATGCTTCTTCTGATACAGGCCATGTTGAGCTGGGAAGGCACCTTCAGTGCTTTATCACCTTTCCCAGCCAGAGGGGGGAAAAAGTGTCTCCACCTATGTGAGTATACACAAGGAACTGCTCACCCAAGATGATACCCAACTGAAGGGAAGAGCAATCTTTAAATGATGGAGCTCATCCAGAAAACTGGGTCTACCTTAGGGGTGAAGGCTAACTTTGTTCTCTTCAGGAACAATGCGGGCTAAGGCCAGCACTGCTCTGGAGGATCCCAACTTCAGAACTGCTCACCAGCACTTCCAGATATTGCTGGGGAAGATGTCCACTTGGTCCTTGGAAGGCCTGAAAGCTTCCCCTCTCTCTCCTGTAATTTTCATAGGGCAGGAACTGAAGCCTAGGCCATCTGAAGAAAACTAAGTTTAGGGAAGTCTTTCCTGTCTTCTGATATAACTGCTAGGATAACATCTACTGTAGGAGGAGAGTAGGCAGAGCTGGGTGTGGAGTCAAAACAGTGATCAGCCTGGAGTACTTACATTCCCACAAATGGTCTGTCCAACCCCTCTTGAATTTCACTGACTTTTATCTAGCACCAATTTAGCGCTGTTAGCTGACCAGGTTCTTGCGTAGCAGCATGACAACAAACTAGCTGAACGGAGTCTAATGTGTTATTTTGATTCTTCATGTCTGACATTTACAGTTAATATAGCTTTCAGTTGCTAGAGGTTTAAAGGTAAACCATTATGAAGCATATTACTGTTTTCCAAGAATGCATTGTTATGAGCTGAACCTGAACTTTGCTCTGTCTCCAGGCAGTCAGACAACCTTCCCTCAAAAAAGTCAAAATTCATATTTCCAGACTAAATTTCACACGTATGTCTGAGGCTACTCCCAGGGAAGGCAGAAGGAGTTAGCGGCCTCATTGCATTCTTGGAGAAGAAACATGAGTTTCTGATTCTTCCAATAGTTTAGCTTTTAACAGACAATACCATCCAAATCTGCTTCTCTTTTTACACCAACCTGCCCAATTAATCTAACCTGTTGCTCACACAGCCAATGGAGTGATATTGCTGTTAAAAGATAAACAGTGTTTCTGAAAACCTTTCTGGTTTCCATCTGTGGGAACTGCAGATAGTCTTAAGAGCACCTCTGTTTGTTGGTGATGGGCGCACACTTTCTCAGGCTAAGAAAGTCAGCAGTGGATGAATTGAAAAGTTAAATTCTGACACATTTTTGACTCTGGAGTCATTTTGCCAAAACCTTTAGTAAGAGCCCCAAACTGCTTTCTACTTATCCTTGACAACTGCATGCTCTTTACATGCTTTGTAGCGCATAAATAATATGGAGCCCTCTCACAAGGGCCTGTCATGCAAAGGGTGCAGGTGAGATCAAAGCTTTTAATCTTCTTGCTGTCTGCATAAGTGCAGCAAATTAGCAAAGGGGCTTTGCTGGCCACTAGCTGTATCTCAGTGCGATCTTGGTAGAGTTTATCCTCCCAATCACTGTAAATCTGATCTTCCTCAGCCAGATAAAATTCCAGCCTAGTTTCCAAAGTGAAATCAAGAAACTCAGCAGCAGAGAGCTGATCCTGATCAGAGAAAACACAAAGGCTAGTAAGCTTTATCAAGTCCTGGAGATCTTACGGCTTCCAGGAGAAAAAAGAGTGCAAGTCACCCATGAAGCTACTGCTGGCTCTCAAACCAAGTCCAGAAAAAACAAACCAGAGCTGCCAATCCTCCATCTCCTAAAAAGGAATAAACTCCTAAGGTGGGTTTTCCACAAAAGGAAGCTGGATAGGAAAACAAACCTCAATATTCCTTGGTAAAATCATTTGTTCCATGGCAAACTCTGCTGCTTACATAAATCGGCCTCCTGTTACTGCAGATTAAATGAATTATCTCATACTGTATAGAAAACTTTCCAAATGCCATCAGAAGTAACACCATTACTTCTCTCATGGATGCTTCATCATTTGAGATGTTTGACTGCAGGCCTAGCTAGGAGCTAGGATCCATGAAAACAATACAGGTGTCCAGACAGACTCTTCCCTTATTCTTCATGCTTTTAAGAGCCACTCTTACAATAGAGGTGTTTCAAAAGGGATGGTCTTGCTACAAGCATGGTGTGAGTCATTCTCACATTGCTGGTAGGTCACAGAGAATGTGAGAAGGGAGCAGAGGCAACAGAGGTTGGGTTTCACCCAGATTTATCTTAATAGCAAAAATGGGGAAAAGTAAAGATTTTCCTCTTCTTTTATGTCCATAGACGTAGGCTTAAACTTCTTAGAACATGGGAGTCCAACCATGGCAACTTTAAGATGTGTGGCCTTCAACTCCCAGAATTCCCCATGGCCTACTGGGGAATTCTGAGAATTGTAGTCTTGTTGTTGTTGTTAGCTGCGAAGTCGTGTCCGACCCATCACGACGCCATGGACAACGTTCCTCCAGGTCAGACATGTCAAACACAAGGCCCGGGGGCCGGATCCGGCCTGTGAAGTGGTTTCATGTGGCCCGCAAAGCCATCTTGGAAACCATGAAGGAACGGCCCCCACTGTTTTGGCCCTGGCCCAGAGACCCTCCTTCTGCCAGAGACCCTCAGATCTGTCCCACTCCTGCCCAGGCCCCCATAGGCACCCTTGATGCGAACAATGTAGAGCTGGCCATGCCCACCCAGTAGGCCATACACAGTCTAGCCATGCCCACCCAGTAGGCCACGCCCACCCTGGCCATACCCACCTGGCTCCTTGAGGGCAACCGCAATGCTGATGCGGCCCTCAATGAAATTGAATTTGACACCCCTGCTCCAGGACTTCCTGTCCTCTACCATCTTCTGGAGTCCATTTAAGCTCACGCCTCCTGCTTCAGTGACTCCATCCAGCCACCCCGTTCTCCGTCGTCCCCTTCTTCTCTTGCCCTCAACCTTTCCCAGCATCCGGCTCTTCTCCAGTGAGTCCTTCCTTCTCATTAGGTGGCCAAAGGATTTGAGAACTCTGAAAGCCTGAAATAGACTATGAAATGTTTGACATAATGGTCCTGTGGGAAGCTGAACCTGAACTCAGATATTTTTGAGCTGAAGAGTAAAACTTGAGGTTCTTCACAAAATAGATTGTGGCCGGGCCCCTGGTTAAGGCCTTCCGTGGGTGCACAGTAAACAGAAGAAGGCTGCCATCCAACAGAGGAGGCTTGAGCTTAATTCTCTTCTGAGATGCAGGTAATTATTCCAGGCTGAGTCCTGTTTTGTAAGAACCACCTTTTGGGGAAGGAGCCAGGCTCCTCCACCTGGAAGAAATGAGCTATTGCAAGCCCTTTATGATCAGCGTTTCTGTGTTTTACCTATCTGCAGAGTAGCCGCTCCCAGATGGGTGGGTGAGTTTATATATTGGGCCCAAGAAAGAAATAGAACGGCTATCAGGAGTTCATCCAGGTACCACACCATCCTCCTGATGGTTTGCAAAACCAAGAGACCTCAGTACACCTGACTGCATTCCTTCACATTGCAATTAATCAAACGGAGCCGGCATCTTTTGAGCAAATAAATATCAGTATGCAAGTCGGCACCAACTTGCACATGTATAGAATTAATATTGTGGATGGAAAGGCTTTTTCTTTTTTTAACTATGAGAACACTGGACAGAAAATGCTCCTGAAAGTCCTAATATAGAGTTAGCATCATGAAATAAACATCAATGGTCTGTAGTCCCAGAAATCTCACATCCCAGCTCTGCTTTCTTTTTTTTTAAAGATTATTTTATGGCCACCTTTAGGCAGTGAACATATCTAATACCCCTTTCTTGTCCTATTTTCCCCACAACTACAACCCTGTGAGGTGGATGGCTGAGAGAGTGAGTGACTGGCCCAAAGTCACACAGCTGGCTTTCATGCCTAAGGCGGAACTAGAAGTCCCTATCTCCTGGTGATTGGCCCAGGCACCCAGCTGACTTTCATGCCTGAGAAGGAACTCGAACTCACAATCTCCTGGTTTCTACCCTGGTGCCTTCATCATGAAACCAAACACTCAGCTTTGCCTGTTCTCACCCCTGCTCTAGGCCACAAAGTCAACGGTTTGGGTTTGATTTATTCAGAGGAAAAGCTGAACCTGGTTGGAAAAGGGGCCGAAGCTGGCCAGGGGACCCTTAGAAACGTTCCCTCCTCTCGACATTCCAGCGACACCAGAGAAAGACGACCCACATGATGTGCAGAGCGCAGGGAAGCAAGCCAGCGCACTCTCTTTAGAATGGCTGCAACAGCTGCTTTGTTGGCTCCTGAGCAGCAGCCAAGAATGTGCTGCTCCTGAGAATACAAGCAAATCCTTCGAAGGCATGTATTGTTTCTGCTAGTTACAGTTAGCAGAGCTCCATGGGGGAGAGAAAGTCAACCTCTTGAGCTCAGGACTCTCCTGGGTGGGTGGTGGTGGAAGCTGACCTGCTGCTTTTGAAGCACAAACACTGGTTTTCAATCTCCCTAAACAAATTGTTGGTACAGTTTTAGCATCCCCGTTTCCCTGGCAGCAGCCCATTGGGTTAATCCCAGAGTTATAAATACCTTCTTGGTCTATTGGTGCTATTAGCAGTGTGCCCCCCCACTTTGAAAAAGGCATGTGGGGGACCAAAGAAGGGAATGTGGCATTGCTAGATATAAGGGTGGCCATAACCAGATTGAATGTTCCTTGTTCCACTTGGTGGCTTGCTGAGACATGACATGGTATTTGACAAGATGGTGGCCTCATGAGTAGTTTTATTCATTTATACTAAATGACGTCATCGCCCATGCACAAAATCTGGCTGACATCTGAAGCCATCCGGCCATTGACAAGTGATGGGGGCTAAATCCCAGCTTGGAGCTGTCACTTCTGTCAGTGGATGTGTACTTTTTGAAAAGCTGGTGTGCTAAAACCACACAAGCTGCAAAGTCTGAGTATCTGTTCAAAACCATCACAATCCTTAACAAACCCCAAAACTAGAATGTGAGTTGCTTGGTTTGACCGTATTGTGGTGTGTGGAGGGCACAGATGTGGTTTGTAGGCTGCACCATATCATGTTGTGTGAACCTAGTCAAATGTAGTTTATTGAATTTCTACGACAGGGGTGTCCAACCTTGGCAACTTTTAAGACTTGTGAACTTCAACTTCTTTTTGAAATGGAAAACATACCCAGACTCTGGGGTTGCAACTAAAAAGATGCATCACAATAAAAAGAAAGACCACTCAAATTCACCCACAGTTTTAGCCCCATCTGCACAAGGAGTGCCCCCCACTCATTTTGCAATACTTTACCTCTCACACAGGTGATTTGGGAAATTATTATATTTTTCTAAAAAAACTCCATAGCACTAAAACAATTCATGGTTGAACAAAACCATTTCATTGCATCATGGAAAAACAAAATACGAGCACCAAAGCTGCTTTAAGAGTCCTAGGTACAGCTCAGATTTGTTCCACTACCCAAAAGGAAACAGATTTTTCAAACAATGTCATGCTGTGTTGTGCAATTATAGTCTTTCTCCCTGGGTTTTAGCCTCGACTAAACCCACTTAGCTTTGCAGCCTCAGTTTATCATTGGGAGATGCACTCAGTTATTTTCAGAAGGCAATGACTGAATTGTCCCACCAGGTTTTTATAACTGAAATGTTCATATACTTAATTCACACCTAAGTATTCAGCAATGTCTCATTATTTTTATCTAGTAATCACAGGTTGCCAATATGAAATAGGAGAGTCTAGATGAAAATTTGTACAAACAACTCAGATGTATGATGGTTTCATTCATTGTATTTTTTATGGTTACATTTCAATCTCAGCCATGTTCATATATATGGATGTTAGCTATTTTGCTGCATCTGTCAACATGACTGTATTATTTTTGTTCTGTTTAAGCCTTGTTTGCTTCTCTAGCTTTTTCTTCCAAGTACAGGCGTATTTTTTTCTTTTTTCTACCAACCTATTCATGGACAAGGAAAGGAAGATTTGTATTGTAGCATAATGCTATCACGGAAATAGCCACTAGAGGACACCCACCATACGTCGATATACAGTACCACAACCTTGTTTATTTTATTAATGGCATCTAAGATAATAAAATGCAAGTGCCTGCCCAAGATTAAACTAAGTCTCTCTTATTCGGCATCCTGTTTTCCACAGTGGCCAAAGAGGAAGATGGCAAGCAGACGTCCCCAGCCAACATCGGGTGTGATTTGGAACTGCAACTCGCAGATTATCGATTAGCTCTAATCAATTTTTATTACTGTTTTTCCTATAACATGCAAAGCATGTGTAAGCAACGCCATTCTTTCTTTTAATCCACCTACTGAACTATGCTTGGTTTGTTTTAGAGAAGAAGAAACCCTCAACAGCTGTTTATTCACCAGGCTGGGATTTAGTGTAATGTGTGAACTCAGTACCAATCTGTGTTAAACTGATTTAAAGCATATTTGTCCCTATGCAGTCACCAGGCAGATGGGATTATCTAAAAAGCATTCTCATGAATGCGGCATTTCATTTCACTATTAAAAAGAAACAATCCATTGTCTTTCACTTGATAGGAGAAAATGATCCCAAAATATAGCAATATCGAGCCACATCCAGAAGCAGGCAGGAAATTATTTAGCTAAAATACAGGTGGTCTTCAACTTACAACAGTTCACTTAGTGACTGTTCAAACTTACGACACTGAAAACAGTGACTTATGACTGATTTTCACACTTATGACCGGTGCAGCATCCCCAGGGTCACATGATCAAAATTCAGACGCTTGGCCACTGACTCATGTTTATGACAGTTGCTGTGTCCTGGGGTCACGCAGTCCCCTTCTGTGACCTTCTGACAAGCAAAGTCATTGGGGGAAATAGATTCACTTAACAACCAGGGTGTGGTGACTCACTTAACAACTGTGGCAAGAAAGTTCTGTTCGCTTAGCAACAGAAATGATGGGTTTAATTATGGTTGTAAGTCAAGGACTACCTGTAAATGTTAGATGGCCTTGACTCTTATTCTGTGTTTCTCAACCTTGGCGAATTTAAAGATGTGTGGACTTCAACTCCCAGAATTTCTCAGCCAAGGAATTGAAGTCCACCCATCTTAAACTCGCCAGGGATGACAAACATTGCTCTCACCTATTTGGATAACTATAGAGAAGAGGAAAGAATTAATTAGAAAGGAAAGCAACTAATCAGAAACTGTGGAATACCTGGAACATGAAGTCTGGGTTCACACTGGATGGCAGAATCCTCCATTTATGATGGCCACTCAATCCGAAGGTTGGTTTCCACAAACGGCTGGATTGTGGGCCCTCCAGAAGTTGGTCCCCAGGTGGATTTCTCCAGGGAAGAAATGCAGAAGCCTTCAATTCGTAGCAGCCCCTCCTCAAAGCAAGGGGGGGGAATCCAGGGCTTGGTGGCTTCCCCCCCCCCATCGACAGTGCCTCTTATTTATAGGGTGCCAAGTTTAAACAACGATGCGGACTTTCTCCTAGGTGGTCAAGCACTCAGCTGTCTCGGTCAATGTGGTCCTTTTGGGAGGAGTTGGCAGGGGTCCCTTCCGCTTTCTTGGGGCCTGGGAGGCATTTATGGCTTCCATTGATTTGTATTTATCAATTGCGTCCATCTTCCCTCCTTCACATGGTCGAAGTGGGAAAGACTAATGCATTCCCTGGGCTACGACAACCCTGCCAGGTGGGTCAGTCTGGATCACTGGCTGAAGGAGAGGGGTCTTCAAGGCCATGCAGGAGCCTCCCACCCTCAGGCTGTTTACTGATTTATTTATATATTTGTATTGGTAGATCAGTTTCTGTTATTCCTCCGTCTTCTCTCCACATGGCTGATCCAGTGTAACTTCCCTGTATACAATGTAACGTTCCGTTTCTGCCTTCACAGCAACCCTGCGAGGTAGGCCTGTCTGGCCCCAGAGGGTCGCTGTGTCATTGGGGAGGGCGGGGGGGGGTGCAGCCTTCTTGGCCATGAGAGAATCTCCCGTCCTCAGGCCGTTTCCTGGGTCCCTCCGTGCTAATGACCCGGTTGCTAGGCAACCCGAGCTTTTATTCCCCCCCCCTTCCCATCTCTCTTCACTCTCTGGAGCCGTTCCTCTCCCTGTTGCTAGGTTACCCAAGCCCCGCCCCATCAGTCAGCGATGGACCGGCGAGCCCCCGCCCCCTCCTGTCAGACAGTGCAAGTTAGCACGCGTCCGAAACACGCGCAGACACAGCGCTCTCCCGGCCACACCTCTTCGGCCTCGCCAGAGCCAATCGCAACCCGCCGAAGGGCGGGGCCCGGGGCGAGCCGTGAGTGACAGCGGCGGCCGCCGGGCGGAGTCCCGTTAGGTGGGTGGTGAGAGGAAGGCCGGCGTGAAGGGGCGGGCCTCGGAGGCGAACGCGGCCCAATCGTGACGCGCCCGAGAGGGGGAGAGGGGGAGAGGGGCGTGGGCGAGGCGAGGAAGATCCGGCCTCCCGCTCCTCTCTGGCCGGCCGCGCCTCCTCACCCTCTGCGCCGGATCGGATCCCTCCGCCCGCGGAATCCCTCCCACGTATAACGGCAGCGGGGGAAAAGCACCGCCCGGCAGCGTCGCCTCCTGTCGCGGGATTATTTGTCGCGCGCCGGCCGGGCGGGAGGGCGGGCAGCGGAGGCGGCGCATCCCGGAGAGCCAAGGCGAGCAGGCGGGCGCGGCGAGGGTGTGGCGCTGCTGCCGCCTCGCCTTCTTTCCCTCGGCGGGAAGGGATGGAGGCAGCCCCCGGGCCGAGGCGGCGGCGGGAAGGAGGAGTCGCCGCCCCCTGAGGAGAGCCGCGAAGCGCGCCGGGGAGGCCCGAGGAGGCTTCAGACGGGCCCCCCGCCCGCTCCCCTCCCTCAGGGGCTGCTGAGGCCCCGCCCCTCGGGCCCTGCCCGGGCGACCCCGCGGCTCCCCCCCCCTCCCGGCCGGGCTGGGCGCTCGCGGGCGGGGCGGCTGGCGGGCCTGCTGGCCGGCGCGGGGCAGCATGGTGGAGAAGCGCTGCCCGCGGCTGCAGCGCGAGAGCGTCTACCGCTGGTTCTCGGAGCTGCCGTCCCCGCAGCGGGTGGAGTTCCTGTGCGGCCTGCTGGACCTCTGCATCCCGCTGGAGCTGCGCTTCCTGGGCGCCTGCCTGGAGGACCTGGCGCGCAAGGACTACCACTCGCTGCGCGACTCGGAGATCAAGGCCAACAACGCGGCCGACCTGGGCGGCCTGACCAACCTGACGGACGAGGTGGTGCGCAGCAAGCTGCTGGTGTCGCTGGCGCTGCTGGGCTCGTCGCACCGCGAGGCGGCCGGCGTGCTCTTCCGCACCCTCACGCACCTCGACTCGGTCATCCACAACTACGGGCTGCAGCTCAACGAGGGCCGCACCGGCGATGAGTTCCTGCTCCTCTTCACCATGGCCTCCAACCACCCGGCCTTCAGCTTCCACCAGAAGCAGGTGCTGAGGCAGGAGCTCACCAAGATCCAGAGCCTCCTGGCCGGCACCCCCAAGGGACCCCCTGCCGGCGCCCCCGCCGGGGTGGCCGGCTCGGGGGCCGCCTGCCCTGGGTGCCACAAGGTGGGTGCCCGGCTTGGGAAGGGACGAGGGGGCCGGAGGGGATGCAGGCCGCGGTGGTTAAGGGGGCTGGGAGGGCAGCTGTTCGGGGTTCTCTCTGTCCCCTCTTTTAGGTCTCTAACAGTCTTCACCACCGCTGCCTCTTCCCACTTCCTTTCCCTTGGGAAAGGGGTGTCTTTCAGTCGAGAGTTGCATCTCCAATCTTTGGCAAAAGATACAGATGTCCCTAAGCTATGTAGCTGTCCAGCCTGTCGGGCCTAGGGATTGTAATACAAATGTTGGCCCCCGGAGCTAAATTGGGGTTTTTTCTCTCCAGTTAATACAGCTAGGGGAAGAGGCATTTGTTTATTTTATAAAAAGCAGCCTGGTTTTGTGAAACAGTTTTAGTAACCAGGAATTGAGACTGGACAGATGTTTTGGCCATCATCAGTGACAATTGTTTAAAACTATTTCCCAACTTGTGGTAATCCATTGGAAGTATGCAACGTGGACCTGCTAAAGTTAATTTCCTTCAGTGGTGTGTGTATTTTAAATGATGTCCTCAATGTGAAACTTTTAGTGTCTTTTTTATTTTAAATGTTTTTGGCTCTTATTAGAGTTTGCTGCTTCGTAATCACTGGGATCAGTAAGCAGTGATGAATGCTTTTAAATTTGCCGATGCAGAGATATAATTCAAGAAGGAAGGAACTTGTACAGTTGTTTAATTCCTCAGAAGTGGCTTGAGGCAAGCATGTTGCTCTTCTCATTGTGGTCTCCTGAAATTCAATATAAGACCTGTAAATGCTCTTTAAGATTATACCGCATTTGGACTATACGAATTTGAACCCACTCTTCACAATCTTGCTTCCATACAGGTGTGGATTCCCCCTCCCCCCCAGGCAGTTCAAATTGAGGATATAAGAAAAACAGAGTTGGAAGGAACCTTTGAGGTCATCTAGTCCAACCCCCTGCTCAGGCAGGAAACCTATATCATTTCAAACAACTTCTTAAAAACCTCCAGTGTTGGAATAAAGAACAGTGCACCTGGATCATGATTAAATTGGGGAACGCTGATCTAGTAAGAGTGGGTTAATTCTGTTGCTACTGTTAATACAGTCTACGTTATGTATTTCATCAAACAGAACCCAGTGTGAGGACATTTTTGTTACAATCCTGTGTTCCAAAGAATAAACTCAGTTGGTTTAATTCTCAAAACTTAATACCATGGGCAATTTTTCATTTCTCAAACAAAAACACAGGATTAAGTATTAATTTATATAAGCAATTGAATCAGCTAACAATACTTCAAATACCGTTAGATATAAATTCTTGATTGAATACTTGTTTAATGTCATTTGTAAGCATCTGCATCTAGCTTCATGTGTTTCTATAACAATCTAACTGGGGATTAACAAAGTAAGTCTAATTTATACTTCACGCTTTGCCAAATTCAAGCTTTTGAATCAGAGCTGGGACTTGCAGGAGCAGCCAGAAAATACACTGAGATAAAAAGTGCTGTGTATCCCTGTAGGTATTGTGTAAAACAAAATCTAATGTTTTCACACACCAATTAACTCCTGTTTGGATAAAAGCATTCAATGGGATTTTGTGCTACATTTTTTTTTAATATCAGTATTCATTTCTGGTTTTAAAGATCGTTATAAGAGTCATTCTGAATTATAATAATCTAAAAAGATGGCATTAATTTTCCAAGTTGTGTTAACTTAAAGACACACAGAGATGAACTACTTGTTAGTGTTTGCTATGGAACAAATTTAACGTTTGCTCTTATACTCATTGTTGAGCTGAATTTAACAGTTTATGAAAGTATTTCTGATACAAAGTTTCCTGATAACTTTGACAATTAAAAGTTTGCAATGTTAATAGAAAAAGAAAAATGCATGTTAGGACTTGAGGAAAAATAGGCTAATTCAAAGAAAAGGTTCCATGTGGAACATGCTTAATTTGGTAATGTATCGCGTTATTAACAAATCCCAAACTTGAAACTCTCAAAAGAAAAAAGGGTGAATCAGATCAAGTTTGGGATTTTAGGCAAAAGCAGGCTGAGTTGATACATTTGATAAGTGTTCTTCTCCCTCACTAATTCATGGTAGGTTTTTCTCTTTTGTCTCTAGCTTCCTAGAGTGTTATATCATGGCTACCAGTTACAATGTTACAGTCCACACATCTTTAAAGTTGCCAAGTTGGAGAAACATTGTCATAACTAATTTCATTAGTTTGTAAAAACAGGGTCTAAATCTAAGTAGGTTTATTTACAATTCCACAGAGAGGCATTAGTGTTATATGGAATTGAAATAAAATGTTTGCGGGGTGCATTATTATGCATAATCCTTGATATGATACATTTTTTGTGCCCAGCACAACTATTCTTACTGCAAATAACCTTGTAGCATGTTACATTGGCAGCAAATCTCATACTCGCCTTCTTTTATTTAATGTTAAAAAACCTTTTGAATTCCTGCTATCTATCTATTATAAATTCCAGTTTCTGCATGGTTAATGGGCACGTGCATCATTTAGAATAAAAATTGTTTTCACTTTCACTTACTTAGCCAAGTATATTTTGTAGAAAGATAAAAACCTGTATGGTATTAAAAAACAATATGTTTAGAGTGGCAATAGGGTCAGGTATATATTGGAAATAAACGGTTTGCTCTGGGCATTATAGTGTAGCAATGGTGAATGGCCAGATGCAGCTGTGTGCATGTGTCCCTCGGCTCAGGAATGGGAGAAAACAATGTGCTGCATACTGTGTGGAAGGTGTTTGATCTTGGCCAGGAGGAGCTGGCAAAACGGCTTAGATGGTGAACCATAACAATTTTCAAGCAGATTAGGTCACCTAGGATCCGACTATCATGGTCTGGCTGACCCCTTTTGCCTGTGGTCTGTTTTTTAAAAAACAACCCACCTTGTAAAAGCATTTGGAATATATTGAGTTACAGAAATTGTGTCCTGCTATAAAGAACACTTGTTGCATTTCCTGCTGAGAAAATTCACACGGTGAATCTGAGGCTATTGACTCAGCAGAAGCCATTCTTAGATAACTGCGGTTAAGTAGAATAATAGTTGGTATCTTAAGTGCGGCACTTGAAAGTACTTGGTGCTTTTTTGGTCCATGTGTTTGCTAAAAGTCAGTCGCTGTAATTATTTAACTAGTAAAGACTGAGATTAGGACAAGATTTATTAAGTCTTTTCAAACAAAATGAAATGTGGCCTTACCTCAGAAGCGTGTCTGAGACACACAGCAAATTGTTTTGCTTTGAGAATTACTTTTAATAGAAAGCAAATTAATGTAGGTATAACAGAAATATGAGCATTAACATTCTGTAATTAGATTCGGGGGCCTGAAGATGCCTTCTAAATGATAGTAAGTTGAAAATAACGTTGCTTTAGAAATAACGACTTTTAAGAATATTTTTAGTTCGCGTAAGCCAAATTGACGGGTTGGTTTCTTGTACTTTTTCTCTTACCTAGGTCACTCCAAGATCTGACACCCCCATAAATCATGTGGTGGGTAACAGCTTAGAGAATGCACTCCACACATCAGCACATTCCATTGAGGAGTCATTGCCTAAAAGGCCTTCAGGGAAGCACTCCAAAGGTACATCCCAACGTTTTGCCCAATATTCCTATTTGCATGTGTGGGAACATAGTCTGACTGCTTAAACATTGCTTATAAATTGATAAAGGAAACCCCTGTTTTTAATATTGCAAAACAATGATAGGTTACTCTTAAGACTAAGGAACAGTTTGTTCTGTATCAGTTATGGTAGCCTTTGAACAGGAAGATTCTGTTTAATGGATGGGAGTAATTTATTACCCTCGAGTTTCACTCATTTCCCCATTTGCCTTCAGAAAATAATTCTCATGACCATGGAAGAATCTGTGTTCTTTGAGTAGCCTTGCTGCCAAGCTGAACTACCTGCTATAGTTATACCACTCCACAAGAAAGTACTTGAACGGCAACAGATTAGTCGCTGTAATTCATGCAATGCGTAGCCCCATTATGTTGAAGATCTTGCTTCTAGGATGGTACATAGAATCTAACTCAGTATTTGATAAAGTATGGACATTCCAACTCTTACATTATTTAGTTTCCCTGAAAACAATGCCCCTTAAATGAAAAGATCACCATTATTTATCCTTGGCTCTTGTACAAACAAGCAGGATAGAAAGTCATATTTCATTCTCTGTGCAGCATGCCTCTTTAGAACTTTACCAGATGTCTTGACCACAGCATAGTTTCCAAAAGCATAGTGTGGGATAAAATACATTAAACCAGATGTTGAAATGAACTCTGCACTCCATAAGCTCTTACAATAGTTTAATGAAATGGCAAATCTGTATGGAAGCATCATTATGACTATCTCATTGTGTAAAGCTCAAATGACATTTCCAATGTGTAGCTGTGTTCTCATCAGGGTGATAAAGAAACCTGAGATTTTATTTAAGGCAACCTATATTATTTTCTGTCTGATAAAATATTTCACCAGTGTTAACGCTGTGTAGAGAAGCCTCATCTATTTTCCCCATTAGCATTTATTCTAAAATATTGAAAACAAAAGTTACTGGATTTTGTAAGAATAACATACAAGCAGTAATTTCCAAAACAGGAGAAATTAGAACTTACTTATGGTGGGAAAAGGACATTTGTTTCTGCTTTGGAAGGACTGAGATTACTTTAAGGTTATGTCCATTTTCCAATGAAGACGCAGGTAGTCTCCGACTTACAACCACAATTGAGCCCCAAATTTTTGTTGCTAAGCAAAACCCTTGTTAAGTGAATTTTACCTCATGTTACAACATTTCTTGTCACCGTTGTTAAGTGAATCACTGCAGTTAAGTTAGTAATATGGTTGTTAAGTGAATCTGGCTTCCCCATTGACTTGGCTTGTCAGGAGGTTGCAAAATACGGTCACACGACCCTGGGATACTGCAACCGTCATAAATATGAGTCAGTTGCCAAGTATCTGAATTTCGATCTCGTGATTGTGGGGATGCTACCCAACGGTCATGTGAAAAATAGTCATAAATCACTTTTTGCACTGTTGTAACTTCAAACAGCCACTAAATGAACTTCTATAGGCCGAGGACTACCTGAGCACGCATTTAAACTTAAAGGAGATCCAAAGTGGTTTTATTTAGTGTGCCTCTATAAGAAAGTGCAGTACAGCGTGAGAAGCGGTTCTTGGGTTTATAGATTCCCAAGACTGCATTCGGATGTCGTGCCAAGCTGTGGTTGATTTGATTGCAACTCAGTGAACAAAGGATAATCATAGTCCTGCAGTGTTAAAGGGAAAGGTGTCCGACTGTAGGGCATGGTGCTCATCTCCATTTGCTGGCTGAGGGAGCCGTGTTGCTCGAAGACATTTTCTATGGTCATGTGGCCAGCAGCATGAATATACTCTGAAACAGCATTTTGTTTTTTTCTAAAGAAAAAAGAAAAGGAAGACGAATAACAGAGAAGACGGAGCTGTTTTTCTCCACTACTGCTTGTGCTACACCTCTTAGAAAAGACCATTGATTTATTACATTACCTCATTGCATTGAGCATATCCATTTCATTAGCGTATCATGCTTATGCTATTTTTAACAATAAGTAGAAGGGACGGTGCTGATGAAATTACATTATTTTGATACCCAGCTGAAAGGAAAGTGGTATGGTCACAAAGACTGCTTGTAAGAATCCCACTATGACTCTGTTGAACTATTTACGATTTTCAGGTTGTGATTGGATAAAGCTACCAATTGAATAATTTCTTCTTGCAAGCCATTTATTAGGAGTAGTTGTGTGATATTTTGATGCGGGTGAGTTCCACAAAATACATATCATCTGTGGAAGGATACCACCAGGCCAAGCCACTCTGTTCATTTTGCTTATGACCATGACTGCCTTTTCAAGTTATTGGAGGAGGTGCTACCAGTCGCATCCAGCGGCTTTCTCAAAGTAAAGCATCAGTGCGTGATGGGGGATGTGAATTATCCTGAGACATGGAAGCAGTCATGGAAGGAGATGGTGGCTCATTATTTCAGACCATTGTTTGCCCACAAACAGAAATACGGACTTTGTTGCAATTACCCCAAAGAAATATTGGTTGTTTAGTTCTGCTTTTACTTATCAAAGCTCTTTTGAGTATAAATTCTGCATATGACTGCATATGACTGGTAGTTGGGAAGTGAGGGGGTTTGTTGCTATTAAGATTCAAATTAATGTGTACAGTGTAGAATTGTCTAAAAGAGGAATATTCAGGGAGAAAAAAATAGTTTTCAGCAGTAGGTTAAATACTTAGCAGAAGTGATTTAGGAGTTGAAATCCTTCATAAAGAAATCCGTGTTCATTTGAAATGCATTAAATCCCTATCTTTTCACAGTTTTGATATTGTGGCACCTACAGATTTTGTTTCTGAATTTTGAAAAGATTACCACTTGAGGCATCGTCCTTTTTTGTGCATAATATTGTGTCGGCCTGTCATCTGATCTCCCGCATCTTCTTTAAGGCTTACCTGTCAATCTTCATTGACTGTCACAGACCAAAGTAACAACACAGTAATGCCAAAATAAAGAGTTAGTGTGCGTTACAATTGTGAGCTATTCAGAGACAGACGTTTGATGCTTGGGTGAAATAAGAGAAAATGACAGGTAACAAAGATGTTAAGTAGCCAGTCCTTAACCTACCCTAGACCACAAGGAAGTTGCTCTTGACTGCTGGCGTTATTATTCTGCAAGCTCTTGTGACATTGTCAGGAATAACAGGGCTCGAAGCCAAGCTTGGGCAATGGAGTTGGCTTGCCAGTATAGAAGAGGGGTGAGGTAGGGTCCTGCAGCTCCTGGATGGAGACACCTTAGTCAGCTCAGGGCACACTCAGCTTCCTCCTCCTCTGCTTCAGCTGACTGAGGAGTTTAGTTGCTTCTGAAAGTTGTGCAGGTGCAAGCTGCCCACTCCCACGCTCCTTTGAAGGGGGTAAAAATATTCATCTCTGCAGAATTCACAGTAAACTCTCATTGGAGCTTACTGGGATCCGGTATTTGGAAACGTGGTGATTCAGTACTTTGATTTGGTGCAAGTAATCTGCAGAAGGTTGCCCAGTTACTTGCTCTTCCAGCTATTACAATTGTTGCCAAGCTTTTTGGGGTTTTGTGTGTGTGTTAATGCTTCTGTTTCTTTCTGTTATTGTGTGTGGGATGTGTGTATGTTTCTGTAATTATACTACAATATTGAGGTCATCTAGGGCAGGAGTGTCAACCTTGGCAACTTTAAGAGTTGTGGACTTCAACTTCCAGAATTGGCTGAGGAATTCTGGAAGTTGAAGTTCACAGGTTGTAAAGTTGCCAGGGATGGACCCCTCTGCTCTAGGGCCTTTCTAATCCATATGTATTCATTGTGAAACCCATACAGTAAATGACTGCCTAACCCTTTGATGTTTGCCCTAAGTGTGACCCCATAGAATGGAATTCTATTGTGGTGTAGATACCGTAGCTAGCTCAAACTAAGTTGATAGGTTATGTCAAGCATTATTACAGAAATTCAAGCATATTGAGACTAGGCCATCCTAAGAATATTATTTGATTTAGTGATTACTTTTTTAAAAGACACAGAACAGTACCTATTATTGTTTATGTAGTTCATGTGGAGCAGCGGTCCCGAACCTCCAGTCTGTGGACCGGTACCGGGCCACGTATGCCAGCAACTGGTCCACACAAACAAGCAAAGACCCATCTGTGTGATGCAGGCAGCAGAGAAAACCACGCACCCTCCGGTCTGCGGAAAAACCTCTCTCCCCAGAACCGGTCCCTGGTGCCTAAAGGTTGGGGGCCTCTGATGTACAGGATTTAAACTTGCAGATTATATCCCCTTTAGACCTAGTTTAAAATGAAGTGTATATACGCTCATTTTTTTTCCTTGAAGATTGAAAGACATATGCTACTCGTAGTTCCAGGTGGATGGGATATTTTTTGTTGAAAAATATTTGTGGTTTTTGATGTATCTATATACATGAAACAGTATAAACAGTTATCTAGAGAACATGTTTAAGAATGTCGTGTTTTTAACGGAGAGTATAATAAATTGAACTCCGGCTATTTGTGCAAAAATAATGTTCATCTGTTTTAGTTTCCTGTCCCAGAGATTACTCATGTTTTTAAAATAGCAGTTATATGTTTTTCTCATAATTCCCAATATACTTAATGGGCATTGTGGTTATCTTAAGATGCTGACTTCACTACTTGTCTAGTCACTGAATTCATATTTGTTTTGATTTTAACTTTTTTTTTAATATTGAAAGGAAACCAAGGATAATAAAAGAAACCCAAGATCTTTTAATCTTGAACCTGCTTTTGGAAATACATGAAAAAGTTATTCACGGTCTGAAAATAAAAAAGAAATGAATTTGCAGAATCAGACAGGAAATTAAGTCTATTAATACTGTAAATTGGAACTGAACGTTCCATATGTTGTCCACATGAGTGGGATTTAATGGGTTTCTAATGTGTGTTTCATATCTGTGGTTGCATTTGTAGCAGAAAGGTAGTAACTGGATATGTTAGCATTGCCATCCTTGTGTAGGTCTCTCTGGCATCTTTCTCTCTGGCATCTTCCTGGTGTAAGACCAGAGAGAAAGAAGAAAGAAATGCAGCTGCTACATTTCTGTTTCTCACAATTTATGGTGGGATCCATATAAAGACTAGGTATAAAACAAGTTTAAATATTAAGAGAATACTATCCTATTTTCCTATTATAATCTATAGTCTTTCTGTGCTCTTGTGTCTAAGTGCTAATAAAACCATGTGACTCTTTCAGAGCTAGCTAGTGCAAAGTTAGTAATATGGATATACTTCTCTTTTCCTCAAGCAGTTATTTTAAGATATCAGTCAATCAAACAATTCTTCTGTATTCTTTTAAAACTATTCAGTTTTTTCTTGGTATTAGCGTGCCTGTGATGGGGTTATCTAAATAACAATTGAGCATTTGCTTACTGGTGGCATGATCTGTTTTCCTATTAGTTCAATTTCTGATAAAGGTTTAGGTGGAAACTACATCCTATGAATTAAAAGATGAAAAATAACATTAAGAACATTTAATTATGACACAAATGTAAGCATTAATCCAATTGATTAATCCAGATGCTTCAACTGGATTCAGTTCATATGACTTTCCTGCAGAAAGATAGAATAAACAGGAACTTTAAACATTTAACAACTGTTAATTTACCACATAGAGAGAAAATGTGTTTTGAGACGAGAAAGAACATAACAGGAATGTTAGTTAAGAAAAGTGCTTTTAAACAGTGTTAGCTTTTCCAAGAGAGATTAATATTCAGATTACACACATGGGTATTTTTAAACAAGTCCTTTTTATCTTCTGGCATGTTATCCAGAAGATGTTAAAATTTTTTACTCTAGGAGATAATCGGTCAACTCTTTTTTCAAAGATGAGCATTTTATGTATATTAAAAACCTTTAAGACACTGACTTCGTCATGCGTTTGTTGCTTGCCTAAAAATTTTTTTAGCCCATCAGATCAGGCAAAAGGCATGCCGCAGGTCCCATCTGTTAAGGAATTAAGTTGGCAGGCCCAAGGAGGTCTGCCTTCTCTGCCATGGCACCCGCCTTATGGAACATTCTCCATCCCACCTCAAGTGAGGTCAGTTCCATCTCATTTTCCTGAACTCCCTCCAGACCCGGCTTTATTATCAGGGCTGGGGGCAGCAGGGGACCTGTGAGATCTTAGCTCCCTTGCTAATCTGGTCTGCTGGTTGGGTCTTTTCCCCCAAAGCAGCAGAAAAGGAGGGCAGGCAGTATAATTAACAAATGCATTGTTTCATGTTCTGTATGATATAAGGAGCCATCTTGGTTTTTGAAGCTAGAACTTGCCATTCAGATTCAAACGTTTGGTGAGCCTGTCACAAAAGTGCTTTTTCCAAAAGGTACATGGACTGTCTTGTTTTTTTTTCTGTGAAAACGTTTTGCTTCTCATCCAAGAAGCTTTTTTCCTTTTCAAAAGAAAAAAAAAGCAAGTCCAGTTGTCTTTTGGAAAAAGTTCCTTTGGGACAATCATGACCCGGATGATGGAGAATCTCCAATGGACACCTTGGTTCCATGACATTGGCTTGCTTGTACTTCATTCCTGTGTGGCATCAACAAAAAGCATCCAGGCATCTTGGATGGAATTTGCTGTCCAGATATGGACCAGTAGAAGTAATTGCTGATGACTACAGCCTTCTCTGCTTATGAAACAAAGAAAGTAGGCCTGTGGCTCTTCCATAGGTAACATGCATTTCTTTTTTTAACAGTGAGCGTTGAAAAGGTGGAATTAAAGGGATTATCACACAAGAAGAATGATAGGATTGTTGAATATTCTTTTGAGGTGAGTATCAAAGATTACAAGGAAATACAAGAGAGATGAAGGGAACAAGATGTGGAGCATTCAGAATGCTGTTTTAAGGCCTTTGGGGATGCTTTCTTTAAAATAATAGTTTGCCCTCAATACATATTATATTCAATTTTAAATTACCTCTGATTCCAAAATTATGTGTCTTGGACATTTACCAGAATTTTGTGTTGTAGGAAATAGTCGGCTTATAATTATTAGTTTATAATTGCATACATACAAGAGGAAAGTTAACGTGCAGCTCTTACCCCATAAGTGGTGATAAAGTAACCATGATAAAGCAGTAATACAGTCATTGTGCCCTCCTATTAAATAATATCTATTAAAGTTGTTGGGTATATATCTCGTGCCTTGAGGTTAATCGTACCAAAGGTAGTGAGAAGAAAAAATGGAGGTTTTGAATATCTAAATCTAAAAATAGTGCAATATCATAATTCAGCTCCATTCACAGGATAAGGAAAGTACCATAATTCCTATGATTTTATTTTGATCTGTTTAGACTATAAACTCCATCCCCTGAGAATCTAGCTTGAGGACATGTCATGTGCCAACTGCCCTCTCTAGTCTAAAAATAAGGAAAGGTGTACAATCTGAACTTTAACTCGGTCTATAGAAATGGGTTTCCGTGAAAAAGCTGCTCCTGTTCTTGTTCGCTTTGCCCCTGAGAGCAGGCTGTAAGTCCTCCGCTGGCAGACTTGCAGAGGAAACCTATGCAGAACTTCCTGACTTCAGAAGCTCACGTAAATAACATGAATATTAGGAAAGCCGACAGCAAACCGAGGGGCTAGCAAGGAGGTCAGTGTTTCAGCATGCCTTTCCTGGAGACGTTATCCTAACCGTGGACTTCTGATCGGATTTTGGTGGCACTTTTCTTCTTTGCAAATATGTGGAAGAAAAGCAATCAAAAAGTCTCGTAAATGAACGCATCCAGGATCGCTGTTCTTCCCCTCGCAGGCTTCCTCTGTGTGTGTGTGTGTGTGTGTGTGTGTGTGTGTGAGAGAGAGAGAGAGAGAGAGAGAGAGAGAGAGAGCCAGGGGAAGCAAAAGAAATCAACAAAGCCCCAGGAAGAATAGACGCTGCCTGCCCATTTCTGTTTCTTAGTTTAAGTTAAGCAAGGGCTGGAAAAAGGAAATTCCTGAATTGCGTAATGTATTTTGAAACTCTTTCCTCCCATCAGTGCTTTTGGCAGTATCCTCGAGGCTGGAAAAACGGATTTGGTGGTTAATACCGTGTGGAAACTTCCTGCTCATCGCATCCCTGCTTGTTTTTAAAAAGGATAGTGGCAGCATTTCCCCACCTGTCCCCAAAGCCTCTAGAATACGTGCAAAACACACACTGGGTTCGTCTGTGTCTTGTATTATAAGTACATGTTAGTTCAGCTAATCGCTCGGCTTCTGTGGACTTTCACGAGATGTTCTCAGATAGCTGGTTGAACCTGCAGGGAGAAAAGGATGCAGATTTAGTGGGATTTGATCCATCCTCTCTTACAAACCCTCCTAGCTCAGGAGTTTGGGTCATCTCCTGATAGGAGTCTGGACCAGATGCCCTTCCCCGAGGTTTGGAAAGGACAATTGCAATATAAGTCCTCAACATTCACAATTCCGGGAGCAGAATTTCCATTGCTAAGCAAGGTTATTTTTAGTGAGTCGTGCCTGATTTTATGACCTTTTTTGCCATGGTTGTTAAGCAAATCACTGCGGTTGTTAAGTGAATCACACGGTCATGGCACATATCTGGTTTCTCCTGTCGACTTTGCTTACTGGAAGATGGCTGGGAAGGTTACAGATTGCAATCACGTTGAGCCCAGGATGTGGTGCTGCCATCAACACTTACCAAGTGCCTAAATATTGATCATGTGACCCTGGGGATGCTGCAGCAACTGTAAGCGGGGACTGGCTGTACCTCCCATTTTTTGGAGCCGTTATAACCTTGAACCGGCGCTAAACTAATAGTTGTAAGTCGAGGAATACCAATATTGCCTGTCTTACCAATACGAGACCAAACATACTTCTAAAGCACACTTTGTTTATTTGAAGAATAGTTCTGTCATTCTGATCTTGGATCAGGTGTAAATATATACAAGAGAGCAACAAAGGGACAATATCTTGCCCACAGTCTTTTGATTACAGTACTATACAAATTGATGAAGAAAACAAGGATATTATCATTAAAAGTTGCTGGCAGGCTAATTTTTACCTGGCTCAGGTAAGAGCCCTGGCCACTGCAAGGTTTTTAGAATGGATATTCCACATGGAATGTATTTTGTGCAGAAAAGCAGCTGCAGATTAATAAACCCAAGCCGGGTTTGCTTCACGCGGTGTTGGGATAAAGCATCACGCCAGTGGAATTGTTTAAGTCAGGGGTCTTCAACCTTGGCAACCTTTAAGACTTGTGGATTTCCACTCCCAGAATCCCTCAGCCAGTCAGAATTCTAGGAGTGGAAGTCCACAAGTCTTAAAGGTTGCCAAGGGTGAGGAGCCCTGGTTTAAGTCCACTTTGGGAGAAACATGGACCGTTAACCTTCAGAAACGCCGGCAGAATTGCCCCACGGTGCATGGCCCAGCCCCATACGTCCATTCTGAGAACGGTTAAGGTGACCAAGGGTTTTTTGTTGTTGTTGTTTCCTTAGGTCTTGTGGTCTGATTCCTCAGTGACGGTGGTAACAAAGTCTTCTGCCGAAGTGACTGATTTCATTTCAAAGGTAAAATGGTTTTGTACGATTGGTGTTTTTAAGGTACATTTGGAAGCACATATATATAGTGTATCTTGCACAGCTTTTTTTTTTTTAAAAAAAACCACACAGTAAGATTACTTTTTGCATGCTAAATGTCAGTTTCATACTGAATATTTTAAGTAATCAATTCATGTGCTACTCGATTCTGAGCAGCAGCTGACAGCAATAAAGTAAAATGCCAATAATCAAAACCAACATTTTCTTTCTTAGTTAGGTCAGTTGTGTCCAGAAGAAAATTTGGAGAAATTCATTCCTTTTCTAGCTGGTCCAGATTCATTTTACTTAGAAAGAAGCCATATGGACTTGGAATCAGACCTTAGGTATACTTTGAATTTGTTTCTGAAATTTATCTGCATGCGGGTGTGTGACTTTCAGTTATTATTTTATTGTTCGGTTAATGAATGTGTAACTAATTAATAAAGTAATAACTTATTTAATAACCACAGTTAGTTGCCATAGCTTCATCCCTTGCTTTGGTTGCAGTTACTTAGTATAGTTTCTTAGCACAGATTATGAAACCCTGCTTAGATTCTCATATGGCGCATCTACCTTCTGCTTTCATTAGCAGTGCCTGGTTCTGTTATTCTGTACTGCAGAGTCCTCACACAAGTCTACTCAGTAGGAATTCATGCAGTCCCTTTGGGGGACCGGGGGTGGAGTGGGGAGTGGGGAGTTGGTTCCTTGGAAGTGCATAATTTCGGGCCCAGATCCATCTTTCTAATTAGCACTGCACAGGATCAGGTTTAATAGGTCTTCCCTTTGAGAGGCCTACCATTGTTTTAATTGCAGTTGCTTTGCTGAAATTACAAACATACATGCACTCTAGGGTTATTTGAGAAGTTTCCCAGATAAAGCAAGCTTTGAAGAAGGAATAAAAGTAAGAAAAACAGCTTGGAGGGACAACTTCAGATGGAAAGAGGGAAAAAAAGTGGGTTATTTCAGGAAACAAGAAGGCTTTGAGATGATTGAAGCTGATAAGAGCCAGACAAGTGAGAATCACGGGATCGATCACTCTGAAGCGTTTTATTTATTTAATTAACCCACTGCAACATATGTGTGGCTCCCATCTAAAGAGGCCTCTGATTTTTTAGCAGTCTGAGAAGCTTGTACTAGATTTGGGAACAGACAGGAAGCTCTTTCAAAGAACTTAAAAAGAGGTATTGTGTAGGTAGAGTAATGAGAAAAATGAATAACTTTGGCAGAAAAAAATAAATCTTAAGGGCCAGCTGCATCTGGTAAGGCAAGTCTGCTTAAAAAAATAATAGGGCATCAGCGGAAAGCCAGAGTCAAAACTCTGGAAACTCCTGTTTGGTTGGTAGAAGCAATTAATTAAACTATGTGAGCAGAGTTGTTTGCTTATAAGAACTTTAATGTGCGAAAAGATTTTAATCTAGTCCTTGGTTTATGACCACAATCGGGAGTTGAACCTCTGTCCCTAAGTGATGCTGTTAAGCCAGTCATGGGTTGTTAAGAGATTCTGGCTTCACCTATCAACACTCGTAACAGTTCCAAGTGTGAGGATCAGCTATAGCTCATTTTTTTCAACACTGTTGTAATGGTCATTAAACAAATGGTCATAAGTCAATGTCTACCTGTAATTCTAAATTGATTGTCTCGGCAGATTTAACCCACACACAGGGAGGATCGTGGCTGTCTCATGACTTCAATACTTTATATATTTGTAATTTCCTAATGAGTTATTTTTGACAGCATTGCTGCCTTAGTTTTGTTTTGCCTGAAGCTAAGAAAACATTATACTCCACAATAATTTTGCAGGTATTTGGCATCATTACCGTCCCATGTCTGGAAAAATGACCACGTCAAGAAATTTTTCAGCACTTCATGTCACTCCCCACAATTTCACAGTTCAAGTGAGTTTCAAGAGCAAGCGCCACCTCAACCTTCTCCCAAAATATATGTATATATAAAAAAAGATTTAGCCAGATAATAACTCTCTAAATACTGTGATGTCCTTGTTTTTAGGTACTGGCAATTCTTCCCATTACAAAGTGGGTACGACGCTGGGTGCTTCTGGAAGGTGAGATGAATTTAGGGAGCAGGTATAATGCAGAAAAACTGAAATGTAGTTCCACTTCCTGTGTAATTAGGGGAAATGGCTTTGGTTAATTCCCAGGCAGCCTTCTCGTTTTCGTGAATTCCACGCTTCGTATTCTTACGAGTTCCTCCTCTTGCTCACGTTACAAGGCTTGAGCAAGGCTCCCTCCCTGCCCTGCTGAGGCATTTTCATTTTTGCTGGCATTTGTTCCAGTTTTCAGCAAAAAAAAAACCCCACATCCCTTAGTGAGCAATGCATTCACTTAACAACCGCACCGTTCATGAGTCGCGACAGTCGTAAAGCGGGTGACGTGACTGAACCCGATTTTATGAACTTTTTTGCAATAAGAACATTGCAAAAAAGGTCATAAAATCGGTCACGTCACCCGCTTTACGACTGTCACGACACATGGCAGTAATTGTGGGGGCTCGATTACAGTCATAACTCGAGGACTACCTGTGGTTCCCTTACTTCCTAGAGAATGATTCCTTCCTATTTGGCTTTCCTGCTCTCTTACAGGCCCATCTGTGGGGTTGCAGGCGTCCAGGCCACACAGAACAGTCTTCAGCACCACCTGCCCCATCCGGCCGCCACAGCCGTTGCCCTCTCCCACTGCTCTCATTCAGGCGGGGCCGGACCCACATTAGCATGTAGCCGCACCCAGATAGAAAACTCTTCCCCTGTTTTAATGACTCCGAGCTCACAAAACCCACAGGCCCAGGAGCAAAAAGGAATTTTAGATTGGCTGCGAAAACTCCGGTTGCACAAGTACTATCCGGTTTTTAAACAGTTGACAATGGAGAAGGTAAGATGCAGGCCTCACCAGAAGAATACAGTGTTTTCTCTATTTCTATTTTTACCTTCCCTTCCTTTCCCTTTCCCTTTTCCCTTTCCCCTTCCCTATTCAGTTTCACAATTCACAAATTGAATTTCTAGCGAACAGAATCTCTCAATAATCTGGGAAAGAGCTGCACCAGTGTAGGCTTTATTGAGGGGAATGCCACTTTTAAAATGGCTTTTGTAGTAGGTCTTTGCAGAGGTATGTTGTAAAGCTGCGACAATCTTATTCTGGTTTAAAAATGATACTGGGGTGCCCTCTGGTGGAGGTGAATCATGTCACTTAAACCTAGAGCAGCTCTGATGTGCATCTTCTAGTAGATTTTTAATCTTGAGTATTTTGGGATATCTTTAGCTATACACTGAATTCAGTGCAAGGCTGCTTTTTATCATTTTAATATTATTCTCTCTCTTATTGGGATGTATCCCAGTTCATCATGCCTGCCTCTCAATATTCTCGATTTGACAAATGCTTTTATGTTTTAAAAAATGTGCTGATTATTTGCCTTTCTCCACAAGTTCTTGAGCCTCACCGAAGAAGATCTTAATAAGTTTGAAACACTCACCATGGGAGCAAAGAAGAAACTCAAGACCCAGCTGGAACTGGAAAAGTAAGCGTCAGCTTGCAGGTTTCCCCTCAGGGTGATTTGTACCTAATTCTAAAGAAACTTGGTTTTTAAGACATGATTCCCAGCAACTCAGAATTGTATTGTACGTTCTTAAAAAAGAACTGGGACAGATTTGATCCTAGATTAGGGGTCTGCAACCTTGACAACTTTAAGACTAGATGGAGGAGGTCATTCAATTTCTGTTCCCGTGGTCAGTATAGGTAGTCCTTAACTTACGAAGGCAGTGCTGTCACCAAGCAACACGGCTGTAAAGCATTTGTATATGGTGATGCTGGCAGTCCAGTTGCCATTGTCAAGTGAGAACATTATTTGACTGCAACTTTGGACTTCTGCCAGCTCCCCCATTGACTTAGCGGGAAGCCAGCAGGGAACCCTGGAAATCAGGGTCACAGGACTGCAGTGTCGTCATAGTGAGCCAATCACCGCGCAGCTGGGTTGAAGCCGTGTGATGGTGGGTTTAATGTACTTAAAATGTTCTAGAACTAGAACCTGGCAGAAGCACCTTTTGTTCAGGATCATCGGAACTTTGAGCCGCCTCTGAAGGATCTGTGCCTGTACTAGCTCTGAATGGTCTCAACGATCTCATAGAAAAACCACCTGTTAATCCGTGTTGGGAAAGGGATGACTCATGGAGGTATCTGAAAATTGCGGTCTGGCTAGAAGACATATGATGACGATGATGACAGTATTCAACTGTTTTCCCAACCTTTTTTTAACGGCAGAGAAAAGTCAGAGAAGCGGACCATGAACCCGGCCCCCTCCCCATCTGTGAGCTCTGGGGTGGCCAGAGTTCCTCCCACCACTCACATCAACCCCATGCAGAACATTCGTGGGAACCATGCCACAGGTAAAGGGGTCCCCGTGTCAGAGGAGTGGGCTTCCCCCATTAGTAGTGCCTGGAGCCTTTCCTCATCTGCCTCTTGAGGGACCAAGCTAAGACTGAGTGATCCCGAAAAGGGCTCTTGTCTTGTTTTCTGCTCAAATCTGTGACTTCCAAGGTTAGGTCTTCCTTTACAAAAGCAACTTGCTTAGTCGCAGCACTCACCTTTTTCTGATCAGGATTTCTGCTTTCCTCCCTCAAGAACTGCACGTGGACGTGGATCAGACGGTCACCACCACCCCCTGCGAAGGCAGCTCCTCAGAGTCCTCCAGCTCCTCCTCCAGCCCCATGGGGATGCAGCCCCGGGAAGAAAGTTCGGACAGCGCTGAGGAGAATGAGAGGCGTAAGGGCATCCCTGTTCACTCTCTGGCAGCCCCTGTGCCTCCCTTCGGCTGGGGTGATGCAGCTGATCCCGTTTGCCTTGCAGGTGTGGAGATTCACCCGGAGCCCTCGGAGAAAGAGAAGCCGGTCATGATCCTGAATCACTTCGGCTCCAGCTTGGCCCGGCCCACCGCTCAGGTTTTGCCCGTGCAGAACGAGGCAGGGTCTAGTCCGTCCACTCACCACCCCTTGCCAGGACAAATGATGGCCACTCCGATTCGAATATTGAACTCTATGCACAAATCCGAGCGCGGAAACGCAGACCTGAAGCTCCTTTCTTCGCCTATGCACTCGCTTTTACCTTTAGAGGAGAGGACAAAGTTCTCAGCCGGGCCCGCTCATAATAGTGTCAAGATGGAGAAGAGCTTTGGAAACACCCTGGCGGATCGGATCCCGACGTCTCTGCATCAGCCCCTCCAAGTCCTCTCGGCTGTCCCTGAAAACGGCTCCTCCACGCCCTCCATTCATTTCGGACCGAGATCCAAATTGGTCCATGCGCCCATGCTGGACCGAGTGGCGAAACCATCCCAACCGCCGGGCATCCTGGTGGAAACCAGCACCACAGCCACCGTCACCTCGAGCACGGTCTTCCACATGGCCCGCCCCCCCATCAAGCTCCTGGTCTCCTCGTCCGTGCCCACCGATGCCACCCTGGCGGGGCAGCCGTCCTGCTCCAACAGTATGCAATTCAGCGTCTCCCCAGCAATAATCAGCCCTCGGACGGCTCTGTACACCGCCAACACCAAAGTGGCCTTTTCCGCCATGAGCGGCATGCCGGTGGCCCCCATGCCCAGCAGCACCTTCTGTGCGAACAGCAACCCCAGCGCGTCTTCCAGCAGCCACCTCGCCACCTCCTTCGCCAACATGGGCAGCCTGCCCAACTGCCCCCCTCCCAGCTCCAGCCCCACGCTCTCCTCGGCTGCAGAGAACAGCTTCTACGGCGGGGGCGGCTCCGCGGGGAACGTGCCCGTCCCTAACCAGAACAGCCACCACCACCATCACCACCACCAGCAGCAGCAGCCGCCTGGCTGCATGGTCTGCAGTTCCTGCGGCTGCAGCGGGAACTGCGGCTCCAGTGGCATGACTGTGAGCTACACCAACTACTTCCAGCACCCCTTTTCAGGACCGTCGATGTTTACGTTCCCCTTCCTGCCCTTCAGCCCTCTGTGCAGCAATGGCTACGTCAACACCCAGCAGTACAGCAGCAGCTCAGCCTTCCCCATGGTTCACTCTCCGTACAGCGGCGGCCCCACGCCGGACTCCCTCATGAGCGGACAGTCCGCCTTTGCAGTGCCCCCCATGCAAAGCTTCATGGCCGGCACTGCAGGGGTGTACCAGGCCCAGGGGATGGCGAACCACGGTGGGGGCTCGGGACACAAGAAGCCCGGGAACCTCTCCTGCTACAACTGTGGAGCCAGCGGCCACCGAGCTCAGGACTGCAAACAGCCCCCGATGGATTTCAATCGACAAGGTGAGGCAGGGCAGGGCTTGATGGAGGTAGTTAGCGCCCCCCCCCCAAAATAAAAGCAGTCAGGGCCTGCGGTTCTGGGCACCAGGAGAGACAACAAACCCTGTTGAAAATGCAAGTGTGAATTTGCCGTTTTTGGCCAGGTTTGAACCGGTCCCCGAATGGCCCTAGTAGGAGCACTGGTCTGTGGTTGTGAAGGACACGGGCTGGGGAGCAGAAGGCCCGGGTGCAAGTGCCCCGCCCTCTGCCCTGTCTACTTTAGAAGGTTATCGTGAGGACGAGAAGAAAGGCAGAATATAAAAAACGAATCGTTTTTCGAGTGTTCTGTAGTAGGAAAGAAGCTGAAGGGGTAAAGGCTTATCTTGGCATGAGGAGGCCGAGATGGGAAGGCAGCCAGGGTAGCCCCCCAGGGGTCTTGGCTTCCTTCAGAAAATGCTGCCCATAAGGTGAACCGCTACAGGTGGTCCTTGACTTACGGCCAGTGGCCGCTTGAAGTTGCAGCGGCACTGAAAGATGACTCACACTCAGCGTAGCCTCCCCAGGGTCTTTGGATTGAAATTTGGAGGCTTGGCAACCAGCATGTATTTATGATTGAGGGGGTGTGTGTGGCTTCCCAGGGTCACGTGATCACCACTTGTGACCTTCCCCAGCCGGCTTCTGACCAGTGGGGGAAGCCGGATTCGCTTAATGAAGGCGTGCCTCACTTAACAACTGCAGGGATTCACTTAAGTAATAGTTGTAAAACTGGGCACGACCTGCTTAACAGCTTCCTTACTCCCAGTTGTGGTTGCAAGTCGAGGATTACCTGTGTTGTGTTCCTGGTTATCTGAGAATCTACGGATCTGAGTTGGGATTCCTACAATCCAGATTGTAAAACGTGCTAATTTAACATTCCTTCTTTTTCCTTCAGGTACATTTCGGTTAAAATACGCTCCCCCGGCTGAGAGTTTAGAGTCCACGGACTGACCTTAACTTCAGATGCAATATTTTGTGATGGCAACAAGGCCATGAAATAATTAGGAAACTTCAGATTGGAACATAGGGAGTCTATCTGTTGAGCTTAATTAATGTTATTTTTTTAATCCAAAGGTGCTCTACTTCAACCCTAGGAAGGAACTGAAACTTTGGGGGTCGTTGGGGGGGGGGGGCTTTGAAGCCCTTTTTTTCCTGAAATTGCCAAAACAATAACAGATGTTGGATCTCCCCGAAGATAGGCGAGACTGGCCAACTCTCTTTTCTGTTGTATGGAAACTGCTGCACTTTTGCCGAAGAATGTTGCCATAATTTCACCTTCCATGCTGAAAAATTAAACTCCTGGGCAGCTACGTTATAGTCTGGAGTTGGAGTGAGAGCTGAAGGCCAGTGGGGCAGCCGCTGCCATTCGCCTGCTGGACTCAACCTCAGAAGCTAGAGAAACATATCTTTTTTTCCCCTCTCAAAATAAATCAGGCACTACACTCTGGGATTTTAAAGGGTTGCACTACAGAAGAATGTATAATTCTGGTCTGACTATCTGCACCTCTAGCAAACTGAGGTCAGGGGAGGAAGAGGTGTTGGGATCAGGCACCAGCAGGCTACGTGGGTCTTCTCATAAAGGGAAAAAACCTCACCCTCTTTTTCTTCCCAAAGAACCGAGGTGAACGCTTCATTCTGGAAAGTTACACCACGTTGGTCAGCAATTACTCTTAACGTAAGACTAAGTTACCAGCAGTGGATTAAACTTAGTCTCCAAGGGTCTAGTGCCAGAGACTCTGTGGTGGTTTGTTTGTTTGATTGTTTTTAAAAATCCTCTTCTACAACTTAAGGAAGTGTTAACAGTTCAGCAGTTTCTGCCATAGGAAATGGTGTTCTGCATCTGTAATAAATTTTAAAATTCAGACTCTTCCAGGAATTTGTTGGGTTTAGAAGGCACAGCGTCAAATACAGTACAGTAGCATACCGTTTCATTACTTAGGAAGGTTTATAGTTTGCCTATTTCATTCGATATGAGCTATAAAAAATTTAGCTTTGGTAGCTATGTAGCAGCCAGTAGCGCTTATCCAAAGGGGTTGAAACAATGTGGATTTACCTGTCAAAGGGAGGCAACGGTTTTTAAAAATTTATTCTCCCTGCTGCACACCTTGCTTCATCATCTGGGCTGCCTCAGTTCATAAGTCATGTAGGACGGGATTGGCTGGCTCTCCCCATTTTTTAAATGGCTGTTTTGTAGTAGAAGAGAGGTCCCCTCTGAACCAGTAGGAGTGGCAGTGCCAATAATTGCACACTGCTTTCCGCAAAGCAGTGGCGAGTTCCATTCCTGAGCTGGTCTGTTGCCTTGGACACTGATATTCTGGCATGCCTGCATCTGACATCCGTTATTTCTATGCAATGGAGTATTCCGTTTCCATCTCACTTCGGCTTCACCAAAACAGGGTTAGATGGGTGTGAGACAGACGTTGAACTTTATTCGCTCCAAACTCGGGTGTAATGTGGCTGCTGTTAAAATCAGTATGCCAAGATCATAATGTGTAAAATCCATTTGTAGTGCCCTGAATGATTGAGGCTGCTGCTATACCTGGCTACTGTTAGGAAAATCAAAACACACTATTCAAAGTGGATGGGAACTCAGCAATTTACGTGGCCTTAATGATCTTGCCATGAGTAGAAGCATCCTGCCATGGTTATTACATCTTTCAGTTCATGTTTATTCTTAAAGCTGAAAATACTTTTTATTAGTCTGAAATATATGCTAAGAGCCAAATGTCCATAAAAAAAGGAATCCTACCATCCCACAAGCTTAGCAGAATAAAAATCTGATTGGTTTTCTTAATTGGGAAGCCTCTAGAAACTTGCCTGTCACCTCTGTGCAATTAAAAAAAGTGATTTTCTTTCCCATGGGAAAAAAGCCACTCGGTCAGCCCTCCAACTTTCGAAGAGAACCACTTTGATAATAGCAGAGAAAATGCAGCGGAATCCCCAGAAGAAAACCTGATCGGACTTTGTTTCGCTTCTGAGAGCAATAGGTTTGCCTTGTAGTTCTCCATTCACATTCTCCACTACTCAGAAGAGGTTGGCAGTGTTTCACACAGGAAGAAATGTCCATGCAGGCCTCACACGGAAGAACAAACACTTTCTTAGAACATACTAACTGTGTGCCTCAGTTTGGTTGCAACTTTGCACTGATGGACTTGAAGGAATGTGACTCAATTCATGTTAAAAAAAACAAAACAGCACATGCAGGATTGCCCAAAATCCTGCCCTAGAGGGATGAAGCATTTCCTTGCTAAAAAATCAAGACACACTGCATTGAAGGAAGATTATTTTCACTGACTGTACTGTAAGATACTTGCCAGGTATGGGAGTTAATTAACGAGAGCCTAATGGAGCACTACAAGACTAGCATCTGATTAAGAGAGCAGCTTTCTAATTCTGTTAAAAACGATGCCTTCCATATTGTCCTGAAATAAACACACTTAAGACATGTAGAGGAAAAGCTCTCCCAGATGCACCTCATTTCAAGGCTGAGATGACCCTAAAATGATTAGATTCCTTGTGCTAGCCAAAGGTGCAGACAAGTAGACGTATCTGCACCCTCTTATTAACAGGCTCTCTCTTACCTGGAAGCAGAAATTAAAAGATGGCAGCAATTCAGGAAGCTACCACTACCCACATCTTCCTTTGGAGTACTCTCCGTAAAGCGAATTCTGTTAATAAACATTTATGTCCCCAAATGGCAGGTTAACGTGTGTTCCAGTTATGACTCTCCGTTTGGAGCAAGAGGGATGCCTTTTGCCCGTTTCGAGCCATTTCTTTTGCTCCTAGTATTACAAAATGTGCACGAAACTTTATATAAATATCAAGAGTTTTGTAAATATTTAATATTTACCCAATATGATTTTGAACTGTAAATGTCAAGTATTCTGGTATTGGGATTTTTATGTTTTATTATACTTTGTTAAAGGTAAAATTGTACATTTTTAGAATGTTTTTATCTGAGTAAACTTAATGTACTGAAAAATAAATAAATAAAAGACCCCAGTGTCTTTCCAGTTATCCTTGTTGATGGTTTGAAGTTGCACAGAAGACATTACATTTTTACAGTGAGATCTCACAGTGACAATTTTGAAAGCAAACCCTGCATAGGTTAATTCCCAAACTACAAGCTGGCTGGCAGGCCGAGCGCTTGCAGCGGACTAAGATTCAGCCTGATTTCCTTGCTGGAAGTCAGCTCTCTACAACACCATTCTACCTACACATTCATAAATAACAGTAAATTTACATTTCTGAAGTATCCAAACGGATATCTGAAATACTTCTGCACAGGACTCACAACAAAATGAAAATTCAGTCAACATGCAGCAGATACAAAGTTGTAGCAATCGAATCCACACGCACTCTTTTGTCATTTTAGATACAGTCTAGACTTTAATAAAGTGAAATTATGTTCAGTGTGAAATTAAAACAGAAGGAAGCCAAGGATTTCAGCATGGATGCAATGCAGATTCAATCTTTGTTCTACCTGTCCCAGTTCAAGAACTCGGTGGGTGAAAAGATGAAGACACCCAAAGGTGATGGCTAAAAAGCTTGCCTTCGCCTGCACCTGATCTGACCGCTTGCTTGTTATTACCATTTGAAGGATAAAGGGAAGCCCTCTTTTGGGAGAGCGAGATGGGCGGATTTGATTAAAAGAAAAAGAAAAAAAGATGCAGGACAGAATACAAATATATTGGAGCAACGTTCTTAACTGTTAAGTACGGTACATAACCTAATTTTTAAAATACACACTTCCTAAACTAAAGCTATGCTTGGTATATAGTTATAATGAGGAATCTGGTGTTTTGCTGATATTGTCTAAAGTAGCAATACCAGGGAATTAACCCTTTTCTCTCTCCCCCCGCCCCCCCCCCCGCACTGATTTTCCAAACACCAAGAAAATGAAAGAGGCAGACTTTTAACTTCTGCCTTTGAGGAGAAGCAGTTTTTAGGAGCTGAAATATAAATTAGCAGGATATATCACACAGATGTATTTCAGTTGGCTATTTAACATTTACCCCAGTTCCTATGTTTTGAGTAACACCATTTTTATTATTACTATTATTGTCGACATGCACGTTAGGGTCTTGCTCCAATTCCAGAGGCTTTTAAAAAGCAAGTATGCCTGTGCAAATGTATAGCGGGTCTACAAAGCTGGGCTGCTTGTCCAAATACTGGCACTCATCTGTTAAATATTTACAAACAAAAGGAAAGGATGTTAAGAACATCCCGCAAAGCACAACTACTCTGAGCAGATCAGTGGCGCGATATCCCTTTCTTTTTTCTGAGCAAAGGGGCGGGGGCGGGGGGGGGGAAGGATAAAAACTAGGCTAGGCTACAAGCCGGTGGGGGGACAAGAGGTTTACATGGAGGATTTCATGCCAAATGTTTCCTGAGAGGCGTACACCATGTACAAGAATCCGTCTTCATCCTTTTCACTTTCGTACACCTCCGAAATGGGTGTGGAGACGCTCACCATGCTGTGTCCGTTCACCAGCAAGAAGAAAGCTTGATTGGAATTCAGCTGCAGCCGCCGTCTGGAAGGGAAAAGGAAGCGGTTCAGGAAAGGTGTGCCACCCACGCCAGCACCAGCGCTCAGCTCAGCAGGCTGACTGCAGGCCAACTGGCCTCAGGAACTCCCCAAGGAAGGGATGACAATCTCGTCCCCTTTATCGCATCCAGAAATGATCGCCCCCAATTCAGCTGATCTTCCGAAGCGTTTCTCAGCCTCTCCCTCTTACGCAGACCTCCAGGGACTGGGCGCCTGCCACCACCGCCAGGACAGTGGCTGCCAGGCTCACCGAGGCCATTCACAGATTTTGAATGGGCTGACAAAATGGAATCCTTTCCCCCTCCTCTCCGTCAATGCATTGCACAGACCCTGGGATCCTTTTCCAGGTTCCACCTAGTTTGCTCAGGTTGGAATAGACCCACCCTTCTCCATACCAACCAGCAGGGGTCTAGGGAGATGTTATTGAGTTCACGGTTGTCCCAAAAGTACTGACTCAGTCAGAACTGAAGCAGCTCCCTGGATGAGAAGCAAAAAGTTTTCAAGGAAAAACCAAGCAAGTCCAGTTGCCTTTTGGAGAAGCACCTCTGGGACAACCAGCAGTTTTCGGTCAGCAACGCCCAACAGCACCTGCCCGTCTTCAGCTTTACCCCTGAGTAAGCGGAGGATAGGCTGCCTTTTAAGATCTGGGTTTTGCCACAAGTCAGCTGAGCCCTGTGGAATCCTGGCTGAGTTACCCATTATAGTAGCTTGTCTTGGCTTAGACATTCTCCTAATATTGCAGAACAACAATGCCTAGAGTTCTTAGCCAACAGAGTCCCAGTAAAAACTGGTGGCCTTTTGTTTCTTAAAGGTAAAGGTAAAGGTTCCCCCGCACATGCGTGCTAGTCGTTTCCGACTCTAGGGGCCGGTGCTCATCTCCGTTTCAAAGCCGAAGAGCCAGCGCTTGTCCGAGGACGTCTCCGTGGTCATGTGGCCGGCATGACTAGACGCCAAAGGTGCACGGAACGCTGTTAACTTCCCACCGTAGTGGTCCCTATTTTTCTACTTGCATTTTTACCTGCTTTTGAACTGCTAGGTTGGCAGAAGCTGGGACGAGTAACAGGCGCTCACTCTGTTACGCAGCAGTCGGGATTCGACCCGCCAAACTGCCGACCTTCTGATCGACAAGCTCAGCGTCCTAACCCACTGAGAAAGTGAATTTGCATGCAAATGATTACAGGTTAAATACCTGATTATCTTGATAAGCTCACTCATGTTGACGTGATCGGGAACCAGAAACTTTGTTTTGTCCAGAACGGGAAGCTGCTTCTCTCCTTTATATCTTTCGATAATTACCTGAAAAAGATGCCGAGAGTAGAAGCAAACGTTGGAATGTGACAGGCAACTTTAAATTCACATTTTATGGCTGGATTGGCGCAAAATGGAACTGTGTTTTTCTAACCCATGCTCATTGGTATTACAAGCACGGGCTTCATATTGTTACCTGCGATTTCTACTCGGCAGTATTTAAAACCAACACCTTGAACAACACAAAGGGTATATTGATATTCGTGGATCTAGTTGCCTTTCTTTTAATGAAAATCCTGCTTTAGTGTGTCAAGAATTATCACGATAGGTTTAAAACAAGAGAAGATAGAGGCGATTGCAGGAGAAATCAAGGAAGTAACAAAAATGAGGTTCTAAATAAAAGGCACTACAGATCATCATCATCAATCCAACATTTGCCCAGACATTATCTCTGCTCTTTTGAGGCCACTGAGGAAATGATGCCATTTGTAAATATGGCCCCAGAAGAAAACTTTTTAACCTACAGAGTAACTGCATTTGTTTTCTAAAGGAATTGATTAGCCAAGCATTACATCCAAGACGTTCATAATACAACCCTATGCATGCCCACACAATATAAATTATACGTTTCAATGAGATTGGCTCCCAGACAGTCTGTGCAGAAAGATCAGCTCAAAAGAGTTCTATTGTTTGTATTTTTTACCCATTTTTACATGCTCTGAAAAATCAATCTGAACCCTATTACAGAAGAATGCTTGATCCTTACAGCCTGATACAGTATAACCTGGCTCTTTGTTAAGCAAAGGAGCATCTTGACAACTTTTTTGTCATTGAGAAAGAGAGAGGTGCCATTGAAAGAGATTATGTAAGCCTATTTAAAGCAGAACTGCTGCCATTACTTAAGACAGGCCAGTGTCGATTTGACTAAAGAGATCATATGACAGGTATAAAAATGGAACTGGATGCAACTGCTTGCCCCATGGTTAGTTCTTTTTGGAAAGAAAAGGATTACTTGGGCTTCAAACCTAAAAACCAACGTTCTTCAAAGTAACAGATTTCATAGTTTCAATACAAAGGGCTGTGTGTTTAGAAATCAAACAGAATTTTGAGAATTTCCTGCTACATTTGGCACTGGGGAAAAAAAGGAAAAATGTAAATATGCTGATTTTAATTTTGGCTGATAATAATACCTATCTTGAGTTTTACCAGGGCTTGATTTTTCTTTTCTTGTACAAATTCTCATCTAGTTATATTTTTTTCCCTGTTTGATGTTGCAAACTGCCCAGGATCCCTGCAGATGGGGTGGATTAGAAGTACTGTATTACAACATATATGAACAAACAAATCAATTACGCAAGTTAAAAAAGAAAACGAACAAATGCACAATGATTCCTTCATTATTTACTGCTTTATTTGATGGAAATTACTCCCTCATCCAACTCCAGACACTCTTGATGTCATGTCTTCAGTTCACAGGCTATTCCCAAAGACCACAAATTCTGCTAGGTTACTTTTATGATGGAGAGATAAATAAATTTTAAAAATTGCCAAGGATCATCTCAGCAGCTACATCCAATGGCCTTTCAGGAGTCTGTTCCATGCAGTTGACCTGATTTCCTTCCTTGAAATTGCAAACGGATCAGGGGCAAAAGACTGTCCTGACTGGTCCACAAGACCCCCTTAACCAGGTGGTGGGGGGAGGGGTAACATGTGCTGCAGCCTAATCAGCCATTGATCTGGACAATCCGGAGGGAAGGGCGTGGGGGATAAGGCCCCCAGCTGGTCTACAATACTGAAAATGCCAGTCAGGCTATTCTGAATTTTGTTCCTTGCTCTGAGAACATGACTGGGAAATGATGGTTTCATATTATCTTTTGCAGTGAGCAGGAGAACTTAAAAAACTGCACACTGCCTGCAGTGGGATTTGCCCAAGAATTGCACAAGCATCTAAGACAGCAAAATCGGGCAAGCACAAGTCACATTGCACCCTCCCTGGGCTTATCATTGGACCAGAGGACGGAAATCCCCTTTTTTACTTTCTTCTAATCCAGTTTTGTCATTTTAACATTGTGGTGGCGGTAGTGGTTTCCTTTCATTTAAATGTTCTGAACAAAGCCCATCAGATGCTCTTTAAAGCAACGGCATCTTTCCCTGGAATAGGCTCAGGAAAAGAGGGGTACAAGGTCAGGAGCCCTATGGGAGGTGGCTGACCTCTATTCTAGGTACACAATCCTACAGCACAGAAGAGTGTGCAGGTTTACCCTAGAAAGAGACAATCAATTCAGAGAATATCCTTAACTCCAATGCCCTCCCCCCCCCCCGCAATCTGCCCAAGCCCCTCTTGGGACAGGGGCTGCAAAAGGCTGAAGTCAACAAAAGCAGATAGGGTTCAAAGGTATTTGAGAAATCCTTGTGAACAGAACTATTCTTGGGCCTCGTGTTCAGTGCCCAAGAATACCAGAGGTTTTTAAGAACAGATTGGCTAACCATTAGTCTGAAAGGGTA
This sequence comes from Vipera ursinii, assembly GCF_947247035.1. Lineage (NCBI taxonomy): Eukaryota > Metazoa > Chordata > Lepidosauria > Squamata > Viperidae > Vipera > Vipera ursinii. The sequence goes on along the minus strand of NC_139520.1, from coordinate 21,487,495 downwards.
TAGGGCTTCCTGCCTGAGCAGGGGGTTGGACTAGAAGACCTCCAAGGTCCCTTCCAAGTTTTGTTGTTCTGTTATTGCTCTGCCTGATCTGTCCAGCTCTATCACTATTTCCTTATTTCCTACACAAGCTCACGAAGTTTTGGAAGTCGTCTGTATTTCCTTCCCAACTAGATGTACAACAGGGAACAGACCTTTGGGAATAGTATAATTGAGAGAGGCTACCAGTTATCAACATAGGCATCATTTCGTTCTTCAACATCTAATATGGCTTTATTCATTTGGACGAATTTATTATTTTGTAGTAATGATTCTGTTGCTGTCTTGCGATGCTTCAAATAGAAGTATACTTTTGGTCCCTTTGTGGCATGCAATCTTGAGTTTTCACTCAAGGGCCACAGAAATATTATCAAGAACATCTTAACGAAATAGCGAAAAGGAGCTTCAAACTGCATCGGAGGAATGAATTCTTCTCTTGCTCTAGATCTTCCTCTCTCAAAATAAATCGGAAGCTTGTGAATCCAGTTCTCCCTGTTATTTCAATCTATTTCCTTTCTCCAGTCAGTTACATATTAAAAGAAAAGGCAGCTGCAATCAGAAATTGAGCTCTGGAGCAAAACAAATGTGTAACCTTCTTTAAAATAAACAACACAGGGCAAAGTATCTTTCGCTAATTATGACTACAACAACAACAAACTGATTAACTCTTTAGACCCTCTGCCCTCAGATATTGCTGATACTGTTAACCAAGTCTCACCATTAGAGGGACCAGTTTGAAGCCAACTCACCGGTATCTTTGTTGGATGCTGTTCACGAATAAGTCTGACATCTTCTACTCTTTGTTCTAAAAGGGGAAAAAGAAAAGTTATTGCTAAATTCTATCCCACAAAAAGAAACTAATTAGGCTTGTTTAAAATCAGCTTCGAACCCCTTCAAAAAATACAAAGGTAGCCAGCGGTTATTTCTACTGCTATGGCCTAGACGAGTTAAGATTTCCTCTCCCCCACCCCACACCTTGATATGGGTCTATTTGCAGTGCTGGTGGACAATAAATGCTTCCTAAACGAAAACAAGCAGCAAACGTGACCTTTACTTTCATTTTCAGTAGCACAAAAACAAAACAAAGTCCCAGTTCTTCTTCCGCCTTACCAGAGAAGCAGGAAAACCAGTTTAGGCAGAACAAAAACAGAATCAACCACACAAAACACAGTCCTCTTATGCAGAAAGAGAGAGAGAGAGAAAGAAAATCACATTTAAGCCTGAATTATTCCATTTAACAGCTGAACTTAAAACTCCAGTAGAAAACAAACCAATTCACAAGCCTTGCAAAAACAGATATTTCTTTTTCCCCTCCCAATGGTAAAAACCCATTTCGATATTTTCTTCCCCTTTTCTGCCTCTGGCCTGTGGGAAGTCACCTGCCCCTGAGTATGGCAGTCAGCCGTGCAATTAGGGCAATAATCACCTGTGATTCAGCCTCTCCGCAACCACAACAACTAACCCGGCTCTTCGGAGGTGCCCATCAGGTCGTCTCACGAGACACCTGAAGGAAGGATTGGCCTCTGCTGCAGGAACCCTGGCAATGCGCCGGGCACCGGCGATTCCCTGGGGAGCTGCAGGGCTCTTCCCCCCCTCCATTTGCAGAGGAAGGCCCCTGCCGCCCCCCCCAACCGCCCCAGGACCCGGATCGCCCTGCCTGACCCGCTCGGCCTCCCAACCTTGACCGGCACTTGCAACCCGGCGCCCGCCGGGCTCCCGGGGAAGGCGTGCCTGCCAGCCAGCCCACCATGCCCGCCTGCCAGGCGGAAGTGACGGGCGCCAGGCCTGTTTACGCCCGGATTCCGAGAAGCCGCCCGGGCAGCCCTGGCGCGGACAGGCTGCCCAGCTCCAGGCGGGGGGGGTCCCCGTGGGGGGGCATGCCTGGGCCCCGGGAGGGGGCTGGAGGGCTCGGGATTCTCGGGGGGGCTTCCTGGAGAAAAGGGTTGGGGTCGTGGGGGGGATCCTCCGTCCTTCCCAGCGGGGAGGGGGAAAGGCCTCCCTCGCCCTGCCCCCTCCCCCCTCCCCCCTCCCGGCCTCCTCCGCAGGGCTGTTGTGGGGGACCAAGGGGCTGCGGCCAAAGGGGAGCGGGATCCCAGCTCTGAGCCGGGCCCCCTCCCGCCCTCCTCGGGGAAGACTCCGACTCCCATCGCCCGCAGCCCGCCCGGCCTCTGCCGGCCTCCGCGGCGCCCCCAGCCCGTCTGCCCCCGGGCCCACCGAAGGTGCGTCGCTGCTTGAAGCTCTTCTCCGAGGGCATCGCGGCGGCGGCGGCGGCGTCTCTGCGGCCTCCTCGGCAGCGCCCGGCCTCCTCCTCCTCCTCCTCCTGCCCCCGCCCTCCCGGGGTCAGCTGACCGGCGCCGCCCCGCCTCCCGGGCTCTGACGTCACAGGGAGGAGGAAGGAAGCGGCGGAAGGGTAGGCTGCGGCGCCGCCTGGGCTCCAGCTGCGCCTGCGCAATCGGCGCTCCCCGGAGAAGAGGCGGACGCCGGCGCGCCTGCGCGGGTCGGGCGCAAACTGCTCCACTCCCGGCGCCGCGGTTACCATGGCGACCCAGCCTTGTCGTCATGGCAGAATTTGGGGATCGCGACTCCCATCGGTCTCATCCAGTTAGGCCTGACGCTCTCCCATCCTCTCCGGCTCCTAGGCTGTTTTGTCACCGCCAGAAATGTTAAGTTCCAAGATCCTGGACTACAACTCCCATCGTTCTTACTGGGCTACAGAGCCCATCATCCTCACCCTCATCTAACCTGCTCCTTGAGCTGTGCTGCAGATGCATTTGGCAGCTGGAAGATTCACTCCCCAGGTTCGTTCGTGGCACATTTTGCTTGGAGGTGATTTATTTCGCTCAGAGCTTCTGGCTGCTGAAAGCCCACCTGTGGTGCCCCAGTGTCCATCTGCCTCCCCAGTGGGGACCCTTAGGGTGCTGCCATGCTCAGGCTTAGCAGGACTTGCACTCGGAGCCAGAGGCCTCCATGACAGGATCTTCATTCCTAGTTACTCAAGGATTTCCTGTGCTGCGTAAGGCTCCATCCTTGCAATTGACAGGCTTGTCCGCTTCATCATGCTCGTTGCAAGGAATGGCCTGGGGAAAACATACCAGGACCTTTCCAGAGAGAGTCAAAACCCATCCTTCAAGCGCCTTCGGAGCAATGGGACAGCTGCCAAGGGACAGGCTGCTACAGGACGCGAATGTTTCTAGTCCCTCTCACAGTACACAGTCCAACAAATAATAAAAGTCATAAAGCTGTTGTTGTTGGCACAGAGACTTGAAGAGTCTTTTGGCACATTTTCTTTGCATCTAAGGAATGGAAAAGAGATGCTGAATAAAGTGGATTACTCCTTAGCATCGCCTCTTTAGTGAGGCTGTTTAACCAAGTTTCTACTAAGGGCATATTCCCCTGGCAGTACCAAAGGTGATTTTTCAAGAAGCAAATGGACTTTGTTTTTCTTTGGGGCAACCATGACCTGGATGACTGAGAATCTCCATAGACATTCACCTGGCAGGATGATCATGGGCGTGTGAGTGAGTGTGCAAAATAAGGAAGATGACTTTGACAGATATATGCAAGAACTGGAGCTGACAATAAGTGATGTCATGTATGTAGCACACCACACACGTGAGATAAGTAAATTGTTCTGGATGCCTATGTCCAACAACTACAAAGCATCATACCATCACCGATCTCTCTGTAAAATTTAGCTGCTTTTGAACTAGGAAGCCTGGAGCAAATGTTGTGTTAAACCATGAAATAGCTGACTTGTTGGGGCTTAACATTTTTTCTGATCCTATTGGATGATCTACGATTACATATCAAATGCGCTTTCTAAACTCAATTCCTTTCTCTATTAGGGCTAAAAGGCACATTTTAGATGTTCGAAACTGACTCGTGTGAATTTCAGAAGGATTTTATTGGGAGCTGTCCAGCTATAGAAATGGGCAGCTATAGAAATGTTTTAAATAAGCTAATTGAAGTGACTATTTGAAAGCCTGGTTTAGGAAGAATTAAAGTGTGAAGCATTGGAAATATGCTTTTAAGGATAGTTAGTATAATTTAGGGTAGAAGATACTGGATTTCCAAAGAGAATATGGAAAGCGTCTGTGATGTTAGCATTACATTCCTTTGAGGGTTGAGAGCCCATGGCTCACCCCATGGCTGAATTTCCCAGCAAAAAAGATTGTACCATTTTATGCTTTTCATCCTAAAATCACTTGACTGGTTTGGTGTACATTTCCATCTGGGTGTGTGTGTAAGGCGAGGAGGAACCATTTGACCCCTCACACACAAACAATATTTTGGGCCATCCCTATAGACTAAAGCATTTAGGTAACAGCAAGCCAGGTTATGATTGTGATCTCTCGGGTTTAATTGTGGTTAAACCTGAAGCATTCAGAGTCCTGTATTGCAGATGCTATAAGCCAATAGCAACGGCTCTTTCTTTGTGGCAGTAATGTGACAGGGTGTGGTGAATTTTTAATGATGATTGATTTTTTAAAATGCATTGAGCCAGAGCAATGATGAGTCATTCCCTCAAGGCTCCTTGACTGCCTGCCTTGTGCGCGACATCATGAGATTCAACCTGTACTCTAAAGGAGAATATTTGTAGCTGAGGGTTGACAGGCAGGGACCTTGGTGCTCTCTGAGCTTGTTTGTTTTCTCGCAGAGGTTTCATTATCCAGACTAGGGAACATCATCAGAGCTAGTCAGTGCTAAGATGGCCAGCACTGATGACGATCCCTAGTCTGGGTAACGAAACGTCCGGGAGAAAACAAGCAAGCTCAGAGAGCACCAGGGACCCCCTCGATTCAACCTGTCGACGAGCCGTGTTTATGACTCCTCAGAAATAAATCCCGTGGAGTTAGTGGAATTTAATCCCAAAGCAAAAGTGCTCAGGATGGCAAAGTTGGCCATTGTCAGGGAAAAACCGCACACTGTGTGTTGTGGGGAGAGAGCAGGGGGCGGGGGGGGGGGAAGGCTCAGCTAATCTCAATGTACACATGTTGTACTTTGACAGTAAAGGTTTATTATTAATATGGGCAAAGAGAAAAGAACTTACTCCTAATTAAACATGCATCAGATCCTATATTTACGTTCAGTAATTCTGGTCAGACTGTAATTGCTGCAATCGTTTTCTTTGCTGAAAAGTTGTATTGTCCTTGACTTACAATAGTTCATTTACTGACCATTCAAAGTTACAACAGCACTGAAAAAAAGTGACTTATGATTATTTTTCACACTTAATAACTGTTTGCAGCATCTCTGTGGTCACGTGATCAGAATTCCGAGGCTTGGCAACTGACTTGTACTTATGACGGTCGCAGTTTTGATCCACTGCTTTGAACCCGCAGCAGCAGACGACTGAACCTGGCGATGGTCCTTTGCCACGGTGGAAGGTTATTCACCACAGATTCACCACAGTAGGCTGCCGTTCTAAATGTGTAAGGCATGCTTCCGGGGAAGTTATTTTTCAACATCTGCCCTGCACTGAATATATGAATTATGCAGAATACAAAATATTGGTTAAAAACAAGACCAACCTCTCTGGGACATTAAAAACAAGCCCTGGGGGACGCCTGCGGGCACTGACACGGCGGTGGAAGACCCCCTGCACGGAGGCAATTTTTTTAATGATAATGCAATTTTAATAATGCATTTATTTATGAGTGAAAGTGAGTTGTTTTTTTCTCCCCCAAAGGATTTCATGCCGGTTTTGGTGCAGCCACCCGTTGCTTTCCAGCGGGCAGATTTGGCCTGCACTCCACTCCTCGGACTGCCGGAGAAAAGGGGTCGCGCGGAGCATTGCTGGGGGGGCTCCGGGACCCTTCCAGCCCATCTCTCCCCCAAAGGGAAGGGCAGGCTCGGCCTCAAGAGGGCTCCAGAGCGAGCTTTTCGGCAGGAGCCTCGTTGGCGCAGTAGGCAGCGCGTCAGTCTCATAATCTGAAGGTCGTGAGTTCGAGCCTCACACGGGGCACGCCAGCTTTTTTATTTTTTAAATTTCCCCTCCCCTTGCAAAGCCGGTGGACAGCGGCGGGGCGGTGGTGGGGGCTTTGCAATTCCCACGTGCCCAGGAATTTTTGCGGGACAAGGGCTGCCCCGGGGAGGGACGCCCCGCTTCGGGAGCCGCCTTCTGCCAAACTCTGATTGAAAGCCCCGCGAGGGAAAGGGCAGGACGGCCCGAGGGGAGGAGGGCGCCCTCGCGTGGCCGCCCCGGGACTCCCTTCTCAGGAGGCGGGGCGCGGCCGGGAGGAGCCGGTGGGCGTGGCCAGCGGGCTCAGTGGGCGGGAGAAAAGCCCCGAGAAAGGCGGACCTTTGGAGCTGGCAGCTGGCAGGAGGAGGAGGAGGAGGGCTCGCCGGGGCTCTCGAGCCTGATTGGCTTCCTCGCAGACGTTTCACCAGCCCGACTAGGGAACATCATCAGTGCTGGAAGGGAGTTGGGTTTGCGAGGAGGAGGAGGAGGAGGGGGATGGCTTCTTTTCTTGCAGACAGGGAAGCCACCAGACCAGGGGTAGGCAACCTCGGCTCTTTTAGGACTCATGGACTTCAACTCCCAGAATTCCTCAGCCAGCAGGAATTCTGGGAGTTGAAGTCCATGAGTCCTAAAAGAGCCGAGGTTGCCTACCCCTGCACCAGACTATAAACCAGGGGTCTTCAAACTCGGCCCTTTTATGACTCGTGGACTTCAACTCCCAGAATTCCTCAGCCAGCTGGCTGAGGAATTCTGGGAGTTGAAGTCCACGAGTCATAAAAGGGCCGAGTTTGAAGACCCCTGCTATAAACTGACAGCAAAGCCCAACCCTCACTGGCACTGATGATGTTACCCAGTTGGGTCACGCAACGTCTGCAAGAAGGCGACGCAGCTCAGACCCCCCCCCTCCTCCTCCTCCCTGCAACCCTCCTGGCGCTGGTGCGGGAAACGAGCCCCGGCGGGGCTGCGCGAGAGCCTCCCGGCTGGGGGAGCGCCGGGCCCCGCCCCCTCCCGAGGCGGGGCGGGCGGGGGCGGGGCCTGCGGGAGCGGCGGGCGCCGATTGGCCGCGGCGCAGCATCCCGGCGGCGGCCCGAGCGGGGTGGCGGCGGCGGCGGCGGCGGCGATGGCGGTGTGCGCGCGGCTGTGCGGGGTGGGCCCGGCGCGGGGCTGCCGGCGGCGGGGCTCGCAGCGCAAGGGGGCGGCGGGCGACAGCAGCGAGCCGGACACCGACCCCGAGGAGGGCGGCCAGGGCGAGGCGGCGGCGGCGGGGAGCGAGGCGGCCGTCCGAGCGCCGCTCTCGCTGCTGGAGCTGCCGCCGGAGCTGCTGGTGCAAATCTTCGGCTCGCTGCCCGGCACCGACCTGCCCAGCCTGGCGCTCGTCTGCAGCGCCTTCCGACGCATCCTCCGCACCGACACCATCTGGCGCCGGCGCTGCCGGGAAGGTGAGGCCCGCCAGGCCGACCCGGGGAGGGGGAGGGGGCCCCGGAGGAAAGGAGGGAGAGGGGCTCGCTTGCAGACCCCAGACCGGCGCTCAAGAGAGTCCCTGTGTTTTATTTTTGTTTCATTTTTTATCATCTATTTACATCTATCAGTCAGCTAACTATAGGTCTGTCTCTAATTATTTATAATCTATCCATCTATCATCTGTAATTTATCTATCTATCTATCTATCTATCTATCTATCTATCTATCTATCTATCTATCTATCTATCTATCATCTATTTATCTATCTATCTATCTGCCACGCATGCCTCCAAGAGGCAACTCTGGCATTTTCCCCTGGCATTGGAGCTTTTGGTTCTTGCAGCAGAAGGAACAGAGATTCCCACCGACCAACCACGTCGGCCTCTGTGCAAAAGGCCCTTTTCCCTGAGGGTTGTATCCCAAGTGGCAAAGGCAACGGATGGCCCACAGAGCAGCATTTCACGCTGTCCTTAAAATATACGGGTAACTTCAAGGCAATTGCAACTAAACCTCTGACCTCAGAAGCCAAAACCTTTGCTTTTTCTATTGACCCTTGACAAGCAAATACTGGCAAAAGTATATCAGGAAGCTGGAGAAGTGACAGCCGACAGGTGCGCTGATTTCCTGCAGGTTTCCTAGAGGTGCAGGTTTATAGCTGTCTTAAGGGAGAGACCCAAGACTTAAGGCAAAAAACCCACAAACAAACAGGGAGAGACGCACCAAGATTTGCCCCTTCTTAGGACCATCATCATCATCATCATCACCCTTGGAAGGGACCTTGGAGGTCTTCCAACTCTTACTAAAGCAGGAGACTCTATATATACCATTTCAGACAAGTAGCTGTCCAATCTCTTCTTAAAAGACCAGGGCATGTTCTGGTACACACTTGGGGAGAAAAGATTTATTTATTTAGCATATGGCAAGGGAGAAAAGAAAAAAGGGGTCTTTAGAGAGGGGATTCTTAGAGGAGAATAAGCCAGGAATGACCAGGGAAGATCCTGCAGGTCCTCCTTGCACCGGGCAGATTTATCCCTTGAGATTTATCCCTTGAGCCTCTTGAAGTCTCCACCACTTTCTTTTCCTTTGCTTTTGAAATTCTTTCCAGGCAACTGTACAGTCACATAGAAGATTCTGTCCCCTAGAAGGCTTAGTGATAATTTTCAAGGAAGGGTGTGGGCAGCCTCCCAATCCAAGGGGAGAGGTTGCAAAGGAACAAAAATGGAGCAGGTGAATTTCAATGAGAGGCCACCTAGAATAGCTTGGTAAAGTCCCTTTCACAGCCATAGGGCTGATTTGGATAACTTCTAGGAAGTAAACGGAGAAGTGAGTTTTCAGCCAGTTAGTAACAGGTCGAAATAGCTGTGTGATTATAAGCCAGTTGCCAAGAATAATCAGACCTCTGACCTAAACTCAAAAATAACTCCATACTTATTTGTAGTAACTAGTTCGCGCAGTATCTTGAACCTAATTATTGACTGAGCCCATTTTATGGATTCACCTAATTGAATCGGAAACAGTCATTATTTTTCCCCAGTGTGCTAAGCTACGCACACACAAAAAGCTAAAACTAATCTGGCTAGGTCTAAGTGGTTAACTGTGTGGCCAGCCAGTGTTTGTTTGTTGTTTGTTTGTTTTAAATCTTGATACCTGTTATTGTCATCCCTCGTTTTGGTAGCCTTACGTAGCCCAATCTGAAGCTTAATTGCATCTTTCAAGGAGTGCAGTTGTGTAAATCTACAGCGTAGCGTGCACGTGTTAAAACAGTTCATCCAACTAGTTTGTAGAGTTGGGCCATGCCTTGTAGCCCTGCTTAGGTTTAACACGAGGCGTGGGAGGATAATGAATATTGACCATACGGGTGATTCTCCCGCTGCCAAAGCCAGATCTGGGGGAAAAGCCCTTTCCTTTCGCAGCCCCTGTGTCCTGCTGATCTCCGCCGGCTCCTGCCCACCTCTTCTTTCTCTTCAGCACCGCAGTTGTACCGTTGCCCCGGGGGCCCTTAATGCAGACCGTCCCTGGCCCTGCTCTCCTGGTAGTTGCTGCTGCGTCTGATGCCTGCAATGAAGTCATGCCTTTGGGCTTGGCACGGAGGAGGTTGGGGGCAGGCGTCTGAGCGCAGCTGCGTCTGCCCAAGGCAGAGCCTGGCAATGCTCTCGGGATGCCTGCGCTGGCTCTCTCCTGCTTGGGGGGGGGGGAGCTCGGTCTCGGGATATGGAAGGCGATAGCACTGACTCATCCTCCTGGACTGGATGAGAACCAGAACTTCCTCTTAAGGGGACTTCATTGAGCCTCAAATCCTGCCTGAGATGATTTGGGCCAAGCGCCATCTTCCTCCATGATGGCTATTGTGAGGAAAGCCAGATAAGATGCTGTATATGGCCTCGGTCTACTGAAGGCTTCAGCAGACCTCTTGAGCAGTCTGAGTTCCTACATTTCTTTCTACAGTTAGGTCTTTTTAAAGCACACCTCTTTTAAATCATGTCTTCTAAAAATGAGGCAACTTTTTTTCCTGTACAGCAGTGCATCCCTTTGGGAAACCAACTCATTTTATTACGCTACAGGCACTGGATGTGGCACAATGCCTGCTTCTCTAAAGCGGAGACCAATGTCTGCTGGAGAAAATAGCAGGCAAAGTACTGTAAGGAGTCAAATGGTTACATAATTTTCTTTCTGACCTTCTGTTTTGGGTTCCTATCTTATCTGATATAGCAGGTTTCAGCTTCGTGGCTTGCAAGGTGCTACAACTTGATAAGGTAGCCTGTCCTATCCTGAGACCCATGGGTGCTTCTCTTTTTTCCTTTTTCCCATTTCTGGAGGACGTTTTGAGTGTGCGATGGCAGATTTGCTAGCATAGCCACAAAACCCAGAAGGGGTCCGACTCCCACCTCATTAAAAGGCAGACGTTTCCCTGAGCTGCAGCTCTCTTCATCGGACACATGAAACAGCCGGACTGTTGGCAGATTTAAATTGCAAGGAAGTGTGGAGAAGAGAAGGGAAGACAGGTGGGCTGTGCAGATATACAGGGGATACGGATCACTCGCCTGGGGCTCAGAGAGAGGGAATGGTTGGAAGTCAGCCAGCCAGCTTCAGTGCTTAAGAGAGGCGTGGAAAGTGGGCCTCCCACCAATCCAGCACCTTAACCACTGGCTTTCCATTTGGGTGTGTGGCTGTGTATTTAAGGGCAGCAGCACCTGTCGGATGTTGAAATGATCCTGAGCGTATTTAACTCTGTGGAAACCTTGCAAGAAAATAGTTAGGTAATTCTGGATGACGAGAAAGAAAGACTTACCAAAGAGCTGCCTGCTTTAGCATGGAGGAATTCATCAAACACATGTTGGTTACTAGTCAGAGTGGCTCCATTTTGGCACCAGAACTCGTGGTTTATTTGCTATGGTCTCCATACCATAGTCAACCCCAACAGTTTTTGCCTTTAGTCTTACGAAACTCTGGAATAAATAGCCTTTCTCTCTCTCATATGACTTTGAGGACACTGAGGTTGCAATTCAGTTTTGTATGAGGCTATAAATAGATGTTCACGACTGCTCTGTGGACTGAATTAGTAAATTCCCCCTCCTGCTTTTATTTTGATTAACCCTCATACAATCCCTTAGTTCTCGTTTGTTTTCTTTCTAAATGTTAGCCAGCCTGATCTTTGCCTTTAGTAACTGCTGGGGAGCAATCAGCCTTTCTAACAATCTGAATCCTGGCTTAAGTTCATCACAGGGAACCAGCAACAGACAAACATCTGATGTGCAGAATCGTGTTGGCTTTAGAAAGTTTGGGGGCATTGTGAGGAAAACAGCTAGTATGGTGTCAGGCTACAACCCAGCATTATTTTCTCCTTTGTGCACGGACGTTGGCAAAGACTTGGTCTCTTCCCAATGCTGCCTTGGAAATATTATGGGGATATGATCTCAGAGTGTGCACAGAGTCCTGGGTCAGGATTTGGCAAGGCTACGGCTATTTCCCCAAACTCTGGCAAGAAGGAATTTCCCTTTGGCCAGAATGCTCTTCACCCAGGGGTGTTTTGGCCGCCCCCTTGGCTCTATTAGCTGAAGAAACAGGCTTCTTTCAGTGGGATGTTCATTGGCCGCCGGTGAGGGCGGTCTTCCTTTGTGGCAGGGGGGGATATTTCATTTCTTCCCATTAGCAAAGGCTTGAGCAACGACTGCCAGATGTGTACAGCTTTATACTGTTAAGGACAAGGAGCACAGGGGGGCCTGCACACCTATGGGTCCCCTCCCCAGCATTTATTTACTGCTTGGGGATGTTTATCTCTTTACTCTTAGCAGCTATATTCTCCTCCTCCTCCTCCTCCACACATAGCCTTGCGCCTTCAGGATTGCATTGTTCCTACTGCTTCCACTTCCTGCAAAAGTGACAGCAAGTTAAGCGTCACCGGTTCATGCCAGTAAAAATTAATAGAGAATTTCCAGAGCTATAGTCAATCATTCTTTGGACATTTCTCCTTACGAATATTCATTTTTTATTGCTGGGACCTGAACTTCAAGCTATCTAGATTGCGGAATGAGAGGAAAAGGCTCAAAGTTATGTATTTCCATCGACATTCACTTTGAGAACACCTTAAATAATTAATTCCTCTGGTGATTTGCAGCGGAGAAAGATTTTTAATCTCCTCCTCCTCCTCCTCCGCTTTCATCTTTCCCTTCCTTGCATTAGATCAGACGTACCAGAGGGTGGTTTTTTTCTTGTAAACACCCATTATCATAACAGCTTTTCAAGTATTCAGAGTGTTTCCTGATTGTTATCATGGATTCCTAGGGCAAGCTTTTGAAATTGGCAGGCAGCGCAAAAACTTATATTGGAAGAGGTTTCCTTCACTGCTTCCAAGGGATATGTCCTTCCCTGTTGGCTGCTATGTCTTTTTTTTACCATTTTTATTTATTCATTTATAACATAAAATATGCAAAAATTAAGGGACAACGGTAGAGAAAGGGGAAAAAATGTGAAGAAAGGGAAGGGAAGAAAGAAAAGGCATTGACTTCCGAGGTTGGCTGCTGGCATCTGTACAAATACACAGATGTGAGATTGGCTTGTTGATAGGGAAGTGGGCATTACAGTAGCCTCTACTTGAGAAATAAGCCAGAATGGGAGAGGCACAGAGCGGGACATCTGAGAGCAACAGTTGTGTTGGAGGCTGTGTCCGTGTGGCCGGTCCAAGGTGAAAACTTACTTGGGCTTTAAGCGGAGGTCACAAGGCTCCCCTTGAGCAAGGCAGGCCATGCGCTTGCTCTGGGCAGCAGATGGCATTGCATTAGAGCACATCTCAGTCCCTTGTGACACCTGTCCCTCCATTGAATTTCAGAATATGGCGTCTGCGAGAACCTACGGAAGCTGGAAATCACCGGAGTATCTTGTCAAGATGTGTATGCCAAGCGTAAGTCCTAAGCTTCTAGGTTGCCTCCGAAAATAAATTTGCACTACATCTGAAATGTGGATGGCTGGAGTGAGCCTGTCCACAGTCACCCATTTGGCTTCTCAGGGAAGACAGATGCCGCTGTCTTGGGGTCTTCTTCCCAGAGGCCAGGGTTTAAAATCACTCTGAGCCCCCTCCTCATGTCTGAATGGAAAGCAATCAGCCCTTGGCCCAGCTCTCTCGGCCATGAAGAGCGTTTATGCTGAGCAGGCTTAGCGGCTGATTGCTGTACTTCCCCGAGTATTCCCCATGATCGTGACTCACTCCAGCCTCAGGGTGTGTGTGTGTGTGTGTGGAGCACACACCCGTGGAAGGGTGCCTAAAAGCCATAGCCTACTCATCCATTCCTTTGGATCTGATAGTTCTCAGTTGACTTTTATGTGGAACTTGTACACTTGTCTTAGACAAAGGTGTCCTGTGGTAATATGGGTATCCCTTGACGTATGACCACAGTTGAACCCAAAATTCCTGTTGCTAAACAAGACAGTTAAGTGAATTTTGCCCCATTTTACGACCTTCCTGGCCACCATTGTTAAGTGAATCACTGCAGTTGTTAAATTAGTAACAGTGTTGTGAAGTGACCCCATTGACTTTGCTTGTCAGGAGGCCGCAAAAGGGGATCCCGTGTCCCCAGGACACTGCACAACCGTCATAAATACGAGTCAGTTGCCAAGTGTCTGAATTTTGATCACATGACCATGGGGATGCTACAACAGTCGTAAATGTGAAAAATGGTCATAAGTCACCTTTTTCCGTGCTGCTACGTTTGAATGGTCACCGAATGAACTGTTTTAAATCAAGGACTATCTCTATACACGTCAGTATTACTTAATTACGGTTTGTTGAATAAACCCTTGACTCATAAAACTACACCGTAACTCACCATTCAGATCAAACTCAACGATAATCCAGCTTAGCAATTTCTTCAGATCATTCTAGATCTAAGCGCTTTGCACACGGCCTCTGACGAGGCTAAACTCACTGAAGGAGGCAGAAGGATTTAAAGTTTGTTGGCCAAAAATTGTCTCAGAGGGTTTGAAGCAAGAAATTGCCCAGCTCCTCCAGCAGGATCCTCACTTTGAAGTCAGCCTTGCAATCGATGGCCGTGAGTAGGCGAGCGGCATTTTCACAGTCCCCTGGTGTGTCTGCTCAGGTATAAACCCGCGAGTGAAGTCGGGGCGTTTTATGAAAATTCTTCCTGACTACGAGCACATGGAGTACAGGGATGTTTACACCTGCCGTATGTACCTTCCTCTGACCAGTGGTTTCTGCGCTGTGAACGCATGGAGTGTGCTTGCCTAACCGTGTAATTAGCCCAAGTTAAACATTGAAACCCTGGACTTCATTCAGGGACTGAGAACGTCAGAGGCCCTGCTGTGCAATCTTACGGGGGTGGAGACGCAATTCTAAAGCCGTTGCTCTAGGACAGATTTTCCTAACCTTGGCACCTTTGAGACTCCCAGAATTCCCCAGCCAGCTGTCTTGAGACCTGAGCAAGAATAGGGTCTGTGGGCCATTACGTGTCCCTAAAGTAAGCAGCATGCTCTATTCCTGTCCCTCCCAAGCTTTGGGCTTACTTTTGCTACTGAGGAATTCCTTTCCTTCATATCTGAGTCCTTGTCGTTTGTTCTCCTAGTGCTTCACCAATACCGGCATATCTTAGGTCTCTGGCAACCAGACATTGGACCATACGGGGGTCTCCTGAATGTGGTGGTAAGTCCAGAGCGCTGTGTGAACTCTGCTTTTCTGCTCTGCTTTTCTCTGGGTATAAGATTATTTTTCCCTTTCTTGTCCTCGAAGGAATCTATGGTTTGGTCAAGGCCTAAGCATGATGTGTGTGAAGTAGGACATCCGACCGATCCTACTACAGACACGTGATGTGAAGAGCTCGCTCTCTGTAATATTGGGAAAGATGGAGCGAAAGAGAAGAAGAAGAGCGGGTGGAGATGCTCAGTTACCGTGCTGATGGGGGCACCCGTTGGAAGACCTGCGGACCAAGTCAGGACAGATCATCATGGAGACAATCTACACGGTTGCCTCCAGGGAGCAACAATTCAATGGCATCCGTCGAGGCCTACAAGCTCATCTAGATATGGCAGCATTTAAAGCAGGGCTTCTCAATCTTGGCACTTTTATAACACGTGGCCTTCAACTCCCAGAATTCACCAGCCCGATGGGAGTTGAAATCCCCAACCTTAAAATGGCCAAGGTTGAGAGGTGCTAATCTAGATGACCTTGGCTGATCTTGAAACGCTGAGCAGGGCCAGATCCTATTAGTCTTTGGAGGAAAGACGTCAATCCAGGGCTAGATTGGAAAATCAGAGAAACTTCCTGGAAGAAATCAGTGGCAAATTTGTTGGATATTGTTGCCAGGAAAGTTGCATGGTATTTATTCTAGGAAGTTAACCTCAGCTTGAAAGAGATTTTATGATGTATTTGAAGAATGAGGAGAAGGGACATCTTTAGTGGAAGAGATTGCGTAGAGGTTGGGAAAGAAATGGAAGATAAATCATGTGAGTCAGCTTATCCCATAAATGGCAACTGGAAAGCAACTAGGAAAAACCATTTCCAGTTATTCAGACAAGCTCCATCTAAATCAATGCTGACAATCAGGCTAGGGAAATTTTCTTACAGTTTCCAAGGTTGATATTGGGCTTCCCTAGTTGGACCAGCTCAAAGAGCGGGCACCAGGTCTCAGCCAAGTAACTTAGATGCCACTCGAGTGAAATGTAGAATCTTGCAAGAGATTGTAAGAGGAATTCCCCAAAGAAGGTGTCCCATCAGCTCTTCCTAGAACAGATACCATGCGATTTCCCTGCGGTTTAGATCTATTTTCTTTTCCCTTCCTTCCCCAGGCTGCCCAGAGATTCCCCAGTTCAGATAGGTCACTCAGAGGTGGCTGCCTTAAGCCTGAAAGTACAATCAGGGGAAGATGCAAACATACTGTGTGAACTGCATCCCTGGGATGTCCATGATTTATATATATGGTTTTCTCCTGTCACGTCCCCTGTGTGAGAGGGAGGGTATCTGGGCTTGGGGCCATAGGAATGCTTTCCTTCAGGCCTGGAGTCAGTCAATCAATCAGTCAAAGAGTAGAGCTGGAAGGGGCCTTGGAGGTCTTCTAGTCCAACCCCCTGCTCAAGCAGGAGACCCTATACCAGGGGTAGGCAACCTCGGCTCTTTTATGACTCATGGACTTCAACTCCCAGAATTCCTGAGTCAGCTATGCTGACTCAGGAATTCTGGGGGTTGAAGTCCATGAGTCATAAAAGAGCCGAGGTTGCCTACCCCTGCCCTATAGTATTTCAGGCAGGTGGCTGTCCCGTCTCTTCTCAAAAGTGGTTGGCTAGACCCTCTCCTCCTGCAGTGATCAAAGGCGGCTCTCCTGTCTGGGTTTTGTAGAATGGGTCCTTTCCCCGGCGTCTTTATTTCTGATACCAACTTCAGGAGACCTCCATTTCATCAGCTGCCTGGAGGCATCTTCTGGGCAGCACAAACGCACTCTGGGGCTTAAAAGGTTGGGAGGGGCTTGGGGGTGAATGGAGCTGAGCAGGAAGGCTGAAGTGGTCGCTGGGCTTGGACACAGGCCTTGGGGCACAGCGACCATCCCAATTGGGGGTGGGGGTGGGGAAAGGAGGCTGAAGGCAGGCAGTGGCAGACCCTCCCCTATTGTCAGCCTTCCCAGGTAGACCAGACAGGAAACAGACCAGGTGAGCAACTTCTGCTTTATTGTAAAGGCTACCTTAACAGAAACTTGACAGTCTGCAAGTACAAATCTCCCACTCTAGTCTTGAGAAATTAAGTGTGGGGGGGGGGGGAGGGGAATCCCTTCTGTCTGAGCCTCCTCCTCTGCCTGTTATGCAGCTGCAGGCGGCAACCTCTCCTGTTGAATTGTTCCTGAGGCAGCATCTCTTCCCACTCCTGAAGGTCGTTCTCACCTACCATTAACACCGATTCCGCCCTTGGCAGGTTGACGGCCTGTTCATCATTGGCTGGATGTACCTGACCCCCCACGACCCTCACGTGGATGGCCCCATGCGGTTCAAGCCCCTCTTCAGGGTGCACCTCATGGAGAGGCACAGCGCCACAGTCGAGTGCATGTACGGACACAAGGGACCCCACAGTGGGCATATCCAGGTGAGACACACACCCCTCTTCTCCCTCTCCCACTGAAGGAAGGAAAATTGCACAATCCCCCTGGCCTCTGTTCCATGGTCCCCCAGTCCAGGCAGGGGCTTCGGGCTTCTGACTCTCAACCTCCCTTTCCCAAAACGGACAGATTGTGAAGAAGGACGAGTTTTCGACCAAGTGCAACCAGACAGACCACCACCGTATGTCGGGCGGGAGACAAGAGGTGAGCTTGGCCTCAGCGTCCCCTAAAGCAGGGCTAGGCCACCTTGGCTCTTTTATGACTCGTGGATTTCAACTCCCAGAATTCCTGAGCCAGGATGGCTCAGCATGGAAACCTCTCCCTTTCCCCTCAGCATGGCTGGCTCAGGAATTCTGGGAGTTGAAGTCCACCAGTCATAAAAGAGCCCAGGTTGCCTACCGCTGCCCTAAAGCCAACCTCTGAATGACGGTGGCTGGTTTTCTGAACCCCACCCTGTGTGGTGGACCTAGTGGGAAGTGCGGACAGGGTCGGAAGGGGCTGTGTCCAACCAGTCTGTCTCATCCCCCCACCCCCCCACCCTGGGCCATTTTTTGCAGGAGTTCCGGACGTGGCTCCGAGAAGAATGGGGGCGGACGCTGGAGGACATTTTCCACGAACACATGCAGGAGCTCATCTTGATGAAGTTCATCTACACGAGTCAATATGAGTAGGTGGAAAAAGGGGGGCGGTCTGGTCCCTCTCCTCAATCCCGGCCAAGGGACAGATGCCAGATGCTGATTTAGGAACAAAGCGTGCTAGCGGGCTAGTCCGTTGCACCAGCAGTCTCGTGGGCCCAAGGGGAAACCCCTTATCCTCTTCCTCCCCTCTCCAGTTTTGTTAAGATTGGGGGTTTCTGCATTCCTGATAACGCCTGAGCAGACTTTGCCAGCCATGCAAAGGGGAGCCGAGAGGCCCCTCGACAAGGTGGCCGTCACATCCCTGGGGAAACTCTGCAGGGCTCAGCGGAGACCTCTCCTCTCCTCCCTTGCCTTACCCCAGCTCCCTCCTCCTCCTCCTAAGCTAGTGGCCCCCCCATGTCCTCTACTGCGACTCCCATATTTCCCCACTCCTATGCCTACCTGGGAAACATCAGGTGAAAGAATTACCCTTAAGTTGAAGGATGCGACCTTTCTGGTTATCGGGGATTTAAGCCCAGCCGAAGAGAATTTTCCCATCATATTTTAGTCACCCGTTTCCTTTAGTAAGTATTAAACAGCAGCCTGGCTAACGGGGAGAAACCGCCATTGGAACAACCCACAATCCTATGAATAAGCTGGCATTTGAAACAGCATTCCCTAATGTCGTTTTCCAGTTTGCCAGGATTGAAACAGGAAAAGAAGAGAGTTTCGGACATCAAGGAAAATGGAGAGAGGGCAAAACATGCAGGATTAAAGGAAAATTCTGCAGCAGGCAGCCAGGAAATTACCACATTTCAGTTTTCCACGTATTTCATTAGGCCTGACCTTAGTTTGTGTCCCTCTCTGGGAAATGGACTAGAGACTTTAATTTCAGACAGTTTTGTTTTAAATGATGAAAGTTCACACACCACAGTATCTGATTTAGAATCGCTGAGTGAGGCGGGCAGCACCTAAAATTGATCGAAATAAATACATGAATTGATCAGGAAACGGGAATGGTTCCGACCAGTCCTCTCTCGCTCATCCTGGGCTGCTTTTTCTGTTCCAGCAACTGCTTAACGTACCGACGCATTTACCTCCCTCCGCGCAGTCCGGAGTACCTGATCCAGCCGGGCCTCTTCAAAGGGACCTACGGGAGCCACGGCCTGGAGATCGTCATGCTCAGCTTCCATGGGAGAAAGGCCAGGGGAACCAAAATCACGGTGAGCACGGAGGGTCCAGCCTCTGGAGTCTTAGACTGTGGCGTGCTCCGTGGGTTTTTATTATTTTTAGTAATGCTTCCGTCCTGCTTCCCAGAAACATTCCCGAGACTACGTACCTCACACCAGACACAGCAGTACCAACCCAAACACTGAAAATCAGCTGTAAGCCTAAAAGTGCAAATAGCAAGTCCCGTCAGCTGCCGGGAGCTGTTGAAGTCGATTCAGCTTCTCATAATTCTCCCTCCCAGCCTCTGGCAAGAGGGCCGGGCGTCCAGATCCCTTCGCTTGCCTCTGTAACCCCCTTGCTTTCCACCTGGAGCTCTCGAGCTGAAAGCCAGCAGGTGCAAAGAGACGGGTGCTGGGATCCCGCCGGAACTGGGCCAGAAGGAAGGGAATCGCCTGAGCCAGAGGCAGGGAGCTGACAGCCTGCCTAAGACCAGCAGATTTCCAGCCTTCAAGGCAGCCTTGACCAGGGAACCAAAATCATGCGGGCAAATGCTACTTTTATTCTAAGATTATAGTAATTTTTTGCAATGGTCATCAGGCAAACGTGGTAGCCGTAAAGGAAACACAGCAGTTCTTAAGCGGACCGGTGGTTTGCTACAGGCCCAGTTTTGATGAAAACCAGAAATAAAGGCTGGCAAAACCCTCATAAAATGCAGCCACGTGACCCTGGGGCACTGCAAATGGACACAATTTGGCCACATTGGCGACTGCCTGAAGCTGGCCACATACTTGTGGAGAAGACCTGACTGTTGGAACTTTGAACCCCGGTCGCAAAAGTCTCCTTTTGCAGGTTGGCTGTAACTTCAAACAGCCCTTAAGTGACCAGTGGTAAGTTGAGGACTACCTGCATAGTGGCTCAAGATAAGAGGGGTGAGGAGAAGCAGACGGGGGCTTGGAGGAAGCTACCTGAGCGGGACTCTAGGAGATGGACAAAGTCCTGGCCGGCTGCTTCTGGGAAGGCAGATTCGCCTTCATTTGCTTCTCAACCACCTCCAGGGCGATCCCAACATCCCAGCCGGCCAGCAGACAGTCGAGATTGACCTGGCCCACCCCATCCAGCTGCCTGACATTGAAAACCTGAGCAACTTCAGCGAGCTCTCCCGGATCGTGCTGGAGGTGCGTGAACAGGTGCAGCGGGAGCAGCAGAAGCAGGAAGAAGGCCTGCCAGAGGAGCCGGAGCCGGAAGCCAAGGAGGAGGAGGAGGAGGAGGGGGCTGGATCAGAGGCAGCTGGAGAAGGAGCAGCCGCCTCTGGCACCCCCCCTGCCCCCTGCCCCTTTGTCCTGCCAGGTGGCATCGCCTCCCGAAACGAGGATTATCCCCGCACCTGCAGAGCATGGTAATGTTAAAAGGTTTAGGAGATTCCCACGGATAAGGTTGATTGGGATATTCGGTGAGAGTCCCTTAAATTTCTGCCTCTGCCAAGAACTCCTAATCTACGTAAAGGGGAGGCTGTTTCCTTCTTGGGAGCTGGTCACGTTGGCATTATCTGGGTCCCTCCCAGGGGCAGATTTTATTTTTTTTAAATTAGTCATTACAGTCCTGCCGGCAATATTTTGGCTTTCTGTGTCAAAACTAGAGGGAAAGTTTCAAAAATCCCACTTCGGAGAACTAAGCAGGATTGCATTGTTATTTTGATTTCATAATGCACGTCAAAATCGGGCGGGATGATTTAAACAGCTTTCGAAATGGTGGGTCAAAACATAAATCAGTCGCCTCTCTGCTAAAGGCTGCAGTGCAGCGTTTCTCAACTGTGGCAACTTTCAGATGTGTGGGTTTCAACTCCCAGAATTCCCAGCGAAGGTGGAGAAACACTGCCATTGTGGCAAGCGAGTCAGTGGACTGAGCCATTATTGCTGGTGCTCCAGAAGGCCGATCTGCGTTAAACTGAAGCCCAGATGAACTTTTCTTGGTACCATTTGTGGAGAGTCTCAGTCAACCAAGTCACGACTGTCCCTTTTTCAAAAGGCTTTCTTGGCTTTTTTCTCCCTGAAAACGTTTTACTTCTCATCCAAGAAGCTTCTTCAGTTCAGTTCAGAACTGAAGAAGCTTCTTGGATGAGAAGCGAAATGTTTTCAAGGGAAAAAACCAAGAAAGTCCAGTCGCCTTTTGGAAAAACAGCTTTGTGTTTTCTTGGAAATGTCTCTACTACTTACATCTGAACTGAACGTGAGAACTGGACTTTTTTGGGAAATGCTGACGGTGTCTTTTCCTTCTGCTTCTGGTAGCTTCTACGGGACTGGCCTCATAGCAGGCCATGGCTTCACCAGCCCCGAGCGAACCCCTGGGGTCTTTGTCTTGTTTGACGATGACCGCTTCGGCTTCATCTGGTTAGAGCTGCAGTCGTTCAGCCTCTACAGTCGCATCAAGGTCTCCTTCCAGAACGCCGAGGCGCCGTCGCGGGAAGCTTTTGACGAGATGCTGAAGAACATTCAGTTACTGACCTCATGATGGTGGCCATCCAGGAACCCGAGGAAGGATCCCCTTCTCCCATCGTGGGGGCCTGACCTCTGCACGAGGGGCCACGCGTCCTTCTCCATTGGGCCTTTTTATCAAATTGTACCCTCCTCCGTGCGCTAATGTTCCTTTCCCAATATATGATGTATAGTTTGTAATATAGCTTTATTATATTGGGAGGGCAGCTTGCATGCTCGTGTCTTCATTTCCTCCCCAACTTCTTCAGAAGTTCGAGGCCTGAGTTGGTATACACACACACACACCCCTAGCCTCTCGCGCACAATGGATATAGTCTCAAAGCAGGCTTGGGAGAGTACGAAACCAGCCACCCCACCCCACCCCGACTTGGCCGGTTCTCCCCCACCCAACCCCACCCCCGCAGCAAGCAAGAAGACGCTGCGATTTGGGGCTTCTTCTTAGAATGGGCTCTCCTGACTTTAAAAGCCTCTTTGGTCTGGGCTTTTTGTTAAACAGAAGTGAGCTGCTAATGATCTTAAGATTTAGAAAATATTAAATCCAGCTGCCCCAAGAAGCTTTTCTAAAAAAGTAACCGTGAATAGAACTCTGTTTGCTTGGCATTTTTTACATGGCGACTGTTCTTAGCATGAAGAATAATATTGAGGTCTGTTAAGCAACACAAGGGATAAAATCTCCCCCTCTTCCAAAATTAACCAGCCCGGTGAGCCTCTGTGAGAGCATCGTGCTCCAATCTTTGCCACCCTCAGGTTTTTCCCTTAAAAAAGCTTCTTCCCAAAGTCTCTGTGTGACGTTTGTACCGCAGAAGAAAAGAGGGGGGCTTTGTTAAGTCGTTCTTGGGGGCGATGCCAGGGTCAGAAAGGTCAGACTGCTTTACGTCCTGATCTTACCTGTTCTTGAAACACACCCACCTTTTTTGTCCTGGCTACCAGCACAGGTAGAGGCCACAGCAGTGTCGCATATAATTCCCGTCATGTGTGCAACAATATTGTGATTCCAAACTCCTTCGTGAACCCCCAAATGTGCAAAATCCATGCAGTGAAATGCAGTCAAGTATCTGGGACTCCTGTCTCAGTTTGCATCCTCTGGAGGCAGCTGATCCTTTGACAGGACTGGGCCTGGGCCGGGATTCCCCTAAAGTCAGTCTAGACCAGGGTTTTTGAACTTCAGCAACCTTTAAGATGGGTGGGCTTCGACTCCCAGAACCTGAATGTTGAAGCCCACCGGTCTTAAAGTTGGTGAGATTCAGAAAGACCGGTCGTGACTCTTGCTTTTCAAGCTTGGGGGCTTAGAAAGAATGGACTTCAAGCCGGCTGGGGAATTCTGGGAGTTACGTCCACCCCTTTTCCAGCTGCCAAGGTTGAGAAACACTGAGCTAAATCCTTGGTGACAAATAACGGGCGGGAACTGCTGTTTTCCCCTCCTCTCTTTTGGGAGTTGTAGCCCACCCCACAATCCTTGTTAGGATAAAAAGCAGTTGCCTAAAGATTTTCCATTCCATTCCATCCCCCTCTCGTTTCTCTCTCAGTTGGGACACGGTGTCCTGCAGGTAATGCTGTTCTGTAATCATGGATACTTCTCCGCCAGCTGTCCTGGATTATCCCCAACGTCAGCGCTTGGTACACCGTAGAGCTATTTTCCTGTTCGTTTCTCCCCCTCCTCCCCCCCTCCTGCTAAGGCAGAAGAAACTGCCCTCTGCTTGATTATCATATTAAGGTTCCTCTGTGGGATAACAGATAACAGCTCCCGTCTGTTAACAGCGAGAGTTGCTTGGCAGACAGAACTCTTCTGCTCGGCCACAAATCCAATCCAATCCCAAGCAAAGGCTGAGAGGGGGGCCGTGGGAGGATCGGGCAGCCAGGAGCCCCTGGAAAGGGGCCAGAAGCTGGACTGGAGATGCAGCCCGGAGGAAAAGGAAAGATGGCTGAAATCTGAGGACAAGGTGAGGTTTGGCGCCTTTACCCAAATACAGAAGAAACTGGCAGTGTCTCTTGGATATAGGAGGACCCCACCCCCACCTCGAGGACCCGTCTAGGTTGGGGAAGGGTCCGTTAGTTCACTCTCAAGTAGGAGCCTCTTTGTCCAGGATGTTGGGGGCCAAAGTCTAAATCATTGGAAGGGCCACAGATTTTCTGCCCTAGAAGCTACTGTTCGGAAAGCCGGCTAAAAACGGGCGGAAGGGCCACCGGTAGTGCTTATGTCTCCCCTCTCGGGCATGACAGAGGGGGGAGCCAGTTCCTGCAGTTGGGCCCAAACTGGATTCTCACGGTGTCAGGTTCTGTTTCTTTCCACAAACTGGTTGGGCAGGAAAATGTGGCAAACGCCTCCGGAGTCCACAATAACGGCCAGGAAACCCGGCAGTGGGTGATTCTTTTGCTGCGTTCCAGCAGAAGCCACAGAATTCCCACTATGGGCTGGGGAGGGTTTTCCCCCTCCTTCCGTCCCAGAAAGGGCGAGGGGGCAAGAGGGCTTTTAGCCACTTCGCTCCCTGGTAAATTCCCAGTTGGCTCTTTTTGCACCAGGGACC
This sequence comes from Vipera ursinii, assembly GCF_947247035.1. Taxonomy (NCBI): domain Eukaryota; kingdom Metazoa; phylum Chordata; class Lepidosauria; order Squamata; family Viperidae; genus Vipera; species Vipera ursinii. Next base: position 21,463,645 of record NC_139520.1, on the reverse strand, counting down.
CCCAGCGAGGCCAGCAGGACGTGGAGCATTACGACCGATGCTCCCAAAGGGCTGGTGGCCAGCGGTGGTCATTCAAGCTGCCCCCATTCTGAATGGCCTGTCAAATCCTGGGCTGGCACTAGCAGGCCAAAAGGGGTCTTCCCCTTTTGCCCCATTTCCCAGCCGAGCTAAGTCACTTAAGCAACGCCCCGGCCAACCTTTTTTATTCTCGGGTATTTAAAGCCAGCTCTTAAAACTCCCTTTGGAAAATTGCACCAGAACGCTGGTCTCTTGGAAAGGCCTGCAATGTGGGCGCTGTGCATGGAGGCATGGATAAAAGCAGCTCTGCTCCATTGTTTCTCCCAAAGCAGCTCTTTTGTGTTGCTTGATCGGGGTGGGGGCTGTGCCTTCCCTGCTCTGCTTCTCAATTCTACGAAAAGGCTTTGCCATGGAGAAGGAAAGGCTGCTCCAGCCTTCACAGGCCCGACTTGGCTTCCCTTTCTGGATTAGCTTATGAAATATATATTTTTAAAAATTTCAGGAGAAGGCTCATTATATACCCGTGAGGGAGAATGAATGAGTGAATGAGGCCACTTGTATTTAGGCTGCGTTTGGGCTTTGATGGGTCTGTGTGGGGGCCCCCCTCTAAGCGCAGGCATTAAGCGTGGCGGGCATGGTGGTGTTCTCAAATCAGCGAGCATTGAGCATTCCTCTGCTGGCGGCTGAATTTGCTGCCACTGCAACTGTTGGCCATGGACGCTGGCGGGGTCTGGCCTGCTGGGATTCCCCAAATCAGGGGGGCATCTGTGCCCCCCCTTGTAAAATACAGTTTGACCTTATGGATGTGGATGCAGTAAGGAAGGGCCTGCCTATTTGGCAGGAGGTAAACAGGAATGCCGATAGTCCCTTCCCTTCTTTTTCCTCCCTTCCCCTCCCCCCATGTGCATTCCTGACCTGTGGCCGCTGGCCTACATTTTACAGGAGCTGCCCAGGGGTTTTCCTCTCTGCCTCTCTGGCAGCTGCTGCCCCGGAGGAGAGAGCGCTGGTTTTACAACTTGCTTTTCCAGTTTCAGATAAGGATAACAACAACAACAATAAAAACATTATGTGCATTTGCAACTTGCTGTTTCTCTGACTTCCGTTACTGCAGGGGTCTTCAAACTTGGCCCTTTTATGACTTGTGGACTTCAACTCCCAGAATTCCTCAGCCAGCTGGCTGAGGAATTCTGGGAGTTGAAGTCCACAAGTCATAAAAGGGCCAAGTTTGAAGACCCCTGCCTTACTGCTTTACATTAAATCCATGTTTTTCGACCTTGGCAACTTTAAGAGGTCTGGACTTCAAGTCCCAGAATTCTTCCTATCCCTGTGTTTGCTTGAACCCCACAATTTTCTGGCTGTTTGGCCAGACCGCCAGGCAGGATAAAAGGGCCCTCCCAGGTTTCCACATTTCCAGCCTAGATTTAAAGCGGACTTTTACGCATTCTAGCTATTTTGTTTTTTTCTGGAGTCAGGTAGCGCTTTTATATATCTATAAAAAACTCCCCTTGCAGTTCCAACAGCCTGCCAACCTCCGGCCCGTCTTTCCCCGCCGTCCCATCCCTCGCTGACGTCCCGGCAGCTTCTCAGCCTGGGAAGGGCATTCCCGAGCCACGCGGCCGCCCCGCCGCCCCCAGCAGCCGCCTTCCCACGGCCGGGGCGAGGAGAGGCTGGCCGGGCGGTGCCGGAGCCGAGCCCGCTTCTCTCCCGGCTGGCGGACGCTGCTCGTCTCCAGCAGGGCCCCCCCCAGATGTTGTCCGCCGCTGCGCGTCCGGCCGGCCCGGGCTTCCTCCGGCTCCCCCCGCCCGTCCGCCCCACGTGGCAGCTGCGGAGCTTCCCCCCCGCCGGCTCCGCCTCTGCGCCCTCTTGGCTCCGCTGGCAGCAGCTGGAGGCGGCGGCGGCGGTAGGAGCGGCGTGGGGCCGGAGCGCGGCGGGCAGGGCGCCCCTGGGCACGTGCAGAGCGCCTCGCCTGGCCCCGGGCGGGGAGGGTCCGTGCAGAGAGCCCCCTCCTGCCTCGGCTCGGCTGCCCTTCCGCGTCCCAGCGGCTCGGCCTCGGTCCTCGCTCCTCGCTCCTCGGGCTCCTGGGCACGGGCTGAGCGCTGCAGCCGGCCGTGCGAGACCCGGGCGCGCTCTGTGCCCGGCTGCCGTGCCTCGCGGGGTCCGAGCGCAGCTGGGCCGGCGCAGCCTCCCGGCAGGTGCCCCGCAGAGACGCCTGGCCCGCGGTCACCTTTCCCTCGGCTCCCGCAAGCCTTTATCTGCAGGGCTGTTTGCCTTGGCTGGCGGTGCAGTGAGGAGCGGGGCTGCGGCTTCCCTCCTCCCGGCCAAGATCCGGTCAGAGCTGTAATGGGTTCCCTTCTCTCCCCCCTCCCCTTTCCTTTCTTTCTTTTTTCTTTTTGCTCTCCTAAAAAAGGCATCAAGCCTGCCAACTGATCGGAGTCAGTTTCCTGCTAAAGAATAGGAAAAGTTCGCGAGTCCTTTGCAACAAACCGTGGTTTGGTGGCTCGGCCTGGACAAGCAGCCAGCTCCAGGTGAGATGGGAGGTGAGGGAGGGAGGCATTTCCGGGGGTGTGGGGGTGTGGCGACGTTTGTCTTTTGCAACTTCTACAAAAGCAGGGCGGATGGCATTTACTGGACAGCCTTGATTCAGAGCCAGGGTTGGCAGATCTACTACCTGAATTGAATAGAATATTGCTGGAAGGGACCTTGGAGGTCTTCTAGTCCAGCCGCCTGCTCATCTGGTGATTGGCTGGCTCAGCTCTCCATTTCCCCACTGATAATTCTAGCAAGCAGTCTGGATTGGTGCAGAACAGTGCAATAAAATATGGTTTAATTTCTGGTGAATATCTATGGAGCTTCCCGGTCATCCAGGTCATGTGCTTTTTCCAAAATGTGCTTTTTCCAAAGGCACCTGGACTTTCTTCGTTTTGCTTTTCTTCCCTTGAAAAGGTCTCATTTCTCATCCAAGAAGCTTCTTTGCGTGGCAAGAATGGCAGGTGAAGGCAGTTTTTTCCCAATAGCCTCGGAAGACTTAGGAGGGGGGGCTACCAGGAGATTTACTAAGCAAGCGGAAGGTTCATACATCGGCATGCAAACTTTTAAAGCTTGGAAGGAGTTTTTGTTGGCAAGACCAGCTAGCTGAGTTGGCTCCTGCCTGTCAAGGGGATTTGTGAATGGTGGAGAGGTGACGAACAGCTGCTTGGAATTTCTGTCTGGGCCTGCTTTGGTAGAGGTCCTACTCTGCAGGGCCGGTTGGCACATCTGGAGACTTTCCTCTAGGCCAGGGGTCTGCAACCTCGACAACTTTAAGACTTGTGCACTTTAGCTCCCACAATTCCTCAGCCAGCCGTGCTACGCCTGGGCTGTTCTTCCTTTTCTCTGTAGATCTGCTTTTAACTTCTGCGGTGGCTCTTTGGTGCATTAGCCAGTGGTGCCGTTTTGTGCACCATTTCCCTTTGTCTGTGAATCTTTACAGTTCTGTCTCGTTTTCAGCCCTATTTTGAGAAAAGAGCTGCAAAGGTCAATCACACCCCCTCCCCCATATTTAAGGGGAAGAAGGTACAGGCCATTCTTTTGCTGGTTGACCGAATCTAATCTCTAGCCTGGGTGTTTTGACTTTAACTTGTGAAGACTTTCACAATCGCATGTGGCTGAGAGTTCCGCAGGTGACTCGGATCACACCTCTGCCAGATCTGCAGCCAAGGAGCACTTGAACCTGTGGCTGAGGCCTTGCAAAGAGGTCGCTGGTCTTCAGAAAGCCTGAAGCCTCCCTACTTGGCTGTGGTTGAAGGGGCAAAACCTTGCGGTGCTTTTTTTCCCCCAGTAATGAAGTGGGGTCACTTTCACTGAGATCAAATGAGACAATGGCTTCTATCCTCTGCTCGTTTCAAATGACTTTTCATTGACCTCCACCTCCTATTTGTAGAAGAGGGAAGTTGTAAAATACACAGTGCAGCATTTTTAGAAGCAAAGTCAACAAGCTGGATTCTTGCTTTACATTTGGCTTCCAGGAGATGAACACACAGCGAACGGGTGTATTTCAGATCTGAATCGGCTGGGCGTTTGTGCGTGGCACTAAATCCCCTCTGCAGGTTGAGCCCAGCTGAGGGAAAGGAGAGGGTGAAGGGTGATCTGCTCGGACGAGCTTTCATGCGTTGCTGAGGGTTAAGCAAGACATGAAGGAAATGCTGATGTTCTTCAAGAATGTCACATCTGCCCCAAATGAAACCATTTCCAAGTGATCTCAGGAAGGGCAGGCTCGTGGATATTCTTGTGCTCCACCGTCTTCGCACCAGCGGGTTAGTACAGGTGGTCCTCAACTTACGACCAGAACTGAGCCCCAAATTTATGTTAAGTGAGACAGTTAAGTGAGTTTTGCCCCATTTTACGACCTTTCTTGCCACGGCTGTTAAGTGAATCACTCTGATTCCTAACTTAGGAACAGGACTGTTAGGTGAATCTGTCTTCCCCATGGACTTTGCTTGTCGGAAAAAAGGGGATCATGTGACCCCAGGACACCGTAACCGTTGTATGTATCAACCAGTTGCCCAGAGTCCGGATTTTGATCACGCGACCCTGGGGATGCTGCAGGGGTCGTAAGTGTGAAAAATGGCCATAAATCATTTTTCAGTGCCGTTGTAACTTTGAACGGTGACTAAATGAACGATTGTTAGTTGAGGACTTCCCGTATAAATTGAACAATTCAATAAAATGAACTCATCCTCATTAATGAACATAATGAGTTAATTTTCAAAGCTGGTGAGGAAGAATTGCAGTTTGTTTGAGTTGGCCAGTGCCTGGGATGATTAAATGCATGGAACAGACACACGTGAGAAGAACTGAATCCCTTTCAAAGCAAAACCCAGCTGCCTTTTAATGCTCGATGCCATGAACACAACGAGATAATATCTCTAATTTCAGGAAGTCCTCCAATCAGCAATAGACAAAGAACATCGTGTCATGGATTAGCAGAGCCTGATGCAAACCAGAAGGCCCTGAACAGCCCAGAGCATGAAGCCGTGATGTATGCGACCAGAAGCAAGGTTGCGCTATTTTAAAAATGAGTTACACAACTGCCAGATCTCTTGAATTTGCTAGAATTCGCTTTTCCGACTCTCAAAAACCAGAAATTCAAAGCAGCATTTGCAGCGTGGATGGCCTGACGCTGGGTGCCAATACGGTACTTGCGTCATCCCCAACAAGACACCGGTGCCGGTGATGTCAGCGGCACTTCTTAATTAAAGCAGCCGCATCACACCTCCTGCTTTTCTTAGCTTTTCCCCCGTGAAATGCTTTTCCTGCACAGAACAAACGGCCCTTTCAAGAGAGCAGAAAGGGGGCAACACACGCAATGGGAACCCAGGAGCCTGTCCTGCTGCCTTCCGTGCTGTGGCTTGTTTCACCTTTTAACGCTGCCCTCGGGCGCCCCCTGTGCTGCCCCCCAACCTGTTTTCTCCAAGCCTGCGCCAGCGCTCTTCCCCAGCAAAAAGGAAAAAAAACAAAGTGGTGGGCTGCAATTGTGTGTTGTGTAACCATTGGGTAATTCAGTTACCAGGCCAACATTTCCACCAGTGGCAGGGATGCTAGTCAACCCCCCCCAAACACAACATCTTTGCCCGTCCTTTTCTGAAATGGTGTGTGCACTGAAACCTCTCGGCCGTGGCTTTCTGTGGCGAAGAGGTCAAAGAAAAGCTCTTTAAAGCAGAGATTCCTCCACTGGCAGCGATACAGAATTAAGCTCTTTGGAAAGCTGTTGTCTTCTGCATCCTCATGCAGAGAAAGAGGAAAGGGGGGGTGTATTTCCCAAAAAAAGAACATTGGGCCATAAATTGGAAGGGCAGCAAACTCCAGCCAGTGTTGCGCAATTGCAAAGGTGTGTTAGCAAGCTTAGCCAGGTCAAAATGTTCCTGGCCTAGCACTGAGCAATGAGGCGCCTTGTCAAAGCTCTTTGATTGGTAGTAAGGATAGTCCTTGACTTAAGACTGTAATGGAGCCTGGAATCACGGTTGTAAGTCAAGCCAGCCATGCCGATCATTAAGCAAATCACCATGGGACTACGCTCAATTTTATACTCTTTTTTTTTTTTGAGCAGTCAAGTTCTTGGGAAAACTTGGCCAATGCCAAAATTCAACTTTAGGGTAGCTCAGCAAAACCACGGTAGTCTCACCTGATGTATTTCCTCACCCCAGAGAGGCAAAGAGGGAACAATTCTATTGTCAACTGTTCATAGCTATCGAGGTGGTTATGCCTGAATGGAGATTGCAAAAGCCTTTGGTGAGCTGGCGAAAAAGTATTTAATGCTTGACAGCCTACCCTTGTGTGAGCCTCGCCTTCCTGGAGAAACTATGCGCTTTGCGGCTCACACCTGTCCAAGGAGCTCCGGCACCACAGGAATGCAGGATGGTCTTGCGTGACAAGTGTTACAAGGGATTCCGCTAAGAAGGAACCTTGATGGACAGGTGACTCACCTGTAGCCCAGTGGCTTTCCCTCCAGAAGTGGCCCCCTGTAGCTTGAGCAAATGCTGCGTCATCAGCAAATAAAAAGTTAATCTTCAGTGTGCCAGAAGAGAGAATATTAAATAGGTGTCAACTTGCAGAACTGTTAACAATATATTTCAGGAATAAAATGACAGGTGTGCATCAACGATAGCTCCTTCTCCGACCCTTGTATGTTGTATGTTGTATGTTAGGAGGTGAGATTTTCTAACTTCCCAGCGGAAGCTGTTCTCTCCCACTGGTCACCTTTTCTCGAGGCTAAATAGACTTGCTGCCTTCAGTCTGGCTTTGCAGACTTTGATCTCTAATTCCCACGTCTTCATTGCTGTTTTCCGCACTTGCTCTGAATTGTTTAAAACGCAGTGCCCAGAGCTGAAAGTTAAATGAACTGCAATTTCCAGGAACTTCAATGTAGATGGCCAAGGATGTTGGGACTTGTAGCTGGCTTCGAGCTTCTCCAGAACTTAGAACTGCCTGGAATCGAATGAGGGACTTTCTGCAAGCAGAGGACCAGTTTGGCATCTCCCTTGACTGCCTCTGGCAAAGAAGAACCTACCAGCCTTTGGGTCATTGGTTCCATCGGTCTCCTGACCTTCGGGTAGGATCTGCCTTCCCACCTGATCCTAGGCCAAGGATGGGCAACCATGGCCCCTTTACGACCTGTGGACTTCAACTCCCAGAAATCCTGAGCCAGCCATGCATTTCTGGATGCTCTCTGCTTGCAGAAAGTCCTTTGTTCAATTCAGGCAGCTCTAAGTTCTGGAGAAGATTGAAGTCAACTACAAGTCCCAACAGCCTTGGCCATCTAGATTGAGGTTGAGATCTAGACTGAGGTTCCTGGAAATGGCAGTTCATTTAACCTTCAGCTCTGGGCACTGCAAGCAGAATTCTGGGAGTTGAGGTCCACGGGTCATAAAGGGGCTGTATAGTTGCCCACCCCTGGCCTGGGGCCCTCCGTTCTGAAAGAAGAAGAAAAAAAAAACCCATGCTTCCAAGCTGGAATCAACCCAAAACTCAGGCCTGCCAAAGACAGGATGAATACGGGCTGGCTTAGCTTTCACCAAGCCCGGCTGAGATGAAGTCAGAGCCTGACTGGCTGGCTGTTCATTTCCTGCCTCATTGTAAGTAATTATCTTTAACTGGCTTAGAAAGCTGGTGGAGCAACAGAAAGAATTGTTTCCTTCGCTTTCTTCCTCCCACCGCTGCTGTTGGGTTGATTTCCCAAAGGAAGCCCAAAAGTGATGAATGCAGACAGCAAAACATTGTCACCCGCTGTACATGGGCGCAATTGAGGCAGACTTGCTTCATTATTGGAGAAACGAGCAGCGGAGATAGCATCCTTACTCCGAGGACGCTTGCTAGCTTGCAGATTACCCCAAAATTCTGCCAACCATCCAGGAATCAGGTATCAAGTGGGGGGGGGGGGAAATGTCAAAGGTCTCCCCAAGAAAAGGGGTGAGGCCATGGTTAGCCGGCCTTACAGGTTGGCATTTATCAGGCGTTTCTGTCTTCAGGAATCGAGACGATGCTCTTTGAAGGGGAGAAATGTACAGCCTGCAGCTACTAAAATGCACAACGGGACTGAAAGCATCTCGTCTGTTCCTAGAATATGCTTGGGTTAAGGGCTCGACAGGACACCACCCTCCCCGCCCCCAGTGCTGGAGGGTTCTTGCACAGCGAAGGGGTGGCAGCCATCGGCGCAGTCAGCCTCCTGTGGGGGTGGCCGTTTCAAGCTGTGCTGGAGACCACGAGTGGCCTGTCCACCTGGCTCCGCTTGCACAGACGCAAGGAACAAAATGTTGCTCATTTTCAGGTGCTAAAGTGGGAAGGAGGAGGCTGAGGCTTTGCCTGAATCGAATCTGCCAGTTCTGCCTAAAGCCAAATGGAATTCAAAGGGCTGCCAGCTGCCCCCGGCCTGCATCTGTCCCAGGCACCTATTTTAAATTCTGACTTTCTGTGGCAATCTGAGTATCTGATCAAGAGGCAAGCATTTTGTTCTGAGGCAAAGGCAAGATGTTCTGTGCTTTGAGGAATGCACTTGGGGACTGTTTTTTTAAGCATATTTGGGCTCTGTTGGGAGTAAGATTACAGAATACAAGAGTTGGAAGGGACCTTGGAGGTCTTCTAGTCCAACCCCCTGCTCAGGCAGGAAGCCCTATACCATTTCAGACAAACGGTTGTCCAAACTTTTCTTAAAAACCTCCAGTGTTGGAGCACCCACAACTTCTGGATGCAAGCCGTTCCAATGATTAATTGTTCTCATTGTTAGGAAGTTTCTCCTTAGTCCCAGGTTGCTTCTCTCTTTGTCAGGCTTCCATCTGTTGCTTCTTGTCCTTTCCTCAGGTGCTTTGGAGAATGAATAGGTTGCCCCCCTCTTTGGCAGCCCCTCAAGTACTGGAAGGCTATACACTCCCAGTTCCCACAACTATTCATCATACACTTTAGTCTCCTAAACATCTTTGTTGCTCTTCTCTGCACTCTGTGTTTGTTTGTTTGTGTGTGTGTGTCTGTGCGTGCGTGCGCATGCACAATTAGTGTTCAGTCACGAGGGCTCCACTTTAAGCTTCACAGCTGCTCTAGACCTGCAGAGTGCATCAGATTGGAAGGGGAGGAAGTTTGTCGTGACCTTTGGGAGTGCAGACTCATCACCTGCCTGGGATGGAGAGGTGTCTGCAGCCAGGATCACCACAAGCCAAGATAGAAGCTCACTCGGCATCTTGCATGGGATTTGCTTTGCTTTGCAAGTGCCGGCAGCTGCCTCTGGGCTTACGGTTTTGAGGCTGAGGTTAAGCCCTTTTGTTTTGTCTGGGGCTGGTTAATCTTGCCGTGGGTCTTTCCACTGTAGTTCATCCAAGGTCAACCGTTGAGCGTAGCTTGTGGATGCCTTCAACTTCTACCACATTTGGCATTTCACACGGAAGAAGGAACCACTCTGCTAAGTCCTGATAAGATTTCCTTCTGCCTCCGGTCAGCTGGTTCTCCCTCCCTCCCTCCCTCCCTCCCTCCCTTTCTCTCCCCCCTCTCTCTGTGTCTCTGTCTCTCTTTCCCTCTCTCTCCCTCTCCACCCTCTCTCTCCCTCCTCCCCCCCTCTCTCAAATGTCACTGAGTGTGAGTCACAGGGAGATTTTTCTCCCCCTTCTCTGACGTGGTTCCGGCAGGTTAACTGGGAGAGGAGGGACGTGTTTGTGTTTGGATCATCTGCACTTCGTTGTTTCTCTGGTGTGAAATCCAGCTGTGCTGATTTCCTGCCTGCTTTCTATCCAGAGGTGCCCAAGCTGGCTGGCTTCAGATCTCCCCACTGGGGCTTGCGGGTAAGTCCAGCTCCTGCACGCCTCACCCTGAGGTCTGCTCCGTTCTCAGACACCAGCGCTGTGGAGGTTGGGGCAGCTGACCCTACCTGGATCTCAGGTGAAGAGGTCTCCTACCTGACCCTTGGGGAGAACCCCTTGGTGGCTTCTGAGCACTTCTCAGAATCGAGGCGCTTTCTTTGGGGTCAAGAAGTCTCTCGGGAGCTCCTCGGGACCACCCTCCTGGGTCTTGAGGTCCCTTGTGCGAACTGACCCCGTCTTCACGTTTGCTCCATCCTGGGAGTTTCCCTGGCAGGGCTGGCTGGCTTTTGGGCTGTCCCAGAGGTTGGGGTGGTGGGTCGGGGCTGCGGCTTGGTGCGTCTCTGGGTCTCCCTCGGAGCCAGGCACGCGAGGCCGGCGATGCGCACCACACGGCAAGCAGCAGATGGAAATGAGTGCTGAGTCGCTCAGCAGGTTGAGTAGCAATCCTCCCCCTCGCCAGCCTTCTCTGGCCCAGAAGGAGTTTCCTTCTTGCTCTGAAGGCCAGCCCAGGCGCAGGTACGTCCGTCTCCCTCCACCTGGCGGAACGGGCTGGGAGGGCCAGGGGCAAACTGGGCGGTTGAGCCTTTGCTCTGTGCCAGGGGTCTGAAGGCTGAGTTGTGGGGAGGGGGAGACGGGGGGCGGGTTTGCTGTAATTATGGACCGTGGATTAAACAGAACAGGCTTTTCTTTACCGTTCTTGCCACGGTCTGTCTGTCGGATTCTTTGTGGGTTTCAAATCCAGCTTTACCAACTGAAGAAATAAAACAGGACATTTCCCGGAGGTGGGTTGGGGCTTCAAGAGATAAAAGGTGAGGATGCCTCCATGAAGATGTAGGATTTTTGTAAACTTTGGACCGAAGAATTTTATCCTTCCTTCCTTCCTTCCTTCCTTCCTTCCTTCCTTCCTTCCTTCCTTCCTTCCTTCCTTCCTTCCTTCCTTCCTTCCTTCCTTCCTTCCCCCCCTCCCCTCCTTATTATCCTTAATTTCTTGCCAATGCTCATTCTGTTGTTCCTTTGGGGCAAGGAGAGGGGAAGGCTGACTTTGGCTGTGTTCCCAACTCCCCACTTTCCTAGAACTTAAACTCTAGAATTGCGGGATCGATCCCTAGTCTGAACTGAATGCCGTTTCCAGACTTCCCAATCCACGGGCCACAGAATGGGGGGGGGGGCATTTGCAAGGAGGACCTCTTAGGAGAGCTGCAGTCCTGAGATGCTTCGTTTCTCCTGCCTGCCAAAGCTGTTAAATTCCTCTGTGCAGCTTTGCAGGCTCATGTGTGTGTGTGTGTGTGTGTGTGTGTGTGTGTGTGTGTGTGTGATCCTCCTTCCTGTCAGGAGCAAAGAGCAGGTCAATTCAGCACAAACAGCTGGGGCTGCATCACCCTTTCCTTCTTGAAAGGGGATAATTATTTATGGCGAGGGCCAGTGTGAAGAAGGAGGAATTGCGGGGCTGCTCAGCCGCAGAGAGGGCAGAGTCCAGCTGGGAAAATAATATAGGCTTTCAACTTGAGAAGTGAGCCCTTTCAGCTCCCCAAAGCAGCAAGCAGAACTGGAGGCTGGATGTGGGTGCCCGTGTCAGCGAGAGAACGGGGGTGTGGGGGGGGAGATCAGTGGCAAATCCATGAGTAGAAATGGACTCCTATCTCCTGTTTACAACACCCTCAGCCCTTCCAAGAAGGTTCTGCACCCTGTTGCACTATTCAGGTGACCCTGGGGGCACAGATAAACCCACAAGGGGCCTCAATGACTCTCAGAGGGAGTACTAACGACCAGATGACTGCAAGGAATACAAATCCCACCATTCCCCACCATTCAATCAGAACCGAAGAAGCCTCTTGGATGAGAAGCAAAAAATCTTCAAGGAAAAATAAAGAAATTCCAGTTGCCTTGTATGGTTGACCCCACTCTTGCTTTTCCCAAAAATGTGGTTTTGTCAGGGGCCCTGGGGACCCTGAATGGAGATGGAACTGATCAAGTGATGGTATTCATTTAGGCCCCCCCTTCTCCATTGTTAGCACATAAAAATAGATTTTTGACAGGCACTGTTCTAGCCCCTGTCTTGATTTTTTTTGGGGGGGTCACCCCAGTTCTCTTGGGAAACCTTCCCTTGCAGCTAGGACTCAGCTAGCTGGCTGTGGACAAAGTTGCTGATTGCCTCCCTATTTGCCTGTGCCAGTCAGTTGGCACTGCCTGAATGGCATGACGCTCTGCTGTTCTCTGTCGGGTGGAGGGCACAGATGGGCTTGCAGGTTTTAACACCATAATCAGGCAAATTGCAGCCCTTGCTTAAGTGCGATAACGGCCTGTTTTTAAAAGTGCCATTGTGAGAAAGGAGGCGGGCCCAGCAGCCTTTTAAATACAGGCTGTGGAGCAGCTTCAGTTGCAGCTGGTGGCTTCAAAGAGAGCTCTCGCTTTCTCTCTGCTTTGCCCCCGGCTCCCTTTCTAGCGTGGCTTCTTTTGCCCATGGTGCTGAGGTGGCTGCAGAGTCTCTTTACAGGGGCAAAATGTGGGGCAGTCCCAGATATTGGGGGCACGAGGTGACCGATGAAGAGATGAACGCGAGCAAAGAAAGATAAAAGGAGAAGCTCAGGCCTGAGATGACCATTTAAACCTTGACTGAACGAAGTAAGATTGATCAGATGTTCCACAAGATTGAGCAAAGGGGAGATCCCACTGCAGAAAGACTTCGAGGAAGTCTTCTGACATTTAAAATGGTCTTTCCTTGGCAGCTTCTGATGGAACTCTGGGGTGGAACCCAACCTTAGGGAGTGGAGGGGTGTGTAGGCAGCTACATGGCCTGAAACTGTGCACTGCGTTTTGTTGTTCTTCAGACACTTAGTTGTGTCTGACTCTTTGTGACCTCATGGACTATGGCACCCCAGCCCCCCCTTCTCCATGGTCTCCTTGAACCTGTCCAAACTCATGTCCACTGCGTCGATGACACCATCTAACCCTCTCCTCCTCTGCCATCCCCATCTCCCTTTGCCAATCTCAGGGTCCTCTGTTCTCATTTGACGGCCAAAGTATTTGAGTTTCACCTTCAATATCTGTCTTTCCAAAGGACGGTCAAGGTTGATTTCCTGCAGGATTAAGAGCTGCACTCTACCTTGGCCAACCCAGCTGTCTTCGGGGTCGATATTTCTATTCCCATCTTTGGAGAGCTTCCCTTCTTTCCCATCCCATGGCTTTTATGGCTCCCAAAGGGAGGCTGCCAGAAATTCTCCAGGAGCTGTCCAGGGTGCTTCAAAGTTTCTGCAGCATCTCCTCATTTCAAGCTCTGTTTGATCCCCTCCCTCCTGCTGCAGTTGTTCAAACCACAAACTCGGGAGGGGCCCATTTCATCTTTGCCCTGACCCTTTGCAGTCTGCTCTGGAGGGGGATTTAGAAGGCACTTCTCTCTCCTCTGGAAGGAAAGGCAGTCGTTCCCTTGTCTCTTCAGAGGAAGCGTCTTGGAAGCAGCAACATTGCGCTCTCTGCTCCCTTCTTCTCCCTCCCTAAAGGAGAATCCAGGCGAGGAGTCCATTAATTGCTCTGTGTTTTTTTCCCCAGGTGCCTTCAAGCATGCTGGGCCAAAGAAGATCCTTGGTCTAGAACATGGCTTGTTCCTGGTGGCCTCCAGCCTTGCTTGAAAAGGGAGTTTGAGACTGTCTGGATTCGGGTCTTCAGCCTACACCTTCACAACAACCATGGAGGTGGTGGATGTCCCGGTGGGAAACCTCATTGACTTCGACTCTGAACCATCCACCACGGACACCTCCGAATCGGTCCCCACTGGCCCCTCGACCACCAACGGCCACGTGGTGCTGGATCGCCGGGATGTGGGCCCTGCCACCGAGGAGAGCGATGCCACCGAGTCCGCCGACAGCGAGAATGACCCGACAGACTCGCCCACCCATCCCAGCTGGAACAACCACCGGCGCTCTTCCTCCGAGTCCTACTCCTCAAACCAGAGCACGGAGTCCGCTCGGGGGGAAGCCGTGGCCGAACACCGGGAGTTCATGAGCCAGTACGTGGAGAAAATCTTCACTGGTGGGTGAGTGTTGCTGGAGCACCCGCGGGACCCTGGAAAGGGGACGGAGGGCTGAGGGGACGCCTAACCTTGCAACTCCTCTCCTGTTGTGGATTCTTACACAGGTAGTCCTCGACGTACGACCACAATTGAGCCCAACATTTTGATAGCTGAGTGAGACAGTTGTTAAGTGAATTTTGCCCCATTTTATGACCTTTCTTGCACTAATCATTAAGTGGATCTTCACGGTCGTTAATTTAGTATCACGGTGGTTAAGTGAATCTGGCTTCCTCCTTGAATTTGTTTGCCAGAAGGTTGCAAAAGGAGATTACCTGACCCCGGGACACGGCAACCATCATGAATATGAGCCAGTTGCCAAGCGCCTGAATTTTGACCACGTAACCTTGGGGATGCTGCAAAGGTCGTAAGTGCGGAAAACGGTCCTAAGTCTCTCAGTGCCGTTGTAACTTCGAACAGCCACTAAATGAGCTGTTGTAGGTTGAAGACTGCCTGTAATGGTGTTATGGGCAAACGAGGTTCCAGGCTCTGATTTCCTAGCTCAGTTTGTTCCATTGTCAAATTGCTGGTCCTCTTGGGGGGCCCTGGCCATGTAAACCACAGGCCCAGCCATCTGGACCTTCTCCCTCTGCTCGGATTCCACTTTCTCCATGCGGCATCCGTGCTCCTTTGTGTGCAGCTCTGTAACAACTCACATCGTTCGCTTCCTCTAAAGCGGGTGTGTCCCACCGTGGCAACTTTTAAGGCTCGGGGACTTCACTGGGAGGGCAGCTTTCCTCCCGCCAGACGGAGGCACCGCTCGGTGTCTGACCACATGTGGCCAGCCACGTGATGCCAGCGGCCAGATCTTTGTTTGATGACATCTGGGCAGGCAGGAGATTCGATGCCGCCTGACAAGCGAAGGGAGAGGCGAACATTTCTGTGGTTGTCTCGGGAAACGCCGGCAAAGGGGGCAGGATCTCCTTGCTGGAAGAGGAGCAGGAGGAGAAATCTGGCTTTTATTTTTAAATGAAGCATGCAGAGGAAAAGGACGTAAGCCAGGGGATTTTCAGAAGGCGGGAAAATGGCTGGCCTTGTTCATCTCCGGGGGAGGCACAGGAGTTGGTCTCTCCAAGACCCATTTCTCACTCCCCCAAATATCTCCCAGCCCTCTTTTCTCTTTCCCCTTGGGTATCGCAGGATCTCAGAGCCGCATCCTACTTCTCTTAAATGAACTCCTAGTGCAGGAGCTCCTCAACCATGGTTCATTTAGTGACCATTTGAAGTTACAACGGTGCCGAGAAAAGTGAGTTGTGACTGTTTTTCACACGATCACATGATCAAAATTTGGAAGCTTGGCAACTGACCCATATTTATGACGGTCGCAGCGTCCGTGTGTGTGTGTGTGTGTGTGTGTGTGTGTGTGTGTGTGTGTGTGTGTGTGTGCCACCTTCTAACCAGCAAAGTCCATGGGGAAACCAGATTCACTAAACAACTTAACAACGGTGACTAACTTAACAACTGCAACGATTCACTGTGGCGTGAAAAGTCATAAAATGGGGGCAAAATTCACTTAACAAACGTTTCACTTAGCCGTAAAAAAACCAAACCCCTGGGGCTCAGCTGTGATCGTAAGAGTAGCTGGAGTCCCAAAGGTGCTTTTTTGCTTCAAAAGGCAACTGGACTTTTTATTTTCTTTTCTTTTTCCTTGAGGGGAAAAAAAGTCCATTTGTCTTGAAGCAAAAAAGCACCTTTGGGACAACTGTGATCCCAACGGCTTAGAATCTCCACAGACATTTAACTCCTCGTACTTCCTGCCTGATGATCTGGGAGCCAGTGGCAGGGCAGATATACACTGGTTTAGATGCCTTTGGCACAGATATATATATATAAAACCCCACTGAATCTCAGCAAGCCTGCGGCATTCTGAGTCACTCGGATCTGAATTAATGTGATTGAAGCTGAGCGATGAGCTGGCTTTGCCTTCCTTGCTTCCTTGAAGCCCGGTTGGGTTCTGGATCTGGATCTATCCAGAATATTCTCTGTGCAACTTGGATGTCACCGCAAAGGGGGTTTGCCCTACCTCTGCAGCAGCGGGTTGGGGGGTGGGGGCAAAGACACGCACGCTTTGGAGCAAAGCTTTGAATGTGAATTGTTAAAGAGTTGATTGAACCAGAAAGCCAGTAGCCCAAGGCAATATTCCTCCACTGCGCACCTTAACATCCTGTCTCCGTGGATAAGTCATTTAATTCCTGAATTTATTCCAAGCAACTGAACGGAAAGATCTGAGGTTTTAGCTAATTATTTTGGAAGCCAAACAGTTCCTGCAAGCCCACTGGAACGGGGCTGTGCCTGGACGGAGAAGATTTCCGATTAGATTTTTTTGAGCCAACTAGATCCTTCTAAAGGACAGCAGAAACAAACGAGGGTTTTCCGTACACCTTCTGTGGATATGAATCCATTCATTTTCATCTTTTCTGAGGTGGAAAGACCAAGGCTTGGCAGATGCCGAGGTCCAGAGTTCCTTTGCTGGAGAGGAACCCCTTCAAAATTGCTTCTGGATAGCTCCTGCGCCCATTATTATTAAAATGAACCCTGGAAGTGCCAAATTCATGCCAAATTCAGGAAAAAGGCAAAGCCCCAGAGATGCTAATATTTCTGTAGTAATGGCACCCCTGCTATGGAACAGCCTTCTGCTGGAGCAGTGTGTTTTTCTCAACCATGTCAACTTTAAGAGGGGTGCTGGCTGGGGAATTCTGGGAGTTGACGTCCACTCCTCTTAAAGTTGCCAAGATTGAAAAACACCGCTTTAGAAGCTCTTTTATTCACTGGTTGTGTTCCAGAATAGAGAGTTGTTCTGGAGGATATTTAATACTCCTATGCCTATGAGGCATGCTTACTGTTTGGCTCCATGGTCACTGAGTTAACTTATTTTTATATGCCACCTTACTATGGCTACGGGTATTTTAATTTTTTGGATTTATCGCATGTGCTGCAAGCTGCAGGGAACACTTGGAACTAAATCAGCGTATAATAAATAAAATTTATTTTAAGACAGGAGCTCTCTTGTTATAGCTGGGTTTTGTTTTTGTTTTTTAAGCTCGTGGAATTGCGGCTGAGGATAAATAACCACAGCCAACTTCCTATCTGGGGTTGGTGCCTGCTTATTTACCTTGGCAGATGACACGACCCGGAGTTGTGCAACTCTGCCTTTGCCGAGAGTCCATAGAAAAGGGCAGATCTTGTGCTTTCTGAGGACAGAGGTCAACCTGAAGGCACCGTATGTTTTAAGGAAAGGATGAATGAAACTTTGCAGGCCTTCAAAACTTGGGATGTAACCATACTGGGAGAGGATCTTTTGCAGAGAAAACTTCGTTGTTGGACTGTGGGAATTCCCTCTGCTTCAAAAGCCTAAATAAAACTCATCGACAAGCCCCCTCCCTTCTGTCAGTTGGCCTGGGGCTTCATGTCAGGGGTGGTTGATATATTAATATCAGACCCCCCAGCTTCTCCCCTGCCCATCCTACTCTCTTCCTCCCTCCCCATCATTTAGCTATTGTATGTTGCATTATAGTTTTGCAGTACTCTATTTATACAATTTTATCTTTTTAGTATTGTAAGCCACCCAAAGTTACCCTGTGGTAAGATGGGTGGCCAATAAATTTGATAAATAGATTAAATCAATAAATTCCATCCCCATGGAGATTAGAACTGGCCCCCAGTTGGACACACTTTCTCAAGGCCCTGAAGACCCAGTTTTGCTGGGCCTGGGATACCCAGAGTGGGATGGAGCCCATCAAGTGACTTATTTGATTGTCCCTGGGGGAGGGGGTTGTATTGTTGTTTATTATTTGTGCATTCAAGTTTTATATTTGTAAGCCACCCAGAGTTATGGAGGGTGAGTGGGCATCCATATAAATTTAGAAAGAAAGAAAGAAAGAAAGAAAGAAAGAAAGAGAGAGAGAGAGAGAAAGAAAGAAAGAAAGAAAGAAAGAAAGAAAGAAAGAAAGAAAGAAAGAAAGAAAGAAAGAGAAAAAGATATGGTAGAGAGGCATAGATGGGCAGGCAGGAGGGAAGGAGGGGCTGGGCTGCAGTTTAGAAGTAGATATTTCTATTTATAGGCGTGCAAGATGTGATTGTGATTTTGTGTGTGTCTGTGTGTGTGATTTCAGAGAGGAGTTTGACCAAGAGGAGCAAGCCAGATTTGGGGAGCTGTGCAGCGGCGAGAACACGAAAGGCAGGGAATGGTTCGCCAGATACGTCAGCGTCCAGGTAAGGAAGCATTTAGGATCAAACAGCTTTGCTAAATCTGGAATCCCGTCAATCTCCGGGAATGCGCCGGCAGTTCCAGCCTGCTTCAGAGCTGCTTTTAAGATTGTTAAGAATCCCTCTGAACCTCCATGGAAAAGTACACTCTACCTTCTTGGTATACCTTGATTAACAACCACTTGGGGGAAAATAGGTTTTCCCACCTCTGACAGGAGGGTGATTTGCACCATTGCATCCGTCTGACTTCCTTCTTCAACTTCTTCTAACTCAACTTACAATAGGGAGCAGAAAGTTTGTCATTAAGCAGTGCAGTTGTTAAGTGAGACCTCATGATCACGATTTGTGACCTTCCCTGCCAGCTTCCCCACTCAGTTTGCTTCTGGGAAGCCGGCTGTGAAGGACACAAACGGCGATCAGATAGCTGTGGGAGGCCTCAACCATCCTAAACATGTGACGGTTGCCAAACACTTGAATCCCAATTGTGTGAGCGCAGGGGAGCTACGGCGGTCATAAATTTGAGGACCAGTCAGGTGTCACCTCTTTTCAATTTTTTTCTCACTTCAAACCTTTGCTAAATGAACAGCCATTAAGCAAGGACTGTGTGGTTTAGGAAGGTACAAGCAAAAGCACGCATCACAGCTGCGCAGGGGGGCCAGAAAGACGCCAGAAAGACGGCAGAAGCTATCTGAGTGGTCTCAGGCCGCTTCCCAGAAGCAGAAGTCACTCCCTAACTCTGCCTGTTGTCGGCTCCTTCGCAGCGCTGCAATTCCAAGTGTGTCTCGGAGAAGACTTTCTACCGCCTGGTGCAGTCCTTTGCCGTGGTGCTCTTTGAGTGAGTAGACCCTGTGTGTGTGTGTGTGTAAGGGTTGCCAATTGCTTGGAAACCAGGCCTGGCCCAGGCTGTCCTGCGGGGCTCCTGGTGGGCAGGCCAGGGGTCCTGTTGGAGTGGGGTTTCTCTCTGGCCCCCAGCCTTGCCTAAACTCTCAACACTTGGCAGTCCTGAGCTGGGACCGTCTTCGTTGTCCTTCCCCCCCACACACACACCTGCACCTTTTCACCAACTTTTCTCTTTGGCTCTGTAGATGCTACCAGATGGATGACTTCAGCCCTGCTAAGAACCTGATGACTATGTGCTTCACTTACTACTACATTGGTAAGGGCTGCAAAAGCCAAATCCAGAGGTGGCTTGTCTCCAGCAGGAGCTGTGCGTGGGTCTTCCAAGAAGCATTTTTTATTTCTTTACAAAACGGAATCTTTCCCGCCTCTCTTTATTTCTAGACTGTCATGTGGACTAGTAACTTAGCTTGTTTGGTCTATGGAGAGTCTCGGTCATCCGGGTCATGGTTGTCCCATAGGTGCTTCTTCAGGAGGCAACTGGACTTTCTTTTTTCTCTTTGAAGACGTTTCGCTTCTCATCCCAGAAGCTTCTTCAGCTCTGACTGGATGGTGGGGAAGGGAAGGATTTA
Organism: Vipera ursinii; assembly: GCF_947247035.1. Classification (NCBI taxonomy): domain Eukaryota; kingdom Metazoa; phylum Chordata; class Lepidosauria; order Squamata; family Viperidae; genus Vipera; species Vipera ursinii. The sequence goes on along the minus strand of NC_139520.1, from coordinate 21,444,071 downwards.
TACTCCTTGCAGAGAGCCGGTCCTTTGCCTCCTTTTGGCTTGTTTTAAAAAGAAAAGAAGTGGGTCTCTTTAGGGTGGGGGTCTTCAAACGTGGCCCTTTTATGACTTGTGGACTTCCAAGTTCCAGAATTCCTCAGCCAGGCTGAATTCTGGGAGTTGAAGTCCACAAGTCATAAAAGGGCCAGGTTTGAAGACCCCTGCTTTAGGGGATTGGAGATGGGTTACTCCCTATTTTGACTGTGGAATTCTGGGAGTTGAAGTCCACGTCTTAAAGGTGCCATGTTTGAGAAACACTGGATTAAACTCTTTTTCTTTCCCCCTTGGCGTTCTTGTCTTTGTACAGGCAAGCCCCAGACTCTCCCCCCAGAGTGCAAAGAGAAGGCCGCGGGAAGCATCGATTCCTACCTGAAGTCCGCCAACAGCTGGCTGGCCGAGAAGAAGGACATCGCCGAACGGCTGCTGAAAAACACCTCGGCCAAGACGGAGAACATGAAGGGGTTTTTCGGGAGCTTTGAAAGCAAGCTGAGGGGTCCCGGCGGGGCCACGAAGAGCGAGTGAGTCCCCGTCTCTTGTCTTCCGTGGCTGGGGGGAGAGAGAAGATTTAGGGCAGACCCCAAAGGATGCCCCCGCTTTGTAAATGGTGTGTGTGGGGGGGCTTTCTGGAAGGATAGAAATGGATTCTTTATTGGCCAGGTTGGACAGACGAAGAATTTCTCTCCATTGCAGAAGCTCTCAGTCTTCCTACAAGCAACAAGTAATAAATCATGATCATAATCAACATAAAAATACATTCATCATAAATCATAAGATGGAACACTCAGGGATAGTCATAGGATACTAGATAAAAAAACAACCTAAATCATACCAGGATACTAAATAAAACAATATTAATCATAAGGTATAAGCAACAAAGCTATAGTCACAAGAAGATCAAGAGACAGGTAATAGAAAAGACGAGGAGAATAATCGTAATGCAGCCTTACTAGCTAGTTCGACAGTGTCGTAGGAATTAGTTGTTTAGCAGAGTGACGGCATTGGGGAAAAACTCTCCTCGTCTCTGGTAGTTCTGCGTGAATGGGGTCTCCTCAGAGATTCCCAAAGGCAGGGATAAAATTAGGGTGGGGGTGGGGGTGGAACTGGCAGGAAAGTGGATTTTGGCTGAGGGTCAGTGACACACCGCAATGCTGGATGCTGCTTGGCTGCAGCACCGACTGCGTGGAAGCCGTTGATGGTGGTCCTTGGTGCGATTGAAGCCGAGGATGGGAGGCCCTCAATCCAGGCTGCGCGGGCTGGCAGGGGGACGGTTACCCCCTCTGCTGGGCTGAATCCCGCCTCTGCTCTTCTTCCAGGGATGGCGAAGAGAGGCCCAGGGACAGAATGCAGAAATCAGGTCAGCAGGCCCACCCAGAATGTTTGGGCTCCTTGCTGGAAGCTCCAGATCTCTCAAGCAGGGCAGTGGAGGCGGAGGGGAGGGGTCTGCCTCCTCTAAAGCCCCCCCCCCGCTCTGAATGTCCCTCTCTGTGCAGTTTCCCTGTACAGTCCTGAGGAGGAGGAAGAAAGAAACGGGGAGAAGATCTACCTGTACATGCACCTCAAGCAGCAGCCCATCTGGTAAGGGACAGAGGTGGTGACCTTCTCAATCTCCACGGAAGGACGGCCGTGGTCCTCGGAGCAGCTCAGCCCGGGGCCCTTCCAGCCACCCAGAACCCGGCTGTGGTTGGCACTGCCCTCCATGCTCCAGCTTCCTTTTATTTATTAAATATGTATGTCGCCCATCTCGCCATCCAAAGCGACTCCAGTGTCTTCATCCCGGTTTCGCAGGCACACCCTGAGGTTCTGGAACGCGGCTTTCTTCGACGCCGTCCACTGCGAGAGGCGGAAACGGTCTCCCACCACCAGGTAGGCAGCCCTGGGGTCCCCCTCTGGCTCTGGAGGGGGGGTGAGGGGAGGAAAGGTTGGCTGGAGAGAAGGTTGGCCCTCTTTCCCTGGCCCTTCGTGCCTCCCCCCCCCGCGTCAAGATGGCTCCTTCTGTTCGTTTGAGGGCGAGCTGCTCTCGGTTGCTCCTCTTCGGATTAGGAAGCGTTTGGTCGTCACGGAGCAGGCTCCCCTCTCCGCCAATGCTCAAAAGAAGGGGGAGATTGGTGGGAAGGACCTTCACCCTTGTAGGGTCTTGTGGGAGGTTTGAAAAAACTAATTCTCTCTCTCTCTCTCTCTCTCTTTCTCTCAACGTCTGTAATCCTGTTCTTCTTTTTTCCTTGCTTCCTCTCCTCCATCCTCTCCTCTCTTCCATCCGTCCTTCTTGCATGCCATGTGACTTCTCTTGGCCCTTCCTGCTGCCACTCCAGAGGGGACCCTGGGGAGGAAGAGGAAAAGAGGTGTGTCTGCCCACCTTTACTTTCTTCCCTTTCCTTCCCCCCCCCTTCCCCCTAAATGGTTACGCCAGTCCAAAAGTTTGCCTCCTGCCAGCGAGGAGGAGAAATCCTGCTGCCGGCCACAGCTAATGACAGGGGCTGGTTTGTTTATGGAATCCCTTTCTGCCGGAATGTGCTTTTCTGCGGCCTGCTGGGGCTGCCTGTTTTATCCCAGTGGGCAGCCCTCTCCCTAGGACCGAGCTCAGAGGACCGAGCCTGTCCTGCGGGCCTCTCAAAGGGACATCTCCGGCCTCGTGACTTGCTTTGGAAAGCTGCAGTGCAAAAGAAATAGGAATAAAAGGAAGGGAAATTTGCAAGCTAATCCGGCGGGCGGCAAGGCCTTCCTTAAACTACCTTTGGATTGTTTTTTAAACATAGGAACCCATCTCCGCTTCCCTGCCAGAGCTGGTGGACCACAGTTTGTTTAAAAAAGATATCGGCTGAGTTGTGTTCATAGTCCTGCGAATTTGCATTCAACACTTCCATCCCCATAAGACGCCGTAGTTTAGGAATCATGTTCAGGTTAATTCGGTTTTGCCATTTTTGTGTCTCGGCAGTGGGTAAGTTTTGGGAAAGTGGCTGCGGCTTTGAGTCTGTAAGAAGTTCTAAAGTTCCAGGGTTTCGTTTCCGTTTCTCCTTCTCTTCCTTCCTTTGGTGACTGCCGTCTGGCTGGCATATTCTGTCTCCCTCCCCTTCCATTCCTCTGTTAACTGTCTGGACTTTAAACATCTCCTCTTCTGAGTAAGTTCTCTTTTGCCCCGATGGTGATACCGTGCATTCCCCCCCCCTTGCTGGTCTTTTACTCTGCCTGCACCTGGCTGGCTTGCTCGTCTTCCTAGAGCGGGTGATGGTGAACCTAGGATGTGGGTGGACCACCATGCCACTCTTGGTGACACATCAAGCCTCTGGACCCCTCTGGAAGTCGTGGAAGAGGGACCTGCTCTTGGGCAACTCTGGGGTCTCCAAAAAACATGTGAACGTTCTCAACACAATTTTCGGAACCCCCGGAGACCCTGTGAGAACAGAGCACTCTTGTGTGATCTCCAGAGGATCTGGAGAGGAGGTCTGGAGAGACCTCGTTTGTCTGTGTATATGTGTGTGCGTGTGTGTAAAACACACCAGCAGAGTCTGAATTTTTACCCGCAGAATGCAAAAGGTCCTTGGGTTTGTTCTTTCATTGCACGCCCTCCTGTTGCACAGATCGGGACCAGGAGGCTATAGCAAGATCAGAAGCCTTGAAGTGCCAAGGTCCTCTCTCTTCTGGTCTTCTTCTGGCCAAAGCAGGAGAAATTGCCCACAGCCTCACTCTCTAGCAAAGCTCCCTTCTCTGTAAGACCAGCATAGACGGAAGGGGGCGTGCAAAAAGCTTTTTAATTTCAAATCATTCCAAGCTTGAAAAATGGCTCACAAGATGGTTGCATTTAAAGTTGAGTCTGGCGAACTTAAAACACTTGTTTTGAACTCGCAACCACTGCTTCCTGTCCCAGATGGGGCATTCTGGACTTGAAATGTTTGGTGAACAGTGAATAAGGTTAAAGGTCACAATTCCCTCAGTTTGTGTGCAAGGATTGGAAATGATTCAAGAGAAAAGATTCCTTTCTTTGTCCTAATTTCTTTAACGGTCAAGCACCGTAAATGAAATGACATGAAAAATCCTGTATCCTGCAGGCAACCACTGAGAACCACATCCACAAATCTCCTGCTATGATATTCTGATCCCAACCTTTCCCCCCTCCCTCCAAACTGTGATTCCATTTTCAGTGTCAAAGAACCAATTTCCCCATTCATTTTGCACCCCTTTATTTCTTTCAGCAGCTTTTCCTCCACCGCCTTCTTCCCTATAATTTCCCTTTTTAAAATGCCTCTTGACATTGTCGGACGTTAGCAGGGAAGTTATAGGCACGGAAAATCCAATCTAGCAGCAACCAAAATTAAGTTAGATTCCTTCTTTCTGGACTTGATTTGACCTTTGGAATTCAGTGCTTTTAAAAATCCTAACAGTGGATAAAGGCAATGTGGGAATTAAAGAGCTAGGTAAATTAATATACCGTCGTAGCGGAAATATACTGCTAGGGGTGTCAGCATAATATGTTAGTGATGCGTTCTACAGTGGAGGATATGGAAAGGGAAATGGAGAAGTTAGCTGACCTTGTTACGAACTCCTTAAATGTCTGAGTCTGCGGGATATTGGAACAGAAGGTATATTGGTTTGAAATATTGATGTTCCTTTACCTTCAGTGGAATTTGAAGGAATCTCCTTCATCTGGCATGGCAAGGATTTGGTCCCTCGTGTTCTCTTAAAGCACAGAGGCTGCAGTTCCCAGAATTCCAGCTAGTGTGGCCCATGGAATTCTGGGAGATGCCATCCCAGGCTGCCTCCATCCTCCATGAAGATGGACGAGGAAGGAGGATGGAGGAGGTTGTAGAAACTGATCCAGAAGCTCACTTGTATCAGCAAATTCACATGTCCTCCATACCTTCCCACCAGCCTAGGACCCGTCAGCTCTGCATTATTTTTATTTCTCTCTTGGGGAACTTGTTTTTTTTAAACTTATTTCTAAGAACAGGCTGGGTTTTTTAAGATGAGACGTGTCTCTTTTCATCTGTTCTCTGTTGTGAGCCTCTCCTGTCTCATTTAGGGGAACCTGGCTTCTCCTTTCTCTGAAATGGTGACCTACTTTGTTTCAGAGTTGGTGGAAAGAGCAAGAACGTGGCCAGTTCCAGGATGTTTAATGCTAGATCAGGGGTAGGCAGCCTTGACTCTTTTATGACTCGTGGACTTCAACTCCCAGAATTCCTGAGCCAGCTGGCTCAGAAATTCTGGGAGTTGAAGTCCACGAGTCATAAAAGAGCCAAGGTTGCCTACCCCTGTTCTAGATGGTGGCAGCTCAGATTTCAAACTTAACATTTTGATCAGGTTATCAGGCCAAAGGCAGAGCTTAGTGGACCTTAAGAGGGCTAGGGATTGCAGTTTTCTTTTACACCTCTCTCCTTTCCACTCCATTCCTCGCCGCCCCCCCCCTTGCTGTGTGCTTGGCTTTCTCCCTTCCTGCACACCACACAACAGACGACTTGTAAAGACCGGTTGTGTCACACTAATCACGATGATGGCTGCAACTGAGATGACTTCCTTCAGAAACATCTCCACTTGTAAAGTGAAGCTTGCTTTGAAGGAGGACTCTAAACAAGCTAACTAGCCACAGATGCCACCCACAAATGGAAGGGAGGCTTACTTAAAATTCATCTTTGGACTTCCCACAGCGAGACAAGCTCAAATACAGAATCTGAAATTGGCCACAGGGAACCCATATCTTGTGAGATGGCCTTAGCAACAACTGCCAGGTGGTTGTTACAGTTGATAGCTAAGACAAGAAAGCAGGCTATGCCCTTCATCCTTGCTCCCGTCAGTTCCTGCCAATTTTGACGAATGATGTGCCAACTGATTGCCCAAAGTTCCCCAGTTACATGACCCCCCCCCACTTGTGTTTGCAGGGAGAAGTGGTGCCACATGACTCAAGAAGAACGGAACGATAGTCTTCGCTTTAACGAGAATATCACCTTTGGACAGTTGGGGTAAGTAGCGAAACCAGCCATGTTTTCAAATAAGTGGAAAAAAAGATGAGCTTTCTCAGCCTTCAAAGATTAGTTTCTTCTCTCTCTCTCCCCGCTTAAGACAGTAACTATTCTTTAAATGCCTGCCCTAAATCGTACTGGAAACCTTCTCGTCTCCGGTCTTCCAAATGCAATGTATCATTTGCATTGCTCATTCTTGGGTGCTCCAAGTTGGCCTCCCACTCTTTTGGACTTCTGGAGGCCTAGACTTGTCTTCCCAGAATCCCAATAATGGGAACTGGACGTACCTGGAAAAGTCTGATCTGGATCACCAGAACAAGCAGCAGATGTTCTGACTTCTCTTTTACTTCCCTTGACCAGAACTTTCACTCATAACATGCTGGCTTTTGGGCTGAACAAGAAACTTTGCAATGATTTCTTGAAGAAGCAGGCAGTGATTGGCAACCTGGATGAAGGTAAGTGGGTCTGAGAGGGTCCGGGGGCCTTTGGTAAAGCCATGGACATCTTGGGGTAGGAGAAAGTGGGCAAGCAGTGTTTCTCAATCTGGGCACCTTGTGTGGACTTCAAATCCCAGAATTCCCCAGCCATCCTTGCAGGGAGGTGAAGTGCACACAAGGTGGAGAATCACTGCTCTATAGATCGCTTCTGTGACACTTAAGTGTCAACTTCAAGCGGACTTCAGTTCCCATCATCCAGTATAGGATTTGAAGTCCGCACATCTTCAGGTTGCCACACAAAAAAAGCTGTTTTGTGAATTTAGATGCTCCCATCTTAGCTTTTTGCTTGACTACCTGCTGCCCTCCCCATATGTCTACCTACCATCCTGAAGCTGATCAGAATTGCAGCCCCAGACATCTGGAGGACATCAGTCCAAGAAGAATGGTTTCGACATCAGGAGTATGCAGAAGTAGCCCAAACTGATTTGGAAAAGATGCTCCCTGTCGGTCGGATAAAGGACAATTTGTGGTTCTTGCAACGCTGGTGACAGATGTCGTGGAACCGTTTTGGTCTAGTGCAGGGGTAGGCAACCTTGGCTCTTTTATGACTCGTGGACTTCAACACCCAGAATTCCTGAGCCAGCTGGCTCAGAAATTCTGGGAGTTGAAGTCCATGAGTCATAAAAGAGCCAAGGTTGCCTACCCCTGGTCTAATGCAAGGGTGTCCAACCTGGTCAACTTGTAATGCTTGTGGACTTCAACTGCCTGAATTCCCCAGCCAGCACAGCAGTTAGTCCACAAATCTTGAAAGTTGGCAAGGTTGGATGCCCTTGGTCTAGCCTAGCGTGTTAGAGGGGACGAGGTCGAGGGAGAGGAATGTCTAGGGATTTCCATTCTCTAGGGTGGAACAGATCCTGCTGATCTGGAGCTGCAAGCCTTTCTCCCCACTCCTGACTTGACCTGACCCCGCCTTTTCCTGAAGATTTCTCAGCTGGTTCTCCTTTGATTCTCCTTTCAGAGCAGTACAAGCTGCTGAGTGACCACATTGACCAAATGGCTGCTGAATAGCTCCACCACCTGCTTTGCCAGGACCAGGATGGAGAGGAGAGGCTGGTGGAGGCAAAAGGCTGTGAAACCCATCTCTGGGACCGTCTTGAGACTTCAGATGGGCTTTTAAATCCCGCTCCCCCAGACTCTGCAATACTCCTGCATGACTGCTATTAAACCGTGCCGTGCTGTGCTCAGCAGCCCATAGATGTAGAGCTTGTCCACCCAAAGATGCCCGTCCTCTTCTGCAGCCTGAAGGACACCCAACTGCTTCCACAGACTCCTGTTCCAAGCCTCTGGGCATGAAAGCTTTGGCCCAGTCTGGGGAGATTCCTCCGTACAAGGCAGGGAGAGTCATTGGGGACCAGGACAACAGGTCTTTTTGAGGAGGACTGGAAAAGCCCTCCGCGCATTATTGCCGAATATTTTAAGCAGCCAGAATATTTTTTTCCAACAGCTGTGAAATTTAAAATAGGAGGTCTGCACAAGTTGAGATGGAACAGTGAGGCAGATAAGATTTTTTAATTTTTCTGCAAGAGCTGGTAATCCTGGAGAAAGGTATTTGTAGACCCAGAAGACCTGGTACAAATCATCCTGATGGGGAGAGAAAGATATTTAAAGGCAGGCAGGAGCTGAGCTGGGTAGTTTTGGGCCCTAAGAAGCTGTGCAAGTCAACCAGGCCCAGATTCCTAGTTCCCTGGAGCAGTTCTGGGACCTCCTGCATGGTTTCAATGCAATATGTTCTGATGAACCTGATCTAGAACTCTGGAGGAGTACATGAGAACAAATCAAACAGTGTGGCTGATGCGGTTGGTCAACTGGTTGACCAAGAGTGATTGATCCCATCTCTCTGGTTTGTCAACTTCATGGAGCCTTTGTCTGATTGGTCCACATGAAGTAGGTGGAAGGTTGTCTGTGAGCTACTGTCCTATTTCCACCATTCACAAACTTGAAGGCTTACATGGCAGCAACAAGCCATCTTGGGGGCAACAAAACATTCTTCAACATCCCATTTGGAGACGTTTCCTCTGTGGTGCTTCTCACACCTTTGATGGCCCACCTCTGGTCTCGTGTCTGGTGTGTGTGTGTTTCTAAGGACAGGTTGATGTTGGGTTTGCAGGGGAGTGTCTTTCGGCAGGATACGCTCTCGCTCCAACATGGACAGTGGAGACTTTTCTCCATTCACCTTGTTGGGCTGGATGGATGCTGGTTTCTCATCCTTTGGAAAAAGACATAGCTGCTAGCGAGCTGTTGGTTGATTTACAGAATCCACAAGAAAATCCATCTCTCCCTCTGTGTGTGTGTGTTATTCAGGAATGACAGTGCAATCTTGCAATAACCTGCAAATGTTGAGCCCCTGCACTTTCCTTGGTCGCCAGGAGAGGGCGCCAAGAGAATAGATTTTGACATGCTTCCTCCTTGCTTAGAAGTTGGGGGTGCTTGTGACTTCTACTGATAGAACTTTTGAATGCGCCCCTTATGAAACCCTCTTATATTTCCACTTGTTAACCAGATCCTTTTCTGGTGGTTTCCAAAACAAGCAGCTTGCTGCGTTTGGCAGCCCGTTCTTTGCCAGTAGTACCTTCCGTTTATAGTTTTGCTCCAATCCCGGCTGAAAATCGAAGGGTTTGGAGCTAGGAGAGGCATCTGGAGGAGGCTCAGCATTCCACAAGGCTGGCTTTTGCTGTTCCTAATCCTGCAGAAAAAGCCCAAACCGCCACATCTGGAGAGAGGCCTCTGCTAATTCTTCTAGCTCAGCTTTTCTTCCACTTTGGGGAAGATGTCCAATTCTCCCAGCAGGCTTAACACACAGCGGAAACATCACATCGAGGGATGCATCAACAACTGATGATTGCAAAGGTGTTTCACACTGGGCAAAATGGCATCAAAACTCAACTCGCACTTGTAGACAATTGAAAATATGGAGCAGCATTAAAAGATGGCGCTGCATGGATTTCTCCCCGGTTCCTGCAAGCCACAGCAATCCAGGATGTGGCCCCTATTCCGTGAAGGCTGCAGGAGTCCCGTTCCTCTGATGTATATGGACCTGTTTCCTTTTATACCTTGATCCTTCCAGGTCTCTCGTAAATTGTGGTCATGTGAATTTGTTTTTTCTTCTCCATTCCATTGTTAAATCTTGAAGATTTTTCTCTTTAAGGTGGGGGATGGCTGGAGAGTGGCACTGAATTAAATGTGAGCGAGGAGTCTGTGTTTCGTGGAATGCAAAGACTTAAATCCAGATGTTTGCTTGCATTTCTGAGGTTTGCTTTAAAGGGGAGGTAATTGCAGTGAAAAGTTTAAGGGACTTCTTGGAATGAAAAGGAAGATGGGTCTGCAACAGATCCTGGTGGTTGTTTTTTTTTTGTGTGTATACGGGTGTGGGTGTGGGTGTTATTGCTAAATATGTAATTTCAGGACCCCCCTTCTCTTTTTTACCCTTTTAAAAAGCAAAAACCCAGAATTGCATGTTGTGTGTGTGTGAACCTGAGAGTCCCAGAGTGGCATTTCCATCTTGTGAGTTTCATTGAAGTTTTAAAACTGCTGTATTTGGTTGCGTAATATACACATATATAAATATAAAAAAATGTTCTGATGTATTGGGTGCAGTTGTGTGTGCCCCATATCAAGAGTGCGACTTCATGCCCTTTGTGGAATATTATTGTTTTTAACTTATGTACTGAAAACGTTTCAAGTTCTGCTTATGACAGGATCAGGGAAAATAAAATAAAGCTTAAATAAGTAAATGAAACTACATCGTCACTCTTTCTCCCGCCCAGGATATGTTTATTCCAGATCCCGTCTTCTGTGCTGTTCTCTCCTCTTTTTTAAAATACAAGTAATCCTTGACTTATAACCATTCATTTAGCCATCATTCATAGTTGCAATGGCAGTGAAAAAAAGCGACTTACAAAAGGTCCTCGCACTTATGAGAAAGGAGATCCATAGGAAAAGAAATAGAAAAAGATCTTTACAGTAGCTATAAATGCCTTTGAACTTTATCCACTTTCTCTGAGGTTAAACCATCACTGCTTTCTTTTCGTATTCTGTTCTTCCTTATTGCCAACCTCATAAATCACAAGTCCAGCGTTCCTTTGCCTCTAACCTGCCGTCTTGACCCTGGCATGGATAGTGCTTATCTACCGTGATTCCTTAGTCTTGAGCCAAGATCCCCTTGTGACTTGTCTCCGTGACCGAGTCAGACCACAGACAGTGCCCAGAAGTTAAAACCGCAGGTGAGTCAAAGCTGGGAACCTCGCTTCACCTCCTAAGAAGCCACACCTGTGTTTGGTTACTACGGATACACCTGGGTTGACACAAAAGCAGAATTTCTGCCTCCGTGTAGTAGGCTCTCCTGATCTTCTCTCCCCCCCCCCCCACAGAGGATCAATCTGTGGGGAGTGAACCACACTAACCCCCATTGCGGGCTCCCTCCAAAATGCCAATTTTGGAAAGCTCTGTGCCCCTTTTTCTGCTGTTTCTCAATACCCTGCAGTGCCCCACGCTGGGTCTAAGGAACGGGCCCGCCGCCTCCAGCCTTCCTGAAAAATGTGGGCCCCACAAATTCTTCAACCTTCAGAGTGGCCAGTGCGACTCCTGCAGCCCAGAGCTGATCCCGAGTCCTGAAGGTGAGTGTGAACGGCTGGACGAGGGGGGGGGCTGGGACAGGGAAAGGGAAGGAGATGTCCAACGGGGAAAATGGCAATTTAGGAGCCATGTGGGGGGAGGCACTGGCCCTTGTAAAAATTCCACCCACTTTCCCTTTTGTGAAGAAGCTGCAGAAAGAGAAGCTTTAATGAGTTATTAGCCGTCCTCGTGTTTACAGCCAGCAAAATGCCAGATCTGCAGAAAGGAGCGCATTGGTGCATCACGAGGGTGTCCTTGGGGCTGTGCAGTGAGCATGAAATTATGTGCCATGGCTAATTGCAGACTTGCAGGGGAACGCTTTTGATTTGTGGCAGGATCCTGCTGCAATCTCATTCTTGCTTGCCTCCCCTTTCCTGCTACTTCGCTTATGTAAAAACATTCACTCAGTAATAAGAGACGCGTTTCACTGTTCCTGTAGCTTGAGCCCCAGAGTGTTTTCTATATATTCTGCAAGTGTACAAGTAGTCCTTTGGCAACAAGAATTGGGGCTGTCATTTCCATCGCTAAGCAAAATGGTCATAATCCCTTGACCCCCAACTCTGCTTTCCTTTTCTCCACTTGGAATGCTAACCCCGCTGCTGGGATAATTCACAGGAAGGGAATTTATGTTTGTATTTACATTCATGGAGAGAAAGGGATTACAAGAGAGTAAGCAGGCACACGGTGGGGAATACCCATTGAAAGAATGCACTGGTGCCAGTAGCTGGTGTATTACAGATGTGCCGTACAATAGCGTTTTTCAATCAACTTGAAGATGTGAGGACTTCAACTCCCAGAATTCCTGATTTCTTTGAATGCTAAAGTTCGCCTACTCACTGCAGAATTGGCTGCAGTGCACATCGATGTTTTGAGTGAACCCCTGAGATTTGTACAGTGAGCAAGTAGCTTCTAGAAGCACAGTCTTGATTCAGTTTTCCTCCTTGTAGGTTTGAGTTGTGTTTGCAAGCCTGGATCGAAAGAGTCAAGTGGAGAACCCCCTCGTCTTCCATGCCCCGGTTGCGTAAGAGCACATCTTTTTGGTTCTTTCTCGGAGATGCAGGCAGAAACATTAACAGAATAACAAAGTTGGAAGGGACCTTGAAGGTCTTCTAGTCCAACCCCCTGTTCAAACAGGAAACCCTAGACCATTTCGGACAAACGGTTGTCCAATCTCTTCTTAAAAGCCTCCAGTGATGAAGCACCCACAACTTCTGGAGGCAAGCTGTTCCACTGTTTAATTGTTCTCACAGTCAGTAAATTTCTCCTCATTTCTAGGTTGCTTCTCTCCTTGCTTAGTTTCCAACCATTGTTTCTTGTCCTGCCTTCAGGTGCCCTGGAGAATAAGTTGACCCCCACTTCTCTGTGGCAGCCCCTCAAATATTGGAAGGCTGCTATCAAACATGATCTTTCTCTCCCCTTCTCTACAGAGCAGTGTTCCACCTGGCACCCTCTGGGAATCTGACTTTCTTGACGGGAGCTTCCTAGCATGTGAGGTGGGTAGATTTATGCTGCATCTCCTTGCTGTACCAAATGGGGAGTTGATGGCTTTGATTTAATTTTTTTATTTATTAAGAATTTTCCCAGAAGACAAAAAAGGGGAAAAATAGTGCAAGAAAAGAAAAAGGACAAAAAAACCTATAATAATATATACGGATGACTTCCAACCTTCTTTTTCACATGTCAGCATGCGGTTGTGGTATGCAAACCCTGGTAGGTAGCTCCGTGTGACCGTATTTAACCCCCTGGCCAACTGGTTTTTTTCTTTTTCTTTTTAACGGTTGTAACCTTGATGTGGGATCCAGGGTCCAGCAGAGGAAAGCTAGTAACTTGTGAAAGGGTTTAATTTTACAAAGAGTTGCACCAAAATGGTCTGAAGTCCGCCTATTGTACCTGCTGTCCAGGCCTCAGTTACCTGCATCCAATGCTTTCTTTCACTCCCCTTAGAACACCTGCAATGCAACAGCTTGTCAAATGCTCACCAACATGGTCATCCTCAGAGCTTTCTCTTTGCAAACCAGGCCTTATGATCTTTACACCAAGGCCAAGTAAGTAACGCCAGCTCTGGTTATCCAGCTCCAAGGGGTGGTGTCAAAAGTGACTTGGCTCCATCTGATTCCGGCTGGCTCAGATTTTGCCAAACAGAAATGGGAGGGGGATGTGTGAATCCCTGGGGAGGGGGGGAGGGCTAAGGAATGCTCAAGAGCCTTCTGTTGCCAGAGAGACATTATCCACCAAGGTCAAGTTATGTCATGGGATACATTGAGTGTTGCAGAACTGCTTCCCCATAACAAAAGAACTGAACTCAATTGGCAATGGATGAACTCCGGATGGCCCAGAGGGGAAAAAGGGGTTTTACCTATGGGAGATTTTGTGGGAAAATCCCAGACTTTGCTTGTACTGGGCCTAGGCCAGGGGTAGGCAACATTGGCTCTTTTATGACTCGTAGACTTCAACTCCCAGAATTCCTGAGCCAGCATGGCTCAGCTTGGAAACTCCCTTTTCCCTCAGCTCAGGAATTCTGGGAGTCCACGAGTCATAAAAGAGCCAAGGTTGCCTACCCCTGGCCTAGATGGATCTTTCCATAAAGCTACACTCTTGGTCATTCTAAAGAGCCGGGAGTTTCTTTTGTCGAATGTGCCAAATGGGATGGTTGACAAGTGACATCTCAGAGAGCAGTGGGCGTCCTACACATCCTGCGAAGGACACCAATGGTGCATCTCTGGTGCAGTGACTTTGTGACGTTTCTCTGGCTTGTGTCTGACCCCTGTGATCCCCTCGTCTCTTCAGAGGATCCAACTGGGCTTTGTGGAGCCTTTGTTTCCAGCAGGAGCACTTGCCATCTTCTGCAAAGCATGAGTGGGTTTTCTTTTCAGGAGCCAAGACCTCCCAAAGATTTGGTATGGGAGCGACACCGGACCTTTTCCTTCTGTGGCTTTTGGGAAGCACTTGAAGGCAAGTTGAAGCAGATCCAGAAAAGCTGCGCGTGTGTCCTGTTCCTCCCCCAAATGTTTGCTAGCACTGACCACTTTCAGATGGGTGGACTTCAACTCCCAGAATTCCCCAGCCAGCCTGAATAGCTGTGGCTGTTTCAACCAACCAGACATGTTAGCTCAGACCTTTGGACTAACTTGGTGAGCCAGGGAGAGCTTCTTAAAACGCATGACCTAGTCCCATGGGATTGGTTATTCTTTTCTACAGACTGACTTCAAGCTCATTCAGTATGATGTCCGGGGAAAGTTCCTGGGTTGGCAGGAAGTAAAAGGAGCAACGTTGCAGGTAAACAAATTACTTTCATCTTTAAATGTGGTCCCTGCAAGCAGCAGCACTTCTCACAATGCCAGATGAAAAGATAGACTAAGATTGTCCCTTCTGCTGCTTTTTCTTTTCCTTCCTTCCTTCCTTCCTTCCTTCCTTCCTTCCTTCCTTCCTTCCTTCCTTCCTTCCTTCCTTCCTTCCCATTTAAAATACTTAAAAATGGTTGTATCATCTTTTCTCTTTGCTCCATTTAGCTCTGTCCGAACAGCCAGAAGGCCCTGGATGCAGCTTTCCTCTTGGGAACCACATACAGTCAGTCTGTAAGCAATGCCTCTGCTTCAGTTTAACCTGTGGAATTGGTTCTTGGTGGGTAGGATCCCATTTTGGAGTTTGGAGAGATCTAACCAGACATGTCACCAATAGGAGTGAGATTCTCTTGATTTAATCTTGGTGGCTTTCAGAGATAGGGGTCCAACTGGTTACCCCAGCAGATCTTGAAGGTCATCAGCTGTTTCCATAGGTCATCTGCCAAATCCTAGGGTTTTCGTGGAAACCCGTTCCGAGTAACAGATTGTAGTCTGTCCTGGATTTGGAGGCTTCTTTTCAAATGATTAACTAATAGAGCAGCTCCAGACATGTGGCTTAAACAGATCTCTTTGGCCCAGGAAAGGCAACTGCACGGTTTCCACCTGATCTTTACTTTTTGTAGTGCACCCTTGAAGTCTCTGCCCTGCTTCAAAGGACTCCAGAACCCATCTTCTATGAGATGTTTTTGCAGTTCGAAGATGAGAAGGGGAACACCCAGCTATGGCCCATTCCTATAAGCAATCCCACAATGGTAACAAACCATCAAGGTAAAGCAATCCTCCGGGGTTTTCTGGGTCAGACCAAAGGCACGGTCTTCAAATTGTCATTAAAATCTACACGATCCCTTAAGGCATTTGCTGGAACCCTTTTTTTGTTTCCTTATTTCTGGGAACTTGGCTTCATTCATTAATCTCCTCTTTCCCTTTTCCTCTGCTCTGAAGGCTGCAAAGGTTTCCCTTCCCAAGCCCAGCCTTTTCCAACAAACCGTAGAAATGCAGACACCAAAGTGCTTGCAGCAAGCTTTGTCCGTCCATGCCAGGTCTGAACGTGCCTTGGAGGTTCAGCTTTGCAGTTTCATTTCAGCCCCTGCAAAATATCTTGACCCCCCCTCTGACCTTACTGATATTAAACAACTTCTCCAAAGCTGTTCTGCTCAGTTTTGTACACTGTGTTGAAAGTACAACTCCAGCACCTTTGCTAAAGTCTTTCTCCTTGCATCTTGTTTTGATGGTTAGCACCCTCGTTGAGTCAAGCGCTCCGGAGATTCTTTTTGGTCGACGGGCTATCAAGCCGAAAAGGGAATTTGTCAAATGCTCCAGAGTCTGTGACCTTGGCAAAGGATTTGCTTCTCAGGTAAAAAAAAATAAATACCATCTTCTGAGGCCTGATTAAGGGCAGAGGTTGCCTAGGGCCAACCACACTTTACAAAGGACATTGAAGGAAATGCCTAGAGAAGAATCAGCAAGATGGCAGGAAAATCTGAGGAGGAACAGTTGAAGGTGTTGAGTAAATTTAGCCTGGAGAAGAGAAGATGGTGGGGAGACTGATGGCCATCTTCAAGCATCTGAAGGACTTTGGTGGAGAAGACAAGGTCAAATTGTTCCAGAAGACGGAAGAAAAAGCAATGACTCAAATCACAGGGAAGCAGATTTTGGTTGGAAATTGGGAAGAATTTGGGAAGTCGTTGGGAAATAATAGCTGCTGGTGGACTCTCCTTCACTAGAAATGCGGGAGAGAGAATGGAGAAATGAAGGGAAAAAAGTGGGGGTGGGGGAGGAGAAAGAATACCTGGCTAGTTTGTAAAATGAGCCTGTCCTTATTCTCTCTCAGATACCCTTTTGCATAGCAGTGAATACAAACGTCCACTGCATCTACCTGGCAGACATGTCACCTTGCTGGTACCCCAAATACCCCTGTGTCAGGAGCTGCCCAGAAGCTCAAGAGGCAGTGTTCATCTTAGTGGCTTCCTCCTCCAGTTCTTCTCCAGCCCTCCTTCCTTCAAAACCAACCTCCATTCTTCTTCCTGGCTTTTGCAGTGTCCACCTACCAACCACTGCTCCTGGGGAAGACCCACCTTTCTCCTTGACAGTCAGATACGCAACATACCCTCTCACGGGAGCTGCCCAGGTGAGTCCGTGTGGTGGGAATGGCCCTCGACTTTATAATCTGCAGATCCAGAAGCAGAGGTGGATCTGCTCCCACGGCAGGTTGGGATGTGCGTGGATTTCTTCCTTCCCTTCACCCCTGGCTTCCACCTTTCCCTGCTCTTCAGCTTCGTGGACAATGTTATTTTGCCGCTTGATTTTCCAGGTGTCATTTTCAGTCTCCTACATTCAGAGGCCGGGATCAGCTCAGCTAGCAACGGATGTGAGTAAGCGAGATTTTTGGACTGTCTGTTGAACATTTGAGGGTTTTGGGGGGTGATTTTGCTGCATAGACAAATGGTGGAAAGAAGATAAAAGCCGTGGCCTTTTGAGCTGTAGAGAGTGGACACCATCCTACATTAAAACTGCTGGTCCTTCAGGTTCTGCAAAGGTCTTCGTTGCAATAGGTCATGTTCCGTGAAGAGCATGTATTCTCCTCGCTAAGAGAATGGCCCCATCTCTTTGGCGAAAACAGCCCCACCAGGAAGATGCTTTCAACCCTTTTGCCCATATCACGTTTCCTCACCCTGTAGGCTTTCTAGAAAGCTTGGGTTTCTTCTAGAATTCTTCTAGAATTCTGGAACTTCTGGAATAGTCAGTCAGGCTGCGTTGTTTGTGGAATGCTGGTAGTCCACACATCTGGAAGGCCTCTAGCTTGAAGAAAGACGATTGAACCATTTCCTCTTTTAATCCGCTCGTTCCCAAAAGATGCTTTTGGAGGTTTTTAGGGATGGTCTTGCATATCGAAAATAGCTATGGGAGGCAGCTTAATTTATGTCAAGACATTCTGCCTATTTTCCATTCTGCTGGGAATGACACACACGTTGTCTGTGCACAGATTGCCTTTGGGGTGCTGGGGTTCCTCGCTGTCCTCTATGCTTTGTTGGAAACCAGCAGCTGGGCCCGGCGATCTCGTCTGCAAAATATCGGTTTGACGGTAAGGGCAAAATTCACTTTTTGCTCTTGAGGTTCTGGGAAATGGGTCGCCTCTCAGAATTTGGGAGTTCACTGGAGACATCAGCTGTGTTTGCTTAGACTTTGCCAGATGTTTAAAACCAAGAAACAAGGTGGTACAAAATTGCTTTTTCTTCACACCGGCCTCCCTTGGTTCAGATTTTTATTCCTGTTAAATTTTTTATTTTATTTTCAGACCATATTGAAATTCTTTGCTTGCTTGGTTGGCTCTCTGGCAAATGTCTTTTTCATGGTCACCTTGGGAATTGGCGTTTACTGGCTGATCGCTTTCAAGGTAAAGTAAGGATCTGTGGAGGTGTGCGCAGGTGTTCATGCACCCAGTGTTCCATTGGTTTATTTTTAATTATTTTTAGTGAATCTTGCATTTATGGCTTTGGTGCACAGATTGGGGCTTCCTTCTTTAAGAGGAAGGGAATTCTGCTAACAACAAGAATATTAATAATGTTTGTGCTGAGGGATACAGAACCTCACAAGCAGAAAGATCTCGTCTGTTTTGCCTTTTCTTCTATAGGGTCAGCAGTTTTCTACTGTGGAAATTACACTCCCAGCTGCTGGTAGCCAAGCAGAAACCAACTTTATAATCTATGCATTGGGTGCTCTGATTTTGAAGGTAAGAGGTTGGAAAGAGCTTGCATGAGAAACCTGGTGTCTTTGGGGCATTATATCTTGGAGAACTTTCATTTTCTAGAGCAGTCTTCCTCAACCTTGGCAAGCTTAAGACGTGTGGACTTCAGCTTCCAGAATTCAACTCCCATGGTTGGCTGGGGAATTCTGGGAGTTGAAGTCCACACGCCTTAATCTTGCCAAGGTTGAGAAACACTGCTGGAGTGCTTTTAAAGCTGGCTTGATGGGACTTCCCCGCAAGAAAATCAGAGAGGATGACATGGTGACTTTTGTCATGCAAATCTACAGTTCAGGATGGCTGCAGGCAGCCTTCATAGTCAGATCAAAAGTGAGTTGATTTTTTTAACCTTTTCCATCAAGCCATATTTTACGATGTGTTGCCTGGAACTGCAGTAGCCTGAGAACTGACTAATAGATGAAAAATCCCAATGATTTTGCAAGGTGAAAAAAAAAGCCTCTCGTAATAGAGAACCCCCGCCACCACAGCTTAATTCTTTGTGGCGCTGTTGATTTTATTTGCTTTTCTTAACTCCTGCCAAGTCCAGCTTAACTCTTGACGGCCGCATGGCTGTTGTGTCATGTTGTTTTCTTGGCAACAGTTGAAAGTAACCGATCCTTGTCCTCTTCAAGGACAGAACCCTCTACTACCTGTTGCCAGGATTGCTCATCTGTCACGCTCATAATCTGACCCAAGAGGAAGGGGTTTAGTGCTCAGGAAGACCTGGGCCCTTGTGCAAATTTCCATTGGCTTAGTGTGAGGCATTTGAGTTAAGCATGAGCTCTGCTCCTCTTTGGAAGATACTCAGGGTGTAGGATTTGCAAATGACCGTAAGAGAGGTCACGTTCTTAAGCTCTGCAGAGCGTATCTCCATATCCAGAGACAAAATTCCCTGTGGATGCTTTTGTTCCAGAGCCTGGATCTCCTACATCTGCTGATCACCCAGCTCACGGTCTCCATTTTCCTGATCGACTGGGAGAAGCCGAAGGAAAAATCAAAAATGAAAGGTGATCATTTATCATTGCTTTGGTTATATCTTGTTCATTTCATGGGTGATCCAAAGAGAGTGTCGTTTCGTCTTCCTCCTTTTGTGAACAAATCTCCAGCAGAAAGATCTGCTCCTATCACCTGGGGTTTCTCCTGCTGATGGAGCGAGAAGGTCTGACCCAGGACACCTGCTCTTATCCTGAATGAAAGATTTCCCCAAAGATCCAAAGCTTTGGCTTGCTTCCAAACAAGGGCAGTGTTACATCACACAACCGTTTGGTGGTATCACTCGTGCGACTAGCCACACCACTAGATCATCCCAACGGCTGCTGGGAAACCAGCAGAGGAGCAAGCGGTGCACTTCAGGTCGAGAACACCAGCCCTGCCCTGCTGGATTGGATCCTTGGCCATCTGTTCTTCCAGGGGGCCACCGAGGGGGCCTCATCCCATGAGGGGGAGAGCCTTGAATTTCTCCAACCCTTTTGGGAAGCCAACTGAGCTGCATTGTATTATTTGATTTGCTGTTGGAGAGGCAGATGAGCATACAGCAAAAGCGCCAGGAGTCTCCAGAGTGCCAAGCCTTGCAATTGGTCAAAAAACACCAGAGAGGCGCATGCAGAGGCCACCAATAAAGCTCATTGTTTGTTTGCTTGCTTGTGCATTCCCCCCCTCTCCACCCCCCCCTGTTCTAGGAGGTCCAGCCTCATCAGTGAGTGCCTGGAGGACTTTTCTGATCGCTAATGAGTGGAATGAAATCCAGACGCACAGGAAGGTGCATCCTTCGCTTCAACTGTTTGCGGTTTTGTTGGTTTTGGAGGTCAGTGCAAGACCCAGGAGGGCCAACTGATTTCTGTCTGCAGCCCTGAGAAAGATTCTGCAGGCATGCAGACATCTGCTGGTCTGGAGAGTGAGCTGGATGAGAGAGAGGGAGAGAAAGCTGGAATCTCATCTTGATGGCAGAAGCTCCTGTTCCCACTGGCCTGTTCTGGTGGCTTTTCTTCTCCATCCTCTTAGGAAAATCCTGGGTGGACCAACAGCCCATTTCTTCTTCATGTCCTTGTCCAATCCCCTTGGAAAGCCACCCAAAATAACTTGATTTCCTTTCCTAGCCCAACGTTTTCAGCACAAACTGCATAGTTGTGCACTATTAATCTCATGTTACAGTTAAGAATGAGAATAACCCACCCAGTGAGCATAGATGAAGAGAAGGTGTCTCCATGTGGGAGTGATGTTGGCTTCTTTTCATCCACAGGTGGTGGGGCTAAAAAACCTCGCATCAAGAGACCTGAATGTCAGTCTTCAGCCTGAGCCAAATGCTTACCAAGCTCCCTGGAGCCCAATTCTTCGTTTTGGGATTGCTGCTTCTGTTTGGCTGGTGGTGGCCATTGTGCAGGTTCTCCTCTCCTCTCCTCTCCTCTCCTCTCCTCTCCTCTCCTCTCCTCTCCTCTCCTCTCCTCCCCTCTCCTCCCCTCCCCTCCCCTCCCCTCCAAAAAGACAAAGAGAATATTTCCATATCATCCTGTTGCAGAAAAAAGTGCTCCATTCCATGTAAAACAATGTCTTCAGAAGCCCTTCCTATCTCCACAAGAAAATAAATAGCACCTAGGACGAAGGATGGAGGATAGATGATGGCCTAACCATGTTCAAGAGTTGCAAATGTTGAGGGGAAAAATAGGCCTCACTCTACTTTCCTAAACTCTGTCTGTTCGCCCCTTTGTTCACCTTTCATGCAGCATTTTCATGATACAAAAGATATTCTTAGGTGGTATTCCAACCTGCATTGACTTGTTCCAGTTGATTGGAAGAAGCCAGCAGGATGTTTGCAAGAAGGATCTCTGGATTCTTGCGGGAAGTTGACCTGCCTTGCAATTCCTCCCGTATTCTTGGTTCTGTTCCAGATGTTGCTGTCCGTTGGGTTATATCAACGTTTTGTGGAGGACAAGATTCATCAGTTCATCGACCTTTGTTCCTTGAGCAATGTGAGTTACACCCATGCACCAGATCGTGGGCTCCCCAACTTGGAGACTTAGATTCCCAGGGCTCCCCTGTCAGCCATGGCCATTGCTGACAATCCTGAGAGCAAACATGTGCACACATCTGGATGAGAAGATCTGAGCTGAAACTAGATTCTGGATTCTTCTTTTCTGCGCTTCTCTTACCCATCCCTTCCTTTAGAGCTACCTTCTTTTCCACCTTTTAATGTCAGATCTCGGCTCAGACAAAGATTTGCAACCTACTTTTACATTTCTAAAAAAGTGGGCAGTTATGATGTACTGCAACTATTAATAATGCGGTAATAATGAGGGCATGGGGAGTTCTAGCTGAACAAGCCATTTCATAATTGGGGGCTCCCACCCCCATGTATGCAGTGCGAGGCTAATTTGCCCTTCAGGATGTCTTAATTTGCACTTTTTAAGTGGCCGAACGTTCATTAAGCAATTATTTCATTTTTTAAGCCAGTTTCAGCTGATTTGTGGCTGCTTTTAATTGCTAACCTGAGGGATTCTGATGCAAGTTTTAGGCCTTGCTCTGAGCTATTTTTTAAAACATTTTTTAAACATTGCTTTATAGGCTGGTTTTTAAAAGGTGTTCCAAGCCAACCTGGGGGGAAATGTGTTAATTCTTAAAATAAGCCAGATGCATTTGGAAGTGTCCTTGTTTCCCAGTAATATGGACCTTACTTTGTAATCCCTGCAGGTATCCGTATTCATCTTGACACACAGGTGCTACGGATTCTACATCCACGGGAGAAGCATCCACGGACATGCTGATGTGAATCTGGACACAATGCTCTCTTATCTCAGGAAAGAGGAGGTAACCCTGGCTTCTGTTCTTTGGTCCTTCATCACGTGGTGTGGTGGCTTCTCTTTCTAACAAACCCTTGCAGGACTGTGTCATTGTCTTGGGTCCTTCTCAAGGTGAATGTGGCTGGAGGTTACCTGCAGCTTGGTCCTTCAGTTGAAGACAGGTGGTCTTCTCCTTGCTCCTTCCGGAAGGATTCATCTGTGGTCCAACTGCATAGAAGTGTTCAAAGAGAATGGCCAACCTATTAGCATTCTTGTCTCCTCCTGCTTCTTTTCACCACCAGAGCCATCATAACAGCGAGCAGTGGTTGGTCTCCCTGAATTTATCTCGCTCTTCCAGAGTGACCGACTTGGGGCTTCTTGGTAGCCATCAGGATGTAGCAAGGAATTGGGAAGAGGAATTGTTTTCTTCTCTGAAGCACCAGCTGCAGGGCAGTTGTCTTCTCAGCCAACAGTGTTGATTCCAGAAAAAATCTGGGTTTATTCTCCTCCTCCTCCTCCTCCTCCTCCTCCTCCTCCTCCTCCTCCTCCTCCTCCTCCTCCAATCTTCTTTATGTGTCATCTCTTTCAATTATACAAGCGCAAGATGCAGAATAGCAGTCAGAGGAAGGCCAATGTGGGCTAAATATTAGGAAAAAATTCTCAGTGTTAAAAGCAGATGAACAGCAGAACAAGGCTAAACAGCCAGCTCTTACGGATACTTTAGTCTGGATTCTTTCACTGAGCAAAAAGTTTCCAACTTACGAGTCCCAGAATTTAAATCTGCAAAACTGAAGCGAGGACTAGGGAAGTGGTAAATATAGACATCTTTAGTGTACTCATGTGTTTCCACTGTAACTTTTCCCTTCCTGTTGGTTTTTTCCCCAGGATAACCTTTGTCCCCTGAGGGGTTTGGAGGCTAACTCTGAGGTTCAGACCTTCGAAGTGCTTCTCACTGACCGGATGCGGACCTTCTATGACCGAATCCTCCTCTCATTAACGGAGGTAGCAGATCTTGCAATATTTTCTTCTTAATTGCTTTTCAGAAATGCTGCACAAGCATCCTTAAGAATGATTTACCCATCCTTCGCGGCAGAGAGGCTCGGCGATCCATCTCATAAGGCCCGCTTCCTTAAATGCCAGAGACGAGGGGCCAGGAGTTCCACGCAGTTGATCTTAGCCAAAAGGCTGAGAAATTCCCAGTGAACAAAATCTGTCTTGAAGCATAAAAGCATAAAACATTTTTTCTCCTTGGCTATCTGCAAGGGGGAAGCTGTAGATGCCACTAAGGAAACATGAATTGCAATATTGTGTCATCACCTGCCTTTTGTTATGCCCATGGTGTCATGCCTGGACATAAGATGCAAACATTGTGATGCAACGACACCCATTTTGTCGTGCTAGTGAACTCATAATCCTTTTATCTCTGTAGGCCAGCAAGTTCTTTCAAAGTTACAATACTACTACTACTACTACTACTACTACTAATAATAATAATAATAATAATAATAATAATTAATAATAATTTTATTTGTTTACCGCCCTTCTCCCAAAGGACTCAGGGCGGTGAACAGGGCAATAAATACTAAAATACAAAGATACAAAAATTAAGAAAAGATTAAACAAAGTGCCCAATACCTTAGAACAATAAGTTAAAATACGTTAAAAGCAATAATAAAACCCAAACCCATCAGGCCAGGCTGGCTTGTTCAAACAAGTAGGTCTTTAGATCCCGTCGGAAGGAGCGAAGGTCGGGCTTAGAAGCGAACCCCATGCCGTATGGACTAGAAGCTGCTTCTTTGTAATACTTCATATTAAATAGGGAACAAAATTGTTGCAAAAGCAGTTCTGACGCACTTCTGGGGAGAGTAGTGCTAATTAATTAGCAATCGATTATTCGTGTTTAGGGTGAGGGAGCAGCTAGCCTGAAACAATAAGTAGGAAGCTTCTACCTAAAGGCACAGTAGCTCTGAAATGCCTCCATTCACCCTCATTCAGTGGTGGGGATTGCTGCAAGTTAGAGCTATGAAAAGATCCTGAGACCACTGAGAAAAATGATAAAAAGTGCCAAAAATCTTGGGCATGTTTTTTTGTCAAGGGTGATCAGAGAGAAAAATAGCAATTCCCAGCTGAACAAAGAAGCGTTTAACACTGGACCTCTTGAAGCTTGAGTAGCCAACCACAGAAACAGATGCTCCTATAAATAAATCTATCTCGCTTGTTGGGTGCCACGAAACCCTGTTGTTTTTTTACTTCTTAGAAGTGAACCCTGGCTGAACTTTCTGAGTTTAGCTCCTTCAAGGAACAACGGCTGAGTGTAGCCCTCCTATTTTCTCACTTTCTACTTCAAATTCTAATTGAAAACTCCCTCTGCGGCTGGAGATGAGTTCTCAAGCACAGGCAGGTGAAAATTGAGCTGACATTTCTGCTGCCGAAGGGAAGAGCCAAGTAAAATAAGTCCGTTCCCCCCCCTCCTTTCCACGGGTGCCTACCAGGGGCCAGGCTTGAACTTTTATGAATGTTCTCCTTGCAGCACCAGAGAGGACTCCAAAGTCGCCCTGATCTCCACGAGCTGAGGCTGAAAGGCTACCATGCGCTGAACTGGTTCCTGGTGTCCTTCTTGGAACACGTGAGTCTTCAGCCACGTTTGGCTAAGCTCCTTCCAGGGACTTGGCTCTTGAGCTGAGCAGCCAGAAAAGGGCTCTAACTATGGTTTGAGGAGAACACTGTCAAGTCCAAGTCAACAGACGCCAAAGATGGTCAACGGGATTCTTAGACATCGTGCAAACTGCCCTGTTACAGCCAGTTGGAATTTTACTTTGTTATCATTCTCTTGTCACCAAAATTCTTTTTTTAAAAAAATGTATTAGAGTTCATTTTATTAATTTAATTTGACCCACTTATCATGGCCACCCACTCCAGAAGAATGAGACTGTTTCTGAAACATCCTTGAGGGAGAAGAAAGGAATCATCATCATCATCATCATATTGACCCAATAATTGACAAAATCAGCATCAGTCAATTGCAAAAGGCAGCTTGACGTGGAACGTTACATCCCTGGGGAGACCTTTAATCCCATCAAATAACCACACCTCCCAACCCCAGATCCTTGGGAAGGACTCAGTGGGTGGATAAAACTGCCAAATCCAATCTAAGCATCTGGCTGATGTGCAATGAAGCATAATAGAGCAGCTCTTATTATGTCTACTCTGAACAAGCTGTTCTCTCTCTAGGACCGCTTCCCTTTTAATCGGTCCTTTCTCTAACCACTTCTCATTCTGTCCCCACCCTTTAGAGATATAAAGATATGGACTACATAGTGAAGGACAAGTTTTTCTCCGAGAGGGTCATGGACCTGGAATTTCAGGAGCCGGGAGACCTCTCAATTCTTTATAACGGTACTCACCATGCACCTTCCGATGGGATCTAGCTCTTAAGGCCTGGCTCACACGATCCAGGCTGTAGCTGGAGGTGAGGTTGAACCCTCAGAATGATCCTACATGATAGTCTGACTTTGGCTCTGGCGACTTTCTCCTTCAGATGACGGTGCGTTGTTCAGCCGGACGCTCTTCTACGGCCACGAATTATTGCTCCTTCTCTTTGAAACCCTCCTGTTCTGCGCTGTGGATTTGGGGGCACAGAATTTTGTGCTCTCAGCGGTTGTTACCTTTGCCGTGCAGAAGGTAAAAAATGTCTAGATGGAGAGGAAATAGTAGGAAAATGCCATTTCCTTTTGTTTTCTTAAAATTACGCACGATGTAGCATGAGGAAGATAAGGTTTGGTCCCCCAAAGTTTGCTTTTAATTCATCGGAAGATCGGCTGCTGTGCTGTGTGTGTGTGTGTGTGAGTGATAATGCAACTCCCGGGAGCGTTAAGGGCTTCAATAAGATGTGAGATTGAATCTGGCAATCTGGCCTGGAATGACATGTGTGAATTGAGGAAGCTGTGAGATGACTTTATGTGCAGTTGGCACGCATCCCAGCCAGCCGTGCCCGCTGCCACAGAGCTGCCAACCCCAGCTTAGCATGGCACTCAGTAAACAGGGCCAGCAGTCTAGCGAGGCGGTTCTCCTTGAGACTTAATCGGCTTTTTCCTGACCATCCTGGAGAGAGGGAGGACGAGGGTCCACTGCACCAAGGACAAACAGAGGCCCATCTGTGTTTCAGCTTGTGCAAGTGGCACGTGACACGCTTGGAAGGCGAAATCTAGCAGAGAAGACCTTGGTGGAAAAACAGTTCCTGATCTGAGAGCCACCATCAAGCCCTTCCACGTGGGAAGCAAGGAAGAGCCTGCTGGGCCGATGCTCTTGGAAAGAATCCCAGACTTCTCGGCCTGGGAAATTTCATCTTTTAGGGAAGAAAAATGTCCGAATGGTTCTTATTTCTGGGATTCTCACTCAAACAAAACCATGTGAGAGAGTGTGTGTGTGGGGAGTATATCCCCCCCCCCCGGGGCCCTCAAAGACTTGATGCCTCTCCTTGCAAGTTTGGATGGCCATGTGCTTTGTAGGTCCAGCACGTTCCCCGTAGAATTGCAGGAAATCCTCAAATTACAACCGTTTGTTTAGTGACTGTTCCAAGTTACAACGGCACTAAAAAAAAAATGTGATTTATGACTTTTATGATTTATGAGTGAACTGCTGTTATGCTGGCTGGGGAATTCTGGGAGTTGAAGTTCACAAGTCAGTTTGGAACTCTACAGTGGACTAGAAACCTGCATGCTTGCAAACCCCTATCTTGCATGTATGAAAACCAGCTTTTGAAAGTGTGACCTCCACCATGTACATTTCCCAAATGAAAATAAAAGGATGCACTTGAAAACAAAGGCTTTATTGTGATGTCGGGTTTGGGGGTGCAGAACAGAGAGATGGCATTGAGTTGGAGGAAAACCTAAAGGGGCAAAGAAAGTTGGCTGAGGAACAAGAACAAAAAAGTCTAGATTCACGAATGGAGAAATTCGTCAGGGGGTCCTGCTGGCCACCTGCCACATCTGGGGGTGCTGACCGGCGCTGAACTCTTGGGCCTGCTCTTCTTCAGATCGTTCTTCAGTCTCCACAAATGTCAGTTTCTGGAGCGTGCTGGGGACACTCTAGAGATGCACAAAGAGAACCGTGGTGGCATCATGTGACCACAAGCCACGATTGCTGTAACGATCAGCACCAAGGCCGTGGGAGCCATTCCTCCCCACCACCATCCCAAAACACATCATCGTATGGGCAGCCCATGTTGGTCAACAGCTGTTTTGGGTATCTCCATCACTCCAGGAGGTCAGCTTCCTGACCTGTAATACAGGGAGTCCTTGACTTAGGGCCACAATTGAGCCCAAAATTTACGTCATTGACACGTTTGTTAAATGAGTTTTGCCCTATTTTACGACCTTTCTAGCCACGGTTGTTAAGTAAACCATTGCAGTTGTTAGTAACCAGGTCGTTAAGTGAATCGGGCTTCCCCCATTGACTTTGCTTGTCAGAAGGTCGCAAAAGGGGATCATGTGACCCCCCCGCCAGTTGCAGTTGCCAAGCATCTGAATTTTGATCATGTGACCCTGGGGATGCTGCAACGGTTGTAAGTGTGAAAAAACAGTCATAAGTCTTTAGTGCCGTCGTAACTTCAAACGGTCACTAAATGAACTGTTGTGAGTCGAGGACTGGCTGTACTTGCCTCCTTGACTTGAAGCCACCATCTTAGATCTCAAATGGGGCCTCTTTTCCTGCACCCACAACCTGTTTTTTTTAACCACTCGCTCAACCAGAAATCCAAGTCTGGGCCATTGCTGAGATTAAAATCCCGCCATTTTTCAGGAGTTTCCTCCTCCGGTGGGGCCTGTTGCTCTGCCTCACTCCTGGTCCCTAAGGACCCCTTTGGGGTTTGTCTTGCTGGGGGTTCGGAGTTCAGGTGTCGTCGGAGAAGCTTTCCAACGGGCACCACCTCCCACTGCTGTGGAGCAGTCCCACTTTTCCCCACTCCCCACCAGTGGAAAAAGACCCCCAAGGAAAAAGTCCCCTCAGGATGGCTTCTCATGGAGTGGGGAGCCACGCTGAGTTTTGAAGAGAAACTAAAGACTTGATTCCTTCTGCCAAATTGAATGGGAGCGAGTTAAAAATCCAAAAGTATTTTTCTTCACTAGCCTCACCCCAACCCCACCCTTGATCTGGACGGGACAATTCCGGCTTGGAAGTTTCCGGCGCCTGGGCTGCCAAGAAAGGCTCTTCTGGGTCTACTCAAGAGCAGGCAAGGGCTCCCGAGTAGGCCTTTGACGAGCAGCAGCTGGGGCTGGGCGGGGACCAAAACCCGGCTCCAAGCAAACATCTGTAGGAGCTGCTTCATTCTTCATTCTTTGGATTACATTTCTGGATGGAACCTCAGATTGTTGATGACGGTTTGTTTCCTGGCTCTGTCTCTTCTTCCTTGCCCTTTGGGGTGACAGTTGACTCCTTTTCCTCCATGGTTTATTTTTGCCCTCTGGGTTTCTTCCCTGTGAGCCACAGAACCGGGCAGCGTGTCTAGGCTCTACCTACACAATAGTCTTCTTGAACCTCTCTCTCTCTCTCGGTTTATTGTCCTCTGAATGCCAAAATGCGTCCTTCTGCCCTTTCCCGGGGATTTTGTCTCCCCGTAGTCCTTCCTCATCCAAGCCAGGTTTTGGCAACCAGGTTGCCCTTCCTCACCTGAGCTCCCGTGGACCATGGAAGGCTGGAGACTGGGTTGGTGGCAGTGGCTGGCTTCGAGTCGGGGAACCTTCCAGAAGCAAGTTGTATTTTTGCCCTGAAATCCTGTGGAGGCAAGAATCGCATTTTGAGGAGGCCAGCTGACCTGTCGGAGGGACCAGTCCTACTGTTCCCTCCAACTGGCTGGGGAATTCTGGGAGTTGAAGTCCACCTAACTTAAGAGTGGCCACGGTTGGGAAACATTGGTCTATATCAGGGGTCTTCAAACTTGGCCCTTTTATGACTTGTGGACTTCAACTGGCTGAGGAATTCTGTGAGTTGAAGTCCACAAGTGGTAAAAGGGCCATATTTGAAGACCCCTGATCTATATGTTGGAAAGTTCATAAAAGGTTAAAAAACACCCAGTAGAGGTTAATAGTTTGGCTGTATTGACTACACGCTTGAACCTATAACTACAAAGTCTCCTGCTTGAGCAGAGGGTCAGACTAGAAGACCTCAGAGACCCCTTCTTGTCTTCTCATGCTATGGTCTGACTTCAAGGAGCAACTGGGTGACTTTGGATCAAGCACTCACAGTCTCTCCTAGGGGCTTTTTGAAGAGAAAATGAGGGGGGATCTGCCTTTATACACCCCCTTGACCTTCTTAGAGAGGTGCCACATACAGGAGTCCTCGACTTACAACCACAATTGAGCCCATATTTTATGTCATTAAGGCGGACATTTGTTAAATGATTTTTGCCTCATTTTACGACCTTTCTGGCCGCAGTTAAGTCGTTAAGTCAATCTGGCTTAATCAATGACTTGATTTGTCAGAAGGTCATAAAAGGGGATTACGTGACCCCGGGAGACAGCGACCCCGGGAGACAGCGACCGTCATAAATATGAGTCAGTTGCCGGGCATCTGAATTTTGATTACTTGACCGCAGAGATGCTGCCGAAGTCATAAGTGTGAAAAACAGTCATAAGTCATTTTTTCAGTGCCTTTGTAACTCTGAACGGTCACTTTGAAGTGTTGTAAGCCGAGGACTTACCTGTACTGTTTTTTTGTTTTGTTTTGTTTTTTAAAAAAAAATCCCAACCAGGAACAACGTAAACCAGAATGTTTGCCTTCCTTTTGTGCAAATATTGGCGAGGGAAGCTTAGCAGGCACCAGCACCCAGGCCCACGAAGGAGCACGGCTGAGCCTCTGTGTTTCCCCATCGCTTGGCACCTCCAAATCTTTGTCTGCGTCGTAGTTTTCCAGAGTTTGGAATGCTTGGGAATACACCTCCAGAGCTTTTGCATGGAACACCATCTCGATGCCGATGAATTCTAAGAAGATCTTCTGCAAGGTAAAGAGACAAGGGTGCAGCCAAGGGTGAGTCCTGATTTTAATTCCCCAAACAGTTACTCTCGTAAACAAACGGTTGGCATATTTGGAAGTATCCATTTTGTTATCTTCACCAGAATTGATCTGAATAAGTGCACTTTTCCTCCTAAAGATCGGCAAGAGATATGGCCTTGATAGGAAATTGAAAATCCCACATGCCTGCTCTGTAATGGAATATAAGCTGTTCTAGCTTAATGCTCCTGTAATCGCAAGATCAAAATAACAGACTGAAAACAGAGGAAGCAAACTGCAGAAAAATATAAACCAACCTTCCTTCCTTCCTTCCTTCCTTCCTTCCTTCCTTCCTTCCTTCCTTCCTTCCTTCCTTTCTTTCTTTTTTCTTTCTTTCTTTCTTTCTTTCTTTCTTTCTTTCTTTCTTTCTTTCTTTCTTTCTTTCTTTCTTTCTTTCTTTCTTTCTTTCTTTTTTCCTTCCTTCCTTCCTTCCTCCCTTCCTTCCTTCCTCCCTCCCTCCCTCTCTTTCTTTCTTTCTTTTTTTTTTTCTTCTTTCTTTCTTTCTTTCTTTCTTTCTTTCTTTCTTTCTTTCTTTCTTTCTTTCTTTCTTTTCCCTTCCTTCCTTCCTTCCTTCCTTCTTTCCTTCCTCCCTCCCTCCCTCCCTCTCTTTCTTTCTTTCTTTCTTTCTTTCTTTCTTTCTTTCTTTCTTTCTTTCTTTCTTTTTTTCCTTCCTTCCTTCCTTCCTTCCTTCCTTCCTTCCTTCCTTCCTTCCTTCCTTCCTTCCCTTCCTTCCTTCCTTCCTTCCTCCCTCCCTCCCTCCCTCCCTTCCTTCTTTCCTTCCTTCCTTCCTTCCTTCCTTCCTTCCTTCCT
This sequence comes from Vipera ursinii, assembly GCF_947247035.1. NCBI lineage: Eukaryota > Metazoa > Chordata > Lepidosauria > Squamata > Viperidae > Vipera > Vipera ursinii. The sequence continues at coordinate 21,413,267 of NC_139520.1, read as the reverse complement.
TCCTTCCTTCCTTCCTTCCTTCCTTCTCTCTTTTCTCTCTCTTTCTTCCTCTCTCCCTCTCATACAACAATCTGATAGAGAACACGCGTATATTTCTTTTCAAATGTTCCTCTTTCCTTTTCAATTTCTATGTTGCAAATTGACAAGACCTCGTTTCCTTTAACAGCTGCACTAACTTCCTGTTGGTCAAAAGAAACTGAATGTTGAATGTTTTATTCATTTTTCCCCAGCAATAATCAAATCCAGTAATAATCAAGTGTTGCAATATTTATGATTAGGTCAGTACATTCAGGTTACTTATCGCAATATGGGTTTTACTCAGTTTTTATACGAGACCTCACAGAGTGGTCTATTGTACTGTTTTTGTTGCGTTATATGATGTTCCCTTCTAATCCTATGCAGAAGACAATAAAAGGCAGCATTTGATGTTTTATAGGCTGCCCAGAGTAATTTTGGAGTTGGGCACTCTTAATCAAGAAATTTTTTTACAAAAATAAAAATGATGATAATTTTCAGTAAATAAGATTCCCCTCGGGCTGTTTGCTTGATGTAGGTTGCAATTTTGAGATACTGCTATGATGGGTCTATTTTAAAAAAAAATACTCTCTTTGTTGCTCTGCGTGTTTATATTGTGCATTTTCACAAGGTTGTACCCGGTCTCGTGCATGTTTTAATTTGGAAACATTTGGGATCTTAGTCTCCAGCAACCGCACAAATAATTTAAGAGTCTTAAAAGCTTTTGAAGCAGCTGCTAAACAGATTACCTGGATATCCTTTAACTTCTGCTTCTGGAACTCATCTATGGTCTCTTCAAGCTGCTGAGTGGTCCGGCTTGCATCCACCGAAGCTTTGTGTGCTTGAGACTCAACCTAGCCAAAAAGGGATGGAACATGGATGAGATGGTTTCCCGGAACCCAGAGAGGTAATTTATGGGGAAGGTGCATCACATCAGCACTGCCTTCTCTATCAATGGTACTGAGCAAGATGGAGAAGGAGCATCTTTTCCTAGTATCTGTCTAGATACAAGTAGCTAATTTGGTACAAGGAAGCATCTCAAGAGCTCTCTTTTTTGTGATCGGGCAAAAGCTTGATCTTCTTTCTGAAGACATCCAACAGCCAGGCCTTATGAGGGCTACATAAGGAACTTCATCACATCACGTAGGGAAGCAGTTGTGGATTAACTCAGCTGTATCTCCTCCTGAGCTCATGAACTTAAAGGGATGATAGAAAGAATCAGAGGGGACAATTTTCCTGGGTTCTCATACAACATCTGGGGAAAATGTGCAGAAGACATACTGTGTGGGAGCACAGCTCAGTTACTTTGCTTTAGTTCCTGAAAGAATGGCAAATGCTTTTCATGAGCTGATTTGAATCTGAGACTTAGTACCCTGAGGTGTCTTTTGGCCAGGCCTTCTCCAGCCTGGTAGCCCTCGGTCTGGAAATTATAATAATTGAAAATTCCCATATCTGAAAAGGGCTTAAAGTTACGGAAGAATAATCTGCCTTATTAGGTGGTCTTTGGGTGTTTCTTCTTATTGAAAAAAAATATTTTCAAAAAGAAATCTCTGAACTTTTCTTGCAGATGTAGCCTTCTTGAACACTGTATCCAGTAGTAGACATTTATTCTGGAGAACGTCTCTGGGGGATTCTCATCTGGGTCTTTATTTTAACAATACTGTTGGGTCTTTGGCGGTCTTCTACAAGGAGAAAAACCTCTTACCTGTGACTGAAGATGATAGTCAAGGCAAAACACTGAACATTTGAGCACTGAACTTTTTTCATAATAGCACTTCTGGCTCTGATGGAGTCAGTCTTACAAGGCTGAGCTAAGCCGTGGCTAAAATAAATTGTTTCTTTAGAACAAAATCATACATCGTGCCTTGCAATGTGCTGGTTCTCTCAGGTAGCTCATCACATTGATATTGGGAGGAGAGGAAGGAACAGCAGATCAGAAAGAGATCTAGTAGTGCTCTTCCAGGTTCCTTCTTTAGCCTTTGGACTGGTGTCTGATCTCTCTGAACTAAAACTTACAACACTTATCAAGCAAAGAGAAGCTACAGAGAGCTCGGCCATTTGGTAGCTTCAACGCAAGGGGGCAGCCCTGTCCATGAATCAGTCACAGAGCCCTCGGGAAGATTTGCCCGTTGAGCTTGGATGGAGAAACAGCGGGAGGAGATATTTCTGGGCTGGGGGAGGCAGAAGAAGGAGTTAGATGGTGGGTAGGTCATCTGATCAATGATAATCTGAAGGTTGGAGCCCATCTGGGTCACTCAGACCCTGAAGAATACTCTCGGAGATGCTCAGGTTGACTGTTTGCATCACTTGGATAAGGGAAACATTTGGTGAAAGGAACGCATAACCACATTTGGGAGAAAGGAAATGAGGAGCTGTAATTGTGTGGGCGTGTGTCTCCATCTGGCTGTCTGCAGACTGTGTCAAAACATGGGAATGAATCCCAGAGCGAGCAGATTCAAAGCCCATGGGCCAGGCCTTCTCTGATAACCCAGAAATGCTGGATGCTCCTTGTCTGGCCTTTTAGAATTATGGGGCACCAGATTTTGATCCTGAAGACCAAGCTGAACTGTTCCTCTGTGGAGGAAGGAAGGAAGCAAGCAAAAGAGATGTGGCCAGCAAGTTGGCATCTGTATTCCAGGATCTGTGAGGATGGGAGGGAAGGAGGTTGTATTCCCTGCTCCTGAGAATATGATGGTGAAGATGCCAGAGAGAGAACCAAGAGGCATCCAGAATATATTAGGCAACCGTGAGGCAAAAGAAACAAGCTCAAGGAAAGGAGACAAGAAGAGATTCTGAGTTGGTTCCCCCCTGCCTCCTGGGGGAGGAAGGAAGGAAGGAAGGAAGGAAGGAAGGAAGGAAGGAAGGAAGGAAGGAAGGAAGGAAGGAAGGAAGGAATGACTTGCAAGATCCTGCTGTTATAACCTGGTGCTTCCCAAATTCATCAGCTTTAAAATGTAAGGACCATGCTGGCTGGGGAATTCTGGGAGTTGTGGTCCCCACTTCTTATAGTTACCCAGGCTGGAAAACAGTCAATAAATCTCAATCAAATAGAATTCAAGTCTTCCCGTTGAGTCCATTCCTGGTCTATCTCACCAAGCTGCTAGACTGGCCCTGGGAAAAGAGAACTTGTTGGTTTATCAGACGTTTGCTCTTTTTCCCATCTGACAATGATGGATGATCCATGCCACCATTGGTCTCCTTGGCCGTTCTACTGGTCCCCAGGTGTCTTTCTCCCTTTCCCTGGTCTTATGACTTAATTCATGTCCCACCTTTATTTTGTACAACTCAAGACATGCCTAATACTCTCTCCTCCTGTTTCCCCCACAACAAGCAGGTGTTGAATTGTTGAGGTGTGTTGGGTTGAGAGTGAGGGGCTGGCCCCAAAGTTAACCACCTGGCTTCCCTGCCCAGAGGAGAAACAGAATTCACCACCTCCTGGTTGCTAATCTGCTATTTTCACAGCTAACCCCAAATTAGCTCCTACAGCTGCTCGACCTGCTCTGCCCCCCTCCGAAAGATTTTTCCAAAGGATTTGCTCTGCAGAGCTGCTACCTTTCGTTTTAGGGTCTCTCTCTTCCTCCCTCCTTCTCTCTCTCTCTCTCTCTCTCTCTCTCTCTCTCTCTCTCTCTCTCTCTCTCTCTCTCTCTCTGCAGGCATTTGGTTCTTCAAATTCCTGCTTAAAATATCTGCAGGAAGAAGTGTGATTAAAAAAAATGTTTTTAATCTCTCAGGATTATCCTGTGGTGTCTTTCCCCAGCAAAATCTTATCCCCACCCCACCCCCAGTAGGTTTAATATTTCATGAAAAGAAAGTGACTGCCATTCTCGCTGGCATTTTAAAGGTGTGCATGCTAAGAAGCTGTTTTGATGACAATCCCAGGCCCCAAGGAATTTGCAGGAAAATCTTAAGGTTTTTATCTTTAGAAGGAGCATTTGACTGGCTTTGCAAAAAAAACACGCTTGGAGATTGATGTTACAACAACCAGTATTTGGGAGGGGTTGAAGTTCGTTCTCTTTTGTGTGTGTGTGTGCTTAAAAACCTCTCTCTGTGCCTTCTGCATATATGCAAAGGTTTCCTGGTCTCAGCCTAATAACCCTATTCCTTGGCTAAAACCTAGAATGGCGAAAAGCATCTGACTTAACTAGGATCCTGTAGCATATTTTTAATCTCTTGCTTTAGCTTTGTAGCCCTGTGATGTAGATAAACATGGAGTGGGGGGAATTATTTAATTTGCATCTGGATGTAAAAGTATTTTTGCATTTCAAATTAAAATGCAAATCCAAAACCTAGTGAACGTGTGGATTCAGACTTCCTCTAAGTAAAGCTGCTCGGTTCAACATAATATATTATAATGTCAAATGTACAAGGAAAGGTTGCGAAAAATGCATATTATTTATGAAAATGTGGTACCAAAATATTCCTGCAGAGGAAATGATGGATGAAATTTGAATTGCCAGGCAACATGGCAAGAAAAAAAAACCCAACAACCCAGCAGTTTGGAAAAAGTGAACCAAGAGGCACACACTGTTGTGTGAAATTTAGGAAAGATTCTTAAGTTGGCCAGTTCAGTCATGGAGCAGAATTGGAAAAAGTCCCCGCTTGACAACATTTGCAAAAATAAGAAACTACAACCCACGGCTTGCCCATCTGTGAGGGAGGTTTGGCACCTCTGGGTATTAAACTGTGTCCCTGTGGTTTCTCACTTCGCTTCTCAGGACTGCTGGTAGCAGTCGAGAGAAATTAATTGTCTATTGGTGTTCCTCACTTGAGGGATATTTTCCCCTGGCACGTCTGTTTCCAATCGGCTTGGTTGCTTTGTGGATAGCTTTTCGGAAGAAATCATTTTGGTAACACAAACCTCCCTTGGCAAAACAACAACAACAACAACAAAAACTCCTTTTATGTATGGTTGTAGTTGGGAGAATCTGAATTCAGTGATCGGGGCAGTGGGAGGATTCAGCCGGTTTTGCACCACTTTGGCAGAACCGGTAGCTAATTTTTTGTTGCCCAGGCCCAGAATGGACTTCCGGAAGCGGCATCTACGCGGAGAACGGATTGTTCACCTGTTTGAATCCCGCCACTGATTGTGGGGTACTGGGGAGACTGGGATACCTTTGGCCTGGGGTCCTAATGGGAGACTCCCGGACTGGAGGGGGTTGCTGGATCGCTGGCAGACTCCCCCTCCCCCCCACTTGCTCTCTGCTCTCCATCTTTCCGTCTTTTTTGATGCACAGGTAGTCCTTCAGGCCATGATTGAGCCTGAAATTTCTGTTGCTAAGCGAGACATTTATTAAGGGAGTTCTGCCCCATTTTACGACCTTCCTTTGCCACAGTTGTTCAGTGAATCCCTGCACTTGTTAAGTTAGTAACACGCAGTGCTTTTTTGTATAAGAAAAAGGTGCCGGAACTCACACATGTCATACAACCCGCCTTGCCTGTCCTACAAGGTTCCATCCAAAAAAGGTGCCGGAACTCCGTTCTGAGCGTTCTATGAGAAAAAAAGCCCTGGTAACACGGTTGTTAAGTGAATCCGGCTTCCCCACTGACTTTGCTTCTCAGAAGATCGCAAAGGGGGGGTGGTGTGACCCCGGGATACTCAACCTTCATAAATATGAGCCAGTCGCAAAGCGTCTGAATGTTGATCATGTGACTTTTGGGATTCTGCATCAGTCATAAGTGTGAAAAAACGTCATCGGCCACTTTTTTTTTACTGCTGTTGTACATTTGGTCACTAAGTGAACTTGTAGTAAGTCAAGAAGTACCTGTACTATTCGCATGTTCCCTTTTATGAGTTTGATTATTTTCCTATTTTATGAGTTTGATTATTTTACTTCTGTTCCTGTTTCATTTTCTTCCTTTTCATTATTGTGAGCTGCCTAGAGAGCCCCGTGGCGAGAGAGGTGGCAAATAAATTTAACAAATAAATCAGTGTTTCTCAAGTTTAACTCCCAGAATTCCCCAGCCAGCTATGCTGGGAGTTGAAGACCACACTTCTCCAAACTGTCAAGGCTGAGAAACACTGAATAATAATAATAATAATAATAATAATAATAATAATAATAATAATAATAATAATAATAATAATAATAATAATGTTTTGCAGAAGCCAAGAAGAAATTGACCCAGTTACGTTCAGCCAAGGATACAATCACATGCAGATTGGAGGGTGATTTTTGCCTGGTTTTCTCCAGCTTCTCCAGCTGCTTTATTTCATTCTTCCGGGCTTTGCTGAACTTTTTAATCTCGGCCTGTGGAAGGCAAGGAAGAAATATCTGTTTGGCCCCAAAGAGCAGAAAACATTTTATGCAGCCCTGTATACCGGAGTGGCGTCTTTGCAGATTGACATGATAGGCAAACCTGGTTTGTAGTTTGCTGAGTTGTCTGAGTTCAAGCAGCTCTGGTTGATTCAAGAAAAGCGGGGAAGAAAACCATGGCGAGAAAGGAACTGCGGTTTGGAGTGGAGGGCAAAAGTCGATGAAAAGTACTCAGGAGACGAGAATATTTGTGGCTAAGGATTGAACTGTGGCATCCTTGGTGCGCTCTGAGCTTGCTTGTTTCCTTGCAGATGTTTCATGACCCAAACTAGGGAACATCATCAGTGTTAGAAGGGAATATGGTTTGTGGAGAGGAGGAGGACCAGGAGGATCACAGGGACCTTTATGCTCTCTGAGCTTGCAGATGTTTTCTTGCAGATGTTTCATGACCTGACGATGACACCTAGTTTGGATAATGAAAGCCCGAAAGCAACCAAACTCAGAGAGCACCAAGGACCCCGTAGTCTTCCTCGTCCTCCTCTCCACAAACCTCATTCTTTCTATCACTGATGATGTTACCTAGTTGGGTTATGAAACATCTGCAAGAAAACAAGCTAGACAGAACACTCAGCTAACTGCTATCATCGGTTAAAGTGACACCGGCAAAGAAGGTCGTCGTGCCTATTTTGCAGCTTTGTCCCTTCAGCTTTGCAACCCCAAAAGGTTGCCCACCTGCTTTGTTGGCAATTGAGAAGACCAGGAGCTTTCCCCCATGGAGTAGAGGTGTAGCTGCTTAGTTCCCATCTGGCATCGATGGCCCAAGCCATGAAGACTTCATGGACAGAAGATGGAAATGACGGGATTTCATCATTATCACCCCTCCCTCCTTGGACCTTCTGATTAAGCAGCATAGGGAAAATGCCCAGAGCGATGCATCTAGCTCAGCTGTCCATTTGGGCCACGGTTCTGCTGTTGTCAGCTCGGTGCTAAAAAAAGAGAGGTGAATTGCTTACCTTGGCTTGTTTGATGAGCACGCCGTACATCTTGAGGGGCTCCACAACCTTCTGTTCCAGCCTCTCCACCTAAAGGAGAAATTGCCTTGGCCACTATTCAAAGGTCGCTGTCCACCGGCGGACACTCCCGAGCGATGTCCTGCTGAAGAAACGTCTCGGCAGTTGGCTCATGGCCTGTCTGCACTGCAGCTTGCTACTTAACAGCTGCACTCCAGATGTGTCACAGCAAGAATTAGCTGGGAACTTTGAGAGTCGTGGTCAGAATTGTCTAGAACATGGGTAGGCAACCTTGGCTCAGGAATGCTAGCTCAGGAATTCTGGGAGTTGAAGTCCACGAGTCATAAAAGAGCCAAGGTTGCCTACCCTGGTCTAGAATCGTATTGCTCAACACTGGCCACTTTAAGACGAGTGGACGTCAACTCCCAGAATTCCTCAGGCACGCTGGGTGGGGAATTCTGGGAGTTGGAAGTCCACAAGTCTTAAAATGGCCAGGTTTGGAGCCATATTGCTCAACTCTGGCTACTTGAAGATGGGTGGACCTCAACTCTCAGAAGGCTAGGAAGGGAAGGGAAGACCACAAACCAGGGATTAGCAGAATTCTCTAATGTACATTGGTCTTCCTGGGATAACAACCCTTGTACCCCAGCTGTTGGCTTTGTCATCATCCATCCCATATCTGCCTGCTCCTTGTTGGAAACAGGTGCACCCTTGGAGTAGTAGCATACAGGCAGAAATCAGTGGAACCCTTTCATCATTCCCTAAAATAAATCAACATCTCTCCATCCCATATTGTCTCCATGTTGGTCCATATTAGTTCCTTCCATGTTTGTAGAGGATGACTGTTCCCTTAGGGTAGGGGTCTTCCAACTTGGCCCTTTTATGACTTGTGGACTTCGCTTCCAGAATTCTGGGAGTTGAAGTCCACAAGTCACAAAAGGGCCAAGTTTGTAGACCCCTGCCTTAGGGGCTTAGACATGTTGTCCACGGGTGTGATATACAGAAGGGATTTCTATCACCAAATTCACCTCTGCTTGTCTGTAGTCCTGCACTTTGGCCAGATCCTCAGCAAAATTCTTCACCGTCGTTCGCAGCTCAGGATTCTCCGTGTTGGCGTAATCGATGAGCTTTTTCACCAAAACGTCGGACTTGTCCCGAAGTTTGGCAGTCTTGCGGGTATAAGCAGCCATTAGGCTGCAAAAGCTGCCGAAGTATTTCTCGGCATTAGCAATTGTGCTCTCCATGATCTGCACTTGGGTGTCTCTGGAGCAGAGGAACAATAAGTCGTTTTTCTTTTTAACCTGGGCTTCTCTGAAGCAGGAAGCCATTTCTTTTAAAAACTAAAAATCGAATTCTAGAAATTCTAGAAATTACGTTCTTAGCTCCGCGGGGCAAATGTCAATCACCTATCGTCCCCGTCATCTTTTAAGTAATAAAGGCATCCCAGAGACATCCACTGGCGCTTCAGCCTCCCACCCTCAGGTCTTCCTGCTTGCCCAGAAAATTCTGGATCTCCACCAAGCAACGCTTAATCCTGGTTGCAAGAGGGAGTCTTTCTAATTAGAGTAACCCACCACCCCATCATACCTGAAAAGAATGACATTCATGTTTGTACGGGAACTTAGCTGGCCTCTGCAGTCTTTCCAGCAGTGAAGACGGTGAAGGGAGAGCTGCACCCTCGTCTTCTTGGGTGCTGCTCCTGACCTGGTTGGTATGGAAACCCATCAACAAAGATTTCCCCCGAGGGAAAAGGAGTGGTTTCCTGGTTTCCATGGATCACAGATTCTTAAAAGCAGATAATTTACGGAGCCGAGGTGGACTGAATATTTGTTTAAGCCAGTGCACCATGTGGATCAACCTCCTGGAGATTAACCTTGCTGGGTTGTTGTTGTTTTTTTTGTTCTGCTTGACTTTGTCGGCTATTGTCCGATAGGAGAGTTCCATCTTGGTTCCCTTTTGTGGGTTTTCTTCTAGATGGCCTCCGGCGTTGAGCAGTGAGTTGTTTTCAATAAATATTTGTAGCTCAGTGTTGGAATGAGAGGTCCTTGACGATCTCTGCGGCTGGTGGTTTTCTTGCAGATGTTTCCTGACCCAACTAGGGAAGATCCATCAGTGCCACTAAGTTGTTTTGAAAGGTACAAAGTCTCAAGGAAGCAAAACAGAGTAGAGGGAATGTTAATGGAAAACCCTCCAAACGCACACTCATACGCACACCCATGTCAGCTCAACTCCAACCACTCTGGGGCCAGAAGAGGGCGGTGGAGAGCTTTCCGTGCAGTGGGGATGATGATGATGATGATGATGACTTTTGCATGGCAAAAATTGTGGGTAAAACTAAGGATGGAAGGTCGCCCCCATCCCCCACGCAGTATTCCCCTCCCCCCTCCAAGAATTGGGCTACGCATGGCTGATTGTCAGCCAGGTGTCAAACGCGGATATTTAAAAGGATTTGTAGGAGGAGAGCCTTGTTGAAAATCTGGACAAGACTAGCATCTTTTCCAAACACATTTGATTCAGGGACTTCCATCTTTGTAGTCAGCAGCAATCCAACTCAACTTGATGGAGCCTGCGCCTTTTTTCAGTTCCCTGGGTGCCCTTTTCGGACAAGGAATGTGCCCTGTTCTCAGAGGTCCAGCCATGCCCAAATCCCAGGAAAGATGCAACTGGAACTCCTGGCTGGGACCTTCTGGCTACCAGCTGTGTTCCCAGTCCCTCGTCTTACCCCAAGCAGCCGAAGGAGCAGTAAGGCTCAAAGGGAAGTTGCAGCTGAGTCTAGACTGGAAGAAAAGTCCTGGATGCTTGCAGTTTATCTGCTAATCTCACTCTTGTCCGCTGAGAACATAAATGGTTCCTCCTTACAAAAACAATCAAGCTGAAAACAATACCCTAATCAAGGAACTGCCAAGGAGAAAAACCCCACCCCACCCATGTAGGCAGAGTAGGCTACTGGAGATTAACAGGAACGAACCTCACACTCGCCAGCATTGATGAGGTCCTCTAGTTGGGTCTGCAAGAAAACAACCAAGCTCAGAGAGCACCAAGGACCCCACAGTCTTCCTCTTCCTCCTCTTCCTCTGTTCCACCAACCCCACTCTCTTCTAGCACTGATGATGTTCCCTAATCCTGAAACGTCTGCAAGAAAACCAGCAAGCTTAGGGTTAGCTAGGACCCCACAGTTCAACCCTGAGCTACAAATATTCCCTTCTATTGGAGCTTCTAGTCAGCTCAAGTTGAATTGTGTGAGCCAATATCCAAGGTTCTCTGAGGTTGAGACTCTGATAAACTTCCCAAAACTGGAGTCCTGTGATGCAGGCAATGTCTTATTGGTGTCACTGACCTGTTCAAAATGTTTCCATTTCTTCCATTTTGCAAGAGAGGAGAGCCTACTTTTGTTTAAAGGGTAATGTTCCAATTCTTGACTACTGGCTAGGCCGGACTTCTTGAGAGGCTGCGTGTGTGCATGCACACACACACACACACACACACACACACACACACAGAGAGAGAGAGAGAGAGAGAGAGAGAGAGAGAGAGAGAGAGAGAGAGAGAGAGAGAGAGCGTTGAGCCAGTCTGTATGTGTACATCCTCCAAAATCAGTCAACGAAGAAAATGTTTTAAAACTACAAACTACAAAAGGATTGCTCGGCGTTGCTGATATCCTTGGGCAGAAAGTCCTGGGGAATGATTATGTCTGCAGAATGAAGATTCCAATTGCTGAGCTGGGTTTACCGCATCTTAAATCCAGCATCTTGGAGAAAATGGGGCCTGTTTCTTCTTGTGAATTGCAGAAACCCCAGCCTGCTTGGTTTTCAGCAACACAATCCAAGGGCTGTTTCTATGTGCCTGGGGAGATTCTATCTTCAAACATCTTAGAAACATATTGTAAAAAAAAAGTCTGGTTTATAAGGCAAACAGAATTTCAGCAAGTCAGGAGATACCCTTTGTGGGCAATTTAGACTTATTGAAACAACTGAGGGCAAATTCGGAGGGAAGCCACCAGTTAAAAGTGGTTTATCTTCTCGAAACTTTCCCTTCTCCCTGTGTCTGTCCCAGTCTGCCAATAAATTTTAGCTTGTTAGAACAAAGTTTTTTATATGCCCCGATAGCTCTCTGCATAGACTTCTTGCAGTGAATTTGAGAGAATCAAGACCGACTCTTCTGGCGAAAGTGAGGGCTGTACTGGTGATCTTATTAAAGGTAGGAAAACTGGGGTCTTTTCACTGGATTCTGCTGGTACCCCATGCTGATGCTCAGTTTGCTGATCTCAACTGGAGGATCCTGCAGAGAAGGTGGAACCATCAAAAGGTTTTAGTGCAGTTCCCATGTGGCCCAGCCCCCATGGCCAATGACCCAGGATGGTGGAATTTGAAAGCCTCTGGATGAGGAATCTGACTCACAAGAGAGAGGGCTTTCTTTGATCATTCTTTGATGAGTTGAAGAGGGATAGGTAAGATCTACTACTCCAAATCTTGATGAACTACCCCTCCAGAGCATCAGAATTGGAAGCGACCTTGGAGGTCTTCTAGTCAGGAGGCTGGACTAGAAGACCTCCAAGGTCCCTTCCAACTCTGATGATGTTCCAGTTAGATTGCTCCTGACTCACGTTACTTTAGGCACGGGGGTGGCACTGGGCTTGGAGATCTCGGTATGTAATTCAGGAACAATGGGAGAGCCACAGCCTCCCAATCTCGGCATTAAATTGGTAGACAGTCATGACCACCCAAACTTGAAAAGTCTCTCCAGCAGAAGCATCCTCCATGGCAGAATTTATCTTGTGAAGCAAAGCTGCTGCAAATGGCTGATTTGCTATCTGCCGAAGGAAGCAGACTTCAGCGAAGACTTTGGCAGTGCCCAGCAGGTAAAAGGTTTGTGTGCATGTAGATGTCCAAGCAAGGTAAAAATCAATCCAGCTGGAAGGAAAGAAAGCAAACAAAAGCAGAGGGCTCTTTTCCTTTGCTGGGAGGAATAACTGCAAAGCTCAGCGGTTTAGTGTTCCCCATGCTCAGGTATTTGCAAAGCAAGACGGGTTAGAAAGCAGAAAAGAGGCAGGCAACAGCACAATCACCTGGCAGCCAATTTGGGAATCGGGCAAGAGAGGGCATTTACAGATGGGAAGCTGGTTGGTTTCTCCCCTTTAGGGCAAGCGTCTCCAACCTTGGCGACTTTAAGACTTGTGGACTTCAACTCCCAGAATTCCCCACCCAGCCAGCCTAACCCTAACCTAGCGCTGGCTGGGGAATTCTGGGAGCTGAAGTCCACAAGTCTTTTTTTTTTAAAGGTTTTATTGATTTTTTTTAATACAGTTCAAAAGTACTTATTCAACAAACGTGTTGTCTGAGTTTATCACTCCCTAATACAAATTAAATTCCTAATCCCTTAGGGAATTCTAGAGCTGAAGTTGACATGCTGGCTGGGAGATTCTGGGAGTTGAAGTCCACAAGTCTTAAAGTTGACAAGGTTGAGAAACTCCGGCTTAGATGAATGTTGCCTTCTCCTCCTGTCCTGTTGCCCCCCTCCCCAAAAAGATCAGGCGGGCTGCCCTTCTTTCTCGATCCACATCTGCTGGGGGTGGGCAGTGCTGAAGCCTGGCTTGCAGGTGTCCCTCCTGGAAAGGGGTGCAGCTGTAAATAGACAAGGCAGGCTTTGAAGAACATCCAAAAATGCCATCAGCAGCTGGGGCAGAAACCGGCCTCAGTGTGGGAGGAGGGAGGAAAAGGTTATTTTAAGGCTGTGTTTATACAACACCCTTAACTTGGTGATGGAATTAACTCACCCCAAAATGACCCCAGAGGGGAAATCACCCAAGATTTGCCTTTGGGCCCTGTTGGGTACCTTCCCTTCTACCAGGACTGAGATGTGTGATTTTGGCAGAAGGAGGGCCTCAAAAATGCAGTGTGTGTATGTGTGTGTATGTGTGTGTGTATGGGGGTCCTGTTTGCTCAACTCCCACGCCAGCCCCCTTTTTTGGCTGCCTTTTTTGTTTTGTTTTGTTTGACGGCCGCTGCAGCACAGAATGTCTCTGAGAACTCTCTGCCAAGTCCAGCTCAGGGCCGTCCACATGCCTGCCTTGGCACATGATGCCAGGAAGACCTGTGTGACCTCTCCACGTTGAGTAAGTTGTGTTTTTTGTGATCTGTTCTTCCGCACCTGGGAAGGCTCTTGAAATGGCTGGCTGGCACAGCGCGGCCCCAGCAAAAGGGAAGGACCAGGCTGCTTACAAAAGACGCCTCTGGGAAAAAACGCTTGCTTTGAAGCTACCCAGCCTTTGAGGGCTGATGTCCTGGGTTTGTCTGTTTGTTTTGCAAGGCGGGGGATCCCTTCCCTGGAGAAGGCCCTTTAACTCATCTGGCCACAGTTATGTTGATGGGCTCAGAAGCTGAGCAAAAAATATGAGGGTAATTTAAACTTTGAAGAAGCTGAACCAGAAGAATTTCGAAGGGAAGGCTTTCAAGAAAAACGGACTTGAAATGTTTGGTTTGGCCACCCCGGAAACGGCAGCCTGTGGTTCCTGAACTGGAAACCAGCTGCCCAGAATTGTTCCTTACAAGATGGGCAGCAAATAAATCCAACAAATAATTAAATTAACAGTGTAGCAAGAGACAGAAGCATGCAAATTCTGCATTGGCTCAGCCTGGCCTGTGTGCCCCTTTTCCTACAAGATTACAGATAAGCAGGAGGTTCCCTCTTTGCATCATAAGTTTCCCAGGGAAAAACAAGTGATCACATGAAGGACTGCCCAATTGCCAGCATAATCATGCCAGAAATTTCAAATGGGCTAAATAATCTCTCGGTGAGGGCCATATCTTAGAGAACCTGCCTTGCAGTCATTTATCAATGATGCAGAAGTAACTTTTCCTTCGTCTTCACTTTTGCCTTTCCTTCGGAGTAGGGTTTCTCACCTTTAACTCCTGGAAATTCAGTTTGTCTATAGACTGCAACTCCCAGAATTCCCTAGCCAGGCTGAGGAAGAATCCTGGGTGTTGAAGTCCATTTGTCTTAAAGTTAAAAAACCACTCATTTGCAATGAATTTCAGTGAGCGCTCTGACCCAATTTGTCGCAGGGACTAAATTTTATTTATTACATTTATATAGCCACCCACCTTATGACCAACTCTAGGGTTATTAGGAAGCCGTTCATTTTTGGCACAAATTTAGACCGAATGGGAAATCCTGAACTAATGGAGATTCATCGCAGGCTGAAAGGCCTCTGTTGCTCACAGATGCTCTGAGGATGGGTGGGTGGGGGCTGTTCATTTCATCCAAATATCTATGTGTTTATTTTGAAGCTGATGACTTCGGGGGGGGGGGGCTTTTGAGGACAAGACTTCAAGGCTACCACCATCGCTCTTGGCACAGCAAAAGCAACCTTTGTTGTTTCGTAGGGCAACCAGAAAAGTGGGTCCACCCTTGACCACTTTTCTGCTGCTCCGCATTCTTCCCTTTCATGCTTTCTATTAAAGTTCTCCGGTTTTGACAGATTGCAGATGGCTTAACTTAGGGCCTGGGCAGTGGGACAGAAAGCAACTTTTAGGCACCCTGGAATGGCATCCATCAGTCATGGGGACAGATTCTTCCACAGACTGCTCAGCCCCAGGGCTGTAAAGCTGTTTGACTAGCCATCAAAGGATAGGTGCTGTTCTGCATTACGGCATCCACCCCCAGCGCGGGTGGGGTGGGGAGGAATTGGCAAGGCTTCTCCACATCTTTTGGCAGGGGATTGTGTTGATTTTTGTCCCCTTTTGTCCTTCTCGCAAGGAGTGGAGGGGAGAGGCGGAAGTTTCCTTCCAACTGAAGCTTGTGTCTCCATGGGAGTAGCGAGACTTGTCAACAGAAATGAGCGCTGTGGGTGTGTTGGGGGGAGGGACCTCAACTGCAGGCCAAGCACACCCAACTGTGCACTTCCAAGTGTGTCCTCCTTGGGCCTCTTAGACTGGTGAAGCACAATTTTCTTTTTACCAACTGTGAATGTCTCCACAGGGGCCAAGTTGGAGATGACCCAAGATGGTTCTTTGTTCTGATGGATCCCATGACACCAGATGAGGGCAATGTAGGCTACAAAACAGCATTTAATATATATTTATTTGGTGCCAGCAGATCTGTCTTTCCCTTGGTGGCACAACAGTTAACAATCTCTGCTTCTTCTTTCTTACCTTGGTGAATCCCAGCTTCTGGTTTGGAGAAGTTTTAGATTGTGTATCAAAAAATAAATCATGGAACAGTTTGGTAGCTCCTGCTTGGAATAAAATGTGTTGGTTGGAAAAGGTGCTGCCAGATTTCTCATATTCTGGCCCTGTAGACTAACATATCCCTCCTCCTGGAGTGTCCAGTTGCATGTATGTATTTATTCCTTGGTCATTATTGGCCAGAAAGATTGTTCTTTCAAACAAATCCATATTTTACATGGACGTTCAAAGTTGTCCTGGGGTGGGTTGGCTGTGAAGCATCATACGGCTCTTTATTTTCCTCTGATGAAATGACTTACTGATTGTTGCAGTTGATTGACAGTTGATTGATTGAAAATAATAATAGTTTTGTAGGTCCAGCTACCCAGCTGTTCTGTCTAAGATGTTTCCTAGAATTCCATTCATAAACTACATTGGGGTGTTCATCTTAATTATTTAATATTGCAATTTTACAATGTGTACATTTTTATGTCCTAAGCCACACATCTGCAGGAGTTTATTACAAAGGGACCAGAAAATAGAACATATCAAGCTAGGTAAATCTTGCTCTGCTTACCTTGAAGGTGTAAATTCGGTAGCAACTATTCCAGAGGGTACCCTTGGCAAGGAAGAGCAACTGTTTAGGCTTGGAAGCTAAGCAGGATCAGGAAGGGTTTGGAAATGAATGGGAGAAAGAAATCCCAACATGGTAGCTAGACTGGGAAACCAAGAGAAATCCTGGAAAAAGTTTATTTCTGTGTCACTGCCAAAACAGCAACCCGAGTTCAGCAGAAACGTTACCCAAAGCAAAGGATTGGTTTGCTGTCTGGGAACACGTCTGTGATTGTGTCCATGGTAGCTTAAACGCTACAAGGTTCTTCTTGAACCCCCCAAAATAGGATATGGAACAGTGTAGCAAAACTAATGTTGACTCCATCACCAGCTGTGGCTACTGGTATGTATGGATAGAGCTTTCTTAGCACAGCTGAGTAAGTCAAAAGGAGGGTTACCTTGACTTAGTGTGGTGTGTAAACCATTATGACTCGGCTTTCTGTGCACCCCAGATTGTTATGGCTCATTCCGCAGAGCATGGTTTTAAAATATCGTAGCTCTGTGTAATAAGCGAGACCACCCACTGCCTTACGGATATGGAATTTCAGTGTTGACATTTCCCCCCCCCCAAAAAATTAGCTCCTTTTCTACTAATGCTGCGTGGCAAATGCAAAATCAAATGTCATCTGCAGATTTTTTTGGGTATCAGACGGCTTACATTCAGAATATGAAAAGTTATTTATTCATCTGACCCATGGCTGTGCGAAGCCTGATTAAGGTAGCCCTATTTTTAGCCCTCTGTGCTGAACCTGGCTCTTCTTCAGATTGTGGTTTAGAAGTCTTCTTTGACAAGGTCTCGGGGACTGGAGATGGGACGTCAGCCAAACCTGGGATGCAGGCCTTGGGGCAATTAACGTCGGCACCACCATCAGAATATGTGTTCCAGCAGTCAGAAGGATTTATTCCCTTGGAAGCAGATCCTAATACAGCTCAACAAAGAGATTGCAGGAGTCAGTTGTGATGGAAAGCAGATTTAGGGTTTGTAGAGGAAGCGTCCAGCTGGCCTGGCCAGGACCGCAAGATGTAGGGTAGGAGATGACTGGCAGCTACTTTACAGGAACTTGTTCCCTGGAGGGAAATTGTGGGCAGAATTCACTCCTTTCCTTCTCTCCTTTGATCTGTGACTGGAAAGGAAACACAATGTCTTGTGATGCTATTCTTAAGATTCTGCAGAAGATTCTGCTCTGGTCGATGGCCAGATAATCTGGCCTGGGGACTCAAAAGGAACCCCGGGGGTCCCTTTCCTGCTTTGCTTAGTCTCGGAGCCCTTCCAGGATGGTCTTCTGCCAGTGGGCAGAGCTGCCCAGGGGCAAGGACGGGCACTTCTCAAGGAGTGAGAAGCCAGGCTGGTAGTGTGAGTCCTTCCACAGGCTTTCAGACCAGGTCTCCCAAAAGGAAGCTGTTTGGGGTGATGGGAGTTGTAGTCCAACATTTCTTGAGGAGGATCAGCTGACTGGGAAAAGGAGTTGTCATCTGCAGCAGCATCAGGGTGTGTTTGTGCTATCGATGCTCTCTTGTCTACATGTCTGGCAGCCTTCCTTCCTTCCTTCCTCCCTCCCTCCCTCCCTCCCTCCCTCCCTCCCTCCCTCCCATTTCCAACCTCTCTCTCCTTCCTCCCTCCCAGGGTGGGAAAGGCTGGCAGACAAGATTCGGGGTAGGGGTCTGCATTGCAAAGATAACAAAACTTTTACGGGAAGACTCCCAGCAGCCTAAGCGGGTAGCCTTGCCCCTCTCCTGCAGAGGGGTCCCTTTCACACAGAGCGCTGGGTATCTCCGTCGGAGCAGGGCCCTGGCCAGCTTGGGCTCCTGGGCCAGGCTGGCCAGGCAGTCAGGGGCCTCGTATGGCAGTGAGGGGCAAAGGGGGAAGGTGGTGGGCTGCAACTGGGCCTTTGAAGAGCCGGCCTGGAGAGCTGAAGAGCAGCAAGCCAGAGCGAGGGAGATTCCTCTGAACAGTTGCCTGCTGCTCTCCACCTTCCCTCTCCCGACCTCGAAGGATGTTGGAGGGTGTCATCACATCAGCCTTTCCCAGCCGCTGGGACATGGGGCGGGGTGTGTGTGTTGGGGGTGTGTGATCCTTCTTCCTGGGGTTGGCTGCCAAGAACAGCAGCAAAGTCCGGCAGGTTGGGGCAGGAAGGGAAGGCTGGGAGCTGATTTGTAGCATGCACATCCCCCCCCGCCCCGAGTTCTCCCCCCTCCCCCTTCTTCCCAGTGGCCGGCTGCCAACGCCATGCAAAAAAGAGAGAAACCCTTTAAAATAAACTCATCTCCAGGTTTGTTTCCATGTCACTGAAGTGTGGGAAGAACAAAGCTGAGCTGACATATGATTTTTTTGGGGTGTGTGTGTGAAACCTGGAGACCCCTTCCATCCTGATAATGCCCCAAGACTTGCTGGAAATACCGTCCACACAATTCCCACCAGTGAAGTGTTGGGTCCACGTGATGATCCGCTTTACAACCATCATGATTTAATAACTGTAATGGGCAGGCCTAGGTCTGAGGTCATTCCATCTTTTAGTTTCCTGGTTTTCCCAAAAATGGCAAAGAGATTTTCTTTAAAAAGTGTTCACTGCCTGTCAACTGGTCTTTTGGGCCTGCTGCAAATGACCTGCATGAGCAGAAAACATGTGGCCTTTATTGAATGAACACTCTGTGACTTCTGGAGAACAGCAACCTGGAAGGCCAGGGTGAATGCCTTGTTTTGAGAACATCAGGGGTGCAGGCTTGAGATAAGAAGACCTAGTCTTTGTCCAGCTGGTAAGAACTGGGAGAGAAAGGCCAGGCCAACACTGGAAGTTCACAAGGGCTATGCTTCTCAGTGGCACATCAGCACAACCAACAGGTAATCCTTAACAACCACAACTGAAGTCAAAATTTCTGCTGCTAAGCGAGACAGTTGTTGATAATTGAGCTTAAACTCATCAAAGGCTGAGCTGAACTTGAAGAAGTCATCTTTTCCCTCTCTGCCATCTCTTGATCCTGGTTTCCCACGCATCAGTCATTTTCCCCCCCCCCCCATGTCTTGCTTTCCCCTTCTTGGGCAGTGTTTCTCAACTTTTACAACTTTGAGATGGGTGGGGAATCCTGGGAGTTGAAGTCCACACATCCTAAAGTTGTAAAAGTTGAGAAATTCTGCTTGAAAATCTTGTCTTCTCTTTTCCTAGCTCTTGCGGCCTCAAAGGTCCCCCGATTGGCTGGCCTTTCAGTGACATCACAGCAGTTCACCCAATCCCTATCAACCGCTTCAACTCTGCATTTCTTGGACCAGTTTGGAAAAGGAGAAGCAAAGGGTCCCCATCCTCACACGCCGGTTGATATAGAGTGAGCCAAATAAAATTCAGTCCGACTAAGTTGTATATCGCATCCTCTCCACTCCTCCTATGATATTGTTTCCAAGAAGAAGGAACCCCAAGGTTGCAGAGGAAGGTTGGAAAACATTCCCCCCCCTCGTATTTTTGAAGGTCATCTTTTCCAATCTTGGAGATGTTCTTTGAGCAGATTTTTGGACTTCTTCTTCCATGAGTAAAGCTTGGCTGACTTTGAGGGAGACCTCGGCCAACATTTTCCCAGTAAAAACTTCCACCAATTCTTCCAGGACCGTGCCAAAGAAACTCTTGGACAAAATTCTCGCTCTACAGCTACCGCCAGGCAGGGAAATTGCTAAGGCTGGGAGGATTTCTAATTTCCTTTCTTAATGTTCATTATTTTTTGCTTTCTGCAAGCGCCAACTGAGCAACGAATTGCAAGCGTCCCACACGATTTCGCTCCTGCCTGGTCCTTTCTGAACAATTACAACAGGACTGAAAAAAGGGGCTTAAGACCAGTCCTCACACTTAGGACCGCTGCAACATTCCGCACAGTTACAGGATTAGAATTCAGTCGCTTGGCAACCGGCCTGTATTGAGGACAGTTGCAGCATCCAGGGGTCGGCCGATCCCAATCTGCAGACGGCTTCCCACAAGCAGAGTCAATAAGGGAAGTTGGATTCTACCCCGATCCCATAATGAGTCCTGACGGATCTTAATGGAGATGAAAACATATGAAGGACGGTTCAAAGAACTCGGTATGGCCAGTCTGGAGAAAAGGAGGACGAGGGGTGACATGACAGCAGCATTCCAGTATTTGAGGGGCTGCCACAAAGAGGGGGTCAAGCTACTGTCCAAAGCGCCTGAAGGCAGGACAAGAAGCAAGGGATGGGAATGAATCAAGGAGAGAAGCAACTTCCTAACAGTGAGGATAATTAACCGGTGGAACGGCTTGCCTTGACAAATTGTGAATGCTCCAATACTGGAGGTTTTTAAAAAAGAGATTGGACAACCATTTGCCTGGAATGGTAGAGGGTCTCCTGCTTGAGCAGGGGGTTGGACTAGAAGACCTCCAAGGTCCAATCAAGCTCTGTTCTGATTGATTGATTGATTGATTGATTGATTAATTAATGGAACAACTCAAGATGTTACACCCATTTATGTTCTTTTTTTCCTCTTACTGTTTGGGAGACAATTTTTTGTTTTCAAAAAAGAGTCACCCTCATTCACTTCTTTGATGGAGCACTCGGACACCAGGACTTGACGCTAAAGTTGCCACAACCTTGCGCTACACAGAGGCCGTTGCCTGGCTCCTGTCTGTGCAGGCACAATGCCAAGTCAGCGGCCCCAGCTGCAAGCTGAACTTTGATCTTCCTGTCCACTTCTCAGCTCCTTTTTCTGAACTTTTCATAAAGGTTTCCTCCAAGTGATTGTTTTGGGCTGAGGCCAAGACTTCACATTCCTCCCAGGAGTCAAACATGCCTCTCAAGCACAGGAGAAAAGAACTTAGTCACTTGCGAACTTCCAGTGTTGGCCTGGCCTTTCTCTCCCAGTTCTCACCAGCTGGACGAAGACTAGGTCTTCTTATCTCAAGCCTGCACCCCTGATGTTCTCAAAACAAGGCATTCACCCTGGCCTTCCAGGTTGCTATTCTCCAGAAGTCACAGAGCGTTCGTTCAATAAAGGCCGCATGTTTTCTGCTCATGCAGGTCATTTGCAGCAGGCCCAAAAGACCAGTTGACAGGCAGTGAACACTTGTTAAAGAAAATCTCCGTGCCATTTTTGGGGAAACCAGGAAACTAAAAGATGGAATGACCTCAGACCTAGGCCTGCCCATTACAGTCGTTAAGTCATGATGGTCGTAAAGCGGATGTGACCGACTCATTTTATGATCTTTGCCTGCAATGCCCAAAACAAATAATAAATGCCACTTTTCAGCAAAAACGTAAAATGGGGTCATGTGATGGTAGTATACTGAATGTGGTCCTATGGTTGAGTGCCTAACACAGTCACATGATGGTGAGGGAGACAGCTGTCAAAACTTTGGAACAGGGTCATAAGTACCTTTGCGGGGGCGGGGGGGGGAGTCCATTGTAACTTTGAGCAGCTGCAAACCAACCAGGCATAAGTCAAGGATTATGTGTGGCCCTTCCAGGGATGTCCAAAAGTCAACACAACAAACAAGCAGGCTGTCACAGCTATCAGAGCTACTAGGAGCCGTGCTGGCGCAGTGGTTAGAATGCAGTATTGCAGACTAATTCTGCCGACAGCCGGGAGTTCGATCCTGACCAGCTCAAGGTTGACTCAGCCTTCCATCCTTCTGAGGTATATAAAATGGGGACCCAAATTGTTGGGGGCCATAGACTGGCTCTGTAAACCTCTTAGAGAGGGTTGTACAAGCACTACGAAGTGGAATATAAGTGCCCTTGCTCATGATGCTGCTGAACTGACTCTGCATTCTCGAGGGTCCACAGAGGCCAGGAAAAGAATGAAGTCCTGGCCCACCATAATTTGCAAAATTTGGAGATGCTGTTTCAAACCCTGAAATACACTGCTTTATAAAAAGGAGTGCAGATAGTCCTTGACTTACAACTATTTGTTTAGTGACCATTCCAAGTTACAGCGGCTCTGAAAAAAGTGACTTTTGATGGTTTTTCCCACTTATGACCATCGCAGCCTCCCCGTGGTCACTTAAACCAAACGTCTTAACAAAATCCACTTAACAAAAACTTTGGGCTCAATCTTGTCGTAAGTTGAGGACGACCTGTTTAATAAAATGCAAATAAATAAAAACCTCCTTTAAAAAAAATTTCTCTGTCCTTCTTATCACCTTTCTTATCAATCTAATATCTTCTTCCAGAGCTGGGTAACAAATGCAGCTCATCCCAGTTTAGTAGCCAGTGATCCCTCTTCCGTGTTTGCTTGTTTTTAAAACCCGAGATTAGGCTTGGAACCGTCCCCACGCGATCCCTCACAGGTGGTGGCTTCCTTCTGATCTGTTTTGGAGAGGAAGGACCGAGTGTCTGCAACTCAGCTGTCTCCAGCAGCCATTCCTCTGGCTTGATCTCAGGCTGTTGTTTGGAAGCGGGAACAGCCTGGGGCTTTGCTTGGGGTAAAATTAGCCTCTGACTGGGCCTGGGGAGAATGTCCCTTCGGCTCGGCCTGCTTTCCGTGGCCGAGCAGCACCACCTGTGCTTGCCCTTCTGCTCCCTCGCTCGCTCTCTGCAAATGTCAGCACCTGTTTGCTGTTATTTCTCTCCTCCCGCCCGCCCGGCTCAGCTTTCCGCCTCGATAAATATTAATGGGCGACCTCGAGGCGACTTTTTGCCCCACCGAAAGGTGCCCTTTGGGGAGCACTCAGCTTCCTTTCTGGAGGCTGCTGCCGCTCCGCTCCGGCTCTTGCAGACGGGCTCTGTGTCAGCGCGCCCTCTCGGATGCTGGCTTGTTATTCCAGCTGTTGGTCAGGCACAGACTGCCAGACCTTTGCCTTCGGCAGGGGTGTGGGATCCAAGGGGAAGGGTTTAGGTTCAAGGACTTGGCTGTCACTTCCATGAGCTTTAGGCAGCAAGGCCAGCAGCCGAGATAATGGGAACTGTAGTCCGAAACGTCTGGTAGGTGGCAGAGTGGCTTAGAGCTGCAGTCAAGGGCCCATGAACTGGCAGAAGAAAAATATATAGCTGCTTTTCACCAGCATGTACAATATTAGCAATAGAAATGCAAGCTTTCCACTGAACGTAGGGCCAAAAGTTTGCCTTACCCTCAATATTAGTAATAAGCAGACAATTTGTGACCCGTGGAGTCATTGTTCCAGACATATTTCCTTACCTAAACAGAGAAAGAGAGAAACCACAGACAGGCAAATAAGCAGTGGGGATTGATTTCCGATTTCCTGCTGTCTTCTCCACTGACTTTCCTTGTGGGAAGCTGGCGGGGAAAGTTGGAAATGACAAACAGGTGACCGTGGCTGACTGGCAGCATTGAAACAGCCACAACTTTGCCAAATTTCAGTCCCATGGGAGTCAGGGGTCCTGGATTTGGGAGGCATTCTTTAAGTTAGCCTATTTGTGGAAAGTGGATTCAACCATGGTTGTCCTCGGATGTGCTGTTTCACCCAATGGAAGGCTGGTAGTGCGTAGATTATAGTGACAACTTGAATGAAAGAAGTGTTGTGGCACCTTGGTAGCCAGTCCAGATCCTGCCTTTGGTAATCCCGAAAGGCAGAACGGATAACAAGGCTCAGAAGCAAGGCCCAGGATGGCAGGGGAATTCTGGGAGCTGAAGGGCACACATCTTAACATTGCCAAGATTGAGAAACATTGGTGGGATTCCTTGGCAGGGCTTACAAAACATGGGTCTTTAGGCAAACTTTGTGCTGCTGCTGGAATTCAATGCCTGAGTAATTTGTTGTTCTTTCTGCACACACCTCTCACAAAGCACGTCTAAGATCCCATGTGAAGCTTTTTTCTTTTTCTTTTTAAAGGAACCATGCCTGCTGCAGCTTTAAAAGGGCCCAGGGGAAGAATGCTGGGCCTAACTGCCAAGGCTTTGATCCCCAGCAAATCTTGCCTAGAATAAACCACCTTAAAAAGCCCTTGGTTGCTGCTTGGTCTCCTATCCAGCCCTCTTCTGGCTTTGAGACGCCTTGAAGCCCGTAGCTCGATTCTAGCACGAAACACCCTTTTTATTCTTCAACTGTGTGAGAGACCCTCCTGCCTCCATTTCAGCTGCTCCCCAAACATTTGCTGCCCTCCCTGGTCCCCCTGCCCAGACTGGGGCCACCTGCGGAGCAGGGGATCCCTGGTGGATCAGAGCTTTGGTCTTCAGGGATGAGGTCACACAATCTGCTTGATCCTTCAGCCAGCTATGGGGAACGTCACGCTTTCAGCACCGGGAGAGATGACATTCCCCCCATGTGCAGAATGCAGCACAGCTGTTGGGAGCAGCACAGCTTGTATCACCACTGGGGAAGCCCAGAGCTCTGTATGTGGGTGGGTGGGTGGGTGGTGCTTGTGTGGGAAAGCTCCTCGGTCAGGCGGGGCAGGGGGGTTTGTCATTGCCTTTGGAGATCTCTGTTCCCCAGGTGGCTAAACAAATCCAGGCCCTGGTAGCAGTTCCTGCTGGCCTTTTGACTCACCCCTCCAACTTATTGGGGCGGGGGGGTGGGCTTTCCTAGCAGCAGGGTAGCACATATTTGGCCTGGCCAAGTCTCCAGCAGCCCACCTACCTGTCTCCCCAGGCCAGGACCATGGGACACTGCCACTGGTTGGAGTGGGCTTGACAGGTCCTCAAAGCCTTGTGTGCCCCATCACATCTGGCCAATAAAGAATTGTATTGATTGCATTGTGTCCTCTCCTCTCCTCTCCTCTCCTCTCCTCTCCTCTCCCAGGGCTTGTCTTCCCAGACATGCAGATCCCAGGATTCCCTGCCAGCTGAGAGACTCTGCTGCCTGGGAATTTGGGAGCTGCAGCCATGGGAAGGGTCCCAGCTTGGCAGCAGGGGGGCTTCTGTATGGCACTGAGATCCAAGGATACTGAGCCCTTTTTTTGTGCAGGAAAGGGTCCCGGATTTGAGGGATGTTGGCTTCTTGTCCCAGCAGACTTGGGGAGCTAAATTTAGAGCAGGACAGCTTCAGTTTAGGCTACTTTCCTTCTGGGTGAACTTGGAACATCTGGGAACGTTGAGGTTCACCAAGGGAAGCTTTGCAGCCCCTCTCCCTCTGATGGGCAGCCATCCCCTAAAGGGAAGGGAGAAAGCCCTCTCCCCAGAATTGGCTACTTGGCCGGATTTCGTTTGCTGCCAGCTGGGGCTTCTGGTGCACTTTGCCTTTGCTGATGCTCCTGCGCGCCTTCCAGGTGGGGTGGCCTTCATGTTCCCTCCCGCCCCCGGGTCACACCGCCAGCCCCCGTTTTCCGCTCTTCCCCCCCCGTCTGCTCCGTTTGCTTGCCCCCCTCCAGGCTGGAACGAGGCGCCCCGGTCTCTTCCAGGCGGCTTCTCGGGAGGAGAGGGCCGGGCTCCGCGGCGGGTCCAAGGGCAGCCCCCCGCCTCCCCCGGGGCATTGCCTCTCGGCGTCAAGGAGGCGCGGCGGCGGTGGCGGCGCGGGGGGGGGGAGCGGCGGCGTCCCTCTTGGCCTTGGCGGGCGGCCCGACGCTCCCCACCTCCTGCAAAGTCGGCGGGGGGGGGGGAGCGAGGAGCCGGCTCCGGCGGGCGCGGGGCTTGGCTGGCTGGGGAAGCGCGGCTGGTGGTGCGGAGACCCTCCTCCGGGAGGGAGGGAGGGAGGGAGGGAAGGAGGGGGCCAGGCAGCGGCCAGCCAGCCAGCCAGCCAGCCGGCGCGATGGCGCTTCCGAGTTCGCAGCCAAACTTTGCACGGGCGGCGGCGGCTTCTCCGCCCGGGCGTAAGGACCGCTAGAGCGGCGGCGGCTGGCGAGCGGACCCCGCCTTGGGCCGCAGCAGGACAGCCCGCGCCAGCCCCGGAGCCGCCTCCCCAGCGCCGGCGGAGCAGCGGCGGCAACGGCTGCAACGGCGGCGGGGAGGCTGCAGCCGGGAGCCCGCGGAGCGCCGCCAACTCCCGCCCCGACCGCTCCGGCCGCCCGGCGCCTGCAAGATGAGCGGCCGGCCGGGGGGAGCCTCTTCCAGCCGCCGCCGCCGCGGCCGCGGCTCCTCCCGGGCAAGATGAGCGCTTCTCCGCGGAAGGAGGCGCCGATCTCCCGCAAGCAGCGCCTGATGGCCGCGGTGGCGTCCGGGGACGAGTGTGCGGGGGCGTCGGCGGCGAAGAGCCGCTGCTGCCCGCCCGCGCCCGCGTCCCCGGCCGCCGCCGCCTGCCCCTCCTCCGGCGCGGCGCTCTGCTGCTTCATCTGCGGCGGCGGGATCAGCCGGGGCAAGGAGCGGCGGCTGCAAGTGCGGGCGCCGCGCGGCCCCCAGCCCTTCTTCCCCTTCCTGCAGCACCAGGAGCCGGCGCCCGGCGCGCGGGAGGTGAGCGCCGAGGGCTGCGCCCTGGTCTGCGCCGTCTGCCGCTGCTTCCTGGCCGAGCAGTGGGACGCCTTCGAGCGGGCGCGGACGCCGGTGGAGAAGCGCATGTACTGGCTCAAGCGGCCCTACCAGTGCGAGGGCCCCGCGGCGGCGGCGGGAGGGCTGCGCCGGGCGCCGCAGGAGTGGAACCCGGGCTACGCGCTGGGCACGGACGACGAGCGCCTCCCCGGCAGCAGCCCCGACCAGCCTCCCGACCAGCAGCGGCGGCGGCGGCGGCGGCCCCGGGGATCGCCCGCGCCGGCCCCGCCCGACGACTCCTCGCTCTCCTCGCTCTCGGACGCCGAGACCTTGTCGGAGACCGAGCCGCGCTTCCCCGCCGCGCCGGGCAGCCCCGAGGCCGGGCGCGCGGAGGAGCGGAAGAGGCTGGGCGCGCATCTGCCCGCTCGGCCCCTACAGGGGAGCCAGCTGCGGCCGCCCCCGGAAGAGGCGTCGGCGGCGGCGATCCCCTTTCACCCGGGGAACGGGCTGCCACTGGCTCCGAAGCTTCGCAGGAAGCGGCAGCGGCCGGCGCGGTGCCGGGCACGTGGGGCTCTCCTTTGGAGCGCGCCCATGGACGCCTTTGGACGGTCGCAGCCCGGCTTGGAAGCGCGGCGAGTCGAGGGGGCAGCGGGCGAGTGGCCCCGGGCGCCCTCGGGCTGCTGTTCGTCGGAGGAGAGCGAGATCAACATCACCAGCGACGAGGAGCCCCGGACGGCGGCCGGCAACGGCGGCGGCGGCGGCGCGGGAGCCTCGGCGCGGGGGACCGGGCTGGCCTGCTACGTCTGCGGCTCCCCCCTGACGCCGGGCTCGCAGCAGCGCCTCCACGTGCAGAAGCAGGAGAAAGCCTCGACGGCGCCCTTCTTCCCCTTCCTCTGGCTGCACAGCCCGCCGCCCGGCGCCCTCCCGCTTAGCGCCGCGGGCAGCGCCCTGGTCTGCCCCGCCTGCCACGCCTCGCTCATGCAGCAGTGGCACAGCTTCGAGGGCGCCAATGTGCCCGTCCTGCAGCGGCTCTACGTGGTGCCCCTGGCGGCCGCCCAGCCTCGGAGGGCCGGCCCGGCCAGAGAGGAAGGCCCCCCCGGGGCCCCGCAGCCCCGCTCGCCGCCGGAAGCCTGCTACCTCTGTGGGGTGGACTGCAGCCAGGACGGGCGCCCCGTCTCGGCCAAGGCCCCCAATGGCAGCTCCAAGGGGGCCATGCACTTCCCCTTCCTCAGCCACCTGCCCTGCCCGCCACGCGCCAAGGGGCCGGACCAGCGCTGCCAGGTGCGCAGCTGCCCCCGCTGCTACCTGGTGCTGCAGGACTTGTGGGCTACCTACCTGGCCTGCCGCAACGAGGAATGCATCGCTTCTGTGCAGAGCTTCCTGGGCAGGTACCACCAGGTCTTCGCCGCCGTTGGGGAGGCTGAGGCCACGGCCAGGACCCCAAGCTTGACCCAGGCAGGCCTGGCCTCCTCCGGCTGTTACGTCTGCGGTGCCCAGCTGAGCCCTGGCAAGGAGTTCCAAGTCAGCGTCAACCCTCCTGCCGGCCGCTTTGGTGAAAAGGAGCCCTTTTTCCCTTTCCTGGCCATCTATCCACCGGCTCCACGGGCCAGGCCGGCCGAGGCCACGGGGATCGTGGCCACCTGCCTGCTGTGCTACCACGACCTCCTGGCCCAGTGGCTGCAGCATGAGCAGAGCAGCGCCCAGCACCCCAGCAGCGCCTGGTCTCGGCAATACAAGGTGGACACCTTTGCTTGCTTCTTCTGCCGACAAGAGAAGAAACGGCACCTTGGATTAAGAGGGGTGCCAGTGGCCAGGCTGCCCGTCTTCTTGGGCTCCTTCCGGGGTCCGGGCACCTTGCTGGTGGATGACGGCAAGCGGCTGACCATTGGTGCTTGCCCCGAGTGTGCCATGCTGGTGCTGGCAGGCAAGTCGGCAGTGGCCAGGGATCTTTTGGCTCTGCCTGCAACTGCGCCGCTGTCCCTCCAAAAGGTAAGCTTCTGGTTGGCCTTCTGATGGGGCCTGGTTGCCTGGCACCAACCACCCTTGCAAAGGCTCTTGGGCAGGTGCCAGGCTGGGGGCTTTTGAGCCAAGACGTATCTCCGGCATCCGGGTTCAGCCAATGAATTTCTGTCCAGGTATGTGAGGACGCTGGAGCCTGTTAGCCGTACCGCAGGAAGCGCATCAGTGCCCAGAGTTGACAAGACATGCTTGTTTTTAAATAGGGCTGCTGTTCTAGTTTTGCATCCTAATCCTTTGGACCCTCGTCCCCCCCACCCCCCCCTATTGCTTTCTAGTTCTGTGCCGGGCATCATTTCTGGAGGGAGCCAAGAAAGGAGTAAGGTCGCGTTTTGCCCGTCCCTCTTGAATCCTGCAAAAGGCTGGGGTCCCTTGCAGAGCAATTGCCCAGCCGAGTCTCCTGAGTCATAGTTTGCAGACCAGGGTTTGATGGAGATGGGCAGAACTTCCCTCCTGCCTCATCGCCGGAGAGCAGAGCCCTTCCAGGTGGTTTGGGTTTTTGACAGCAAAGGCTTTAAGGCTCTTCAAACCTGGCCCTTTTATGACTTGTGGATTTCAACTCCCAGAATTCCTCAGCCAGGTCACATTCCGTAATAGTGAAAAACTGTTGTCTGTCAGCAAGGCTTTGCTCCAGGTTGATTGAGGAATGGCCCCTACCACGTGGACTGGGGCAGAGATGTTTCGCCTCCGCTTGTGTTTATTGGTTGCCTTAGAGACCTTTAAGATAGCAACTTTCATGAGAGCCACAAGGTTGAAAGGTTCAGGAATTGTGGCCAACCGTCAAGGAAGACCATCTCAGGAGTAACTTGGACAGAAGCTGATCTCCTCTGAGGGCACCGTTCAGTAGGAGGATGGGGAAGAAGAGGCTTCTTGAAGCTTCTCTTCTGCTTTGAAGAACTTTGCAGTCCAGATTGCGTCTGGAAGTCGGGAACCTTCACGCTGTTTAACAGAATAACAGAGCTGGAAGGGATCTTGGTCATCTAGTCCAACCCCTGCTCACACGGGAGACTTAGTCTATGTCATTCCAGACAAATCCAATCTCTTCTTAAAAGCCCCCAGTGAGGGAGTATCCACAACTTCTGGAGGCAAGCAGTTCCACTGGTTAATTGTTTTCACTGTCAGGAAATTCCTCCTTAGTTCTAGGTTGGTTCCCTCCTTGAAGAGTTTCCATCACTGAAAAAAGGGACTTATGACCGTTTCTCACACTAATGACCATAGCAGCATCCCCACGGTCAAATTCAGACACTTGGCAACTGACTCAGAGTTATGACGGTCACAGTGTCCCGGGGTCACATGAGCCTCTTTTGCGACTTTCTGACAAGCAAAGTCAATGGGGAAGCTGGCTTCACTTAACAACCAGGCTACTAACTTAACGGCTGCAGGGATTCACTTAACAACCGTGGCAAAAAAGGTCATAAAATGGGGCAAAAATTGACTTAACCACGGTCTTACCTAGCAACAGAACTTTTCGGCCCTCTGTTTTCATCGTAAGTCAAGGACTACGTGTATTTCCAAGGCAGGGGAGGGGGCTGTTTTTTATGAAGCTCAGGTGCGATCAGCACCCGACTCATTGCTGCTGCCTTTCTTGCTGTAAGTTTTCCTTTCCCTCCCTGTATAAGGTCATGAGTTCACAGAGCGCTCCGTGTGTGTGTGTGTGTGTGTGTGTGTGTGTGTGTGTGTGTGTGTTCTGTGCCAGGCCAGGGAACAGGTGGTGCTAGAGGATCCCGGCCCCCTCCCAAAGTCTTGCGGAGCCTGCCTGTCATCGCATGAATATCAGCGGGAGACGTCCACATCTGTTTCCCTGCAGTGTTTGTCATCGAGGAGGAAGGGGGTGGGAAGTCCGATAAGGGCTGGCTTGCACCATGAAGCCCATGGCTCTCTGCCCAATGGAGGAGGGCTGGGCTAGGAAGTCCGGTGGCCGCCTGTTCCACCAACAAGTAAGGCCCCCACTTTGCAACTTTCCTGGAGGGAAGAAGCCAAGGGCTTGTGTCCCAGCCCCTCCGTCCCTCCTCCGCCCTTTGCTCTTTTAACAGATCGCCTGGCTGCCAAACGGCAGTTCCTGCTTGTTTTGGCAGCCTGCTCGGCATCTGTTTCAGGAAAGGCCCATGAAAAATGGTCGGTTCGGCTCTGGCCTGACGCACCGTGGGCGGCTCTTGACACTTGCCTTCTTGCCAGGAATCTGGAGCCCAGTGAGGGGCCGAGGCTGTGCAAACCATCTTGGGGGTGCCAAGCGAAGCAAGGTGGATGTTGGGGAGATTTGGGGGAGATGCTCACCAAAGCCACGCCGTGCAGCTGAAAAGCTCAGTGGCACTGTGGCTTCTCGTCTGGGTTGATAAGTCAGGGGAACAGCTTTTTCCTGGACTTCCGGAGAGCCTGGACAGACAGGGTCAAAGCGTTGATCTGTTTATCCAGGAGCTGTTCCAACTGTGTGCAGGGCCCGAGGGTGGATAGGAGCCTCCTTGATCCACGGGGTGGTCAAGGAGGGCCACGGATTCATCCAACCTTGTGTGAGCCCATCTGGTTTCACTCTCCTTTGCTTTCACGTCCTTAAAAGCTGGAAACCGGATTGAAAAGAAAATCTTGCAGGTCTCTATCGCAGGCGCTGTCTGCTGTGACTGGCAGCTCAAGAGCACCAGGTCAAATGCTGTGAGAAGGCTCAGTTGCTGTGAAAGGCTTCGAGGCCGGGTTCGGCCCTTGCTCAAAAGCTGCCCGGTCCCGCTTCGTAAAGAGTGATTCTCTTGCACGGCTTTCCAGGACAGAAAAGGCGCGGAATTTTCAGAAGAAAAAATGCACGTTGCCATTTGCAGCTTCTGGGCTAGGTGGCTGGGTAGGTAAAGAGGTGAGGGAGGAAGAAGGAAGGAAGTTAGTGGAGGAAGGGAGGGAAGGAGGGAGGGAAGGGAAGGAGGAAGGAAGGAAAAGAGGTGACAGAGGCAGGAAGGAAGAAGGAAGGAAGTTAGTAGAGAAAGGGAGAAGAAAGGGGAGTTGGGAAGGAGGGAGGGAGGGAGGGAAGGGGAGGGAAAGAGGAAGGAAGGGAAGGGCGGGAGGGAGGGAGGGAGGGAGGGAGGAAGGAAGGAAGGAAGGAAGGAAGGAAGCTTTATATTTTTCTGTAGTTTGCTTCCTTTTTTCTTTCCAGGAAGGAAAAGCAAGCAAGCTTATATTTTATACTAATCAAGAGTCAAGAGATCACTTGATGGTTGGGTCTTGGTGGGCGGTGTGTAGCAAAGTGGGCCTTGATTTAACAGCCCCCCCTAAAGGGTCTGAAGGCGTGGGGATTTCCTCTTGAGCTCCAATCTCCATCAGGACAATTTGTGGGAAAGTGAAGTCATTAAATGGAGAGGAGGGGGAGACTGTGGAGTTCTCCAGTCTGCCGGTGCGCTGCTGCGTTTCCGCTGGTTGGCAGCCAAGCTAATTTCTGCATTTCAGAGCAGACTCCAGCCCATCTGCTCCCTGGCTGGCAGGGCACACGTACCCAGCAGGCCCATTAAGGGCTGCAGTCTTGCAAATCGATGAGAAGGAAGCCGAGCAGACCACCAGGGAGGAGACCCCACCCCGGCCCACCAGTGTGGAACGTAAAGGGGTGTGTGTGAGACTTTGGTGGAAGCTCAGATGGACTTCATGGGGTAGCTGTGGACACCAAGGAAACCAGAACGATGCAGGCATGAGTGTGCCAGAAAATACTTTGGGAGCATGAAAATTCTGCTGAGGTTGGAATTTCTACCTTAAAATAGAAGAGGAGGGAGAGTGAAGTTATCTGTCTGCCCCCCCCCCGCAGCAGATAATTCTATGTCTGAAGCCCTAAAGCAGTGTTTTTTCTTTCAAATTTGGCACCCTTAAGATGGGTGGACTGCAACTGCAGCCAGCTGGGGAATTCTGGGAGTTGAAGTCCACCCATTTTAAAAGTACCAAGTTTGAAAAAACACTGCCCTCAAAGGACTGCCCATTGTGTAGATCCAGCCAGACAAAACAACTAAATAAACAATTTCTCATCTTCCTTCTATTTAGAGCAACGCAACATTTATAAGCCATTTCTGGGAAAGGTTTCAGGCGTCACCTCCCGCTTTGGGTGGGGCTAAATGTGAAATGGATAGAGTTAAGACAAAACCAAACCCCAGGAAGTGTTCTAGAAGGGGGGGGCATCATTTGCACATGCCTATAAGTCTACTCCAAAGTAAAGTTCCCCTTCATTGTGGTCGCCCTTTTCCCTGCATGCCTATCCAGAAGTGATGAGTAGATTTAGCGCAGGAAATCTTCGCAGGCAGTGATGTGTAAGATTTCAGTTTCTCAGTTGCACTTAAATTCTGGGAATTTATCGGGATAACTAGGCTCACTCTTAAAACTCTTGACTCTGCTTTTAGACATTGCTCAAGCAACTAAAAACCTGTTGAAATATCCTCCATTGTTGGTTCTGTTGACGTCCTTTATGCAGAAAGGAAGTGTGCAGCCTAAGCTATAGACTGAGCTGGTTAATTTACCATTATGCTGTTCCTTTTGCCTTCAATTGGAAAGCAAGTGTCCCCTGAGCATGCTTAGGAGATTTCCTGAGATGCAAAATATATAACAAAAGCCAAAGGAATGGAAGAAGATGAGTCCTGAGTCTTCAGAGCAATTGATGGGCTTCAATTGTCCCTACTTTCCGAGCATCACTCCCCTTTGGAGAATATTTTATTTTATTATTCCAAAGGCTTCAGTCTGGCTGCAGTCCTGGACAGTTACTGACAGTTGGTGGTTTGATTTTCGGCTGTCAAACGAAGGTGGTCCTTGGGTGGATTCAGAGCCTGGCAGCCGGGCAGGGAGTGGGGGGGGGCAAGGAAGACAGATTGCCCATTCATGAAAACTTAGAAGAAGGACCTGTCCACTAAGCCACTGTCAAATTGGACTCCTGCAGCCACTGACTGGCCTGGACAGGCTGTCTTTGTTGGGGTGGCACTTTGGGTTGGACAAGGGCTGTTTGTGTGTGTGTGTGTGTTTGTGTTCGTGTGAGAGAGGGACAGGCTGGGGTTTCCTTCTCCAACTGCTGGAAAGGGGAGATGCCTGCAAGGTCTCAAATTGAGGGGACTTGCAGCTGATGGACACATGGCTGCTGCAGCAGAATAACAGAGTTGGGGGGGGGCATTAGAGGTCTTCTAGTCCAACACCCTGTTCAGGCAGGAGACCAGCCTAGACCATTCCAGGCAAGTGGTTCTCCAATCTCTTCTTAAAAACCTCCAGTGATGGAGCACCCACAACTTCTGGAGGCAAATTGTTCCACTGGTTCCAGGTTGCTAATCTCTCTCTCTCTCTCTCTCTCTCTCTCTCTCTCTCTCTCTCTCTCTCTCTCTCTCTCTCCCTCCCTCCCTCCCTCCCTCCCTCTCTCTCTCTCCCTCCCTCCCTCCCTCCCTCCCTCCCTCCCTCCCTCCCTCTCTCTCTCTCTCTCTCTCTCTCTGTCTCTCTCTGTGTGTGTGTGTAGAGGGGAGGGCCACTTTTGCTGCCTCCTTAGAAGGGACAAAGGTCTCTTCCCACAGGGGGACCTTTGCTGCCTGGCTGCAGCTGAAGTTGGGGGGGGGGCGTCTGTTGGTGCTAATAACAATTGACCCATCTCTGGCGCCAGTGGTTAAGAGGGGCACTCTCCGTGTAGACATTTGGCCTTTTGTCCCAGTCTCCGCTGGTTGTAGTCCATCTCTCTCTCTCCCCCTCTCCCTCTCCCCCTCACCCCCTCCCGATGTCCCTCCCTCCCTCCTCTTCCTCCATCAACAGCTGTGTTGTCCAGAATCGAAAAGGAAAACTTTTCTGGAATGACAGCCTACGTGCCTATTTGCATATTTCTGCATGTAGGAGGTTCAGTCTGCAGAGCTCCCCCTTCCCCTTCCTCCACTGATCTCCTTCTGCGGCTTGCACAACCACGAGGCAGCTGCCCTCGCTAGGAGACAGAGCCCTCCCTGGAGGGGGCCAGGCCTTTCTTGTGCCCCGTGGCAGGTTGTGGGTTGGCCAGCCTTGGCGGCTCCAGTCGCCCTCTCTGGAAAGCTGAATTCCACCCCCCCCCAGCCCCGAAACCAATGTGCCACTTCTGGGGGAGTCTCTTGCACCTGGTCCCTCCAAGCCAGGGCATGAGCGTCACTCCCATCCTGCACAGCCTTTAGGGGTGGGGTTCAGTACTCCCTCCCAGGAAGACCCCCCCTCCCCTTCGGGCTGGGCTGGGGTAGCAAATGCCAATTTGTTTTTGCTGCCTTTTGAACTTGAACAGGTCAAGATTGGCTGCTCTCTAGAAGCTGCTCAAACGTCGCCGTGAGCCTTTTAGTGCTTTGTGGAGCTCACTTTGTGGGAGGGCAGCATGCAAACCTCTCCCCCCACCCCGCATTCTTTCCAGCCTGGGTCAGCTGGCTGAGGCATACGGGGTTAAACTCCCTCTTTATAATAGTAATAGTAACAACAACAACAACAACAAAACAACAACTTTATTGTCACTTTGAGGCATACATTTTGAAACTCCAGGCAGCATCTTTTGGCCTCAGCCTCTGCAAATCCCTCCCATGGGAGACCCCCCCCCCGCATGGTGCTGTGTGTCCTCATTTGGCTCTGCCCCTGGGACGGGGCTGTGCAGGTAGTCCTCGACTTACGACCACAGCCGAGCCTAAGATTTCTGTTGTTGAGCGAGACGTTTGTGAGTCCTGCCCCACTTGGCCACCGTTTCTGCCACGGTTGTTAAGCGAGTCCCTGCAGCCGTTAAGTGAGGAGCACGGTTGTTGAGTGGAACCGGCTTCCCCCTTGACTTGGCTTGTCAGAAGGTGGCCAAAGGAGATCCCGGGACGCTGCAGCCGTCGTGAATCTGAGTCTGTTGCCAATTTTAATCACCTGACCGCAGGGATGCTGCAACGGTCGTAAGGGTGAAAGACAGTCCTAACCGCCTTTTTTCCAGTGCCGTTGTACCTTCAAAAGGTCATTAAGCAAAGTCAGGGACCACCTGGCCACCATCCGGCTCTTCCCTTCCCTGCCTCAGTTTCCTGGGCGGCAGCACGGTGGGGCAAACTCCCCTCCCTCCCAGTGGCCGTTCCCTGGCTGTGGCCAGGCTGGGCTGTGTTTCTCCTGCAGGGCTGTTTTTGGGCCCGGCTCACAGCAGTGCCGAGCCAAAACATTTTTTCTGGCCGGGACCGACTGGCGGCACAGCCGGGGCCTCCCTCTGCTCCAAGGAAAAGGCGCAGGAGAAGCCAAAACGAGGTTTCCTTGTCCAGGGCCCTTCCACCTCCCCTGCAGTGGGTCTTTCCTGCCTTCCCCCCCCTCCCGCCCCGGCTTTTCCTTCCAAGAACGCTCCCCGCTGCCAAAGGCTCATCACTCATTGCCTTTCTTCTCCCTTGCATTCTTTCCCGCTGCTTTATGGGACCGGTGCCGGCAGCGTTGTGTGAGTTTTCACAATGAAAGGGAAAAAAAGAAAAAAGCATGCAATTGCAGAGTTCCCTTTCATCCTTCCTTCCCGCTTCTTGCTCTTTGCCTCAAGTTCTGTTTTGCTTTTACCTGAAGGGGCTGATTCGAAGGTCACCGGTGCGTGCTGCGATGCAGGGCAGCCTCAACGTAGGAGCCCAGTTGGGGCCAGGGTCTGCACTGCTGCAGCCAGGCATTTGCAAAGTGAGCTGCACCCACTTCTGCTTTCCTTTTTTGCCAACGGTCAATAAGCAAGTCAGGCGGTTGTTAAGCGAGACTGGCTTCCCCCCCTTGACTTTGCTTGTCAGGAGGTCGTAGAAGGTCATTGCATGGCGCTGCGACTGTCATAAATATACGCCAGTTGCCAAGTGCCCAAATTTTGATCGATCAATCGATCAGAATAAAGCTGGAGAGGACCTCAGGGGGCTTGTAGTCCTGCTCGAGCGGGAGGCCTTCTGCCGTTCTGGACAAATGGCTGTCCAGTCTCTTCTTAAAGACCTCCAGGGATGGAGCACCTGCTGGGGTCTACCAAAAGATGTTGGTTGAACTTCGTCTCTGATGGATCTAGTGCTCTTCTGACTTGGCAACTTTTCAATGGGTGGACTTCAACTCTCAGAATTCCCCAGCTGGCTTGGGGAAGTCCACCCATCGTAAAGCTGTCAAATTTGAAGAACACTGCTCTGCTCCAGAGCCTCACGAGATGTGAAGAACCATCCTTGATTCCCCGTTAGGCACCTAATTTGGCCTTGGATCAGCCGTGACACCTGCTCCACTGCTCCCTGGGGCTGAATAGGTCTCCCCTTGCCCCCCTGCTTGGCCAAGGGACCACCTTTATCCCTTCTTCCCTTTAGACCCCATCTTTGGTGGTTAATTATCTATGGAAAGAGCTGCGTCTTGAACCAAGAAGTCCACCAGGGATGGAGGTGGTGGCCCCAGAGGTGGCCAAGTCTGGTTGCTCCTATTGTTGGAGAATGAGGATGGCCACATGGGCTGCTGGGAGCGTTTGGCTGTGAGAGGCACCGGAGGCTCCAGGCAGGCGAGCAGGCGTCCGCGCAGATGGAAACTTGATCACCCACAGCTCAACAGATTGTTTGACTTATTTTAAAATCAAGCAGATGGCTGCAACAGAAGTTTGTTTAAGTTCAGCGCTGAACTGGGCCAGTGGCCAGTGTTCCCGGGGCAGGCCTGCCAAAAGGACTTGGGTCATCAACAAACTACCTCCCTCTCCCTCTCTCCCCCCCCATGCTAAACACACACACACACACACACACACACACACACACACACAAACTCCTCCCTCTCTCTTTCCCGTGGTTCTGTTCTTCGCTTCCTATATTCTACTGTTTGGCTCTTTCCATTTGAAGCCTCTTCTTTCCTTTCACAGAAGATAGAACAACAGGGTTGGAAGGGACCTTGAAGGTCTTCCAGTCCAACCCCCTGTTTGTTTCTTCCTCCCCACCTTTGGGGAGGTTTGTTTTCGGGCGGGGCTTAAGCACAGGGAGTCCTCGACTTGCAACAATTCATTTAGTGGCCATTTGAAGTTACAATGGCACTGAAAAATAAAGACTTATGACTGTTTTTCACACTTAACGGCCGTTGTGGCATCCCCAGGGTCACGCGATCAAAATTCGGACACTTGGCAACTGACTCGGATTTGTGACGGTCGCCTGTCCTGGGGTCACGTGATCCCCTTTTGCGACCTTCTGACAAGCAAAGTCAACGGGGAAGTCGGATTCGCTTAACGACCGTGTTACTAACTTTACAGCTGCAGCGATTCACTTCACAACGGTGGCAAGGAAGATCGTAAAACGGGGCAAAACTCACTTTCCCAAGTGTCCCACTTGGCCACATAAATGTTGGGCTCGCCTGTGGCCGTCCGTTGGGACTCACCATGTCTCCCGGTTCTCAGGACCAGAGAGTCCGTGAGCCTGCCTGGAGGAGGATCTCGTCCCATGAACATGGTGCAAACCATCGATGTGGGTTCCGATGTCACAGCCAGTTTGCCTCGCAAGCCGTGCTTTGCCTTTGGCCCTCCCTTGCAGACCCTCCTGGCTGCTGCTCTGACTTGCAGATGCCTTCATTTGAGGCCCATTTTACAGAGGGGAAGGGTGAGGGCGACTGCGATTTAGGCACAGTCCGTCAAGGTTTTTGCTACGTGACCAGGTTTGTTCTCCGAGCTTGTGGGCTGGTTTCTGAACGTTTCGTTACCAGGCGAGGTAACGTCTTCAGCAGAGTGAGGGGGTGTCAGTGTCCTTCTGCTTATAAGGGCTTCGGGGGTGGGGGTGTCAAGTGGGGGGCCTGGGAGGGGTCTTGCAAAGGGTCAGTTGTGAGTCAGTTCGATTGGAGCCACACTGGAACCATGGGCTACGCCACACTCGTGGGTTCATCAAATTGTGTACCTTTTATATAGCTTCCCTGTGGCTCCTGGAGAGATTTTGTCAGCTCAGCCCCTGCAATTGGTAAAGTGTGACTTGCTTAAGCAGGTTGTGGGGACCCAGCCTCTTTTTTTCAGCCAACCACAGTTTTACAAACCATGGCTTGAGGCAGCCAGCTGAATAAATAATGCAAAAGAAAAAAAAATGTTTAAACACGCCTTGATGTATTTAGGAGAGTTGCAGCATCCTGGAAGGGTGTGTATGTTTGTGTGTGTCTGTGCGTGTGTCACGTGATCACTGTTGGCGACCCTCCCAGCCAGCTTCTGACAAGCAAAGTGAATGGGAGGGGGGAAAGCCGGGCTAGGTTAGGGTCTTAATGTTACCCCCATATAGTCTCCCATTTGAGCGGACTTCCAACTCTGCTCTTCTGTATACTTTCCAGCCCCTGGTGATGTCAGTTTGCCGCAGGAATGCCCTCTGTGTGGTCATTTCCCCCAAAGCCACAACGAGAAAGTGACCCAGTGGAGGCTGAGCGCCAGTCCTTGTTTGTTTCATCCCAGCGTGATGAAGGAGTCCCAGGCATGAGGTTGGCACAGAGCGAAAACCAAACCCAGCACTTTATGATGGGTTATCGCAAAGGAGCCATCTGCTCAGGGTCACCCAAGGACTGGGATGAGTCACACATCAGCATCTCTTGGGTTGGGATGTTCAGGACAGGACGTGGTCTTCTTCCTCTGCTTTGACCCACCTGGTGGGAGCATCAAGGAGGGAGGCCAAGCCCCCACCCCAGAGCAGGGATGCCCTCCTGCCCCATTTCTCACCTGCCCGTAACTCACCAGGTGCCTCTGGAGCAGCTCAAAGCTCTGCCCTCTTCCTCGCCTGCTTCCCGCATCCCTTCCTTCCTGCCATGAGATTCCCCCAGACGTCCGTCGGGATTGAGCTGACGGTGGCTTCCTGGCCCGGATGATCCAGCTCAGCCTTTTCCCAACTGGGGTTGTGTTTGCAACTTGCAACCATAAAACCCTGGAGCAGCTCAGGCGGGAAAGAGGTTAGAGCCGAGTTTCTCAATCTCGGCAACTTCAATTCCTAGCTAGTGGGGGAATTCTGGGAGTTGAAGTCCACCCATCTTCAAGTTGCCGAGATTGAGAAATGGTGGGTTAGGGCTTCGAGGGAGATTTCCACAGAGACCTTGCAGCTTGCCAAGTCATCATGCCAGCTTCTCCCAACTCCCCTGGGTTTCCCTGGGGAACCCCTCCCCCCATCCCCAGCCTGTGTCCATGTGGGCCTGGAGGGATCCCTTTCATCAGCTTTCATCAGATGGGGAAGGAAGGGAGGGAGGGAGGGAGGGAGGGAGGAAAAAAGGAAAAAAAGGAAGGAAGAGAGGGAGGGAGCGAGCCAGGCAGGCAGGCAGGCAGGCAGGCAGGCAGGCAGGCAGGGGAGATGCAGTAGCGGTGGTGAGGCTGGCTCAGAAACAGGGCTGCCTTTTTCCAACGTGTTTGCAAATCCCCACCAGCTGGGGGGATTAGAGGCAGCATCTGGCTTGCTTTATAATATTTAAAACAAAGAGGGTTGCAGGCGCCGAGATGGGGCGGGCGGTGATTGGGAGGCTGCTGGTAGAGGTGAAATGCTGGGAAAATATGCGGTGATAACAGCAGACACAACCCCCCTCCCCCGCTTTCCTTTGTTTTCCCCCTTCCGTGGGGCTTTTTAGTGGCCCATCAAGCAGACTTGAGCTGAGCTGGCTTCATTGGCAAGGGCTCAAATGAGAAGTGGGAGGGGGGGGGGACTGGGACTGCCAGGCAGGCTACCCTCCCTTCCTTTGAAGGAGCAAGCTCCTACAAACACGTGCAGAGTGCCTGGCGCCCTTCCTAACCTGACTGGGACCCTGTGGGGTGGGACGATTCTGCTCGGCTTAGGCTTCTTGGACTCCACAATTGTCTACTTCTTCAGTTGCAAAGATAGGAACGTGCGCAAACACACACCTTGGTCGAAACCTTAACAGGGGTTGGGAGGGACCTTGGAGGTCATCTAGTACAACCCCCTGTGCTGGCTGGGGAATTCTGGGAGTTGAGGTCTGCCCATTTTAAAAGTGCCGAGTTTGAGAAACACTGTGCTAGAGCGTAACACAGCTTGTTCGGCTACACACGATAGGTGAACCCTGGATCGTAGCCTGTAAAGCATAGCGTGATGTGCGAACGAGACCCGTGCGGCTTGTTAAACAAATTGAGTTCAAGCTAACCCTGGCTTCTTCACACACTCCTCTGAGGCCGCCTTTTGTTTCGACCTTGACCGAAGAGAGACAGGATCAGATTTCCTCCTCACTTTTAAGCCACAACATCCTGCAAACCTCGACCTGCGTTTTC
Source organism: Vipera ursinii (assembly GCF_947247035.1). Classification (NCBI taxonomy): domain Eukaryota; kingdom Metazoa; phylum Chordata; class Lepidosauria; order Squamata; family Viperidae; genus Vipera; species Vipera ursinii. Next base: position 21,372,782 of record NC_139520.1, on the reverse strand, counting down.
CTGCCGGGTGGCAGGGAGATCCTCGCCCTTTCCTCGGTGCCCACGGAACCAGGGCAGCATGGGCACGGCCCCCCCCTTCACCTGCATCCCCTCCGCCCTGAGACCCCGGCCGGCCCCCTCGGTGCCGTTCAAAGGAAGCCTCTTATTTCGAGGCGGGGGTAGAGAAGCAGGCGGGGGGGAGGAGGGGGGGGCGATGGTGGCAGGGAGCCCGGGGGTTTTGCTAAGATGCTTATTTTTCATCACTTTTTTCTTTCCTTTCCTTTCTTTTTTTGCTTTTCTTGATGCTTGAAGAATTCAGGAAGCCGAAGCGCAGCTTGTGCCAAGCCAGAGCTTGTGCGGCTGCCAAGAGCCGGCCTGTTTGCTCGGCTTGCTGGAGCCAGGGACTGACCTTGTTAGCTTAGAGGGCAGCTGCCTTATTTATGCAAACATCTGGTGCGAGGGAAGCCGGATAGAGCTCACACTGTCTCCTTGCGCCTGACTTTGCGTTACCTTGCAGGAATGCCAGGGCGGGGGGGGGGGGGGGAGATGCCGGGAGTGGGGGGGAGGGAGGCGGCACAGCTCCAAGAGGCTGGGAGGCTCTCTCTCTCTCTCTCTCTCTCTGTGTATGTGTGTGTGTGTGTGTGCATGTGTGTGTGGGGTGAATCTGTGGGTGGTTTGACTGGCGCTTCCCTCTGCCGCAACCCTGCTCCAGCCATGTGGATCTGGATTGCACTCAACAGCCTTCCAGCCCCCCAAACTGCCCTATGTTCCCCTTGGTAGGCCTGCCAAGGTTCCAGTTAGTCCTCGACTTGCAACAGTTTGTTAGGTGACCGTTGGAAGTAATCAGGGCACTGAAAAAAATGGACTTTTGGCCGTTTTTTGGAGTTAAGACCTTTGCAGCATCCCGCGTGCTCACGTGATCAAAATCCAGACACCTGGCAACTGGTCCATACTTATGACCGTTGCGGTGTCCCCGGGGGTCACGTGATCCCTTTAGGCGACCTTCTGACAAGCAAAGTCCATGGGGGAAGGCGGGTTCATTTAACAACTGTGTTGCTAACTTAACAACTGCTGGGGTTCTCTTAAGTGTGGTGAGCAAGGTCGTAAAACGGGGCAAAAACCTCACTTAACAACAACTGCTTCGCTTAGCAACAGAAAGTTTGGGCTTATGACTACAAGTCGAGGATTACCCGTAGGGGTCTGCATCCTCCCCTGGCTGTTTGGCCACCCAGGGTCACCCCTCAGCTTCGCCACCCAATGTTGCAGAAAGTCTGCCGGACGGGAGCAGGAGTGGGCAAGCCAAGATGAGGGTTGGCATCTTTCCCCAAGGAAGCGCGCCTCGTGGCCACCCGAAGCCAGTGGTGGGGTTCAGCCGCTGCGGCAGAACTGGGAGCTAATTTTTGGTTTCCCACGCCCAGAACGGACTTCCGGAAGCGGCATCCACACAGAGAACCGGTTGTTCACCTCTTTGAATCCCACCGCTGCCCGAAGCTGCTGTTTGGCGGATAGAAAACTCGGCTAGTGCCTTTCCTTAATGCATCTCTCAACCTTAGCCGCTTTTAAGACATGCGGACTTCAAGTCCCAGAATCCCCCAGCCGGCATGCTGAATTCTGGGGCTTGAAGTCCACGCACCTTAAAACCTCTGAGATTGAGCAACCCTGATTTACTTCACGCAGGGCTTGCCTTTTTCTCCCGGGAGAAGGGTGTGGGTCCGGCCCCTTGCAGCTTTCCTCACCCCTTGCAAGGGGGCAAAGGCAATCTTGGGAATGGGAGGGCGGGAGGAGTCGGGAGAAAGAGGCACTATCTCTCCTGCTTCCCTTTCCCTCCCTATCTGGGGCTCTTTGTTGTGGCTGCGGGGAGCCCCCCCCCCGCGAGCGAGAATGCTTGCAGTCTTCCCCCAGGAGTGGAGGGCCGCTGTCCCCCTCCAACCCAGGACCAGCTGCCTCTGATTTCCACCAAATTCCTTTCTTTCTGGCTCCCCCCAGCCCCCCCCCCAGCCCCCCTCAGTTCTGCCCTGGAGAGTCCGCAGCCGCATTGTCTAAAGTTCCCCGAGATGATTTATCTGGAAGATTCCTGCAGTCGCAGGTCAAGGGGAAAAAAAGCAGCACTTTTTCCATCAAGAGTGGGAGAAGAACTTTGGCTGTATTCTTCTTCCTCCCCCCCCTTCTTTCTACTCATAGTATGTTGGGGGGGAAACCTCCCCCCACAAACCTCTGAGGTTGCCCGTGCATAAACTCCTGTCCTCTCGTTTGGACGGTTGGTGCCCAGGGGTGGGAGGGGCAAATGGAGATCGCTAGGTAAACCCAGGACACGCAGAGGACGTCTCTTCTGGCATACTTTTAATTCCTTTTATTATTATTTTTTAAATAAATGAGCCCTCCGCTCTGCAGGGAGCTCTAAATCTTCCTTGCTTAGGAGGTCAGCAGTGTGACTGTGTATTGTAGGGCTGCATATATAGGCTGCCTGGGGTTAGGGCTGAGTCCTCCGGTCTCTTTGGTTTGGAGGCTGGGCTGGGGCTGGGAAGTTCCCCCCCTCCCCATATCGCTCCCACTGCTCAATTGGTTCGGCTGGGAAGCCTTTGCTGCAGTTCACAGCTCCACTTCATTAGTCCTGTGGGGAGAGAGACGGAGATGAGACAGAGAGAGAGGGGGGGAGAGGGGGAGAGACAGAGGGAGAGACAGAGGGAGAGACAGAGGGAGAAAGAGAGGGAGAGAGGGAGGGGACGGGGAGAGGGAGAGAGACAGAAAGAGGGAGACAGACAGACAGAGGGAGAGAGAGGGAGGGGGAGGGAGGGAGAGAGGGAGAGACAGAGAGGGAGATAGAGGAGAGGGAGAGTGACAGAAAGAGGGAGGGAGGGAGAGAGAGGGAGAGAGAGAGGGAGAGAGAGAGGGAGGGGACAGAGTGGGGAGAGAGAGGGAGAGAGAGGGAGAGAGGGAGCGATCCGATGCCTCCCTGGTGTCTCCACTTCATTTGAATTTGGTCTGGCTGCTTTGCTCAGGAGAGGCTCGGCCAAATCCAGGCCTTCAGTGTTTTTGTGACACTCGAGGTCAAGAAGCTTGGCTTGATCTCAACAGAGCTGGCTTGTCTTTCTCTACCCAAAAAAAAAAGTATGTTCCAATTTGCTCATGGAGGCCTGACCCAGCTAGCAAACCTAATACACGTTTGCCAAGTGGTTGTAAAGCGATGCGTAATCTTAAAAACAAACAAACAAACTCTGGGCTCAGATTCATACAGTTATGGGCCCCATCTTGACTTTTTTGCCCGCTGCCATGCTGGCAGCCCTAGTTGTAGTGCTTTAAAGCAAAAAAAGAGCCCGTTGGTCTTTGCTCCGGAGGTGGGGGGAATCTCTGCAGTTGTTAAATGAATCTCTGCAGTTGTTAAGAAAATCCAGCTTCTCCACTGACTTTGCTTGTTGGAAGACCCCTGGTAAAGTCACCGATGGTGGTCAGGAGACCCCAGGATGCTGCAACCGTCCTCAATACATGCCAATTGCCAAGCGTTTGAATTTGGATCACCTGAACATGGGGATGCTGTGACGGTCATAAGTGCGAGGAGCTGTTGCAAGAGACCTTTTTTCAATGCTGTTGCAAGGGTCATTAAATGAATGGTTGGGTTGTAATTAGCAATATTGTTGCTAATATTATAAGATTTAATATGATTCCATTTGCCAAATCAAAGGAGCGTAAGCATGGGGACCTTGGAGGTCTTCTAGCCCAACCCCCTACTCAGGCAGGAGACCCTATATCATTTCAGTCCAATCTCTTCTTAAATAATAATAATAAACAAACTCCAGTTGATGGAGTAGCCACAATTTCTGGAGGCGAGCCGTTTCCCTGATGAATTGTTTTCACTGTCAGGAAAGTGATCCTTCCTTCCAGGTTGGCTCCAGCCATCGCTTCTTATTCCTTGCATCCACCTGAGACCCCCCTTTTGCTACGGCCCTAGGACAGTCCTGCCTTAACGTCCTCAAAGTTTTGCCTTTTGCCTTTTTCGGTTCTCCGAGAGTCTCCAGCCAGCTGGGCAGGCCTGAAGGCCACCAGGATTATGCCCTGAAGCCAGGAAAGTTTTCCCCATGCCCAGGGGTAGGCAACTTCCGCTCTTTTATGACTCATGGACTTCAACTCCCAGAATTCCTGAGTCAGGATTCTGGGAATTGAAGTCCATGAGTCATAAAAGAGCCGAGGTTGCCTACCCTTGCCCATGCCCTTCTCTGGCCAGAGCTGGTCGGACAGACCCGGGACGAAGCAACCTGACTTCCCCTTGAAGGTTCTGTCCATCAAGGAGGCTGCCCCTGTCGTGCTTTGGAAGCCCCCACCTGGGGGGGGGGCCTTCAGTGCTTTGGGACCAGGTGGGGAAAGCAGGAAGTTGAAGATCAAAGTCCTGCCTCCCTTATTGCCGCAAGGACATTCGGCCGGCCTGTCCCCTATGGTCACTCCTGGCAGGAGATAGGAAGGTAAACAAAAGCATTTGGCCCAAAGCCTGCATTCCCGCTTCTCGCTGGCTTGCGCTGACCTCTGCAATCCGCTGCAGCCAAACGGGTTGCGAATCCTGACTGCAAAACGGGAGGCAGCTCATTCGGGAGAGGGAAGCCGGGCTTCCTCAGAGGGAAGGGGCTTCCGCTCCTTGCCAGGGTCATCCTCTGAGCCCAGCCCCTTCTGTGGGCAAATCACGGTTGAACCAGGGCGCTTAGTACAACCCCAAAGCCTCCTGCTTTTGAACTGCTTCTCTCCTAGGCTTCACCCTTTGCCAAGCGGTTGGTGTCATGACTCCCACCCCACACTAGGGGGCGCCAAAATGTCACAGAGGCACAGCAGCCCACACTAGGGGGCGCTGATCCTCCTCCTCCCTTTTCTCACTTATTTTTTTTTCTCCGTTTAAGAAAAACGTTTTGCTTCTCGCATCTAGAAGGCCAGCCTCCCAACAGCCTAGGAGGACCTTGGGGAACTGACCGCTGCAGAACCTATTGGCATTTCTCATCCAGGGGAGCCTGGCTTCCTGCCCCTTCGGATGCCCCTGGCGAAGACCTTGGGCTTTCATAATTCCCCAGAGATGTGATTAGCAGATGTTTCAGCCATGATGTATGCCGTCTCCCCCCTCCCCCCTGGTGCCTCTTGTCCCTCCCCTCCTCTTCCCAGCTGCTTCCAAGAAACGAGACCTTAGGGGGGCGAGGGGGGAAGCCGCCAGTCCCCCCAGCTCGGTTCTGCCTCTCCTCTTTTCTGCAGGCCCAGCTGGGCAGAGAGGGGGTCCTTCGGGTGGCTGGTGGGCTGCACCTTGAATTGGGATTCACCTTGTTTTTGCCAAAGGTATCCGCGCGAGATTTACTTAGCGTGTGATGGGAACATGACAGAAAACATATACACGTATCCGATTGGGATGCTTGGCTATGAATGAGTGGAATTTATTCAGAGGGCTTCCTTGCCTTCCAGAGTGAGATCTGTCTTCTTTGTGGGGGAGGCTGGAAGAAACCTCAAAGCCCAGGACCCCCTATCGCCTGGGAGGAGGATTCTAGGAGCAATTACCTGGTTGATAAGCAGAAGTTGACTTGATGGGGCAAAGACTGGCTCCCTTCAGAAGTCTGTGATACCCGAAAGAGGTTGGTTGGTTGGTAGGTAGGTAGGTAGGTAGATAAGGAAGAGGAGGAGGAGATAGATAGATGAGGAGGAGGAGGAGGAGGAGGTGGGGGTGTGTGGGTTTGGATACAGTGGGAAAGGGTCACTGTTGGGAGATCTGGAGGACCAGCAGATCCACCTGAAGAAAAATTATGTGGTTACTAATTTGATAGCACAGACTCAATCTCTACCGTTCCATGTGTTTCCTTCCTCAAAGCAATCAGAAGGAGGCCTGGGAATGATTTAAAAACAAACAAAGTGACGGGTCCTTGCTCCCTGGTGTGTAGGACACTTCCTTTTTGAATTGCAAGTGGGTGGAGGTATGTTTGGCTGGACAGTTTGGGAGAACAGCAGGAGGAACTTCAATTCTTGCTATTGTTGGGGGATTCCCCCAGAAAAGCCCCTGATCCTGGAGGTGGTGGGGCTTTCCTCTAGTTGAGTGGCTTCAGATGCTCTTAAGCACCACTCACCCCCTTGTTGCACGTGCGGAGGGCAGGATCTCCGGGGTCTCATGGAGACAGTAGACTTGGTGGAGGCTTTCTGAGCTGCCATGAGGAGGCGGAAAGCAGCCAGAAAGCAGATGGGCTGGGAAGGAAAATGGTCTCCCAGAGCTTCTGTTTGGACACTTGCTGGGAGTCTTCCCAGTTGCGGTTCTTCAGAGCTGGTTGGAGACAGTAAACTAAGGACCATCGGCTGGTTAAGGAATTTGCAACCCTCAAAACAGCTTCTGCTTTGCAAATGGATTCCTGAACTGATGCGAGGTCTTCACAAATGACGGTGCAATTAAAACTCAGACTGCAAAGGGAGGAGCCCATCTTTGCAGATAAGCAGAGGACCTGAATGACAGCGTGAGGCCACATGAGAAGAAGTCCTCTTTTTGAACAAGTGAATACAATCTTCAGAGAGAATCCCTTTCAGAATGGGGCTCTTCTCATTTCCCCTTTATTTGTATCCACCTTCCAAATTGGATTGTCTGAAGGCAGGGTTTCTCAACCTTGGCAACTTTGAAATGGGTTGACTTCAAGTCCCAGAATTTCCAAGCCAGCCGAGAAGATCCAGCAACTGACGTTGGTTCTACTTAGTGAAGATCAGGGGCAGATCCAAAACCAGGTCTCTGCTGGCGGAACTTAATCCCTTAGGGTCCCTCTTGACTCCAGGCCAAGGAAGAGGCTCCAGCCTGCTGAGGTTCTTCTTTCAGATGTTCTCCAGCCAGCTCTTCCATTCAGGGACAACCCAAACAGTTTGGAAAGAGGCCCTAACCTTGGATCTTCTGCCTTCTGGGCTCTTCCGAGTATCCTCTGCTTTTGGGCCAAGACCTCCTTCAGCTGTCAGCAAGGCTTCCTCTAGTCTGTTCCAAGTTGAGCCATTGGCTTCCTGCATGGTTCTGGGGGGGGAGGGTGTCTCCGTGCAGGGAGGGCCCCTCCCTTTGAGGCTCTTGGCCGGTCCTGTGGTTTCTGATTCATAACTCTGGATAGATTGTGCAAAACATTTCACAGCAGCTGCCCTCCTGCCAGGACACGGCCAGAGGCGGCTTTGGGCTGCCAGGCTGGAGGAGGGGGGGGTGGCGCGCTGCAGGACAATCGCCGACAAGGAAAAGGGGGAGTCCAGAAAGGATTGGGGCTATTTTTCTGGAGGCCTCGTTAAGTAAAGAGCATATCGGATCACAGACATCAACGCCAGCCGCTCGGCGTCTCTGGTTTGGCCGAGTCCCCCTAGGAGGCTGCTTCTGTGTGTCAGCTCTTCGCCCGCACAGCCTGTGCGATACGTTGCGACGGGCGGGCGGCGATTTTGCGCCAGCTCTCTGACTTCCTTGTAACAGGAGACGGCAGGAGAGGAACACGGCTCCCAGGAATTCGTCGGTGCCAAGTCATGATTTAGCGGCGGTTTGGTTTGATGAAAGATACCCGGCTAATGAGCTCGGCAAACCCCAGTTTGGGGGCTTTGAATAAAAGGGTGAACCAGGCAGGGGAGCGTGGTTGGTTCAGCAAACCCTGGCTTAAAAAAGATGCGCAACAAGTTTTGCAAAAGCATCGTTCTCCCGTCTGCACGTAATTAAGGGCCCCAATGCTCTCTACAGATGGTCCTCAATTTACGACGGTTCATTGAGTGACCTTTTGAAATTACAACAGCACTGAAAAAGGTGGCACGTACCACACTTTAGAATCTGCATGCAGCTTTGGCCACAAAAAAGATGCTGAGACTCTGGAAAGAGCACAGAGAAGATGATCTGAGGAGGGCTGGAGCTAAAACATAGGATGAACGGCTGCGGGAATCGGGCAGGTCTAGTTTAATGAAAAGAAGGGCCAGGAGTGACCTGATAGCAGTCTTCCAGTACTTGGGGGGGTGCCACAAAGAAGAGGGGGGGTGTCAAGTCTTCTCCAAAGCACCAGAAGGCAGGAGATGAAGAAATGGGTGGAAACTCATCAAGGAGAGAAGCAACCTAGAACTAAGGAGAAACTTCCTGACAGTGAGAACAATTAACCAGTGGAACAGCTTGCCTCCAGAAGTTGTGGGTGCTCCAACACTGGAGGTTTTTAAGAAGAGATTGGACAAAAATGGTATAGGGTCTCCTGCTTGAGCAGGGGGATGGGCTAGAAGACCTCCAAGGCCCCTTCCAATTCTGTTATTCTGTTCTGTCCGAAATAACCAGCTGCTTCTGCAAATCTGGTCCTGGGCTTGGCACAGGGCTGGCCAGGTGCTTTTCCTCCTGGCCTTTGCAAACCCCAAATCCTGGCTACATCCCTGCTCTTTGGAGAAGCGAAGCTGCGTGCCTCTCCTCCCCTTTCTGACAAGGCCAGTCTCCCCCTCCTCACCCCTCAGATCGACTTCCCTCTACAGCTGCAGATCCTGCATGACTAATACATGTCCCCTTTTTTCATCCTCGGCTGGCAGCCAATCTTTGCAGACGCTCCCTAATCCCTATTTTTTTGCTGTCTTCTTTGTGTGTGTGTGTGTGTGTGTGCGAAAGATGTTGAGAGATGGGAGGAACAGCTGCTTCGGTAACCCCTGCTCGGTAAACAGCGCCCGGGTATTGACTTAGCAGCCATCTTGACCTGCGGAGAATTCAGCTGCATCGCCACGCTGCCCTCCTTCCCTCTCTCTCTTGAACTCTGGTGCCCAGCATCTGCTCTGTGACTCCCCCCCCCCCCCCCCCCCGTCCTTGGAGGCTGGAGAGACAATTAACACTCACACCCAAGCAGAGAGAGAGAGAGAGAGAGAGAGAGAGAGCCTGGGTGTTTGCACCGGGTGGGCGGCGGGCTGTAGTTGGGACAGAGATTAATAAGCATATTTGTTCAGCATAGGACAATGTGTGGGATGGAGCTGGGGGTGGGCAGGTTGGAGTGTGTTGGGCCACCCCGAGCCCCCTCCTTGCCTTCGCCTTTGTGTGCCTGGATGTGACTCAAAGGCTGAAGGAGGCTTCAATTGAGCCAGGCAGGACAAACACACTTTGCATTTCAAAGGGGTACGCAAAGAGGGGGGAATGTGTTTTGTGTGCCTTGCCCCCCCTGCCCCCCTTTTTGTCTGTCTGGATCCTGGTCAGGTTATCTCTGGCATCTGCTTGTGTGCAGACACCCAGATGAGGAACTGGGAGAAAACAAGATGTTGGAGGGAGGGAGGGAGGGAGGGAGAGAGAGAGAGAGAGAGAGAGGAGGGAGAGAGAGAGAGAGAGAGAGAGAGAGAGAGAGAGAGAGAGAGAGAGAGAGGAGAGAGAGAGAGAGAGAGAGAGAGAGAGAGAGAGAGAGATTGTCCGTAAAGGTAGTGATGGGTGAGTGCCAAACTGCAAGCAAAGCACTATGCCAGGCATTAGGGGGACTTGAAGCATTTAACACCAACAGAGGAGAATATTTGTATCTGAGGGTTGAACTGTGGGGTCCTTAGTGCTCTGAGCGGTTTTCTGGCTGACGTTTCACAACAGCATCAGTGTTACCTAGTCAGCACTGATGATGTTCTTTAGTTGGGTCATGAGACGTCTGCCAGAAAAGCACCAAGGTCAGAAAGCACCAAGGACTCCAACGTTGTCCTCGTCCCCCTCCTCCTCCTCGCAACCCCCCTCCCTTCTACCACTGTTGATGTTCCCTAGTTGGCTCATGAGACGTCTACAAGAAAACAACCAAGCTCGGAGAGCCCCAAGGACCCTCAACAACATTTAGCCTTTAGCACTTGGACCTGTGTGTGTGTGGGGGGGTGTTAATCTGGTTCATCCAGCTTGCTTTCTTCCCAGCTTCCGACTCCAGATCCGGCGTCCAGCCTTCCACCCCTTCCTCTTCCTCTTTCTGGCGAGAACCCGAGCAGATGCCAGCCAGAGCAGCTGGCATCCTAGGCGTGGGGCCGTGGGGCCCTGGCCCTTACAGGTGGTTTCCTTCTCAGCCCCCCCCCCCCCGTGACTTTCTCCTGCCTCCTGGCAGCCGGATTGGTGTGGGCTGCTTCTCCCCCCTCCCACCCCCGTCTGCCTCTTGTGCCAGCAGTGGCTGGCTCTGCCCCGGGGTGGGGGTGGGGGGCGTTGCAGGCGAGCAGGCGCTCATTAATTATCTAATGTCCCCTTTATGTTTAATTTACAGGCTGCCCCGCCGTATGTTGCCCTTGCGGTGTTTGTCTCTTTGTTGTGTCAAGGTTTTGCCTCTTCTGATTTGCTTCTCGGGCAGAAATCCGCCCTCCTCCTGTGCATCGCCCCCCCCTCGCCCCAAACACGAGGCAATGGCAGGAAATTCCCTTTCAGTCCTGCTTCCCCCCCTTCCCCAGCTCCTCCCCCGATCATTGTGCGGATTTTTCCCCCCCTGCTACTGAGGGATTTGTAGGTTTCCCTTTTCTCCATCCCTCTTCCCTTCCTCCTTCCCTTCTGCACTCCATCACCTCCAGATTGAGAAGAGGGATTGACAGAGATCTCCCCCACTATCTCTTTCCTCCCCTCCCTCGCCTTCCTAGTTCTCCCCCTCCCCAATCTGTCATCAGTTCACTCCAGGAGAGGGTGGCGGTTTGGCTGCGTCCTGTTGCCCTGCAAAGTCCCCCTTTTCTCTGTTTCTCAGGTACGTGCAACCGAGACTGGGATGTCTTTCATTGTCCAGGGTTGCCCCTCCCCGATTTGCAGTGTGGGGGGGGAGGTGGATTTTGGGGAGCCAGGGCCTTTGCCACCCCCTCCAGAAACTGCAGCATTTGTCAAAGGCACTGAGAGGGATAGATGGAACAGAAGTCCAAACATCTTGGATTTGCTTCTCTCTCTCTCTCTCTCTCTCTCTCTCTCTCTCTCTCTCTCTCTCTCTCTCTCTCTCTCTCTCTCTCTCTCTCTCTCTCTCTCTCGTGTTTTCAAGGCCAGCTTTTCTCTCCCTCCCCCCCTCCCTTTAAAACTTGTTGCTTAGATCCAAGATTGGACATCCCTTTTCCAATTTGCAATATATTTTACTGTAGGATGTGTTGGAGTGCTCTTAATTGTCTGGTGGTGTTTTTTTTTACTAGGGGGAAAAGCTGCGGTCTTGGAAAAAGTTTGGGCTAAGCTCAGTTTGCAGACTGCACCTGCTTGTATGTGATGGAGAAGTGGGTTTTTTTTTAAGTTGGGGGTGTGAGGACGGACAATGACATTTTACCTTTCCTGGTTGAAATTGGCAATGTTTTGAATCTTTTAAGATGGGGGAGGGGTCAACAGCATCCAGGCCTTCAGAAATCAAACCTTTTCTGGTAAATCTGAAGTAAAAGGTTGGAGAGGGGATGGATTTTGCTGGTGTTTATTCCCAGAACTTGCTCTTTTCAAGACTTTGTGTTGGACTAGCTTGGGAAACTTACTACACATTTTTAGGTCTGCCAACTGGTGCCTTGTTGGAAAAAATATATATAGACAGGTGCAGCTGAGCTTCACAATTGCCTTTGTGAATCTTGCCTCTCTATCTCTGTTTGTCCCAAACTTTATTCTCTGGATCTGAACTTTGTGAGAATCAGCTCCCAGTGAGACGGATGGAGAGATTACCCACCCCCCTCTGGTTTTTGTGGCTATTGAGATAGTTCTTCAAAGTGCTATGGCTGGTCACCAGGATCTATTGCCCTCCAGGTTGTGATCAGTGTTCTAAAACACTCTTGTGGATCTATGGAGATTCTCAGTCCTCCAGGTCACGGTTGTCCCAAAAGTTGCCTTTTCACGAGGCAACTGGAGTTTCTTTGTTTTTCTTTGAAGACCTTTTGCTTCTCATCCAAGGTGAGATGAGGAAGCTGAAGAAGCCTCTTGGACGAGAAGCGAAACATCTTCAAAGAAAACCCACAAAGCTCAATTGCCTGGTGAAAAAGCATCTTTGGGACTCTTGTGGATTGCGCTGCCAAGGGCACAAAACACTGTAAATGTTAGGGGGAAAGATGGGAGATGAATAAATGGTTGGAAGCAGAAGATTGGCCCTCAGAGCTTTCCATCAGCCACTTGCCTGGGATAACCGAAGATGCCATGTGGGTCCTCGTGTTCTATTGCGGGGCTGCAAATTCTGGTTTGCCTTTTGACAAAGCGAAGGGGAACGAGCAGGCTGTAGACTTTCTCTATAATAGTGTTTCTCCACCTTGGTAGCTCAACTATCTGTTGACTCCAGCGCCTAGAATTCCCCAACTAGCATGGGAATTGAAGTCCACACTGAGGACTACAGGGTCATTTCAAGCTTTTTGTAAAAAAAACAAACAAAAAAACCCTAACGTAACTATGATAGAGATGGATAAAGTCAAACTGGAAACCATCTGCTTTCTGGACTTGACCTCTGCAGGTTTGATTGTTCCAGGTGGACGGGTCTTTCTTTGGTCCCTGACTTCATCCATCCTCCCAGTACCTTCAGTGTTCACTTAGTCCTTCTGGGACACCTGTGGTCAGCAGAACAGGTGAGGAGGTGGCCTCTTCGCCTGCTGCCGATTCCCAGTGTGCTGTCTTGTTCCAAATTACTTGTCTGTTGGTGTCAGAGAATTGGAGACCAAGCCATTAAAGGGGGTGACATCCCCTCTTCTTCTCGATGTGGGTACCATGATCTGAGGGATGTGAACATCCACCCCATCTTTCCTTGCTGGCTTCAGATCCTTGCTGGCTTCAGATGGCTCCACTGGAACCAAGAAAATTTGGGATGCGTTGAAAAGGGAGACTGTCATCCCCGGAAAATAGTTTTAAGTAGCACCTTCCCAACTGTCTCCTCTTCAGATGCGTATGGTGTGCTGGCTGGGATAATAGGGTTTGTAGTCTCCACCGCTTGAAAGCCACCCGTGGGAAGAAGTTTGAAAGTGGTGCCAGGTGCCCCATTCTCGCTTTTAGCTGGGTCTGGAAGCTGGCAGTATAGGGTGCTGATTCCCTCGTGCTGATGGATCCCTCTAAAAAGCTGGATCAAAAAAAGGCTCCTGAACTCCGCTTGCCTCTCGCTCCCACGATTTCACGAAGAAGCTCCACAGGCAGCTTTGTTTGACCCAGATGAGTCCACTCCCCTTTGGGAGTTAGGGTAGGTGGTTTTCAAGAGGTTGCAAAAAGGAAGTGTAGAGGAGATGAGGGCACTCTGAAATTAGCCCAGATTTTGCAGCTGTGAAGAGCAGTTCAAAGAATTTTGAGGTGGTGACCTTGTGTTGGATGGGTTAGGGTTCCTCTGTGTCCAGGTCAGCTTCGCGTTCCAGGGCAGAGAAGATGATGGTGCTCTGAAGACACATCAGGGCTGCCGGTTCTTTCCTAGCTGGTTTCCTGCAAGTTTTTGGATTGTCCAACAGCAGTAGTCGAGTCTAGTTGGTCATGTAAAAAAGCATGAGGCATGAAGAAGATCAATAGTTTGGAAATGACCCCTCCAACTGGTATAGGGTCTCCTGCTTGGACACGGTGTTGGACTAGAACAGGGGTAGGCAACCTTGGCTCTTTTATGACTCGTGGACTTCAACTCCCAGAATTCCTGAGCCAGCCAACTGTAGGCATTTCGCACTCAACAAGTTTGGTAAAGTCATTGTTTCTCAACCCCAGCATTTAAAAGATGGATGGACTTCAAATCCCAGAATCCCCCAGCCCCCAGTCTTCAACATTTGCACCATCTTCATTTTTTTTAAATCGTTTTTATTTGTTGCTTCTGGTTTTGATGCCTATAACTCACATTTAGGGAAGTCCATTGATTGCAGATTGAAATACTTGGAAGAAATGAGTAACAGCAATATATTTCTTAGGTCCAGGTTTCACGTTACAGGGCCCAAAACAAGCTGAAGATACACTCCGGTGCATCCAAAATAAAATTGGAAATTGTCAAAAATGATTTATGGCTTTAGGGCTTAACCTTCAGCCCACGGCAACCGGGATCTTTTAACCGGGCTTTCCGAGGACCAGCTGGTGACAGCTTCCAGGGCCCTCCCCCCAAGAGTGGGGTCCTGCAGTTGCCCCTTGGCATGTTTGGCATGTGCACACTCACAGACACGCATACACACACGGGGGAGGTGAAGGTGACAAGCAGGTGTGGGAGAAGCAGCAGGGAGGGGTGAATGGCTGGGGGGGGAGCGTTGCCAACATCTCTGCCTTTCCGTGTTTGGGGTGGCACTGATCATCCTTCCGTGCCTGTTGACCGTTCCCGTGCCACCCTGTCTGGTTGCCCCACAGTTCTGGCACCGTCTTGCTGGGGGTGGAAGACGAGGAACTCCCCTGGGTTTTCCTAGCTGGCCTCGGGAGTTTGTCCTGAATGCAGCCAGCTGTTGGGCACACTTGAGTTGGGGAAAGGTGGCCTTTTGCATGCCTTGGCGGCCTCTGGGAAGAAGGTGGAGGGTCCTCTCTGAAGCTAGGCACCTTTGAAATGAGGGGGGTGGGGGTAGCTGGGGCCGCTGCAAGGCAGCAGCAGAGCCCTCTGACGTTTGGGGAGTGGGTGGCTCAGAAGATCTTCTCTGGCCCTCCTTTTTCAGTGAGAGAGCAGAGAGTTGACAGAATAACGGAAGGGACCTTGGAGGTCTTCTAGTCCAACCCATGTTCAAGCAGGAAATCCCCTGCCATTTCAGACAAGTAGCTGTCCAATCTCTTCTTAGAAATCTCCAGGGATGGAGCACTCACAACTTCTGAAGGCAAGTTGTTCCACTGATTGATTGTCTCCACTATCAGGAAATTGCTTCTCTCCATCCATTGCTTCTTGTCCTGCCTTCTGGGGCTTTGGAGAAGAGGTGGACACCCCCCCTCCTCTTCTTTGGGGCAGCCCTTCAAACACTGGAAGACTGCTATCATGTCACCCCTAGTCCTTCTTTTTTCATTAAACTAGCCATGCCCAGTTCAGATGTTTCAGCCTCCAGTCCCCTAATCATCTTAGCTGCTTTCCAGAGTCTCCACATTGTTTTTTGTCGACCCAGAGGTGAGGTCATGCAGCCTCTGGATCTTTGCTTTCCATTTTTTCTGGACCACAAGAGTTAAATGCAAAATGGCCCATTGTTTCTACTGCTCTGGGGGTGCAAAACGGGGTGGAGGTTGGGGGGGGGGGGCAGAAACCCACTTCTGACTTGAGTGTGGCTTCTCCCCAGGGCCAGCAGGGGGCAGTGCAAGAGCAAACAAGACAATCGGTTTATCCCTGTTGGGGACTAGCCAGGGTTTGTTTCAACCTCTGGTTCAAAGGCTCAGCTATGTGGGGAGAGCAGAAGGAGCTGCCCCTGTTGAATAACAGCCCTGGTGCAGAAGGGCAAACTCTTAAGCTTAAGCTAAGATTCCTTGCCACTTTCCCATATTATTGGCCACAGGGTTCATTACTTAAATCTTGTGGAATATTTGGGAGGTCAGGAAGGGCGGGGGGAGAGGTCTCCAGCAGAGGCAGCATCTAGCTCAGCTTGGCTTAGAAGGATCAGAGGTGCTTAATGCTCGGACTGAAGACCACCAGGTGATCCCAAGGCTGAAGGCTAGAGTCGGAAACGCTTTTTTGGAAGACAGCCGCAGCCTTTTGCATGTGGGGGAGGACCAAGAAAACGAACTTGATGTGGGGAGTTGCCTCGAAGAAGACTTCACCTTTGAAGAGTAAGAAGAGATCATTTTTCTGTGGTTTTGGAGAATTATGAGATGCTTTAGGAGTGGGATTCCTTTGCCTGGTGCAGGACGCCAGATGGGGAATGACAGTTCCTGAATTTCCCCAGAAGGAGATCCGTTCCTCACTTTTGCCTGGCTTTGGAGACTTGTAGGGGGCTTGGATTCCTGCTCCAAGCAGAGAGATGTTTTCCAGGGCCTTGGTGATTCCTTCCAGCCCCGTGGATCTCGAGATTCTCTTTATTTATTGAGTCTGGTTGTTTGCAAGAGACCAGAAAGCCCAACCTTTTCTGCACCCAGTTTGCAAGGACACCTTTCAAGATTTGCTGAAAGATTGTACGTCTCACTTTTCCTTCCCCCCCCCATGATTTTTATCATCTCTCCGGCTTCCCTTCTGGAAGACGGGATAGTGGTCTGTCTCCTGCCGCAAGTTCAGCGTGTCCTGTCCACAAGGCTTTTAAGCACTTAACGGAGGAGGGTGCAAGGGGCGTGAGGTCTCCTGCCAGGTTGCTAAGACCATCGGGGGATGGTTTTGTTTTGTCTGTGCATCTGCACAGTTTCTGGTGACGACTCCTGCCAGCGGTTCTCCCGGCCTCTTTTTATTGGCTTGGCAGAAACGTGTCGGCGGTTCAAGCAGTGGTTGCAGCTTGCTTGGGAGCAGATTAAAAGAAGGAAGCTTAAGGGTTTGGCCTGTGTCGGAGAGGAATGCAAGAGGACAAGGGATGGGGGAGTTGGCTGCTGGTTGAGGGTACAATCTCTCTCTCTCTCTCTCTCTCTGTGTGTGTGTGTGTGTGTGTCTGTGTGTCTGTGTATGCCAGGGGCTGAGTGTGTTTTGTTTTTGTGAAAAGCAACCTGGAGAGGCGTCTCCAGTTTGCAAGGAAATCGCGCAGGGGGGGGGGGCTGCCATTCACCCTTTCTCCTCCGCCTGCTTGAAAACCACTTCCTCCCCCTACATGCGTGGGGCATGTGAGCAAATTTAGGCTTAAAACAAGCAGTTGATTCTGTGTCTCTTTTTCATGGTGGTTTGGCATTCAAGATCTGTGGCTCACTTCGGATGGCTCCTGTACCTTGCCGGCATTCAAACCAGGTCGGTCTCCAAACCACCCTGAGAACAGCTGGGTTCCCACAACACCTGGAAGGGGGGGGGGGGCTGACCATGCAGTTGGATTGGTTGTGTTTCAGTATGTTGTGGGGACAAGACGGCTGTGGGGGTGAAGAGCTGCCTGGGCGTGGGGGAGACGCCTCCATCGCAATGGGGTTCAGACAGCCTGAGGGCCACGCCAGGTGGGGAGAATCCTGGTGGCCCCTCCTGGCATGAGATCCTCTTCCTCCCAGCATGAAAGAGGGTGGGTGAATTCACCTCCCAAATTTTCATGTTCCACAGCAGGTTCCTCCACCTTGGCAGCTTGAAGATGGGTGGACTTCAACTCCCAGAATTCCCCAGCCAGGCTGAGGAATTCTGGGAGGTGAAGTCCATCTATCTTCAAGCCATCGGTGAAGGTGTGCAAGAGCTGCCGTGTTCCATGAAGTATTGATGTCATCCATTGTGTCAAGGGGTCTTCACTTAGCGACCACAGTTGAGACCGGTACCTCTGTCACTAAGCGGTGCAGTTGTTAAGGGAGACATCCTCTGACCGCCATTTGTGATTCTACCGCTGGATTCTTCTTTGACCGCTTGTGGGAATCCGGCTGCGAAGGGTGCAAATGGCAACCGGTTGACCGCAGGACGCTGCAGTAGTCATTGGATGTCATTGGGTCGCGAAACAGGGCAGTCATTAAGGGAGGACTAGCTGGAGTGCTCAACCCTGGACAGAATGCTTCCTCCGCTTCTTCCCTGTGGCTTGCGAACCCCCCTCGCCTTCAAGATGGAATAATTGCCCTGAACCCAGTTTTGCCATTCCAGCTTCTTCCTCTTCTCCTTGACCATACAGAAGGTGCCAGCTTGTCGCAGCCATCGTCCCCTTTCCACGGGAGCCCCCTCCCCTCCGGCTTGCATGCTGCCCTGCCCCCTTGCCGGAGACCCCCTGCCCTTCTCTGGAAGCAAGGCTGGCTGGGCTTGCCAAGGGATGGGGGCTGGCCAGCCTTTTCCACATGACCCGGCCGAGAACAGAAGCCGTCTTTGTTAATCCCGGGGGCTGCAGCTTCAGCCCCTTCCCCACAGCCATAAGCCACTTACTGCTGCTCTCCCCCCCTGACCCCCATCTGTCTGCAGGGTCCCCCTCGTAAAAGGCAGGAAAACAATGCCGGCTCCTCCCTCCTTCCCCTGGAGTGGGGGGGCTGTCTTCCTCCTAGCCGCACCTCAGTCTCCATCTGCTGCAAGCAGATTCCCCCCCCCTTCCTGGCCTTCAGTAAATAAGGAAGGGGGGTGGGCTGGGGGTCCTGAAGAGGATGGGGCAGCCTGATGGATGCAGCAGGGGCTTCGAGGAAGCCCCAAGGAAATAGGGGGGAGGGTTTGTGCATCTGCAGGTTCTGCTGATGGATGTCGGAGGGTATCCCTCCTCAAATCCCTGGGCTCTTCACAGGCAGTCCTCGAGTTACGACCGTTTGCTTAGCAATTGTTTGAAGTTATGATGGACATACTTAGGGGATACTTACAACCAAGTCCGGACAGTCAGACATTTCCCCCCCCCCCCCCCCGCCACTGTCCCCTGACTGGACTTCCGGTGCTCAGTAGCCGGTCTGCACTGATGAACCTTTGCTGTATCCCGCAGGCCCAGGAGTGCCTTTTATGAGACGGTTTGGCCAAACGTCATTTTTGTTTGTTGTTGTTGTGTTTTTTTTTGCAAAACCGGCCCGTTGCAATCCATGCCTTTGCTTAATGATGGCAGCCTTCACTTAAAAGCCACCCCCCCACCACCACGGAGATTGTCAAATCAGATCCATCGTGCGAGTGACCCCCGCTTTGTGACCGTCGCCGCCTAATTACTGTAATGAGCTGGCTCCGTTACGGTCATAACGCAAGGAGTACCTGTGGATGAGGATTGAATTTTTAGCAAGCACAGCTCTCCCGTTGGGGAAGCGGGGAAGACACCATTGAGTCAAGCTGAGCTCCGGATGGGCTCATGGTTTGACTTGGCCGCAGCACAGAAGCAGCCTCCCAATGGGAACTCCTGGTGGTCTCCCATCCAAGTACTAAACAGGCATACCCGAGGTTAGGCTAGACGAGGCAGGTGGTCTTATAAGCATGCTGGCAGGACTGGAGATACTCTAAGTCAGCCCTCTTAGGGATCCCAGGTGCTGCTTCTCCACCCCGCGGGGAGGGAGAAAGAAAATGGTTTTTGGAGGAGAGGAAGATGCTGGAGAAGCAAAGGATTATGGGGGCACGAAGAAGATCCTTTTAAAAAGCCAGGGAAGCTGCCCTCTGGCCAGGTTTCTTCTTGCTACTGGGCTGTTCCTCTTCTCTTTCTCTTTCTCCCTTCGCCCTCACGCTCAGCCCACTGGCAGGCATTCATTTGAATGTCTCTTAAGTGCATTTGCATTGGTGCAAATGAGCAACGGCTGTTGGGTCCCCCCCCCTTGTCCTCTGAGAGGGTCCAGAGCGTTTCCAACAGTTTCACTGAGTTCGTAAAAGAGGGCAGTGGGGTAAGACGTTCAGTGGGAATTTTCTTTATTTGACACTTAGTGAGCACTGAATGCAAACCCTCAGATAGATCCTCTCCTTCCCTTCCATCTTTCTTCTTCCTTTCCTTTCTTTCCCTCCCTCCCTTGTGGCTGGTTGGCTGGGGAATTCTGGGAGTGAAACTCCACAGCTCTTAAAGTTGCAAAAGTTGAGAAACAACGATCTGGTTCGTTTGGATTTGTTTTATATGCTCTTGTCGTCCGCTGGAGCCTCTCCAGTTAAACTGCGTTGAGAATTTATTGCGTGGAAGTAGAAAGACGTATTCATAGAGCAGCTATCAAATAGCAGCTGCGTTGATGAGATTTTTTGCCTGCAAGTTGCTCTGTGGAAAGTCAAGCTGTAGGTAGTAACTGCACCAGAAGAGGGCACTTAATGGAGCAGCTTGTGCATTTTAGACTCTGCTCTAATCGCAAAGAAAGTCTACAGAAGCTTGTGGTTTGAAAGACCCGTAAAATGGCCTTTGGGTGCCCCTCTCCTCACCTCTTGCAAATAGCAGTTGGGTGACCTATGCAGAGCGCCTCCCCCCTCGACTCTTCACATCAGTTGCTCACCCCAAACCGTCTACACAGTGTGGTGTAGCTGGAGGGGGATCAGGTGCCAAAAACCGGCAGAATTTGGGGTGAGGAATGATCACTTTTCCCCTTGCCTAGCTGATCATCCAAACGGGCATCCTTTACATTGGTGGGAGCTTGCTTCCGTAAAGCCAGGAGAAGTTCAGATGTTTCTCTCTGCCTCCTGAAAAGCGGGTGGCCCTTTGGACAGCTGACCTGCCCCCCTCCCCCCAATTCTGGGGACGAAAGGCGGAAGAGGGACCCTGGATTGAAGTCTAAGGAGAAAAGGCAGAATGCAGGATGGCCAAAATCCAAACAGAGATTTACTGTAGGCAAAAGTTGGCGAGAATAAGCAGCTTTTCATTGAGCTGAATGAAGCTGTGAGTCTTGTTTGAGGGAACCATTGTCAGAGAAAAGAATTTGCTCCTTTTAAGGAATCGGCTCCTCAACGCTGAACGTCTCTTTCCAAGTGGATTTCATAAGAGGAGCTCAGAAGGCTTCGAACACCTGGCCAGGGCAGGGCAGCTGCTTTGTAGATGTCTCTCAGTGTCCTTGTGGTTTCCATTCTGATAAGCTCTACCCAGGGTCGTGGTTTAGGTCTGTTCTCCAGGTTGAACATTGTTCTGGAGCCCTGGCAAAATTTAATCCTTTCTAGGCAGGTTCATTTTTGTGGTAAGCCAGAGATTGCCACCCTCTCCAGGCTGGGAGATCTTGCAGTGTGGAGGAACTCGTGAGCTGGGATGGGTTGAAAGGCACCGCGCTGCGTGGGCAACTTGGTCTTCTCCTGGCCTTCCGAGGAGGCAAGATGAGTCCTGCTCCTCTCTCCTACAACTCTCCCGTGACACACCCTGGAAGGGAATTCACAGCGTTGACCTAGGAGAGGAAGGGCTGAGGAAGGGAGCTGCCTACATGTCTCTTGGAAGTCCTAAGGTGCTACATCTCAGGTGAATGTGTCTCTTCTTGGGTTATGCTCACCCAGAGGCCTAAAAGATCTGATTCATGCCCAAACCAGCAAGGTATGAAGGATCAGCCTCAAGAGGACCAACCACATGAGCTGGAGACATTGACCCAACTTGTCCAGTTGTGTGAAAGCAAAACCACAGGCTGGTTTCTCAATGTTGAGGAATATGGAGGCAACCTTGAAGGTATGTGAGAGCAGTTATGTAAATATCAGCTCAGGCTTGAGAAAGAGGAGTGAGTGAGAAAGAAACTCAAGATGTCTCAATCCTCCTTCTAAGAAGAGACAAAGAAAAACCTGTGCTGGCTGGGGAATTCTGGGAGTTGAAGTCCACAGTTCCTAAAGTCACCAGGTTTGGAGAACCCTTCTTTAGAGAAAGGCCAAGCTATTCCTTCCACTGTCATGAGTTTAGCAGATGCTGGGATGAGCAACGGGGTGGATCTGATGCCCTTCCAACTCTTACGTTTTCATGGGTCTGTGTTTGCTCCCCTTCTCAGGCCAAGCAGCCTCTCAAATTACAAGCATGGACCTGGCTGGGTGACCTTTCTCTCTTTCTCTCTTTGCAGCTGGCTGGGTGGGAACCTGCCCCTTCCCTCTGGGCTGATTTCAAGGAAGCCTTTTTGAATCTGCAGGATTGGCTTCCCGGAGAGGCATCCCCTGTGTGCCTTCCAGTCCCCCGGTTATCCTTCTGTGGATTAAAAGCTCCTTGGTGTGGGTCTGCCTTTCTCCTTCCCCCTTCAAGTAAGCCATCATATCTCCAATTCCACAGAAGGAAGCTGACATATTTCCTCACAGCAGAGATCAAGGAGGCCAGTAGGTCAGTCGGCTCTCGAGGATCCCACCGGCCTGGGTCAGGACTGTGTGGCTGACAACTCAATCTCTTTGGGATCACAGCAGCTGAACTCACTGGCTAAAATAATCCTTGGATTGTTTTGATGAGTAGGCTAGTGAGAGAATACGGAGGCCATCTGCTCATGGTGACCTCGGCTTGCTGAATCTGCAGGAACCAAACCTGGAGGTCTTCGGTAGGAATAATTCTGGCGGGTTGGCAGCACCTGTTTTGGGCCTGGGGGCTGACGGGCAGAAGAGGGAACGGACATGCAATTTTGAGGGGTCCCTCCTTGCCTTAACTGGGGACAGCTACCTTCAGCTGGACCTGGCTGCTGGTGAGAACTGATGCTCGTAGTTGCAACCCTCTTTTCCACCTCTGAGTCCAGAAATGGGCACATTCCTTTCCCAGAATGCCAGGGCCCGGTGGGTGGATAGGGGGCATCAGGTAATCCCCGACCACCCTCATCCCTCAGCTGGACCTTGATGGGTAATGAGATTGAAAGGATCTGGTTGGAAGCTCTGGGCTTCCAGAAGGGGATGAGAAAGGCTTTATCTGGCTGGACAGATTCCTCTTAATTCAGTTGATAGTTTGCATTTGCAAACAGATGGCTCTTTGCCTTCATTTATTCCTTATCTGTGCGGTGAGGATGATTTTCTGACAGATAGCAAGGAGAGGGGGAGGGAGGGAAAAGGGAAGGAGCATTTGCATCTGAGGCTTGTTCCTGCCCCAAATATCCCCTTCCTGGTCTTCCAAAGGGGAGGGATGGCTCCCACTCAACTGGAAGGGAGCTCCTGCTGATCATTTGGATTCCTTGGCAGCCTGGCACCACGGAAAGTCTTTGCCCTTCTGTGAAGAGCATCCGTGGCTTCAGCCCCTTGGGGAGGGAGGGCAGAGCCTGGACACCAGATGGGGAGGTGCATCCAAGGAGGCCATCTAGGGAGGGTTGACTCTGATCAAGCTCTGAGATTTGCGCCTTCGCGGCCTCATGGAGCTGGGATCAATCTTTTGTTTTGCAGGGAGGTGTTGTCTAGACCAACCTTCCTTGCCTTGGCGTCCTCCGTTCTTCCTGCTCTGGGTTTGCATGGTCCATGCTTGGTAGAGAGATGGGACTGGAAGTCCCACACATAGGAGGACACCCGGTGGAAGAAGACTTGTCTGTACCTCAAGTGCAGCAGCAATGCCCCCCCCCCACATCGGTTGCAAAAATCTTAAGAGGAGCCCTTCCAAGTTTCCACTTAGACCCTAATTTCTTGCATTCTGCAGGAAGGACGCCCTACTTGCTCCGTGGAGGGAAGGCGGTGCTGCTTCCCTGTCCTTTGCAGCACCTAGTCGTAGATGATAGTTCTTAAAGCACGCTTTTAACTGCGATAAATGGAGGAAGGAGATGCTGCAAACCCACAGTCCAGGGCTCCAGCGTCTTCCTGGTTTCCTGGGAAGGCTCCAGGTAGCCACGACCGCCTCTCGTTGGGAGACATGCTTGCTTGCCAGTCAAAAGACAAAGCCCAGCTGAGGTGATCCTTGGAGGCGCCTGGAGAGGCCAGAGGAGGGACTGAGAAGCAACCATCTGGACAGTTTGGCCTTGGGGAAGTGAGCCAGGCCCAAACAGCCCTTTGCTTTGGCTCTTTCCTCAGCTTCCAGTCCTCCTGATTTGGGGGCCGACTTCCTGTCCTTTGCTTCTGGGGCCTCTTTCTGCCTCCTAGAAAGAGCCTACCTGATTATCCCATAGATGATGATGATGATGGGCAGGAGGAGGAGGAGCTGCTAGGAGATCAGTATTGACTCTGCAGCCCCATGGAAAAACCTGCTCCAGCCTGGTCCTCCAGGTCTTCGGGGGGGGGGGGTCTCAACATCAGCCCAATCCAGTTACTGGCGGAAGTTGCTTTAATGGCCAGCAAGTTTCCTTTTGTTGAAAAGAAAATGCTATTTTGGCATTTGGCAGCTGTGCTTCCTCCTCTTCCGTTCCTCTTGTTCCTCCTGCACCTCCTCTTCTTCCTCCTCCTCCTCCCCCCCCCAGACTGAGGGCCTTTCCTCCGTTGAGCCTGCAAACCCCGCCTCTCCCAAGCCACAGCCAGGATCCTCCCTGCATTGCACCCAGGGCAGCTAAAGGAGATAGCAGGGCTGAGACCACACAGCTGCTTCTGCGGGGTCTGATGGAGCGGAGGAGGAACTGGCTGCCTTTGGGAACAATTGCTTTTTTTCCCTCTCCAAAACCCTCAGCCTGAGGCTTGCTAAAACTGGTTTGATTACTTGTGGTGTGCAAAAAAAAATAATAATAGTGTGTTTTTTTTAAATCCACTCCTGTGTTTTCCAGCATTCTGTCTGGAGGCGGAAAAGAGCCCGTTGCTCTTCCCAGATCTTAGCAAGCAGGTTGGCTGCCTTCCCAAAGAAGGGGATAAATGAAAAGCTGGAATGGACTCTGGCCTGAAGGGAAAGCTGAGATGGGTTTGCAGCAGGCCACACGCTGGCTTGAGGGAAGGGTAACCTCTTGTCTCTTGGAAAGCGGAGGACCCCTGAGGAGGGGGCTTGAAGATCTCAGCAGGCTTTGCTTTCCCTTGGAGTCCTAGTGCAGGTAACAGAATAACGGAGTTGGAAGGGACCTTAGAGGTCTTCTAGTCCAGCCCCCTGCTCAAGCAAGAGACCCTGCACCCTTCTGGAGAAGTGACTGTCCAGTCTCTTCTTAAAAACCTCCAGTGATGGAGCACCCCCAACTTCTGGAGGCAAGCTGTTCCACTGGTTAATTGTTCTAACTGTCAGGAAATGTCTCCTTATAAAAATAAGGTTGGTTCTCTCCTTGGATTAGTTTCTATCCGTTGTTCTGCCTTCGGGTGCTTTGGAGAATAACATGGGTTAGGCGAGATAAGCCATGATCAGGCAGTGTGAGCCGTGAGGAGGGATCCTGACCTGAAGTCCTGCACCACGCTCCCCACCACCCGTTCATCACATCTCTTTTAGGCTGCCAGATAATTCCCAGTTCTCCAGATAGATCAGCCGTGTGGCTTGGCCCTCAACTTAGTAGACAGGAGGCAGAATTAAGCTGCATTTATCCCTTATCCTAAGCCAGGATCTGTTGTAATTCTTGGGCTTTGGTTCATATCTTACACTTTTAGCTAAAAGCAAGGCACACTGTGGCTTAGCACCACGCCTGGATTGTGTCTTTGGAATTAAATAATCCCAGCTTGATCGGAATCAAAGGTGGGTCTCCTTGGTTTGAGATGTTTTGATGGCCTGAAATTCTTTACAGACATTTCTGGTGATGGGAAAGTGGGGGCAGGTGACAAGGGCACCATTTTGCAAGAACGGACTGTGTGTGTGTGTGTGTGTGTGTGTGTGTGTGTTTGTGATGTCCTATGATGCAGTTCAGCATTGTGGTTAGATGTGGACATGAAGCTGGAGCTGCTTGGAGTGTGAGGGAGGACATCTGACCAGGGTTACTCAAGTGCTGCATTCCTGCAATGGGAATGGGAGTAGACCAGATGACCTTCAAGGTACCTTCCATTCTGTGATGCTGTGACATGAAGAGAAGACTAGTGTTTGCTTCAGCACAATGGAGATCCAGAGATGTTCTCCAAGGAACCAGTTGCTCTACAGTTCTCTAATCATGAATTTTTTTCCCGTTGCCCAAAGCCATGATGTTGGGGCACCTACAACTTCTGGAGGCAAGTTGTTCCACCAGTTAATTATCCTCACTGGCAGGAAATTTCTCAATAGTTCTAGGTTGGCCTTCTCCTTGGTTAGTTTCCATCCCTTGCTTCTCGTCCTGCCTTCAGGTGCTTTTTGGAAAACAGGTTGACCCCCTCCTCTTTGTGGCATCCCCTCAAATATTGGGACCCTACTATCATGTCTCCCCTAGTCCTTCTTTTCATTAAACTAGACCGGGGGTAGGCAACCTTGCCTGTTTTATGACTGGTGGACTTCAACTCCCAGAATTCCTGAGCCAGCCATGCTGAGGAGAAAGGGAGAGGTATCCAAGCTGAGCCATGCTGGCTGAGGAATTCTGGGAGTTGAAGTCCACGAGCCGTAAAAGAGCCAAGGTTGCCTACCCCTGGATTAGACCTACCCAATTCCTGCAACCTTCGTATGTTTTAGCCTCCAGACCCCTAATCATCTTTGTTGCTCTTCTCTGCGCTCCTTCTAGAGTCTCGGCATCTTTTTTCTGTCGCGATCTGGGGTGCTCTTTGGCCCTGGTTTCACCCCCTCCTCTTTCCGGTAGGGAAGCCAGCCCCCTCCCCCGTTCCCCTCTGGGCCCTCCCCAGGTGGCCTCTTGCTTGCTGGGGAGGCGGCAGAGCCATGCTGAAGGTTGCGGGATCCGTGGAGGGCTGGGTGTTTGGTCTTTTTTTTTTTTAAGCAGGAGAGGTATTACCATATGGAGCCCATAAATTAAGCCGTTGCAGGAAGCAAACGGTGGATTTATATGCTTTTGCGTGCCTGCGAGTCTCATTGAACCTAAGAGCTTTGTGGCAACGCAGCCGCCGCCGCGTTCAGTGCAAAGCATTCATCTTATTTAGCGGCTCTTGCTTTAGAGGACTAATCCTTAAAAAAAAACCTGGATCAGCCATTAAAAAAAAAACCCACCCTTTTCTATTTATCAACCGGAGAGGGCTGTGCTGTCGTAAATCAAAACGCTGGGCGAAGAGACAGGGAGCCAGTTTCCCTTTCATCTCCTCCTGCTTGCCTTGTCACCCCACAACTGACAAGTTTCGCATGCGGGTCCTGCCTTATATAGGAAAAGCTGGCTGGGTTTGTTATCTCTGGATTGCCTTTCGGGAAGAAGGGGAGGCTAGGCGAAGGCAGACGCCGAGCTCCGTGTCTGTTTGTTTCTTTTGCAAGACACACCCTTTTACTATGAAAATCCGGGCATTGTGTAATCCAGAACTACAATAACAGTGGTGAAAATGCCAGGTTTGGTCACTGATTGGGGAGTGGGGGGGGGCAGAATCAAAGAAATGAGAAGGAGCCATCGGCTGACCTAAGCCAGGCTTCTGAAATCCCTGGCCACGCATTTGCGTGATTAAATCTGGGCCATTGAGAGAGAGAGAGAGAGAGAGAGAGAGAAAGAGAGAGAGAGAGAGAGAGAGAGAGAGGCCGGAGTTCAAATCTCCAAGGTGAGATTTTTGCCTTCCGCTGATTTTGCACTCTCTGAGAAGTGATGGAGGGGGCTGGTTGTTCTGTCCTTTTTAAAAATGAAGCCACAAGGAGCTCACCTGGAGGAGACCAAGGTGAGATCCATTTTGTGCAGTGGTAGCGTTCAGACGGCGACATTTTCAGAGTTGTTCTGAGTAGTAGTGCTGAGCAGTCGTAGTAGGAAGAAGGTTTTTCGAATTTGGCTACTTTCAGAGGTGTGGACTTGAACCCCCAGAATCCCCCATCCAACAGGGGGATCCTGGGAGTTGAAGTCCACACCTCTGAAAGTAGCCAAGGTTGAAGAAGAAATGGCCCAGGGGAAAGGAAGGACAATATATCTAAGGGTTTATTAAGATGATGACTTAATACAGTCACCTCCTCCAATACTTATTGGTACTGATTAGGAAATAAATAATAAAATGGGTAGGTTCAGCTTGCCATACCCGTGTGAAATGCCAACCTTTTCACGTGTGTGGGCACACGTTCACACCCACACAACTGAACTCCTGCTGGAAAGAAGGGAAGGACACCTGTGTCAAACTCATGGTGGTTTTGAAAGGTGAAACAAAGACTAGCTGGGAAGGCCACACCTTTGTTTATTGTGTTCACCTGGCCTGGAACACCTTGGTCCCTTTGATCCTGGAAGTGATGTGGGTCAGGACTTGGGAGTTCTCACCAAAGAGCTGAGGAGGCTTCGAGGTGATCCTACTTGTAGAGGTCTAAGCTGGGAGGTGTTGAGCAGAAGAGTTGGAACAGAAGACCACCCTGGGTCCGGTTGCACAGCGGTGTTGTCTCCTTCTGAGTTTAGGGGTCTTTGGGGAGGGTTCCTAGACTGCCCATTAGAAAGATGCTTGTGAAAAGTCTCTGGAGACACAGTTTCACTTCTTCAGTTGGGCTTGCTAATCTCGTACTGCTCACAGTTATCTCCTTTGACAATTCGGGGACTTCATGCCGGTTCCACGTCATGTGTCTCCAAAACACAGTAGGCCCTACATAGCACAAAGATTTGGCTTACAGATGTGGCCTGGTGGAAGTTCTCCATGGCATTTGCCCAGATCTGAGAACTTGGCCTGGTTCGTATGCAGTCCTCCAAGTAGGGTGTGTAGCTGGTTTAGTTTTGGTTTCCCACGACTTGTCACCTTGGACAGGGAATGATGAATGATGCTTAAGTGAGCAGGGATCCAGGTGATGTTTGCCTCTGGTCCATGTCAAGCTGGAAGGAGCTCCAGCCTCTGTATCTGAGGGGGGTCATCTTCCTGTTCCCACCTCCAACTGCAGGGGGAAAAAATCATCTACCCATGCTGGCTGGGGAATTCTGGGAGCCGAAGTCCACAGGTCTTAAAGTTGCCAAGGTTGGGGACCTCTGCTCTAAGGTCCAGATGATGCCCTCTGACCTCTTTCTCCCTCCCTTCTTTTGATCTAGGCACCCCTTCTGCCTTCAGAGGCATCTTCTGCAAATCCGGAGGTGGCAGACGAGACGGCCCAGCGTCCTCCAGGCACCGCAGAGGGCACGGCTGTGGGAAACGGAGCCAGGCTGGACCGCAGGGCCACCTCGAATGTGGATGAAGCAGCCCCACCAGCTACAAGTAAGTGCTGTGTTGATTGCTGCACCAGAGTGTGTGTGTGTGTGTTTATGTGGGAGGTGAGGGTGTCCATGTAAGTTTGTGTGCATGTACACCAGTGAGAAATATGCTAGGTGGGAGAACAGATCTTGCCCACCGCATGCAGTGCAGAGATGGGTCAGCGTCCAGATTGGAAAAGTGGGGTGGCCTTGCTTCTAATGGTGTTGGGGGGGGGGAAAGAGATATAAAAGGGGCAAATGTGAAGGACTCTTTTCACTCAGGATGTCAGTCTGGAGCTGTTCCTCACTTGATGACGGGGGTGGGATAATCTCAGTGCCCTTTTCATGCCCAGGAAAGATCCCCAAATTGTGTAAATCCTCCTGCAACGTGATGCCCCGTCCAGGCAGCGTCGAAGCACAACTTTTAATTTTGCATGTGGTCATGATGTCTGGGGATGATGGGAGCTTTGGTCCGGGCCATGCGAGTGGGGAAGCAGGAGATGGGAAGAGATGGCTTAAGGGGGTTGGGCATCGATGGAGACGGATCAGTCCCCTGCACGTGTGAATGTGTTTGCCTCCAGGAAACTTCATTCCTGCAGCCGCTTGGCTCAAATCCAAGTCTTTGCCACTCAGACCATTAAGGATACCACGAGAGACAGGAAGTCCTCGGCTTACTTGTTTAGTGACCGTTCAAAGCTGGCCCTGAAAAAAGATACTTACCACAATCCTCGCATTACAACTGTCGCAACACCCCTGCGGTCCCATGATCAGAATTTGGGCGCTTGCCAACCGACTTCTATTTATGACGGTTGCAATCTCCCCGGGGTCACATGATCCCCTTTTGCGACCTTCTGACAGGCAAAGTCAAAGGGGAAGCCAGATCCGCTGGGTCCCTGACTTAAGGACTGCAGTGATTCACTTCAGAACAGTGGCGAGAAAGGTCATAAAATGGGGCAAAACAGTCTTGCTTAGCAACGTAAACTTTGGGCCCAGTTGCAGCCGTAAGTTGAGGACTGCCTGCATATGCACAACGGCTAGCCTTCTTCCTCTTCTCCCCCCCCTCCCCCCTCCCCTTTGTGGGAAAACGTTGCAAGAGAAGCCGGGGATGGCACAGGAAATCTGCAAAGGGAAAATTCTTCTGGATCTTTTCTCCCCCCCCTCCCCCCTTAAAATTCTGTGAATGAAGCCACCCGTTGCGCAATCAAATTCTTGCCTGGAAGCATCCATAATCCTTGGAGGAAGACCCCCAGATGGACGGCGGGGTCCCCGGAGAGCTTCTGCGCTGGCCTCTTGCAGCAGAAGGGCTAGGCTTCCTGCAGGAAGTTCAAGACCAACAAACACAAAACAAGAGTTGCAGGCGCTTTTCCAGAAAATATTTTCTTTTTATTCCCCCGCCTCCCTCCGGGAGCAAGGATTCTGCCCCCCCCCCCCGCCTTCTCATCACACTCATTTCCCAGAGGGACCTTCACTCCAGTTTTTCTCAGCCGGCCGCATTGCCCGACTTCGCGTCACCCAGCCAGCCCTGCAGCTCACCTGGGGGCATCTGGGTTTGCCCGGCCTCTCTGCCTGCAGGGCAACTGGCCGGGTGCAGTGGCTGGAGGGGGGGGGTCCTGGGTGAGCCCTGCACCCCTTCCTCTCCCCACCCCCACCCCAAATCTCCGTTTCTGTCCCGGCTGAAAACAAAACTGCTGACGTCTGAAATAGAGGCTCCTCTGGTGATCTGGAGCAGTCGGCATGGGAAAATGTGTACTTTAAGGTCCCCCCGCCCTCCCCCCCCCGCCCCGCCGGAGAAAGCTCTCTGCTCTGTAATTTTGCCGCATAGGATTCAGCTCCCAAATTTGCAGGCCAGGGATTCCTTAAAAAAGAAGAAAGAAAAAAGCATATTTGCTCCCCCCTCCCTCTGTCTTGGCACAAACAGAGCTAATGATTTTGTGGGTGTTAGGAGAAAGGAATAAAGGCGCCCTTCTCTTTTACATTTCCATTTTTAACCTCTCCGGAGATCTCACCATTTGCCAAGGTACAAAGTTAACCGTGGGCAGGATGCAGGCCGCCTTCTCCAAGATACTAGGGCAGTTTTTTTCCACTTCAGCACCTTTAAGACGGGCGGACTCCCAGAATTCCCCAGGCAGCACGCACTAGAGAGACCTTCTGTGGGGCTTCTTGGCTTTACAGGCGGTCCTCGCTTTACGACCACAGTTAAGCCCAGATTTTATGTTGCTAAGCGAGAAATTTGCTAAGTCAGTTTTGTCCCGTTTTAAGACTTTTCCTCGCCCCGGTTGTTCAGCAAATCCCTGCTGTTGTTAAATTAGCCACACGGTTGTTAAGTGAATCCGGCTTGCCCCTTGAGTTTGCTGGTCGGAAGGTTGCAAAAGGGGATCACGTGACCCCCCCCCTCCCAGGACACGGCAACCATCATAAAGATGAATCCGTTGTCAAGCATCTGAATTTTAAGCACGTGACCATGGGGAGGGGGAATGCTGCAATGGTCATAAGCGGGTAAGACAGCTATACGTCGCTTTCCTCAGTGTCGTTGTAACTGAATGGTCACTAAACGTGACTGTTGCAAATTGAAGACTACCTGTATTAGGGAGACTTTCTATGGGACTTTAGGGAGAGTTTCTATGGGGCTTCTCGGCTTTATTTTAATACCACCTCAGCCCCAGCTTCCCCTCCCCCATGTGGTTTCCTCAACATTTTTCCACAACATCTGGGGAATACCAGCTTTTTTTTGGGGGGGGGACAACAAAAGCTGCTGTCCAGCCCCCTTCTCCAAGTCCTGAGTGGCATTACAATGTTCAGCGCTGCCACCAGAGGGCGCCCAGGCGCACTGAGTAAACAATCCAGCAAAGTTTGCCAAAATGCAAAGCTGGGACCCCTCCCTCCCAGTCCCCCCCCAGGACTGCTTATCTGTGTGGACACCCTGCTGCTAGGCTGATCTGACTAAAGTCCCTCTTTGTTGAAATGTCCTCCAGCTATTTGGGGGGCGGGGGGAGCTGCTTTTATAGGGCTTTCCTAGGGGCCTGTTTTAAAAAAAATAATCCGAATTTGCAGAGACCCAGATCCTTTTTTTCTCTCTCCTCGCCCCGCTTCTGATTTAAAGTTTGGGGGAGCTTCCAAAGTCAGCTCCTCTTTGGAAGGGGGGTGTGGGGTTTCCAGGAAATGCCTCCCACCCCCTCAGCTGAAATTTGCTTGCTGGCTTCACCCATCACCCTCGTTCGTCTGTGTTCCTTTGGGGTTTTGCCCTTTCAACCCAGTTGTCGCGGACCATAAACCCGGGTTTCAGCAGGGGGGAGCTTATTGAGCGGATCGTGGTTGTGCCAGCAGCGGCTCTGAGCGCCAGCGAGGTCTGGGCTGGCACGACCCAGCTTAGCTGCGCGCCATGTGCCGGCCCAGCCGTGGACCATCTTTCGGGGCCGATGCGCCTGTCGCCGGGCACAACTGAGCTGCGCTGGAGTTTCCAAGCTGCCTGGCCGGGCGTGGGGGGGGGGCGAGGGCATGCGGAGCGCTTTCCTGAGCCGGTGCAGAGCGCTGCTTCGCCCCGGCTGCGGCTCCCCACTCCCCCCCCCAAAAAAAAGAGAGATAGAGAGAGACTGGCCGGCGTCTGCCAGTCTGCCTGCCCAGCGCACCGTTCCTCCTGGCCACGGGTCTCGGGGCTGCCTTCCCAGGGCGAGAGCCTCCCCTCCCTCCCCTCCCCTGCGTGCCCGGCTCTTCCCGGGGCGGGAGGCGGCCAGGCCCCCGCGGCCCGGTTGGAGCCGGTGAGTCACCCGGTGGCGGCGGCGGCGCAGCTCCTGGCGGAACAGGAGCAGCTGGGCTGGCTCGGGCCGGGCCCCGCGGCGGGCGGGGGAAGGGAGGCGGCGGCGGCGGCGGCAGCGCCAGAAGCAGGAAGTGGGGCGGGCGGGCCAGGCAGCCGCCAGCAGCGAGGCCGAGAGGGCTGCCCTGCGCCCTGCCGCTCCGCCCGCGGCGCGCTCGGGGAAGTTGCGCCGGCCATGGAGGAGCGGAGGAGCCCCCGCTGGGCCGCCCGGACCCCCGGCCTGGGTGAGTGGAGGGCGGGGAGGGCGCGCTGATCTGCCCTGCCGGGGCTCGCGAAGCTGGGCGAGCCCAGAAGGGTCCGGGAGCGACTTTCCCGAACCGGAGGAGGAGGAGGAGGAGGACGAAGGGGTGTGTGGAGGGAAGGGGGCGAGGGGAGGGCAGGCTGACGTCACCCGGAGGGGGGGCTCTCTGTACGTGCTCAGAGGCGCTGGCTTCCCCCCACCACCACCACCGCGCCTGGCGTGGGCGGCTTGGAAAGCGGCCGGGGATGCTGGCCGGCTGCCCAGAAGAAGGAGCGCGTCGGAGCCGCTCTTGGCTTGGGGAAGGGGCGTCCCGCTTGGGGGTCGGCATCCCGCCTTGGGAAAGGGAGTCGCGGCGCTCGCAAAGGAGAGAGCCCGCGAAGGGGGCTCGTGAGAAGCGCCGCGCTCTCCGGCCCGGACGCGCATCTGTCTCTCTCGACCGCTTTGCTCGCCCCCCCCCGCCAGGAAATCCGCCCCCCTACCTGGAAACCTCTGGCGCGTCTGCTCGCCCGGGGACTTCCCAGCCACGGGATGAATGGGCAGCGCTGCCTCGCAGTGGCGAGCGATCCTGCGGCGTCCTGTCTCGCTTGCGGGGCTTCCAGTTGCTGATCTCTGCGGCTCAGGGGGGGGGGAGGAGAAGACCCCCCTTCCCCAGCTTGAATGCGCTCGTCTGGCGCAGCGTTTTCCTCCACGCGCGTTTTCACGGTCAACTCGGAAGAGACTCGCGTCTCTTTGTAAACTATGAAAGAATCCTATAATAAGGGAATCGCGGTTTTTCTGCATTAATCTTGCTGGATTGGACAAGTGGTAGATAATAGTCGGTCTTCTTTAACGCGTGTAGTGAGAGGATTCTGGCAACCGGTTTTAAAGTGGCTTCAGTTTTGGGAATTTAAAAGGCGAATGGCTGAAGGGGCGGCGGGGGGGGGGGATACTGGTTACAGAATAGTATTCAAAGTTCGTTTTTTTCCCCATTTTTTGCCTCTTCCCTTCCAAGCGTGCCCAAGCTGGTTTACAAGGCGAGCGAGAACACACGCAGTTAAAGCGGGTTTAAAAGCACCCCTCCAGCACATTCTATCCAAAAAGGAAATAAATGAAACTTAAAATGCCAACAGGAAGGTATAAAATAGGAGAGAAAAGCTGCAGAGCTGTTTTCTGTTGAGCAGTGCAAGAAGCTTTGCGTTTTCTTTGGTAATCGGCCTTGGTGTGTGTTGTGAAGCTCAGGGCTTGCTGTATATTCTCCACTTTGGATCAGGTAACTAGGCTAGGCTTAGAACAGAGTTTCTCAACCTTGGCCGCTTTAAGAGAGGTGGACTTCAACTCCCAGAATTCCCAGCTGTGGCTGGCTGGGGCATTCTGGGAGTTGAAGTCCACCTCGCTTAAAGTTGCTAAAGTTCAGAAACAGACTAGTTTAAGAAGTTCACTTCCAGACCTTGTTTCCCATAAGCAGTTTCCCAGGAATATTTTGTCCTCTTGGCCCCATCCAGCCCGATTTTGAAAGCAATCATTCTTTTTGCTTGCTCACCCTCCCTCCCTCCAAAAATCGGGTCCTGTTCTGCTTTTTGATATAAAGAGTTGCCCTAAAGACGTATAAGGTAGATCGTGCTGAACGGCTTTCCGTCATTTCTTTCATAATCTAATGTATTCTTTTTGTAACTGAGTTTTATAATTGGCTCCGAAAGAAGAAAAAGCTTTACCAAAAAAGGGGGGAGGGGATATCTTAAAGAGGATTAGGGAGGGGAATTAGTAGGGCCATATGTAGCCTTACCAGCATATGCAAAAATGGCAGCAGTAACAGAATAACAGAATCGAAAGGGACCTTGGAGGTCTTCTAGTCTCACCCCGTGCTCAAGCAGGAAGCCCTATTCCATTCCAGAGAAGTGGAGATCCAGTCTCTTTCTAAAAGCCTCCAGTGATGAAATACAAATTCAACTTCTAGAGGGAAGCGGTTCCACTGGTTAATTGTTCACATTGTCCTTAGTTCTAGGTTGCTTCTCTCCTTGATGAGTTTCCATCTGTCACGTCTTTTCCTGCCTTCTGGTGCTTTGGAGAATAGCTTGACCCCCCCCCCTTCTGTGCGGCAGCCCCTCAAATATTGGAACACTGCTATCAAGTCACCCATAATTCTTCTTTTCACTAGACTAGAAATACTCAATTCTTGCATATAGCCTTGCAAATACCATTCTTCATATGTTTTAGATGCTCAACAATTCTTAAGGAAGCAGTGAGGTTGCTGCGTTGGTGGACTGTTGATGGTCCACGGCAGGTGGCTAGGGAGTTGTGGTCCCCTTATTGTCCAGTGTTGATGGAGAAATGTACAAAAATGACCTTGAAGAAAATATGTAGTGATTGTTAGTAAAACATGACCCAGGAAATGGGGAAAGTGTCAGAAAGCAAACCAAGATTTCCGTCTTGACTGTCTTCTGTTTAAGAGGAACGCTATCAAGTTTTCAAGATTCTGTTGTTATAGCAGCATAAAATAGAGTTCAGTTATTAATTGTGGTATGTTTCTGACAGTCAAACAGGCTTTGGGATCTTGTAGAAGCCAAGATGACTTTGGTGGCCTCTACTTGTAGGTGGCCTTGATGTTGTGAAAGAAAGCAAGTTGGCCCAAAGGATCACTTTTGAAGACGATGGAAGTTCTCAAAGCAGCAGTTTAACCCTGATCAGATGGGTTTGAGGGTATCAGAATTGGTTAATCCAGATCGGGTGTATTTTAAGACGTGGCTGATGTATTACCACATGGATGCAAACCCTGTGGTTATGCTTCCTCCACAAACCTTGGTTAAAAATGCTTACCAGCCTTTCATGCACTGCATCGCAGCAGCCTTAATGGTGAGAGTTGCATCTCTGCTGTCCTTGAATTAGGAGAGTAAACGTGGTTGGTTCCACACCCTGTTTCTTGGATTACAGCTGAGTGTGGTATTTGAACACTGTCATTGTGGTTAGCAAACCCTGATTTATGGCTTAATGCAATGTGTGTGCCCAACCAGACTCCTTCTGGCCTTCTGCTGCCAGTTCTCGGGATGTGTGGGCATGGGAGATGGGTGGTTCCCTAAATTATCGAAACAGAGAAATAAATCTCCAACTCCAGAGGACGGGTGGCAGCCTTTGATGCTCCGGGTGGAATTGAATTCGCCAACGCTCCAGCGGTTTCCAGTTGAAGTTCGGGGGCCGAGTCAAAGGCAGCCTTTTCCATTTTCCTGCTTGAATCTCCTCTGGCTTTTCCCAGGCTTCCCTTTGCAATACAGGTAATCCTCCACTTACAGCGGTTTGTTTAGCGACCATTTCTCAGTTACAATGGCACTGACAAAAGTGCCTTCTGACCATTTTCCACACACTTAACACCCATTGCTGCCTCCCCAGGGTCACGTGGTTTACATTCACAGGCTTGACAACTGACTCGCCTTTATGTCAGTCGTAGAGACTCCCAGTTTCACGTGATCCCCCTTTGCGACCTTCTGGCAAGACAAGTCGACGGGGCAAGCCAGATTCGTTTAACGACCGTGTGACTAACCCTGACCCCCTGCAGCGATTCCCTTAACTGCTACGGCAGGGGAAGTTGTGACACGGGGCAAAACCCGCCTGAGGAACGTCTCGCTTCCCAACGTGAATGTTGGGCTTGATTGTGGTCCCAGGGTGCAGTTGTGCGAAGGGCCCAAACCCGACTCCTTTCGGCGCAGGTGAGCACCCCTCCTGAGTCAGCTCAAGGGCTTTGCCTGGGAAGGCGTTTGGCCCAGTTGCGTCGCTGCCTGTCGAGCAGCAAGACCGGACACCTACCTCACCGGGTGGGGCTGACAGGCAGAGGCTGCTCCAGGCTGGATGGGTGAGGAGCCGTTGCTGTGTCCCAGTTCACACCCTGATGGGCAGCAGGGCGGCCGAATGGCCGGACTCGGAGAATAGGGTGGTTGTGGAAATCGTCTGGAATCAGGTCAGTGGTCAGCAGAGTTCAGAACCGGGCCGTAAAGCTTCCCCAGGTTTATGAACAGCGCCTGGGGTTTCGCCTTTGTGTTTGTGAGCTCTCCGGAATTCGTGGGAGTGAGCAAGGTAAATAATACCGGGGCCCCTCAACTTGCGATCACAATGGAGCCCCAAATTTCTGCTGCTAAGCAAGCAAGCAAGCAAGATGGCTGTTCAGAGAGCGTTGCACTGTTTCTTGCCACCATTGTGAAATGAAGCATTGCAGTTGTTAAGCGGGTCACACGGTTGTTAAGTAAATCTGGCTTCCGCATTGACTTTGCTCATCAGAAGTTCCCAAAAGGGGATCACGTGTCACACACACACACACACACACACACACACACACACACACACACACACACACACCGGGATGCTGTGACCATCGTAAATATGAACCAGTTGCCAAGCATCTGAATATTGATCACGTGATCCCAGGGATGCTGCAACGGTCGTAACTGTGAAAAAGAGCCCTAAGTCGCTTTCTTCAGTGCCGAATGGTCACTTCGAACGGTCACTGAACAAATTGTTGTAAGTCAAGGACTAGTTCAATATGTATGTATGTATATACCGCGACTTACGATGGACCCTTAAAAGATACTTAACAGCGCATATTTGAAGTTCTGATGGCCAAAACACACGTGTACACACACACACACACACAAACACACAACACACACACACACCCCAAGATCACAAGACTGCACTTCGGTTGCAGCATCCAACCTGCATTTGTGCTGTTGCAGCATCCCGCAGTCACGTGACCATAATTTATGACGTTTGTTGATGGAAACCGGCATTTATTTCTGATTTCCATCGCAAACCCAGGGTTTGCTTAGTGACTGCAGGGTAAAAAAAATTGGGCATGCTCACTTGATGACCTGCTTAACAGACACCATGGCTTATGACCATAATTGCAGGCTCGATTATAGTCCAACCACCTGCTCAAGGCAGGAGATCCCATACCATCCCAGATAAATGGTTGCCAGGTCTGTTTTTGAAAACCTCCAGTACAGTTGCCCAGGCCAGGATGTTACTCCCTGATCTGCAGTTGGAGAAGAGCTGCAAAGTGTGAGGATTTTACCCAGTGTACACTAACCCTTGGCATCACCTCTCGTTCCTTTAAAAATGTTACAAACATGGAGGGAGCACACAGAGAAGAGGCGAACTTGAATCTCAACACTTTTCAAGAGCACAATCGACAGTTTGGGAAACCCGCAAGCCCATGCAGAGTTGTGACATGGGTGGCTGCATCCAAAGTAGCCAGTCCTACTTTTGCGCGTGCCCTTAGGACAGGATCTGCCTCTTTTTGAAAGTAACCCCACCGGTGCAATCTTTCCGGGGCGCAGGCGTGGCGGACTTGTGCGGAACCGAAGTTGGCAAGCCGACCAGACTCTTGAGGTTGGCAGGGAACGGAGTGTCGAGCGACATCCAGAAACGGCGTGCGGCGGAACTGGCCAAAATGCAGGGAAAAGCAGGACCTGCACAAAGAAGAACAAGAGAAACTCTGATTCGTTGGCAGGAAATTGCAGTCAGGATGGCCAGCATTAAGTTGGCTTTGCTGATGAAGCTTGTCAAGGGCCTCGCGCCAGCCGAGAGGGGCTGACTGGGCCGGGAGACAAGCAGCCAGAAACAGCCTTTGACAAGAGACTTTAAATAAAAGCCTGTGCAGCACAGAAAGGGGTGGGAGGGAAGACCCCCTGGCCTTTCTCCCAGTAGTCTTTCTGACTGCCGAGAGCCAAACGGTGACCAATGGTTGCAAACAGGAATATGGAAGGCAGAATAATAAGAGTTGGAAGGGACCTTGGAGGTCTTCTAACAAGAAATGATGGGGCTCTGAACTTCCCCAAAGCAAACTAATTCCCAAAGCCAAGATGTGTATTCACAACAAACCTACCTGTAACAAGACATGAATAGAATAACAGAATTGGAAGGGACCTTGGAGGTCATCTAGTCCAACCCCCTGCGCAAGCAGGAGACCCTATGCCTTTCCAGACAAGTGGCTGTCCAGTCTCTTCTTAAAAGCCTCCAGGGATGGAGCAGCCACCACTTCGGGAGGCGAGCAGTTCCACTGATTAATTGTTCTCACTTTTAGTAAGTTTCTTAGTTCCAGGTTGCTTCTCTCCTTGATTAATTTCCATCCGTCGCTTCTTGCCTTGTCTTTTGGTGCTTTGGAGAATAGATTGACCCCCTCTTTGTGGCAGCCCCCCAAATATTGGAACACTGTTGTTATGTGTCCCTTAGTCCTTCTTTTCCCTACACTAGTCACAACAACAATTGTTTCTGCAACAATTCTTCATACGTTTTAGTTTCATCTTAGTTGCTCTTCTCTGCACTCTTTCCAAATCTCAACGATTGTTTTATAATGTGGTGACCAAAATTGGATGCAGTATTC
This sequence comes from Vipera ursinii, assembly GCF_947247035.1. Lineage (NCBI taxonomy): Eukaryota > Metazoa > Chordata > Lepidosauria > Squamata > Viperidae > Vipera > Vipera ursinii. The sequence goes on along the minus strand of NC_139520.1, from coordinate 21,334,198 downwards.
ATGTGTGCATTGTGCAAACAGGCATTTGTACAATGGTGCGGTTCCCTTCCCCTCTTGCCCCACTTTTCAAAACACCGGCTTGGAAAACTGGCCCCATCCTGGCCAGGCCAGGTCCCTTTTCGCATTCTCAGCCCGTACTGTATTTTCTGCCTCTTTAAATGGAGCTTGCAGCTCTGCTTGTAGGGGTAGAGCTGAGTTTGTCCCAGGTAGCCAGGAATCATCCAATAAGGGGGGAAATGTTGCCACCATCAGATACCCTCAAAGTGATTTGCGGGAACGATGGTGGAAAGCCGGACTTGCAGAATTCAGAAGTTGCAACTGGTAAATCATGAACTGTTAAATCATAAAGTGTTAAATCAGCACGGCTGGCTGGGGAATTCTGGGAGCTGAAGTCCACAGGTCTTAAGGTGGCCAGTGTTGGACGTCCCTGGTTAATGCATTCTGTAATCCCTGCTTGTTTTATGATATTCAGCGTACCATTATTAAGACGGGCCACTGGGTATATATATGCCACGTTTAGGCATGTCAGTGTACTAAGCCGATGCAGACCTTAAAGAGACACTTTAAATGTCTGTGAGTGCCATAGGAGGTGTCCCGGAGGGCTTCGGTGTGCGTGCGAGGCATGTGCCGGGATTCTGTGGGCTTTTGTTCCTGGCTGTGTATGTGCCGCGGGTGCACACTCTCTCTCTCTCACACACACACACACAGAGAGGCTGGCTGCAAATCAAACAGTGGCTTTGATAAAGGCCTGGGGATGTGCAGCTCCGTTCTAAGGTTACAGGTTGCCCTGACTGGAGTGTGGCTAATTTGCCTGGAGTAATTCCGGAGGGGCGAGACCTGGGCCAGAACACCGAGGCCACTGAACTCGGAGAAGGAATTTTTGTGGCTTGTCCCAACAGAATTTCTGGCATGCTGTTAAAAATCCTCCCCCAGCCCTGGGGAGGAGGGAAAGAGCCTGGCCCCAGTCCCTGGGGGGGGGGTTGTTTTCTGCCTCTGCTCTTCCACCCCACTGCCTGCTTGGCGGGAGGGGGGATTTCTGCTGGAAAAGGCCTTCTGGTCTCTCCTTCCCAGCTATGGGCCGATTACGTTGCCCAGATTGTGTGAGTCAGCAGTCCCGAGTTAGTTTCTCTTTTTATCTTGAATAGGAAGGCCCTAGGGAGTGACACCCTCCCTGCCAATTCCAACCCCCCCCCCCCCACAAGTGGGGCCCAGAACGTGAGGGGCACCCATTGCAAGAGGCCGTGGCTGCAATGTTGGTTTTATCCATTGTCACTTGATTAAGATGTTTCTGCAGGGGGTCCGGTGGGAAGCACTGGAGCTTAGGGAGAGGCTGCTACAGCCCCCCCCTTAAGGTTGGTGAGGTGGAAGACTCGGCTGGACCCCCCCTCCCTCTTCTTCCAATGCTGTTTGGATGGAGGAGGAGGACTGTGGGGTTCTTGGTGCTCCCTGACCTGGGTTGTTTTCTTGCAGACGTTTCATTAACCAAACTAGATCAGATCACCAGTGCTAGTGAGGGGTTACTGAGAAGAGGAGGGTCTTCTTATAACTGCAGCGGTGCAAAATTGCAGTTTTGTCTCCCCGCCCTGGCTTTCACCCTTCTCAGCCTCTGGGGCATGGGGTGCAAAATGAGATTGTGTTTTTGGTCACGATTGGCTGACGGGCGGGCATGTCCTCTTTGCGGAGATCCTTCTCAGAAGCAGGCAAGCTTCACGCTGGTCCGGCCTCTGGCCAGGTTAGGCTGCTGTCCATCTCACTAGCCTCTTCCTGCCCTGCTGAGGGTTGCCTTGTGGCAGGAAAAGCTCCCTTTCTTCGCCTAACGTGGTCGCTGACCTCCTGCATTCACCGGGCACCTATCTCCCGGCGTGCAGCTGCCTCTCTTTTCGGAAGTTGAAAATCCATTTAAGTCAAGAGGAGGAGAAATTATGGCTGCTAAGGCCCTTTGCATTTAACCGTAAATCCTCTTTACGGCTCTACCACGCTCTCTTAGCAGCACGATCGGGCCGTTGGGATGTGTGAGTCTCTCCCAAGGCCAGCCTGGGAAGGGAGCCTTCGCCTTTCCAGAGAGACTGTTCGTTGTGGGTGATTTCTTGAAAGAGGAAGGGGGGGGAGAGGAGGAAGAGGAGGAGGAGAGTGGGGGGAGTGGAGGAGGAGGAGGCTCACTGTCCCCCTCTGAGGAGCACAGGGCTACCTGTTGCATTTGGGGGGCTCTAGAAGGTCCCATCGTGCGTTCCTGGTGTTGGGTCTTGGGGTGCAGAGGAGGTGGGGCTGAGAAGGGTGGGGGTTGAGACATCTGCCTGCTGCCCACAGCTTCCATAACTGCAATCAGCCAGGCCAACCGTTGTCCAGCGTTCAGATGGATGGATGTCTATGGAGCTTCTCAGGTCTGCAGGTCATGGTTCTCCCAAAAAGGCAGTTGGACATTCTTGGTTCCCCCCCCCCTTTGAAAACGTTTGTCTTCTCATCCAAGAAGCTTCAGACAATGCCTTGCATGATTTGTGTGTGTGTGTGTGTGTGTGTGTGTGTGTGTGTGTGTGTTCATGGTATGTGTAAGTGTGGTAAGCAAGGACCCCCTCATGGATGCCTTAATGCTCTTAATCCTCAAAGAGCGTGTGTGTGTGTGTGTGTGTGTGTGTGTGTGTGTGTGTGTGCGCGCACACACGACTGAGGAATGGGGGCCTTTCAGCAGCCAACCCTGACCCTCCCAGATGGTTCCAAGTTGCTTTATCCAGGCTTGGGGCTCGGTGGTTCCTGCCCACCCCCAAAACTCCTCTTCATCCCACATCTCTTCCTTGACCTCTGCAGACCCTAACCCTCACTTAATCTGCCCTTGCTGGAGACACAGGAATTGAGGAAAGCCAGCTTCCCACCCCCCTTGAGGGGAGTTTGGCTACCTCCATTTTTTGGGGGGTGGATCAGCCCCTTCCCTCTTCTTAGCCCTTGCATTGAAGGGAAAGCGCCTGGTTCTGACGCAGAGGGGGGGAGGGGGCAAGGGTAGGGGCATCTCCCTGTGGGTCTGTCCTGGCCATCCCTTCCCCCAGCCAGGAGTTTTCTCTTGCATGAACCCCCCCCTGGCCCTTTAAGCTCCCCCCCTCGCCTGCCCTGCTCCTTCCCTGTTTGTTATCTCCCTTTGAGGCCTGGTGACCTTGTGGGAAGAGCAATCCTCTGGTTCTTTGTCTGGCCTTCCCAGCCACCCACACGCCGCCCGCTGGCTAATCTCCCAAGTCCAGGACTTCTTCTTCAGCCGGGCTCTGCAGGATGACCGAGTGCCCCACTAATGACTCAGAGGGGGAGGCGGTGGGGGGGGGCAAGAGGGGGATTTGCGCATTTATTTTCTGCGACTGCTTCTTCTAGGAGTGGTGGGTTTGGGATAGAGGCCATGAGGATTAGCAGCTTGACTAGTCAGTGCTTTTTTGGGGGGGGGATTTTTTACAAGTGCCCCCACCCTGCAAGAACTCTGCAAGAACCCCGGGAATGTTGATCCGGTACAGGTCCTTGCTGCTTACCGACAGTCGCAGGACCGACATTTGGATGCTTGGAAAACCAGCGTGTGTTGGCGAGGGGTGGCAGCAACCCCGGCAGCGTGTCTGTGTGTCCCGTGGCTGCCATTTGAGATTTTCCGACAATCAGAGTCAAATGGGGGAAGCCAGGTTCACTGAATGACCAAAAGGTCATATCAGTGACTCCCTTAATGACTGCTTTGCTAAGCAAGAGAAGTTCTCATCCCGTCTCCGCGGGACGCTTCCTTCGTTGGGTAGCCTTGGATTGGTAGCGCAACGGGGTTCGTGCTGGTGGTTAGAAAGGAGTTGCTGGTTTTGGGCCAAGGAAGGAGAACTGAGGCTGGAAGTGGACCGGGAGTTTTAAGCCCCCTTGCTGGGCCTTGCACCCCTGAAAGTCTGGCTTTGTCCCTCGGCCGGAGCCTGCGTCTCTGGAAAGGTTACTCCCAGAGGGTGCCCGTGGCTCTTGGGAATTCAGAGTTTAATTGGATGGCAAGAAATTGTGGGGCAGATGAAGAAGCGTTGACGCCTGCCTCTAATGGGTGGTTCGCAAGAGCTGTGGATTCGAAGGGAATTATCTCTGGCGGAAGGGTGAAGGTGTGGGCACTTCTGGGCCAGATAATTTGGGTTTTCTTCCATCCTGCCCCGGGCGGAGAAGATCTTTGTAGATTTCCAGCAGGCTCCCACTAGCTCTTGGCTAGGATTTAAAAGTGAAGCCAGAGCCTTAACACAGGAGGCAATTAGTTGCAGGCCAGATGGATTAGAACAGAATAGAGCTGGAAGGGGCCTCGGAGGCCTTCTAGTCCAGCCCCCACCACCAGCAGGAGATCCTTACAGGATCACAGAATAACAGGGTTGAAAGGGACCCTGGAGGTCTTCCGTTCCAGCCCCCAGCTCAAGCAGGAGACCCTATGCCAGGGGTCTTCAAACTTGGCCCTTTTATGACTTGTGGACTTCAACTCCCAGAATTCCTCAGCCAGCTTTGCTGGCTGAGGAATTCTGGGAGTTGAAGTCCACAAGTCATAAAAGGGCCAAGTTTGAAGACCCCTGCCCTATGCCATATGGAGAAAGGCTGAACTGTTGTCCTGGCAGCTGCGGAGCGCTGGGAGTTGAAGTCCACCCGTCTTCGAGTTGTCAAGGCTGAAGGAGGCTGTTCTGCCTTGTTGTCGGGAGCTGAACTGTTTACCTTTAAGAAAAGGGGAGGGTTCCAGCAGGCAGGTTGGAACAGGCAAGGCGGCAAACAGCCGAGGGGTGTGAGCTCAGCCTTGTTGTGGAAGAGGAAGTGTGTTCTTGCACATCTGCAGTGCCTCTTTGCCTATTGTTCTCCAGGGAGGATCGTAAACCCGTCAAGGCCTTCCTTTGTGCAAATGGCACCCTTGACTTGACGCAATCTACTCCAGGTCTCTAAAGAGCCTCCTTGCTCCATCCGCGAGGGCGGGAGAGTTTCAGCTCTCCAAGATTGGCCTGGGGTTGGTTTTTTTTGGGGGGGGGGTGTTAGAAACACACTGTCTGGTGCTCCCTCCAGGACTGCCACCCCATTGACCAAAGTGTCTCCGGAAGCATTAGGTGCCCTCACCTGAGGGACGTGGATGGTTTACTTGGCAAACAGTTTGGGGAATCTTAAAAACTTGCAAAGTATTTTTTTTTTGAGGGGGGGGGGAATAAACCTTCAATTGCCCAAATAAAATGATGGCCTCCAAGGAGTTTTAGGACACCCACGTTTCCAGAACTAAGTTTGCACCTTTTGAATAACGGGGGAGGGGGGGGTCCTAGTACTCTTTCTATCCTACCTGTTGGCAATTCCCAGCAAGTCCCGGAGCCCTGGACGTTTGACACTTATGTGGCCACATGCACACATGATGTCTTTATTCTCCTGTATGGTCAAAACATAATCAATAGAAGTTTGTACATTTAAACAATCACCTCTTTGTCCTTTATACACAATTCTGTTCCAAACTCCGCCTTACAGTGTTCAAACCCTCAAACTCTGGTGTTTACTTTAAACCTTGCTAATAACTCCCAATGGGGAATCCTTTGGTGACTCTCTGCCATCAGTCCTTCTCTTGATTTGATTGCCTTTTCTCCTTGATGTCTCCATCATCCAGGTCACGGTTGTCCCAAAGGTGCTTTATCCAGGAGGATAATTTGAAGACGTTTCGCTTCGCATCCCAGAAGCTTCTTCAGCTCTGACTGGATGGTGGGGAATGGAAGGACTTATATATGAATATAAATCCTTATACAAATCCTTACATAAATCCTTCCATTCCCCACCATCCAGTCAGAGCTGAAGAAGCTTCTTGGATGTGAAGCAAAAGATCTTCAAAGAAAAAAAAGGAAGTCCAGTTGCCTCCCGAAAAAGCATCTTGATGGAGTTTGTGTAGTATCTCACAACCAGTTAGCCATTTGTGTCTGCCTATTGAGTTCTCGCCTGCAAAACGCTTCTTGTGCTGAGGGCCACAAAGGTGTTTCCGGGCACAACCTGGCTTTGCAGCTGTTCCATATTCCCCAGCTGGCATGTCTAACAGGATGATATTTAAAAGCCACCTTAACTTTAGCGTTATCATGCCATAAGTATCCATGCGACCCAAATCTCAGGAGGGGATTCTGGGAGACGCCCGGCTCTGCTCTCCTGGTCCTTGCCAACCTGGCTGGGGAATGAGGGAGGGGGCAGGAAGGTCTTTGTTCAACTCAGGTGGCCTCTACGGGCAGGAGCAGTTGTTCAGTATTTGCAGTTAGTCAAAAATTAACATTCTGAAAGGTGGTTGTAAAAGCTAAGCAAATGGGCGCCTAAGTCAACAAATGCAGGCGCTCTGTGTGTGTGTGTGTGTGTGTGTGTGTGTGTGTGTGTTGGGTAGTATGTCTTCTGGAGAAGGGAGGAAGGCCTGCTCGGTTTGCTGACTGTTGGGACACTGCTGGGCTTTGAAGTAGCAGCTTTGTCTATAACAGAACTCCCTTCCAAAGGTGTTGGATGGCAAGTCCCATCATGCCCAGCCTGTGAAGGTAGGCCGGGCTGTGTCCTGCTTTGCACCTTGCACCTCGGGTGTCGATATAAGGCGTGCGGTGTTTCTCAATCTCTGCAACTTTAAGATGGGTGGACTTCCAGGTCCCAGCATTCCCCAGCCAAGGAGGAGTTGAAGCCCACACATCTTACTTTCGCCGAAACTGAGATACGCTGGCTTGCCCCTCAGCCCGTGCGTCTTGGTGTGATGGGTGAAGTTGCGCTTTTTACATCTTTCAAGAGCGGAAAAAACCTCCTGCACGGTGGGTGATTGTGTGGAGCCCCGTTCCTCACCCGTGGGAAATCGGCCAGCAGGCGGGGGTTTAGCAATCCAGGAGGGAACAGCTGCTCAAACAAGAAATGGCTCTTTAATTTTACTTTTTTAAAAACTCTGGGCTCCCTCCATCTCTCGCCCTTTTCTTGGGCAGACCCCCTTTCAGAAGCCCCCACCTCCCTTGCCTTCACCCCCTTCCTTCCCCTCTCCTTGCCCTGCAGTCTGACTCTCTCCTCTTTAATTCTTTTCTCCCTTTTTCTTTGAGGCTCACGTTCCCTGCCGTGGCTGAGCTTTGCGCCTCATTGTGCCTGCTGGCCGGGCGGTGGGCTGGCGAAGCAGGCTGGCCCTTTTGCTTGGAGTTGCAAACATCTCCAGCCTGCTTTCCCCCCATCCCTCCTCCCTCCCCCCCCACCTTCGCCTGGGCAGGCTGGCTGTTTCCTGTTAATCAAGTCAGCTCCGCTGGGTCTGTCACCTGCTCTGGGCAGCTGCAGCTCCCTTGCGCTGCCAAGGGGCGGGCAGGCGGGCCAGGCGGGTGGGCAGGCGGGCTGCAAGGCCTGTGGCCTCCCCTCCTCCTCTTCTCCCGCCTCCTGCCCTCTTTCTTTCCGGGAACACTAGCCCTGGGGCGCTGCGACCTTAGCAGGTGTTTTGGGCAGCGTTTGCCCAGCAAGCCTGGCGTCAACACGTCCTCAAGCTGCCACAGCAACCGCCAGCGTCCTTGTGCCTGGCTCCTCCTGGTTGGTGGGAGGGCAGCAGTGACCTCCTCAGCCGCTGCCAGCCCTCCCCATGCCAGCTGCTTTGAGATCTCTTTTCTGTGCCAAGATGGCCGGGCGCCAGCCTGGTGTGACAAGTGGAGATCCAGCGGCCAGGCAGCCACTGTCCTGTCCTTGGCACGGTGCTACTCTCAACCCTGAAGCCTCTGTTGTGAGATCCCTTCTCCCCGGCCCCACTTTTTAAAGGGCTGCGTACCTTTAGGAGCCGTAGATTTGGGGGTATGGGAGGAAATGGGGCGCTGGGGGCACTCCCTGCCCTCCAGTTCTCTGGGTAAACATTTTGGCCTTGGCTGGCAAGGTCCTTGGCACGTCTGACTGAGTGAACAAGGGCAGCCCGCTTCGGAATTCAGGGCAGGATAATCCACCCCCACGTCTCTCTTGGCAAGCCGTGGGGTGATCCAGGGTGTAGTGCCCCATGTTGGCATTAAAGGGGTTGCAGTTGCTGCTTCTTCCGGAGACCTCGGCTAGCAGAGGCTGACCAGGACCCCACAGAAGAACAGACAGTCCTCAACAACCATTCATTTAGTGGCTGTTCAAAGTTAAAATGGTACTGAAAAAAATGACTCGTGACTGTTTTTCACACTTATGACTGTTGCAGCATCTCCTAATCACAGGATGAAAATTCAGACACTTGGCAACTGATTCATACTTGTGACGGCCGCAGCATCCCGGGGTCCCCTTTTGGGACCTTCTGACAAGCAAAAGCAACAGGGCAGCCAAATCCATTTAACAACCGTGTGACTAATTGAACAACCGCCCGGATTGACTTAACAGGTGCGGCAATCAAGGTCGTAAAATGGGGCAAAACTCACTTAACAACAGTCTCGCTTAGCAACAGAAATTTTGGGCTCACCTGTGATCACAAATTGAGAACGCCCTGTAGCGCCTTTGGCTGCCTCCTTCGATCCGCTTTCAAAGCCCTGTAGAGAATTAGCCCAGCTGAAATCCTGTGCAACTCCTGGGTAGGGCAATCCCCCCCCCGCACGTGACGGGGCCTTTTTAGTGGGGGCGTCCTCCACTCTGCATTGCCTCCCCAGGCAAGTTGGCCTCTCCCTGCCTGCCCCCTTGAGAACCGGTGGGGGTTTCTGCAGATGAGTTTTCCACGCTCTGATCGGCTTTGCTGCTCTTTTCTGCTCTGTCTGTAAGTTTAGAAAGTGTCTTCAAAGGGAAGGACATATCTGGAGTTGGGGGGTTGCATTACAGAGACCCTTTCTCTGGAACTTCTCAATCCTCCAGGTCACGATTGTCCCAAAGGCGCTTTCCAAAAGGCGACTGGACTTGCTTGGTTTTTATTCCTTGAAAAAAACATTTCGCTTCTCGTCCGAGAGAACTGAGGAAGCTTCTTGGATGAGAAGCGAAACATTTTTTTTGAGGAAAGCAACACCTCTTGAGAAGCACCTGTGGGACAGTGGAATCCTTGGGGGTTGTTGCTGAGCTGCGTAGTCATTTTGCCTGCGGACGTTTCCCTATCCAGCTCAGCAGCAGCATCCGTCTGTGTTTACTTCTGCAGTGTGTGTCGGTGATGTAGCCTTGCAGGATTGTTTGTTTTGATCTTCCTTCCCTTCTGCCGCCTTTCAAAAATATTGCAACCTTCTGTTGGTTGGTTGGGTTTTTTTTAAACGTCCCTTAGATCTGTGTAGCTCTGCAGTTTCAACAGTGTTGCCTTTTTGTTGGAAAACCTGCCCGGAAAGTAGGAGAGTTTAGGAAATTATTTTGGAGGCGTTGTTTTGCTTTGGGGCCAGGTGATATTTTGTGGCAGCCTCGAAAGTGGCATCTTACGGGCATTGGATTCCAGGGAAGCCACGTCTGGGCCTATCCGACAAAGTGGCCCTGGGGGGGCTGTTCCTCCCCCTCCTTGCTTTTTTCCTTCCTCACTTTCTGCTATCCTGGGGGGGGGCTTCCCCTTCTGAGCCCCTTCCCCCTGCCACTTTCCTGTCAAATGATAATCTCCGTTTTTGACCTCTGTTTGAGCTCTGGGCTGCCCTCCAGCCCGGCTGAGCTGGCACTGCTGGACAGGGCCCCGTGCCTGCCTTGTGATCCGGTGGTCGTGTCTCCCCCCGCCCCTTCTTGTCTCCCCCCACTGCATGGCAGGCAGCAGGCAAGCTGGGGGGGGGAAGCAACCTGGCTGGCCAAGCGGGCACCAGTGTTGAAAAGGGGAAGAGACGCCCCGTCTCTCTCTAGCACGTGGTGCCCCTGAGCAGTGGAGGGGCTGCTAACTGGGAATAGGGTGACCTTTGCTCCCCACTCCTGACCACAAACTGCCTCGGGAGTTTCCAGGAAACTTGCAAAGGAGAGCAGCCCTGCTTCCCTCAGTTGACACTTCGTTGTGAGTCAGTTGACACTTTGTTGTGATGCTGTCTGAGCTGGATTGTTTTCTTGCAGACATTTCATAACACAACTAGGGAACATCATCAGTGCTAGAAGGGAGTGGGGTGGGAGGAGGAGGAGGAGGAGGAGAACTGTGGGGTCCTTGGTGCTCTCTGAGCTTGGATGTTTTCTTGCAGACATTTCCTTACCCAAACTAGGTAACATCATCAATGTTAGATTTATTGATACAGTTCATTGTTTCCTGCAATGGATTAATCCAATATCAAGCATGATATGTAGACTCAGGACGTAAGAAAGAATTATGATGATTCTTGTTCTTCCTCTGGTTTGTTCTAATAAACATACCTGCCAGAGAACAAAATGGGGTTCAAATGCCAGGCTTGCTGTTGCCCCATTCCCCCCCTACCCCCAATTTCAAAAGCCTTTTGCACCCAATAATTTGAGAATAGCCTTAGAGCACCCCCTGCTGGACCATTTCTGCACCACATGACTTGAGCAGGCAACATGCTGACAATTTGGGAATCAAGTTGATAAGGACTCCACTTTGAGGGGTGTAACCGTCTCCTTCCCTGGAATTGGTCTCAAGGCAGAAAAATTACATGCATCCTCGACTTACAACTGTTTTTTTAGTCACTGTTCAAAGTTACAACGGCACTGAACAAAGTGACTTACGACAGGTCCTCGCCCTTATGACAGTTGCAAGCACATGATGGTAACCTGATCAAAATTTGGATAATTGGCAACTGGCAAATATCTGGGCTGATTGCTTGTTCTGGGATCATGTGATCCCCGTTTGGATCTTTCCCAGCCAGCTTCCAACAAGCAAAGTCAATCGGGGAAGCTGGACTCATTTAATAACTTAACCATCGGGGCAAAAAAGGTCATGAAATTGGTCATAACTCACCTGACCACCTTTGCTCAGACAGCTCTGTTCCCAGTTGTAGTCGTATGTCAAGGACCACCTGTATTCCTCCCATAATCAAAGCTATTTTTCTCAGCCAATGGAAAAAAAAAGAGGTGGGCGCTAGTCTTCATGAATATTAGCCAGGGATCAGAGGGGAATCAAGGTTTGGATATTGGGAGGCCTGTGTTAAAGTCAAAGCTCTGCCTTCCAGACTTGATGCCCTCTGGATATCTTGGACCTCAGCACCCAGAATTCCTATCTTTGGTGGAGTTTCAAATTATGGTGGTGGAATGGCTGGAGTTTGGACTTCAACTGCTAGAATTCCCTAGCCAGCATTCTTGGACTTCAACTCCCAGCGTTGCATGGATGCAGAAAGAGGGGCCTTTTCAGCTGCAGGGCTTGGCAAATGGTTTCCCTTTTCCTACCTTCTCCATATTGGGCTGCTGCGGGCAAGAGTTGGAAAAGGCTGGACGTGGTGGTCTGTGTCCCTGCTGTTTTTAATATTGGGTTTTTTTTTTAAAAAAAAAAAAGAGAAGAAGGCTTCCGTCCAGACGTTGTGGGTGCTCCAAAACTCCAGAGGTTTTAAAGAAGAGTTTGGACAACCGTTTGTCTGAAGTGATATAGGGTTTGCTGCTTGAGCAAAGGGGTTGGACTAGAAGACCTCCGAGGTCCCTTCCAACTCTGTTATTCTGTTGCAGAATGTTTGCTATCGTTGAGGAGCTTGGCATCTTTGCAGACCGGAAGCCGAGACCTGCCAGAAGACTCCTGAAGCCAAACTCAGCATTTTTAAGAATGAAATCTGAGTCCCCAAACCGGGCTCGATCCGGATTGCATGTTCTGGTCCTGCTCCCTCTCGCCCAGGGCGTGAGAGCATCCCAGCTGAGAATTGCTGAACCCTCCATTTGTGCAAAAGGAAGGGTACCCTCCGAAAGTGGTGGATGGGCAGTTTCAGATGCCTCACGTCCCACAAGCCGGTGGGGCCAGGACCCCGTCAATAGCGGCAGACTTCTGGTGGGGGCCTTCGGTCCTGGCTGGGGAGGCCCCCTCCCGCAGCACAGCCCGCCTGGCCCTTTTTCCTTCGAGGGGCCGTTTTTTTGTTCCTGTGGCGGAACCAGCCGACCGGCTTCCAGGGTCAGGCGGCAGATTCATAACTTGGCAGCCAGACATTTCAGAACAATAAAGGTGTCTGGCTGTTGATCAGGCCGTTTTTTATCCTGGCCTTTCTCCAGGCCTCCAAGCCTGGGATTCACAGCCAGGGGAGAACAAGAAGCACACAACACACACACACACACACACACATACACACACACAGACACACACAGAGACCCGCACAGGCCCTGCGTGCGAGGTGCCAAAGCTGTTCCTTCCCTTCCCCTCGGCTTATCTGCGCCTGCTCAGCCCCTGAGCTGAGATGTTTACCTCCAGCTCCTCTGACGGTTGGCGAGGACGCCTGGCGAAGCAGAGGTCGCTGAACTGCGAATGTTATGACATTACATTCTTGTGTCTGCACTTTCAAGATGCGGGACGGGGCCGGAATGATAAGTGAGCCCACTGACGCGGCTGCCTTTCTTTCCCTCTCTTTTCTCTCTCTCTCTCTCTTTATTCCTCCCCTGGCTTGGATCTGCCTCCTCCTCCTTCGCTCTCCGGAGGAAACTGATAAGCCTCCTCCTTGGCTCTCTCCCCCGGCCCCCTTGGTTTCTCATTTCTTGCCAAAAAAGGAGGAGGAGGAGGAGGGCTGGGTAGAATAATTTGAATTTGCAGAAGAGAAAGGCTGTTTATCCCCAGCTTTGTGTAAAGAAAATGTTGGGGAAGAAGCCTCTGGGTTCCTCAACCAGGCTGAGAAAACAGCTGGAGAACAGCTGCCAGACCGTGCCAGCAATACTGGCTTGCATGGGTCTAAGGATAATTAATGCAAAGCCAGCCTTTACTTTCCAGGCCTCTCTAGAAAGGGCTGTCTCCACCCCCACCCACCCCCATTTCAGCCCTCTCTACGTTGAAGAGCGGCTGCCACTCAGGGCTGCCACTCAGCGGCTGCCACTGGGTTTGTGGCTCAATAGCTACAATGTCAGAGCTGTCCACGTTTCTGCCCAGGTAGGAAATTTCGATTCACCCTGGACAGGGTCTGATGGCTTTCCCTTCTGGCCTCAGGCTCCTAAATTCGGTGCATCTTCTGGAGTTCATGCAAGGTGGCGTTTCCCAATCTTGGCCACTTCCAGATGTGGGGACTTCATATTCCCATTATTCTCATCATTGGCCATGTTGGTTGAGGAACTCTGGGATTTGAAGTCCACACGTCTAGAAATGGCCAAGGGTTGGAAACACTGGTGTAAGGGCCTAATCGGACACAGCAACATACGTTGGCTGCGTTTGTTCAGCGTCAGCTGTTGTGTGATGTTGGCTCCCACCATTTCTACGGAGGGGTGCACACAGAGGCTGCAGGGTCTCCCCACATGGAGGGATGGGGCTAGAAATCTCTCTCTTCCACGTCTCCACTTGAGGAGAAAATAGAGAATGGCTGGGCTGACTCGTCACCTGAAGTTATGCCTTGTTCCCGATGGCTAGTTTGTACAGCATGACAAGCAGGAAATCCCTGAGTTTGGCACAGCTGGTTGAATTCTCAAAGCACGCTGAACCAGGGAAAGGAACATGGTGGCGTAATGCAGTGTGACAGGCAATGAAGGGATGCTGGATGGCCCACTGTGATTGCAAAGATCAGAGATGACGTCTTGCCCTTTTGTGTCCTCCCAAACGCCACACTCGACTCATAAGGGGCATCTGGTGCCCGAACCGAGCACTCCGCAAAGCAGGAGAAGCTCTGCTTTCAAAGGAAGGGATGGAAAGTAAATTGAAAAGAGAAGCAACCTAGAACTAAGGAGGAATTTCCTGACAGTGAGAACAATCAACCAGTGGAACAACTTGCCTCCAGAAGCTGTCAAGGCTCCAACACTGGAAGTTTTCAAGAAGAGACTGGACAGCCATTGGTCTGAAATGGTTTAGGGCCGTGGTGGCAAACCTATGGCACATGTGCTACAGGTGGCACGCAGAGCCCTCTCTGCGGGCACATGTGCTGTTGCCCCAGTCCTAGGCCTTCAGTTGGGTTTTATAAAACCTTTTCTTTTAGGCCTCCGTTGCCGTGTGCAAAAAAAAGAAGGCTCAATCAATCAATGAGTTTCAACTTCTCACAGGAAAAAAAAGATCTCGCAAAGTTGGAATTGATTGATTGAACTTTTTAGTCCTACCCAGTCTGCCGTTACCACTGCAGCCACGTCCACCCAATGGGCCACGCCCACCCGGCACCCGGCAGTACATAAGTGGATTTTGGGTTGCAGTTTGGGCACTCAGTCTCTAAAAGGTTCGCCATCACTGGTCTAGGGTTTCCTGCCTGAGCAGGGGGTTGGACTAGAAGACCTCCAAGGTCCCTTCCAATGCTGTGATTCTATGCTTTGGTGCTCATAGACCTTCAGGTCTTCCCACAACAAAGATCTACCTGAAAGGGTTGGGGTCACTCCCAAGGGCATTATGGGGGGGGAAAGGTATGACGCTGTCTGTGAGTTGGTTGCCCCAGCTTGGGATCCGGGAGGGCTTTCATTGTCACTGCAGATTTGCACAGAGGGCTCTTTTTTTCCCCCCATGGGGCCAGACCATTTGTGCGGCCCTCTGCCCTTCCATCAAGCTCCTTGGATAATGAGGAACCTTGGGCTTTTGCTGGAGCTGAGAACATCTGCACCTAGGCTAGGCTTCTCCATCCAGGCATCTGGTAGGATGGACCCAGCTCCAGGCGAGCGTGCTCAGACACAGGAAGGAGTTGGGGATGGGAATCCAGCATTCTGGAGCCTTTCCTGAGGGTTGGGAATCTCCTTTCCTATGAAGTCAGAGGAGAACCAAGTCTCGGGGCTAGGAATGGCGAGGGACTTGTTCCTGCTTTGGTGGAAGAAATGAACTTCCCCCCTATACTGGGGCTGCTTCGGTTTGCAGCAACCCTCCCCCCTTTCATCCTCACTCCATCCCTGTTTCCCTCCCTGCTGATATGATCCACGGTGTCCAGTCTCTCTCTCTCTCTCCCCCTCCCTTCCTCTCTCTGAGTACAGGAAGATGGTTATCGTTGAGGGCCTGCAAAGGATCTCTTCAATCGTCTTTGACAAGCTGCGGGGCTGGGCGGGCGAATGGTGGCAATGCTTTGAGTGTTAACATAAACCATCTGTGTGCATGTGTGTAAAGGGGAAAGGGGGTGGGGGTGGGGAGAGAGCGAGCAAGAAAGACCAAGGAGGGAAGGAAGGGGGGAGAGGAAGGATCAGAGACCAAGCGGGAAAAAAGAGAAAAAGAGGTCAAGTCCTGGGAAATTAAACGTTCATAAACGTTGGCCCGAGCGCTCACAGAATGTAGGGCAGACCCATTAAATCTCATTAAAGTTTCATATCTAGCAGAGCCACTTCAGGCAGACCTCGGACATGGCCTTAATTTGATGGGTGTTAAGGGAGAATTATCAAATAATTGTGCCAGCTGGGGACTAGCTTTTATCGTGTGACGTGGAAGATGGTTGCAGCTTTTCCTACACATCCACACCGGCTCCGGGGAGGGGACAGGATTCCCGGGGATCGGTTGCAGAGGCTTCTGTTCTTTGGCCAGGCCGCTGCCGTTTGGGGGCTTGGGTGGAAGGCCTCCTGTCTGGAGGCCCTTGCCCAGTTGATGTTCAGACCCAGCCAACTCGGCCTGGTGCTTCTTTTCCACTGGGCTAGCTGAGCAGTTGGGACGGCTGGCTGTTTCCCCAGAGGAGAATCCTGGAAGCTGAAGTCCTGCCCCTATTTGGAGGGCCCTGAGATTGAAAAGTGGGCGGTGGGGAGGATATCTCCGAATCCTTTGGGGTGGACTGCTTGAGGGGATCTCAGCGGGACTTCAAGAAGAGGATCCTTGAGTGGCAGGAATTGGGGCATCTCGCAAACATTCGTGGGAGGTAGAAGATGCTCAGAGGTGTGAAGGTTGGATTAACGGACTCCATCCACCCTTTGGAGAATGTGGCTTGGCTCACTTCTTTGAATCCTCCAATGTTCCGGCTAATGGCCGCAGCGCCCACCAGGCAGTTGTCTTCCCATTGTTTCTTGTGTGGTCCATTTTCAGAGACTCAGACGGGGCAGGAGAGCCAGGACTGGGGCACACAAGGTGGGTCTCCTTCCGTTGAGTTCTACCCAAGTAGCATCCTTTGAAAATCCTGGCCATTTGTGGTGTCTGGGGCGATTCTCAATCCCCCGGGTCACGGTTGCCCTAAAGGGGCTTTTCCCCCCTCTCCCAAAGGCGGCTGGACTTCCTTTGGCTTTCTGGGACAAGGGTCGGCAACCTCGGCTCTTTTATGACTCGTGGACTTCAACTCCCAGAATTCCCCAGCCAGCTACGTATGCTTCACGACTTCATGACAATCTGACTAATTTAATAATCAGGATGATTCATTTCAGAGCTGGGGTAAGAAAGGTGGTTAAAACGGGGCAAAACTCACTGAGCCAGCGTTTCACTTAGCAACAGAAACGTCGGGGTCAGTTGCGGTTGTACGTTGAGGACTGCCAGGATTTGCAGCATTTTGCAAAGATGCAGCGCCAGTACATGCCTGTGTCTTACAAGTGGGGTGTGTGTGTGTGTGTGTGTGTGTGTGTGTGTGTGCGCGCGCGCTTGGGCACACCAGGCAGGCGCATGTCAGCTGTCTCTTCCACAGCTTGAAGTGTCCTCTTCTCCCCCCCCCTCCATTTCCATTTGTCATCCCCTGGAGAAGTCTGAACAAATGAAGCCGGGGTCCTCTTGCGTCTTAAACGCTGATGCAGAGGGAGGGGGGAGGAATGGCTGACACATCTGGACAGCTTTTAGAGCACCGAGGAGCAAATTGCAGCCTTGAGCATCAGCAGCCGCACGTGACGGCCCGGCTCCTGGCTGCAGATGCGCAGTGTTTTTGCTGGCTTTTTCCCGGAGTGCCTAAAAAAAGCAGGTTTGGCCCAATAAAACAGGAGGGAGGACAGATGGGAAACATCTAAAATTCATTTCGGGGAAATCTAAAATTCATTTCCAACAGAAGGCGCTGCCCCTTTGCCTACCACCGAGAAGCTCTTGAGGTGCCACCATCTCGGGCTTCTTAACCTGTTAACGTCTATCAAAATGCACATTTTCTGCTGGGGTTTTGGGCCATTTAGTGGGCTTTCTTGCTTAAAGGCTTTTTTTTTTTTTTTGCATTCTGCGCCGCAGAATTCCAGAGTGTTGCAAGAGGCAGAATCCCGAATTTGCAGCAGGCTGTCGAAGGGGGACGAGGAGGAAAAGGCAGGTTCGTCAGAGAGGCAGCCTAGAAGAAACCGGGGACCTGCTGGGAGGGTTCGAGCTGCAGAGAGATGCAGCCCTGCCCTCGAATCTGGATGGGATTTATTTAACGCTGCCCCTTCTTTCGCTAACTCCTAAATGTCCCCGTTCAAAGAGGATTAGTGCCAAATGGTTACTCTTGATTTGTATTAGAAGATGGGCAGGAGATGGTTTTCTGTGGAAAAGGCAACACAGAGGTGAAGCGAGGGGAGTTTGAAGGCTGATGAATTATTCAGTGTCTCCTGATTTCACATTATTCTCTCCCTGATACTTTTACAACCTGTCGGTAAATAAAAACATTCTCCATTATTTATAGGGACAGACCTGAACTGGTGGGCAGGAGGTACTGAAAGGGGTCCCGCTGCCCCCCCTCAATGGAGAGGGGAGAACCCAGGAGTACATTTTTGATTTTTTAAATGCTTTTAATCTTTGTAGGCTGCACTGGAAAGAAAGAAAGCAGCCTAAACCTGGATTAAATTAAAATAGGTTTCCTAATATTTTGCTGCCTGCGTGTTTATAGCTTTTGCTATTAATTCCTCCCAGACGTTAATTATGGTCAGGCTGATAAGGATTAGGTCAAATTATTACCTAATTTAGTAAAGTTTCAGATTTTCAATCTGAGGCCAAGGATGGAGGGATGGAGGGATGAATGGATGTTGTTGTTTTCCCCATAATAGTTCTTAAAGGGCAGGTGCCAGAAGCCAGGAGGGGAGGGAGGGCAGGCAGGCAGGGAGGAAGGAAGGAAGGAAGGAAGGAGGAGGGAGGGAAGAAGGGAGGAAGGAGATGGAGGGAGGGAAGGAAGGAAGGAAGAGAAAGAACGAAGCAGGGAAATTTCAACCTCAACTAAGTTTGTCTCTTTTTTTTCCTTCCTGTTCTTTGATCCGAGAAGAAAATTGAGTTTAGCTGGCTGGGCTTTTTGACAGGGCAGACTTCAGCGAAGTTTGTTTTCTTCTCCAAACCTTTTCATCTCAGCCCCCCCCCCAACTCACACAAACACCCCCCCACCCCCGACACACTTCCTGCCTGAATCGAGCCCGTGCATCTGTCTGAGGCGGTTTCTGTTTGAGCCCTCTATTTTGGGTCGTCCCCAGGAGCTTTTTTCAATTCGTGGTTCCTCCCCTGCCTCCTGGGCCCAGCCTCGGAAGGGTGCTTGAGTAATGCCGTGCAGCCGTGCAGTAACGGCTAAGGGAAAGTTGAGCCGTTTTGCGCGGGCTCTGCGGTCAGCCTGTGGTTTTGCGTCTTCTGGCCCTGGGGAACGCCAACCGTCGTGCGCTGACCCAGGCTGGAGAGGGTTGGGCCCTGTGCAGGGCGAGCGGAGGCCTTCTCTGTGTGGGAACCCGAGTGGGCTTGGCAGACCCGGCTTCTCTCCTTTGGCGAGCACCGAGATCCCGTCTCCTGCACGCTGAAGTTCTCTGCCTAGCGTGAGACCTCGGATTGGGTTCCATAATCCAATGCTCAGCAGAAGGCGCTGGATTCTGCATGTGAAAGGGGACCTTCCCAGGTCGGATTGGAGACCAGGATTTGAGCATCGGCTGCTTATCTACATATCAAGTCGGTTTTGACTCCTAGCAGCCACCCAGATAAATAACCGGGCCTTTCAAGTCTCCAGATAGTGGTGTCTCCATCACCACTTCCACTGAATCCATGCAGACTCCAGAATAACAGAGTTGGAAGGGACCTTGGAGGTCTTCTAGTCCAGGGGTCTCCAACCTTGGCAACTTTAAGACTTATGGACTTCAACTCCCAGAGTTCCTCAGCCAGCTTTGCTGGCTGAGGAATTCTGGGAGTTGAAGTCCACAAGTCTTAAAGTTGCCAAGGTTGAGGACCCCTGTTCTAGTCCAACCCCCCTGCTCAAGCAGGAGATCTGGTCCTATCCTATAACCATTTCAGACAAATGGCTGCCCAGTCTGTTCTTGAAGAACCTCCAGGAGCGCCCACACCTTCTGAATGCCTTTCCACAATTGTTCTCCCTGTCAGGAAATTTCTCCTTAGCTCTAGCTTGGTTCTCTCCGTGATGAATTTCCATCCGTTGCTTCTTGTCCTGCTTTCTGGTGCTTTTGGAGGATAGGTGGACCCCATCTTCTCTGTGACAGTCCCTCATCCATCTTCTTCTCTTTCCTTCCACCTTTCCCAAAATGAGGGCCATCTCCAGAAAGCTGGGTTTTCATCTAATTGGTCCGAAGTAGAATAATTAGTCCTTAGTGCCTGGTGTGGCAACTCTGGGTGGAACTCTTCAATGATCCATTGGTTTGGTTTCCTGGCTGTCCATGGTCTTCGCACCAGTCTTCTCCAACACCAAAGTTCAAAGGCATCAACAATCTTCCTCTTCTGCTTCCTCAAAGTCCAGAAAGACCAGGAAAGGAGGGGGGGAAAGGTCTGTGGCCAAGTAGGGCCTGGGTCCCTCACCATGTTGCACGACACCATCGTGGTTTTATTGATGAAGCCAGAGTTAAGCCAAGATGGGCATCATCATCAATGTGTGCAAACCCAGCTGGAAGGGAAGGGAATGTTCTGGGTTAGTTGTGTCCCTGAAGGTGCTTACTTCAAATTTGACAGGTTTACTGGCCTGCGGAGAAGCTGCAAGCACGGAGGCTGCTTAGAGCGTGGAGGCTGGGACTCTGTGATCAGACAGTGAATATAAATCCTCGTGATGGATCGGTTATCACTTCATTGAGCTGGTGGCAGATCCATTGAAGGGCTGTGCAGTACCACCCTCTTCCCTAGCTTCACTCTGCACTGGAATACATTAAATACCATGTATTTATGGCTGGCTGTGGTACGGTGGGCTGGAGAATGTGGTTTTTGCAACTATCATCTAATTTTATGATGGGCATTAAAGCCAGGCCTATAATGTGCACCTTTTTATTCATTAGACATTGGAGCTGCTATAAGTCAAGACTGCCCGGGCATTTAGATGCAGATCTGGAAGATAAACTATTGACAAGTCAGATGTATTTTTACATTAGTCTGCCTTTACAATAGTTTATGTGAAGAAGGGAATATAAATTGCATTATTAAATATGAAGCCCTTTTGTAATGCACCACCGGCTGTCTTGTCGGGAAGCAGTGAGGACTTTATCAAGTCCCTCGGAGACCAGAACAGTTGCTGACTTTGGCCACAAGGAACATCCCCCTCCCCCCTCCCCATGTCCCACCCCCCACCCCCGTGGATGGAACCATTGATGAGTTAGTCTTCTTTGGTATAAACTCCACACGAGTGAAACCACACGACCCCCTGAAAGAATTGGATACTTCAGTTCAGTGAACTTGCACAACCGCCCTCCCCCTCCCCAAACCTCAGCAGTACCCCCCCTCCCCAGGGAAGATGCATTTAGAATGGCGGGGGGGGGGGAAGAACACCTTTCCTTAGGAGCTTGTTTTGATTTAGCTGAATGTACTTGAATGTCCTGGGTGGTGTGCAATAAAACCAGTGACATAAAAGGAAAATGCAATAATTATAAAAGAATAAAAGGAGAACAACAGATGGTGGATCTGGCAACCGCAGGCAGGCACAGCCCAGCCAGGGCCCCCAACCACCCTCACCCAAGGCCTGGGAGAAATCACAGAATAACAGAGTTGGAAGGGACCTTGGAGGTCTTCTAGTCCAACCCCCTGCTCAGGCAGGAGAAGACCCTATGCCATTTGAAAACATCCAGTGATGGAGCACCCACAACTTCGGGAGGCGAGCAGTTCCACCGATTGATAGTCCTCACAGTCAGGGGAAAAACTAATTGTCCTTAGTTCTAGGTTGCTTCTCTCCTTGATTAGTTTCCATCAAGTTGGCCTGTTGGAGGCTTGAGAAGTTGGAGGTGGCTTGTTGAGGGGACCCAAAGTAAGACTTGGGAGATCTGCTGCTCTTGAGGAACACGTCTGTAGCTTAGAAGTTCTCCTAGCTCCAGTGCAGCCTTTGTAGACGGGGCACAACCAGGGCTGTTTATCACCTTACATTGGCAGCCAAAGTAGGACCGCAGGTTGCCTCTGCAAGGTATGTAATGCCCCGCCCCCAGCCCCAAACCAGGCTGTGTAGTTCACTCTCTTCTGGGGCTGTTGGTGCCCACTTCATTAGTGGCTTCCAGGGACGTCTGGATGTTGAAGGTGCTAAAACACCTGACCTTCTTTCCCTGGGCTGAAGTTGCTCGCTCCTTCCTTCCTTCCTTCCTTCCTTCCTTCCTTCCTTCCTTCCTTCCTTCCTTCCTTCCTCCCTCCCTCCCTCCCTCCCTCCCTCCCTTCCCTCCCCTCCCCTCCCCTCCCCTTCCCTTCCCTTTCTCCCCTCCCCTCCCGGCACCCTCCTGCCCTGGAGTTGGCTCCATGGAGGCTTAAGATGCTGCACGAACCCAGCTATTGTGGTCTGCAAACTGTGGGTTGTGGCTTAGTGCAAAAGGCAAATTGGCTCAGCCAACCAGGCCTCATCAAGGATAGAAAGCAGGCAGGCAACTGAAGCCAGACAGCTGAATGTCAAAACTCAGCCTGCAAAACCTTCCCCTTTCCCCGGCCCGGTCGGTTGGTGCCGCAACTGGCATTTCTCAGGGCTGGCTGGGGTTGCCTAAGGCCGCTGTGGCTCTGCACTCCTGTCCTGCCCTTCTCTTGGCCTTTCCCTTCCCTTCCTGTGATGGACGCCGCTGCTTCCAGCCCAGGTAACCCAGGTTAAATGCCTTTGTTTCCGAGGTAATGCAGTTTGTATGACAGGCATGAATAAAAGATGATTGTTCCTGGGAAGCTGGTCAGGCGCGTGTTTTTCCTTCCTCGTAGACAGGTTTCTCCTGTTGCTTTACAGTAAAAGGCTGCTTTTGTGTGTTTGTGTGTTGAGGGGAGTGTAATTCTCAAAGCAGCTAAATAAACGGGGGGGGGTATCTTTGGCATCAGAATGCTCTCTGAATAAATATCTGTCTAATAATCCCTTTTAGGTGGGGCTGCCCTTCCTAAGCATCCCAGCTGGAAAGGATTGACATGTGCCCGGCTAATGATTCACCCGGATGGGCACTTGGCCCCCCCTGCACGCTGGCCCTGATTGGGCACCGGCAAGCCCAGTGCAAACGTTGAGGCTGGCTGGGCGTTCGAGAGACGAGGGCCCCTCTCCCCTGGGCGTCTGTCACGTGTTCGCGAACAGGTGTTAGTCAGGCTGGCGGTTGCAAAGCGTGCAAACTTTGGGGGCCCTGGTGAAGCGCCATCTGGCTGAGCGGCTCCGGGAGAAATGTCAGAACAAGGCATTGGCGCTCACGTTGAAATTGGGGCTTGGCCCGGGGGGGGGGGGGAGAGGCGCGCAGGTGAGTTCGAATCTCCCGAACACGCTTGCCTCGTGCTTTCCAGAACAGGTGAGCAAAATGCCCGTCTCCAGGTGCCTGAGATTTATGGAAGCAGGTGTGCTGTTCTGGAAATTGCAGCTGTCCAGAGAAGGTTGCCTTTAATCAGAGAAAATGGTCCTTGACTTACAACAGCTCGTTTAGTGACCATTCCAAATTACAATGGCCCTGGTAAAAAATGACCTATGACTGCTTTTTAGACTTACGACCGTTGCAGCATCCCTGTGGTCCCGTGATCAAAATTCAGAGGCTTAAGATGTCCCTTATATGTACGACGGTTGCGGTGTCCCTGGGGGTCACACGATCCCCTTTGGCGACCAACTGGCAAGCAAAGTCAACCGGGGAAGACAGGTTCACTTTACAAATGTGCTTCTAACTTAACAATCGCAGTGTTTCACTTAGCAACTGGGGAAGAAAGGTCATAAAATGGGGCAAAACTCACTTAACAACTGTCTCGCTTAGCAACAGAAATTTTGGGCTCAATTGTGGTCATAAGTCGAGGACTTCCTGTGCTGTGTACTGTGTAGCAAGGAAGTGGGAAGGATGTCTTGTTGACATCGCAAATATTCTTCAGAATGGACCCAAAGACCTGGTTTGCGCTTTGCATTAAGCCAGCATTTCCCAATCTTAGCCATTTTAAGATGGGGGGGGGGTTGGTGTCTTCCAGAATACCCCAGCCAGCAATGGGAGCTGAAGCTCAGCGATCTTAAAATGACTGTGGTTGGGAAATGCTGCATTAAGTTGCATTTGGCTTAACGTTGGTTGGATGAACAAACCACGGTCAGCCCCAACTAGCCTTCCTCATGGCTTCTTTCTGGGTGGTTGAGTGAGGACAGGAGCACCTTGATTTAAGCATGGACAATTCACAAAGCCCATGTCCCATTGTGAGCACCAGGGGGCGGCGTGGAAACTTGGATAGGTGTTGTTATTGTTAGTTTGTGATGCTGGTGTATGTTTTGGGTGGAGGAAGATGGGTGCAAGAATCCTGCATCTCAACTCAAGTTGGTTGAAGCCAAGATAATCAGACGGGGATCAAGGTGTTGCAGACGTGGGAGGTAGAGAGGTGTTGAGTTTTGAGTGAGTGTCAACAGCTCCCAACCATTTGTGGTCCAGACTCCCTGTCCTCTCTTAGCTTGTCTCCCCCGCTGGGTTGTCACCTGATCAGCAAACCCTTGGATCAACGTCACCATGCCCATCTCAGCATCTAAAGTCCAGAAAATGTCAGAGTGATCTCACTCTTCAGGCCTGGAAGAAACAAATAAACGCAACGTGTCAGTCTTTGACAGACTTAAAACCTTCGAAAACCTTCCCCAGGCCAGGAAAAATAAACCAGAAAGCCTGCCCACCTGGGTGATGCCCCCTTGGCCGCTTCAAGGCTGCAGTTCCTCCACGGTGTGGAAGAAAGGCTACTCTGGGTTAATGCACTGAGGTGTCTTTGGAGGTGGCCCTGGTTAATAGCAGATTTTGAGGGCGTTGGTGAACTCCTTCGGCTTGATTTTCTCTGCACAGAGCTTGACAACTGCAATTCCACCTCTCTTTTGGCCCCGTGTGGGTGGCAGTGACTTCAAGGGTCTACCCGTGCTCTGGTGGGTTTTGATGGAAGCGTGCTGAGCTTTAAAGCTTCTGTGTGTGTCGAGAAGCCTCCAGGAAAGGCGCTGTGTGTTTGTGATCAGTGGGAGTTGCTGTTTTTGTGCTGGCAGGCCTGGCGTGGGGGAACTCAAAATGGAGATGAAATATCTCTGGGTTAACAAGAAGTAAGCTTTGAATCCCGGCAACCACCAACACACAGCCCTGCAGTTTTCCTGGCAAAAATGCCAAAGTGGGGTGCCTCCCCCCCTATTGGCTGCCTGGTCTGGCCTGCATTTTGTGGGATCCCCTGGTGGTCTCCTGCCCGCACGTCAAACAGGCTTACTTCCAGCATCAGCCAGGTGTTGTTGCCTCCTGAGGCTCTGACAGATAATCGAGAGGTGATTTTTGCAGCTGTTTGCATGGAATGGCAAACCTGTCATTTTAGGCTCTGGAATGAAAAGAAGAAACGTGAAATGAAGACGTCTTGCCCACTAGGAGACAGGCAGGTAGGTGCAGGGGCCTTCTCTGCTTTTGAGGATGCTTTTTCTCCGGGGCTTCCAGTTTGGGCAAACTCAAACCTGGAATTAACAGCTCCCCCTCCTCAAGCCCAGATTAAGACCCATTTCTCTGTGGGGGCATCAAAAGGGAAAGATGGTTAAAGAGCTGATGCAACGTATAAATCCACCTGTGCAGAATTGCCAGCGAGGAAAATTAGGTCTGGATTAATAGAAGGGGAGACAGCCACCTCGAGAGATTATGGATTCCTCTATACAAAGACTGAATTTGTCCACACGTGCAACACCGACATCGCTGCTGAATTCACGCTTGGGCAAATCCTATGGTCGGCTAATGGGATGCCCTGCCTGAGGGCACACGTTAAAAGTGGGGGCTGCATTCCCACATCCAGGTCTAAGGTCTCCAGGGACATTGTTCCAATTTAGTGCAAGGTTTCCCAAGCTTTCAACTCCCAGAATTCCCTAGCCAGCATGCAGAATCTGGGAGAATCAGGCTGGCTGGGGGATTCTGGGACTTGAAGCCCCCACATCTCAAAGCATGCCGGCTGGGGGAATTCTGGGAGTTGGCACCCCCACGTCTGAAAGCTGGCAAGGTTGAGAACCCCGGTCTAGAGAGAGCAGGCGTCCTAGCCAAGCAAACCCCCTGCCTGGCCCTCTGCTTGGGGTCGCAAAGTCTGTCAAGTCTTTGCCACCTGCCAGGTACGGGCCAGGTGGGGAGGGGGAGATGGTGTATTCCAGGTGCCTTATTTCTGTGTGTGTGTGGGGGGGGGTGAGCCCCACATCCAGGCCCCCTTGTCTCCTCCTGACAGCTTTATCAAGGCTCCCAGTTCCCAAATTCCATTGTTCCTGACATCTGTTTCAGTAAGTGATTAATTGCAATTAGTGAACAGTTTGAAAGCCCGTGGAACAATATTCAGCAGAAAACTCGTCAAGACTAATGAGTGGTGGCAGTTGTCAGGGGATCTGCAGCCTCGCAGGGAGCGGAAGGTGGGAGCTGGCTGGCAGGAATGGGGAGCTGGGGCTGAGGTAACACCTCCCCTCTGTTCCTGCAGCCCCCCCCCCAGCCCTGCCCCCTCCTTTCCTTGCAAAGCAAGGACTGGGTGAGTTTTTCTGGAAAACACACAAATTCCCATCTAATACGGCACTCAGCAGTTTCCACCCAAAGACAGGCAGGTTGCGTTTTAATGAGTCCAAAGCTCGCTCTCATTAGCCTCTGCGCTCTCTTGGCAGGAAAGGGGGCTGAACCCCGGGAAAGGTGGCCTTGATTTCCCCGTGGGGTGGAGGCTGCAAAGAAGGGGAGGTGGGGGGTGGAAACCAGAGTCGGAGCAGAAGCGGGCAGAGGGGAATCCTTTGGATTTTTTGGCAAACCCAGGGCAAGAAGAGGGTGCCAGCGTTTGCAATTTGGGTGGGTGGGCCATGCACAAAAGCAGGGGTGGGGTGGGGGCCGTGGGGCTGGCTCGCAGCCATCTCGGAGAGAAGCTAATCCCAGACTGGCTCGGAAAAGGCAGGTTTGGGGCTCCTGAAATTGCCCTGCTGGAGCACCGAGATTTTCACGCCTTTTAAGAGCATCTCTCGCTAATGACGCCCACTTGCCTTTTCAGAGTCTCTCTCTCCTCTTTTGTGCTGCAGCATAATGGGCACCCGAGGTGTTGGCAGGGATTCTGCACTGCTGGCTCTTTTTGAGCTGTGCGCGTGGCTCTGCTCTTCCACTTTGCCCCTCTGGATGCAAGGGCTGGCGCGCTTCCTCCGGTAACCAAGCACCGTTTAGCCCAGGGTCTCCCTCTGCTCTTCCGCACGCCCTTTCCTGTAACCCTGGGGGTGGTGGGAAATAACCTTGAATGCCACTTGGGGAGGGGTCCTCACCTGTTGGTTTCCAGAAGGGAGACTTGCGAGGACAGTTCACCGTGATAGAGGGAGGGGACTTAAGATGCTAGTCTTGCTCCAACAGTGGCATGAAACAGCCTGAATGGGATGCAATTCCTTAAGGGGGAATTGGGGGGGGGCTAAGCACAGCAGGGGAGTTGCAATGGAAGAATTTGGGAATCTGTTGGAGCCACAACCTCTGTTGTTTTGCACCATCCTCTGAGGGCGGCATCTTTTTTCCCCAAGCACCATCCTCGCCGCACAACAGGCTCTCCGGCGATGCCAGCTGGGGGAGGGGAGTGGGTGGTTTCTGGCTCCAGAGCAGATGGCTTTGCCACACGCCTCCTCTGTCTACGCCATAGTGTGGCCCTGAAATCCCTCTCCTGGCTCCCTTCCAGGATTTGAGAAGGGTCTTTGGTGAGATGGGGCTGCCAGGCAGGTGGAGACTGCCGGACCCCAAAAACCTTGAGAAAGGGAGACTCCCCCCCCCAGGAGAAAGCTGAGCTCCTGGTTGGTCCAAGGAGGAGGTGAGATGCCTTCAGGGAGACATCCAATGACAGGACGCTGGGATTTTTTCAGTGCCATTGTAAACTTCAAATGCCCACTAAACCGATGCTTTCCTTATTGGGGATAGTGGTAGAAAAAGGCACCTGGGGTGGATTTTCCTTTATGAGTTTTTCCCCCCCTCTGTTTTAAAGACCTGCATTTCTACCCCTGAAAAAAGCTCCAGAGAGGTTCTGTCATAATGGCTTCTCTGGGGATTTCACGGCACCGTGGGCAATGTAGAGAGAGCAGACCGCTGGGGAAAACAGAGAGAGAACGAAGAAGGATGGGACATTCGCACATGCTCCTTGGCCCCCTTGACACACAAGCGCAGGACCACCGCGGTCTGCCAGGGAGAACTTTAGCAAAAATCTCTTTTTTACTTAGAAATTGAATTGAAGGAGAATTGACTGGAGAAAAGAAAAAAAAAAGGAAGAGGATGTAGAATCAATGAGAGCCAGTTGCACTCCCCATTCTGTTGCTCTCAGCTCACTTGGACCGATCCGGGGCGCCCCATTGATTGAACCCATCAAATTGCAGGATTGATTTTATTTGCGAAACTGACCGGACGGATTTGGGCTCATTTGTTTAGGTTAAGTCCAACCGGGTTGGAGTCGGAGACTTGAATTGGACGGGCGAGTCAAATTGGGTGGATTATCCGAATGGAGAATGGGTGGTCAGAACCAAATCGGGATGGATTGGCCCGTCTGTGTTGCTTAGGCTTGCTGACTTCCTGTGAGTTTTCTCCACTGAGAGTCTGTGATTTCTATTTATTTTATTTAGCGTATTTATTTTATTTCGAGATGTCATGCCGCCTGGGTTTTGAATACTTTTGTTCTTTCGTTGTTTCCTAAGGCTGTGTCTGTTCAGATGGGTGCAGAGAGGCAGCTATTTTATTTTTTTTGCAAAATAAAACAAAACAAAAATGAAAAGGAGCAATTTTGAAGAGTTTAGCATTCCTGTGGTGGCAGTGTTCCTCTGTATTTCCCATATACAGAACAGAGCAGACCTGGAAGGGACCTTGGAGGTCATCTAGTCCAGCCCCTCACTCAAGCAGGGGAACCTGCTTTTTTCTGCTGTTCCTTTCTTGTACTGAACAGCAGGGATCTTTTTTTTCCGCCTCCATGACATCACAGCTGTGCTGGCTGGGGCATTCTGGGAGTTGAAGGCCACGCATTTAAGGTTGAGAAACACTGCTCAGGATGATAAGCAGAACCAATTTGCCGAAATCTTTTGAGGGCATCGGAAAACCCGTGGTCTTGAACCTACTTTGCAGGGGGAGACAAAGGTTGGACTAGATGACCTACAAGGTCCCTTCCAACTATTCTATTCTATTCTATTCTATTCTATTCTATTCTATTCTGTTCTGTTCTGTTCTGTTCTGTTCTGTTCTGTTCTGTTCTGTTCTGTTCTATTCTATTCTATTCTATTCTATTCTATTCTATTCTATTCTATTCTATTCTATTCTATTCTATTCTATTCTATTCTATTCTATTCTATTCTCCAACTTCCCATATTCTCAAGTATATGGGGAGATCCCATATATTGAAATGCAATCTGTCCAGCAATAGATGAATTGTCCCAGGTCACAATGTGGGAAAAATGCAGGCGGAAATAATTGCGCTCCTCGTGTCTGCTTGTGCTAATTTACTCTTTCCCCCCCCGCCCCCTCCTCCCGCCGTCTCTGAGCAAAACAAAAATTTAAAATGAGGGCAGGAGATGATTCTATTTAGTGCCAGACGAAGGGACTCTGGTCCCACCCCTCCAGCTGGGGTTGTCATGGTTCGTGTGATTGATTGCTCCCCTTCCTGCTTCTAAAAAAGAGAATTCCCCCCCTCCCAGGTTGGAAGTCAGGGGCAGGGGGCAGCAGGGGTCACAGCGGTTCAAAAGCCGGGGTGTGTGCGCTTTGTTGGCATCTGGGATAATGAGCTTGGGAGGTTATTTGCTGGACAGGGCAGATAATGGAGGGCTTGGGGAGGGGGGAGAGGTCAGAAGTGGTGAAGACCCCAAGCGACAGGCCTTCCATTAGGCTGCCAGGCACATGGATGCATGTTGCAGGGGGGGGCGCGCACAGGACAGGCCCCTGCCACGCCATCTGCCCGGGGATGGAGCGATCTGCCTCTTGCACGCCTTGGCTCACTGGCGCGCAGATGGCGGTGGGCTCCTGGTGTGCAGAGCCTACGTTTTGTTCCAAGGAACCTGGAGGGCGGGGCGGACAGTGGAGAAGAAAGAAATGGAGCAAGGGAGAGAGGCGGGAGAGAAAACAGCCGGGGGGGGGGGCTGTTGACTTTAATCTGCCACCAGAACGGCTGACCAGGTTAGCCGAAGGACCTTCGCATCTCCTGCTTAGCTTCCTTCATTTGGGGAGGGTGGGATGGAGTCTCCCCGAGTCTCTTCTTGCTAGGGGGACAGTTGTGCACCGAATAGTCTGCGCGCGCACACACGCACACACACACACACACACACACACACACACGGAGGGAGGAAGGGAGGGAAGAAGAGAAAGAAAAAGTGAAGGAGAGGGAGAGAGGGAGGGAGAAAGAGAGGAAGAGAGAAAGAGGGAAAGGGAAAGAGAAAAAGGGAGAGGAAGAGAGAAAGAGGGAGGGGAAAAAGGAGAGAAAGAGGAATTGATAGAAAGTGAGGGAGGGAGAAAGAGGGAAGGAGAGAGAGAGAAGGAGGGGAAAATAGAGGGAGGGAGAAAGAGAGAGGGAAGAGAGAGAGAGAGAGAGCTTCTGTGATCATCCCCCTTTCTCATTTATTGAAGAGAGAGGACAAGCAATGCTGGCCAGCCAGCCAGCCAGCCAGCCAGCCAGCCAGCCTCTGTGTGTGTGTGTGTGTGTGTGTGTGTGTGCACGCTCCTGGTCATGCAGAACACAAAAATAGAGGCACACCCCGGAGGGCCCTCTGCTCACAGAGGTGTGCTGCTCAGTTGGTTTGGAAGCATGGCTGAGATCAAAGCGGGGGCAAGGGTTGGCCGCAGCGGCAGAGGAAGTCGGTTATCTGCAAAAAACAAAAAAAAGTGGCTGTTGGTATAAAGCCGTTCTACAGCTGTGCTGCCTGAGCTGCTGTTTTCCAGATGTGTCGGGAATGCAGCTCTTAAAATTCCCAGGCAGGTGCCGCCCTTTACATGCGAGCACCTCGGCTTGTTATGCGCAGGGCCAGCATTTACAAGGATGGGTGACGCTCCCCCCTTCCTCTTCTCTCTCCTTCTCCGTGTTAATCACCCTTTTTTCATTGACTGTGTTGCCCCCCTTCTCCCCCCCTCTTCTGACCTGTTGCTCCTCACGTGGCAATCGGGACTCCCAACTGAGGGCGTTATTTACATACATTGGCATGCCAGACTGCTTGTGATATGCAAAGCCTGAGAAGAAGAAGAAGAAGAAAAAAAGAAATTTGGCTGCCTGTTAAAACAACTGAGGATAAATAAAACCACAAGGATGAAAAAGGGGGCTGGCATTAGGTAAGAAGGCCTTCTTCTCCTTGTCTCCCTTCTTCTAGCAAAGAAAAGGGTTGGGGCAAATAAAGCTTGGGCGGAGGGGGAGGCGGGCAGTTCCCGAGCGGGAGGGCTGCCCCAGAAAAGGCGCTGTCCTGCCCAGGACCATTCCGTTCTCCATCCATCCATCCCCAAATGCATTCTGGGAATCTCTCCTCTGCTGCCCCTTCTCTTTTCCTGACTTTGCCCCCTCCCTCTGAGGCTTTCCTTTTGGCCCCGCCGTCTGCTCTGGAACACATTCCTGACTGTTCAGGAGCAATTCAAGGCCAGAAAACAGATGTTCCAGCTGTGGCCACGGTTGGCCTGCCAGGAGTTGGGGGAGGCTGTTTGGAGCCAGATTTTTGATCCTCTCCCTCCTTGCCCTGAGGAGTGCCGGGCACTGCCAAGTTCAGAGCCCCCTGCTATTGGCCTTTTCCCGGCCACCCCCCACCCTCCCAAGGGAGGCTGCTTGGCAGGTCACCCCCTCTCTCTCCTCCGCTTTTGGGGTCTGCGCTCCAAAGAGTCGGCTGGGCTCTCCTCCTCCTCCTCCTCCTCCTCCTCCTCCTCGCAGGTGCAGGGGGCCATCTCCGCCAAGCTCAGCTGTTTCTGCAAAAGAGAAGGGGGGGCAGTGGGAGCAAGCGAGAGGAACGCCGATGCCAGCAGGCTGCTGAGCTTTCTAAAGGTAGCAGCCATCTGCCGCTGCTGCGATAAAAAGCCGGCGGATGATAAATAGGCAAGTAGCACTTTTATTGGATTGCAGTGATTGGAGCAGCCACTTTGGGTTTGGCACCGCGCTAACAACAGGCCGCCTGGGCTTCGCCGGGCAGGCGCTGAGAGGGAGAGGGGGAGGGAAGCACGCGCCAGGCCTTTTGTTCAGGGGAGATGCTGCTGGAGCAGCAGTTCTCCAGTGGGGGGGGGGAGAAGAGTCAGCGTGGGAGGGGGCGGCCAAGCTCCCTGGAGCATTGTGCGCCTCCCAAAGCCAGCAGGGAGGTCAGGGGTTGGGGGCAAAAGACAGTCCTTGGCGCCTCCTGGTTGCAGCCTGCTGGAGGAGCGCAACCCACCCCTGCCCACCCAGCCTTTGCTGGAAGCCAGGGATCTGCGGTGGGTGGGAAGCCCAGGTGGGGCAGGGCTGCTTCTAAGACTGAGGGGCCCCCCAAGTGCAGACGAGGCTAGAAGGGAGCCCACATCTTTTCGCACCAGAACGTTTTTAGCTGAACGTGTGAAGGCAGACCTGTGGCGTACAGTCGGTGCGGTGGGATTAAGCAAATCCTGGCTTATCAGCGCTGTTGTTGCGGGATCAAGGGATGAAGCACAGCATTGCCCGGAGCTGATCGGTGATTGATCTTGCAAATGCACTTTGGTGTGGGCTCGGGTCTGGCGGAGAAGGCCTGCTCCTTGCCACGAAGCCACGGGAGAGATTAGTGAGAGGGTAATCAAAGGCTGTGTGTGTGTGTGTGTGTGTGTGTGTGTGTGTGTAGGGAAAGTGCAGTGGGGAAGAACCAGACCCTTAACAGCAAATGTTTGCATCTCTCCTTGTTAAATGGGTTTGCAATTAAAACCATTACAGGTAATCTGCGATTCACAACCACAACTGAGCCGAGCATTTCTGTTGTTAAGTGAGTTTTGCCCCATTTTATGAACTTCCTTGCCACCGTTATCATCTCTGAATGGTGGGACATTTTGTTCCGTCACCGTTTCCTGCTGAGTTGCAGGGCTTTCCCCCAAACTCAGGACTTGGGGGGGGGGGAAGGGTGAGCAACTGGCCGCCTTGCTTTGTGTTCTGAACCAAGGGAGCAGAACCTGTCCAGGTAACCTCCTGCATCTGAGCTGGTCGAATTTGATTTCACGCTTTGTGGCCTGCTCTAACAAAAGACGGGCGATCCAGATGGCAGGTGTCTGAGAGACGCAGTTTGAAATCTGGAGTCGTGTGGAACAGAAGTCCTTGCAGTAGGACTTAGGGGACCGATGCGGAGAAAGGCGCCCACCTTGATGGTTGATGTCCATCTCCATCTCCTGTTCTCACCCCTTCTCAGAATGACTGCTCCTTCTCCTTCTCCTTCTCCACCCCAAGCCCCCTCTGGCTTCCAGCCCGGTGGAGTAGGGGGTAAATAATTGGTTCCTTAGCAACTTCTCCTTCGTGCCTTTTCCGTCTTGGCAGTTGCCTAGCAATCTTTCCCCGGCTTTCTTAGCTTCTTCTCCTCCTGGCTTGACTTCTCGCCAATATTGATCTAAAGAGGGCGAAGAGAAGTCTCGGTGCACGATTTCAGCGGTGGAGACCAAACTGAAACCGTTTGGCCTGTTTCCTCCGCGTTTTGCCCTTCGACTGGCGGACGAGAGGGGAGGCAAACGCCGCGGGAGAAGGGACTTCCCCAAGACCCGCAGTGCTCTTTTCTTTTTCCTTGGTTTTTATGTTTTTATGTGTTTTTTTTAACAAAAAATATTTTCAGTAGCTCTTGAAAGCCTGCCAAAGGAAAAGTGGCAGGGGTAGTTTAATATGGAAACAGTTTCTGCTTCCAGGAGGAGACTTGGACTATCACATTTCAGCACTTTAAGAGAATAACAGAATAACAGAGTTGGAAGGGACCCTGGAGGTCTTCTAGTCCAACCCCCTGCTCAAGCAGGAAACCCTACACCAGGGATCCCCAACCTTGGCAACTTTAACTCCCAGAATTCTGGGAGTTGGTCCACAAGTCTTAAAGTTGCCAAGGTTGAGGACCCCTGCCCCATACCGTTTCTGACAAATGGCTGTCCAGTCTCTTCTTAAAAGCCTCCAGTGTTGGAGCACCCACAACTTCTGGAGGCAAGTAGTTCCACTGGTTAATTGTTCTCGTTGTCAGGGAATATCTACCTCTAGGTTGCTTCTCTCCTTGATTAGTTTCTATCCATTGCGTCTGGTTCTACCTTCAGGTGCTTTGGTGAATAGATGGACACCCCCCCCCCTTTTAAAAAGTGCTGGACTCTCATAATGGCAGTTGCCACATCCAGGGCATTTTTAGCTCTAATGCTGCCTGCAAACTCTGGCTTTCTCAGTGTGGAATTTTGGGGATAAAGCTTTGGAAGAAGGTTGGCTTCTCCAGACAGGCAGGTGCCAACATGCAGAGGGGTTTCTGGTGCCCGCCTTTTTCTCTGGACCTTGTGCCCCACCTACTCCAGCTTGAGAAGAGGAGCCAGGCTTTTGACGGCAGCTGCTTGGCCGGGCATGAATCCCAGGAATGTGGCCACATTGGAGCAGAGCTGCCCTTCCTGACCTCTCCCTCCCGTGGATGAGACAAGCCTTCTTCTGTTTCACCTCGGACAGATTATGGGGGTCAGCTCAGTGCTCTGCCTGTCTCCCTCTTCCTCTTCCTCCCCATCCTCTCCCTGCTAAAACATCTCTGATCTCCATAGATCTGTCAGGTTCTGGCCAGAAACCCAGGCAAGATTATGCAGGCGAGGTGAGGAGCCAAGCACAGGAATGGCGGGGTGCTGAACTCTCAACCTGGGACTTGTTCTGCTTCTCAACCATTGTGCAAAGAGGCCGTTGAGGTTGAACTGCAGCGGCCGTTGGAAACTCTCCACCGAATTGTCGGGCAAACTGGAGAGCTGATTTTTCCGAAGACTTCAAAGAGAAAGACGCTCTTCGGCAATTTCCCAAGAACAAAACTTCCCCTTTTCGTGCACCGGGTTCTGAATGGAGATGTGGGAAGGCAAAGAGGCTGCCAGCATCAGGGCAGAGTTTTGCACTCAACCTGAGGTGTCTTTCTAGCTAAAAAGAATTGAAGGATGCTGCAATTTGGCAACTTGTGGACTTCAACTCCCAGAATCCCCCAGCTAACATGACTGGCTGAGGAATGCTGGGAGTTGCAACCCACAAGTCTTAAAGTTTGGAGACCCCTGTTCTAAAGGAGCCTCTCCCCATTTACTCCGAGGTGACTTAGCTCAGTGAATGAGGGCCTGGAGGCAAATTTAGGAACCCCGAGCTTTCAAGGACTTACCTTCTCCAAGCAGGACACTCTTCTGCTGTGTCAAGCTCAGCTCTCAGAATTCCCAGGAGTGGCCCTCCTGGTGGAGACATTCTGGGCTGGCTCAAAGTTTGGGCCAAGATGAGAACAGCGGGCAGGACAATAAGGGGAGCCAAGGTCACATAGGAAGAGAGAGAATCTGTACCTTAGATCAGGGCTCCTCAACCTTGGCAACTTTAAGACTTGTGGACTTCGAGTCCCAGAATTCCCCAGACTGGCTGGGGAATTCTGGGAGTCGAAGTCCACAAGTCTTAAAGTTGCCAAGGTTGAGGAGCCCTGCCTTAGATTCTCCATCCAACTGTATCAAGTTCCATTTCTCTTCCTAGCTAGTTCACATTTAATCGAGCGCTCCCCTGACCCTTTCAGAGGTTCTCCCAGTTCCACGCGGCTCTTCAGTAGAAGAGACGGCGCAGAAGGTTTTTCTTAAATATTCACCAAAATTGGACTTTTTTTGCGGCGGGGGGGGGCAGTGTTGCCGTTCTTCTTCAGTTGGGAAAATGTTTCTTCTCGATTTCTTTCTAGGACGTTTTTAGAAGATTGTCCTCCTGTGTGCAACGGCTTAGATTGGCAAACTAGACAGTAATTCCGAACAGGGACTGTGCCAAATCGTTTGGGACTCTCTGAAATGGTAGAAATTTGGGCCCCTTAAGGAAACGTCAGAGGTTTGAGGTCCCCTTCTTCTCTTTCCCCCCCCCCGTTCCTTCTTTTCCTGCAGGGTGTGCAGACACCCCCCTGACCCCCATTTCCTTCCTCTTCCTCTCCTCTCCTTCCACCTCCTCGTTGCCCCCAGAGGGACAGACAAAGAGGAAGTGCAATGCTTCCCAAGAGGTAAACACCAGGAGGAAATGTAATATTTGTGGGGGGTGGGGGTGGAATAGCCATAAAAAGTGAGGGAGGGCGAAGGAAGGCAGGAGGAATCCAGCCCTATTGAGAAAGGAAAAATCTCCTCCAATTAGGGGCTTTGGTGCTGCAAACTGGAGGCGAAGCACACTTGAACTGTCACGGAGGAACCTTAATTAGCAGCTGCAGGTGAGGGGTCAGCTACAACTCAGCAGTCTTGACAAGGTTGCTATCAAGTGCCAGGCGGTGGTGGAGGCAGCTGGCTGGCTGGGGAGCAAAGAAGCCGTTTGCCGGTGGTGGTGGTGGTGGTGGGAGAGCCACAGCTCTCTCAGCTTGGGACGCCCCCCTCCTCAGCAAACCCCCCCAGAACAAGAGTTGAGCATGGGGAAGGGGGAAGACGTGCTTGCGAGCGGTGGATGGGGGGTCTCCTCTCTGAGCTGAACAGTCCCAGGAACAGCTGCTGGGCTGCCCCAGCTGAGTCGGTGGCTGCCCTGGGGAGGGGCGCTGGCGGTCTTCAAGGAGCGCCCTCTGCAAGAGATTGGGGGAAGCCTGGCAGCCAGGATCCCGGCTCAAATCCCCTTGAAAGGCCATCATGTTGGGAACGAAGACCTGGTCCTCTTTGCTTCAGAGTCTGAGTGAGTGAACGTTCTCCTCCTTGGCTAAGGGGGCGCCTGGCCTCCTCTGGGGGGAGGGGGCTTCAGCCCAAATGGAGCCCCTGCGGTTGCCTTTGACCATGGCTTCAAAGCTGGATTTGGACATGTGGCGCCCCCTCCTGGGTTTCGGTGGCTGCCCAGACCAGACAGAGCTGGTTTCTGTATTGCCGGGGTATTTTCCAGGATGGGAAAGATGACCACTGG
The DNA here is from genome assembly GCF_947247035.1 of Vipera ursinii. Lineage (NCBI taxonomy): Eukaryota > Metazoa > Chordata > Lepidosauria > Squamata > Viperidae > Vipera > Vipera ursinii. The sequence continues at coordinate 21,298,140 of NC_139520.1, read as the reverse complement.
GTGAAGAAGGACTCCAAGTATCCTCCCATTGCTGAAAGTCAAAGGCCCGACGTGCATTTCTGAATAAGTGCGACCTGTTTGGGTTGAAGGTGGAGGGGCCTGGGGTTCTGCTCACCCAACTTTTCTTTCCCAAAGTGGCATTGGGAAGGTTTTGCCCAGGGCTGCATTGGGCATCATTTGAGATCTTTCCTCTTTTTTTTCCTCCCAAGGCTGAATTCTTGGGGTGTTTTGCTTTTCTCCTGCATGATATGGTACGGCACGGAAGGGCGGGCTCTGGACCCTCGCATGGATGACTGTTGGTTTCTGCCAACTCTGAGTTAGAAAGTGGCAGACCAGTGGCATGGGGAGCTAGCCTTGTTCCGTGTGTGTGTGTGTGTGTGTGTGTGTGTCTGTCTGTCTGTCTGTGTCTGTGTGTAATGTGTGATGTGATGTGAGCAGGATACTGAGGGGCCGAGTGTGTTCCAATCACCCAAATTAGGACAGCCCGGTTGCAGGAAAAGTGGCTAAATCTTTTTAGCCAGTCACTCTATTTCTGGCGTGCTAATTAAACTCTACCTGCCCAACTATTTGCTGAAAGAAAAAGCTCCCAAGAGGTGATGACTTCCTGACCTTGCAGTCTTCTCCTTTAACCCCTGGCCTTTGGTCCTTTGGCAAAGAGGGTTGGGGAGGGGGGAGCAGAGACAGAGAAGGGTTTTAAATGCAAAGTTATTTGATAGCTAATCCCAGCTGGAATGTTGGCCTCCTTTACCTCTTGTTCTTTCCTTTCTTTCTTGGTCTGGAGAGAAAAGGAAGACAAACTCCTGAGTGGAGAAAGGAATTAACTGTTTGCTCAGAAACGAAGCCCTGACCTCTTTTTATTTTTATTTTTAAACAAGCCAAAGGGTTGTTTTCAGAGATACAGTACACTGAATTCTTCTTCTGCAGAATCAGGCGTTTGCAGAAAATGGGCTTCGCTATCTGCTAAGATTGAGCAGCTGAGTAATGGCCAAGGAAGGGGATGCACTTGGCACAGAGGGGGGGGGGGTTGAGGGCTGCCATGGAGGCAGGATCACATCGCTCTTGGGCACGGGCATTTCTTGGTCATTCTCAGTTTGCGTCTTCTTTGTCTGTTTTCCAACTCCGGACTTCTTCTGTGTTCAGCAGTCTTGTTCAAAGGCCATCCAAAGTGGTCTTGATATCTATCCCCCCCTCGGCTGGGAGATGCCCCTTTGGGTGCCAGAGCGAGACTGGCTTGGTGGCTCTGCCTGTGGCGGGATGCTGGAAGTAGCATAGTCGGGGCATGAGAAGAAGACCCCGGGCAGAAGATGTGGTGGACCTGAGCCTCAGAGGGGCTCAAAGAATCGACACACCTTCTAAATTTAGATGAGTCAGGAATAGCTGGGGAATTCTGGGAGTCCAAGTCGCCAAGGATGAGAAACACACTGAACTAAAGTGCAGGTAGCCTTTGACTTCCAAGCGTAATTGAGCCCACGTGTCAGCCATCAGCCATGATGGTCATCAAGCATGCTGGCCGGGGAATTCTGGGAGATGAAGTCCAGGAATCTTCAAGGTTAAGAAACTCTGGTCTAGGGTGGAGGGGGGGAGGGGACAGGGGCTGTAGCCAATGTGGAGACAGATCTTTCCAGGGAAGCCAGAACGGTTCTGCAGCCTCCTCCCCCCAGCGAAGAAAGCCAGCTGCAAGGGGGCTGCTTATTAGAAGGGCTTCAGGCTAATCGGCAGAGGGCAGGCTGTGCCCTGCTCCTGCAGAGAAGGCCAAAGGGTGCCTGCCAAGCTCTAAGGGCATCAGAGTTCCCTCCCCTGGGGAGGATTAGCAGGCAGAGGTCAGGCAGATGCCTGGCAGGGCAGACGGTTCCGCTCATCCGGAGCGGCTTGTAATCTGAGCGTGTGTGTTTGTGTGTGTATGTGTGTGTGTACAGCTCAACACCCAGCCAAAAAGAGGGGGGAGGATTCCTCTTTTTACTTAAAGGACAACCTACCCAGGAAAAAGGGTGTGTGTGGGGGGGTCCAAGTCCTCCCCCCTGTCTTTCTCTCCTCCTCTCCCCCATCCCCAGCCCGTGCCCCTGGAAGCAGCCGGATTTCATAAGGGGACCTCATCATGTGCTGAGCTTCTCCGTTACAGGGTGATGTCAGGGTTTAATTTTGCATTAGGCCTCTCACCGGCTTGAGGCAGGGGGGATCTGGGACCTGCTGTCCAGGGTCCAAGGGGTGGAGTGGGGTCTCTCCTGGGAAGAAGATGGTGACCTGCTCTCCTGTAGACGGCGTTGGAGAGCGCTGAGCCCCTGGAGGACTGGGGACCAAGATCTGGGGGGTCCGTTTGAAGCAGTAAGTGGATTCCCCCCCCCATCCTCTCAATCCAGGCATCTGGGAGGGGAAAGCAGAGCAAACAGGGTTGAGGAGAGATGGAGGGATGAAAGAAAGAGAGAGAGAGAAAAAGAATGCAACCTCTCAAGAGCAATTTACATCAAGAATGCATGCTTTGGTTTCAGAGCACTTGTGAATGCTGCAATTTAGAGTGTGTGTTGGCTTTCCTCCCCAACTTAACTCTTAACAATTTCTTGCTTTCTTTCCTTGGGGCCTCCCAGTCTCTCCCCTCAGCTTGTTCTTTGGCAAGTTATATTTCCTAAGCTTGCACCCTGTATGGGGAGGACATCTCCCATAATCCTTTTCGGTTGGGAATCCTGTGGGTTTCGCTCCTGAAGCCTCTGGAGGAGGATTCCTGGTTAGAAAAAAAACACCCTTTGACTCTTTCTGAAGCCCCTGTGATCAGGATGGTGGCTTTTGGTAGCGTGGGACTACTTGGAATCTGGGCCACAGAAGATCCTAGAAGTCGGTGTGATCCAAATAAGAAGAGCCACCAGTAGATTTGCAAAGGTGGACCATGGAGACACGGGAGATGGAAGCCAAGCAAATATTGGGTTAGGCGATACTTGTGAATTTGCACCTTTCCGTCAAAAATAGCCAAGCTCTCTGTGATCTTCAAAGTTCTTGGCTTCTTTGCTAATCCTTACCTTAAGAGCAGCAAATTAGAGTATTCAGCATCTAGCTTCATTAACACCGTCTTAACGCTAGAGAGACACATTTGATCCTCTGTCTCCTTTCCTTCTAATCTTCATCTCGCCCTCTGCTTTGGTTACGAGCTCCAGAAACTTAAGCAGGGTCAGGCCTGGCTAGTACCCAGTTGGGAGGCAGCTAGGAAAATGTAGAATGCGGTGGCAGATGCCCTCTCTTTATTGCTTGAAAACTCTTTTTCTCTGTGAATTCATCAAGGGCTGAACACAACCCGAAGGACTCCTTTGCCTTCAGCGGGGGACAGCTGATTTTGGGAAAGCTAAGTTGGCTCCAGGGACCCTTAGATCTGAGTGATAAGGAAGCTGAAAGCTCGGGTCATCAGCAAGACTTTTCACGCCTGTCAAGAAAAAAAAGCACTGATGTGTTCCTGAAATCTCTGGCAGTAAAATTCTGAGGCTGTCTTTGCTTCCCCCCCCCAAAATTAGCATTATTCTACTGCAGCTAGTCTTGCATTGGATGGTTCAGTGTTTGCGGTGTCACAAAAAAAGTCAACGGGTGGCATGAGGAGAACTCTGGAGGTCCCAGAGAGGTGGGTCCCCAAGCCTTCATTAAACTGTGCCTTGTGTTTTGTTGTTACCTGGCAAAGTGGAAAAGGCAGATTGAAATCGATAACCGGATGCCTGGAGGTGTGATGTTTTGTGGTCTGCACACACCCCTCTAGGCAAGATGCTGGTATGGCTTCCTCTGAACTTTGCTTACCAGATCTGGTGGTGATATGACTTGCATTTCAAGAATGGAAGGGATTTTGTACAAGTTTGGACGTGTTCTTGTGAGCTTCCTCAAGAACTGTCCTCCCTTCTCAGTTGAAGGTCAACATACTTGTAGTTAGTGACTTTGATTTGTTTGAAATATTTTTAGGTTATGGATAAGCATGCAGGAAGGACAAGAGGAGATAGCGTCAGTGGTCAAGCCTCTTGGCCAGGAGGGTGTATCAGCTCTGCAAATTGCTTCTCTTCTACTGGGTGAAGAACGCATGATGTGCAACTTGTCCATTGGCCTACTCGCTGATTAGTTCTTCTCAGATGCATTTTGTGTTTAACTGGGTAGCACACAATCCTTGCTAAATCAATATTGTGTTGACATTTGTTGTCATGGGACATGAGACCCAACTGTGTTGTCCTTATCTTGGGATGACTCTTTTAACCACTTCCTTTATATTTCTCCGTACCCCGTTGGGCAATCAAGACAAAAACAAAGCTAGATTGGAGTTGTCCATAGAGATAAGACGGATGTGTGAACAGTTGACGAACAACCCTTCTTTTCCTTGGTCTCAAGGAGAAGATCCCTTCCAGGGACTTGGTCCATCTTCATGCTTATGCACACATTTGGCATATTTATGAGTCCCAGGGTGACCTGTAGAGTGACCCTTGGAAAAAGGCAAGGTCAGAGGCCATAGCAATTATCTGTCCTGGAGCATGAAGTGATCGCTAAGTCTTAATTGTAGGGTATGGATGGATGTCTTGTCTGGAATGGGGAGAAGGCTGTTCAGGTTTCCAAGAAGCTTATGGTCCTCCTTAATCATTTTAATACCCCCCCATTCCCATAAGCTCAAGGGGGGGCAGGGGAATGTCACATTCCAGATCTTTGCCTTTGTGTCTCTCTCCACAGATAACTAAGTTGGTCTTGCCCCTGGCTTTAGAATCTGATGAAGTATGCCATCTTAACTCAGCCTGACAGCCAATCAGCAAAAAAACAACAACAAAAACCCAGTTCCAAGGTGGAATGGTTTGGTCCAGGATCCATCCTTGATTACCACCTTTGCTATGTGGCACTATGGTGTCTCCCATGACTAGTCAAGGTTGGGCAAGGTCACAGTTTCTGAACTCTTGTGTGCAATTCCTCAAAAGTCACGTTTCTAAATGTCCTGTAAGGTGTGGAGGAGAAGACCTCTTTATTCAGACTAAAGACATGCCAAATACTCCAAACGAAACCAAGTTCCTTTTTTTCTGTCATGTCTTACTCGGCTGCTGGGAGACTATCAGCAGAAGAACCTTATTTATCCATTTGGGGGGGAAAAGTGCACTTACCTCGGCCACGTTGGAGTTGACCCAATGCTCAACCTGATGGCTCAGAGGAACAATTTAGAACGGGAGGGAGAACAACCCATTTACTGTGTTTCTTTGAGAGCTCAGGGTGATTTATGAATGGCAAGTTTGGGTGGGTCAGTGTTATTCCTCCTCTTTTATCCTAGACTTTCTGCTTCATCCTTCGGCCACCTCTTTTATTTCCATTAAAAGGGGTTACAACAAGAATTATTTGATTTCCTCCTAAGGGCTACCATACTCGGATACAAAATGCAGGGCCATCATAATCAGACAGGAGAATCTAAAATGGATGGTCTTGAGTGACTGAATTTAGCAGCTCACTTAAAGGCTGGTGATTTTCTGCTGTTTGCCCACAATGAGGAGACAGTAGGGTTTAGTTTGGTAGGAGCTGCCAGCTCTTTCGGATAACGGTGGCCATCATCATCCAGGGAATTTGGAAAAGAAAGGCTACTGCTAAGCTTGTAAGCCACCCTGAGTCTTCGGAGAAGGGCGGGATATAAATGGAATTAAAAAAAAAAACTTAAAAGGTGAGGGAGATTTCTAACTGTCCTTTGAATCATGACAGTTTCTCAGAAGTAGAAGAGAAGTGGGAATTGCGTAAGCAAAGCCATTTTTGAGGACCTGGCTGCATCTTTCACTTATTAAGAAGTCTATTCTTGACTTTAGCTCAGATTGGGGTATGTGTGTCATCAGATCTTACAGATTAACCATCTTGTGTGAATGCAGATGTGTTTTTATTCATAGATAATATAGGAAAAAAGGTCTGGCTGAGTGCTGTTTCTTCTCCCTCATAATTCTAGACCAAATGATTATGCAAACAAGCATGGAGTTTGAATGTTGGACTGGATCTCCAAGGTGTCTCCCAAATCCTTACATTTTTATGATGTTATAGATTACCCTAGCAATCTGTGAATAGCCTCCAAGCATAGACACCATATTTAGGCAAGATTTTCCTTCAAAAAATGTTAGGTGGGAAATGAACGCAAATCATGGGTTGCTACATCAACTGCCCTTATTCCTGGGTTTCTTGTGTGCTAAATCAGATCCTACTCTGGCTGGGGAGCCCATGGCAAAAAGGGCCCCCTCTTTCTCCCCTACTTCTTCTCGCCCTTGAAGCTATCTGGACTTGGTCTTTGAAGCAATGTGGATGTCCTCTAGACTTGGAAGCTACATGGCTGGGGAATTCTGGGAGTTGAGGTCCCCATCACTTCAGGTTGCCAAGGTTGAGAAGCTTGGCGCTGAAGTCCTCTTGTGTTCAGCTGACCCTCTGCTGATCCCGGAGGCCGAGTTCAGGTTAGGATTGAATGACTCCGAGTTACAAGAAGCGGCGAGAGAGATTAATTGTCGCCTCTCTGACTTTGCACCCAAGTACACGCTGCCCTCCTGGACGTGCCGGCTTAACTAATTCAGCAGATGCCTCCTCCATGGATGCATTTCGGGTGGGGTGGGAGGCGGGGAGCGCGGCTGCCGGTGGCGTGAGCTATCAATGGCGCTTGGCAGGCTGGCATGCCGCGGACACGAGTCTAGACTTTAAATAAGGGTGCAATTATTGTCTGAATAATTGACGAGCCACGGGCAACGCTTCGGCACTCAGTCTAATGGGCTTTGAGCTGTTGCCACCAGAGAGACACGGGACTCCTGGCGCTGCCAGCTTTTTCCACGTGGTTGGCAGGAAGGCCAAGAGAGCGGAAGGAAGGAGTGGCTTTCCTGGGCTGGAGTCGAGGCCTCGGATCCAGCATGGATCTGAACTCTGCCCGTTAAGTCTGATTTTAGCCAGTTGATGGGGTGCTTCTTGCAGTGAGAAGGAAAGCAGGCATTTCTGTGCAATCCCGTCTGAACTTGAGAAGACAGCTGCAGAGGACTGGAGGTGAAGATAAATCTGGTTTCATCCCCTTCCTGCTGTAACGATTAGAACAGTGTTTCTCAACCGTGGCAACTTGAAGATGTGTGGACTTCAACTCCCAGAATTCCCTAGCCAGCACGGCAGCTTTTTCTGAGAAGAGAGTATTCTGGGAATTTAAACCTTCATGTCTGGAGCCTCCCCAATGGAGAAGGCAGAGCGACCTCAAAGCTCAGCTGTTGGGCTGCTCTGCCCTAGAAGATTTTCCTACCTTACAAGCATGAAATCTTCTTTCACATAACATAGGATTTGTTAGGTTGTCCATGACCCCAAAGGGTTTATCCTCCCTGCACCTCCTGCTTGGTAAATATTCCCACTAATGCATGCTGAGTAATAACACAGCGTAGTAAGAGTCTTGGAGACTCTTGCTCAGGATCAAAAGGAGAGGCGGGAGAGGAACGGGACAGAGCACCGTGGTGCGTTTCCCAGCTGCTGAAACCGACAAGGAGGTTAGACTCATCCAACAGGCTTGTGAGTCACTGGCCAAGCATCAGTGCTCATTCTTATTCCACACGCTCTGCTCGCCGGGCGCCAGGCTTTGTGGAAAGAGCAGGGCTTTCAGCTTTGAAGTGGTGTGAGAAGCTTCAGGCTTCCTGTTTGTTGTGTGCGTGGAGAGCAGAAGTGGCAGAGACGCTTGAGAAGGTCACCCAGACTTGAGCGGAAGAGCGACAGGTGCTTTGGGGGGGGAGAGGATAAGAAGCAACAGGAACATCTGCAAGAAGGCAGGAGTACTTCCATGGCACTGTCCAAAGAACCCATAGACTGCCATCCTCAGACCAGGGCATCTTGGTCTCTTTCACCCCTCAACACAGGAGGACTTCCTGGGCTCCTAGCTGGGATGGCTGAGGACCCTCATTTATTATTGCGATTGTTCGTTCTGGGCAGCAGGTGGTGTTTTTCCCTTGGAAAGGAACAAGGAGGTCCAGATGTTGGACAGGCAGGGAAGAGATGATGTCCCACAATGTGAAGGAAATAAGGGGGCAGTCAGTCAGATGTGTCAAGATTGGTTAGATGTTTTGAGACAGAGAAGAGGTGTGGGAGGCCCAATTCTGCCCTTCTCACCCTTGTGTCCTGCTGATGGCTTGGAGGTTTCTCAGTTTGGACCAGAGCAGGAAGTTGCACAACCCCATCTTGTGAAACCGGGGCCCATCAAGCGTTTGCAGTAGGAAGTGTGGATGGGGAGATTTGGGGCCTTCCCAGGGGAGACTCTGGCTTGCCTTGAAGACCAAAAGGCAGAGGAATCATCACTGGGTCTTGAGTATCATTGGTGGATGCTTGGAGGGCATTTGACAGTATATGGAGCGGTTCTTTTGGGAAAGGGAGAGGGACTCTCTGAAGGCTAACAATGTCAGGGCACTGTCCAGCAATGGTTTAAACCTGGGCTGTCCAGCCTTGGCCCCTTTAAGACTTGTGGACTTCAACTCCCAGAATTCCCTTCTGGCTGGGGAAGTCTGGGAGTTGAAGTCCACAAGTCTTAAAGCTGCCGAGGTTGGACAGCCCTGGTTGAAATCATTTGACAGAGGACCCTGTGCAGAATGAAAAGTCCCTAATTACATTTGCATCGGCTTCAAGCTTCAGTAAATCAGTTTGCACTGAGCCACAGTAGCAGCCGATTAACGGTGTGTAAGGTCACATTGATGCTGGACCAGGTTCACTCAGCGGGTTTCCACCACCAGGTTGCCCATAAGTCACAGCAAGGGCTGGGTCAAAAGCTGGATGGAGCATTCCAGGCAGACTCAGGATATCTCATCTTGGCCAAGGTCCAGCCCTTTTCAAGTCTGCTGGACATTGCTAGGAAATGTGTGTGCTGGGCTGTGACGCATCATGACTCTTGCAGAAGTCAGTTTGGGTCATTCCAGCCAGGTTTAGATACCAAGCCTGATGCATTCCAGGTGAATTTAGAAGTTGCTTCATCATTTGTCTGCTCTCTCAGGCAGAGTTTATCTAGGCAACGCTACACCAACTCCCTTAACGGGAGCGGGTGAGAAATGGCTCCAGGAAAGCGTCCTTCATACGTGCCCGTTGCCAAGCGCCGGAATTTTGATCATGTGATCACGGGGATGCTGCACCGGTCGTGAAAGAAGGTCATAAATCACTTTTTCCAGTGCTGTTGTCACTTCAGCTGTCACTAAACGAATGGTCAAGGATTACCTATCTAGGCAAGGAATCTTCCGTCTGGTGGAAGCCCATCCGACGCTAAGAAGGCAATTTGGCCTGCAAGAAACTATGGCTGCCGGGATCAACCCTGGGAGATCTTTAGGTTGAGCCTGGCTTTTCCTATTCCCTCCTTCTTCTTCCCGTCTCTGTTCCCCTTTCCTTTCCCTTCCCCTTTCCTCCTCCCTGCATACCCCCCTCCCTTTCTGTGGCCAGTCACGTGGAGGTCACCAAGTGCTTTTTCCACCCTCCCTACCCACTGCAGACTGAATTCCTCTCCCGCACTCAATTATTTATAATTACAGCTTTAACAAGCTGCAGTAGTTCCCGTCCCATTAAGGAGAAGTGAAGGGGGTTGGGGGGGAGGGGGGGGAAAGAGCTGCCGCATGCCCCAAACCTGGAAAAAAGCCCTGACAGGAGAACTGGGGGGGGGGGCAACTCTGCTCCAGTGTTTCTTCCAGCTTCTGGGTAACCTCTTGGTGGCAGAAGACCCTTCGTTTTGATAGTATTGTCATTATGCCACAGGGCACTGTCCATATTCCATATTGTCCTGAAGGCAGGACAAGAAGCAATGGATGGACACTCATCGAGGAGAGAACTAACTTCAAGCCAAGGAGAATTTTCCTGACAGTGAGAAGAATTAACCAGTGGAACGGCTTGCCTTCAGAAGTCGTGGGTGCTCCATCACTGGAGGCTTTTAAGAAGAGACTGGACAGCCATTTGGTTCCTGCTTGAGCAGGAGGTTGGACTAGATGACCCTCAAGGTCCCTTCCAACTCGGTTATTCTGTTATTCTCTGGTCCTTAAAACCACTTCCCTGCCAGCCTTCAGTCCTACGCTTGTAGGGACCACAAGAACAGGCTTGAAGGGGTCTTACTGGCCTATAGGTTGTTGAGTCCTGGGGGACGTTCTCCAGAAGGTGCTTCTGCAGGAGAAGACAGAACATGGGAGAACTTGTTGGATAAGTTCCCTCTTCAGATCTCTCTCTGCCCACCCCCCTCTCTAAATCTGCTCTCTGCAAATGGATGGCATGGTTTGATCTGCTGGGGGGGGATTTAGTGTGTCTGATTTGCGTGGGGTGGAAGGAGATGGGCTTGAGCCACGGCTGAGTGAAGGGTCCTGGCTAGGGGTCCCGCCCTTGCTGTCATTCTGCAGGGGTCCCAGCGGGGTGGGTGCTGAAGGCGAAGCTCTCTTGCTGATGCACTCGATTTCAAGAGATGTCTTTCTCTCTCCCTGTCTCCCTTTATCTCACATTTTCTAAATGCATTTTGTTCCTCATATGGCTTTCAGTGCGTGCGCACGTACACACACACACACACACACAGAGGCACACGCACAGAGATGCATGCGTGGAGAAAAGGCTCTTTGTGGAGGAAAAAGCAATAAACAGATCTTTGCATCTGGTGGCTGCTTAATTTGTTTTCAATAGGTTTCAATCAATTAAATGCAGTCCCGGGGAACGAGGGGGGACAGTGTACCAGTAATTGGCTAAAATAAATCACCCGCTTCTTCCCTGGGCAGCCACGACTTAGGCAGAGAAGACTCGAGTTGTTAATCAATGCACAGGGAGGCATGTAGAGTAGTTGGGAGGGGGGTTATGGGCGAGGAGGGGGGGCAGACTTTATGTGTCCTTGGGGCCTGGAGGAGCCGGAATTGTGGTCACTCCAGCCAGCCAGGAGGATGCCGGACATGTGCCCAGCCTCACAGCTCTGCTGCCCTTCATCCCGGAGTCCCTATTTTGTGGCTTCTCTGCCTCCCCCTGTCACTCCCACCTCCCCACACAGATTTCCTCTACCTTCAAGGCAACCTGCTTTCCTGCTGCCTGCACTTTGTACTCAGCAAGCAGCCCGCTTTTGTGGCTGAGTGGGAAGCTGAGAATTCAAGAACAGAGGTGAAATTGACAAGAGGCGGTGGAGCTGCCTTCCCAGGCTTGCCCTCTGCTCCTGCCTGCCTGGAGGCTGGCTCCCCCCCCCCTCCACCGGGGATGAAGGGCCTAAGGAGATGCTGCACGGTTGGGGAAATGGCTGGGTTTTGGCTCCCGGGGTGGAGGGCACGTTCGCTCTGGCTTTGAATTCATGCCCGGGGTAACCGTGGCCCTTTTTGCGGTGCGCCAGCTCCTGGGTCCTGCCCACCGAGGCAGGTCTTCCATGGAGCCCCAGTCTTGGGGTCACTTCTGGGGATTGAGGGGAGCTCCTCGGCTATAGAAAGACAGACAGACAGACAGACAGACAGACACACACACACACACACACACACACACACACACACAGCTGCCAATGGCAAGCTAGAATTGTCCCCTGTCCTGGTAGTCCTTGGCTTACGACCACAGTTCAGCTCAACATTTCTGTTGCCAAGCAAGACCTTTGTGAAGTGAGTTTTGCCCCATTTTATGACTTTCCGTGCCGCAGTTGTTAAGCGAATCACGGCGGTTGTTTAGTTTAGCATTAAGTGAATCTGGCTTCCCCATAATTTTTTTTTGCTTGTCGGAAGGTCACAAATGGGATTCACGTGACTACGAGATGCTGCGACCATCGTACATGTGAACCGGTTGCCAAGCGTCTGAATTTTGATTGTGTGACGCTGGGGAGGCTGCAACGGTTGTAAGTGTGAAAAATGGTCATAAGTCGCTTAAAAACAAAAACCGAAAAACTTTTCTTCCATGGCTGGCTCAGGAATTCTGGGAGTTGAAGTCCACAGGTTGTCTGGTTGTCCTAGTTGCCCCCTCCCCTGGCTTAGAGGGACCTTAAAACATTTAAAGAACCTTTAGACACTCGGACTAACGTCGTTGTCTGGTTCTGTGTCCTTCTGAAGCACGGGAGCCGGACCTTGTGAGGACCTTGTGCCGAATTTCCTCCCTGGGCTGCGCACAGAAAGGAATTTAATGAAACCTCTTCTTGAGATTTCAGCTCAGCGGAAGGCGCTGCAACAGGGCAACCGTGTGAAACTAATTAGTTACTGTGGACAAACTGTCAGGCAGGAGTACACAAGGGTGGGATGGGATGATGGCGAAGACCAAGCAATAATAGTCCGGGATGAGTAAAATAAAACTGACGATTTCACACCCTGTGAGTCAGGGCTGTCATCTTAAGTACACAGCTAATGGACACTTAGCTTCTGCAAGGCATTTTTCCTCTGCTAACTCAAAGATTAAAGAGACCATCATCCTTCTGGGGGGGGGGGAAACCCCACACTCCTAAGGACTTTGGGGGAGGAAGTGGGGGGGGGCTGTGAAAAACTTTCTCCTCTGCTGATGTTGGACCACAGCTCTTTCGATTGCTCCTTTCTAATTCATTAAGCGCAACAGGGACCCAGATCATGAGGTCTGGCCTCTTGAATTGTGGTACTTTTAACCTCAGCTGCTTGGAGTTTTCTTTAAATGTCTAACCTGGGCAAAAGCGTCACCGGAGGAAATGGTTGGGTTTGAGCTAAAGTCTACAGATGACAAAACCTGAAGGAGGAAGGAAGGAAGGAAAGATGGAGGAGGAGGAGGAGGAGGAGGAGGAAGAAGAAAGGAAGGAAGGAGAGATGCAGGAGGAGGAGGAGGAGGAGGACCTGTCTTATTAGGCTGCTCAATGGGTTAATTCCAGGTAAATGACCCCTCCGGCTGAGGACAGAAAATAGCTGGGCAGGTGGGGGAATTCGACAGCCTTCTAATTAGGCGCTCTGGGCAAAGGATGGATGGCTTCCAGCCCTTAATTTCCTTCATTAAACAGAAGTTCCGGGACTCCTTGAGCCGGTGCTGAGCCGGCGATTTTTAATTCCGATGCCTCGTCTTTTGTGGCTTTTGCTGATCTGCATTGTTGTCCCTTCTTCCTTCTGTGTCCTCTTGAAGCTGCTGCTCTTTCGACCTTCTGCCGAGGAAGCCGAATTCCAGACTCCTAAAAACGGAATCCTTGGTTCCTGCCTGGGTTTAAAACTGTGTAGGGCGGTTTGGCCACTCTCTCTGCTCCTCGTGTTGGGGAAATGGCAGAGAGGCTGAAATCTGTCCGTTGTGCTCCCTCAAAGGCCCTCTGCCCATTGATGTCCCCTTGATCTGTCCATTGGCCGATGCCCGTCGGGAAACAGAATCACACCAAGGACCCGTGCTCTGCTTAATAAATAATAATAATGTTGGAAGGGAACTTGGAGGTCATCTAGTCCAGAGGTCCCCAACCTTTGGGGCACCAGGGACCGGTTCCGTGGAGAGAGGTTTTTCCACAGACCAGAGGGGGCGTGGTTTTGCGTGCTGCCCGCATCCCACGGTTGGGCTTTGTTTGACCCGGTTGTTGGCATGCTGCAGCCCGATTCCGGTCCACAGCCTGGCGGTTGGGGACCTCTGACCTAGTCCAATGACTTGGGGGGGGGGGCTGGAGGCAGAAAGGGAGCCAAAGGTGGGCTACGCTGCCCCCTGCCCCATAGGCTCTCTTGAAGTCAGATGCCCCACGGCAGGACTGGGGCTCTTACACCCCCTGCCCCCTGTCTGCCAGGACCAGGGTGATGGTGGTGGTGGTGGTTGGGAGAGACGGTGTGCAAATTTCATTAGGTCATTTGCTGGGAATCGATCCAGCTAAACCGCTGCTGCTCAGCCCCAACGGTTTTTCTCTCTTTCCCGTCAGCATCCTGGGGAACCGCTGATGGATTGGAGTCGGGTGGAAGCATAAATCTCCTCCGGTGCCTTTTAGAGGGCCTGCCTGGGTGACAGAGCTGGTTTGTTCGGATGCCTGGCTGCCGGGGGGAATCAATCCCTCAGCTCCGATTCTGCTCCCCCCCCACAATTCCCAGGAAGCCCAGGAATTGATTTCCTCACTGGCTACGATTGTACATAATATATAATAATAATAATAGAGTTGGAAGGGACCTTGGAGGTCATCTAGTCCAACCCCCTGCTCAGGCAGGAAACCCGATACCATTTCAGACAAATGGCTGTCCAGTCTCTTCTTGAAAACCTCCAGCGTTGGAGCCTTCACAGCTTCTGGAGGCAGCTGCCTGTCTGCCGTTCCCCCAGGGGATTTGGGCTGCCTGTCGGTTGGGCCTCTTTTAGACAAACCCTGCCAGGAAGGACACCTTCACCATCCTGTGCCTCAAGCTTGGCAACCTGAAGATGGGTGGACTTCTCTTCTCTTCTCTTCTCTTCTCTTCTCTTCTCTTCTCTTCTCTTCTCTTCTCTTCTCTTCTCTTCTCTTCTCTTCTCTTCTCTTCCCTTCCCTTCCCTTCCCTTCCCTTCCCTTCCCTTCCCATTCCCCTATTCTATTCTATTCTATTCTATTCTATTCTATTCTATTCTATTCCATTCCATTCCATTCCATTCCATTCCATTCCATTCCATTCCATTCCATTCCATTCCATTCCATTCCATTCCATTCCATTCCATTCCATTCCATTCCATTCCATTCCATTCCATTCTATTCTATTCTATTCTATTCTATTCTATTCTATTCTATTCTATTCTATTCTATTCCATTCCATTCCATTCCATTCCATTCCATTCCATTCCATTCCATTCCATTCCATATTTTCTGTTCTGTTCTGTTCTGTTCTGTTCTGTTCCATTCCCTTCCTATGATTCTTGCAGTGCAGAAGCTGGGGAGGTAGTTCTCTTCCTCTCATAGTCCTTGACTTCCCACCTTCCCCAGCCGGGAGCCTCATTCTTGGCAGGCTGTGTGCCGCCTCAGGGGCTGGAGAGTGGCATGGGAGCTGCCCCGCTGAATTCCCCCCCAGCTGAAGGCTGCCCCTGCCAGTCAACCATCTCCATGGGGATCCTGGCACAGGTTAGCAGAACAAGTGTGCTCTCCCCCACCGTGACACTGATTGCCTCTGCCACCTAGGGACCCTGATTGACACTTCCCATTTTGGGGGCTGCTGCACGCTTGGAGGTGGGAGGGGGAAACGAGGTGGGCGAGGCCCCCCCACCATCTCACTTCTCTGCAGTGATGCACCACTGCGGGGAAGATGCCGGCTTCCCCCTCCCTCTCTTCCCTCCCCCGAATTAGCCCTGGCCCAGGAGGCCGAGCCCTTCCCCTCTGTCCGGAGGGCAGAAATGGGGTCATTTGCAGAGCGCCTCCCCCCCCTCCGCTTTCCCTGCAGAGGCGAAGAGCTGGCAGGCAGCTTTTCATTTCCAGCACGGGACGGGAAGCATTCACGCCATGAATTGGACTCCTGTTGCATTGAGCCCACTCTGAAGGGGGGGAGGGGGGGAGGACTGTGGGTCTATACTGCAGCAGTCCTTGACCTGCAGCCATTTGTTTAGTGACCGTGCAAAGTTACAACGGATAAAAGTGACTTGCGACAAGTCCTCGAGCTTATGACCGTCACAGCATCCCCATGGTTACATGATTAAAATGGGGGGGAGCGCGGCTTGGCAATCACAATTTTTCTAACAAATAAAATAATAGAACAATAATAAAATAGAATAATTAAATTAAATTAAAAAATTAAATTAAATTAAATTTAACTAAAAACTAAAATAATAATAAAGTAATAAAATAAAATATGAATGAATGAATGACTTTGAGAACTTCCCAGCCAGCAAAGTCAATGCGGGAAGCCAGATTCGCTTAAGAGCTGCCTGATTCATTTAAGAACTGCAGGGATTTGCTTAACCACTGTGGCCAAAAAGGTCGCAGAATTGGGCACAATCCACTTAACAACCACAGCAGTTTAATTGGGGACCAAAAATAAATGACGAAAAGTAAAGAAGTGGCCTAATCTGAAACCTACAGCATGTGTGTGTGTGTGTGAGAGAGAGAGAGAGAGTGTGTGTGTGTGTGTGTGAGAGAGAGTGTGTGTGTGTGTGTGTGAGAGAGAGAGAGTGTGTGTGTGCGCGCGTGTGTGTGTGTGTGTGTGTGCTTTAATTACCATCCTCATCAACTGAAGTGTGAGAAACTTTGCTTTAATTTATTTCTCCTTTGAGACCACAATTTCCATCATCCTGAGCTGCTTTGGCCATGCTGGGCTGAGAAGGATGAGAGTTTTGGCTTATATCTGGAGGATGCTAGCTTGGGAGATGTGAGGGGCCTTATCCTGTACAGGGGTATTCCAGTCAGAAGTGCAACAGGTGAGAAATTCAACAGGTAGAAGTAACACCCCTCACCCCTCTTCCCTTGCTGAATCTCGGCGTCGGCTGAAACCCCACCTGTTGCGCTGTTAATTTCACCACCAACCAGTTTATTTGCAGACTAGTAAGGGTGTTTCCCCCCCTTAAAGAAAAGCAATCTTTTTCTTTCTTTCTTTCTTTCTTTCCCCGAGTAACAAAACCGTGTGCGATTAACCATCCACACAAACACAACCCCCCAAACGGCAGCAGAGGGTCAGACTTTGAAGGCAAAAGCAGACGGGCTGGCCAAGCGAAATGGCTTCAGCCTGGCAAGCAAACGGCCCGTTTTTTTGCACCGGGATGGGGGTGGGTGGGATTATGTAGCCAAGGGATCCGAAGGGATCCGGTGCCCTGTGAGTTGCACCCTGACCCAGTTGGAGCATCGGCGCTTGTGGGGGGGGGGGGCTGAGCCCCAGACAGATGGCGCGTTGTCTCTGGATCGGCTTAGCTTGGCTTTCCGAGGCCCAAGGCTGGGCTCCAGGACATGGCCAGGTGCACGGGTGGCAAGCCAGGCGAAGGGGACCCCCCCTCAAAAGGTTGCGTGCCTCCCCCGACAGTTGGAAGGGAAGGTGTTGCTGTGTCATCCCTCTGGGTGTTGTTTTCGCCACTCCTCCTCCTGTGCCGCGAAGCTTTTATCACCCCGGCGAAGGCTATGAGAGCCTTCGTGCTGCTCTTGGCAGGCCAACCTGAATATATTTATAATTTTCCTCGCGGGGAGCATCAGAGCACATTGCGGCACACGCGTCGGTATTGTGCTGGGGATCACAGAAGCCAGATGCAGCTGGCTCAGCCTCCCCACCCCCACCCCCGCAGCCGACAGGGCGGGCAGGTGCAAAAAAGAGAAGCCCCCTCAATTGCCTCCCCGTCACCTCTCAATTTCATCCCGCCTCTTCCCCAAAGGCTCCCTCTGCAGGGGGCTGATCCTTAACCAGGAGGGTGAGATGGGATTTGGGGAAGGATTTATCAGGGCTCAGAGCAGATTCACGGCTGGGATCCAGCCTGCAGCTGGAACCTTTCCTTGTTCTTTGGCTTCCTGCCTTGGGGATGGGGGGGGATATAGTGCCCTATTTTCTCCTGCCCCAAATCCTATCTTGCCCTCCTGGTGAAGGATTAGCCCCGCGCAGAGAGCCCTTATCTCAGTTCCCACTGGGGCAAGCACTGCCTGGGGTTTGTGACCGAGGGACGGGGGGAGGGAGAAAGGGGGATCCCAAAGGATTTGAATCCCGGCTTTCTTTTTGACATGGGTTTTGAAATATTAGCAGCGGCTCCAGGGAGACCAGAGACAGGAAGGCAGTGAGATGTGATAAAATAAGACATTGGTTTCCAATCACCGTTGGGCTTTGGACCAGTTGAGGCCTAGGAGAGGCGTCTTCCTAGCTGGGGAGGCAGCGAGCAAAGAAAAAAGAAAATCAAATCTCCCTGAAGCTTTTCAACTTAGTCCCTCCAGAGAGAACATAGAATAACAGGGTTGTAAGGGACCTTAGAGGTCTTCTAGTCCAACCCCCTGCCCAGGCAGAAGACCCTATTCCATTCTGGACAAATGGCTGTCCAAATCTCTTCTTAAAAGCCTCCGTTGATGGAGCAGCCACAACGTCTGAAGGCAAACCAACTTTCTCAGCTACCTGGACAAGGTGATTCTGAACCCCCCCACATACACCTTTTGAGGGTGCTGCCTTCTTGAGATGCCACTGGTGTCTCGTCTTCTTCCTCTTCCTTGAATCTGGGCCCCCACGTTCTTAGAGTTGGTGAGCTTTCTTGGCGGTCTTACTGTTCTTCAGAGCTGTGGCTCTTGGTGAGTCGCCGGCTTGGCACAGAGCAGAGCTGAGTGGCTTTTTGACTCCCACGGCCCTACCACAGGTGCCCACTTTGATTAGAGGGCAGTGGCACCTTTTCGTGGAGGATCCCTCACATTGTGTGCAGAATGGCGCCAGCTCTCCTTTTCCTCCTTCCTTCTCTCCCTCCCTCTCTCCTTTTTCCCACCTTTGCCTCTCAAGTGGGGCTCTTGGGGAGGGTGGCAGCGAGTTCCTGGGCAGAGAAGAGATTACAAAGACGACTCCAGGGAAAAAGGCTATTTTAAAAACCTTCCCTTGTTTGTTTTATAAGCTTAAAGTGCTCCTGGCAGAGGTGCAGAGGAAGGAATTACTCACAACAAGGCATACTAAACAGGGAACCTGCCTGTTATGGGCTGAGCTGGCAACGTTCCTCTGGCCCTCATGCCAAATCCAGAGCCGCTAAACCAGCTTTCTCCAGCCTTCTGCCTGTGTTGGGGGCAAAGCCCACCACGCCTCCCCCTGCCCCTGCTCTGGAGGAACAAATTTAAACCCCCTAAAAAAAGCCCCAAATTGCTCCAGGAGAAGAATGGAAGCCTTCGGCTGACTTGCAGGCGGTGGCGGCGGCGGCTGCAGTTTTGCCTTTGCTCAGAGCGCAGGTGTGTGGCTCAATTTGGCTCCGTTAAAATGGTAACCATTAATCATTAATCATCCCTGTCCGGGAGGAAAAGCTGAACCGAAAGGTCGGGATTTCTCACACGTGGGAAAGCTAGCAGCCAACTAGCAGGTTGGGCAAAAGGGTTTATAGAAGACTTTCTTCCCGGTTATCTGATTTTCTGCACACTGCAGTCAGCTTCCTATTACATCGGCAGGGGAAGAACAAGAGTCGGAAGAGTCACTAAATGAACGGTCGTAAGTCGAGGACTACTGGCATCATTTCAGACAAACGGTTGTCCACTCGGCTGCAAAATTCATCCAGGGCGCCCAGCCTGATGCAGACCCAGCCCCCCAGGATAATGGCAGAATTCTAGCCCTCGTTGCAAAGATGGCACGGCTCCTTCCTTTTCAGAACGGGACTGGGGGGGGGGTTGGAATTTCTCTCTTCTGGGCTTGCTTGCCTGTTAATGTTGTAGCTGGTCCACCCCCACCCCCGAAACGAGCTTTAATCGTGACCTGCTGGATTGTGCAAAAAAAGAAAAAAAGAAGCGGGAGGTAAATTTGGCTGAGAGCGGTGAGGTGCCCAACCTGGTAGGGCAGACGCTTTTGTTCTCCAGTGCCAAGCTGGGGGTGGGAGGCAAAGTGCCATCTGGGTGCCACGCCCAGCTGTGCCATCAGTTTCCCCAAAGGTGGTTGGGCCATTGATTCAGGTAAAGTCCCTTCGGTTAACAGAAAGAGGAGGAAGCCACAAACCAGGTGCAGCTGCTGAGTTGCAACCTTGCTGCTCATGACATCTTGACGGAACGTGGTCCTCGGGCATCATGTCCGCCATCAAGATTGATGCCACTGGCTTTGCCCACAGGAGGGCTCTTGTACGTTGCAGGTGCTCTACTCCAGTGGCCCCCAACCTTTGGGGCACCAGGGGCCGGTTCCGTGAAGCGAAGCTTCTCCGCGGACCGGAGGGGCCCTGCTTTCATACGCCGCCTGCATCCCGCGGATGAGGCTTTGCTTGTTTGTTCGGCCCGGTTTCTGGCATGCCGTGTCCCAGTGCCGCTCCACCAGACCGGGGGTCGGGGACCTCTGCTCTACCTGGTGGAGTTTTGTACCAGGTAGTCCTCGATTTTTACGACCACAGACGGGGTCAGAATTTCAGGTGCTAAGCAAGGCAGCAGACACCATGAAGTGGGGCCTGCTCAATTTTACGATCTTTTTTTTTGCCAAGGTTGTTGAGTGAATCACTGCGGTAAGTGACTCATGGGGTCGTTAAGTGGATCATTGACTTTTCTTGTCAGAAGCTGGCTTGGAAGGTCTCAAATGGCGATCCCATGACCCCGGGGATACTGCAACTGTTGTAAATGGAAGCTGGTTGCCAAGCACCTGAATTTTGATTATTTGTTTGTTTATAAAGCTTATTGGCTGCCCGTCTTACCACAGGGTAACTCTGAGCAGCTTGGAATTACAGCCATGGGACCGTGGGGGACGGTACAACCTTAATATTCTATGTTTTATGTGGTAGCTTTGGTCACTAAAGGAATGGCTGTAAGTCAAGGGCTGACCTCAAAAGAACTTTGGTGTGGGGAGTGATGCTTCCCCGTTGC